>NC_088257.1:1273000-2538500 GCF_036013445.1 Caloenas nicobarica
CCCAGCTCCAGAGAAGCCGAAGAGACTCAGTGTGGTCATTCACACAAGGAGGCTGCGTGGCTGCAGGTGTTGGTTCTGGGGAGATGGAACAGCACGGTTCTTCAGGGGCAAAACGCTCTTGCGTGCACCAATGCACATCACGTCACGGCTGCAGCCCTCAGGTCACTGCAGCCCGGCCAGAACACGGTCTGGAGCTGCTGCAGCCCAACAATTCATTACTTCATGTTTTTCTGAAAATTTCGAGAGGTAGGAACAGGGGAAAAGACAACATGAGGAACCTGCCCTCCCTTCCAAGAGCAACTTTTAAAGAGCAAGATGACCTTTACTTCAGGAGAATGTGCTTATGTAGCAAGAATGTTATATTTTTTTAAATGATCTCTTTTCAAACAATTAAAATACACACCCACACCATATGCAAGTACGCAAGTCAAAAATCTCTGCTTTACATCATGCACAGCACTTTTAAATGACACCTCCTTTCTCTGGGGTGGAAAATCACAGTCAGCATTTGTATATAAATATTATTACACATCTTGAACGTACCAGCCAGGAAACAGAGAGTGCTGCATGACAACGTGCTAAAAATTCCTTGCTGCATTTTTTTTCCATGTGAAGAAACCAGCACTGTTTGTACAGTAATTCCATTGTCATACACAGAGTCGTGCTCACAGCGACTGGCAGTTCACGCAGCTACAGAACCGACACTTCGTCCTAAAACCAAAATACACCACCACATAGGAAATCGCCGCCTCATCTTGCGATACCCATGCACTGCTCTCCTGAAAATTACAGATTAATTTAACCTTTGTATAGATTAATTCCCAGGCTATTGTCATGCACCAACCACACATATGCCTATGAATAGTAACATTTTAATGAGGAGTGTGAGCACGTCCTCCAAAACAAAAGAGATAAAGAGAACAAGTTGGCATGTATTCTCTTTAAAGTAATAATATTACTTGTCTTAATAATATCACTTTATTTTAATAAGAAAATTAGTTTTTATTAGACAGACTTTCAATCACAAGACTCCTCTTTCATAGCCTACAAGCAACTAATGGGGCCAAAGACTAGGACGTGACTTCATCTTGGGCTAAGATCAAGCTCAGGATCAGCTTACCATGCAACAGCTTGACCTTGTCTGTTGAATGGCATGAGATCCTAATTTCTCCTGGGAGATTTTAACTTGCTATTCCAAGGCTGGAGAGACAGTAGTTTAATAGTCCAGGGCTTTTCCATCTCCAAACAAATGAAAAAACCCAAAATTGAAATTGCCAGCCTTCGGTTCATCCCATTCCCCCCGTATCAAATGGTGAACTCTCTACTTTGCTGCTAAAAATACCCCAAACTGGCCTACGCTGGCTGCTTAGGCATCCATAAATAGTGGTTTGTTGTTTTGAAAGCCACACACTTCCATGTGTCCACAATGTGCTGTTTGACTTTGAAAACAAAAACACTTCCACTGGAGATACACACTGTTCCATTAAGAAAAAAAACCCTATCCAATCCCTAAGGCATGAAAACCTTAAATGGGGATAAACCACGTCCAGAACACGCCTATCGCAAATATCCTACTGACAAAACATGGAGCACTTTTTGGGCTACTGCAGCATTCACATTAAATAATTTCTGTTTGTAAGCACTAAGACCATTAAATACAGGGAAATAAATGAAACTCCGTTACTACCACAGACACGCCATAGGAATTAGCCAAGCATGCAAGTGCGAGACAGGCCCTCGTTAGCGTTGTCCTCAAACAATCCTACTGGGTTCCTGCCGAACAAAGCAAAAGTAATTTTAGCATATTTGACAAGTCATTTTGGGCTTAATAAAAGAGCCTGGGACAAAAAAGGGACACGTGACATCCCCCTGAAATATATTTTTTTTTTAGAAAAAAAAATGTGGCTCAGTGGTAAGGTCCTGTTGGGATGCAGAAAACAGAAGTGGAATAAGGTACTGGTTTCCATTCAACCTCTGATTTCTCTACTCTACAAATTTCACTATAAATTGCTGAAGAGCAACAGCAAAACCTTCCCCCACCCTTTGGAGCTTCCGAGCCCTTCAGCCGAGTCCGCAGCAGCAGATGAGGGACTCTGACTAACGCACCGCAGGGATCTTATCCGCAGGACAAATCCACACAATCTTACTAACCATAGCACCGAATTTGTCTAGATATGACAAAGAGTTACCAGGGCTCCCTGCCCCGTTGGCTGACAAGTTCTAGTCAGGGATAACAATTAGCAGATCAACTATCAGAATTTCAAATTCCTGACAATTCTGGGGGCCAAAATTTGATTTGATTATGAAAATTCAGGGTCATTCCAGACTGTAACTATTCCATTTCTAATGACCTGGATAATTAAGACAAGTTTTGAGGTGAAATCAAGTGTCTTTCAACATGTACTTCAATGAAAAGGAATTCATAAATGCAATGAATAAGCAGGTCAACATCTCTGCAAAGAAATTTTCCTTTTTAACACTAATCCTTTCAAAGAATATCGGATGCAACTCAATACTCTCGGAAAGTGTTAGCAAACATTAGATGGACAGGAGGCTTCACTTTTAAACTTTAAAAGTGGAGTCTTAGATGGGACTGAAATACAAATCTCATAATTCCTATAATTCTGAGCCAATAAGCCCTTGAATGTTTTTGCATCTGTTTCTCTTCTCTAGTTTTCCATTTCCCAAACATTTTTCATTTGTCCCACAAATAAGAAAAGCCCTACACTGCGCTATGCATTTGTGAAAACGTGCGCAAGGACTCCAGAGTATTTTTCATCGGAGGAACTTGACCGTCACATCCCATTACATTTGAAATTCGGGCTATTTTTGCCCGCGTGCATCATTCAGCGCTTGTCCTCGCCGGCTCTCGCCAGCCAGGACGATGACTAACTTTCTCCCTTCACTTGTTCCCTCCACCCCTGAGAACATTCACATCCATCTGGAGTTTCTCACAACAAAATATTTTTCAAGCTAACCAAAACACCGTAAAACAGGATCGGCAAACTCGGCTCGCTCGTCCCCGCGTCCTCCCGAGTCTCGGTGCACAACGGCACCGACCGCCCGGCCCTGGGCAGTGGGGGGGCTCCCATCGACACCAGTGGAGCTCTGCGGTGTCCTGGCTGAGAAACTCTTCGAATCCAGGTCTGTACAGGCCTTTTCTTCATCAGTCAGATCCCGCTCATTATCTACTATTTTATGTAGTTTCTCATTTTCATAGAATCACAGAATACCAGGCTGGAAGGGACCTTAAGGATCATCTGGTCCAACCTTTCTTGGCAAGAGCTTTTGTTCGTCAGCAGCCTGGGCTAATTACTGTGCTGAGGAAATACATCGCCTGAAGTTTGCCGTCCGGACTGTTCATCTTCAGGCTGGGAGCCTCTGACATCAATAAGAGCACCAGGCAGGGAGAAAGAAAAACTCTGAGGAGAACCAGTAACAGCAGAAAGAACACGGAGGTGCCCAAAAAAGATCTCATGAGTAACACAGCAAGAAAAAAAAAAAAAAAAGCTTTTTTGAGATCCATTAGAGGCAAATCATTTAACATTTACTTTTCTTTCTGTTGCTGTTTTAAGTTTCCACATTACCACACCATTAATTAGGCAAAAGTACAGGAACTGATGGGTATTTTGACAGAGCATAGACTGCTGGACTCGGCCCAGCAGAACTGTCATAACATTCTGATATACAACATTCAGAGTGCTGTAGGTTTGTGGGGTTTTTTAAAATAAAAAAAAAAAAAAGAAAAAAAAAGCACACTAAATCCCACTAATTCTGTGAAAGGTAACAGGTTAAGGCCACAAAAAAGTGGGGTTTAAGTGTTAAAAAAAATTCCTTTGAAATCATATATGTTCCAGTCTATAACTTTTTAATGGATATAATCTGGGTATTTTCAAAGCAAGGACAGGAGGAAATTAGTCAGGAAAATATTTAAGTGTTAGAATATGGTAATTATATACAAGTATGTGACTCTGTAGTACCCAGCAATACTTCAAAAAGGGAAAGGCTGAGTTAATTTTATTCTACTGTTGTACCCTGTGGAAGAGTAAATGCACGAGGGATGGAAAAACAGGGGGAATGGGAGCTGATCCTGCAGGGAGGGGCGGGACGTGGGCCTGGGGGAGACGCGAGGCCCCGTCCTGCGGCCTGGCCCTGCACCCGCCCTCCGGGAGGGAGCACAACTCCCTGGGGAAAGCAAACCGCCTTGGTCATTTGTTTGGGATTTCTTGTTCGTTAATTCACTTGATGAGTTAAATCGGGACCTGCACCCACTCGGGTCCCCCTGCCGCCAAAGATCGGTGCGGAGCTGGGAAAACTCCCCCCAGGACAGCAACACGCTGCAGGAATCCCTTTTCTAAAGCCAGGCTTGGCTGGGAGAGGAAAGATAATGCATTAGACCAACAGACAGAGCTTTGGAGAAGGTCCCGCTCCCGCTCCCGCCGTTCACCCGGGATGGGAGGGAGAAGTGGGACATTCGCTCGCGATCTCTTTGTAAGGACATATTTGGATTTACACCTTGTCTGAGGTTTTCCTTCCGCAGGGTGCAACAGCAGAGCTGCCCATCAGGCGGCAGGGTGACCCCGAGGGCAGCACACCCCCAGCAACCGCCCGGAACTTCACGCTGAACCTTAATTCAGAACTAACTCACGCCAGCTGCTTGAGCACTGGTACTTCCCTGCAGGAACTTTAACTGGGAGGAATATTTTAGCTTGCAACTTATTTCGGAAGTTAGAAACCATTAGTGAAGTGTCACAGTTCATCCTTTTCTATTGTAATAGTTATTACACGCATCACATCAAAATCAAAACCAGTTATAGGGATGGTAATAGGAGCCACATCAAACCACATGAGTGTCCCAGGGCACAACGGAGCTGCGGTTAAAATGTGCAGTTAATCATCACCAATCTTGAGGAAACAGGTAAGAGCTACATTACAGATTGGGTTTATAGTATACAAAAAATATCCAGTTGTCTTCCATCAGCACAGGCACCTGGCTAACGGCCACATACAGCCAGCGCCTCCAGTGAAGCTTTTGCATTTTGAATCTTAACCTCAGAAATCACGGAAATTAGTTAACAGAAATACTGTCGACCACCGCAGTAGCTAAATTGGAATTCAATATGTTTCTTTTTGCTACAAGTTATCCAAACTTAAGTCTAGAAATGCAACAGGAAAGAAACATTTGCAGTGCCTTGGCAATGGAATAGTTGTGAGCTCAAGTGACTCTTACATTTGCATTGCACGACTTCAACTCTTCTTAAAGAAAGAGCCTCAACATCTTACCTAACAAATCAAAACTAATTGCCCACAAAAACATGTTAAAGCTGAGAACAGATTATTTAACTGAAGAGACCTCAGAGATCATTTCACTGCAGTCTTTTTTCAGGAAAAGCTCAATTCTAGAGAAGGGAAAATAAAAATAATATAACAGTAACTTATTCGAGTTTTTATGCTGATACAACTAATTCAGTAGAGCTATTAGTGATTAGTATCCCTGTCTATAACATGGGGAAGGTATAGATCTTATTCCTGCCAAAAAAAGATGGATTTGCTGTCTGCTTTGGATCACTTCATTGAAATATATGTGCAAAAAGTTGATAATTAAGCGTTTGCTTTGCTGTTCATTAATTACATCATTTCTAAATGGAGCCTTGCAGTGAAAATTTATGTGGCTTTTTAGGAATCTTATAGCTTCTTTTAATTCAAAATATAACTGAGTATTAGCATGGGCTTCAGGGAAGGATGCAGCATTTCTTCAGGCTGCTGTCAATAATTTGTAGCTCTCTTTACGGACTGGTGCCAGAGAAGCAAGCACAATCCCGATATTTGGATCTTTCAGGATCAGACTGGCCTACTATAGCCATACAAACACCAAAAGGCCTGTAAAGCACTGCTTTATAATCACTATGACTTTTAGTGTCAGTACTTTTCCACAATGTTGCTTTATTTGCCAGGAGACACAATTTCCTCCATATGAAAATTCATTTTCTTAGTCATAAGTAAACTGATACGGTTTTGAGAAAGGTATGCCAGCAGGTAATAGGCTGGCAGTGTCAATTTTTCCTTTGCATTTAAAAAAAGATATATATATATACACACACCCCAACTATTCACCAGGCTATAAACCCATTAGGGAAGACAACCCCCAGCTGTGCTGTGCCAGGGACCACCGTCCTCTGTCAGCAGCATCAGCCACATCTGGCAGCAGCTGGGCAGATTCACCCAAAGGGGCAGAGACACAATCCAGGAGACCTGGGGCCAGAGCTCTCAGCCATTCAGAGAGAATGCGAATAGCAACTCTTCCCCTGCCCTGAAAATACGTTTGCATTTGTTCACTTAGTTGCTAAAAATGCTCAAGTCACATGGGAACGCCTGGGAATGCAGCCCAGGAATTTCGTTTGTAAGCAGAATTGTGTTTCTGGAGATTATTGACCTGAACCGTAAATAAATATTCAGAAAAAGAAAATAGAAACATTCACCATTTATGGTACTTGAGATGATCCATTCAATCAGAAACAGTTGGAAATATTTCCCATAGGGCCCTCACCAATCTACTATCGAGCGGCCGAGTCCTCTAGATTGGTAAATAACCCACAGCCCTCCAGTGGAGAATCCAGTTTCAGACCTGGAGCCTATGATGGGAAAAATCTGTATTTCAGACTTACAGGGCCTCCGCCTGATAACGAGCGCTGTTTTTCTGCCAGTTGGACAGCAGGAACCATCACAGCAGCTTCGGAATCCTGTTTGTTCCTCACAACCAGGCCATAGCTGCTCTACCCCGAGGATTTCTACCTGGGCAGACGGCAGTTACGCACAACAGCCAGCCTAAAAATCTTCATTGTAGTAAGGTACCAGCCTCAGGATTTGCATTTACCTTCATGGAATATTTTATCCCAGTGAACAGCAAATTGCTCCGATATACCAAGTCCAGATTTTGAGACTAAGAGACACCCATCTCGCAGCAAACCTTAATCAGCTTGGTATCCTTTAAAGAAAGGAAAAACATCAGAAAACAACTTCAACCTGGCAAAACTTTGAAAAGCCAGTGCTAAAGACAGTACATTCAGGTGGAATTAAAGTTGCCAGAGCTCAGATATAATTGCAAAAAATAAAGAAAAATAATACCTAATCCTTCAAAAGCCCCCTCATTTACAAACCTATAACCCAATAATTCCCGACTGGTAATTTTATTGCATCAGTGCCAGTTAACTGCAGGAGTCCAGAGATTTAAATGTGCCAGCATCATCCTGTCACTTTAATGTTGAGCAGTTGGATATTCTTTGGGACTGGAGTTAAAATAATGTGGTTTTGCCCAGTTTCACGGTAGACACCTAACGTATCATGCTGAAACAAAGTAAATATCTACAGATTTAAGTACATAAGAAAAAAATAGTAAAATTATTTTTGGCATTGAGTGGTGATATCAGTCAAATTTAACCACAACTAACAAAAGTCCTTTTCCAAGGGAAGCTATTTAGCAAGAGCTGCTTGTTCTGCCAAGCAATGCGCCTGAGTGAAGAAGAAAGGTCAGTTCTGATGCTGATTTTTGACTTGGTAGCTACAAGAATTACATTTTATTTCCTGCTTGCACCAAATGGGACGAACCAAGAGTGGAGCAAGAAACAGGCCAGCAAGAGGCAAAAGAAAAAGAGCTCCTGTTGGTGTTCTCAGGAGAGAGGATAAATCCCAAGGGATTTGATGGGATGCTGAAGGTCTGGCACAGTTTTTGCCCTGGATGCTCTTTGCTCATTCAGGATCTCCTCCTTGCCGAAGAATCCCATTTTTCTGTCTCACTCACACAGACCGTCTTTCCAAACTCCTCATTACCTTTCACTTCACACACCTTTATCCTACCTCCCTGAGCACACAGTTTAGTTAATGGTGCAGATTCAGTTACTACGATTGTTCATAAACACGAAGTTATTCATGTAAAATCAGGTAAATAGTTATTAAAAGCTGAAGTGAGTTGCCAAAAGCGAATCATAAATTACTGTAGCGAGCAAAAGAGCTGATGTTATGGTTCCCACCTCAAACCGCACACGTACAGGCTGCTGCCAGGTGTCAGTGCTAGAAATCGCCTGAAAATAACTGACAGTGAGACAGGGATTTGGAAAACGGTTCCCCTTGGTCCCATCCCAACCTGCATCGCACAGCTCTCCTTGGCCCCAGCTCAGTCCTCGGGGCACAAGTGCAGGGAGACCGAGGACTTGCCCTTTGCTGAGCAGGACCTTCCAAGCGTGGCAAGCGATTGCTGTCCAGAGTTTGTTTAGGTTTGCTTCGGTTTTTTTAAACTGCTCATAAGGAGCTGGTACAGAATTTCCCACCATGGACCATGGCCACAGCACAAGTTCAAGAATAAAGAGCATCCCTTATACCAGACTAAAATATTCTCACCTATCATGAGCTGATGCCCCCAAGGCCAAAGCCAATTTCCATTCCTTGTGTTAATACTCAAAAATAACACTGAATGTTTCCATAGCCAGGCAAGGCCCCAGAGCAACTGTGAGGGCAGGAAGGAAATGAAGCACAGTTGGTGTTAATTATGCCAAACAAGATGTGACTTAAAGGATGTGAGTAATGTCTGGATACAAGCAACAGGTGCCTGATAAGAGAGGAAACCCAGACCTTTCATCTGTGCCACAGAAGCGGACAACTGCGATAGCTTCATTTATAACCGAGATAACGCTGCTTGGGCACCTCCAGGGTGGACGACAAAGCTCACAAGGTAATTCCATAACAAGGAGAGGGAGCCTGGCTGCCGGGGAGGGCCCCCGCTCCGTGCTCTGGCATTTCAAGGCAGCAAGATAAAGCTCAGGAACGTTCTTTCATGATGTATAGCTGCGTGGACGGGCCCAGCCCTCCCCTATACCCACCAGAAACACAGGCTCTGCTTACACATCCATCCATCCTCCCCCGCTCCCTTTCTGGGGCTTCTCTCTTACTTCCCCAGGGGCTGGGGGGTTGCAATCCAAAAGGATCCAAAAAGGGAGATCCAGAGAAGCGGTATCTCCCGGGGCAGCAACGGGCTCAACCATTTCCAGTCCTCACAGAGTCTGTGAATCTCAAAAGCTGACAAGCACAGCCCTGCCAGAGCTGCACCCAAGCCCCAAGTCTCTGCATCTAAGCATGCACTTCTGTTTGCCATTTGGCATCTGTCTGGTAGCACCCAATTTCTGTTTGGCATCTCAAGAGGGATCTGGTTCAGACTGTGACTAACAGCCCACAATCCCACTGCCAGCGTAGCAGTCACCATTTTGCCAATGTTTTTCTCATTCCATACTACTCTTATTTATTTCCAGGCATGATAAACCAGCACAGTAACTGCTGTTAGCAATGCAACGGGGAGGAGAATTCCTATAGCAACATCTAAACAATTTATCTGACATATGTATGACAAGTACTTGGCACAACGCAACAGTAAATTTATCAGTAGGACTAATTTTTCCTACTCTGCCTATGGCCAGAAGCATCACAAGCATCAAACACATAAGAAACATATGATGCTGGCCGAGATGGATTTTGCAGCAATGCATTTCCATGCAAGGGGTATATCATCTCAGTGGACTATAAGACAGAGATCCAGTTGTCCAGGTTTTATGAACTATTTCTAAGAGTTAGGTGATAAAAAACCTGAAATCCCCTGTTCTCATTTTTTAAAGAAAACTTTAATCTACATTTTCCATTCTTACACACAGAAATGGTTAAGTAACTAATGAGAAGGAAAAAAGTTTTCCTTCTTGTATCGCCAATAGATGTCAAAACCACCCATAAAGGCATCCTTCGGTTTCAAGACGCAAGGTCAAGTTTAAAAACCACCTCTTCTGTAATAACTTGGACCCACTGCAAGCAAATTAGAAAATTCCACATGCAATATCAGTTTAGAGAGGGAATTAGCTACTTCTTCATGCAGGAGCACTGCTTGCACGCTGACTTACCATAAGCCTAAAACACCAGCCAGAAAGGATTTGGAGGTACATGAAAACCTCAGCAGATAAAGTCTACACAGATGTTCTTGATCCAGCTTAAAGATAGGAAAATGCCAAACGACCAAAGATTTAAGACAGATCACAGCTCCACATTCAGAACACCTCAGAAGCACAAGCTACACATTCCCCAGGGGGTTGCACTTTCCCTTTGCTAAATTGCCCACATATTTGCCTTTTTCTGATGGTAGATTAGGAACCATGCATTTCCTTGAACCGCCAGCTTTGGGCCAAGACACACGCGCCCTCCCTGGAGACCTGCCAGCCCACGCTCCAACAGGCAGATCTGGAGAACCACGTTCCACCGTGAGCGGCTCCAGGGACACCCAGGAAGCGGCTCCTGCCAGCGCCGGGCACTCAGCACAGACCCGGCTCTCGGGCTGGACAGGCAGGAGCCCGCTTAAAAACAAGAAAGTTTGGCTGAGCAGCCTGACCCCTCTGAACAAGGCCCAGAGTTCAGCTTACGGCATCTTGTTATATCTTTATACAATAATTTTGTGATAGTGAAAAGTGTAAATTTGAAAGGAAGAAGCACACATTCCATTTGGCATGCCTGGCTACAAGGGGAACTGTGGTGGGGTTTTTTTAAAGTAGGGAAAATGGAAGATAACTTTAAAAACATGGGTGGCAAGACACATTCCTCTAAGGCAGATCCAGCTTCTGAGCCTCGAGACCTCAGCACCTCCCCAAACTGAGCTTCCATCTGAACAACCAAAGTCACATCTCTAATAACTAACTCTGGGTTGAAACATGTTTGACTAACCGCAGGACATAAAGATGACTCCAAATTGTTTAGCTAGATGATGATGATGATGAGTATTTTCTGCCCCCACTGGGATGGAAAAAAAGACAGGTGGATATTGGATGTTCCAGGAACAGGCAGTATTACATTAACTGGGCAAATATTTTGCTGCTCCATACAGTTTCAGTAAAACAAATAATATGACTTGAACTTGACAGCCAAAGTAACACAAAACCTGGCAGAAGATAAGGACATAGCCTCTATCACAAAGTACAGCCAACTTTTCGGTTTTTTTCCAAATATATGCAAGAACAAAATTAAACAACTTACTTTACAGGCAATGCAATAGTGACAGTGCCAAAATTTATCTCAGTGAAGAAATCACATTCAAAAATCTACAGCCATTTCAGGGTTTAAATGTGCACGAAATGAATAAGCAATTAATTTCCTGCACATGAAAAGAATGTAGACTTCTGTATCACTGGTATTGCCAAAACATATAAAGATATTGCATGTCTCAGGATAAGTGGTATTTCTCTTAAAGCCTCAGCTTCCAGAATCGCATGATGATAATGCAACGTTCCTCCCTGGCACTCTTTACCAACCACACAGAGCCCTCGCTGCAAGGACAGTCTCGTCTCATAGGCAGTAGCACAATCTCCTTACAGAAGACCAAGGAGATGGAGAAGCAGAGCAGAGCAGCAAGCCAGGCAGATGTGGGGAGAGACGCCAGCTCCCCTGCAGCCACCCAGCGCAGCAGCTGCGCATCCCCAGCTCCTCCTGCTCGCCAAGAGAAGCTGAAAGCACCAGGAGGCCCTGGAGTGCAGATAATCGATACACCAACCTTGTGCCAGGGTTTGCTTCACTGACCCGCAGCTCAGCTCTGGAATCCCAACCAGGAACAGCAGCCTGGAGGAACCCACCCGCAGCTCCAGCCAAAGCGGCTGCACTTGTCTGAGCACAGCAAATGTGAGCAGCTCTAGCAAGAAACACCTCTGTCCATAGGGCAGAATCAAATACACTTTAAACATGTGTTAGGAATAAAGGCAGAATGAAGAAGAGGCTGATTAACTCAAAGATTTACCATTTTGGAATTCCGTGCTTAAAAAGGTTTCAGACAATTTGCAGATACGATTTGCAGTGATACTACCAATACTCCGAGTTTTCTCACTCCAAGTTCTCCCTCCCTAGAATCACACAGCCAGACCTCATTTCCTCCTCGCCTGTCCACACACACAAATAGTAATTCTTATTTCCTCTTTTCAGTTTTATTGCTAGGGCTTTTGTCAAGAGCGTACCATCTAGCTGGACTTTGCCTGTAACTACTATGTAATTATAGCGTCAGCCTTCTTTGCTACTACCCGGCAGTTTGCAGTGCCACAGAGGCAGCCAGGCCCTCCTGGGGAGCTGCCGACTGTCCTGCAACAAAGGCCTTCCCGGGTGTATTGTACGTGTGGCCCTGAAATACAGAACTCAGCTTTCATATATAAAAGCCTTTAATTCCAAGATGTTTGACTCTCCCACTACTGAGAGATGTTACAGCACACTTGCAAAACTCAAATCAAGCTTCAGAATTTATGCACTTACTATCACTGAAAAATGATGGGATCAGAGCAGATGCTTTTGCTCGGGTATTTGAGTCTCTCAGCTATGAGCTGGTTTCCAACACTAAATTCCCCTCTACATAATCTTTTATTAAATTGCATTTTCTTCCATTATCAATTTATTCACCAATTTTCAAATCGTAGACATAGAATTTCTATGCTTGCCTGTCCTTCTAGCAGTATTATGAAGAACAAGACCACTAACAAAGCAATATTTTTAACAACCATATTCTATTTGTTCTCAAAAGCTAGCATCAGTCTAGTGTATTTGAAGCCTAGTAATATTTTATGCACCACTCAGATAAGCTGTTCTTTAGAGAGCCTCCTTCTGTCCTTTCCTTGTCAAATTGCCTTTACCCATGACCACTGCTCCCACTCGGAATGGTCTCTGCCCTCAGAGACAAACACATCCAGAACTAAACAACCAGTCTGAGAGCAGCCTCTCTCAGAGAGAGGAATCTTTTCTGTGGGGTGTATCTGCAGTAACATATGATGTTCATATTAGCACTAGATAAATAAATAACATATACATTTTCTCAGGACAAGCTTTTAAATCTATGTGCCAGAAATACGGCAGGAAATGAGAGAGGGCTCAGTTTGTGTTCTGAAGATTACCCTTCGCACATATTAAAAATACGTCATTATTCTTAATGCATTTTCAGTGTAAAGCCACCTGCCTCTGAGGATCCTGGAGCACCATGTGCACAGAGACTCAGCCTGTAGCCGCTTCTGCACCAGCTGAGAATCAAGATTCTCCATTTGCTGAATGGGAGCTGAAGCAGATAAGGACATTTCAGAGCTCTCAGCATGCAGTTAGGGCAAGGCTTTCAGGGAGCTCAACGTCGAACAGCAGAATAGCAGTTATTTGCTAAAAATCATTTGAAAACCTGGCCCCGAGGGCCTGCCTCAGGTTGACTGCAGAGCACTCAGGATGAGGCCCAACAGGACTTACAAAAACCTAAACATGGAAAAAAATTGCAAAGCTGAGAACAGCACATGAACTGCCTTACTTCCACAAATCAGGATCATCTTCTTGCTCTTGGTGATTTTATGTAACCTGCACAGCTCTACCCTACCGCCTCAAGAGACAAAAGCCATAAAATAAAACTACATGTTGCATATATGACATGGTTTTTGCTTGCATTTTCATATAGATATTGCCAGAAAACCGCATAAGCTGTAACGCATAGTGGAAGCGTGTGTGACGATACTGCAGTGAAAGGAACGAACCGCAGGTCTAAATACAGGAAAATTCAGCCCAGTACTGAAAGAAAATCATTATTCACACAGATGAACGTCTTCTCGCTTCAGGGTCGCACACGCCAAAAATGAGGACGGCCAAATCCTCCAGCCTAACGGGGCCCCGTGCCCCCCGCCGCACACAGCCGTACCGGCCCAGGGGCAGCGCGGCTGCCCGACACCCCCGGCCCCGGCCACAAGCGCTGCCCGAGCTGCCGCCCTTCGTCCCGGGGCCTCATGCAGCCGCCCGGGGCCGCGGAGCGGGGGCGTCTCCGGCGGCTGGGGGGGACCGGCTCTGCCGGGAGCTCGAGGCAACCTCACGGCTGCTCTCCGCTACCGGCCGCGCCTGGAGGGGCCGGGGAAAGGGGCGGCCGGGGAAAGGGGGAGCTCGCAGGGGAGGAGAGGGCTCAGCGAGGCCCCCCCGGCTGCCAGGAGCACCGCGCCCCCCGCTCCCGCTTCCCCCGCGGCGGCGGCCGCCGTTACCTCCAGCCCCGGGCGGGGGGCGCGGTGCATGCGCAGCTGCCGCCTGCCCTCCATTCATAAAAAAAAAAAAAAAAAAAAAAAAAAGCGCGAGCCATATCCGTCCTCCGCAACTCACAGTAAGTTCCCCTCCAGCCCCCCATTCATAAAAGGCAGCTGCACATGCGCGGTGGCGCCCCGGTGTCCACCCATTCATAGAGTCGGGAGGCCGCGCATGCGCAGAAGGAGCCGCTGCCCTCCCATTCATAAAATAGCCATTTTCCCAGGCAGCGGCGGCTGCAGCACCGCGGAGCCGCTGACAGCCGCTCCTGGTCCCTTCCCGCAGCCCCGGCGGCTCCTGCCAGGATTTTCCCAGGTCCGGCCCCCCTCGTCCGGCTCGGATTTAGGATTAACTCGCCTATGGAGAGATGGTCTTAACTGAATTATTTAAAGTAAGTGCGAGATCTGTGTTTTCCAGAAAATGTTAAATATTTTTTTGAATAGAAAAGATAAAGCCTGCTCCCTGAGGGGAAATCTTGCGGTTTTTTCTAGATGTGTTTGTCTAGTCCCCTAAAGATCAGTAATCATAAGCATATTGCTGACTATGACTTTTCTAACAGCAGTTATCTATAATTATATGTAGTGGATAGCTGCCTGGTGCTTCATGACCTAAAGGACACTTTGCATTCTGAAGAAATATCCTGTTTCTGGCAGAATTTGCATTTGTGTTCCTGTGTTTCTTATTTATACCTCTTTTCTGTGTTCTTTCATCAACATCTGCATTTGGTGTACGTATATGGCAGGCAGGTTTCACCATGCTTGCGTC
Organism: Caloenas nicobarica; assembly: GCF_036013445.1. Taxonomy (NCBI): domain Eukaryota; kingdom Metazoa; phylum Chordata; class Aves; order Columbiformes; family Columbidae; genus Caloenas; species Caloenas nicobarica. The sequence continues at coordinate 1,287,854 of NC_088257.1, forward strand.
GGGTTTCTTTGCAGGGTTTTATAGAAGAATAAGGCTCCTCTTTCTGTTGATGGGATGTCTTCTCCTTCATCCCTTCTTCCTTCCCCAAAAAAGGAGCGTAAATATATGGTCACCTGGGCTGACAAATAAGAATGGGATATTTTTTGCTTTAGAATGTGAAAACTGGTTATACGCATTTCCTCTTGTTTCCGAAGCCCTATGTCTTGTTAGTGTCAAGTAGTTCTGAGCCGTCTCCATAATAGGACACTTCAGAGATCAGCTACTGGTGTGTCAGATCTTTCCTGCATGACCTTTGCTCTTTAGCATTTTATTTCATACACTGTCTTTTTTTTCTTTTCTTTTTTTTTTTTTTTTTGGCCTCAGTGCCTTATTCCATCACTGTTCTGTTCCCTGTCTTGCTGTACACTTGGTTGCTTCAGTTTTAAATCTGAATGGGTTATATATTTTAAAGGCTAGATAAGTGATAAAAATGTGTACCTAGAATGATTTCATAAAGGTATATGAAATATATTATATATGGAGGACAAACCTGTCTTGGCTGCTCTTCTCTACCAACTGCGTAGCAAAGATAAGCTAGGATTTTATTTTCTGGTACCAGTCCTGGCGTCACAGGAGAAAGACAAGCCTAGAGACGACATGTTCTGAAAATTCATTATCAGAAGGGTAATGGAAAAAACAGAAAGGGGCATAGAAAAGCCACAAAGGTCTTAGAGGAAAGCAGGACTGGAAATGCAGACCCTGGAAATAGCAGTGCAAATGGATATCAGCAATAATCACAGGAGGAAAAGGCTTCACTCTTTTTCTTGAAGTGACCAAGGGTCTGATTTTTTAATTTAAATCTTTTATAGCCCCAAGTTTTTCTTTCAAGGGTAAAGGGGAGAGAGAGTAAAGGAAAAGTATCACTGAATTATCCAGAGTAGAAAAAGCATTTTCTAGATTCTTAAAACTTCTTCAGCTGCTACCTTTCTTCCATACCATGCTAAGGGTACAGTGTGACAAAAAAATCAGCTCAGAAACTGCTGTTTAATTAGGTAAAGAGAAACCCAACTTTCCCAATATTAAGGCTTCCCCCCTCTCTCTTTATTTTGGATTAAAGAACAAAGCTACAGTTTGTGCACTGAATCACAATGATCCTGATGACTGGCTTCCCCCTTCTCCATATAAAAATGAATGATAGCAGGAGGGGGGGTTGTTCTCAGTTATTGGAACCCTGCTGGGGATGTCTCATTGATAAATGTGCCATTTTCCATGGGCTACTGTGTCTTCTGTTGCTAGAAGGGACCCTATATTGGTATTATAAAATTAAAAGGACTATTTCTGAATGCTGCAGTCCTTTTGAAATTCTCCATGAGGTATGTGCAGGGGAGAAGTTATTCTGCTCCTGAAACAGCAAAACAAAAGCTGTTTTCATGGAATCATGACTAATTCTCAAATCATACTGGGATATGCAACATCTCAAAAAGCAATCCTCTCCCTTCCCCTAAAAAAATCCTGCTATCAGACTTCAGTGAAATAAAATTCACAACCCTTGCAATGCTACAACAATAATTATTTCACAGTTCTGATAGTTTTCCAATTATTAATCATAGAAACAAAAAATTAATTAATCATATTGCTAAACAATTTTCCCAGTTCAGCCAAGTACTCAAAACTGTCTTTTTATATGCAAACAGTTGTATAAATATTGTTTGGTTTTTATTCTTTTTAAATGCAATACAATGTATTTCCTTAAGAAAACATAAAATCCTTCTAATATGGCTATCCTTTAGTACCATTGGCTTAAGAGATCACATCTGAGCTTAGTTTTTTGACCTTAAAATAAATGTTCTTATCCAATAAAAAGCCTTGACTGAGAAATTTGAGTCCCTAGAGATCTGAACATTAGTGGGCCAAAATGTGCTTTATTCACTTGCACCATAAGAACAGGCTTTAGCTGGACAGAGACAGCTTCTTGGAAGTCTACAGGTCTCATTTCTCGGCTTCTGAATTTCCACACTCTGGCAAGAATTTAGCGTCTGATTTTAAAAATGGCAGGTTTCCCTAATAAGCTTTCTAATGTTTTTTTCCTTATTGCTCGTACAGAAAATTCCAGCTGTCCTTAGATAGAGAATGCTGCTAAGGAGGAGAAATACCAATATTTTGTTAATATTAATACACACTTTACGGAAAAGAGATTTTAAAAAAAAAAAAGCATTTACAGCTTGACTCAAAATTCAGACAGCCTAACTCAGTCTTAACGTTATATGTGATTCTTAATCACACATTAAAAACATATGCTTACTGAAAGGTCTCCTTTAAGTTCCAGTGCAGTTAAAAGCTTTTATTGAACCTTTTGACTTCCAGCAGTAGCAGCGTGTCCCTTGTCACTGCTGGGAGGTCTGGACAAGAGGATGTCCTTAATTCCAAACAAAGGCAATGGCAGAATTTGTTCCTTTATCATCAGCTCTTCCTCCGCTGGGGCGGCTCCTTCTCTGGTCCATTGGCCCTGGCCAGCGGGTCCCCCCTGGTCCCAGCTCCCTCCCCAGCTGTCCCACTTGGGGCATGTTCTCTTTGGAGCCCTAGAGATCTTTGCAAGTACTTTTTGATAGCAAGGAGAGCTCCTACCCCAGATAACCCAGCTGTGTTTTCAGCGCATGTCCTGCGTATTTCCCTCTTTTCCCAGCGGCTCTAGGGAGGAGCTGGAAAGGGCTGGTGGGTCCAGGCTGGGTTTGTGCACATCCCCAGAGCGCGGGATGCAGCTGCGATCCACACCTTCTAGATAAGGTTTTCTAGACTGAGTAACAAAACCACCACAGGAGAAACAATAGTCATGATTGTTCCAAAAGCAGTGGTAAATCAGAGGAATTTTGCACTGGTTGCCATCGATTCTGCATGGTGTTGACTTGCACAGGCCTTGGCTTACGTGGCCTCCCTTGACAGCGTACTGCTTCAAAGTGTATTGTTTTCAACTATCATAATTTGTATTCAGAGTTACCTGTAAAGATTCTATTGCTTGCTTTGTTTTCTTCCTGTTGTCCTATATTTTCAGAGTGTCATGTGTCCCATATAGCAAAGAAAACAGGCAAATCCTGCAGTACCTTTACTGCAACTGTTACTACCCATATGTTAATCTTAATGGGGTGATTGTCACATCTCTTTCAGAGACTGTAATTCAGCTTTTGCGTGACTAATGACAGGTCTAGTGTCATAGTAACCAAGAGGAGGTGAGACCCAGGTGTTAGGCGACAGGATTGGGAGGTCTCTGCTCTGTCCGCTCCCCATCACTGACCCACAGCAGAACTCCAGGCGAGCGGTTCAGGCCCGGCTGCAGCCCCAGGCGCGGCTCCCGCTGCACCGGCCAGGGCTGGCCCTTCCATCTTGCTGGGGTAATTTTTCCATCCCTTCTTCACAAAAGCCTGTGATGCTTCAATACTTGGAAAATTCTTGGAAACCAGTGATAAAAAATTCTTTTTGAAAATTCAAGTTTGGTTTGCTCTGCTAGGAATGCTTCTCTAGTGTATGGTAAGAAGGCAGAAGGCGGCTCTTCCCATATCATTAATTACTCTCCATCCCACCTAGCAGCACTATAAACGTCACAGGTGTCCTAATGCTGGCCACCACCACTGTAGCACTGGGCAGCACCGCACCCACTGTGTGTCCAGCAGCTCCCGGCGTTGTAGGGCGCAAGGGAAGGGGCCACCAGTGACCTTACGGAACATGCCCAGGACAATTCCGCACCAGCAATCCCAGCAGCAAGCTTGGTCTGCTGAGGCAAACGGCTCTTCTCCAACACCAGTGCTGTTCAGACATGATGGAAGGGACAGGATGCTCATGAGGGGTAATCAAGGCATAATTCATTAGGGGGAGGTAAAGTGACCCCTGATCTGGTACTTGCAGCTTACAAGTGATAGAAGGAGTTGGTGGTGGTCATGCTGGTTGTCTCTCTGTCAGCAAACACACTCCAGGCACCATATTTGGGACTTTTCTGCACAGGTTCAGATGGCTGCACAGCAGCATCTCACGTTGAAATGTTCTGCATCTCCCAGAAATGGGTTGGGCAAACCTGTGATACCTCGTACCTGGAGCAGGGCGGAGAGGAGGCGGGTAGTGTCAGCACATTTTCCCATTTTCCTGGTGACTCCCCCAAGACTAGGGGCACTGGGATCCTTCAGTCACACCAGCGCTTCCCAGCACCAGGATTTCTGTGATTCTGTGATTTGCGGGATTCCTTCCACACATGACTGAATTCTGGACTCTAAGTTCCTTATTCTTATTATTCTTTTGTCACCACACACATCTAGAATGCTGTTAAACATGGGAGAAAGAACTCATTAAAATTATTCGCTAATAGATAACTGAGACAGTTATAAACATTATATATGTCTGTGCTCATTAAATATTGAAGTCAAGATCCATTTTGTTTTTCAGTAAGTGGAAGACAAGTTATTTAACTCTACTTTGAAAATAAAGATACTAGGACTGTATTGCTTCAAAAATTGTTCTGAAGATATTAATGAGAATGAGCTTTCCTGGGGGCTTATATGACTTTCTCGCAGAATTGTTCACAAGGGTGTAGCTTTCCATAAAACTAGGTAGGCAAGTCCAAAATCCTATTAAAACATACAATCACTTTTGATTTCATTTCATATGACTAAAGAATCTTACAAGACTTCCAACTCTGAAATAATACCTAAACACTTTAAAATAACAGTTGGTTTCCTCCAACTTTAAGACTTGTAATTATCTAGTACAATAGTAATTTTAAATTGGCAATATCTTGATGAAGAGGTGAAATGAGCACTGCAGCAGATTTGTGAACTTGACTTTTGAATCCAATTTTACTCCCTGGATGGCATGGGGGAAGAAATTTTCTCTACTTGGAAGTTTGTCGACATTTCTGCCTTGAAAAGAACCTCATTTTTTCACCTACCTCTAAAGAATTAAAAAGTCCCAATGTAAGAACATACTCATGAATTTTTCTTCCTATTCCCTACCTTCAGAAAATTGCCTGTACAACTGCAACCGGTGAATTTGCACCCACATTAATGCTATAATATATCTGTAATTACCGATGATCAAATATTAGCTGATTTTGTTTACAAGAGTTCTGTATGGCATTTTTTCCTCAATTAAAATGCAATTTGCAGTCAGACTGGATTACTGCAGGGGACAACAAAGGCACTACATAAAGTTTTGTAGCTTTTGCAAAGTTATGGTTCTAAAGTATCTTAAATCTACTGCTTTATTATCCCTTCTATTTTTCTTTTAATCTACAATTTTATTTAAATAACACACTTTGTTACATTAAAACTGTTCAGTTTGAGCAATTAATTCAGTATCTGCAGACAGTACCCAACTGCTGCTGCCAAAAAGAGAAGATCTGTTCACAACACCCGCATCACAAACCTCAGTCCTTCCTTATCACAGCAGATGAGCCCTATGAGCAGAAATGTTCTTTCTTCAGGGGTTTGACATTTGCAGCTCATCTTTAGTGGCCGCTCCACTCTCGGTCACCCAGGGTGGCTTCGGGCACCCTGGGTAAAGGGGGGAAGGGGGAGATGGAGCGCCCAGCCTCTGCTTCTTGCCTTCCCCCCAGCCAAAGGGGCTCACATTTGTCACCGCTTCTGCCAGGGCTGCTTCAGGCAGACAGGGGCCAGTTCCGCCGGCCAGATGCCGATTTAGGTCCCTTCACCATCTGAGCCACCACCAGCAACTACAAGGCCCAGGTGACCTCCTGAGCCCCACCTTGCTCAGGTGCACAGGCCTTGGGAGCCAAGGCAAGAGCCCCGAGGTCACACCCCCTCAGCTCTTGGCCTTTTTCAAAGGCTTCAGTTCCGCCAGCTCACCCCAAACACTAACGTTAATGGGACATGTGGCTGGAACAGGAGCTGCAGCTTCTGAGATACCAGTGTTGCTGCTCAAGGCAATGTCATCCTTGCTGAAAAGCACCATGATGGGCTCCTGGTGGGGAGGTGAAGAAGGGGAGCTGAAGAAGGGCGTGATGTCCCACTTTGGGAGTGGGAACAAGCTTTCTTGCTGCTGAGCAGATGTCTTGCCTCCTGAGTGTTTCCAGGAGTACCTCGTATCCTTATATCTGCCTGCAAACCAACCGTGTTTGAAAGGATGACTTGCTTGTATTGTTCCAGTCATCCTGGTCGGAGCTGCATTTGTCCCTCTGGGGAACACGTCAACCAAAAAAGACCAAGATCTGATGCCTTTGAGGGTCTTCAAGGGAGGTGACCAGGATCCACGCACGTACCCAGGCAGGCACAGCTCAGTCTGGCTTCTTGACTTGCTTCTGCTCCAGCACAAGTCCTTCACCTGAGACCTTCACTGGGTTCCTCTTCTCTGCCATGAGAGATGATGGTCTGTGCATGAACACAGCAACCCAGGACCCTTTGCTGAAATCTTGCTTTTTGTGGGATGCAGACATTCAACTTGAAGCAGGAATAGCTCAGGGAAAGATGTGCTTGAGGCACATGCCAGTGGAAGCACAGAGACACAAAAACTGAAGCAACCGCACCATAAAACGTCATCGTTGTTGTCATCTGGGCAGATCCCAAGGGAGGAGAGCCTCCTTGCAGAACAAACGCCACCCAGCTCACTGTGCTTCGGCACTGGAGATGCTTGACCTGGATCTGTCACCAGCAATCTTAGTGCGCTGCTGAAACTTCTGACGACAAGACCATCGGTAGCAATGCAGTCACAGTCCTTGGAAAATTCCACAGATATCAGAAATTTGTGTCTCTTAAGAGCAGCTGGAAAGGTGAGAGCAGTTAACTGTGGAAAGCCTCTGCTCAGGAGTGAGGAGGCAGGGCAGAAGTTGAAGGACCGTGTGTAGCACTAGCACCAAAAACTGGTGGGGGTGTATCTGTGGTGTTTGAAACGTGATCTTCAGCAAGAGAGACATTGTCTCCAGAGCAGGGATCTGGGAATTAGGAGACCGGGGTCCTGCTTGGTTGTCTTCACTCCAGAGGTTTTATCCATGTAGATCCTTGTGCCCAAATATCTGCAGGGTCTTTGAGTTTGCCACGTCAGGGCTCCTGTTCCCCTTGCTCTGCAGAAACAGTGCAACTTGAAACTGTATTATAATCAAAATAGATGATGAATAATTTTCAACATTAACTATTCTAAAGTGTGGCATTTAGTCCAGGGTTCATCTCCTTTCTGTGATAACTAACTCTGAAATCCTCATTAACATTATCTCGGTTGAGCCATGTTTTAAGGTCTGCCTGCATATGGTCCTGTCTGTGTACCAGGGGGTTGGGTGTTTTAAGAGGGCCTGTAGCTATAATCCTTCTCCAAATCAATTTGATGACATAACTTCCGTGTGATATCGTCGCTAGTTCTGGACCATTGCAGACTGCGATTACAGAGCTAATCTAGAGCCTAAACGCCAGCTCCTGGGTGCTGCGGTGCCACCAGTGATTCAGGATGCCCCCGAGGTGCCTCCCTGGCTCAGAGCTGCCGTGCGGGACAATCAGCAGCAGGTCAGCCCCTCCGCATCGACCGAGACAGCAGATGCTGCCTTAGGGCTAAAGGGCTCTCCTGACACATGGTGCACCTTAAAATAAATAATGAACCACAGACCCAGTTTAAACCTACCATGAATGGAGCAAACTCTGGAGACTTGATATCAAGTGGGAATCAATTCAGGCGAGAACACAGAGCTCTGTGCTAGAGGTTGTTTATAAATGACAGCGAGGCAATGAAGGCAGTGCTGCCGGTGACATGAGGGACCAGACAGATCAGCTTGTAACATCACTCAGCGTGCCACCATTTCCTCCAGCTACCTTCCATCTAATCTCAGCTCTGCTGCGCTCACTCCTGCCAGCCAGAACAGCTGCATCTCTCCTTAAAAAAACCCCACAACTGTGAAATCAGAGTCTTCCTGCAAACCTACCACCTAGCCAATAGAGAACTGACCGCTTTGCCAAACCCTGACTTGCAGCAAGTACTTTTTATATCATGACACTGGATTCTGATATACAAAAGAAAATCGATTTTTTTTTTTCCCTCCACATGCCCCATAGTTGTCAGAATCATTGCTTCTCTTTATTTTTAAATACCGTAAATAGAAATAGGTGCTTTAAAAACTCTCTTGTTTTTCAAGTCAGGATGTCAACGAGCTATGAATAATGAAATAAAACAGTTTCAAATGAACAGCTAAGACCCAGCAGAGAACTTTAACTAGTGAAGAGTAACAGCATCAGGACTGCATTGCAATAATCATCATTACTGCCAGATAAAGCACTTCTTCGTGCTCGTCCTGTGCCATGGACAAGCAGCCGGCGGGCAGGACGCAGTGCCAGCGTGCGGAGGGGCCGAACGGCCCACGCTGCTGCGCCGGCCTCAGCCCCCCGCGCCAGCCCTCGCTCCTGCCGATCGCGGGAGAACCGCCAGGTTTTCAGCCCCGCAAATGCCAAGTGATCTATCAAAGCAATGATTTACAAATATAATAGTGGACTCTAGTAACCTTTTCTCAGTCGGTAAAAATGCGGTTCCCATTCTCCTTCCCAAAATGCATAATGAGTTCATGCTGCAATCTTTGTAGCATTGTGTTAAATTTGGGGGGGGAGGTGTACATGGACTCTCACACACACTTCTCACGTGTGACTTGGTTATACTTGGATGCAGTTTTTTCCCTGACTTTTTTTCAAACTGCTGTAATATTAAAATCCTTCATGCTCTTGGAAAAGGTTAATTTGTTTGTCTGAACACAAACAACTGGCAGTGCCTTAAGCTGTTCACTGTTTCCTTTTTCTTGATGCCAGAAGCTTATCCCCTCCTGCAACTTGCTCCAAAGCTTTACCCACCACTTCTTTAAACTGATCTCCAACATTATATTATTTATGAATAAAGGTCACCCTGCGAGGAAATGGCACATCCACTAGAAAACAATGTGCACTTTCTAAATTTGAACCAAGTTGTTTCCGTTCTTTGATTTAAGTTTAGTTACTTCCTGTGGTTTCTTGTCCTACGCCGCTGCTGAATCTCTGGATCGGCTCCAGGATAAATTGCACTCTTTCAATGAAATTAGAAACTGTGGCAATAGACGGCTTAGCTAGTTTAGCTAGTAAATGGCACTTAAACTAAATATTAGCCCACTTAGTGTTTTGAAGAGGAGTGCCTAATTACCTGTGTGAGGTGACAGATGAGCCTGACCCATCCCTTCTCACACCGGTTTGTGACCAGACGAGCTGCTGAGCCAAGAACTTCCACCTCCCGCGGGAGGGCTGAGAGCAGCCTTGGAAACCAGCGTGTCCCGCTGGGGACGGGACATGTCCTCCCCGAGCCAAGCCACCCTCCCCAGGCAGACTCCGGCTTAGCCAGGACAAGCGCTCAGCCCCGCGCTCCAAAGCCTCTTTGTACCAGGCCAGTGCTCCCGTGAGCCACTATTTTGCATCAGGTTTTTTAGGGATTGGTGTCAATTGGGGAAAATCCTCAAATCTTAGATAAGTCATTTCAGACAGTTTGCTGACAAAAATACGCGTGAATATACAGCAGTAACCCTAAGATGTGCTTTCCCTCAGTAAAAGTGGTGAATGGGCACTTCAGGAGCCTGCAGTAACTACCCATCCCAGGGCTGGAGGAGCGCGATGTGACCAAGGTTAGGGAGAGGGACACAGCAGCAGAGGAGGAGTGAGGCACTTCGTACCTGAGCAAGTGCTCTGACTCCCTTGGACCCACGTTTACCTTATAAGACCTTCTGCATAACAACCAGCCTCAGCAAAGAGCCCTGTTTTGGGCTGAGGTTGCGGCATAACTCAATAACGATGCACTCTTTCTCTCCCCTGCCCCTTTTATTTCTCCTTTTCTTCCCGCAGGATACTTAAGAGCAGATTTTTCACCATTTATCAGACTGCTTTATCCATGGAGCCCCGGGTTCCCCACAACATCACCGTTGTCCCCAACTCTGTGATGGTCCAGCCCTTGCTGGACAGCCGGATCCCATATGGGCGGCTGCAGCATCCACTCACCATCCTGCCGATCGACCAAATGAAGACAACTCACATAGAGAACGACTACACCGACAACCCCACCGCTTCCCAGCTGGCAGCCCAGAAGCGTCCCCGAGGCCCCCAGGAACTGGTCTTGACCAACCAGCACCTGCAACACTGTGAGCAGGATGTCACCCACCCCTGGATTTCCTTCAGCGGGCGCCCCAGCTCCATCAGCAGCAGCAGCAGCACATCTTCAGACCAAAGGCTCTTGGACCACATGGCCCCAGTGCCCATGGCGGAGCAGTCCTCCCCGCGAGCGGTTCGCATCCAGCCCAAGGTGATTAACTGCAAACCCCTGGACCTGAAGGGACCTGTGTCTCAGGAACTGGACAAGCACTTTCTGCTGTGTGAAGCCTGTGGGAAATGCAAGTGCAAGGAGTGCGCGCTGCCCCGGACTCTGCCCTCGTGCTGGGTGTGCAACCAAGAGTGCCTCTGCTCAGCACAGAACCTGGTCAACTACTCCACCTGCATGTGTCTCGTCAAGGGCGTCTTCTACCACTGCACCAACGAGGACGACGAGGGCACGTGTGCCGACCACCCCTGCTCCTGCTCCCACTCCAACTGCTGCGCCCGCTGGTCCTTCATGAGCGCGCTGTCCCTGGTGCTCCCCTGCTTGCTCTGCTACCTGCCGGCCACCGGCTGCGTCAAGCTGGCCCAGAGATGCTACGACCAAGTGAGCCGGCCTGGGTGCCGATGCAAAAACACAAACAGCGTCATTTGCAAGGCGTTGCCGGAGAGCAAAGCAAGCAGGCCAGAAAAGCCCTTTTGATAGTTTGGGAGGACGGGGAGTGGGAGGACGCTCAGGGGGGTGGGAGGGTGGCACTGGCTCTTTTTAGTAACCTGTGTTCTGAGAATAACATTAGCCTTTTGCCTTTGGAGAAAGCAGAAGCAACCATTTCCACAAACTGAAGCACTTTGGGTTTTTCAGGGTTTTGGAACTGGTCAGAATTTAAATAGATGGGGCCAAAGGAGTAATCCTAATAATGTAGAGTGAAGACTGAAAACCTATGTAGATCCTGAAGTACAGCTGCTTAAAACCTCCTGGTCCAGCCAGACGGCTGCTCACCATGCCTGCATACCACAAGAACCATTAACTGCTCGCTTGGCAGGCACAGCCGCACAAGCAGTACCCACTCCCAGCTGCAAAAAGCTGCATTGGCTTCTTATTCAGGGTGGGCTTCTTGTTTTCACTTTCTGTCCAAATCCTGATTTGCTACCAGCAGCCTGTTCAAGGTGATGGGTTAATTCCCTCTGCCCTCCTTTCCCACTCCATTAGAAGGGCCAGTTGCACACAAAGTACATGTTTCTCAGAAGCTTTCTGTGTCCCTCAAAGATTTCGAACCAGAAGTAAAGATACAGTTCATTTGTTTAAGGGTCTCTTTAACATTTAGGCATATTGCTTTCTTTGAACCCACCTGGCCACACTGATTTGGAGCCTCTTTTTAAAGCAAGGTGGCAGCAAGGTTGCTCCCTCTCCAAGAAGAACAGCAGCAGGATTTGTTCAGGCAGTTGTATCAACATCGTGTCGTTCTGGCTGGAAGCTGATCTACAGCATCAGGTTTCACTCAATGGAGTATTAATTTTACATCAACAGTACAAACCCGCTCCAGAAGGATGTTGCTCGGATCCCGTTTCCCCAACGCGCGTTTGCTCCCCCAGTGCCAGGGCAAAGCGGATCTTAACCAACGCCACAAAGTGCAGATATTCAGTGTTTGTTTCTCTAAACCTCTTAAGCACTGTAACAAGTCACAAAAACCTAAATGTAGGACACACATAGGTGTATTTTTATAGGGATATCAATCCAGTACCCCCTCTCCTGGAACAAGCTCCTCTTTGCTCATTAAATATTAAGATTTGTTGGGTTTTTTTTTAAATCTTGGGGAAGAGTGGCATTTGCTTGAAGTACAGCCCGTTCCCCATCTCTATTGCTGCTGTTTGACTTTTGCCTCCTCTGTACAGAAGTGTGTCTTTTTAAATGTAGAGAGTACTTTTAATGTTTATCTTAGTGTTAACAAATGCTAGGGAAAGCCAGGGAGGGAAGAGAGCGTATTTAAGAAATTTGCCCGTGGTTTTCAGTAAGTGAATATCATCGGGTTTGTGCACTCACCAAGGGCCAGTTCTGCATTCCCCTAAGGTGCAGTAACCCCTTTCTCTCAACAGCTACAAGGTGCTAAATAAAAATCTTTGTCCAAACATGCAACGCTGTAATAAATAGGTAGGTACTTGTTGCATGCAGAAAACTGATCTAGCCACTTTTTTTTTTTTTAATTAGAAGAAACTTCCTCAGTAAATGCACAGCAGCGACAGTGAAATGTCATCTCTAATTAGATAAGCGATAGGCAGAGCTCATGTAGGATTTCCAGGAATCCCATTTGCTTGGTTGCAACACAGTTGCTGCGTGGGGGTTGACAGGAGCGTACTGACAGTACTGTTCTGGAGTTCTGGTGTCTTTTGTTTTAAGAATTCATTTAACCTGGATGACTTGGGGTTTAGTTAAACTTAATTGTAGATATTTATTGAATGGGGAATTAAAAAAAAAAAGGCAAACTTTCTATATTTATAACATTTGCTAGCTTGTGTACGATAAATCATAGGAAAAGGCATAGTATATCTGTCACCAGATACCGATTCCTATAGTTTATCCTTGTGTTGACTATATGGGGACACCAGAAAGAAGGGAGCAGTTGGGGGTCCAAAGCTGTGTATATTATCTTGCACAAATGAGAGGGGAAAGGGTAAAAGGAAAACCAACCTCAAACTAGCTGAACTGTTGGTTGAATGTATAAGGTCTTGTATTTAATAAGAGAAATCATTTTCCTAAGATGCACACAGGCTAGAAAACACAGCAGGAGAGGTGTTTACCTGCTGCCCTCCTCTATTGGGACCACACATGTCCAAATGGCCTCCACCTACAGTTGTTTTGCCTTTTTGCCCCTCTGTCCTTGGCTGTTCTTGGGGGATCTGTGCTGAAAACCTGCAATAGCAAAATCCATGGCTTAGACACGTGGTCCTTGCAAGCAAATACACCGCTGGAGTGGTCGCCGCTGTGCCAACCTACACTCATGTATATACACCCAGCAATCCCCTCTGGATTTCCTTTCATTGTACATACTTGTAAACTATTTCTCTGTTGGTTTCTTTTAATATATAAGTCCTGCTATGGTGTAAGCCGCTCCCAAGCTGGAAGGCTGTGAAGCGTTAGTGGATGTGTTAGAGCAGTGGTAAACGTAGCAGAGCCACCCTCCCTCTCCTCCTCAGCCCCCGGCGCGGTGCCGGGCTCTGCTGCACCGGCCACGGCTCGGCCAGGAGCCGCCGAGCCCGTTGGGAAGCGCTCGGAGAGGCTCAAGGTCCGCCAAAACGGGGGCTCGGCCGCGGCGAAGACTAATGTCTTTGTTCCCCTATCCCAACACCTCTGTTCCCCCATCCCCTTTTAAGGTACGTGGGTCTCCTGCCACCCCTGAGATGTACCATGGGCACTGTGCCGTGTCACCTCAGCCCCAGCGAGGGCAGGATGGCAGCGGCTCCGCTCATCCTCCCTGCAGGTCGTGTCCCCTCCTGCAAACTGATGAACAGCTGCTAATTAGCACAAATCTCAGGCACGACACTTGCTCTCTGGCCACATCCGTGTCGGTGCGGTGGGACCACGAAGGCAAGAGGGGAGGTGAGGACAGGTTCCCCCGGCACTGGGCCACCACGGAGCAGCTCTGAGGAGGAGGATGGCAGAGCACTTTGGCTTTACCGCCCCAAACTGCTAATTGCTGTCGCAGGCTCATTGCTGGGCTTTGGCCTCTGCCCACACACACAAGCAAAGGCTTGGAGAGCAAGAAGGGGTGACTTAGCGGCATGCCGGCGGTGCCACACCACGTCCCCAGCTGGAGCTCACCGAGAGCAGAGCGGCATCGCCAGCCGACTAAACCCTCACCGCCCCCTCTGTCCCAGCCCCTGCTGGGTACAAGGAGTAGCTACTAAATTCACCCCGTTGCTCCCCGGGCGCCGGCTTTCCCGCCCGGACGAGCCCTCGCCCTGTCGCAGCACGGGGTGTTCCTCCTCCCCTCCCTCGCTCGGACACGCTGAGAAAGGTTTCCCCCTTCTCCTGTTGCCACCCCATCACATGTACACCCTGAGAAGTTACCACAGAAGGTTTTTCTTTGTATAGAATATTTATTTTGAAGCTCTATTTTAATAGTATTTATTTTAGAAAGTCTACTATTGTAAGAGTTCTTCTGTTTGTGAAGAAAAACAAGTACTGATGAATGTACTGATCTAGAAATTATATATATATATATATATATATATAAAAATATATATTGTTAAATATATAAATGGCTGTTGTGGTTTTTAAAAACAAAAAATTCCCAAGCACTGTTTATAGCAGTTATTCTAAAAATACAAGTAGAGAGTAGCCCAAACTTGGTTATTTGATATTACACACACCAGGAGTGATCATGGAGGGCCCGGGCAGGGGAACTGGTAACACAGACAGAGCGCTGGCCCCGGGACACTGGTGTGTGGGTGCAGACACCCCTCACCCCAAAGGGAATCACAGACCCTGTTTTTTCCCGGCTGAGGAACTCCAGGCGATGCTGGGGTTGTGCTGCCCCATGGCCTGGCTCTCCAGGGTGTGCGTCATTTAAATATCCCCCAATTCACCTGCAGCAGAACGAGCTTGTTCCTTGGTGAGGAGAACACCCTGCGCTGTCCACTCATAGGAGCAATTGTCTCTTTCCCTCTGCCTCTAAAATATGCCAGGGACACGTGCACTGAAGTCAGACTAGAGCTAAACTTCCAGTATGAAAATAAAAACAAAAAACCAAAACAAATTACAACACCATGACACAAAAACCAAAAACAACCCACCCCAAAGTCAGCGGGACCTGTCACATACTGTCACATAGAGGGATTTTGCTGACAGGCACATCCTACAGAGCCTCCCTCCACGTTTCAGACTCACTCCCTACTGTCACACTTCTCACTTCTAGGAGCAAATCCCATGTTTTCCATACACCGAGCAGCCAGAGATGGGGTCTGTTTGAACACCACAGCCCCTCCGACAGGGTGAGGACAGACAGACTGCAGGACAGGGATGGAGATCAGAGGAACAGGGCTCTGTCCTTCCAACGCCTCCTCTTGCACTCATCCGAATGTTAATAAAACAATAGGTGGGCATCAACATTAGCTCTCCACAGCTACAGCCGTCACCCAGACCCCCTGGGGAGGGCAGCGTGGGGTGGGATGCAAACTCCAGCCCTGTTTACTGGGGGACACGGGGTGGGAGCAGCAGTCGGCACCGAGCACACACCAGGTCCTACATGCGCGAATGCGGCCGCCTCGCCAAAGAGCCGGGCACTGCTCCCTTCACAATTAGTTATTTTCACAGACACAACGTCAGAGCTGCTCCTACGCATGATTTACCCAGACACCGGTATCGGCACGGCCAGGGCCCAGGGTGGATTTGGAGCACCCACGGCTCCCATCCACCGGCACGCAGCACCCCGCCTGCCGCCACGGCGGCTGCTGCCGCGGGTGTCACCAGCGTCGCATTAGACTGCTAAAAATAAAGTATTCAGGTTATTTGTCACCATTCCTGCTCTTTATATGCATGCACTATGGAGCTCAGGCTATGACGCATTAAAAGACAAGCCACGTGTTGTGTCATCCACAAAGAACCCAAGTGCTTTACCTGCCCTGAAATAATATCAAAACAATAAAGTTTAGTTAGTCACTGGATCAGATAAAGAGACAACAACTACACTGTACATGTCATGACATCTGATGCCAAAAAATTTGCAATACGAAAAAGATACTGAATTTGTTATGCTGGTGGTGGGGTTTTTTTTAACCAAACAGACTGAGCCAGGATGTACAGATTTAAATCTGAGTTTGGCAACACTGGCTGATGTCTTGCACATAAAGCTTTAAAAATATCAACTCGGCATTCACGTCTCTCTGCTGGAAGCAAATCAGAGCACTCTTGTTAATTTGACTAGTAGATGTTAAATAATATTTTTTCAGTCAGAATTATCATCTTTTTTGAAATCATTTTTACACCATTTTCAATAATGGATCATTGAAGGAAACCAAGTCCAATACCACAAGCACAGGTTATAAGGTGGCAAAGAGAGATAGAAACCTAAAAGAATAACAGACTTCTCAGTTCACTGTCAGGTGCAAAGCAACCACAGCTCTTGGAGGTCAGACCAGAAAGCGAATTTCTAGTGAATCAAAGCATCCAAAATACCCATTAAGCAATGCATCAATTCTGAGTGAGTGGGCTGAAACTTATAGAAATGAGAGAAAAGGCTAATTTTGAAATTTCCTTTAAGGCTATTTTGCTAAAATATGTACTTAATAAACATGTTGAGATTTTTCCAAAGGTTTAAAAACCACTCTTGGTGAGATGGGAGATCTGTCAGCACTGCTAGCAGTGGGAGGAGGGGACGGGGAGAGCAAATACGCGACATCAGACACAAGCTGCATCCATCCTCAAAGACAAACATGGCAATAAACACGGCTTTGCACCAAAACCTAACCAAAGCCCTGGAGATGGGGCTTCCCCTTCACTGGCAGGTTGGAGGTAGTTTTTTGAGGGGGCAGGATGCATTCTTCCATGGTGACGCCTCTGCAAGAGCGAGGGGAACAATAGACAGGACGGCATCCAGGAAAAGGCTGCAGTGGGCGTCCGTGCTGCTCATACAGGGGCTTTTCTCTCATTTCTCGAATTTCCAGGTGTGATGCTGGGGCAAGCACGGCATGGGGGAGCCTGGCTGCGGCACGGGACGGCTCTGCTGCTCCCACGTGGGTACCACCTCCCACGGAGCTTCTTTCCCAATAATAAATAATTTCTGTTGCTGGGATTAGACACCAGCAGTGTGTGAACGGGCACAAGGGCAGCTGTGCCAGGAGGCAGAGCCCCGTGTCCCGGCCAGATGAGAAGCTGAGGATCCACAGACCAGCACACAGCACCCATAGATGAAGTTTGGCCTTTTGTGAGCAGCAGACAAATGGCTGGGATAAAGATGAATTGCCTTCGCATGTTGTTTTACTTCCTAACGATAATAACCTCCTGTGTGAGACAGCGAATCAGCAGGCTGCCCGCTCCGACCCCCGCTGAGCACTGTAAAACTTCAGGGATCTGCTCAAAGAGCAGAGAATGACCGCGACCCTTCCAAGGGCACCTGCGCTCCCACACAGAGCAAACGCTTCCTTTGCCGGGAAATAACGAGATGGCTGCAAAGGTCAAAGCCTTTCAGCAGGGGGATGCAGGTCTCACCCCTCCTCTTGCACCCCACGCCAGCTCGGGGCTCAGACTCACACTGCTTTGGGGCTTTGGGGCACAGAGCCACGCTCACCCAAACAGAGCTGGAGCTCCAGTGGGTCACTGGTTTTGAGGCAGAAGGAGGTGAAGGGGGCTCACAGAAGCTGCTGGTTGTGCCCAGGCCACCAGAACTCCTCGTGGCCCCTGGGCAATCAGCCCTGGGCACCCAACTTGCGTGCATCAAGGCTTCTGCTGCTTCCTCCAGGGTGGTTATCACATGTAAAAAAAAAATAACCAGAAAGCTGAGAAAGAGCTGTCAAAGGCATGATTGGAGGAGATAGTCTTCATAAGATTTTTTTTTTTTTTTTTTTTTTAAATAAAGGAAACAAAGCACAATCCTTTGAGTCTCCCTGGTGTCACCTGTTTCACCCAGTCTCAACAGTCAGGACTCAGTGCTCAACCCCCCAGCAACGCCCACTGCCTGTGAAACCCAGAAAACAGCAGAGGAGGTGGAGCAGAGGCTCTGAACCAAACAGCCAGGATTTCAAGTCTCCACGGTTTCTGTCCGCCCCTGCCAGCCCGCTGTCCCCGCACCCTGTGCAGGCAGTGGGGCAGCATCTGGGGTGCAGCCCCCGCCAGGGACCAGCCAGGGCGGGCGGCCCCCAGCACCTCCCTCCCCTGCACGTGGGCTCTGCAAACACAAGCGGAGTTTGTGCTCCCAAGCACAAAGTCCCAGGAATTTCTCAACAGAAAGTCTGAAATAACTTGTTTTTCTGTATACCGAGCAGAGGGAAGACTGAACTGTGCTCCATTGCACTGCAGCTTTCATTGACATTTTTCTCCCCTTACAACAAAGGAATAAATAGAAATTCATGCACGAAGAAATTCTGATGAATAAATCATAAACCCAAGTTCTGCTCGATGCCAGGTATGTTTGTGATTATGTGATGCAGTTATGTAACTGGGTTTTCCTAATCAGAAACATGATATTCTTGGAGCATGAAACTGGGACGTTCTGCACCACGGCCCTTCACTCCAATTACTGCCCTGGAGCGTCCGACTGTGTGCGGAGCAGCAAAATCCTCCCCTAAGGAATCTCCTGCTCTGAGCTGGGAAGGAAACTGTTCACGTTTCCTCTTCAGTGGAGCTGTCTTGCCCAAACAGATGCCCAAGTATGAATAATAAAAAAAACCACGTTATTGTTGATACAGTATTCAATTGCTTTTCACGAAGAGGGTGAGCTATTAGCACAGATTCTCACTTTAGACCCTACAGGGGTCTAAACAGGGATCTATGGTCTAAAGCACTTAGGAACCCATCAAACTCAAGTTTTTAGCATCTCCCATGTTTGAGGACAAGGAGTCACAACCGTGTTCCCACCAGCTGCGCCTCCCCTCCGCAGCAGCCTCATCGTGCTGCTGCACTGTTGCAGGTAGCTGCAAGGCTGGCACGAACCAGCTCCCCTGACATTCCTGTGAATAATCCTTATAAAGACAACCACCAAACGTATTGTTTCCTTTAGATGGGTGTCTGTACCACTGCTAAGAAAACCCCAGCCGTATTTCAGAGTGATTGAAGCACAGCAAAGGGCTCATGCCTAGCCGAGCAGGATTGAGTTATTGTCAGTTATGGACAGGATAAATCCCAGCTCACCTGTGCAGATTTGCCTAAAACTCCGCCGAAAGCAGCAGCATCTCCCCAGCCCCGGTGCCCCCGGGGAGGTCCCTGTGCCTGCAGCACCCGGTCCCCCCGGAGCATCGGGACGCGGCCCCACCCGCTCTGCGCCAGGAGAGAGAGATTGGGCCACCTGGCTGCTGAGTGAATAGGAGGTGGGGGTGTAAAGTAAGGGCAGAGAGTGCTCACTGAGGTCCGAAGGTAAAAAAAAAAAAAAAGGAATTGGAAAGACCCCATGCTGCTGGGAAGTGATGAGCTTTCCTGTCCCAAAGAAGCGAGTGGAAAATGCGGGTTGGACTCCAGTGAGGCAGCAATATATCTTAACAATCCCTCAGCCGGCTCCTTTTCAGGGTTAGCCTGGCTAAACGCTGTAAACTGCAAAGGAAACCCAGAATGACAAACAATTGTAGGAACCTGAAAAACCAAGTTCCTCTGCATTTCATGGGAAGTGCGATTTTAAATACTCCAACCTGTCTGTCTGGGGGGAAGTGGGCAATAAATAGCAGCCTGGTTGTTATCAAGAGGATGTGAGCTATTTATAAAAATTTCTTGGGCTTTTTGAACTCTGTTTAAAGAGGCCATATCCTTCACTTGGGTAATTGGGGGACTAAAATGCTAAAGCAAACAAGATCACTCAGCCACCTTGGGAAAGTTTAGTGCTTGCTTGTGCGTTTCTGAAATTTCAAGTGTATTTAAACAGCTGCATGGTTATCGTCCTCAAATCCAGAGAAGAGCATGAAAAGGTCTTTCAGATGACTGCATCTGCAGGGACACAGGGATGTGACCATCGCAGCTCAGCCATCCCAACTGCTGACAGCCACCTTGCTGAATTAAATAATATATCAACGAAATGCCTCATCTGAAAAGGGGCTTCTCTGTGCCTTTTAACATGTGGGCTTCCCAGCAGGGTTAAATTATCCCCAGCGCTGAAAATGTGGGTATCAGCTCACACACATTGCGATAGCAAAAAAGCAGGAGGATTTGGCAAGAGGGCAGGGGGAAAAGTGAAACAGGCACCTGTGTAAGGCCAGATGCACCCGACCACACAAATGGCCGTACAAAGCAATAAAGACCTTCTTGCTCAAGGGAAACTCATCCCATGCCTCTGACAAATAATTGTGTTTAAATTAATTAGGAACCCCCGGCTTCCTTGCTGGGACAACCCAGGAGGGATGGGGAAATGCCCAGGTCACCCTCCCAGCACCGTGCGAATGACCAAGGAGCGATGGATTTAGGGTTGTGCAACTGGGACCTTTGAGTCTGAGCCTCTGACCTGCTCCCATTTGCGAGGTCCTGAGCCCCTCGGGGCAAAGCAACGGCTGCCACATGCCAGGGAAACGTCCCTCCCGCTCCTTCCCACTGTCCCATGATCCGCATGTCAGGATGTGGCACCAAACGGAGCCCTCAAGGTTTTCCACCGGCTGCTTTTTTTATTTTTCTGCGCAGAGCCGTCAGGCAGACAACATTGCTCCTGTGTGGGAACCACACACAAAGTGTCCTGACAAAATGATGGCATCATCTAAAATATAAAACATGCTCAAAAGAAGGAAAACCATGAAATTAAGGATAACAAACAACAAAGAGAAACTCATACACAGAATCTGTTAGTGTTTATGAGTCACGAAGACCTTCCTGTCTCCTCTTATAAATTGTGGGAATCCGCTGCGGTCCACCCTCTCCTTAAAAACCACCGAGGTGCTATTTTCCTCACAGCCCACTGCACAAATGAAAGATTTTTTTTCTTTCCTTTCTTTTTTTTTTTCCTTCAAAGTAGGAAACTAAATCTGAGGAGCAAATGCTGTGAGGCGTGTAAACAGAGGCGACTGCAGAAGCCTTCGCGATGAGATCACCGAGCGCCTTGGCCCGGCGCTGTTTTCCGATGGCAGAGGATTTAACAATGGAATGGATGGGAAATGCCAGGAAAAGTTAAAGAGCTTTGGACACAAGCGCTTTGTAAAAGCTCTTTCTTCATTATTAACAAACAACTTCTCCCCATCCTCCTCCCTTTCTCCCTTCTGCAAGTAGGATTCTCTTTCTTGAATATATATTCTCAATTCTGAGCATTTTTAACCTCTCCCGACATGCCCATTCTGTTCCCAGCAGGGTGTCCCACCACGCTGGGATGTTGGGAAGCCAACCACTGCATCACGCCACCACCATGACCCCGGGTTGTGCTCCGAGTTCAGAGCTGAGGTTTCTCTCCGGGTTGCTGGGGGGTTTGCAGGACGGTCCCTCCCACCCTCCGGCAGGACAGGGGCTGCTCCAGCACCCGAGGACTCCCAGGAGCAAAGATCTTCATCCTTCGGGCAGGCAAAGCTGTGCAAATGCTTTCTTTCACCCAAGGGAGGGATGCTCAGCCCATGCTTCCTGCCTAAAACTGGAATACACAAACTAGAACCAGGAACGGCAAGCTTTTTTTGGACTTCAATGTGAAAGCCTCACACAACAGAGGATCTCAGATGGCCTCAAGAGAAGCCACCCAGACTCATTCAAACCAGGGCCAGACTCAAACAGCTCATCCAAGCTGCAAGTAAAACACTGGCTAAACACATTGGCACATCTAGGCACTTTCAGTCCTAACTGTGTGTAGAGATAAAAATACAAAGAACAATGGTAAGATGCTCTAAAATGGCATTTGATAGCAGAACGCAATACCCAGCCTTTGGGAGAACGGTACTTAACCCTACACAGCACCCCGACTCGATGGCATCCAGTACAACCAAGAGCTCAAGGGAGGCTAAATCTTGTCATTTTAATGTCAAAATTGCCTCCTTGCCTTTTTCTTGGGGAAACGCTTCCAGCCACTGACTGGTTCCATATATTCTAGAGCTGTAATGGACGGACAGACCTGAGCAGGAGCTGTGTCCTCAGCCTGGAGCAGGTCCCGTTGGTCGGGAGCTCTCAGCAACACGCTTCCACCAAAATTTCTGCTCAGTTCACACGATTCACTCTGTCAGTTCATGTAACAGTTTTCCTGCTCTCTCTGGATTTCTCAGTTTCCACGCCACAGGCACTGGGAATAAAATCATTACAATAACGATTATGCTACAACAAAAAGGCTACCCCAAAAATTACATACCTTGGAAGAAACAAGGGAGTTAAAAATGCTGAAATGTCAGCCATAAGTGTTCTAATGTCATGTTTGCACTGAGCGGAGGACGTGCTCCAGCGGCCCCGTTCGTCACCAGTAACAGCTCCCTCGCTTCCGCGCCGGGGAGCGCCCAGGACAGTGGCTGGGCGCAGGCAGGGACCCCGCTGGCAACCAGGCTAAAAGCACCGACAAAAAAAGTACTTCGGTTCTAACAGTATGACAGATGCAGTGGAATTACAATAGGATTGTTACAGCTATTTTGTGCCACTGCAAACGGCTGCAGAAGGAGCAGAGCATCTCGCGGGCACCGAACCCGCTGTACCCAAAGCAAGGACAGTGCCTCCCTGAGACAGAGGCCTGGAGCTGAATTTTTCTTCCAGACTGAATCATTCAGAAAGTTGTACCCGTTATGTCAAGGAAGTCTCTTTCATTCATATGTGGACTGTAAAAATCTCTACCACAGCTCGAGAGCTCCTAGGGGGGCAGGATTTACTGCAGCAGCAGCCGTAGCATCCAGCCCGGAGCCCGAATAAAATGAGCAGAGCTGCAGTCAGCAGCACCGCTTGAAACGTTCGGCTTTATACAGACTGTCAGTTATTGGGAAATGTTACAGACACCTCTCAATTCCCTGAGGAATATTAAAAAGATATTTCAAATAAACCAAAAATCATGTAAATTTTTTCGGCATTTACACGAGTTACAATTCCTGAGGTGTTGTAACAGGCACGTTCTTTCAATATCGGGTTCTTTCAATACATGGTCACTGGTAGGACAACTGAGACCAGAGCCAGGGAGCCCAACCCTGTAACTGTCCCCACAGCCCAAACTGCCCCCAGGGTGACGGGCACGACCCCTCACGCTCCACCCCCGTGTTCTGCCCGCACCGACACCAGCCTCACCACAGCTCCTGCCGCCTCCACCTGGCTTTACGTTCTGGGAACACAATAATTCCCTTTTCTGCCTCTCAGCCCCAGCCAGCGGCAGGGGAACTGAAGCACCACTTGTGCACAAAACAAACCTCCTCCTCTTCTTCTAGTTTTCTTTTGCTTTTTCCCTGTTTCATATGAAGCTGATCACATCCTGCAGCAAAAGTGCCAGGAAGCTCGCCCACCCAAAAACGCATCTCCTGCTTCCTCGGCAAGCGAGAGGACGGCATCGCCGCACGGCACAGGCACGAGGGTGGCAGTGCTGGGGACCCTGCCCAAAGCATCGAGCTTGTGCCACCTGCCCCGTCCCTGGGCCAGCCTGAAATCAAAGCCAGGGCAGACTGAGCTGGCTGCGCCTGCACTGGCCTTGCCAAACCGGCTCCTGAGTCCCGGATTTATATATAACCCAGCGGAAAAAAAACGGGTGTTGGACCCCTGGGATCTGCTGGTGTCTCAAAGCCCCTCTCACGCCAGCATCAGACACATCCCGGTTTCAGTACCTCTAAGGGAGAGTGTGTGGCGGGCACTGGGAAAGGCAGGGCTGACAGAGCGCATCAATAAAAACAACACAATAGGTACCACTCATTGCCCTGAGGGCTTCCTTGTACAGGGTCTTAATTTCCCTGAAAAACAAAGAACAATTCCCTGCATCGTGCATTGATGGGTCTTGGGTTTGGTCCCCAGTAAGAACACACACACAAAATTTTTTCTTTTACATTTTTGCATGATGACTTGCATGACAAGCCTAATAAAAGCCCAGACTTATAACCCAAAACACACAAAAATGTAATACTGTTTCATATTAACTTCCAAAGCACTTCACTGACTGTACGAAGAAACTGCATTAAAACATTAGAACAAAGAATAAACCATGTACAGAGAAGATATATAGGCAAAAATGACCACTTAAAAAAAGTCATCCACTGTTACAAGCAAACGCATGGTGGTGGGCAGAGCTGCTTGAGGCACCTTCGTGCAGGGGTGGCTTTGATCTGGAAACACAGACTCAGGCAGTTGCTCACTGCCATTCTCCCACAGGGCCCACGGGCACAAGATACTTGGGGGAAAAAAATAAAAATAAAATAAAAAGAAATCCCACTTGCTCATCTGTCAAGAGCTCTGCTGTGCCCAGAGGGTTCGTGCTCTTGGGCCACTTCTGCTTCGCTGCAGAGCTGGGGCAGGTCCTGGGGTGGGAGATGCTCTGGGGGGCACATGGGGATGGAGGGGCCCTGGTGGGTCCCGGCACGGTGACACAGCCACGCTGACACCGCCTGCTCTGCGGAAAACCTCCCAAGAGGCTGTGCAGAAGCTCCGCTCAGCAGATCCAAGGTCTGCCCCTGCCTTCGGAGCCCCAGGGCATCGCCCCATGAAGTGGCAGCAGCAAGAGGCAACAGCCACAAGCGCCGTCCCCAGCCCAGGGACAGCCCTCACGGGACAGTGACGCCCGTCCCGCGGCAGAGAGCGGGGCCACAGCCGAGCGAAAACCATCTGGTCTCAGCAGAGCGGGGAGGATGTTCTGGAGAGGTTTTTCTTGGCAGGAGCTGATGGAGCTCTCGCTTCCTGCCCGGCGGGGGGACGTGTCCCCCCGGGGGACCCCGAGACCGTGGGGACGGCACATCCCATTCCACGTCCTGCCTCCCGGGCTCTCTCCCCTCCAGACTGGCCAGCGGAGAAAACCCTCTACCCTCCAGCCATGTGGGCATGCTGTCCAAAAAACCAAAGGAAATTAAAAAAAAAAAAAAGAGAAAAACACAACTACCAAAACAAACATCGACAAAACGTTTATACTGTCACAGCACACAGGATACGTGCTTTAAACCAGGATCTCTCTTCTCTTCACCCCCCCGCAATGGATTTATGATCTACCCAAGGGTCTTTCAGGCTGTTTTGTTACCTAATGACCCTAATGGCTTTGGGAAACAAGCAGTAAAAAGTTAAAAGTGTGATCTATATCTACATGAACAGCTTTATGTAGAAATGGGAAAAGTTCTTCAAGAAGCTGATAGTGGACTAAAAACCACCTTTTCCAATTCCGATTGTGCCAAGCAGCCGCAAGAAAGAAACACCAGCAGAAATGGAAAAATGTTTCCACGTATGTTCCTGGGCCCTGTGCCATCCCAGAGCCCCAGAGCGGGCGGGGGGCTCAGCGAGACCCCCCAGCCCCTCGGGAGGGAGGGAAACGTCCAGGGCACCGTGCGGCCGCTCGCAGCCCAGCCAGGGACAACCTGAACGGGGCAAGTGGGAACCGGCCCCGCTTTGTGATGCAGAAACCAGTAGCTAAACTTGAAACCGCTTCCTCTGCCTCCTAACAATGCTCCGAGGAATTTCCACAAATCCCAAGGCTGCCCTGACTTCCATTTCTAAACTTGGAAAAAGAAATACCAGGACATTCCTTTGTTGTTCCAGCTCACTCGCTGTTTGATCTGGGGTTTTTTCTCCAGCTGAGCCAATTAAACAATCCCGATTTCCCTTGGGGAAAAAAAAAAAAAGCATAAACCGGAAACAAGCAATGCGCCCGCTTCTTTGATTTTTAACTAATTGTTGTCAAGTTGGATCAAAACCTGCCACCTCACTCTGGTTGGCGCGGCTTAATGCTTAAACAGTATTTTGGCCAGAGAGAAGAGAATGATAGAGGCATTTATAACTGCATTCCTGCCCTCTGGAAGGAAACAGTCCAGCACTGCATTTATTGAGCAGCAGCTATTTTGGATCACAGAAGCAGCTTGAACAATATCACCCCCACCAAAAAAACCCCACCCCAGCCAGCCCCCAGTGTGGTCCCATGGCCCTGCACCGGCTGCTGGGGTAGAAACTCCTCAACGCTCACACACATCCCTGGCAACCCGTTCTGGTCTTTGCTTTTATTTTCAGAGGTTTTGTGGGACGCCCCAGGCGATGCGCTCATGCGTGGCCAGCTCCTGTGTGGCCCCAAAGTTTGTCCCCTCCACTGTCCCCAGTGGTGTTCGGATGGGAAAATACAGTTTCCTTGAACTTACAAGAAGTCTGTGGGTGTAAATCACTGCACTGAGAAACAAGATACACACTCAATGTGCCCCGCGAGCCTCCAGTTTGCTCCAGAAGTTTTTAATGGTCATTAGAGAAAATCGAGGGAGTTTTAGAAGCACTGCGGGTCAGATCTGGGTGCCTGAGCAGAGATGAACACCTTGAATTGCAACGACTGTAACTGCTGATCAGAAACTCTAAACCCAAAAATAATCCAAGGAGCCACCTAACCACAAATAAATAGCAAAGCTAGTAGAGGGACTCTTGCCTCGAGTGCAAGGAAACATCTATTCTTCTGCCAGGAAGAAAGAGAGACGCGAACCTTGAACTTGAGGAGGAAGGACCGGGTTCCTGTTGTTCAGTTGGAGTAATTAATTGCATACGCATGGAGAGAGGCCAGAAGGGGAACGCGTGCTCTTGAGGACAGCCAGCACGGAGCCGGTGCCACGGGCGGGACGGGCTCGGGAGAACGCGGCTCCTCCACCAGCTCAGCTGCAGCTCGGCCACCGGGCTCCAGCGCAGCGGAGCCGGGGGCTGCAGGACCGCGGCCGCGGCCCCAGCGCAGCGGAGCCGGGGGCTGCAGGACCGCGGCCGCGGCCCCAGCGCAGCGGAGCCGGGGGCTGCAGGACCGCGGCCGCGGCCCCAGCGCAGCCGGGTCCCTGCGGGGCTGCAACGAGCTCCCAGTCCTGGCCCAGCACAGAAAACAGACACAACCGTGTCCTCCGTGGGCTGGAGCCCGGGTAGACCATAAGAGATACACGGCAGCACGGCATCAAGGCGTTGCTGGGTATCATTAGTGACATTTTCTTCTCATGATACGACAGAGCTGAAGCTCAGACCTCTGTCGTCTTTTTTTTTTTTGGTGGTATCTTATCATCCAAGAGCTCATTAGCCAGGAATTCCTCATGCTGTTTATTTTCCATTTGTCCATATGTTCCCCACAAACTCAGCCTAGTCTCTGTTTTAAGTTTATACTTAGAAGCAGTAATTGGAAGGGATGAACAAAGGCACGAAAGAAGGCAACATGAGCACAAACAAACTTACCAGATGTTTTGGATTCCTGCATTTCCCCAAGAAGCAGGATCCTTAATGTTTTGATCATGTCATCACAGTGCAGAGCTGTCGCAGTCCAGAACACAACTGGCTCCTCTCTTCTGACTACTGGCCACAGAGACAGTGATTCAAGTCACCACAAGCAACCCAAATCTGTTCTTATCGCGAGCAAGAGCAAAACCCTGCTATGTGCCGGTTCGGCACCACTGCCTCCAGTGGGATTGTCCCAGGGATGGATTTGGCTTTAGACTTTGAAACCACAGGACCAAGCTGAACTCCTCAATCCACACAACCTGCTTGTGGGGTGGCCCAAGAGCTCGTGTGACCCCGCGAGAACTGAGCCAAGAGCCGCAGAGCCAGCGCCGGCCGCAGAGCAAACCCCCCGGCCCCTTTTCTAGACCCTGCTGCCCACCGAAGGGTGTAAATTTACTAATATTTAATTACACTTCATTGGTGGTTTACTTGCACCTGTGCAAACCCCCGTAACCACGCTGATCTCTCGGTGTCCGCCTGCCCAGACTGCAGAACTGCAGGGGGCACCGTCCCCTCCCACTTCATCCGGCTGCTCCCCCAGACACGGCTCACCCACCAAGTCCATCCGCATCCTCAGAGACTGACACCACTTTATCTTAACTAGTGGAAGTCACTAGTTCGGTTGTGTAGGTGTGGAGTCTCCTGTGCATATTCTTATTTCAGTTCTAGAGTGCTTTTTTCCTTTAAGTTTTATGCCGATTCAAAATCGATTTAAACTTAACCAAAATAAAACAGTATTAATCTGATACAGGGTTTTACACTAGTTAAATTAAAGTAGTATATGTTTGCTTGCAGATAAGGCCTTGTTCTTCAACACAGCTATTGCAAAACACTTGGGACAACATTGAGATACTCTACAGAATGGGAAGAATTAAAGAAAAAAGAAGAAAGAAAAGGATACTGGCAATCGTGCATAGCCCGAGGAGCAGCAGACGAGAGCTGCTGGACCAGGGAGACGGCATTTACATTACTGTCTCCTCTCCCATTCAAAGGGCAGCAGTGAAAACAGGCAGTAAGATTAATAAGAGGAAATTCTGTGACCACAGCAAATAGCATGACTCATGCTTACTTGATGGTCCTCATTTCTAATCTGGAATAGTAATTTTCTGCTGGACCAGATTAAATATATTTCTCCTCCTGCTGAGCCTGTAGGGATCCAGCAGCCCACACTGGGAGCACTGGCCGCTGCTGGGGTTTAATGGCTGGACAAAGCCAGGCTCAAAATTATCCGAGCTCCAGCTCAGCGATGCACCAGGAAACACAGGCAGGGGAACGAGAAAAATAAATGCAAGACAAAGAAACCCCTTCTGTCTCCCTTCTGTTCTAAGAAGCAACGGAGCCCTTCAAACACCACCACTGCAGGCTCAGAGAAATCCACTTAATACACAAAATTAATTAAAGGAAGAACACTAAAAGCAGACTAAATACTGGAAATCGTGTACTAAATCACAACTCACATCATGATCGGAAGGGAAACTTCCCAATTTGATTGCAGAAAGCAATTTACTTCAATTAGCAGGGACATAAACAGAGCGCTTGCTTGATAGAAGTATTGCATCTCCCAAAAAGCAAACTGCCTTAATTGCAGCTCTCCTCCTGGCACTTGCTGAACTTTCAAAGGCTGTTCCGGGCGAGACGGAGTGAGACAACCCTTTGGTTGTCAGTCCGTCCTGCCTCCTGCACGAACACCTTCCCAGAGCAACAGGGGAGATTTGAGTCGTATCCCGATAAGCAGGACGCACGTCGGGACAAAGAGGAGAGCACTGAGACAAAAGCGCTCTAACGGACAAAAATCACTTCATGTGATGAGGAAAAATTAAGCCTGAACTTGCGCTACCCAGCCATGACAGAGCGGAGAAATGGATTTTCACACCGGACACAAAGGGCAGCTCAGAGCTGCTGACACCAGGTCCTGCTCCCAGCAAGACATCACGGATCCATCATTGCAGCCAAGCCTCCAGCTCCTGCTCACCTCAGGCACTCACAAAGCGCTGCAGCATCTGCAGCTCCGCTTTTCCCAAACCCTAGCCCTAAAGCCAGGCCCAATTTGCCTCAGTGTAGGTACAAGCAGAGACAGCTGCCCTGAGGTACAAACAAGCCGTCCAGGTCCCACCGCGTCGGTGCCGTGCTCACCTCCAGCTCAGCAGGATTTGGCAAAGCCAGGCAGGTCTGCAGCCTCCACCGCCAGGACCCGGCCCGTCGCCTCGCACAGAGCTCCAGGGACACCTGAAAATGAGGAATTAGTGGAATTGCTGGTAGTATCCTTCAGCGACATTCCTGGGAGAGAGAGAGGCGGCTGCAAGAGCCGCAGCTCCGCACTGGTACCCAAACCAAGCACTGGCCAGTGCCAGATCCCACCCCCAGCTCTCCTCTGGCACGGAATCTGCCCTGCCAGGCTCCTCGGTCCCCCTGTGCTCAGCCCCTGGCCTCATCCTAAAACCAGGGGTCAGTCCAAGGAGACAACAGCCCCAGCTACAACCCAGAGTGTGGGCATGAAGAGCTTCCAGCCAAGCTCAGAAGAACCAGCTCATGTCTACATCAGCTCAATATTCCAAAGTGAATCCCGTTCTACCACCATTGGTCACCGCCCAGTACTTTATATTTCAGACTACAGATGTTTCAGTGGTTTGAATTTACTTTTCTTTTGGGAGTTGCAAAACATCATTTTGTCATATTCTTTATGTCACCGATTGCACTTGCAGACTTCAACCAATCTTTAGATTTGTTGGGCATCGGTAAGCTGGTTTGGTTTTGGCGGGGGGTGGTTGGCAGGGGGTTTTTTTTGTTAAATCATAGTTAGCAGTAAGATTTTCTGCAGGTCCCACTTACCTCTATGCAACTTGGGGAAATAAAGCAGTAGCTCAAGCATGGCCTTGCACAAGTAAGGAGCACACTCCACGGCAAAGAATGGGGCTGCTGCAGGTTGTAGCCTATTTGGGGACCCCAGAGCTGGACTGCAGTGTAGGGAAGATGGTTTTTCCCCAGACAGGGCCCCCCCATCACCTGCTGCAGGCACAGAAGCCTCAGAGCAAGTTACAACCAGGCACAGCTGGGGCTTTTGAGCCCTTCCACCCTGGTCACAGCTGTGGGAGGGAGGCAGCAGCAATTGCAGCTGCATCACAGCCTCCCACGGCTCCAGCAGCTCCAGCCAGAGCCACTGCCCAGGGAGTGCTGGGGGCTCAGCCAGGGCAGCTGCAGCTGCTGCTCTCCAGCCGTGGCCTGGCACAGCATCCTGCATCACGGCATGGCCCCGCACAGCATCCTGTGGCATCCTGCATCACGGCATGGCCCCGCACAGCATCCTGCGGCATCCTGCATCACAGCATGGCCCCGCACAGCATCCTGTGGCATCCTGCATCACAGCATGGCCCTGCACAGCATCCTGCGGCATCCTGCATCACAGCATGGCCCCGCAGAGCATCCTGCAGCATCCTGCATCACGGCATGGCCCTGCATAGCATCCTGCGGCATCATGCATCATGGCATGGCTCTGCACAGCATCCTGCGGCATCCTGTGGCGTGGCATGGCCCTGCACAGCATCGTGCAGCACTGCACGGTCTCCCATGGCACTGCATGGCATTGCAAGGCGTCATAGAGCAGCACACGGCAGCACAGCTCTTGCAGTGTTTCCATTTTTTTTGGCTGCTCCACACACCCATCAGAAGTGGCAGAGCCAGCAGCAGGAGCCATGTCCACAGTCACAGCACTGCCCGCCAGCCCCAGTCCTGGCACCACACCACGTCACACCATGTGCTTTTTGGCACGGGCAGCTCTGTCCCAGTGCCAGCAGGAGGGCCGTCTCAGCTTCTCCATCCCCTGACACCCCCAGCACAAACAGCTGGTTTTGGGGTGGGACGATGCTGCACGGGGGAGCCACATTCTGCAACCCTGATGGAGCAGCCGGTGCAGTCACCACCTTGCTCCCAGCCCAGGACATCGAGTTTCTGTCCCATGCAGGAGTGTGTTTGGTAAAGAGCCGCTGCAACAAGCCTGGGGCAGCCCCGGTGTGCAGGCAGCCACAGTGCAGGGTCTGTGTTTGCATGGAAAGTAAACCCTCCAAATGAAGCCCAGGACACGCTGCAGTAACTCACCAGCACCCTCTAACCGAACCAGTACAAAGTGTGTGAGCGGGCTGGCAGAGACAGGAGCTCAACTAAGAGCCCGAAAACATTAAAACGATGTGATCCGTAGGCAGCAGTGAGTGGAGGCGTCCCAGCGAGGCCAGTCAGAGCTGCCCCGGGGAGAGACGGCTCCGCACGCACCCGCTGCATCCCGGCCCCGCGGCGCCCAACCAGCCGTCCTGGGAGGGAGGATGCTGCGATGGTCCTGGCTGCCCCGCACATCTGCAACCCCTTTGCTTTTCTTTTTTCTTCCTCCTCACAGATCACTTTAAAGGTCCAAGTTAGGGCATAATTAGAAAAGCAGTTAAAGCGGCGAGCTGGCGAGGGCAGTGACCTTGGGCGGTGGCAGGAAGCGGCAGCGGTGGGTGGGCTGGGGGTGCAGCCCCGCGCTGCGCACAGCGCCCAGGAATTCACACTCAAGTTGCAAAAGCTCCTTCTCCAATCCCCATCACAACCTCGGTTTCTTCCTCTGCTCAAAGAAAACAGGCATTTTGGTGAAAGAGCCATGCTGAGCGCACGCCCCGTCCCCATCACATGCACTGCACTGGCATGAGATGCTCCGTCCTCTCTCCATCCCCCAGAAGGGCAGCTCCGGGTCCGACCCATCGCACGCAGGCAGGGACTGCCCCACCGACACTCGTCCCCTGGCACTGGCACGGGGATGTTGAACCGTCCCCGGCTGGGCGTCCCTGGGCGCTCAGCTGTCGGACCCGCCGGAGCGGGGGTTTCCGTGCGGGGCTGTTTCTGGCCCCGCGCTCCCTTATCGCCGCCGCGACCTTTGCTGGTTGCAGATTAGTGGCTGGAGCCAGTTGGATTTGTTTGATTTCTGTTGATGGTTATTAGGCAGAGGAAGTGCCAGAAGGGATTTTGACCTCCAGTTTAAACCTATTCCAATTAGAGCCACTGAGCCTTTAATTACCGCGCTCCAGTCACTTTGGTTAAAGCAACAACAAAAACAAACACAAAATCTGGTCGAAGATGGGCCTTTCTCCTCATCGGTGCTTCAATCTGCCGCCTGCTTTGTCCGTGACTGCGGGCATGGGGCAAACTGGCCCACGAAGCCCCTTGTGCTGCCTCTGGACCCGGCAGCTGCCGCAGGCGACACCGCTCGGGGACGATGCCCACGGGCAGGAGGGATGATGCCCGCACCCCCCGCCCCGGCACTGCACCCACCAGTGCCCAAAGGGTGCTCCAAGGACCACCTCCTGGTGCCCAGGTGGCTTCAGCAAACAAACAGCCGAGGTCACGGTTCAGGAGCCCATCACAGCTCACAGACAGTTTATGGGCGTTTTGGAAACACTGATTTCTTGCTTTGCATAACTTCTACTGAGTAATTCAATTTTTTTTAAAAGCAGTCCAGAGTGCTCTTGGACTTCGCTCCCCTTGCCCCTGGGCCGTGGACGGTGTTTTATTTGCCCTGGGACTGCAGCACCTTTTGACTCTTGGCACGGACCCTTCTGGCGCTCCAAAGCCCAGGCAGAGATCCTCACCTGTTGTTTTATTTCTTACATTGCTATTAGGTTTTATTAACATATTGAAAGTCTACCTTGACTTCAGCAAAGCATTTGACACCGTCTCCCACAGCATCCTCACGGCAAAACTGAGGAAGTGTGGACTGGATGATCGGTAGTGAGGTGGACTGCAAACTGGCTGAAGGAGAGAAGCCAGAGAGTCGTGGTCAATGGGGCAGAGTCTGGTTGGAGGCCTGTATCTAGTGGAGTGCTCAAGGGTCAGTTCTGGGGCCAATACTATTCAATATATTCAATATATTCATATATTCATCAACGACTTGGATGAGGGAATTGAGTGTACTCTCAGCAAGTTTGCTGATGACACCAAGCTGGGAGGAGTGGCTGACACGCCAGAGGCTGTGCTGCCATCCAGCGAGATCTGGACAGGCTGGAGAGTTGGGCGGGGAAAAATTTAATGAAATATAACAAGGGAAAATGTAGAGTCTTGCATCTGGGCAGGAACAACCCCAGGTTCCAGTACAGGTTGGGGAATGACCTATTAGAGAGCAGTGTAGGGGAAAGGGAGCTGGGGGTCCTGGGGACGGCAGGGTGACCATGAGCCAGCACTGGGCCCTTGTGGCCAGGAAGGGCAATGGGACCTGGGGGGGATTAGAAGGGGGTGGTCAGTAGGTCAGAGAGGTTCTCCTGCCCCTCTGCTCTGCCCTGGTGAGACCTCATCTGGAATATTGTGTCCAGTTCTGGGCCCCTCAGTTCCAGAAGGACAGGGAACTGCTGGAGAGAGTCCAGCGCAGCCACCAAGATGCTGCAGGGAGTGGAGCATCTCCCGTGTGAGGAAAGGCTGAGGAGCTGGGGCTCTGAGCTGGAGAAGAGGAGACTGAGGGGTGACCTCATCAATGTTTATAAATATATAAAGGGTGGGTGTCACGAGGATGGAGCCAGGCTCTTCTCGGTGACAGCCAACAGTAAGACAAGGGGTAATGGGTTCAAGCTGGAACACAAGAGGTTCCACTTAAATTCAAGAAGAAACTTCTTCTCAGTGAGGGTGACGGACACTGGAACAGGCTGCCCAGGGGGGTTGTGGATTCTCCTTCTCTGCAGACATTCAAACCCGCCTGGACGCCTCCTGTGTAACCTCATCTGGGTGTTCCTGCCCTGGCAGGGGGATTGGACTGGATGATCTTTCGAGGTCCCTTCCAATCCCTAACATTCTGTGATTCTGTGAAAGCTTAGCAAAACAGGGCTTGTGTCTGTGTAAGTCCTACACTTTAGAAATCATTTCTAGGATACACCCTGTGATTGATTTTTTTATGTTAAACTCGCACTCTGACATTTTCTTTCCCAAACTGGCTTTTGTCCATTTTCCCTCTCCAGCAGCACCTTTGCCTGCATCTCCCAAAGGCGTTTCCTTTTACCCCGGCACCTCCCTTACCCGGGGGTGCCCAAAAGGAGCTCCACGTGCCCCCCTGCAGCCCTTCCCTGTTCCCTGGGAGTTTCAATTCAGCAAGACCCAGAAAATCCCAAAGCACAGACAAATACATGGGCAGTATTTTGTATTTAAACACCTGGAGATATTTGCCAGCAGCCGGGTAGGGTTTTCTCCCCATAGTCCGAGTCCCAGATAGCAGGAGTGTGGGTCACTCAGCTGCTCGCGGGTTCAGTCCCCGTGTGGGTCAGTGCAGGGACAAAGCTGCCGTGCTCCGCTTGCTCCAGGGAGCTCTGCTGCTCCACAGCAAACGTACTCGACTTGATAAACCGCAATAATAACACCCCCAGCTGATACTTTGAGCATGACTTCCGCTAATTAAAAAAAAAAACAAAAACAAAAACAAAACAACAAGAGCAAGTGATTATTCAAAAAAATGCTATACAATTATTTTGCACGGAAACCAGCTAAGAACTATTTGCAGGAGCAACTCCTCATTGTCCAAGGTCATGGTAACTCCATAACTTTTTCTCAGCAATACACGTGATAAGGATGGCCCCTAACACAACCCTCTGGGCAACAGAGATACCTAAAATGAAAATATATGCAACTTTACTCAACTACTGTTGAGAAACAGCTGCTGAATTGATGTAAATGTACTGGCTGGAGCAGCAGATGGACTCGGGCGTTGCCAGGACGGGCTGGGCGAGCAGGACGGCGCTGTGGTACCTGCACTGTGCCGCGGTTCCACGGCACGATCCAGCCGTCCCCGCTAAAGCAGCCTTGGAAGTGTTCCGCATTCACGAAGCTTTTAAAATGTTTGTGAATCCAACTGCTACCAGGTTTGGTTTATGGTATTTTTGCAACACATTCGTTTCTCTTTCCTTCCAATTAAAGCTATGCTGTCTTTTAAACACGAGGCAATGAAAACAACCGTGGCTACTATGAAAACTTACCTCATCGCGTAAGGAGACGGCAGCAAGTGCCCAGACACGCTCTGGGAACAGGGGAGCACTAACACGCTGGGTTGGGCTTTTGGCCGAGTCCCATTTTCTGGCCCTTTCGGGTGATTCCTACCAGGTTGTGCCGCAGGGTCCGCTCCAGCCCCCCCACCACGGGGCTCTCAGAAGAGGCGAGTGCAGCAGCCGGCAGAGGTCACGGCAACGCAGCCCCTGAATCATTTCCACCAACAAAGCCACCGAAAATTAGTCAGTCCTTGGCTTTGTGTGGCCAAAACACAAAGCAATGAATTCATTGCAGCATTTTGCTTGTGAGAAAGGACTTTTGCAGTGAAGCAAAAAGGGTTATAGAATTCATTCCTAAATCTAGCAATATTTGTCAACTTCTTGGAAATACAATTGTGCATCAGCTAGAGCGAGAGGAGAGGGGAAAAAAAGTCTTTAAGTAACTGGGAGGTCTCCCTCTTAATGGTTTTATTCCTCAGCTTAATCCTCTATTTCACATGGATGCCACGGACAATTAGCACTGATCCTTTCACAGGCGGAAGCGCACGGACAATGGGCAGATCCCACGTTTCCTCCTCCGTGGACAGATTAGGTTTCCTCCAGCACGTGCTGTTCTCCCTTTATCTGATCCTTGTCCCTTCAAGCTGCTTTTCCTTCTTTCACAGGAACTGGAAATAAGATCGCAAGATGTGCTTCCTACAATACCTGGAAAAATAGCCTTAGAGCAACTTTCAAATAATTGCAAAATATTTCAAAAAATCTATTACACAAACAATTCTGGCATTGGGGGGGAAAAAAAAAAAAGCAGCAGCTCCTCTGTAACACAGCCGAGCTTTTCTGCGTAAGACTGTTACTGATGCAAACCAGTTTAACCCATTTTGAGACTTACTGTGGAGTAACGCGCCAGGACGGCCCGGCGGCAGCTCCCGCACACGCCAACCGCGGCATTACCAGCAACGAGCAGCATTTTTGCAGCCCCGCGGCAGCGGGCAAAACCTCCCCCCAGCCAGGTACCCCGGGCTACAAGAGACACTGGAGAGCCTGATGCTTCTTGCATAGAATTGGTGAGATTATTAAATTTCGGGTGATCGGCTACAGAATCTCCATCTCTATTGGCGTTTTTTGTTATTTTCTCCAAGGCTAACGTGTTTCTTGGAACCGCTCCATCCCAGCACCCAGCGTGCTCACCACAGCCTGGCCTAAGCTCACACTGCTGGTTGCAGCCCAAGCAGTCCCGGGGTTATCAAAGCGCGAGCAAATCCAAAACGGGGGGCGATGGGGAGCAGTGATGTGATGCTGACGTTTCAGAGGTGCCATGTCAGGCGCTCGTGGTACAAGAGGCGCGAGGCGAAGCGGCCTCCCAGGTGAGCTCAGGAAAACCCCGGCGCGGGGCAGCACTTAAACCCGCCATGAAATCACAAGTATTGCCCAGAGTAAGGGCCGAGCCAACGCAGCCGCCTCCCCTCCCCGCAGAAGGACCAAACATGCTGTTTTCCACCATCAAAAGATGAAGCCCGTTCCGGGGAGATTAAGCCCCAATTGTGTCTGAGCCCGCTCAGAGGTTTGCAATGCTGGAAGGAGAACACCCAGCTGACACTGAGCAGGCAAGAAGGCCAAAGGCGGTTCTTGGTCACTGCAGGTGACCACAGACCTGCCACTTGCGTGGTACAAAGTGGCTGAGCTGCCTCAGACCCAAAATAACTATTTGAGCCCAGAGTCAGTGTCACCCCATGCCAAAACCACGGGTGGGGTCTCCAGCCCCCCCGCGCCCCAGAGCTGCCCCTGCTCGGAGCCGCCGGGGTCCCAGCTTCAGGCCATCGAGTGAAGAGAAACAGGAATGCCAAATATTCCAGTTCCCTGAATATACAAGACCAAATAAGGCCCAAATGCCGAGAGAGTAAACACAAGGCTGATCTACCAAGTTTGGGCAAATGTGATTCAGAGTTCACTAATGCGACAGATTTTGCCTTGCAGGATAAACTTCAGAATTCTGTGTACACTTATTCTGGTTTAAAAAGGAAGTCTCTGCGTAACCTCCATCTGTCTCTGTCAGCCTCAACGGCTTGTTTGTGAGGAATATACATTTGAGAAGTTCAGCCATGAACCAAAACCACAAACAAGCCATTTTACTAGGCAGACAAACTATGTGAGACTAAGAAAAATCCAACACCCCCCAAAAACGTACGGAATGGGCACTTCCTGACCTGCCGGGCCTGCGCTGAACGTTGTCTCAAGGTTTGAAAACCCAGTTACAAGAAGGAAGAGACACCTCGGAGATCTGTGTTACACCTGCTACGGACAGGTCATGAAACTCCCACAGGTAATCTGCATTTGTAACCAATAACCGGGTGCAATACAGCATTGAAACTAAATTAAACACTGCTCTACAGGAAAATTTGCTACGTGACATTTATTAATGTTCTGCTATATTTACAGTTTTAACATCGTAAAACTCCAAAGTGAATTACCACTTGGCAGAAAGCACAAAAGTGCACATTGAATCTACATTTATAATGCGTCATAGTCTCTGCTAACACAAATTATAAAAGCAGGAATTACAGGTATGTTAGGAATTGTCTCAAAAGTCCCAAGCCAAAGAAAAAATTTAAAAGGCCTTTGTTTTGCAAGGTTATTTTTTATACAAAGTTGCAACGTGATCTTTCCTTTTTACACTACCAATGTGTACCGTGAAAATCCCTATATAGTCCAAAAAGTCGGTAGTATGAAAGTAAAGTATACTACAACACTGAGAATACAGACTATTAAAAAATAAGACTTGTGCCACCTTCAGAATAACACTCCCTCCAGTCCCACCTCAGGAACCTGCGCCGCACAGCCCCGCTTTCCCCCAGCCCGCGCTGGTGTGACCGGAGCGATGACATCACCGCTGACGTCATCATGCCTTCGTGTGACCGGAGCGATGACATCACCGCTGACGTCATCATCCCCTCGGCATCGCCCGGAGCGGCTCCGGGGCCGGGAGGATCGACAGCCGATCCTGGAGGATCTACAGCTGATCCCGGCCCCGCCGGCCCCGCTGCCCCAACCAGCGCCCAACGCTCCGGAGGCTTCACCAGCACGGCACGGACTGCACTGCAACAGCTGCTTCAAACATCAGCCACTAATGAGTCAATGATTACAGAATTCTGCATTAATTATTAAAATCTGACATCTAGAAACAAATAGAAAGAAATGCTTCTCTATTTTTGTTTTAAATTTCCAACAGTACTTTTATTTATTTATTTTAAAGCAGGTGATTATTTTTTCTTCTGCTTCAGGGTCTTGATTCACTTCCTGCAGGTGTCCCGCTGCTCCTGGAGGGAGAGTTGGCTAACGCAGGAAGACATCTGCCAAAACCAGCTGTCAGAGAAGGATATTGAACAGTGAAACTATAGTTAGATGGTTATTTTGGATAACAGAAGGATATCGCTCATAAAGAGTGCAGGATGTCTAAACGCTTATGAAGTACCTCAGTACACAATGACATGACTCCAGCAAAACGCTCAGCAGTTTTGTGCGTATTTTACAGTTCTGAAGGGTTAAAACTCCTTAGGGGAAATCAGACGCTAAACCAGACGATGCTCTTAGAAACGCTGGCCTGAAAACACATGGGTGGATGAAACGACACCGTATTTGCACTGCAAAACGTGACTCAGTCTTTAGTCGCTGCATCCAGCCGGGTGATGATGAGTTTTGTGCCTTTGTACCAGGAGTTCTGGCACTAAGGAGACTCAGCTCTCACGGACTGTCCAGCCCAGCCCAGTTATCTCCTAAATCCGAGATTAAACAGTAACCACATGCTCGGTTCAGACACAACGCCCTGTCCTGGCACCCGCAGACCGAGCGGTGAACACCGACCTTTTCATTAGATTCATCTTCACCAGTTATTATTTGCTGATTGGCACTAATTATCCCTCTCGTCCCAATTTTCCAAAAATTATCCCTGCTCTAAACTGAAAATTATCATCCACTATGCCCTTTTCATTACGGCCTACAGAGGAAATCTAATCTTGAGAACAGTAATACACTGAAAGTCCAAGTCACTTGTGGTTTCCCTGCTCAGAATTTAGGATTAAAGATTATTTTCAGGGGCAGTGCTGAAGCTGTAATATTTAGAAATTATTCTGGACATTTATCTCAATATATCTAAAAGAGAGGGTGCTTTTTGAAAGCTCTAAAATGACCAAAAAATTGAATTTAAAAAAAAAAACAAACAAACCAACTCTACATGTCCATCCTCACAAACAAGGTTT
Source organism: Caloenas nicobarica (assembly GCF_036013445.1). Classification (NCBI taxonomy): domain Eukaryota; kingdom Metazoa; phylum Chordata; class Aves; order Columbiformes; family Columbidae; genus Caloenas; species Caloenas nicobarica. The sequence goes on from NC_088257.1 coordinate 1,327,107, forward strand.
CTAAAATGGTAATTTCAAATTCCAAACAGGAAAAGCGTGTGCAACAAGTAACCACGCAATTCCTTTAATGAATGAAAAAATAAGTTTCAGTAAAGCAGCAAAATTTAAAAAAAATTGTTCAGTGAGAAGAAACTCCAGCTGATAAAGCTGATGGTTAAACACTCCAGTGTGTGAGCACACAACTGGGGAAACAAACCCTCTGGTGATTGAGCAGGAATTTCAGAGGATATTACAAATCCTGGAGGAGGTCATAAACCGTAACTTTGTTAAACAGAACTGAAACACTTAAATAAATTGACTGAACTATTTTTACACACTATCACCAGTGGAAAAGTCAAGCTGGAAAACACTGCACAATGCCCGTTTTGTGCAGCGTGTTCTCATTACCAACTAGAAATGAAGGAGAATCTTACGCAATTTGCAGTTTCTCATAAAAGGAAAGTGGATTTGGAAAAATAAAGCCTCAGTTTTAAAATGTGAACAATATAATGACCCCCAATTTCAAGCTGGGGTTTGTTTGGTTTCTTTATACCACTGTCCCAGCTGCAATTGCTTCAACCCTGTCCTGGGGAAATGCAGCATTATGATGATATTTCTAAAGGGAGCATCATGTTGCACTCGCCATCTGGGAAGCGACTTATTACAGGATTTCCTTCCCCTCGGGGAGGGCCAGGGAACGCGGGGCAATTATCTGCTGTGAGCAGGAAATTACGCTGGAAGGGTTCAGCTACTTAAGCCTCCTCGTTTAAAGTCCCATTAAGGCGGCAGATACATCGAGGTTCCGCCTTTTAGGCATTAAGGTTTTTGAAAGATGTTCAGGCAGGACAGCGTGTTCAAGTGTGTGGGAAGAGTTTTCAAAGAGCAAAGGTGCGCAAGAGTCTCATTTCTTCAGGAACTTGGCAGAAAATTCAAACAGCAGGCAAAATCCAGATAAATTGTTCTTTCTGGGACATCAGCCAGACACCAGCACAATCTCCTAACAATATTCTGTGACCTTTACTCACGTTTAGGACACAGCACATGTTTCAGACATGCAATTTATTCTCAAAGACACACCTGCCAAATACAGTGCAACACTGAGGGGAAAAGATTTTACTCTTACAGTTCCAGTTATGCAATCTAATGAACATACAATTCCTCAAAGCAAAAGCTCAGGAAGAAATGTCAATTATTCCTCTGCTCCCCACCAAGTCAGCCCGGACTCTGCAGAAACAGGAGCTGCATACGGGACACCAAGAAACAACTGTTTTCTACTGCCTTGTGTTCTAGAATTATTCAAGGAAAGAGAAGTCTAGCCTAAAAGAGTCACTAAACAGAGTCAAAACCAAAACAGAACAAATCCAAGAAAACAAAAAGTTTACCTTTAGTAAATAAAGAGAACTCTGGTTCTGGGGAGAGTGGAGAAAGTATCCGGCATCTTCCTAACCTTTGCATAATTAATAAATCCTCTGAGAAACAGCAGAAAACCTGGATGGAAGAAACACATTTGTCCAGTCACCACAGGTGCCGCTTCCGCAGTTAGAGGGAGCAGTTCAAGTCACTGTTACTAGCGCACAGGGGCCTCAATTGCTGGGATGCGCAATAGCTAATTAAGCACAAGAATATGCTGTGTATCAATGACACCTAATCTTTCAATTTCATGCAATTTCAAAAACAAACTTTCCTTAGCCAACCAGAAAACTTTTGACTCTAAATAAGAACCAGTAACTTCCAAAGGAAGGGGGAAAAATTTAAAAAAAAAAAAAAAGAAAAAAATTAAAACATTTAAAAATAAAAAATAAAAATTTAAAAATAAAAATAAAAATTTAAATAAAAATTTAAAAATAAAAATTTAAAAATAACCACAACCCACTCTTCCATTTAAGACATAAGACCAGATAAAACATCAGTTCCTATGAAGACAAGCATTGTTCTCTTCTTTACTCCTTCTGGATGATAAATAGGATGCTGCCACCAAGAAATGACAACAAAAGGACAGTGTTTACACATATTTTATAACGTAGAAGGCATTAATCCGGTAAGAGGAGCCCTGGGGGTTCCAGTGCAGGTTGACATGTCTATGCGCGTGTTCCCCAGCCGGTAAAGCCGCGCTCACAACGGCCCCCCCGCACTGCCTGGAGCTCCCAGCACCCGTTCCCTCTGCCCCCAGAACACTCACCTAGGACAAGGAAGACCCACCAAAGCCAATACTGGCCATCAAAGTAACCGGGAAAATAGGTGGAGAACTGAAAAGGAAACGCACAAGTTAACAGCTGCTGTATTTACAAACTGTCATTCCCAGCCCCAAAGGGCTCGGTATGAAGTGACAGCCCAACATCAATGCTCTCTGTCGCTCCTTGTGCACAGCTCATGAGATGGTTTTGCTTGAAATCCAGACTTTCAGCTGGGATATCTGAATGCCATTTTCACAGACACCATCTTTCCACAGCTTTTCTGATAGAAATATTTTTCCCCAATCTCTCAAAAAATTTTTCTTTTTTTTTTCCATTCCTTCCAGCATCAGCACATCTATATCCTTCTTTTTTTTTTTTTTTTTTCTCTCCTCCCCTGGAAAGGTTTCTCTTTCTCGCCCTCCCTGTGCGACCTGGCGGGGGGAGCACTGTGGATGTTTGCTATCCACAGCCTGGATCCGCGCCGAGTCGCAGTGGAAATCAAGCAGGTCCCTGGGATCCCTCCCGCAGCAGAGGGCACCCGCGGGCTGCGCGGCCCGTCACGCAGCGCTGCCCGCCTCTCCCTCCTCCAGCCAAAAGCAAGCCTCACACCTCCTCCTTTTTCAGTCCCTATTTCCCTCTCCTCATCTGCTACCCCACATTTTAGAAATTCGTTTAAATTTTTTTTTCAGAGGAGCACCTAAGGAACATCACACTGCAGAGGAACATCCCTGTGCTGATGGCAGAGCTTGCGTTATCCCGACAAATGTTTTACAAAGATCACTGTCACTGCTCAGCACACAAACACATTTTGATCCAATACAGTGGCTCTGTCAGAGAGAGCCATACCTGGGCGTGCAATCTTTTTTCTCTTTTATTACAATAATAATTCCAGCATATAAACAGGACAGAATGATGAAAAATATTTTCCTAGTGGATAAAGGGCTCAAAATCTATTTTATTATAAAAACCCAAATCTATAACTAACTTAAATATAAGTGAGATAAAAATGAGATATGGACAAAGAGTACAAGTGTCTACATCCATGTTTTTGCACTGCACAACTTACCCTGACAATGAGGATCCATTTAATGAGAGACAGACCAAACCCAGAAATGGCCCCATATCGTCCTGCAGCTGAAGTAGTCAGACAGAAAGACAAGAAAAATCCGATCCAGTTGAAGAGGAATGCCACTGAGAAAGAAGGAGAAAAGCCACAGGTCAAGCCATTTTTACATTCCAAGGAAGCAAAATAAACCCCTTGCACACCAGTTTTTCCTGGTGCTACATAAACCTAAGCATGAAAATAACGCCAGGTATTTTGGGTCACTGCCTGAAAAAAGTTCCAGCAGGTACTTACTGAAGAAAGTCAGCATGAAAATGCCATCATTTCCTATCCTCAGCTGGTCAGTGTCATCAAAGTCATCCCGTGCCACAAAGTCGTCATCCTGCAAACCAAAGGGAGAGGAGACACAGGTGGATTCCAGTCGGTCCAGTCCGTACAGCAATCCCAGTTCTGCACGTGGCTCTTCAAGAAAGGGCCAGCACACTGTACAGCCCTCAAAAAGCAGTGTGCACAGGAGGAACACTAAATACTCCCTGTACATCTAAGAAAAGCCCCCTGTGGGTGTGGAATCCTAAATCTCAAGATTTACAAATACAAGCAGGAAAAATTCCTGCTTCTTATCCCGAGATGATGCAGGTACACAGGGCATGATATATTAAGTCACTGGCAATATAATTCATTTTTTCTAAGACAGTCCAGATCCAGCACATTCCTGTTCTCATTGTAAAGAATTCCCCTACTTGTAAAAAAAATTAAACTTATCATCTCAGCAAGAAATTTGGCTTCTATGTAGTAAAACGAGCAGTGGACACCTAATGCTAATGGAGGAAGAAACTGAACAAGAGATAATGTTGGAAAAAAAAAAAGAAATAAAAAAATTTTTTAAATTGTTCTGACAGAATGATTTTACCATCCTCGCAGCAGCTACACTAACCTCTGGAAAAGCCAGCTGTAAGCAGCAGGAGTATCACAGGTAGATGTGCTAGATGGCTGAGCAATTAATCCTAAATCTTTAGAAACAAACCAAAAAGCAACCACAAGCAGTGCCAGTGCCCACAGACACAGCACAGTGCCTCTGTCAGCTTGCCAGACCTGGCATTGCTGAGATCTCTTACATCACCATAGCTGCCCAGAGGGGAAAAAAAAATAATAGCCACAGAACTCGTAGGAGTGTGTAATATCAGCACCCTAGAATGCTTTAAAAAATGGGCATGAGTTAAAGCAGAAATTGTGCATAAGAAATGCGAAGGACGTGCTCACCCTTCCAGGAACCAAGGGAATTGTGGCTTCAGCCTTGGTTCTCTCTGCCTCATCGTAACTGGGCAGCGTTGTGGCCACGTTGTAAGATGGAGGCTTAGGAAATCCTGACTCATCCTTGTAGTCAAAATAAGCTGGAAAAAAAAAAAAAAGTTATATAGAAGGTAACTTGTCATTTCCTTAAGAACACAGTGTTGGGAATGAGAAGCGTTTCAGACGAGCCCAAGGTCCCAGCCTGCTGCAGCCTGTCCCCTGTGTCCCCCCTGCCCCCCCCAGCCCCTGCCATCCCAAAACACGGTGAAACACAGGGGCACCTCATCTGATAGAAAGTAATACACAGAGCGCTACTTTAACACGCCTGGCTGTACTTCCTTTTAAAGCAGTGACTCATGCTGTGTCTCCCCTGTCTTCACTAAGCAGCAGCAGCCATACTTTCAAGTTTAGATGGTTTGGTGAGTCAAAGAAGGATCACCACAAGCCTCAGGCCGTTGGTGACCAATTTTTCCATGAAGACTGCAAATTCTTTTCTGATGGAGAGGAAAGGGATTGGAACAAAAATCAAATATCAAATATAGCATTTCTGAGCCCCCGTCGCTGAGACACACTAAAACCAGAACGAATGGGATGTCTTTACGGTTAGTGTGCCAAGGCAGGACACTCGACAGGCCGCTTGAGAAATGCAATATTCAAACTTCAATCCAAAGCCAGCCGGCTGTTGGAGAGACGGACAGTATGCTGCATGTGATTCACAAATCTCAGTTCAGCAATTGACTATGGAAGTTCCACACGGAAAAAAATGAGAAGACTTACTAAGCCAAAACACTCTGGTATATAACCAACACAGAAGAAGCTGTTTTGCTAAAAGCTACTAGTGAGCACATGACAGTATGATGATTCACAAGAAGTATAACCCTTATGACCAAGGCTTTAGTTATTAAAAACTGCAGAAAGAGTGAATTCTTTAATCTCTTTTTAAGTAACAAGCTTAAATTCCCACAGCCCCATCCAAATGCGAAATAATGAGAGGGGCACCACAAATCCTCACAGCCCTTTGATTTTAACTGGCTTCAATCTGAGAACACTGTGAAATGTAACTTGACCGCCACTTGATGGGATGACATCAGATGAACGTAGCCAAAAAGCATCTTCTAAACCACAAGTAACAATAGTCTCTTTGGATCAATTCTGATCCTTTGCAGCCTTAGTAAGGATGCTGAAGTGCCATCCGTCACAAAGGAGAACGATTAAGGAGGTTGGAAAGAAGAAGAGAGCAAACCTGCCAGTTGAACGTACCTGTGTTCTCTGCAGAAATGCTGCTGTAGGGCGGAGGGGCATCGCTCACCACGGTTGCCGTCTCACCCGGCTCCTCTTCATTCTGCAGCTGGACAGACCCACACACGAGAGGTTAACGGGGTTTCTCAAGTTCTGTGAAGTCACCCCTGTAGTTTTAATTGCACACAGCAGATTTTTCTGGAAGAAGACTGTTCTACAACACCACGGGACATTCAAGCAGCTGCTCAGCACTCCCACTTGAAATGATCAACATGCCATCTCATTTTTATCGTGTTTTTAAATCGTATCCTCACACACCTGGACTTCCACAAAGCACAGATACATCTTTCCAGCTCCTTTCCTCTTCCCCAGCACCTCCTCAGCTCACACTACTTAGGAGCTGCAGTTGCATCTGGTTTAGTTGAGGAAATAGCAGGAGATGATACCCAAAAAAAGGCTCCATTGCTGCCTGTGGCTTTGCCAAGGAAGGGTTTTTCACGGCTACGTTACATAATGACATAAATACGTATGAATCTTGCCATTTCCCTTCAACCTTTCACACTGTGTGACTGAAAAGGAGACAGTTTATTTTGTGCACTGTGCTTCCCACGGGCTCTGTATAAATAACCCTGCAGCTTCCCCAGTACAGTGCCACCGGCACGGAGCAGGTGCGCAGAGCAGCTTTCATCGGAGGAGCTGACAATATCAGGCCACAAGCCTCCAAAGCAGAACCCAGCAGAGAGGAATTTACAGATCAGCTGCCACCTCCGTTTTTAATTCTTTCCATTTCTCATCGTCTCATCAGCAAAGAAACGGAGGTTTTATGCAGAAAAACAACTCATTTCAGAAAAGCAGCTTGGGACTGAAGCACACGCCTGAGCACAGGTACAACCCTCCTTTGTAACCACCACAGAACAGCAGCAACCCTGCAACTTCTGCCTGAACATCTCCTGGAACTGTCCCTCCTGCGCACCCGCTAATGCTCCTGGAGCCATCCCTGAATTTTGCTCTCTTTTCTTTGGAAAGACACATTGCCATTCAAGTCCTTCCCAAGGATTTAATGGGGGGGATATGTTCTTCTTTTACCTGTATGTCCTATCAGAAAAAAAAGCTCATATTTCTAAATGAAGATCTTGTTTTACACATAACAGCTGTGCATCTTGGGTTTTTATTTCTTTTGCTGCTTAAGATCAAAGAGCAGACTGCACCCGTGTCCTCTGTGAAAGTCAAAGCCAAACCTGTTTCAGATGCTTTAAGTGCAACTCATTGGATGTTCACATCCAAACCACAGCTGCACGTCTGCACTGAGACAGCCCAGCCCTGCAAGCTTGCTGAGAAGGGCACGGATTGTTTCATTTTCTCTGCCATGAACGGGAGAGCTGTTAATTAAATGAAAATTTAATTCGTGTGACACCAAGAGCACCTCCAAACACAGCTGCTGACAGATGCTGCGAACCCGGAGCAGCTCAGTCCCTCTGCGGCCCAGCAGCGAGGCCGCGGGCGCACAGGGCTGCAGGCCTGCGGCTCTAATGAGCCTCAGGACATGCAAGCAATTAACACCACGAGCTGCAGCAGCTCCTGCAACAGCAAGGTATCTTCACCTTCTTCAAACCAGCCAGCTCAGCATGAGCCCTCACAAAACAAAACCACCTGATTTTATAAACCCTGTGGAGGTCAGTCATGAGAAGAAAATGCAAACTAACTTGTGAATTAATTGTCTATTAAAATAAGCTTAAAAAATATTAAAAAGAGAGAGCACTGCTTCAGAAATTCAAGGGCAGGCTGCACACAGGGTCAGCCTGAGGGATGATGCAGTGAAATGCAGAGTTGAACCAGCTGATTCAGCCTCTCCCAGCCCTGTAGTCTGTGAATTTTCAGAAAATGCTCCACCATGCTTCCTTTCAGTCTATCCATGAAAATGCAATACTTGTACACATTTTTTCTTGTGCCTGTCCCAGACCTGGTCTATTAAGGCAGCAGGAAAGGCTCCACCAGGGATGCTGGACACCGCACACCCCTCCCTGCCTCCCTCCTGGTGAGGGGGCAGACATTAAAACCCTGCTGTTTGTGGGGAAGGAGACAAATACAACCTAAAAGTACAACCCCGAGGAGGGGGAAAGGACAACGCTAGATGTGACAACACATCAAGAAGTGAAGCAAAAGAGGACATGGACGGGTGAGCGCAGTATTAAGTCCGACCACTGGAATTCTTAGAAGGTTCTTCTTTCAATAGTAAAAAGAAATACATATTCTTACAACTACCCAATGTGAGAGAAAGCAAACTGAACTTACTGCTGCCTTCGAACCACTACAATCCAGGCAACACAAAAAATGCAGTTACTTCTTAAAGCTGAGCTCCGGGCTGTAGGAGGTGTACAGTTATAAAAAACAGATTTTTCTTCTAATGGACAAGGTACACTAATGCCTTCCAGCCTTTTTAATGATTGCAGGCATCTAAAATTCAACTAAGTGCTGATCAGCGAGGCAGCGAGGGCTGGAGTGGCAGGAAGAATGAGTCACGGGGCTGGCATGGCCAGCGCCTGTTCCACACACCCGATGGCCGCTGCAACACCCGCGTTCGCCTCTGGATTTCTCACTGGATTGCTGAAAACAGAAAGTTGCCTGGCAGAATGGGGTAAGACCCAGGGACATTTATTTTCCAAATAAAACACCATCAGAAGCTCGGCTCTGAGCAAGACGTCACCTCTGTCTGCGGCTCCCCCCTGCTTGAGACATATCATGTGTAAATACATGCGGCACAGTAGCATTAAAGCTCAAAACTTGCAAAATGTTTAAAAATATTCCCGCGTAAACTTTGAAGAAAGCACTTGCAATAAACATATTTGTTAATTTTTCCCAGTTTTATAAACTTAGCACCGTTTTAGATTATTTTTTAACCTTGCCTCAAGCCCTTAGGCTGCATGCAAATATTCTTTATACTAGACCAGGATTGCTACAAGCTTGGTCTTAGGAATATATCATGAATAATACATTCACTCAGCAGTGTATCATGAAAGTTTACTGCATTTCAGTTCTTATTTTATGTCCTGGCACAGAAAGGAGAACTGCACAGAAACCCCACAGGAATCCTAGAATGCAGATAACCCCAATCAGATCTCATTTCGTTGTTACTATGGTTTCTGTGAGTTTTCAAAAAGGCTAATGACATTCACTTAGGCTAATGACAGAAAGTGAATTGATATTTTTTGAAAAGGCTATATGATTTATTTTTTCAGAAGGATGAAATCATAACCTTTGCAAGCCAATGTTAAATTTTGAAACTGTGTATCACTACTGAATTTGAGAGTGCTCCACCAACCTGCCCACAAAAAGGTTACACGCCACTCCTGTTGCAACACTCCTTCCACATCTCTGGCCTTTTGGAAGCCAATGAAAGTTTCTGCCAACTCCAAACCAGAAGAGAATTGTTTTTATAGACCTAGGCTTCACTGTAAACGTACCCCAATTTGAAATCCTGACTTCTGCCCAACGCTGTTGCAGATTCCTGTAACTTAATATCAGCTTATTAATCAGCAGGAATAATGGTAAGCTATTAGACAAGTCAACCCACGTGCATCAGCCCTCTCCTTGATGAGCAAATAATTGTTTTCTCCTGATGGCAGCTCCAGCTCATTGAACCACAGGTGACAGCCCTGCACAGCACTCGGTGTCTGCTGTGCAGCTCGTGGTGACAGGTTTGACACTCGCCTTGTCTAAGCAAACCCTCCCCTGGCTTCTCCCGGCTCCGGGGAGATGCTGACGCTCCTGCCTGAGCCCCGCGCGGGGGAACCAATTCCTGAGCTACTCCACATTTTCACAGAAATCTCAACATGTTGCCTCCGCTCCCCCTCCTGAAATGCTTTTCCTTCTCCAGCGGACCAGTTCCCTGCCACACAGCGGGATGCACGGAGCACGGACCAGAAACCTGCAAGAGGATCCACCTGAAGGGTCTGCAAAGACCCTCCCGGCTACCAAGGTACAAACACAGATCAAAACGTATTTTATGTCCATCAAAATAGAGCCCGTGCTCATAAGGATGTTGCTCTTCACTGACTCACTGCAGTTAATGGCCTGAGCACGTGGTCCTGGGAAACACACCGATCTAATTCCCTCGCCTCTGTGCAAGCAGGGAATTGTACCGCTCTGGCCAGACTGCAAAGAGCACTTGGCCCAGCATAAACCTGCACCTGTAGACTGTACCTAGATTTGAGTGTTCAGGGGCTCCACACATAAGAAGCAGGCTTTAATCTTAGATAGCTGTAATTAAGGCCTAACTGTCGACGGACATCTCCTGTTCTACTTGTCTGAATGCAAAACTGAACTGCTCCAGCCCTGCTCCTGACGGAAGCACAGATCCTTTTTTGGGAGTTTTAGCTTTATTCTTCATCAAGCTGCACTTCCTCAGTACGTTAGATCAAACCGCCACATCATCCAAAGGCGTCATCGCAGGCTATTTTTTATCAGATTATCTAATGCCTGAACAAGGCACGAGGACTAGAAAGTTAGCTTTACAAAACAGATCATATGCCACTGTACATCCCTTTAAAGCGCCCGTACCAGTGAACGCACAGCGGCTGTGCAGCGGCGGAGGCTGCTGGCGTGCACAGCCCCGGCTGTAGGGCTGAGGAACAAACACACAGGTTTCAAACTCAGTTCTCAACTTCTGTTGTCCTCAGCTTATCCTCATTAATTATCGTCTTTTTTCCTGAAAATACGCACACCCAGGGAACCCTACAAATATTCTACAGGTTCAAATAGCGCCCACATCTCAAAAGTGCTGCTCCCGCACACAGATTGATGCGTCAGTAACACCTCCCGGGCAGATCTTACACGGCTGTGGCATCTTGGACGGTGCGTGACATTCAGCTGCACGGGAACCATTATGTGACAAACTCCACTAACGCATTACCCCTCTTCCCAAAAAATTACCAAGTTTTAAAATTCTCAGTTCTCTTCCACTGCCTCATAACCCAGTAACTTAACAGATTAAATGAGCTTGTTCTGAATTCCTACAGGCTTTGCTTACTGGATCCTGTATTCAGCTCCAGCCCTTACGGTTATCAATTCCCTACCAGTCTTTCTTCGTTAGCACACGGTACATTAATTAACTGTACATTCATACACACAAGTTTCAACGTACGGGAAAAAAATTGATATATTCAACGTTAGAGAGACTCTCCCACCCTCCCATCTCCTTTTCATCTAAATACCAACTCTGCATCTTTACTTCCACAGCTCACAGGTTATTTTGGAGCAACACAAGCATTAGGAGGCAGTTCAGCAATACCACTTTACAACAATACAAATAGCAGGCTTCTGGCAGAGGGTGAGAAAAAAAAGCAAGTTCTAAACAGCTACATAGAAGTATATTTATACGTGAATTTCCAACGCCGCACTCCAGTTACACCAGTTTTGTCATAGGGCCTCCACCATCTGTTTGTCTTTAGCAACACGAATCCTTTGGGGCGCAGCCTCCCTCACCTCTGCAGTCCCAGGCAGTCACGCTCCCCAGCAGCAGCGGTGTCTGCCGTGTGTCTGTCTGCCATGTGTCTGCCTGCTGTGTGAGCAGGAGCTGGCAAAACAACAGCTCTACCCGTTTCTCTTTAAGGAAACCAGGACCGTGCTTATCGGTCAGGTGCAGAGTTGCAGAAGAGCAATGCAATAGTGTCCTTCGGCGCATTTTGTCACCTGTCTCCATGGGCTCAAGGCGATGGGACACGAAGCTAAATCCCTCGGTAAAAGGCATTTGTGAAGACATTTGTCAGGTTTAACACCAGCAGCAGGACTCTGACGGGAAAGGTGATTAGTGAAGAGACCTGGTTATTTATACCTACCCTTTCCGAGAACAACAAAGGGATTTGTCTTCATAAGCGAACACATCTGTTTTACACAGAACAAAACAGAAAAAAAAAGCCTAAGTCTTGCTTAATTGTTACATTTCTAGTATGTAAAAACCAGAGACCTCCAGATGCCACAATCAGACCAATATTCCATCCCAACAGGAAGGTGCATCTTGTATTCTGAAGCAAGCAAAGCAAGCGAGCCTACCCATGCTGAGCATGCTACCAAGGCCAAGTGATAACACGGCAATTTCTTACAAGAACCTTGGTTAAGCTGGAGAGTTGCGTACCATCTTGAGGGATTTCTCTACTTTAAGTAATGAAGTCTGCATGTCAGACATGCGTGTGAGCAGGAGCCGGGTCACACAGGGGGCCTGATGGACCCCGACACTCCGGACAAAACACGTCCTCTCCGGCAGGTAGGGAAGGAAGAACCACCCCAAATATACCAGGGAGCTCTTTAGGAACAGTCTCTGGCCTACGCGGATTTCAACCTGAGCCACAGGAGACCGCATGTAAAAGATGAAATCAAATGAAGGGCGATCTCAGAACAATGCAGAACCAACGCACTCCTCGGTACAGCTCGCTGACCCGAGGTTGCGCCGAGGCCCGGCGCGGGCCGTGCCGGCCGGACAGCGCCCGCCGCGCAAGGTCGCTCCGCGTCCCGGCCGGGAGCGGCCCCGGCAGCGGCCGAGGCCCGGGGCAGCGCGGCCCCGGAGCCGCCGGGGAACCGCTCCGCAGCCCGAGCCCGGCGGGCCCGCCGCGCCCCAGCGAGCAGCCGAGGCCGCCGCCGCGGGCGCTGCCGCCGCCAGAGGCCGCAGGCCCGGTGACCGCCCCGCTCCCCCACTTCCCCGCAGCGGGACAGCGGCCCCCGGGCCCGCAGGCCCAGCCCGGGCCCGCCCGCCGCCCCGGGAACCGCCCGGCCTCGGGCCAGGGCTGAGGCGCCGCCCGGCTCCTCGGGCCCCGGCCGCGGAGGCAGCGGCGACGGGTCCCCGCCCGGCCCGGCCTCCCCGGCGCGGCCTGCGGAGCCGCGGCGCTCGCGTGCCCGCGCCCCTCACCTGCTGGTACCGGCCGCTGCCGGGCTCGGCGGCCGCCATGGCGCTCGGCGGGCTCGGGGAGCGGGCGGCGGGGCTGGGGGGGGCTCGGCGGCGGCGCTGCCCGGCCGCCTCCCGACGGGCGCTGCGGAGGCGACGGCAACCGAGTCGCGGCTCGCTGCGGGATCCGCTCCCGCCCTCCGCCCGTCACGCTCGGCCGCGCCCGCCTCCCGCCCCGCCCGCCCGCGGGGACGGGCCCGGGGCCGCGTCCTGCGGCTGCGGCAGCCGGCCCGGGCCGACCCCGCCGCCGGGCGCTGCCCCGAGCCCCGGGCCGGCTCTGCGGGTGCCCCGAGGGTGACGAACCGCCAAAGGCAGCCCGGGGCCAGCGGCGGTGCGGGGCCGGGGCGGCTCTGCCCGCGGGGGCCCTGTGGGCCGGAGCACGTTCCCTGGCAGTTCGTGGAGCTGCGGAACTGGCCCCGCAAGCTCTGTGCTCTACGTATATATAATAAAACTTCACGTACATTTATTCAGAGCGAAAGCTTCCGTAGAAAGCGCTAAACCCAGGGAGTCAGAAAACGGATGTAAACCCATGTTGAAAACCAACGTGGCTTCAATGGGGACCCAACGCTCGCAGAAACCGGCTCCGTCCTGAGCCACGGTAACGTCACCTTGGTCACCCAAACCCATCACCAACACCACACCGCTCCATCCTGAGCCACGGTAACATCACCTTGGTCACCCAAACCCATCATCAACACCACACCGCTCCGTCCTGAGCCACGGTAACATCACCTTGGTCACCCAAACCCATCACCAACACCACACAGCTCCGTCCTGAGCCACGGTAACATCACCTTGGTCACCCAAACCCATCACTGACACCACACCACTCGATCCTGAGCCATGGTAACGTCCCTTCAGTCACCCAAACCCATCACCAACACCACACCGCTCCGTCCTGAGCTACGGTAACGTCACCTTGTTCACACACACCCATCTCTGACACCACAGCGCAGTGACAACGTGCCCGCGCGGGCAGGGAAAGGCCCCCGACGCGCTGCCCGGCCGCTGGAGCAAACACGAGATGTTGGCCAACTCCTCCGAACGCACCGGCACATCTTCAGTATGCACATAAAGCAGATGGTGTCGCAGATTTGAAATCTCAGTCCAAAATAAGCACGCGTAGGAGGCCACGCAGAGAGAGGAGTTTGTTTATTCAGAGAGTTTTTGCGCTGAATGCTACGTTGGTTAAGAGACCTTCCAGCTTGTGTAACCTTTATTTTCTATGTGCGCAGTTCAGCCATAGTCAGGTGTGTACAAAACTACCCACATCAGTCCCTAGGGTTGATGAGGCTTAAATATATCAGCTTTAGGATGAGGAAGGCTGAATCAGCCCCGCTGGGATTCCAAGCTGCAAATTCAGAGAGTGTCAAGCATTTAAACCTGAGGGAATGGTTTTGAACTGCGTACTCAGTCATAAATACATGATTTAATGCTCATTATATAGTACCATAATCAGGATGTTGTGAGGCTTTTATAGTTCACCCATGTCTTAGATGAATAAACATCACAGTTCTGATGTTTAAAGGCAAGGCAGGAATTGTAAAGGATTTTAGCCAGGAATAACCTCAAAGAGTGACTCCTGAGAAATGCCGGAGACATGAGGAGAACACGGGTTCCTTGCAACACAGACACCTTCGAAGGAGCTGCAATGGGAGCTGCAGGCACTGACAGCCTGTCTGGTTTCACCTTTCCACAAGATTCACAATTTGCACAAAGAATCTCTGCAGTAAGAAACTGTCCTGATGACACGCACGGATTTACTGCTGCTGAGGTGGGATTATATCCCTAAGTAAGGCCATAGCCACAGTGATAATGAGCTCTGCCCTGATTGACCTGGACATCGTTGGGACTAAAATAAGAAGCAACATGTATGTGTCCTCAGAAAAGATGCTGCAAAGTATCCTGAAGAAAGGGTGGAACAGTTTGTGGCACAGCCATTCTGGGGCCACCTGAAGGCAAACCAGGGCCTAATTAGGCCACCTAGTCTGAGCCAGACTAATTCAGGAGGGGTAATGGCAATTTCTCCCAGCTGCATACTGTGTATTTTATTTTCTTAGATGGGGAGGATCTGTACAAAGATGATGCTGTGGTTACAGTACATGACTGGTTCTGCTTTCAGTTCCCACATGGTTTTAGGCAAATAACTCTATGACTCGGTGTTTTTTGACTTTTCCTCTAGTGCAAAATGTCTTTTCTCCCAAGAGACATTCTGAAGCTTGAAGTCATTGCTTTTAGTGACTTCTGCACGGGATGTGCTGTGAAAGAATTTGAAAGTAATTGAAAGTATTACAGAATAGTCGTACAGCGAGCCTACTGAAATCCTAGTGTTGTGCAAGTGTTCCTTTAATTGTTGTGTATGACTGAGCAATGAAGGGAACACTTCGTAATAAATACTGAATTCTAAAAGCTAAATAACAAACCTCAAGGCAGGGTGTTTTAAAGCTAGACTAATAAGAAAAAAAGCAGGACATTTAAACTAGATCTTTCTTCTCATCTTTTAGTGATAAATGATCCAATTAAGAAAAAAGCAAAGACAAAATGTTCACGTAAACTAATGGGTCAAACCGTACCTCCAAAGCTCCCGTTTCATACCTTAATCATATACAAACAGGCTGCAACCAGCAGGTTAGGAAAAAGGTAAAGTGACGGTGTAGTTCACTAAAGGCTGGATTATCCACCCACTCGCAATGCTGGGTGAAGGAAGACGGAAACTTTATTACGAGTCTGATCCAAAACAGCTGCTGTCAGCAGATACCTCACTGTGCTGCCCACGGAACCTCCGCGGTTCCTTCTGTCCCAGGAGCTGGTCGTAGTGTTCACTGCTTGTCAGTACGTTTACACTCCTATTGAAAAATCATTTTCGTCATCGACTATGAAGCGAACAGTATTCCTGTGCCCCAGAGGCACACATACAACAAGTGCAATCATAGCACTTTGATAGACATGTATGTGTTGTCTTGTTTTCACACTGTGGAATAAAATGCACCATCTAGCATGGACACTTGTCTTTGCGTAATTAGGCTGAAGGGACTTGCTAAGGATTAATAAATGCTGTCTCACAGATGTTCCTCCCCAAATGATCGTGAAAGATCTCTGCAACTGTGAAGATGTAAAGGGAGGACAAGAAGTGGGGATGTAGTTAACTTTGCTGTAGCTGGCAATTGTTTCTAGCTGATATGAAATTAGTTTTAATTTGAGACACCACTATATACCTTGATGCTCTTCAGTTTCTTAATATATTTTATTCAGTACCATTTTGTATTTTAGTTTTTTTGCTAGTTCAAAGTTTTTTTGACACAATATGGTATTATTCCCATCTCAAGTTGGTTTAAACCCACGTTCCTGATGTCTGTCCAGCAGCTCAGGGCGCGATGCAGGTGTGGATCTCTGCACACACACACAGCTGCGATTTTCTGTGCCTGTTTGTTGTAACAACAAAAGCTGCCCGATCAGGCCGGGTCTGCCGTAGCAAGGAGCCCCTGCACCGCGAGCACAACGCGCCGCTCTTGCAGCAGAGCCATTTGTGAGCAGGGCCTTGGTCACTGGTGCAGAAAATTACACCCCGATAAACCACAAGTATTGTCAGGAAGGGGAACGAAGACAGCAGCAGCACTGAGAGGGAAGACTTTCCCAACGGGACTTCTCCTGGAATTCAACAGCAGAGCTGAGGGTCAAGTTCCGAGTGGTGCAGCTGCGTTTGTGCTGCCGTGCGGGACGGGGCACGGGGCACGGCAGAGCTGAGCTCCGGCTGCCTTCACCCAGCACAGCAGCTCTGAGCCTGATTTTTGAGCCCTACCTTGCCCGTTTCACCAGCGAGCTTTGTCAATCCGCTATTTCTTCAGCCCCCAGGACAAATCACAATTAACCGATGGTTAATTTAATCTTGCTACCCAGGTTAAACCCCTGACTGCACAGACGAGTTTTTACCCTGGCGAGCAGTGAGGCCCTGCCAGCTGCCCCGTGGGAGCCTCGGCTGCAGGAACGGGCAGGGGCCACACACGCTCTTAGTAGGTCGAGAGAGGTTCTCCTGCCTCTCTGCTCTGCCCTGGTGAGACCTCATCTGGAATATTGTGTCCAGTTCTGGGCCCCTCAGGTCAAGCAGGACAGGGAACTGCTGGAGAGAGTCCAGCGCAGGGCAACAAAGATGCTGAAGGGAGTGGAGCATCTCCCGTGTGAGGAAAGGCTGAGGAGCTGGGGCTGAGGAGCTGGGGCTCTGGAGCTGGAGAAGAGGAGACTGAGGGGGGACCTCATTCATGGGGATCAATATGGAAAGGGGGAGTGTCAGGAGGATGGAGCCAGGCTCTTCTGGGTGACAACCAGTGATAGGACAAGGGGCAGTGGGTGCAAACTGGAACACAGGAGGTTCCACTTAAAGATGAGTTCCACCTTCTTCATGGTGAGGGTGCCAGAGCCTGGCCCAGGCTGCCCAGGGAGGTTGTGGAGTCTCCTTCTCTGCAGACATTCCAACCCGCCTGGACACTTTCCTGTGTAACCTCATCTGGGTGTTCTTGCTCCGGCGGGGGGATTGGACTGGATGAGCTTCCGAGGTCCCTTCCCATCCCTGACATTCTGTGATTCTGTGATTCCATGATTCTCTCAGAGCTCCTGCTCGTGCATCACCCAGCACGGCTCACTGGGACCCCAGCAAACTTCTGACGGGGATCTGGGTGCTGCTGGGAGCGCTGAGCAGCGAGCGGGGCTGGCAGGAAAGAGCAGCTCCGCTCAGCCACATCCAGTATGGCATCTTTTTTCTCCTTTTCTTATAAATAGGGGTGAGAAGGTAAATGGGACATGTGGGAGCAGGAAGATATGACACATGGTGGATGTTAAAAAGACACTTTAATTACAGGACTTGGAGAGAGGGTCCTTTATACAGATAAATTTTTAATTGTTGGGTTTTTTTACGAAAAAATCCCAGTGCTCCCAAGCAGTTCCCAGTAGTGGAAGCCCTGGTCTCCGAGTGCTGCTGACTCCAGCCACTTCAACACAGAGAAAAAGAGAATGCTGTGCTTGTTAGAACCCCTTGGTTAACTTCAACTTCTGCAGAGAAGTGTTTGTTTCCTTCCATCTGCTCCCTTTGCAAGGAAGGAAAATCAGCCTGTTCAGATACCAGGAAGTTCTTCAACATTTGAACAGCTAGCTGCAAATGCAGAGACAACAACATGCATAAATTATCATACCTAAAAATATCCTGCATGCAACTCACACAAACAACCCAGCCCTGGAGCAATTCCTCAGAAACGTGAGACCACGCAACTGTGCAGATACACGGGATGTGGGCAGAACAGGGCAGCTGTGGCCGCAGATGCACGTGCCTGGCTCTCTTGCACTTTTGTGTATTTTTTTTCTCTCATCAAAACATGTTCTGCTTTTACTGGGAGCTGCCGGCTGCCTCCTACGTCTTTGCACACCATATCTGTTGAAGCCACTTGCGCAGGAGATTCAGGCGAGAGCCAGACCCTTTGCCATCAACAGAGACCCACAGCATTTGAATTTAAACCTGATAATTTTGCCAAATCCATCCTGACGCTAGGGCCGTGCGAGCAGCGTGGTAGGATGCCGTGAGGCCGATCCCCGAATACAGGAGCTCTCCATATCTCGGAGGGGACAAAGTGCAGTGAAGAGGGCAAGAGCAGGGGCAGGGGATGGGGTGACGCCAGCACAGTCCGCTCTGGTGGCAGACAAACCCAACAGCCCCCCAGTCGCCCCGGGGGAACACGGCTGCTGCCCCACAGCTCACTGCTGGGGAAAAACCACAGTGTCTCTTGCAATCAACTCCTGTGCGCTCTGTGCCTCCAGTATTTGCTTTTCAGCAGTCTCTGAGCCCTCGCCGTGTTTCCGTGGTAACGCTGAGCGATGCGATGTGGGCTATCTGCACAATCGAGGTGCTGGTGCGCTCTCCCTTCCCAGCCCTGCAGCACTGTTGGCTTCGCACAGCAGAAGCTGCTGCAGTAACCGTGATGTTTTCTTCACTGCAGTTCCAGCGGTGGCACAGGTCGGGAGGTCCGTGCAGCAGATTCCCCGCGTCCCTGGGGATCGGACCGAAGCGGGTGCAGGGTGGGAGCTGCTCAGTCCTCAGCCAGGTCCTCGCTGCCCCATCCCGCTTAGCACAGCCCCCAGTTAGCCCAGCCCCTCGGTTCTGTGCCTGTGGACCCGCAGGCGCTGTGATTCCTGCCCGTGTCCACAGAACCGATGGGTCTGTCACACCGATATGACCCCGATGGGAGGTGGAGAAGCTGTTTCACACGGAGCCACGGCCCGGGCCGCGCTGCGCTGCAAGAAAGCCGAGGCTGCCGCTGCTGTCGGCTCCTCACCCAGCACTGCAGCCACCAAAATACTTTCCTGCCTGCTGGCTGACCACTGCTGACGGAAACACACGGCGCTTGCGATTCACTGAGTCTCTGTGGCCTAAAATTCTTCCCGTGTCCGACGGCAGCGTCTGGCTGCAGCCCATCACACCCAGCGATCCCGTCCAAACGCAAACTGAGCCGGGACTTCTCAGCATCCACGATGAGACAAGATCAGGAGCACTCAATCTAGCCAGAGCGCTAAAATTATTAAAATGCATAGGAACTGCACAGGCTGGATCCTAACCAAAGCAATTTGTATGTTACACTCTTCTTCTAATGAAAGTGAAAAGCTGTCTAACTTGGAAATAAGAGATTTGCATCTCAGCAGCGAATGAAGGCTTCGCAAGGAGAGTTTGGGCACGTTTCCATCACAGCTCGGAGGCAGCACGAGTGACAAAAAACTGACCCCAGATTCGAGGCTTGGCCTCCCCAGCGCCCGGTCCCGGCCACGCTGTTCCAACAGACCACTCCGCGACCGGGTGCATTTAACCACTTCTTTTGAATTCTAACCCTAAATTCTGACCGTACGATCCTGCCGGCGGGTCCCGCTCCCCGCGGGGCCGCAGCCGCCCGGAGGGGCCGGACCGGCGCTCACCCACCGGCCCCGGGCGGCGGCCCGGGCGGGGTCGCTGGCGCGGCGGGGCGGGTGCGGGGCGGGTGCGGGGCCGGTGCGGGGCGGGTGCGGGGCGGGTGCGGGGCCGGTGCGGGGCCGGTGCGGGGCCGGTGCGGCGCCCCGGGCGGCGGGGCCGGTGCGGGGCGGGTGCGGGGCCGGTGCGGGGCCGGTGCGGCGCCCCGGGCGGCGGGGCCGGTGCGGGGCGGGTGCGGGGCCGGTGCGGGGCGGGTGCGGCGCCCCGGGCGGCGGGGCCGGTGCGGGGCGGGTGCGGGGCGGGTGCGGGGCGGGTGCGGAGCCCCGGGCGGCGGGGCCGGTGCGGGGCGGGTGCGGAGCCCCGGGCGGCGGGGCCGGTGCGGGGCGGGTGCGGGGCCCCGGGCGGCGCGGCGGGCGGGGCGGGAGCGGTAAGATGGCGGCGTAGCGGCGCTGCCCGGCTCGGCCCCGCCATGAAGCTCGTCATCCTGGAGACGTACGCGCAGGCCAGCGAGTGGGCGGCCAAGTACATCCGCAACCGCATCGTGCACTTCGGGCCCGGGCCCGGCCGCTTCTTCACGCTGGGGCTGCCCACGGGTGAGTGCGGGGCCGGGAGCGGGCCGGGCCGGGGTCGGGTCGGGTCCGGTCCGGGTCCGCTCCCGGTCCGCTCCCGGCGCTGAGCCGCGGTCCCCGCAGGCAGCACCCCGCTGGGCTGCTACGGGAAGCTGGTGGAGTACTGCCGGAACGGGGACCTCTCCTTCAAGTACGTGAAAACCTTCAACATGGACGAGTACGTGGGTGAGTGGCCGTTCGTGCCGAGCTGCGTGGGGCCGCACCGACCTGCCCGTCAGCGCCCGCGGGCGCGGAAACCCCACCTGCGAAACCGTCAAGGTCGGGAGGATAACATTTGCGTTAGCCAAGGGAGTTAACAGGGACAATTGGAAAACCTGTTTCAGAAATATTAAAGGGTATCAGGTGTAACCTGGTATTATCCGCGCTAGGCGGTGCTGTGTTTTGCCCGGAGTTAAGCACTGAGCAGCGAAGGGTCCGTCGCGTTGCCGGCTGAGGCAGCGTGCAGCACCCACCGCCCCCTCCGCTCTGGGATTCTAAAGGTCACTTTGGCTCCAGCTCTTACAAGGACCCGTCCAAGTGTCCTTCCATAACCAACGTGCGCTCCTGTGAAGACAGGACTGTTTTCTTTATGAAGCTGTGGTGAAATAGCCTCTTCAGAAGAAGAGTACAGAGAGATTAGTGGGCAAGCCTAAAGCTCCAAAGGTGAAAAACATACAGACTAAATATTTGCTAATGGCAGTTTTACTCTGGTTAAGGCTTCTGTGAACAATCCTATCAAGGAGCATTAGGGAACAGGCAGTCCAGTGTGGGTCTATAGCATTCAGAGGGAAAAAATGTATACAATAAGTTATTTCCCGGGCTTCTGCACAGTTTTTTAATTGTCTTTGCTAATACAAACTGCGAGGAAGGCTGAAAAGGTGGTAACAGCTGAGGCACAGTGCACGCCTGCTCTTCTGGAACATCTGTCGCATGTTAATATGAGCACATGTGTTACAGGAGCTATTGTAATTGATTTGAATTGTGCTACTTAGGGAAATGAAAACAAATCATGGGAGTTGAGGGAGTCACGGATGACAGAGAAGGCAGTGCTCGGGTACCAAAGCCACTGCAAGGGCATGTAGGTGGTTTAGTTATGTGTGACATTCTTTCAGTTGGTCTTAGCCCTTACGTGCTCTGTTACCAGGTCTCCCGAGGGATCACCCGGAAAGTTACCATTCCTTCATGTGGAATAACTTCTTTAAGCATATTGACATCTCGGCAGAAAATGTGCACATTTTGGATGGAAACGCACCTGATCTACAGGCAGAGTGTGATGCATTTGAGGAGAAAATTAAAGCAGCTGGAGGAATCGAACTCTTCGTTGGAGGTGAAAACCCAAAGCACTAGTGGTCCCCAAACACTGGCAGGAAGCGCTGCCTCTCCTCCACCAGCTACCTCATTTCTTATCGGAGAGCTCATTTTCAGTGGATTTGCGGCAAAAGCCGCCCCATACTCCATCGCCCTGGGCTCTTGTGTTTGCTTGTCCTCCAATGTACCAATGTGTTAAGCGTTTCAACCCAGTAAGGGAATCGTTCAGGGAACAATTAGCAGGAGAATCAGGCAGGGACACTTGTAAGATTCAGCTGGACAGGGTGCTGGGCCATCCTGTCTAGACCGGGCTTTTGCCAAGAAAGGCTGGACCAGATGATCCTTGTGGTCCCTTCCAACCTGGTACTTGATGATTCTGTGATTTGTACTGAATACAAAATATATTGTAATTGCCAACGCTAACAGGAAACTGCTCGGAGTAGTCAGAGTCCTCTGAACCAACAGGAGCTCAACACAAACTTTTCCCATCAGTTTGCTGTAACGTTCTGCATCTACTTGTTGTCCAAGCACAATCAGGGAAGAGTCTTTGTTGACTTCAGAGGGGGCTTTTGCTATCATTCCTACCAGAAGCAAATTCGATCTTGAGCAGAAAAATTGCAAGTGTTTTTCTCAGATCTGTATCCATTCCTGAAGGACCCAATGTCCTGTAATAGGAGCACTGTTGGCTCTGCTTCTTGCAGGAACTGCCGCAGCCACTGATCCCCTTCTCACGCTCTCTCTGTCACAGGTATCGGCCCAGACGGTCACATTGCCTTCAACGAGCCTGGATCCAGTTTGGTATCCAGGACGCGAGTGAAGACCTTGGCTATGGACACTATACTGGCTAACGCCAGGTTCTTTGATGGTGACCTCTCCAAAGTCCCCACGATGGCTTTGACGGTTGGAGTAGGCACTGTCATGGACGCCAGAGAGGTTCGGAGAAAAGCGGTCGCTTGCTCTTGCTCTGTCTTCGTTTTCGTTCTGCTAATGCATTTGTGTAACCCTGCAGTACAGGTGTGATCCACAGGGAGCTAGAAAGGTTCTTTGGTTGAGAATCTCATCTGGGGAAATAACAGCAAGAATCACCAGCTGACTTGGTGTTACCCCAGCAGCTCATGCAAGCTGCACGGGACAGCTTTAACCGAGTCTCTGCCTTGATTTTATACCCATTAACTCTCAATAGGTGCCTCACAGGAGCTCAAAGGATCTGAATCATTAAAATGACCCACCGGGCTATGATTTAGTTGACAAATAAAATGGCACCAGAGCAAACAGAAGGATGGTACGGTGAAGTTCCCCTGGGAGGATGTCGGACGTTGTCCCGTCAGGGAGCGGGGTGGCTCCCATAGGGCAGCAGGGGGGCTGTGCTGTCCGAACGCGCTCCCGGCCCTGACGGACCTGCTGTGCTTGGAGTGCAGGTGATGATTCTGATCACGGGAGCCCACAAAGCCTTTGCTTTGTACAAAGCCATCGAAGAAGGTGTCAACCACATGTGGACGGTGTCCGCCTTCCAGCAACACCCCAACACCGTGTTTGTGTGCGATGAGGAAGCCACGCTGGAACTCAAAGTGAAGACGGTGAAATACTTCAAAGGTGAGTGTTCAGCTGTTGTACTTAGTAAGTGGCCCAAGCCGTGTTTTGCATGAGATGTTCCTGTTCAGTCAACTCCCAAAGGAGTAATTCCTTCAATAAAACAGCTGAGATGTACAGTGATAATAAAAGTGCAAAGGTAATGGCTGTGTGGGAATGGGAACAAAGGAACAGCAACTCCAGCAATGTCTAATTTCATGAGCATCCAATGAATGAGAATTTTGCTTTATTATGTCTACTGAAGTAATCTTTGTACCTTCTCCGTTAGGTTTAATGCTGGTTCACAACAAGCTTGTGGAGCCCCTGTACAGCATGAAGGCGGCGGGAGCAGAAAGCGGCCAGGCTAAGAAGCCGTACAGCGATTAACCTCAGTGTTCACAGTGCCAAACAGCTTTTCTGCTGAAAACCAGCTGTGAAGAAAGGGAATCACTCCAGAAACTCATATCTGTTCTTAAATTAGCAAAATGATTGTGTGCTTGCTTCTTTCCATTAAAAAGACAGAGGCAACACCTGCCTTAATTAACCAAATGAGGATGGGATCCAGTATTCTGTGTTCCACAACCTTCCACCAGTTATTCCCTGCAGGTAAAGTCAGTGGGGAAGGAGCTGTTTAGCCTGTGAAGCAGCCGCAATGGGAACTGAAGCCCCAAAACTTACATGTGAGGATACATAAAAGCCCAGTGGTGCAGGAACCAAGCGGCTGATGACTTTGGGCTGTGTTCCTTGCGATGAGGACAAGTGCACTCTGGGTGGCTCCCGCTCTACAATGCACTTTGACATTTAACTCATTTAAAACAGAACTGCGCTGGCTCAGCCTGGGGAAGGGGAGGATTCAGCAGCGTGTGCACAGCTCCCAGCTCAGGCTCTCCTGGGCAGGGTGTGGGGCAAGATGAGACAATGGGGCTTGAGCTGCTGCTCAGATGGGATACAGGGAACACCCTTCCCCTGAGGAGTGTCCAGCAGCGGGGCAGGTTCCCCAGAGCTCCTGCAGTCTCTGGCTTAAGAGGTTTTCAGGACCTGACTGGACAAAGCTGTGGCTGAACCTCACTTGGAGCTGAGGTTGGACTTGAGACCATCTCAGCAAAAGGGGGGCTACAGGCAGCATTCATCAGTTAATTAACTGCATTAGTAATGTAGACAGTTTATGCATCTGTATGATTTTTTTTGTCACACAAGAAGCCTTCTATGTTCAGTTGCAGGGTATCATTTGATATGCCCTGATGTCTACAGCAGAGCAGATTTGTTCAGATTGAGCGTAACTGACCTTCCTGCTGTTCCCGGTGGCAGCACAGGGCCTGCAGCACCCCGTTCTCTGCCCCCTTCCCGTGCTTTGCGTTGCTACAAGGAAACGCCAAATAAGCCTGAAAGGACCCGCTCTGTTCCCTCTGGGCTCAGCCTGGGTTTCATTGCAGAATCCCCACACAGGTGGGGCAAGAC
The DNA here is from genome assembly GCF_036013445.1 of Caloenas nicobarica. Classification (NCBI taxonomy): domain Eukaryota; kingdom Metazoa; phylum Chordata; class Aves; order Columbiformes; family Columbidae; genus Caloenas; species Caloenas nicobarica. The sequence goes on from NC_088257.1 coordinate 1,351,669, forward strand.
AAACTGGGCAGCATTTATGTTCTTTATGCAGAAATTTTGTAAGCTGCTGATCTGCAATATCACTTTCCACAGTAAACATCTTCATTTTTTTTTAAATGGTCATATTGACTGTATCTGGTGCTCAGTCTCACTGTGCCAGCGGAACATGGAACAGGTCAGGAGGCTGAACTGGACTCGTAATAACCAGCTTTGAACAGCAACACCACAGCCTTCAAAGCAGGAGACACACCTGTTATTTTGCACAGGATTTCTCCATCACCTAGAACCAAAGCTCTGTTAAAGCAGTTTGGTAGAACTATTATAGCTACAGCTGCCCCTGCTTCAAGAGCTTCCCCCTTGTCTAGTTTCCACAAAACACCTGCAATGGTCTGTCCTGCCAGACAGCAAATATTTCATTAAGAAGTGGGGACCCTGAAAAAGGAGAAGGTCACAGCTCTCTGCCTTTTACCACCAAACATCTGCAAAGACTCCAGCACCCATTCTGTGCAGGTGCAGAAATGGAGCAAGTGAGGAGGTTTGTAGAAGTTAAAAAAACCCCAAACAAGTAAAGTCTGTGCCACATTAGGTGGGTCACCTGCCTTGCTCTGTCAGTGAAGACGGGTTCTGGTTTTAGATGTTCCACATTTACAGCATGAGCAGATTGTCCTATGAACGTGGTCACCTCCTCGTCCCCTCCTCAGGGGCTCTGTCCCCCTCTGCCTCGTGCAGAACATGGAGCTCCAGCCCAGGGGTCCCCAAGTGCCCAGAATTGAGGACACGGTGCTGCCAACAGCAGTCTTCTCTCCCTACGCGTTCTCGGGAGCAGCGCAGTCCCTGTCACCTCCGCTGCCCTCAGCCCGTGTCACCGCAGCATGAGGCCATCGCTACCCAGACCAGCTCTGCCCCACGCTGACCTGTGCTGCCGCAACAAAGACAACCAGGACACTATTGACCGTCTTAAAGTGAATTTAGTGCATGTGAAAGGTGCAGGAAATACAGTTCAAACCATATACAAAACAACCTTTCCCTACACACTGTCCCACAGCCTCAACCAAGACCAGACCTGCTCTTACCATCTCTCATCTTTTTAATCACAGCCATTCCCAACAGTACAGACTCCTCTGTGAAAGGAGCTAAATCAGCACTCATTTTGGCCAAATATCTGAGTATAAATTTATTTACTAACACTCAAAACTGAGCGAGAGGTGTTTACCTGGAGTTTCTGAAGTTTTCCAGTTCCAGAGCTACCCGTCTGGACCCTGCGAGTTGTTTTGAACACAGCACATGCAGTTGTAATTTCAAAATATATTTTTTTAGACCATTCTGCAAGTGGAAAAACTTATTAAAAAAACAGTGGTCCCCTCCAGTAATTACTTTTATGCTCCAAGAAATGAGATTTTAGGGGAAACAATTTGGGTTTTGAAATAATTTGAAGTGCATGAACAGTGCAAATAAGGGATCCAGTCCAGAAGCAAAACTATCAATTCAAATTTCTGATGAAAAATCTGACTGATATTTTCATCCTCTCCCTGGTCACATACCCAGCTCATCCCTTTACCACTCACCACAGTCACAATAAGGAGCAGCACCATAAGTTAACACAAGAGCAACACAGAGATGAGTCATCAAACTGTTCAAGTGTCTGGAATTTGGTTGGGCGTTTCTGCCAAAGCTCTCGGTGATGCACAGACCCCGGCGGCACAGCCAGCGAGAAGGGGATGGGGACGATCAACTTCACCATCGTTAGGAAGCATCAGCGACAGAGCAACGAGCTGCTTTTCAGAGAAACAGGTCAACAAATGCTAGAGAAGCAAAAGGCGCAAGTGCTGATTCCAGCAGAAATTGTGTGTATTGCATCAGAAACTCTCCCTGTCCAACAGCGTCACTGACCAGCTCCACCAGAGCACGGCAGCGATAAGAAAACTCCCTCAAGCCCACGGGGAGCCCAGATCCTCGAAAGGTCCGTCTCCCTGAAGGAAACCCCCCAACATTTCAGTGATTTGGGATTTGGTTTTGCTTGTTCGCTTTTGAAAAAGGGGCACCTCTTTGGATATATGTTATCTGTAATTTTCCACCTGCTGACTGGCTGTATTCGTCTTGAACACTCGATATGACTGGAAGGGGCTTCCACGGTGATCCTGACCACAGGACGGGTAAAACGTCTGCTTTGGTTTTGGCAACAGCCTCTGAAGTGCGAGAATCCTGCAGCGCAAGGCAGTCACTGTTCTTCTGCCACGTACCGGAGAGAAAAGCGAACAAACTTGACAAAAATGGAAAGCATCTGTCTCGGGTTTGTTCAGCTTTTCTTGCTCGGGAAGGCGACTGGGTTTCAATCTCCGGGTTCCCAGGGTTCACCATCAATAAGCATCGCGTTAAACAACCTGCAAGACAGGCAGGAAGGTACATGGGGATGTACCAAAAAAAAAAAAAGTACAAACCCCTCAATATCTAAATGTGACACAAAATACAAAAGCAGCAATTTTCCCCAGTTTTTTCTGTGTCATGAACCACTCGTGCTGCAATCCTCAAAGTCAATTAAAACAAACTACTCTGCACTTCCACAGCACCTTCTACCAGAGGGTTGTGCAGCACCTCACAAACACGACGTCTCGAGAAATCCATGGAAATATTAATAATCCAAAACGCATTAAAAGTTAGTTAACATGCTGCCATTCCTAGTTGGTCCTTAGGCAGTACATGACCAGCAGCCGCTGCCTGCGCCAACAGCTCACAGCCTCATTGGACAGGACAGAGCTGGGAAATAACATATAAGCAAGGGAGGAACAAAAGGGAATGGGAAAAAAAGGGGTTTTATAACACAGATGAGCTCAGTCAAGATCAGTGGAGGTTAAGCTAAACTAAAAGAAAAAATAAAAAACAGCAGGAGACACTAGAAGAAAAGTCAAAAATAAAACAGGGTAGGAAGTGGAAACATGACTGTTGGGAGAGAAGGGAATGTGAAAAAGAACGGCCAAGGTAAAAAGAAAACGAATCCTGTCAGCCACAGCCATGCCAGCAGAACAGGCAGCGGAGGACTGAACAAACTCTTGGCGTTTGGACTGTTGCACCCAGACGCTGCGTATCCCAGCGCTGGGCACAACCCAGCGGAACACACGAGTTCAGAGGCTGCTGTAACGACAGCGCGCTGACCTGCCGGCCCTCCCGGCTGTCCAGCTGGCAGCACCATCCCGTGTCTCTCATACACCCTGCACAGCGATGAGCTGAGCCAAGTCTGCAGCTTTTGCACCCAAAGCCTGTGTTGCACTGGCACATACCTGAGCATCCGCGAGGAACCACTGCCCTCCGGGCTGTCTCTCGGCAGAGGCAGAAGCGCAGCGGCAGGAACAGCCCCAGCACACTTCTCCAGCATTTTAAACCAAAAGTTTTAAAGAAAAAAACAGAGGTGCAGCAGTAGAAGAAATGCCTATAAATACCCACCCGTTAAAGCAGGGGGAAGCTGGGTCATTGAAGTGCGCATAGGGGTCTTTGTTTGACAAACGAGCCCTACACATCCAGCAGAAATCCAGCATGCAGCTTGCACACGTCATCTTGTTACAACCATCTATTTTCTGGGAGGGGAAGGAAACGAGAAAGAGCATTAACAAAATCTGCCATGTCAGGCTTGTCTCTAAACGATAACAGTCCTCAAAAACGCATCAACTAAGGAACACATTCTACCCGATTCTCCAGCCCTTTCCCTCTGTATTTACCTCTATGGGGGCAGCACAGCCAGGACAGGTCTTGGAGTTGCTTTCCAGCCATTCTTTACTGTCCATCTCCTCCAGGATTTTCTCAATCACTCGTTTGCCATAACGTTGTTCCAAAAATCTTTTAGTTTCTCGGTCTCCTTCTAAATACTCTCTTCGCACAGCAAATAATTTCTCTGGGGAATAAAACAAACAAATCAGCTTTTCTAATATATTATATAAAGAAGTCCAGCTAATAACAGCATAAATTATTCTCAAAGGAAATGAACATCACTAATTCATTGGCAAGTAAAACATCAAACTATATAAGAAAAAAGATGAGAATATGTGAACCCCTCTACCTCCAAATTCAATGCTTCTACAAGTTTCATTATAAAAGAGACCAGCCAAAGGAATTAGAACAAATCTACAATGTAAAATAATGGGAAAACGTTCATACTGTTTCTGACCACACATTCAGTAAATCTTTGTTACGTGACTTTGAGGCCCACCGGACAGAGGAACCTCCACCTGATTCCAATCTCAACTCCGACAAGAGAAAGTGGTGGATTTGCAGGAAAGGGTCAAAAAAGGCACATGTACAATTTTTCTTCCCTTGCTATGGCCTCTCAGAATTTGGCAATCAGCAGCTTAGGGACTTCCTGAGCTGGGGAGGGTCATCAAGGGAATATTTTGAATGGGCAGCAACAGACCTACTCCACATCGATCTCATTTTTTACAAAGCTCACATGGCGATGAGCTTCCTTACTCAATTTCTGACTTTCCGTCTTTTTCACATCCCGCTTAGTTGCTTCTCAATGCAGTTCTGAAATCTGACGACTCACCTGCCGTGAGCTGACATGGAGAGATCCCGTGGTACGTCATTCGACAGAACGTACAAAAGGCGTAGTTGCAGTAGGAACAGATGCCAATGATGCTCTCGGGTTCCTTCATGACCGGGGTCTGGCAGCCGCGGCGGGGGCAATACACCACGTCTGCCATCCTGTCCAGGCTGGACTGCAGCAGCAGGCGGTCATAACGCGCAAACAGCTGCTCTCCAACCAGCTCCTTCACCTGGACCAAGACCAAGGAGAGATGACGTGCCTGAAACGCGGAGCCTGCTGGCGTCAGCAAAAAGCAGTGAGTCACACAATCACAGAACGTCAGGGGTGGGAAGGGACCTCGGAAGCTCATCCAGTACAATCCCCCCGCCGGAGCAGGAACACCCAGATGAGGTTACACAGGAAAGTGTCCAGGTGGGTTGGAATGTCTGCAGAGAAGGAGACTCCACAACCTCCCTGGGCAGCCTGGGCCAGGCTCTGGCACCCTCACCATGAAGAAGTTTCTTCTCATATTTAAGTGGAACCTCCTGTGTTCCAGTTTGCACCCACTGCCCCTTGTCCTGTCACCGGTTGTCACCCAGAAGAGCCTGGCTCCATCCTCCTGACACTCGCCCTTTCCATATTGATCACCATGAATGAGGTCAACCCTCGGTCTCCTCCAAGCTCAAGAGCCCCAGCTCCTCAGCCTTTCCTGACACGGGAGATGCTCCACTCCCTTCAGCATCTTCGGGGCTGCGCTGGACTCTCTCCAGCAGTTCCCTGTCCTTCTGGAACTGAGGGGACCAGAACTGGACACTATTCCAGATGAGGTCTCACCAGGGCAGAGCAGAGGGGCAGGAGAACCTCTCTGACCTACTGACCACCCCCCTTCTGATCCCCCCCAGGTCCCATTGGCCTTCCTGGCCACAAGGGCCCAGTGCTGGTTCATGGTCATCCTGCTGTCCCCCAGAACCACCAGGTCCCTCTCCCCTACACTGCTCTCCAACAGCTCATTCCCCAACTAATACTGGAACGTGGGGTTGTTCCTGCCCACATGCAAGACTCTACATTTGCCCTTGTTAGATTTCATTACATTTCGCCCCGTGCTCGCTGGATGGCAGCACAGCCTTCTGGCGTGTCAGCCACTCCTGTCAATGACAAAGAACCTACAGCAGGGATGAATCCACTCTAGAGTCTCCAAGAGGTCATGAAAATGCTATTTCAATAAAGATTAATCAAATGAAAAGCATGCACTGTGAAATGCAATGGGACATCCAATCAGGCCTCTGGCCGATGCCAGTGCTACTAAAGTGAGCAAAGCTGTGTGCCAAGTGATCCAGGTTTAACTTCGAGGCCTCTGTGTGACTCACGCACATGAACAAACCTTCCCCAGGTACGGTCATAACGCTCACCATGACAAGCCACACCTTGTGTGCCATAATCACCAGCACATTACAGAACTCGACCGTCACCGCTTGCACATTTCATTACCTGGCCAGGAGTGGCAACCGACGAACACTCCGAGTCGGGGCAGTTGAGACACTGGACCTGCCCGTCCCTGATCTGGATTTCGAAGTAGTCCTTCAGGCACGCTCTGCAGTACACGTGGCTGCACTCCATGAAGTACATACACTCGTTGCCCAGCTTCTCGCAGAAGCAGATATTGCACAAGAACATCTTGCTGTCGAAGCATTTCCTCCTCTGAGCCTGGTCCGAGTCCAAGATTTCCCTGATCAGACTCGACAGCGACTCCACGTCCTGCACGGCTCTTGCATCGAGGATTTCTGCTCCAGCCGCAGCCGCGCACGCTGCACCCTCGCACTGCTCAGCGTCGGCAGGTTCCAACGGCGGCCCACTCTGCCCGCTCCCTCCATGGCACATCTTGAGCTCATACGGGGAGGAAATCTTCAGATAACTCAGTGTTTCTTCCTTCAGAAACTGCATCCAGGCAAACAAGACCACGGAGCCTCGATTCTCTTCCCACATGTCATCCAAGCGCCTGCAAAGAGCGCTGAGCTAGAAAACAAAAACAATTGCAGGGCTCAGGAAGTTCTGACGACTCGTTACTCTTTGCCTCTCCTCCCATGGTCCTCCTTAGTGCCAACTTACATTTCACATTCTGGAGGTGTTAGTACACACATGAAATACATACAAAAATAATGCTCACAGATGCAGCTTTCACTCCTCCGCACGGTGACCACGTAACAGTAAGTAGGAAACAAAAGGAGAGCCAACTGAAAGAGCAACGTAATCTCTTATGTCTTCATTTGACTTTCATCTACTGCACTAACATCCCCCAGAGCACTAATAGTCATGAACTTAGCCCAGGCCACTAAAGCTCTGTTCAAATGTCAAAACTATTCTGCAAACCTGGGCTCGGGAGAGCCATTTTCCACGGAGGGTGAACACGGGTGGGGAGGTTGACGGGTAGTCAGGTGGGAGCTCAAAATTCAGCACAAGGGGAGGCAGAAAGCTGACGGTGTATTCGCTGCGGGTGCTCCGGAGGGTCTCTGCGGAATTGCCTGAATCAAAGACGATTGAGAAATAACAAGAACGTGAAAACTAACAAAATGCAACTCCTGGTGACAGCACCCAATATAGTTCATTTCATTGGATACAGTTCTGGGTTTAACATCCAACCCTCAATAACTCAGCTTCTCAGGGCAGTCATAGTTCATGGAGTTGTATGTACATGGTGAAATCAGGAAACACCAGAACTGTGAAATATCAGATCCTCCATATACGAAGGCCACGGAAAGACATATCCTCAAGGAAAAAAAAAACCCACACGTCATAAATGAACTTCACTATTCCAAAGCAATACTATCACTCATCTCTAATTTTAAAGCTCACTGAGGAGGTTACACGTATGAGGATGAAATCACCCACTCAGATATAAACCCAAACAGCACGACGAGCACGGAACAGGGTCAGTCCTGGCTCTGTCGCTCAGAGCTCCTACGGGTCACTAGAGCAGCAAACACCGGAGCATCTCCTGGCAATGAGCCCAGCCAAACCTCATTTTGGAATAACACAAAACATCCAACTCACCATTCACAGAAATTATGAAGTCTTGGGGCAACTCCAGAAAAATCCTCGTTTCTCCTCCTTGGGCGGACTCGGATCTCTTAAACACATCCTCATCGTAAATGCTGGCCAAAGCCAGCAGCTCGTCCTCCTGAGCTTCTTTGTCTTCTGAAGACATGGAGAGTTGCTGTGGAGGTGACACCACGCTACAGCATCAACTGAATTAACACGGCCCAGTCAAACCATTCATCTGGGCTATCGACATTACGCTGCTATAAGACGACTTAGACACTCAAGTAACTCACATATAACAATAGAAAATATAATTAAGCTTATTTTACAGGTTGAACAAATATCAATAGCTGTAGAAAATAAAAGACACCTTAACAGAACATTGGAAAGTCCAAAGGAAATTGTCTATGAGTGTTAGTGGCTAAAGACAGTACGTCTCGCCTGGTGTTATAAAACAAAGAAGCAAACAGCTGCATTTGTGATTGAAGCTATTAAAGACATCACCAAGCAGCTTCAAACCCTCCACAGGCATCTCGTAGCTGCGCTGCTGTACAGCTCTGGAGTTGGGGCAACAAAGCCCCATTTCATCAATTACCTGTTCACGCCCAGCCGGGCAGCGCAAGTCGCAGGTGCCGGTTGCCAGCGCTGAGCTCCTGAGCGCTCCTCTGGGGAACCAGAGACCAGAACTTTTATTGCCGTGACAAACATCGACCTTTGTCAGCAAAGCGCACACGGTTATGGCACCGGAGCCTCTGGGCCCTCCGTATCCAGCAAACAAACGCCGCAAGGGATGCGAGTCCCTCGGCATTCCCGTGACTAACGCTGGCAAACATTCGCTCCCGCCCCGCACCCGCGGATTCCCCTTTTCTCCGCTCGTTTCTCCGCAGCAGCCGCGGGCGCCGCGATCCCGCCGGGCCCTGGGCCGCCCGCAGCCCGACGGGCCGAGTGCCCCCGGCCGCCCCGCTGCCGCCCCCGCCGGCCCGGGGCTGTGCGCTGCCCAACGGCGGAGAAGACACGGAAGAAAGAAGCGGAGCCCGTCCGGGAAACGGCAGAAAGAACCGGGGAAAAAACCAGCGAGGAGCCCCAGCCGAGCGCCCAGGTCGGGCTCCCCCCGCGAGCAGTGTCCGATCGGCATTTCGCTTCCAGCCGCTCCCCCCTCCCCGCCTCACACCGCGCCCGCAGCGCGGGGAGCAGCCGCACCGCCGGCTCCCCGCTCCCCGGAGCCCGGCTGGGCCCGCCCGCCCCGCAGCCCCCGCTGCCGCCACCGCCCCGCGGCCCGGCCCGGCCCCCGCCTCACCGGTTCCTCCCGCCGCGGGACGGCGAGACGAGGAAGCGGGCCCGGCCCTCCCGGAACGGCCCGGCCGGCGCCGCGGCCCAGGGGAGGAGGGAACGGCGGGCGGAGCCGCCGGCCCGGCCCCGCCGCGCTCGCTCCGCAGCGCCCCCGGCGGCCGGGAGGACCGCAGCGCCTGCTCCAGCGCAGAAGCCCGACAGACTTTCAAGCCAACATCCTCCCCTGAGAGTGAGGGGAGCGTGGGAACCACCAGGAACTCAGAGCTGGAGGGTGCACCAGATTTATGTCTAAAGGAGCTCACTCAAAATTCGGAAAATAGTTGCACCACTTCCTTGCATTTGCCAGAAGTTAAGTACAGAAATACCTTTGCTTTGAATGCATGAACAGTTTCCCACAACCTTCCGCCACTTGGTCCCTGCAGGTAAAGTCAGTGGGGAAGGAGCTGTTTAGCCTGTGAAGCGGCTGCAATGGGGACTGAAGCCCCAAAACTTACATGTGAGGATACATGAAAGCCCAGTGGTGCAGGAACCAAGCGGCTGATGACTTTGGGCTGTGTTCCTTGCGATGAGGACAAGTGCACTCTGGGTGGCTCCCGCTCCACAATGCACTTTGACATTTAACTCATTTAAAACAGAACTGCGCTGGCTCAGCCTGGGGAAGGGGAGGATTCAGCAGCGTGTGCACAGCTCCGGGGAGTCACCGCAGCACGAGGCCATCGCCACCCAGACCAGCTCTGCCCCACGCTGACCTGTGCTGCTGCAACAAAGACAACCAGGACACTATTGACCGTCTTAAAGTGAATTTAGTGCATGTGAAAGGTGCAGGAAATACAGTTCAAACCATATACAAAACAACCTTTCCCTACACACTGTCCCACAGCCTCAACCAAGACCAGACCTGCTCTTACCATCTCTCATCTTTTTAATCACAGCCAATCCCAACAGTACAGACTTTCGACCTCTGTAAAAGGAGCTAAATCAGCACTCGTTTTGGCCACATATCTGACTAATAGTCGAAACTGAGCCAGAGGTGTTCACATTCATTTTCTGAAGTTTTCCAGCTCCCGAGCTATCCATCTGGACCCTGCAACTTGTATTGAACACAGCACATGCAGTTTTAATTTCAAAAAAAATTTTTTTAGACCATTCGGCAAGTAGAAAATCTTATAAAAAATAGAGGTTCCCTCCAGTAATTACTTTTATGCTCACAAAACTGAGATCTTCGGGGAAACAATTTGGTTTCTGAAATAATATGAAGTGCAAGCACAATGGATATATGGGAACCACCCCAGAAACAAAACTATCAGCTCATCAAAATTCTAATATGAAGAGTTAGTAAAAAATAAATTACTTAATCATCAGGGAAGACAAGGTAATTTTCGATATCTTGAAGAATTAATATTAACTATGTATCCCTAAAAATGCATTTCAAAATCTGATCGACAACACAAAGATGAGTCATCAAACTGTTCAAGTGTCTGGAATTTGGTTGGGCGTTTCTGCCAAAGCTCTCGGCGATGCACAGACCCTGGCGGCACAGCCAGCGAGAAGGGGATGGGGACGATCAACTTCACCATCGTTAGGAAGCATCAGCAACAGAGCAACGAGCTGCTTTTCAGAGAAACAGGTCAGCAAATGCTAGAGAAGCAAAAGGCGCAAGTGCTGATTCCAGCAGAAATTGTGTGTATTGCATCAGAAACTCTCCCTGTCCAACAGCGTCACTGACCAGCTCCACCAGAGCACGGCAGCGATAAGAAAACTCCCTCAAGCCCACGGGGAGCCCAGATCCTCGAAAGGTCCGTCTCCCTGAAGGAAACCCCCCAACATTTCAGTGATTTGGGATTTGGTTTTGCTTGTTCGCTTTTGAAAAAGGGGCACCTCTTTGGATATATGTTATCTGTAATTTTCCACCTGCTGACTGGCTGTATTCGTCTTGAACACTTGATATGACTGGAAGGGGCTTCCACGGTGATCCTGACCACAGGACGGGTAAAACGTCTGCTTTGGTTTTGGCAACAGCCTCTGAAGTGCGAGAATCCTGCAGCGCAAGGCAGTTACTGTTCTTCTGCCACGTACCGGAGAGAAAAGCGAACAAACTTGACAAAAATGGAAAGCATCTGTCTCGGGTTTGTTCAGCTTTTCTTGCTCGAGAAGGCGACTGGGTTTCAATCTCCAGGTTCCCAGGGTTCACCATCAATAAGCATCGCGTTAAACAACCTGCAAGACAGGCAGGAAGGTACATGGGGATGTACAAAAAAAAAAAAAAAGTACAAACCCCTCAATATCTAAATGTGACACAAAATACAAAAGCAGCAATTTTCCCCAGTTTTTTCTGTGTCATGAACCACTCGTGCTGCAATCCTCAAAGTCAATTAAAACAAACTACTCTGCACTTCCACAGCACCTTCTACCAGAGGGTTGTGCAGCACCTCACAAACACGACGTCTCGAGAAATCCATGGAAATATTAATAATCCAAAACGCATTAAAAGTTAGTTAACATGCCGCCATTCCTAGTTGGTCCTTAGGCAGTACATGACCAGCAGCCGCTGCCTGCGCCAACAGCTCACAGCCTCATTGGACAGGACAGAGCTGGGAAATAACATATAAGCAAGGGAGGAACAAAAGGGAATGGGAAAAAAAGGGGTTTTATAACACAGATGAGCTCAGTCAAGATCAGTGGAGGTTAAGCTAAACTAAAAGAAAAAAAATAAAAACCAGCAGGAGACACTAGAAGAAAAGTCAAAAATAAAACAGGGTAGGAAGTGGAAACATGACTGTTGGGAGAGAAGGGAATGTGAAAAAGAACGGCCAAGGTAAAAAGAAAACGAATCCTGTCAGCCACAGCCATGCCAGCAGAACAGGCAGCGGAGGACTGAACAAACTCTTGGCGTTTGGACTGTTGCACCCAGACGCTGCGTATCCCAGCGCTGGGCACAACCCAGCGGAACACACGAGTTCAGAGGCTGCTGTAACGACAGCGCGCTGACCTGCCGGCCCTCCCGGCTGTCCAGCCGGCAGCACCATCCCGTGTCTCTCATACACCCTGCACAGCGATGAGCTGAGCCAAGTCTGCAGCTTTTGCACCCAAAGCCTGTGTTGCACTGGCACATACCTGAGCATCCGCGAGGAACCACTGCCCTCCGGGCTGTCTCTCGGCAGAGGCAGAAGCGCAGCGGCAGGAACAGCCCCAGCACACTTCTCCAGCATTTTAAAGCAAACGTTCTTTAAAAGCCATATCCCAAATCACTCCCGATTTTTTTTATTGTTGGTGTCAGGCCCTCCTTGCATGTCTAAATATTTGAGAGAGGAAATTGCGTCTTAAACTGTGTAGCTAGCAATTTCAAGGCAAGAATAATCTGGGAGAGACAGTAAGAAAAAGCCACAAAAATCAGAGGTACAACACTAGAAGAAATGCCTGTAAATACCCACATCTTAGAGCAGGGGGAAGCTGGGTCACTGAAGTGCGCATAGGGGCTGTCGTCTGACAGAGGACTCCTACAAATCCAGCAGAAATTCTTCATGCAGCTTGTACACGTCATCTTGTTACAACCATCTATTTTCTGAGAGGGGACGGAAATGAGAAAGAGCATTAACAAAATCTGACCATGTCAGGCCTGTCTCTAAACGATAAAAGTCCTCAAACACGCATCAACTAAGGAAAACATTCTACTCTGACTCCATCATAACACTGATATTTTTTCACTGTATAAAAGAACTTGGAGCCAGAATTACAGAACTGTAAATGGGTTATAATGCCAACAACCCTGGCAAACAGTATTTTCCTAAAGCCAGTTTTATTTCCTGGCTGTTGTCTGAAAGAGCAGCAGCCTGAAACGCATGGAAAACAAAGGGATTCGTATGGATCCATATTCACCCTGGATCTTTCGAGTACCGGAGGCTGAACGATCCCAGCTGCTGGATGTACTCAAGTCCCTGCGCTCCAGAAGCATCACCTCCTGTCTGTGTAACACACAAAAATGGTTCTCTTCCCATGTCCTAGAAATCCACCTTTCCTGGTGAACTTGGAGGTAAACAAATAAGTCTCTGTTCCAGGCTAAATACAGAACTGACTTAACTTCGGTTCTGTTAAGAGTTATTCCGATTCTCCAGCCCTTTCCCTCTGTATTTACCTCTATGGGGGCAGCACAGACAGGACAGGCCTTGGAGTTGTTGTCCAGCCATTCTTCACTGTCCATCTCCTCCAGGATTTTCTCAATCACTCGTTTCCCATAGCATTGTTCCATAAGTTTTTTAGTTTCCCGATTTGCTTCTAAATAGTCTTTTCGCAAAGTCAGTAATTTCTCTGGGGAATAAAACAAACCAACCAACCAAACCCAAACAAACAAAATAAATCAGCTTTTCTAATAAAGAAGTCCAGCTAATAACAGCATAATTATTCTCAAAGGAAATGAACATCATTAATTCAAAAGCAAGTAAAACATTAAAATATATAAGAAAAGCATGAGAACATTAAACCCCCTCTACCTCCAAATTCAACGCTTCTACAAGTTTCATTATAAAAGAGACCAGCCAAAGGAATTAGAACAAATCTACAATGTAAAATAATGGGAAAACATTCATACTGTTTCTGACCACACATTCAGTAAATCTTTGTTACGTGACTTTGAGGCCCACCGGACAGAGGAACCTCCACCTGATTCCAATCTCAACTCCGACAAGAGAAAGTGGTGGATTTGCAGGAAAGGGTCAAAAAAGGCACATGTACAATTTTTCTTCCCTTGCTATGGCCTCTCAGAATTTGGCAATCAGCAGCTTAGGGACTTCCTGAGCTGGGGAGGGTCATCAAGGGAATATTTTGAATGGGCAGCAACAGACCTACTCCACATCGATCTAATTTTTTTTTAGAAAGCTCACGTGGCGATGAGCTTCCTTGCTCAATTTCTGACTTTCCGTCTTTTTCACATCCCGCTTAGTTGCTTCTCAATGCAGTTCTGAAATCTGACGACTCACCTGCCGTGAGCTGACATGGAGAGATCCCGTGGTACGTCCTTCGACAGAACGTACAAAAGGCGTAGTTGCAGTAGGAACAGATGCCAGTGGTGCTCTCGGGATCCTTCATGACCGGGGTCTGGCAGCCGCGGCGGGGGCAATACACCACGTCTGCCATCCTGTCCAGGCTGGACTGCAGCAGCAGGCGGTCGTAACGCACAAACAGCTGCTCTCCAACCAGCTCCTTCACCTGGACCAAGACCAAGGAGAGATGACGTGTCTGAAACGCGGAGCCTGCTGGCGTCAGCAAAAAGCAGTGAGTCACACAATCACAGAACGTCAGGGGTGGGAAGGGACCTCGGAAGCTCATCCAGCCCAATCCCCCCGCCGGAGCAGGAACACCCAGATGAGGTTACACAGGAAGGTGTCCAGGTGGGTTGGAATGTCTGCAGAGAAGGAGACTCCACAACCTCCCTGGGCAGCCTGGGCCAGGCTCTGGCACCCTCACCATGAAGAAGTTTCTTCTCATATTTAAGTGGAACCTCCTGTGTTCCAGTTTGTACCCGTTGCCCCTTGTCTTATCATTGGTTGTCACTGAGAAGGGCCTGGCTCCATCCTCCTGACACTCACCCTTTCCATATTGATCCCCATGAATGAGGTCAACCCTCGGTCTCCTCCAAGCTCAAGAGCCCCAGCTCCTCAGCCTTTCCTCACACGGGAGATGCTCCACTCCCTTCAGCATCTTCGGGGCTGCACTGGACTCTCTCCAGCAGTTCCCTGTCCTTCTGGAACTGAGGGGACCAGAACTGGACACTATTCCAGATGCGGTCTCACCAGGGCAGAGCAGAGGGGAAGGAGAACCTCTCTGACCTACTGACCACCCCCCTTCTGATCCCCCCCAGGTCCCATTGGCCTTCCTGGCCACAAGGGCCCAGTGCTGGTTCATGGTCATCCTGCTGTCCCCCAGAACCACCAGGTCCCTCTCCCCTACACTGCTCTCCAACAGCTCATTCCCCAACTAATACTGGAACGTGGGGTTGTTCCTGCCCACATGCAAGACTCTACATTTCCCCTTCTTAGATTTCATTACATTTCGCCCCGTGCTCGCTGGATGGCAGCACAGCCTTCTGGCGTGTCAGCCACTCCTGTCAATGACAAAGAACCTACAGCAGGGATGAATCCACTCTAGAGTCTCCAAGAGGTCATGAAAATGCTATTTCAATAAAGATTAATCAAATGAAAAGCATGCACTGTGAAATGCAATGGGACATCCAATCAGGCCTCTGGCCGATGCCAGTGCTACTAAAGTGAGCAAAGCTGTGTGCCAAGTGATCCAGGTTTAACTCCGAGGCCTCTGTGTGACTCACGCACATGAACAAACCTTCCCCAGGTACGGTCATAACGCTCACCATGACAAGCCACACCTTGTGTGCCATAATCACCAGCACATTACAGAACTCGACCGTCACCGCTCACACATTTCATTACCTGGCCAGGAGTGGCAACCGACGAACACTCCGAGTCGGGGCAGCTGAGATACTGGACCTGCCCGTCCCTGATCTGGATTTCGAAGTAGTCCTTCAGGCATGCTCTGCAGTACACGTGGCTGCACTCCATGAAGTACGTACACTCGCTGCCCAGTTTCTCGCAGAAGCAGATATTGCACAAGAACATCTTGCTGTCGAAGCATTTCCTCCTCTGAGCCTGGTCCGAGTCCAAGATTTCCCCGATCAGACTCGACAGCGACTCCACGTCCTGCACGGCTCTTGCATCGAGGATTTCTGCTCCAGCCGCAGCCGCGCACGCTGCACCCTCGCACTGCTCAGCGTCGGCAGGTTCCAACGGCGGCCCACTCTGCCCGCTCCCTCCATGGCACATCTTGAGCTCATACGGGGAGGAAATCTTCAGATAACTCAGTGTTTCTTCCTTCAGAAACTGCATCCAGGCAAACAAGACCACGGAGCCTCGATTCTCTTCCCACATGTCGTCCAAGTGCCTGCAAAGAGCGCTGAGCTAGAAAACAAAAACAATTGCAGGGCTCAGGAAGTTCTGACGACTCGTTACTCTTTGCCTCTCCTCCCATGGTCCTCCTTAGTGCCAACTTACATTTCACATTCTGGAGGTGTTAGTACACACATGAAATACATACAAAAATAATGCTCACAGATGCAGCTTTCACTCCTCCGCACGGTGACCACATAACAGTAAGTAGGAAACAAAAGAAGAGCCAACTGAAAGAGCAACGTAATCTCTTATGTCTTCATTTGACTTTCATCTACTGCACTAACATCCCCCAGAGCACTAATAGTCATGAACTTAGCCCAGGCCACTAAAACTCTGTTCAAATGTCAAAACTATTTTGCAAACCTGGGCTCGGGAGAGCCATTTTCCACGGAGGGTGAACACGGGTGGGGAGGTTGACGGGTAGTCAGGTGGGAGCTCAAAATTCAGCACAAGGGGAGGCAGAAAGCTGACGGTGTATTCGCTGCGGGTGCTCCGGAGGGTCTCTGCGGAATTGCCTGAATCAAAGACGATTGAGAAATAACAAGAACGTGAAAACTAACTAAATGCAACTCCTGGTGACAGCACCCAATATAGCTCATTTCATTGGATACAGTTCTGGGTTTAACATCCAACCCTCAATAACTCAGCTTCTCAGGGCAGTCATAGTTCATGGAGTTGTATGTACATGGTGAAATCAGGAAACACCAGAACTGTAAAATATCAGATCCTCCATATACGAAGGCCACGGAAAGACATATCCTCAAGGAAAAAAAAACCCACACGTCATAAATGAACTTAACTATTCCAAAGCAATACTATCACTCATCTCTAATTTTAAAGCTCACTGAGGAGGTTACACGTATGAGGATGAAATCACCCACTCAGATATAAACCCAAACAGCACGACGAGCACGGAACAGGGTCAGTCCTGGCTCTGTCGCTCAGAGCTCCTACAGGTCACTAGAGCAGCAAACACCGGAGCATCTCCTGGCAATGAGCCCAGCCAAACCTCATTTTGGAATAACACAAAACATCCAACTCACCATTCACAGAAATTATGAAGTCTTGGGGCAACTCCAGAAAAATCCTCGTTTCTCCTCCTTGGGCGGACTCGGATCTCTTAAACACATCCTCATCGTAAATGCTGGCCAAAGCCAGCAGCTCGTCCTCCTGAGCTTCTTTGTCTTCTGAAGACATGGAGAGTTGCTGTGGAGGTGACACCACGCTACAGCATCAACTGAATTAACACGGCCCAGTCAAACCATTCATTTGGGCTATCGACATTACGCTGCTATAAGATGACTTAGACACTCAAGTAACTCACATATAACAATAGAAAATATAATTAAGCTTATTTTACAGGTTGAACAAATATCAATAGCTGTAGAAAATAAAAGACACCTTAACAGAACATTGGAAAGTCCAAAGGAAATTGTCTATGAGTGTTAGTGGCTAAAGACAGTACGTCTCGCCTGGTGTTATAAAACAAAGAAGCAAACAGCTGCATTTGTGATTGAAGCTATTAAAGACATCACCAAGCAGCTTCAAACCCTCCACAGGCATCTCGTAGCTGCGCTGCTGTACAGCTCTGGAGTTGGGGCAACAAAGCCCCATTTCATCAATTACCTGTTCACGCCCAGCCGGGCAGCGCAAGTCGCAGGTGCCGGTTGCCAGCGCTGAGCTCCTGAGCGCTCCTCTGGGGAACCAGAGACCAGAACTTTTATTGCCGTGACAAACATCGACCTTTGTCAGCAAAGCGCACACGGTTATGGCACCGGAGCCTCTGGGCCCTCCGTATCCAGCAAACAAACGCCGCAAGGGATGCGAGTCCCTCGGCATTCCCGTGACTAACGCTGACAAACATTCGCTCCCGCCCCGCACCCGCGGATTCCCCTTTTCTCCGCTCGTTTCTCCGCAGCAGCCGCGGGCGCCGCGATCCCGCCGGGCCCTGGGCCGCCCGCAGCCCGCCGGGCCGAGTGCCCCCGGCCGCCCCGCTGCCGCCCCCGCCGGCCCGGGGCTGTGCGCTGCCCAACGGCGGAGAAGACACGGAAGAAAGAAGCGGAGCCCGTCCGGGAAACGGCAGAAAGAACCGGGGAAAAAACCAGCGAGGAGCCCCAGCCGAGCGTCCAGGTCGGGCTCCCCCCGCGAGCAGTGTCCGATCGGCATTTCGCTTCCAGCCGCTCCCCCCTCCCCGCCTCACACCGCGCCCGCAGCGCGGGGAGCAGCCGCACCGCCGGCTCCCCGCTCCCCGGAGCCCGGCTGGGCCCGCCCGCCCCGCAGCCCCCGCTGCCGCCACCGCCCCGCGGCCCGGCCCGGCCCCCGCCTCACCGGTTCCTCCCGCCGCGGGACGGCGAGACGAGGAACCGGGCCCGGCCCTCCCGGAACGGCCCGGCCGGCGCCGCGGCCCAGGGGAGGAGGGAACGGCGGGCGGAGCCGCCGGCCCGGCCCCGCCGCGCGCGCTCCGCAGCGCCCCCGGCGGCCGGGAGGACCGCAGCGCCCTGGAACGCCGCCACGAGCCGAGCCAGATTCTACCGATAGGAATCCCCCAGATAGATCTGCTCTATTTCATTAACACGGGTTTTAATTGACGTCTGTAAAGCACAGCTTCACCCCTGTCAGCAGGAAAAGCATTAAAGACTTCACAAAGAGCTCCCTGCCCACCTACAGTAAAACAGTAGCCACACCACTCACACCAGCCCCTGGCAATCAATAGCTGGAGCAGGCGATCCAGGAGAATCCAGTGCATTTATTTCTTGCAATGTCTGAATACGTGTTTCAGCTTTAGTCTTTAACACATACAAATTAATGTTTGCAAGTTCAGTGACAATCAGTACTAGAAGCAAATCAATGCATAAAGCTTAGAGTAAAAAAGGCCAAATCATCTTTTCCCAAGGGGAAAAACAAACAAACAAAAAACCAACACAAAAAACCAAATTAACAAAAAAAAAAAGCATTCCAAATGAAGGCCTCATGGAAGTAAGCATATCCCCTTCAGAGAAGTTAGGAATAAGTCAGAATCAACTGCTGGTGGAGGCAACTAAAATACAAGTATTTATTCTTTCTACAAGCAGCTAGTTTAACTAGACACAAAGTTTACATGGTCTAACCAGCTGGGGAGCTTGCCAGGAATTACTTTTGTGTCTAAGAGCACATTTTAGTCTGGTCTGCAAGAATGTACAAATGCTGCTCTACACATCAGATAAATTAATCTGATCATCCACGGTAGAAGGGCACCAGCTAAGGAATAAACACACCGATACCACCACCCACCGCTCTCCAGACCTTGTTTAACCATTAACTGTTCGAGCACAAACCAAAATAAAACCTGGAGTATCATGTTAACACTAAAGCAAGGCCTAGCTTAAGGCTCAGCTCCAGGAGGAGCAGTCCCTCTCCCCCTTACAGTCCTTGCGTTAACGGGCATTGCTGCAGAAGGCCCCCCAGAGAGCGAACCAGCAACAGTGGTTGCTGTTTCACTACTTTAAAGATTGACTCACCACAGACATTAAAAATGAAGAATCAGCTTAGGGCTGTTTCTGTAGGTTTAATAAGAATACCAAAACTTCTAAACACAACCATACTGGCAAGAAATACTGCTTAGTGGAGTAGTAGCTACCTGCAGGTTCTGACTTGATGCATTGAACAAACCTCTCCAGAAGTTGCTAGGAGTACTGTGGTATTCACTTGCTTCAATTTGTATTCAGAACATACAAAGTTGACAACTTAAAGCTTTATTGTAGTTTGCAATAGTATAAACAAGTGCTGGAATTCAGTCAATGTCCATTTCTGGAAGCTTCTTGTCGGGGGCGGCGGCAGCAGCGCCCTGCCCAGCAGCCTGGGCCGTGCTCTCAGCGTCTCCCTGCCCATCCGTGGGACCATTGGGTTCCGGTGCTTTCTGCTCCTCCTTGGGCAGTTCAACTTTGGGTTTTGGTTTTGCAACTATGGGATTACAAATACTCGTCAATTCCTAGAAAATGGAGAAATAAAGCACTGTAAGAAATGGTTTATCTACTTCAACGTCTTGCTCCAATAAACCTCTGCCACCCACAGCTGGATGTTCAAGCTGAGGGCTGGTGGCCCCCAAGACACACTTAACAGATTCACATCCACTCACTCTCCTGCTCCAGATTTCCTACCTCAGAGTCTTCCTCTGAGCACACACAATTAGACCCAGAATGACTAGTAGAAATACAGTGAATTATGCAGAAAGACTTACTTTAGTTTTAGCTTGTATGTCTTTAGCTTTTACAACTGGGTCCAAAGTAAGAGTCCTCTTGTTTTGAAGATTAAGTTTATTGTTCATCCACTCCATGGCCTCATTTGCGCTCTTCTCCACTTTCGCTACATCTGCTTCATCTAGATGGTCATACTGTTCATCCTGAAACAGCCAAATTAGTAGTAGTGTGCAAATATTATTTGTGAACCTGTAAACCACATGCTTATTTCTTCAAATTTTTTGGCTTCCAACTACTAGAAAGACCAGTCAATAGAAGGCTGTTCTAGTTAGCAGAGCAATTAAGCTGATCACCCACAGGTCTGTAAGTAGAAAACAAATTCTACTGCTGCTGGCATTTTCCCTCCATGAGGAAATCAATACTTGAGTAAAAAAGACTGCCAGATTTTCAAGCCAAAATCCACTTCTGAGAATATGGGAAATATCAGGAACTCAGAAGCCAGGAGGTTGCACCAGCATTTTGTTTAAAGGAGCTTCCTTTAAATTCAGAAAATATCTGTCCCACTTCCTTGCATTTGCCAGAAATTAAGTATGGAAATACCTTTGCTTTGAATGCATGAACAGTTTTCATGTACTGTTGAATCTGTTTCCCTAATTCCTCAAATGCTTTTGGTCTTTCCTCCGATTCTTGAAATCTCGCCTGAATGGGTTGACCCAGAGTCTGAAACAAAGTACAACAGTTATCAACAAACACACAGTGTCACAGTACCATCTTGCAGGGTTTGACAGGACACAGACAGTTCTGAACTCCTTGGAACTTTTCCTCTTCCCTCCACTTCCAGACTGAGTGTCCCTCGACCCTACACCGTTGCAGGTCTACTGGAGATCTGCTCCTCATATACTTCAGAAGTGAACCAAGTCATTTGTTACCAGTGCTAACCTCCCGATCAGCAGAACACACGCAGCTCCCCGCTTGGGCAAAGGTCTCTAGAGTCAGTAAACTCCAATGGGAATGCGAGAGCCACTTACCTTCAATTCTGTCAATTTATCAATGTAAATTTGTTTGGGTTGGTCTTCACCATCTTCGTAAAGCCAATTTTCTGTATCTTCCAGCTTCAGTGTGAAACTATTTCGGTCCTGAAGCAAACCATACAAAATAGGTAAGTGAGATAATTCTGTTAGATGGCAGATGGTATTAAGTGATACTTGGAACCTTTTTGGAAGGGTTACATTTTTGGAATGTGAAGAACTCTGTCTGAAACTAGGCTATTTTAGTGAAAAAAATCAGAAATATTCTTCAGTATGGCTTTGAGGTGGAGACCAGGCCTAAGAAGAACCATCCATGACACCCACAGTTTAGATCAATACTGTCACATAAAAGCCTGTTTCTCTCCCTGTCCCCCCATTTTTTTTCCTTCATATTTTCATCACCACTGTGCAAGCAAGTCTGAGAACAGAGTGAACCTTCTCTTTAGCAAAGGTGTGATGGATCTCGCCTGACTTATCCCATTTTAGCTGTGAGCTGGGTATCTAGGCCCTGCACACACCTCGCTGGCAAGGCTCTCATTATAGTAAATGGGGATCTAGTGGAGTTCAGTGATTCATCTGATTAATGAAGTCATCTAACTTCAAATTATATTAATCACACACCAAGCGCTATTAGTACAGTAGGGAAAGTTAATTAGTAATACCAAGAGATTTTTAGGCAACCTGCTCAGATACAGATGCCTGCATTTAGTCAGACTAATCCTACTTATTATGTTCTTAGGTAGGGTTGTTCTTTGATTTTTTTTTTTTTTAAATCTTAAACTATTCCTAAATACTGAAAAAAAGCCAAAACAGAATAGGTTGCCTTAAAATGATCATGCAAGTGCTCCTACTCTATTTCAGTCTGAAAGCACATGTTCTGATAATATCTTAATTGCTGCAACTGTTTTGGAAAAGAACACACAATATATCCTGGGTACCATCTGCTTGTACTCAGGCCACATGCAGAAGGTTATCTGCAAAGCTAGAAAAGTTAAAACCCATTTCTCCAAATTTAAAGTCTGAAAACATAGTTTAAGTAAACATAGTATCTGATACGATAAGTTATTAAAATACAACTGTTCACTGTAACAAAATATATTAGAAGACAGTCGAGCTCGCAATACTTACATCTTCACTAACAAATTTCTCATAAATACTGCAGAGTTTGTCTCTCATTTCATACACATACTCTTCCACTGCATTCTTGGCATCATTCCGCTCCTTCTCCAATTTATCCTGCATTATCATTTTGCCCTGCGAAGAAGTTGTCCAATTAGTTGGCTGAACAGCCAGTTATTTAACGTTTATTGTCAGGATACCTTGTTAGCAAAGCCTTGACTAAAGATTTTGAAATGTTGTCGTTTACAGAACTGCTCTAAACACAGCACATGGATAAAAACTAACTTTGGGTTGGGTGGGATACCCAATACAGTACAGAACAACCTCACTCCAGCTGAGGGACCTTCACCCTGGTGGCAGCACCATCAAGCATGTGCAGGTCACCCTGTGAACCTGCTTTCCTGCAGAACTGCTCTTCAGCAGAGCTACTGCACTCACTTAACAGCAATAATGCATTTTGGCTCCATGAGGCACTGTTATTCACCTCAGAAAAACTGCATGTGTTTTTTCCTTTTCATCTTTCCTTGATCACCCTTGACCATTACCCATGTTTAACGAACAGCAAAACTTCTGTAGATCAACTAGTGAAGTTTTTAGCTTGGGCAAGTATGAGTTTACCTCATTCTCAATGAATAAGTTCAGCATATCTTTCCCGATCTGCCACACCAACTGGTTCTCAATGGGAAGGTCTACTGTAGTTGTCTTCACTTTGGCCTTCTTGGCTTGAGGTGGCTGATCCACTTTCTTGTCTTTTGAGTCACCCTGAGAAGTCTGCATTAAAGAAATACATTCCAAGTTAAAACAGCATCACCAGTCAGTTCGATCGAGTATTCAAGACTCGTAACAGAAAGTATTACTGAATTAGTGCACCTCAACATCAGGACTACATACTGCCATTCAGACACTTCAGCTGCTCAAGTCAGAGATAATTAATGCAACTACTGACCTTTTCTGGCACACTGACTACATTCACAGGGGTGATGGTGCTTGTGGTAGAACACTTTTCTAGAATTTAAGTTACTGAAAACTAAATTATTTCTTTCATGAACAGGAAAGTTCACCCATTTTATCAGTACTAGATCACTTGGCAGGTCTGCAATTATCCATGTCTTTTATGTATCTCTAAAGCTCTAATCACAATACAGACTACCAATATATTCAGATAAAAGTTTAGCTTGCAGAGCAATGACAAAGGCAGCAGATATGCTCACACACTGCAGATTCTCACGAATCTTCCAGAAGTATCCTGTAAGGAAATGGAAGTCTCAGATGTTCATATTACCTCCATTTCTTCCAACTCTGCCTTATTTTCAGGTTGGACCTGCTGTTGTTCTTCAGTCTTTTGTTGCTCTTCCTGGTCTACTTGCATCTTCTGAAATTCATGAAGAGATGCAATGTGACATATTAAACAACGCATAATACAGATTATTTCTTCAGTTCCTAAGCTGATCACTTCACTGACACCTAATGTTCTTTAGGCAAAGGAAGCAATGGCTGGACCTGATGATCTCAAGGGTCTCTTCCAACCAAAATGATTCTATAATAATGAAAACTGAAGTAGAGTCTCAAGACAAAAAAATAAGCTTCTAGTCTTTGCTTAGGCAAGCCACAGCTCACTCCTAGCACCATTAAGAACTTCACCTATACCTCACAATCATGGTTTCAAACCTGTCACTGACATGACATACTTCAATTAGTACTTCATCATATCTTCATATTTTAGTTGTTGGACACATCTACTAAATCCTTACACAAGTCTTAGAACCTTAATCACAAAAGCAGTTTTCTAAGTAGCTAAGAGCAATGTCATCTATTACCTCCTCCTCTTTCGCATGCTGATCTGTTTCCATAGGCTCTTCATTCTCATCAGATTTATGAACCTCCACCAAAGATGCACTTGAAACACTGAAGATACCGTGGATATTTACTCTGACTTTGACTTTCACTTTTGAACTGGATCCATCTGTTTGAGGAGTGACCTTCTGAACCAAGAAGTGAGCTAAACAATCCCAGAGAGAAAAAGCATACCATTTGATTAACTTAATCGCCAAATGTAAAGTAAAACCTGACTGTTGCTGACAATAGATCACTGCGATGCACTCAGAGGATATCAAATCCTACTCGAGTCAAACAATTCAGTGTTTTAGTCAGCAATACCAGGATCCACAGCTATTAGAAATTCTCTGTGGTACACTGTAAAAGCTGATATTACTTGTATCACAGTAAAAGACCACACAATTCTGAGTGTGCTCCTTTCAGGTTTGCTCCAGCATTCGGATGCTCTTTATTTAGCCTATTTGTCCACAAACCTCATGTTACTCCACTAATCTTAGCAAGGACCCATGACTTTGGAAACCTGTCCCTACAGCATTTGAAGTAGGTTGCACTTTCCAGACTATATTAATTAGACAGAAAGAAGGCCTGAAACATGTACAAGACTATTAATAAAGCTTAGAGATACAGAATGGTCTTAACCTATAGCAGGATCTGGGTAAGGTAACTCCTTGGGAGAACTGTAGTATGCCTCAAGTGTAAAAGGTTCCTTTCTGTAGAAGGTGAGGACCTTCGAAAATGGAGCAGCATGGTTCTTGGGAAAGACCTCACAGTCACTGTAGGAGAAAACAGAGTATTTGTTCAGGATGTGGTATAGTGCATCTGATAAAGTTAACAAAACTTTTCTAGATACTCTTATTCCTTAATGAAAAGCTTCTTAAAGTAACGAGAGTCTCCTACCCTTCTAGGTTAAAAAAAAGACCAAAAGCCACATAGGAAGTGCTTAAACTGCTACCCAACCTTGGATTTGTTTTCTACTGTCATTAGCTTCAGAAAAAAGTATCAATTTGAATTGTTAAACAGGCACTGTTCTAAATGTGTTGTTACTCAATTGTAATCAGTTAGTTTTAAGCTGTATGTAATCATGCAAGACAACTGAATTTTTTACCTTAACCCTTCCTCTGCTGGTGAATTCCATCGTAAAGAAATAGGATACGGTATCAAATCTGTGATAGAGAATTCTCTCACTTTGAAAGCCGGGGATAAAATAGCACACTGGAAGAACACAAGAGCCATATTACAAACATTCAGACTTCAGGTGATAGTCATTTAATTCAGCAAGTAGCTATTTCTGCTGCTCTATGTGCAGATTTACTCTAGGTTAAGGGAGATTAATACTGATAGACTTGGGCCCTGCATGATAAGCACTGGACACTCATATGTACCCTTCCTTTTCAGGAAGCTGGCATCACCTGTTCATGCTGAAAATGGAAACACACAAGTTTTAGTTCAGTCTCATCACATTATTTGGATTGCTATGCTTAGGCTACTGATTTGTTTTTAGTGCCAACACAAAAAACCAGAAAACCTCAACTAAAGTTACTTTTCAAACTGACACAGTACCAGGTTTTTTGTGTACTCTTTTGAAACAGATCCCAATAGCTGGTTTGTACATCTGATGGAACAGAGCTGTGAGCACATACTAAACATCAGAAGACAGAAATGAGGTGATCAGAGGAAAATTAAGGTGCATTCAAGAGATGGCAGCACTAGTAACTCCAGCCATTCACCAGTGACTGGTTCCAGCTCAGGACAAACTTCCAGCAGCAAGAACCTAAGCTTTCATTTCAATCCATGTTATTAAGCAATTGTAATTTCACAACTTTTATCAACAGTGCTGTAAAGATTCCCCCCCGCCACCCCTTCTTTATTAACCCAGGCCCCAAGTGGAGCCTGGAGGGGACAACATCATCACATGAGCTTTATCAGCTTCCCAGCGCAGGCACAGAAGCAGAGCACATGTTTCACTTCAACAAGCTACACTGATCCACTGGTTTGGCTTAAACAGCACAAAGGAATCACGTAAAGCTGCTGTTCTCATCTTTCCAACCACTCTCCTGGCTTATTGAAATCCATCCTGTGATACGCATGAACCATCTTTCTTGCTACCTGTGGACTCTGGCTCAAGTATTTATGGATTTCAATCAAAACACTCACAGCCAAGACAAACAGCACTTCTTACCTGCAGCGCACAACCTCGTGCAACAGCCTCATCTGCATTCAAAGTTGTGCTGACTTCTTTGCCAAAAAATTTACTGATCTTCTCTTTTACAGCAGGGATTCTTGTGGCACCACCAACTATCTCTACTGCATAAATATCCTCCTTCTTTAACTCTAGAAAGGAGTCAGACAACAGTTTTTATAGATTAAATATTTGTTTTACATGAATACTCTGACATTGTAAACTAGAAGTTTGACTAGACCACCCATTATTTTAAGCTTGTTCTCTAAGTTTCTAAGCAATAAGAATTTCAGATCTTAGCTTGCATGAAAGAGGTTTAAAGCTCGTAACTGCTAAGCAAGAAGTTGTTAGCTATGCTAGATCCATGTGTCCAAGTTCTGTCAACACCCCAAGGAAGCCCGTTACAGATCTCTCCTCCAGAGCAGATGGCAGAACGCGCGCACACTTACTGGCCTGCTCCAGAACGCTGCGAAGGGGCGGCTCTACTCTTGCCAGCAGTCCATCGCACATCTCTAAGAATTTGCCTCTGTTGAAAGAAGTCATCAATAAAGCCACACAACACACCATGTGCAAGTCAATACTGCAAATACAATGGAATGCCAAAACTGAAAGAATGCCATTTTAACTATGCATTGCAAGGCTTTCTCTCTCTCCCCAGTCCTAGTTTTATACTTATTTTAGTATATTCTTCCAGGCAAACTTGGTATTAGCAATCTAGGCACACCTGCAACCTTCAGAGCCCTTCCTCCTAACCCAAGGTCACTGACCAGTCTCTACACATTCTCATTTTGAGCAGCACCCCTGCACAAGCTGTTCTTGCATTTCCCAACCCCGTCCAGTCCTAAGAACTGGTGCTTTATACCAAGATTCTTTCTTGACTAAAGCAACTTGAACAAAGGAACACTCTAAAGCTTTGTAAAAGTATAAACTTTACCTGTTCATTGTTCCAGAGACATCTATATCATTCATGAAGCATTCTATGTTCATCGGGAGATCAGAGGCATTAGCGCTCATCAGTTTTTTCAGTTTTTCACATTCCTGGTATAGCCTCAACAACGCACGTATCTTTGACTTTATGTCTAGTTTATACTTCTTCCCAAATTCTTCGCAGAAGTATTCAACTAACACCTCATCAAACTTCCTGCCTCCAAGTGTGGTGTCAAATGCTGTAGCAAGAACCTTAAAAAAATTGAACTCTTCAGTAATAATACAATTTTTCATTACTTCAGTGAAACCAATTAAGCTATTCTCTTACATTTCAGGGCAACCTAAGTAGCAATCACTAACACCTGATAGTTTGTGGATTGCAACTGCAGTAATACTCAGACATCCTAAGATTTTTTTTTTTAAAGCCTACCAAATCTAAACCACAATTATCCTATGCCTTTTGTAGCCACCATTAGATATATGCCCAAATGCTGTTGGAGAAAAATCACCGTTACCACAAACAAATTCTGGCAGCTACACAAATATCAGACCTCTTTGTGAATGGTAATTCGCACAAGAATTGTAGTGCATACATACAGCAGTTACAAGTTTCAAGGGGAAAAAAAAAAAAAAAAAAAAAATCATGTGCTATGTCAAATGCTAAAAAGCAGCCATGGGCACCCAGCCTTCCTGTGATAAGGAGGCAACTTTTGGAAGAAATTTAAGACGACAGGGCAGGGCTTAGCAACACAATCTGTTCAGTAACTTGTACTGCAAGCAGCCCAGAGTTTCCAAACTCTGCTCAGCCACTGTCAGTTTGAATCATATCCGTGTTTAATATTTGATGCCTCATAAGGGTGGAACATGCTTACACCAAGCTAAAAATAAAACACTGAGAATAAGTGTTATTAACTCTTGCAAATAGGTGCTCATTTTTGATGAAGGAATTATCTGCAAAGAACATCTGTAGCCCATTCACCTCAGCTGATTCTACTCTTTAAATATATTGGCAGCTTAATTTTTTTTTTTTAGGAATAGAAATCAGTAACTATTCTCAATACACTCTCAGACCACGTTTGGTCTCTAAACTGTTTTAACTGCCTTGCTGTCCAGCTCTCCACACTATACTCAAAAGCATCCCTTCAGTACTTCTACGGTTTCAAAGTTCAAAAGACAAATCTGAAAGAAACACAAAGCAGACTACACTTCCTCACAAGAGGAAACAAAACTACAGCAAAACTGATGTTTTCAGAACTCTTGCCTTCATTTCACTACCCTATGCTTCAGAATTTGTGTTTGTTTCTCTACCAGGTTAAGAGAAAGTTACTGGAACTGCAAAAATCCAGATTGTAGTCTTAAGAGTCAACTAAGAAGTGTTAGTATTTGCTGGAAAACAGTGATGCTTTGGCAAATTACACTTACTAGTAACTAGCTTGCTTAGCTTGCACTTGCAGCTTTAAGTAATTCAGAATGTTTTTATTCCTTTGCACGAGCACCACAGTGAGTGTTAAAAAGATGTCTGTCACTTAGACCATCCTAGGGATTCCTGTTTTAATGGCAGATCTCATGACTGACCTAGAGTGGTTTTTGAAAGCAGCATCCAGTCAGATATGCTAATTTCTGAACAAATAATTCATTCCAGGGTTTTTCTGCTCTGCCAAAGTCTGCGGATTAAGGCAAAAGCTCAAAAGCTCTCTAGTTCCTTGCCCTACTTTTAACTCCAGACAAAGCATGATTTTCAGAATACGAATTGAGCTGTCTGGGCAAGCCTGCCTGTCACAGGCCGTGTATCTACTGATGAATATTTCTACTGGCAATTCAAATGGATGCATAACAGATTGTTTACTTTCAGTTTTCCTTTGTTGAATGCACAAACAGAAACTTGATACGCAGAATGCCCCATATCCACAAAAACAACATTCCGTGGCTTCTCTTCCAAGGCAGGCAGGTCTTGCTTATAGATTCCATATGCAAGGGCAACTACACAGAAACAAGAGTCAAAGAGCATAGTTAGGGCATAAATAAATGGTACATCAGCAAACAGCATTAGCATTTCATGCTGCAGAAATCGATACCTCATTAAACAAAATTCCCAGTGCTAAAGGAACATGGCAGAACATTAAACAGTATCAGCCCCTCCTAGTAGCTGCATTAAAACAGGATCAGGGACAGATTAAAAGCCCTTTTATTCAATAGAACTATAACATTGAATGAGGGAGAGAGAAAGGAAGTTATTACCTGCAGTGGTTTCATTTATTAGTCTCAGACAGTTGAGACCAGCAATCTGTGTAGCATCCATCACAGATCTCCTTTCTGCATCCGTGTAGAAACAAGGAACCTAGAAGATCAGACAGTATGAACATTTAGAAGAGCCATCCTTGGCAAGGAGTCGCACAAGTGTGCAGTACAGAGGACGGCTCAGGTATCCTTCAAATGGGATGGCCATTTCAGATGCAGTAGAGAAAAAGCAAAGAAAACATTACAGGAAGACTAAGCTACTGCAGCGAACCTTTTCCCATTCCCTCTCACAAGACACTCATTTTAGGAGCAAAAAACTAGAAACAGGTATCAAATATTATTTATTCTGCTAATTAGCAGCAATTTAAGACATTTTACCATTAATGAAGTAAGTCCACTGAAAAAGAGATATGAGAAATATTCAAACAGAAAAGACAAATACCTGAATATTCAAGCTTAATGGGCAATTTCATGCTGCAATCTTTTCAGTGCATGATACCAACCAAACATGTAAGACTTACTATCATGTACTTACAGAAACAACACAGTCAACTACAGGCTTCTTAAGCGCATTCTCAGCAGTCTCTTTTAATTTGGTAAGAAGCATTCCTGTCACCTGTTCAATTGTAAAGTTTCTTTCTTCTTCCATATACATGGCCTTCAAATAAAAATTGTGTACACACAGATTATACTACAGTAAAAAGCATGCACTACAAGCATAAGGAACACATGCAAGAAACAGTCTCTACTAAAAATCGAGCTCAAGAAGTAATACAGCTCTATACACCCTTCTCTCCGATAGCCCAGCTTGCGCATGTCAAGCACAAGCAGATAATACATAAACTCTGGAATGCACATTTAAGAACTCACATACACCAAGCTGCTCTGGACAGGTATTTTTTTTAATCCTGATTGTTAGGCAATGCCTAGGATGCCCTCCTCCCTGCTCTTTTGGAGTAACTTCAATAGTTATTGCTCAAATCAGGTGTTCAGCCATTGTTGAAATAGACAAATTTTTACCATTTCAGCTGAATTACTACTAAGCTGACATCCCACACCCTTGTGATATCTGCACAGCATCTAAATAAGTACATTAGTCAAGCAGCTGCCTTCCAAATTCACTATGGAGTGAAGGGAAAATGCAGTACTAAACAGTTTGTGTGGGACTTGCTTTGCAAAGCGGAGAAATTGTGTAACTGTAAAATCAGTCTCACCTAACACCTGCAGAGACCATCTGCACTATTAGCCTTTACTCCCTATTGAAGACTTGCCATTTACAAGACAACAGAAACTACAGCAAGCAGATTCAAAAGAAAGAGATAAGAGGAAACTTATCAGTTTCCTCCTCTGGCTCTGTTTCAAATATGCCAGACTTACCTTGATGCCAGTTGAGCCTGTTGGCAGCTGGACAAGTTCATAGGCAAGGCTTGCTTTTTCAGCTTGAACAAAGGGATCTGAGAATGCACGACCATGAAATCTTTTAAAACTTTGTACTGTATTCTTTGCATTTGAAATAACCTAGAGGAAAAGAAATCTTTAATACAACGTGTCAGGGGAACATCTGAATTTCAAACAGAAGACAGCGTTTTGTTCTCATGCTTCTCTCACCAGAATATTTTTATCATTTGTATCTTAAGAGTGTCAAGGCAGTTGCTAGAAGGCAACTTCCCTCCAATTGCTCAGGTAACCTACAGGAATTTCAGATTTAAAATAAAACATATGGTAGAAAACTGAGCCAAGATTTTATCAAAAATTGACTACAACAGCACTCAACTTTCATAGTGCATGTGTAGGACACTCTTTAAATACATTAGCAAAGTGTCTTTCCCATTTACCTGTCTCCTACCACCCTACCTTTCTATTGCGTTGCAGCCAGTCATTCTGCAAACATAACAAACTGGTGCAAACTCCAGTTCGGGCCGATCACATGCACGGGACAGTCAACACACAGATATTCGCAAAACAGCTCCAGGACCTTGTCATGAAGCTTTAAAAAGTCAGGAGGACCCCAAGCTGATTCTGTCCACTCAATTGAACTGCATTTTATTAATAGCAGACATCAGTGCAAATGGAGAAGTGAAAAATCATTACAGCTGTTTTCACATAGTGTTTTCACTGGTTTAATTCCTTTGTTTACATTAGAGCAAGACACATACTGAAAAAATACAGCAAGTGACAAATCAGACAAGCACTGTACCATCCAACATTTACTTGTGATTCAGTTTCAAGTGTCTATTTCGTAAGTAACCTGGGTTTAATTTGCTGTAAGTTTAGTTTCTGCAGGACATACCTCATCTCTACTGGATCTCTGTATCAATGAATTTCTTTAAGCTAAGCAGACACTCAATTCCAGAAAAAACATCTGTATTTAGTTCTAGTACAGTTCTTCTGGTCTTGAATAACATGGTTGTGTCCAGTCAATTTTGTATTCTAGATAATGAATCTTCACACATCTCTAGGTATTTTAGGCTAAGAAAAACCAAGTGTTTGAGTAGTCACTTCCTGTAGAAGACTTCGAAAAAAATCATGTTTTATAGCGGTTTTACGGCAACACAAGATAAGATACAGCAGGACCCAACTGTCATGAGCAGGACAAATCAGCTGAACTTCTCAGTCCCCAGATCGTATTTACCTACCTACACCAACAGAAATTCCAAGTACAAGCAAGAATGCCCAAGATAGATATTTATGTTGTAATTTAACCAAAGACTCCAGAAAGAGATAAATATATATATATATATATATTTACATTCAAATACATCCCCTCTCTGCCAAAACTATGCACTTAGTGGAACTCTCTATTGAATGTATTCACATAATTAAAACCTATCGTAATGCACATGAACTGGAACAAGCTAAAACAGGGTGAAACACTACCGCTTAGCTTTAAAATTTATTTTTAGGTTGCAAATGTGAAAAGTATTTTTCAGAATCTCTTAAGAGGCAAAGGTTGGTTGTTTTTTGCGGGTTTTGCTTTGGTTTTTTACACTTCATTCTGTGCAAGGATCAACCCTTAGATTTCTATCCAAGATGACAAAGCAGCATTACATACCAAACACCTGAATTAAGTTCAGCTGTTCATTACAGCTACAGAAACAGCAGGACACCAGCTCAGAGACATTTGTAAGCTTCAGTGATACAAAAACACATTGTGCTAATTTGATTTTTGACTAATAAAGTTGCTTTTACCCAAACTATATACCCACCTGGCTTTTAGCTGCAGCGCCAATTGAGCGATTCTTGGGTCCAAAGGATATACATGATCTATAATGAGAAGATTTCCAGTTAGTATGTGATTGGCAGAACCACACTGCATATCTTTTTGTTAAGAAGTGTTGATAAAACTAATTAGAGCAGAGATACTTTAGGCAGCATTTGGTCCATTGAGGAAGTTGGTCACTCACTGCAATATACGCATGGAATATTCTGTGAATTCTGGAAGGAAACAAGCACTGTAAGTTAAAACAGCAACGTTCCTCACTGCAGAACAGCACTGAAACCAGACTTGTTCATGCTGCTTCAAGCTTTACATCTAAGTAATAACTGGGTAGACACTTTATCTCAATAATTACCCATGTGTCTAAGCCACTCAAAGGTAAGTTGTTCACTAATAATACAGGAAACAGTCAACTGTTCTGAAGAAATACACAAGGTAAATCAGATATTAAAATCTTTGTCTGTACCAAATGCTAACCAAACTTTTCAGTTTTAAAGCAAACTCCTCAAGTGCAGGAAGACAAAACCTGTAGAGAAATAGGGGTGTTTGAGTTTCATCTGTACTCACTGGAATAATTACAAAACTAAGAAACATACTTTACTCCAAACTACTTCATGACAGCTTGCAGTACTGAATAAGCTGGAATGAAAAAAAAAAAAATCCTCCACTTTGGAGAAACTCCTAGTTCTATTAAGCCTCTTAGTTTACATATTTAACAAACTGTAGAAGCCCTAACAAACTTAAATCCAGCCCTCTAATCCAAGGTTCCTTGTACCACTGAGGTGAATCTATTGGGGAAAAACGTTGCTACTAGTCAAGCAGATATCTACTGTTCACACGACATCCTAACAGCGTGATTAAGCTGCTCTCTATGCAGCAGGTCAAGAAACTGCTTTCCAGCAGGGTTATGCCATGGGCTGCCACAAGAAACTGATTCCAGCTCAGCCTAAGGTTTAGAATTGGTCTTCCAAACCAAAACTGTCAAAAGCATAACTGAAGACTAGAGTGATATAATTGCATTGGTTTTATATCTTCCTCCAATAACTTAATGAGTGAAACAAGGCCCACCCTAAAGCATCCAGTGCAACAGCATTCACTTTGTGAATGAAATGAGCCTAAGGCCCATACTGAGGGAAGAGGAGCCACAGAGTACACAGCTAAAAATCTAATGAGCCTTGAGCTGGAAGCTAGTTATTATTTTACCCTGGTCTCCAGAAAGGAATTAAGACATGAACATTAATTGTTCATTTTCTCCTAGACAAAAAAACCCCAACCCAAAACAAAAAAAAACACTACAGGCACGAAACCCCCAAAACAAACAAACAAAAAACCCCAAACAAACAAAAACCAACTACTTCACTGCTAAATTCACAAGCCATCATATCAGTGCTCAACCACCACAAACCCACTAACTTAGACTACAGAACCCTTTCAACCTGCCAGTCTGTCTCAAGAGAACCATCCAGCACAGTAATCAAAAATCCAGGCTTCTGTATTACACACCGGGAATAAACCCCTGACAGGCATATACTCTTCTCAAACACACTTGCCCCTGCTCAGCTGTACCAACAGGCGCTCTCCTCCACGGAGCTGCCGTGGGAGAGCTGTACCAGCTCCCCTCCTTCCCCTCCTCCGGAGTTCAGTCTGGCTCCCAGCTCAGCCTTTGGGAGCCACCCAGGGACCCAGTGCAGAGGCAAGTTAAACTGGGAAGAGGGAAAGAAGGAACAATTTTCAGGCAGCCTCACTCCCCAGATCAGTCCACCATCAGAACCAGGGTTAACTCATTAAATACAAATTATACTAGTACACAATTTTACTGGCTGTTGAATAACTAACCATGACACTTTAGGTAGAAACACATAACCACAGTGAAGGTCATCAGAGGTCTAATGAAGCAATGTAAGCAGAGCTTTGAACTTCATTAGCACACCCACCGACACTACTTCACCCTCAGCCTCCCACCCACTCCCACGTCCCCAGAAGACACTCCCGGCCCTGCTCAGCACTGAAAACCAGCACTAGATCCATAACACCAGTTACAACTACACCTAATCCCAGTCCCTTCATCTTCATGGAGACAATGAAACTACCTTTCCCCCCACCCTGCCTTGATTTTTACTACTTTTCTCTACCACTTTTCCATTTTAGGAATACCATATTCAAAGACAAATGTGTTTTGCACTGCTTTTGGATATACAAGTTCAAATTTCATAGGATTCTGGAAGAGTCCAAGAAGAGAGCTGAACACAGATTCAGTGACAGGATCTGTGCCACTGAACCAGGTACCATGTGTTCACTAGAGTTTCCTTTATTAATACAAATTATTACAATAACACATCTACTAATCCTTCCCAAAAGCTGGATGTCATCGTAGAAAACATTAACTGGTGTTTAACCCTGACCTTGAGTAGATTCCTAAGGAAACCTGTCCCTACACCTTGCATGTCCCTCCAGAGCTCACTGAAGAAGTCAGTGCTTGGCATTTCTTTACAATCAGGCTTTTTCTGTTTCCAAGACAGGCATTGAAAAGTCATTGAAAATTTCTTTTAATAGATGTGTTTGCTTACAGAATGGTTTTCTGCATTCCCTCAGAACAGTACTTGGAGATTAAGTCCTGTTAAAAACTCTATCATTTTCATTATGCTAATTTTTTCCAATTTCACTTCAGCTTTTCATAAGCTTCATAAGCCTTTCCTGAAAGATGCATTGTGTCAGATATTTTAAATGGCTCATCTCCTCCGGTGACTGAGATTTGTGTTCATATCTCAAACACATATAAGCAGAACCTCAGCTCTCCGAGGGCTAGATGCCCAGAGCGCTTCAGAGACTGCTTTGAAATGCTTCACATTAAACATTTTCTTAGTACATATAACCTTTAAACTTCCATATTATTGATAATCCTAAAGAGACTAGTCCTTACTATAGCACATGTATTAAATGAAAAGTTTCCTTCTTTTTATTCGTTGCTTAGAGACTGTAACAGGCAAACAGAGCTGAAGTATTGTCTAGTGACAACCCAACACCTGATACAATGGTCTCACCAAGGCAGTTTTTTATTTTACTATCTGCTTAAAATAAAGCTGTACTACGACATAGACTAAGCTGCAGAAATACTTTTAAGCCAGTTTTCCAAGTTCCTCTCCAGGTTCGATGTACTGCAAGTTCCTTTTCCACCTTTATTTTGCAGTCCAATCTGAGAAGAGGTTTACCCCAGTTCTCTCTCTCTCCTTCTTAGCAAGTTTCTTATTAAAAATAGGCAATGCACACTCATCTTGAGAAATGCGTTGGGAGGCCGACTTGCATAAGCAGATTTAGAATATGTTATACACACTGCAAAGTGTAATGTACTTCAAGAGCAAGTTCACCAGCACACGGCACTGGAGCTGGTCCCCTTGCAGGAACACAGGCGTCTGAGCTGCGCTGTGTTCACACTGTGCTTCCCCATCCCAGGAACTTCTCAATCTGGTGGCTGGTTTCAAGAGTTTGAAAGACCCAATACTCAAAACAAGTGCGATTTTTTTGAGAACCTCGGCTGGACAAAGAAACACAGAGACTGAAGGAAAGGCTGCTAGGGAGCTTTTCCAAGCTGTGACCCAAGGGAAGCAATAGGCTCGCAGAGCCCAGTGCAGCATCCAGGTCCAGCTACACTAGGAGAAACTGGCCTCATACTGCAGGAGAACACGCGGGAAGGCAATTAGATATATAGGAAATTAAGCTTCGAGACTTCCAGCGGTGAAAGGTACGGTTGCTTTTTTTTTTTTAAACATATATTCACAGACCCTGTGCTTTTAATCACACAAGCCTTTCCTCAAGGAGCACAAGGTGGTCGTACCACACAAGAAAGAAACGAGCACAGAGGGTCATCCGGAACGCCTCTCCGCGTTCCTCGCACGACACCGGTTCTTTTCTTTAGACACTTATTTAACAAGCCCGCTTCTCCCGGCCCGCCGTGGCCGCCGCTCGCCTCCCCCCCGGCACCGCGGGCAGGCCGGGCCCCGCGGGCGCCCTCCCGTCAGCGGCGAGGCCGCCGCCTCAGCCCCACTCACGGCGTGCTGCGGTCGCTGTACTCGTTAGCGATGGTCTCGATACCGCCGGCGCGGGCCACGGCCACGTAACAGCTCTGAAAGCCCAGGTCGATGCCCACCACCGACATCGCTGCGACGAGGGGAAGGAGCTGAGGCGCCTGTGGAGCGGCCGCTCGGCCCGTTTAAATGCGCGGCGGGCGCTGCCTCCGCGGGGCGGGGGAACTTCTCGAAAGATCCCGTCGAGCCGGCGCCGAGCGCAGCTCTGAGAGGAAGGGGGGAGATCTCGCGAGATGATCGCCGGGCGCTGCGGCGCAGGCGCGGGAACGAGCAAGGGGCGGGGCTTCTGGTGGCCACACCCCCCCGCGGGAGCCTGCCCCCCCCCGGCCCCTTTTTCTGGGCAAAAACTTTGGTGTTCTGTCAGTTCAAGGCGCCGGCCCGGCGATCCAACCTTGACTCTCCCAAAATGTCATCTTTTTCTGCTTTAACAACCTAGAGTACCAAAACAATTAATGGAAGCCTTGTTGATGACATTCCGTGTGCAACCAAAGTGGCAGCATCCAGGTGGCACACATCTTTACACACCTGCCAGCTTTTACAGCAATAAGGAGTTAAACTGCCATTTCCTTTTTTTTTTCCTAGAGCTCCTCTGCAACAGCAAACAGAAGGTGCACGGATAAAACACCCCATCTAAAGCATCCATATGCACACACAAGTATTTAGCAGCCATTAAACATTTCTCCATGTGGGAATTCTCAGGGGAGCCCCCCAGGGCTCGAACATGAGTGGGCCGAGGGACCCAACCTGTGTCCGAATTGTTTCTAAATTACACGAGAAAATGCAAAGCTGGGTTCATAGTTTCATAGTTTGAAAGTACGGTTAACAGGCAGTTTGGTTCCAACTACGCTACCAATAAAATTTAGCATATGATTGCTTTATATCCAGCGGGATTTGCAGAACAGTGACTCCCTAATCAGTGCATAAAAATTTAATATTAGTCTGTCTTCAGGGCTTGGGCCACTATGACTGTGTTAAGGATTTGTACAGGGCAGCGTTTGGTCACCAAGCGCTTTGTGATCATGCTGGAGAGAAGTCCTGCTTAGTGATCAGGAATCCCTAAAAAGCTAAAATTTAATAAAAAATAAAAAATCACTAAAAGCTCCATCAGGTACCACAGCGCCAGTGGTGGTGGGAGCAGCGGGGGGTGGCTGGGGCAGGGACCCCACCAGCGAGGAGCGGGGAGAGCTGCCGAGGGCAGCGTTTGGGGGAGAGAGCACGAGGGACTGGCCGATTTACCCCGACACAAACCTCATTCTGTACCCTGTCTTACATTCGTGGATGTCGTGAAACTTAACATTTGAGAACGTTTTTAATTCTGAGATAAAACATGCCTAAAATATCGCCACGTGATGTGTTACAAAGAGTACGTTTCCAAATCCCCAGCCCTGTATTCACATCGCTGCTCCTTGTTTTAATGGTTCAGAGAACACATGGCAGAGAAATTCAATATTTAAAGCAGGAAGGGCTCTTTCCCCAGGGCCGTGGAGCGGCCCCGGCCGCGCGTTTGCCATTCCTGGCAGCGTCACAGCGACAGGGCCCTGGCAGCTGCCGGGGGGCTGGGAATTGCATCACGCCGCTAATGACAGAATAATAACCAAGTGATTAACCTCGGGCGTCCTTGAGCGTAGAGCGAGGTGCCAAGGAACGAAACCGGCCTGCTGCTCTGCACGGGGAATATTGTACGACGCGGATCCGCGGCACGATGAACTGCCCGGGTTCCCTTTTTGTTTGGGTGGTTGGTTTTGTTTGGTTGGTTCGTTGGTTGTTTTTGTTTTGTTTTGTTCGGTTTTTGTTGGTTTTGTTTTGTTTTCTCATTGTTTTTTGGCTGGTTTTGTTTGGTTGGTTCGTTGGTTGTTTCTGTTTTGTTTTGTTCGGTTTTTGTTGGTTTTGTTTTGTTTTCTCATTGTTTTTTGGCTGGTTTTGTTTGGTTGGTTCATTGGTTGTTTTTGTTTTGTTTTGTTCGTTTTTTGTTGGTTTTGTTTTGTTTTCTCATTGTTTTTTGGTTGGTTGGTTTCGTTTCTGTTTTTTCCATTTCACTTCCAACAGGACAGTCGCACCCACCCCGGCCAGGGGAAAAATAAATAAATCAACTCAAAACCTGAGGTGTCATGATGTAGCCATCCAAAGTGGAACAGTTTCCATGATTCTCTCCGCTCTCCTCTATTTTCTGAATGTTTTGTTCTTGTAAAAATCGAGACTTCTAACGTACAAAACATGAAAAGACTGTAGGAAATATTTCCAACAAATAATTAGGATTTGATGACAGCTGAAAGACACATAGCTTAGCCCGAACTCTTGCAATAAGCATTCTTCAATAGTCTTTATCATTTCTTCCCCGGCGCACTGCGGACAACGTTGGCTCTTCTGCTCCCCCCCGGTTCACCTTCCCCATGGGGATCAAGGGTGTGTGTTCAACCAGCGATACATAGTTGATAAGCTTTGCTTTTGGAAAGGAATGGGAATAACAGAAGCATCTTGTCTTATCTGAAACCAGTTTCCAATCCAGATATGCCCACTGAGATCAGACCTTGGTCAACATTTCTGGCCTTAGGTGTGGCAATGATCCTTCCAGGTGGGAGTGCAGAATAAATCAGTTTGTTGTCTGCTAAATTTGTAACAGCCCAAAACAATTGCTATTAGAGAGTGACGATCACCCTCAGAGGAGCAATCTAAAACCCAAAGGTGCTGAATAGGTAAGTCTTAATTTCTGTATTGCTTATGTTAGCGTGGAAAGTAAACTGGGAAATGAAGCCAGGTGGGTAAAATGCATAGAGAAGGAAGGAGAAGATGTGAAAAGCGAGAGGAAAAAAAAGGAGAAAGAAGAGTGGGAAGAAAAAATGTCTGGAATAATGGACAGCCTGATCTGAAAGCACATTCTTGACTGCATTTCTGTCCGTTCCCCAGTACAACAGTAAAGCACTAAAGAAAGAATAGACACAAGTTGCACTATTTTTTATATCCCCTGTGGTCTGAGTTTGACACCCGCAGCTCAGCAGCGTCCGGGCCGATCCCAGGAGGACGCGGATCCCATGTCCATCCTGCCCCGTCAAACTCCCCGTGGACTCCGCTGCTCCACCTGCCCTTGCCCCGCAAACAAACCCAAACTCTTCGATCCAACACGAGGCAGAAAACTTTGCTGCAATTCTCTGCGGGCGCCCAAGGAAGATGCCTGGAACGTGCAGATTTGTGTCACGGCACTTCAGAGCCGGGATTTGCTCCGTGGCGTCCCACGGATGAGTCCTCTGGTGCAATTAAACCATCAGATTGTTCAAGCCTTTCCGTGTTAAACTGTCTGTTTGCTTTTGACATTGAGTTACTGCTCGTCTGGAATTGCCAAGATCTCATGAATTTTAAGCTCAGTGGCTTTCAGCTTTTAATTAATAGAGGGATTTATTATGTTACATTTTTAGAACTCTGTCACAGGATCTAATTATTCCAGAAGACCTGGAGCGTGAAAATGAAGAATAAATAAATCTGACATGCTGGAAATTATGGGGAGAAACCTGAATGTTCATCATGGCTTTTACAAGCTTTCTTGCGCATTTTCAAATCGGGTTTACAGCACCGATGCATCTGCTTTTAACGGAGATGAATGACTAGAAGAAACGTCTCAGGACATTAAGAAATACTAAGGCAAGATTCAGCTGTGAAGCAGCACAGCACCTTGCCACATTCATTTAAGAAAGTAATTTCATTTCCTGCATCAAGGCAGACTTTGTTTTCTTCCAAGCAAGTAACTTGCCTTTTTTTAAATGCACTTAAATACATAATCTGTTAATCCCTATCAGACATAAACATTCCTTATTTAAACATACTGTGTTTGTCATTTTGAACATTGTGTATGTTGCCATTTAGTCACTTATCAGTAAAGTGATAAATAGCTGCATACTTTTTGTTCTCTTTTGTTATCACAATAATCAGTAATTTTATTTTAAATTAAGGAGAAAAAGGCAGAAGAATCATCAAAAAAGGGCTGTTAAAGATTCAGGTTGTCTCTTTTAAAATAGATGACAACTATTCTAGGAACAAAGTATCTCAGAGATTCGTAGACTATTGAAGATGATGTAAACAAATCAGCAAAAGCATTAAAGTTCCATAATCACATCATATGCTCAAAGCTTTCAGAATTCAGTTATGTATTTGATCAACTACTGCTATATATAAGAAAACATGGGCCAGAGAATGTATTCAAAACATAATGATAACGCGTGGCTATTTTTTTAAAGCAGGAAGAATTTGCTGTTGATATACTTGATAGCATTTGGCTGCTCTGAGCTGCACTCGGGTCTTCTGCAGCGTGGCAGGCACTGCAAAAACCTAATCCTCAAAACCCACGGCTATAAAAAACAGGGAAAAGGCTGATGCATCACAGCTAATTTTCATGCTATGGGTGATTTTGTCTGTTCTTCAATGTATCCTCATCACGCTTTCATTCAGTGTATGCCCTGTATCCTCAGACTCTGTTTACAGTGGCACGTCTTGCAATTCATTAATGCCAGCCAAATGTGAAAATTAATACGGGCTTAAAATAAGTCCTATCTGTCACAGGCTATTCTTTGGGCTGCTGTAAATAGTCCTTGTGTGTCATTTCATGTATGGTTCATAGTGCTATTCTGGGATATTCAAATACAAGTGGGCTTTGCAATCTCCTCAGCTGAGGGTATCTGCAGGATCGTGTTGCCCCGAATTCCGATATGGATCATACCCCATGTAACACAGTTCTCAGAAAATACTGCGTCTCTGTGCTATGCGAGGTTACTTGGGAGCTGTTTTCACCAGTGCAGTTAACTCAAGAATTTGCAGTGAAATAAATGTTGAAAAGATTATTTTCCCTCTTATTCTGGTGACCACAGTTTTCCATCAAGCTTGAAACGCAATTAGATTTCATGTGTTCATGAATTAAGCCATCACAGCTGCTGAAGTATCAGAGGTGGATAGTTGCCCACCAAGCAAAACCCCAAACAAACAACTAAAAATTACCCAAAGAAACACAACAAAAGCAAATAGAAAAAAGGAGGGGAAATGGACACAAGAAAAACTACATTGGAAAGTGATGGGCACTGTAGCAACAAGCACATCAGTCTAAATACCAGTGTTTCCTGAAACTATTATTTGCTCCTGGATGTCGTGTATTCTGTATACATCACAGCTGCGTTCTTAAGGCCAGTTCACAGTTTTGCATTTACTTCCGATCACTGGAAATAAGTGCCTCGGGGCAGCCTACCCGCATGAACGGATTTTACACATGTAAGATACTTCTCAGTGTGTTGGTCCATGAAACGTGGCAGCAAAATGCGAGAGGCTTTATCTGGACAGGTTGTAATGACTGTGTCAGCTCCCCGCTGAGCACTGGAGGCACTGAACTGAGCTGCAAGTCCAGAAACAGAATCGTTAACATATTGATAAAGTCAGGATGGTATAATATGATTTCAAAATATGGCTATGTTAAAGAAAAAAAAAGATCAACGCTACATGGAAAGGTACATCCCTTCACAGAACACAAGGCTTTAGGAGAGAAATTTTTAAATTGTGACGAAGTTTTTGAATGAGACATAAAATTAGGAGGCATTATACATGAAAAACTGCATGATCCCGATGACTGGAGTAGTAAGACCAGAATGAAATTCAATGGTACAAGGATTAAGGTCATGCGCACATGAACTAAGAGCTAAAAAAATCTGTTAGAAACTGGAAGCACATCAGCAGGAGATCAGGGCAGAGGATAATGACTTGACTTGCATCCAACCTGGCTGATCAGAGGATGGCTGTGGGTGGAAAGTGCCGTGCAAACATAAAGAAAAAAGTATCTTCAGATGCTGAGGTATCCCCACTCGAGACAGGAAAGTGTTAGTGCCACTTGTACATGAAATAATACCACACTGAATTTTTGTCATGCATGTTCAAAAGCATTGAGGAGACCCCTAGAAGGGACCCTCTCATGGTCAGGGGAGTGGGCAGTCAGTGTTGCAGGTGGAGATTGTCCTCATACGGGTGACATGAATACAAGAGGGGATACAATCACTGCCTGTAACCACAGCGGGGATGGGAGTCGGTACTTAAACTAAAGAACAGCTGCCGTGAACAAATGGGTAAACTGACCAGCAATACATTAATTCAGAAATCAGGGGGATCTTGCAGCGATCAGAGCAATCAAGCTTTGGAAAGCCTGCGAAAGAGAGCTGGGAGGAGAAAACAGACAGCTTTACAGCTGAGTTGGCGTGAATGTAGAGATGGGATTCTGTGAAATGGTTCCCACCATAACTGGAAGTGGTACCCAGTGGGTAACTGAGCTCTGTAATCCCAAAGCAGACAAGTCCTAAAAGACTGAGGATCGAGGCTACTGTCACCCCTTGTCATGCCCTCCCCACGGCACCTGGACTCGTCCTCTTGACAGCCCCCGGAGTTCGGCCCCGTGAGCCCATCTCGGAAGGACGAAGGGCTGTGGCTGCACACCAGGAGCTCAGCCCCTCTTTTCTCCATCCAGACCATCCACAAACCTCCTAAAAGTTCCAGCAGCTTGTGTGATGCACACACATGGTTGGTGCAGTGACACCCGTCCCCTCTCGTCCCGTCCGGGTTGGGACTGCAGCCGGCACTGCGTCTCACCGTCCATCCACCCCGAGCTGCTCCGCCGGCCGCTGAGGCTCCTGTGCACCCTGCGCTCTGCTGGCCCTGTGCCCAGGAGAGAAAAAAACATCTGAATTTGGTCTAAATCAATTTAAGACTTTCCAGTGACAGATGTAATGATGTCAGCTTCCACAAACTGCACGCACAAATGACGTCGCCGCTACGTCGACGTGCTTCACGCTCCATCGGAGGATGTTCATGATCTGTTGACACAAAGAGATTCTCAGCGTTTGCTGAAATGTGAGCGGAGGATCTAAAAATAGGGCAGAGTTTTCTGGCAGTCGCTGAGGGTACAGTCCAAATAACACCACAGTCCCATAGCAACACCACACCAAAGCCACCCCGGGGAAAAGGGGTGTTCAGGTCAACGTCACAGACCATACATTAAGTTCATTTAAATGCGTTCTGATCATAAAACCCTTTTTTTTTTTTTCTTTATTTCAATGGGAACTGTGGTTGGGCATCAATATCGATTACAGATTTTGGGGGTGCATTATCTCTTTCAATGCATTTTTATAACAGACTAATCTGACGTGAGGCTCAAGAAGTTTCTTTCATGTGAATGTCAAGCAACACTCCAGCTGACGTGCCCATGTTTTTTCTTTCAGCTTTCTGTACTATCCTCTAGTTGTCTGTTTATACCGTGGATACCAAAGGAGTCTGATATTATGCAAGCCTGGAATTTTAATACATAGAGCCAGGGGCTGCTCTTAGTTACTGATATAAATATTGAGTATCTGCCTCGATTCTACTAGAACAGATCTACTGGTATTAAATTTAGATATATTGTAAATACTTCTGTTTTCCCAGATCTCCCATTCCGTAGTTGAAACAAATACTTTCTGTGACTCTGCCAGAGGAGGAGACCCTTTTCACCACGCAAATATCTTGTCATAATACGTTCAGCAATTTATACTGCAAGGCAAATCCAGAAGAGGGAATGAGGGAACATATCGTGCTTGGGAAGTTATGAGACAGAAAAACGCAACTGAGAGATTTTGAGTTTTGCTTTATTTTATGCCTAGGAAGGGATTCCCATATTTCTGCTTCTCACAAGCAGGTCACCTGAAATATCAGGACAGATGGAATCTCACCTGGAGTTCCCTTCCCCGATGTGCTAAAACACGCTGTGATGAGGCCAGTTCACTGAAATCCACCAGCTGGCAAAATGTAAGAAAACCACCATATAAATGCAGCGTACAGGCCGCATTCTGGGGGGAAATGGGAGTTTTGCTCTTTACACCACTTGTAAGAGACCAGCAGGGAACTGTGTTCCTGCTCGGGCTTCACTGCAGCGAGCACTTGTTTCCCTTGGCTGTTCTGCTTTTTCTTTTGTGACGAAGAGACACGTTTGTATTTTATTCTTTTTAGGTTGGCCATTTTTTTTAAAGAAGTCTCTGTAGGTACAGACAGTATCTTCCATTAGGCCAACCAGTGTTTGGAAATAGTAAAAAAGCTTTGAGAAAACCCTCCTTTGCATTTTTTAAATATTTGATTCAGTGACCCCAGGTGGATTCGGACCCAGCAAAATGCGCAGCAGCCCAGTGCTGATCCA
The DNA here is from genome assembly GCF_036013445.1 of Caloenas nicobarica. Classification (NCBI taxonomy): domain Eukaryota; kingdom Metazoa; phylum Chordata; class Aves; order Columbiformes; family Columbidae; genus Caloenas; species Caloenas nicobarica. The sequence goes on from NC_088257.1 coordinate 1,396,423, forward strand.
CACTTCCCAGTAAAGCACTTTCCATCGGGCCCTGCGGTCAAGCTCCGCCGCCCCAGACACGCTGCGCAGCTCTTGGCGTTCGGTCTGGAGCTGCACTGCAGGCTGGCATTGCTTCTTGGGAACAATTTGGCTATTATCTGGAAATTCAAACTCTAGATGCCCTGGCAAAAGAATCACATCAGGAAAAACTTTAATTAGAGAAATAAAACATGTTTTGGTAAGATTACTTTATTTCTTTCAGACATTTTATTTCATAGGCAGCATCAAAGTCTTTACTTTTTGTTGTGAATCAGGAAAAGGAGAAAATACAACAAAAGACTTTCCAGCATCGTGGGTTGTGTCTACATTGCGACTATACCGCTATTTGGAAATACCTCAGCCAAATTTAAAAGCACTCGTCTGTGTACCCAAAAGTAGTAACACAGAGTTTCACGTGAGTTTGTTTCCTCTGCAGAGACGCAAAGCAACTTGGCCAACACTGATGTGTTACCTCAATGTACTACTCTGTGTAAACCTGGAGTTACTGAAGGCACAGCTGGATGGAGGCAGGAAATCCCAGACAGGGAGTGAGTCAAATTGATTGACTGGATTCCTTGTCACTGGGATTTTTTCCAGCCTACAGTTTTGCCTGGATAAGGACTTTCTGTGTTTCCACCTCTCACTTTTAGTTTACTCTAACACTGAAAACGGTAGCAGCTCTACATCCAGGAATTAGGTAGCCAGCGTGGGTTGCTTGTTTTGCTTGCTTTATATATATGAAAGAAAAATATATTATTTCTATGTCCAATTTGAATTGTGTTTTAATTTGTAATTTTTTTCAGTACGGAATAGATGATGTGACTGATTTTTCTTTGGATATATTCTGCAAGAGAGCTAGGGGAAAAAAGTAAAACACATATTTAAAAAATGCCAAGTGACACCATCTCTAGTGCTCCCAGTTTATCATTATTATTGTCCAGCATTAGCACTCTCAGCTACTTAATTGCTTCTCATTTTGGAAGGCTGATCAGGGTTTGGGGTAACTGGCACTAGGAGCCAGCAGTCCTGGCAATAGAGTTTTCACCATTTATTTAAGGACTCGGCTCTTCCTAAGCCATGGAAAGAAAGTTCTGACAACATTTTTCCGGTTTCACGTAGAGACCCGTAACAAAGAGTGTGACACCTTGTTTCGTAAGGAATTTATTTGCAGGGAAAAGTGCTGGGGGGTGGGAGCCCAGTGAGGAAGGTCTCTGAGGAGCCAACACTGCATCTCAGTGTTGGTGCCCCTGACCCTTCAGCACTTTCCTCGGTTTTGCCTCCGCGTTGTCTGCGCACCTCCTGCCTCTCCTGCCTGAAGAGGGGCACATTTTGGAAAGTAATTTCCCTGCCCAGCATATTCAGAAATAGGTTAATGACACTGCAACTTTAAATAGCAGCCTGATGCGCAAGGGCAGGATTTATGGGCGCAGTCGGTTCATTGAGCAGCTCCCTGGACCGTCCCCCCGTCAGCGATTCCAGCGCCGTGCGGTGACTCCGCACATTCAGTCTGGAGGGTCCCGGAGCCACATCCTCCGGTGCGATCGTCAGCCCTGCGGTGAATTAATGCTGAATGACAGAACGGCCGCGAAACCCAGATTTCAGGCTGTAGGAACTCACAGACTTAGAACTCACATGAACACTTTCAGATTGCTCAGGTAGAAGGACTTTAAGCGGTTTGTTCTAATAAAAGGTACATCTTTAAAGCCTCTGTGTAAGAAAAAGCGCATATGCTCCATGGAGTAATCTGGCGTATATAAGAAATCTTGCTTGAGGGTTTTTGTAATGACATTTAAGATATCAATTAAAAACTGGTCCCATGAGATAACAATGAGTTTTGATAAAGCCAACATACAAAGCCCTGAATGCAGGGTAGGGGCTGCTCTCTGTGTGCCAGCTGGCAGAGGCTCCCCAGGGGCTCTCTGCCAGGTACGTGTCCTCAGAAAGCTCCAGCCGCTGCTGCTCATCCTCTTTTTCTGTGCCCAGACCTCCCCTCCCACGCCAGCAACTGTGAGGAGATGATGTAGGAGCCAGAAATACGAGCTGCTGTTGGCATAGCTGGGAGACAACAGTCCCTTGGGCTGGATGGAGCGAAAGAAAGAATTTGCCTTACGATTCCTGGATATATCTGAACCATATTTCCTTACAATCAAGTACGGAACACTTTGGGTCAACACGAGCATGACTTTTCAGTATCCCCAAACCCTGAGATTGTTTAATGGATAATGGTCATGTGCCCACACCAGTACCAGAATTCATCTTCTCAATTGCACTGAGATTTCTTTTTCTGTCAGTGTGGCGTAGAGAAAGTTGACCCACTAAAAATTAGTGTGTTACTAAATGCTTCCAACAATTCAGGAGTGATAATGAGTTTAATTGTTCCTTTCTGAAATCTAGCTAACATTTTTTTGGGCCTTCATGTTATGACCAGAGAGCCGTGACGCTTCCCAACCTGTCGCACAGCTAAAAGCTGGAGAAGCTGTAGCAGGGCACCTGCAGCTGTGCTGAGTTATTCATGCGGACAGACGAAGGTGAAGGCCTGCAGTGTCCCCGCGGGTCTGGCCCGGCCTGCTCGCTGGCGCAGGCAGCTCAGGGGTGCGGGGTGGCGGGAGAAACCCGGATCCATCCCCGTCCGTCCTCAGCTCCCGCTGCTGTGTCAGCCACGGGGCCTCCAGCAGCCGCCTCAACCCGGCACACACACAGAGCTTATCTCAGTGACAGGCCATTCTGGCGCTTGTTTCAGGTACTTAAAATTACAAGTGTTAAGAAAAACGTCAAGTTTTAAAGCGAGAGGCAGGTTCCTCGAGCGCTTTGCCAGAAGGGAGTTCGCGGAGCTGAGGCCGAGCCGCTCGGCAGGGCCCGGGCCCAGCGGGGCCGAGCGCCCTGAGGAGCCGCCGGGCGCCGCGCCATGGCGACCGGGCGCTCTGGGGCTGCCGGAGGGGACAGCGGGGACGAGGCGGACAGCGGAGGGATGACGAGCCTGCAGGGCCAGAGGCTGCAGGGCCAGGGCCCGCGGGCCGGCCCGAAGCCATGAGCGGCCCCACAGCGCGGCCCCGCGCCCGCCGCTGCCATGACAACACGAGAGGAGGCGAGACGAGCCGGAAAACACAGCCCGGCCAGAGCGGCCCCTCTGGCCGCGGGGGGAAGTTTGGTCTCTGTGGCGGCCGCCGCTGCCGCCAATGGGAGGAGGCGGCGGCCGCCATGGCCCAGCATGCAGCGCGGCCCCGCCTCACTTCCCGGCCTGGCCGCTAACATGGCGACTCCCATGCACCGGCTGATCGCGCGGAGACAGGCGTGAGTGCGGCGGGCGGGAGGGGCGGGGGGGTTCCACGGGCCAGCCGGGGAAAGCGGGGGGCCGGCGGGCAGCGCCCGGGGGCGGCCGGGGGAGCGGGGCCGGGGCAAGGCTGGGGCGGCGCGGCCGGGGGTGTGTGAGGGCTCGGGGGGTGTGTGAGGGCTCCGAGCCCCCTCCTCGCGGGTGTTCTGTATCCCAGGCACAGTTACTGCTCGTCCGTAAGGCAGGAGCCCCGAAGGCCGGCTGGGGTGAGCCGGCTGGGGACAGCGTCGCAGTGAAATGATGCGGATGGACACAGCTGTGGAAAAGGAGAGGAACTCTTCAGACGTTGAGCTCAGGTGTCAGCGCTAGTTAGCAGCGTTTTGGGAAAAGGCCGCTTTACAGGTGGTGGCCTGCCATAGTTTAGTGAAGTGGCTAAGATCTCGTGATGCAGGCATTTATTGAGCTTTGCTGCAAACTTTGAACAGAGTTCAGAAGAAACAAGGTCTATGTTCATGTTACATTTACACAACAGTAAAAGAAAGGGGAAAAAATCCAAAAGAAATCAAGTGGCTTTTACTGAAATATGGATATTGCATTCAAGTAATTCTATCAATACCAAAGGGATCTGATTGCAAAGTTCTGAAATGAGGAAAAGCCAATGTTTTTGCTTGGTTGTGTATGTTAAGTAGATGCCTCTGTTCCATTCTCATGTATTACTTGTATTATTTTTTTTTTCTGTTTCTTTCACACTTTTTTTCTTCCTTAGCATAATTTGTTTATCATGTTTCAGTTCTTGGAGTGTGTTCAGATTTTTTTGCCTGGTCATAAGAGTGGGACAGAATATGGATGATTTCTGCATTTTCTTTCCTTTTTTATTGTTTAGGGGGTTTTTGTGTGTTCCCCCCCCCCCCCCCCCGTTTTTGCATGGAAAGTAACTTGGAATTTCAAAGTACTCATGGAATGAGTTGCTATTTTTATGTGAGTCAAGGAATGGTTCCAGCCTTTGCTTCTAGGTTGTGGTCGTTGTTCCCTGTTAGAAGTTTAGTTCAGTCTTGTGCTTTTCATTAGTGTTAAACCTTGTTGGTGCTGATATGGTATTTATAGATCTGTACTTGTTGAGCTATTCTGATCTGTTTTCCTGGTAATTATTTTGCTTTTAGGGCTTGAGCCTTATCTTTTTAGCTTACAGAGAGTTGTCTGCCCTGGTCGCGGGAGTAGCGCTAAAGCCCTGGAACTACTGAGTTATATTATCATTGCTTTAAACTCCCTTTCTGTTCCTGTGGAGCCAGGTCTGGGCTGGTTTGGGACAGAAAAACATTGACTTTTTTTGGTTTTGTGTGTTGATGAAGCGGAGGGAGTGGCCTCATTCTGCTTATATGTAACTCTTGTGATAGAGCCAGAGTCCAAGGCAAGACAACACAATTCAAAGGCGTTGGGGTTTTTGTTCATTGCTAGACATACTGCTGCCTGTTCAAGTCTGACTTAATGGTGCAGCATAGGTTGGAAGTTTAATTAGTTTCCTAGTGCTCATTCAGATCAGTATTTCTACGGCTGGATAATGAAGCTAAATACTCTTTGCATTGAAAAAGTGGTAGATGCTCAGAACACGATTCCCTCGGAGATGTAGAATTGTCACAAGAGGTGAGGACTAGAGTTGAAGAAGCTGTTCACACCTTGCCTTGAAATTCAACAATCCTTTTGAGAGCAAGCCTCTCACCACTGCTCTGTCCCTTGATGTTGTCTAAATACTAAATGAACAGTCTTGGAGCCTCCTCCTAATTAAGCCAGGGCTGTTACTTTCAGATAGTTTAGATGGGCTGGTCTTGAAAAATTAGAATGTTGGTGTTTTGAAAACAATGGTAGAAGGTGGAAATAAGTTACAGCAGTTGCAATGAACTGCATGGGATCCACAAAGTCCTAATTTTAGTCCTGGCTCTAGAACTCATTTGTGATTCTGGCCTTGAGTGAGTCACTTGACTGCTGTGTGAGCTTCTTTGTTTGTAGAGGAGGAGGGTGTTTGTGAGAAGATAACAAAACAGCCTCAGAATAGTGGCGTGAGAACCAGCGTATGAAGATACGAGTTTTCTGTCTTACCTGGCTTCTAAAAATGATCAAAGGCTTTTGCCACAGTGCGAAAACTGAAATACGGATATGAAATGCTCACTGATAGTTCAGGTGCTTGGGTGGTACAGAGGAGGAAGTGAACTCTTGCTTGATTTACATTGTACAAAGTCAGCAGGAGTCTGATTGTTCTTATGATAAACCCTCTGCCAGACTTTAATGAATCTTAGTAAATTCAACTAAGCTACAACCAGGAGCATCTCTGAGCCCTGGGCTCTTGGTGAGAATTTGGCAGTTTGGTACTTGAGTGTTAAATTCCGGGATTTGGAAATGACCTGCTTTTTACTAGTGGTGTTCTAAAACATCATTTTAGTTATTTATCTGAAGCAAGCTAGAACCACGTGCAGTTATTGGGTAGTAATAAATTGTGTGCAGCGTAATCATTCCCAATAGCTGTTGTACAGTTCTCGCCTATAATGCTAAAAGCTGTGCCAATGAGCTTGATCCAAATGTGACTTTGGTGATAGGATTAATCTTTGGTCACTGACAGAATGGTCGTAGTAGCATTTTTCAAAATGTTTAAGTTGTTTACAATATGTAAAGGGGGTGGGAAATTATGGAATCTTAAGCATGGGAGAAAACTGCAAGGTAGGTTAACTGGCAGCTGGGATGAAACTAGATGTGAAATTCAGGTGCGGTTGGTGAGTGTGTTGTTGCCAGTTGATGTCAGTAACTCAGCATTTGCTACTTTAGCAAGAGATGTAGAATGAAGCTGTGGAATAGAGGGAAAGTGTCTTTTTTGTTCTCTGTTATGGATAGTTGAAATGAGAATGTTTCAGTAAATGGAGATGTTTGTCTAAATTCCGTATGTATTGGATGTTACTGTTCTTGTCCTGATTTAAGATGTATAACAGCTAAAGCATCCAAGAGTGTCTGGTGTAATCATAACTACATACACTGCTAAGAATCTGTATGATTTTAAAAAAGCTTTTTCAATAGGTAGAACAGACTTGGAATCAGTCACTTAAGTAATTCTGCGTTTTTATAGGGAGGCAAACAAGCAGCACGTGAGATGTCAAAAATGTTTAGAGTTTGGACATTGGACATATGAATGTACAGGGAAGAGAAAATACCTGCATAGACCTTCGAGGACAGCTCAATTAGCGAAAATTCTTAAAGAAAAAGAAAAGCAACTACTACTCCAACAAAGGTAAGAGTGGCAGAATGAAAATGTCTAGTTTGTTAATGAAAAGGTAATTTTGTGTGGGGGTGGGAGAGATGGTGTCCTAGACCATTTTCTGCCATCTTCCAGACTGTGATGCTTGCTTAATATTGGCGCTGGTTTGTATGTCAGGTAGAATATGTACACTCAGGTCCCACAAAACTGAAATGTTTTTCATGAGCACCTGCTCATCTAAAAAGCGCTTAAAACTTTTTGGCCTGTCTGAAACAAAAAAGTGCATTAAGCTGAAGTTACAGTAGTTGGAGCCATTGTTTGTAATGGGATCCTGTGTCCTTGGGTACTTGGTTTCATGTGTTCATGTGCTGGTACAAGCAGGTTGGTGTGAAGACTGTAAATGTATTTATAATAAAGAAGCAATTCTTTCACTTCTCTCTAGGTTTGCTGTTAGACTGTCAGTTAAACCCAGGTTTTCTGGATGCAACGTGACAGTGGGTCTGTGCCAGCACAGCTCCTGTGCTTCTCTCATGAGCTGTAATGGTTAAACAGGTGAATGACAGTTGGATTATCAGGTGGTTTTAACTCTCAAGCGTAAAGCCGAAACATCTCACTGAATTGTGTAATTATTTTCCTTTTTGACATGAGAAAATGAAATATACCTGCAGCTAAACAGAAAAATATAAGCAAAACTCTGCATGTGTAATGTGATTTCCTTTCCACTTTGTTCTGTGAGTAGACTTCAATGCTCCCCCAAGTTTAATAATTGTTTTAACAAGCAACTCCAGGTGACAAAGAGAAAAATAATGTAGCACATTAGTCTCCCATGAAATTCCTATGTATGAGGATCTTTGTTCTGCCATGGCAACTGAAATTTAGTTGTGGGAGCTGGGGAGCTGCCACCTCAGCCGTGCTGAGCCAGGATCATTTACAGCCAGTGCAGGTAGAATTGTGGAGCATTTGGGAACACACCCTCTGTCGCTGCCGCTTGCAGCTGGGTGTGTGTGCCATGGGTCGGTACTGCTGAAATTAATTCTGATCCAAGGAGTAATTCTGAAGCAGTTGTAATCCCCTAGCATTGTAGGTAAGAAATCAGGAGTGGTTTGCCCCTAAAACTTGCTCCCTTTGGAGACAGAGTTTGCAAGAGTTCTTCAGAAACTCAAGGTCTTTCAAACAGAGTTTAAGACTCAGATTATTTCCTTGTTCCTTTCCTGCCCTATTTCTGTTGAATTCTGCAGGTTAACATTGGAGGACAGTGAATTAAGGGTGAAATTGCTTGTTGCCTTGCCATTGTGCTTGAGTCTGTGTATGGGATAATGTTATATAGGAGCTACAGGACTGTCCAAAACCTGTCACGAGTGGAGTGTTTTTAGCTGTAAGTCTTAACAGTCCGCAGTGCAAGGGGTGTGTGGTGTGAAAAGTCAACTCATAAAAGGGAGACTGTGTATCCCTTAGATGGGAACACTTTTCAACCCTGCTTAAGCTGAGCTGGACTCCTACTGCTTATATTATATAATCATAAGTTCTCTGAAGTGCCTTAACTGTGCCGTGAGGCATCCAGTTCCTTAGAGGCTGATGTTACATGTTCAAGGATGAAGCTTATTCTTCATGGAAAGAACCATTTCCTGAGTCACACCTTTTGTATAGTTGGCTTTGGAAGGTTATTTCACGTCTGCAGAGAAACTGGGTCTCCTACAGGCCTGCTTCAAAGTATTCATATAATCATCTTTAAAGATCTAATAATGAATCATTAACCAGAAGGCAGAGTCTAATGAAGTTAATATTTACTTTTGACAACCACATACAAGATTTTTCAGCATTGACTCATTTCAGCAGTTGTTCCAGGATCCTCCTGTTTGCCCAGTGTTGACCCCACGATTCTTATGGACACTATGGAGGTTTCACTTACTGGCACCAGTAAAGCCCAGTGCTTGTCTGTCCTAGAGTAAGAGTTGGGAAGGAAGGAAAGGTGAGAAAATGCTCGTTCCTCAGTGATGTTACTGCACTGAACCAAACCAGGGAGCCTGAGTCTTATTTCTGGTTTTGAAGACAGTGGGTGCCACAGGCAGAAGGACCAGGTGTCACAAAGGAGATCTGGTGATCTGCAGGGGATTGACCCCCTCAGTTGTGTATTAGTAATAGTAATTAGTGATGGTTCCATCGAGTGGTGAATGTATACTTATATATACATTAAACACTAGAGGGAGGCACAGACCTGTGCCACTGCAGCCGGGTCAGTCACAACCTGAATTAGGTCCCATCTTCTAAAAGGTACTTTGGGATCTAATTCTGTTCATTCACAGTGACTTCTCTTACCTGTGAAACACCTGGTTACCTGTAGTGAGGGTATAAGGCTTTAATAATATAAATGTTAACAGCATTCAGCAATACAGAAGGAATTATAATTTGGTTTGAAACGTGAAGATCAGTGAATTGTCCTTGTTCTGGCAGGAGGTTGTGGGGAATGTGGAAAACTCTTCTGTGTAATTATAATATTTCCATACCATACATGTGAAAATTTTAAAAATGTAAAATCTCATTTCTCTGGCATACAAATGTCATTGAGTACTTCTATTGAAATATGTATTTCAATGCATTGAGAAGAGCATGTGGCTTGTACATTTGACTGGCAGAATTTTATTTTCTTAAAAAAATCCAGGAGTGAAGACTGGTTAAAAAAAAAAAATCTAAGTGTTTTCTTAAAAAGAACTTTCTGTGAGTGTGTGAATACATGGAAATCTGAAACACAAATAGCTGGAAAGCATCAGTATAAATTGTGTCTTTTTGTACTTGAAAGAAATACATGGTGAAAGCTACAGAATAGTTCAGTATTTTATCCTTTGTTTCAATCAATTCAGTTATTGCTAAATTGCTAAACACAGAACATTTTTAGTATCCTTATCTCCTCCACTTTGCCCATCCCAAAGTGTTGTTGTCCGTATAATATGAAGAGTAAGGCATACGTAACACAGAAAACTAGAGGTGAATTGCAGCTGCTTTTTTTCTTTCCTGATCTGTGTGTATTATTGTTTTTCTGATTTGAATAGTGACTGAAAAGAGATGCCAAATGAACTTTGGGTGGTGTGGCTCTCTGCTGGTGGGATACTAGTTTTCTACTATTAAACTCAGCTCCGCCGTGCCTCTATTTATTTGATTTTTCCTACTGCATTAATGAAAGCCATTGTTTTTTTTTCTCCCCCTTAATTAGCACCGGAGAAAGTACTGCAGAAAGAAAGACCAAGAAAAAAAGGTAGGTGGGGAATGCTGAGGAGTTGTGCAGCTGTTTGGGTGCATGGCCTTGCACTGGGAATGGTGGTGGGGGATTGGGAAGGGCTGGGGGGAAAGGCAGGATTGCAAACAGAGGTTTGATTTTACTGCTTGTAGCCTGTCACAATGATTCGTATGACAGACATTTGGAAAATTTCTACTCCTCCCTGCTCAAAAACTCTAAATTTTTTTGTCCTCTGCTTTTCTCCCTACTGATGGTTCTATCTCTATGTGATCTTGCCTCAATAATAAAAATCTCCCTATTTCTGCCTCAAAGTTCATCAAGTGTATTTTAAACAATTGTGCAAGAATGGCATACTGGTTTCTAGCCTGTAATCGCTCCACCTACTCGTCTTGCTCTCTCTCTCTTGTTGTTTTCATCCCTTTCTTATAGCCGCTGTCTCTCTCTGAAGCTTTGTCTAGAGAATGAAATAAAGCTTCTAAAAAAACCCAAAAAACAAACCCTAAGACCAAACCAAACCCCCTCAATCCCAGACCAAAACAAAATCCAAGAAACAAACCTCCCTCCCCCTAGCACTAATGCGAGCCAAGAATTCTTTGTCTTTTGACATTATTTCTACTTCACTTTGCTGTAACTTTTGCTTGGGAATTCACTTCTGTCTTCAGTAGCAAACCCCTTTTGGGCTGTAACGTTCCTGCTGATCACGGTGTGAGTTTGATTTGTGGCCAATGTCTCTGCAGTAGTAGCCTCATCATCTCTTTGCATTTAGTTGACCTCTGTCTCTAATCTTCCAAAAACAGTTTTCAGAAGATTTTAAACACTAGGCCATTTGCTTTGTTTGACAGTCATTACTTAAGCCACAGCAGTATTTTAAAATGCCTTTATTTTAGGCTGTCCTGTGGAATGTGGCTTTATTGGAGTGCTTCTTGGAGAGTGTCTTAGTTCTGCTATCAGAATGTTTTATCAAAGGCTCCTTTCTCAGTAGTGCCCATTTATTGTTAGAGTTACTTAAAACTAGTGAGCTGATAAATGAACAGATTTCTAAACAGTGGTTCAGACCTCTTCCTGCCTCAGCTTTCTCATACGCCGCAGCCTTCTGCTCGGGTTATTGATTTTCAGGGTGTTTGCACTCTAAACCAATGCAAAACTGAAAAGAGCAGAAGGATTTATGGGGGAGAGGGTGGTTTGGGAATGTTTTCCTTAAAATTTTAAAACTCTTCTAGGTTAGAATTGTTATCTTGTTTTTATGCAAGCACTGAATCCATCAATATTAGGTTCATTTCTGGAACATTTGCTATTTATGTATTTGTTATGATACAGGAAGAATTAAATGCAAAAAATTCAGCAAAGTGTTACCATTGAATATATTAAGTTCCAAATTAAGAAAAAAAATGCAAAGGTTAGGGGTCTGGCAGTAGTGAGCACTAACCTTTCACATAGTGTATGTTTGTTTTGATATAAACAGTAATAAGCTACAGGCTTAACCAGAAAGACAGGAACAGGCGAAGCAGCTGTTGTACGAAGTTGTGACCTCAGGTGGCACGGAGCTGCTGGGGACACGTTGGCTGCAACGTTCCCACGTCCCCCAACGTGTGCATTATTAATTGAAAGACCACTTCACGCTCAGATCGCACAGAAATCTACCTGTCTGAAGGGTAAAATCAGGTCTGCCCTTGTTTCTTCAGGCACCCAGTTGTGGTTGTGCCCAAAATTGTAGATTTGATTGAAGTAGCATGTTTCAAATCCCCTGGGGTTGTTAGATGATTGCAATAGAGTTAGAAAGGACTAGGAATCTCAGAGAGGAGATAACAAGTGTTACAAAATGCAGCCGTTATTCCACGACTGGCACATGGGATCGTACAGGACACTGCCACTTGTGAACTTGTTTTGAGGAGAGTGAATGCTTGTCTGCTGGAGAAATTTTGTACTTCTACAGTGGTTTAGTAGACCCAAAAATCTTACGCTGACCAATCCATAGCACCTGGGCTGTCACATTACCTAATTAGGACAAGGTGAATCAGTGAATTTTATTTGCTCCCATCTCCATCCTCTCCCTGTAACTACCAACAGAGCACATATTGCATCACCTGAAAACAAGTATCTGCTTGTTTTCTCTCTCATAGATGTAGCTATTGCTTTCCTCTGGGAGAAGCAGTACTGTTATGTTCTGATAGTTCTGTGAGTGCATTTCAGATTATAACCTAAATATTTGGGCTCCACGAGCTGCTTCTGTGGGTTCCATGACAGGTGTTTAGGAAAAGAAAGTTCAATCAAAGTTATCATTAAGGGGATCCTCCGAATAATTCTTGTCCATATAAATGGGTCTCCACATCTAATTAAACTTTGAACTGCTAATTCCATTTTTTTGTTGTTGTTTTCCTCATCTTAAGACTATTTTTTCCACCAACAGTGTCTGTATTTAACCAGCCCTTACAGATTTATTTCTGATAAACAGCCTTTGTGTCTGCATGCAGAGAGATAACATCACAGGCGTATTATAAAAACTTCAGTGGTTTATAGCTCAATATGTGCATCCAGATTTGTCAATTGACTTGGCCATGGCTGATATGATGAAAAACATTACTCTTTTTCTAACAGCCTTAACATAGCCATTTCCTGAGTTGTTATATTTAACCAAACTCTCTGATAAACACTACTACATTAATTTTCAAATGGAAAGTGGATTCTGCACTGTTATATCTAGCATTTTTGCATGCTGCTTGGTTGACTTGGCAGGAAGTCGGGTGAGTTAGTGCCTTTACACTTTGTTTGGAGAAAGATCTGCGGGATAATTTAATTTTACTTTCTTGGAATTTGTATTACCTTAATCAGGGACCTTGATCTTGAGAACAGCAGCAGCCTCAGTAAGGGCTAAAAATGAAAAAAAAAAATGCAGAGGGTACAGAAATCCACTTTGGTGTGTTTGTAACTCTGTCTTCGTCATGGACTGTGTCCACCCCTTCTCCTCCACCCTGCAAACAGAAGTGTCCTGTCGCAGCAGGTACTTTGGGTTCTTTTGCCAGGAGTCATCTAAGAACAGTTTCCGTTGAATGTAATTCTGACATTTGTGAAATCACTGAAACTTCCACCAGCTTATACATTGCCAAAATTTCACTCCGTATTCCTGTGGTGTGCCAGGGAACGAACTCGTCCTGGTTCATTTTCCCAAGGCTTCAGCAGTGCAGGACATTCATACTTCTGCAGCCTTTTTCTTCTATTTAGCCAAGTCAGTAAAGACTCTTGTCATTACTATGAACAAAATCCTCACCAGCTTTCAAAATGGTCCTTTTTCTGTAGCCCTGTTCTGCTTCGTGTAGGTGATGTCACTCTGCTCAAATGCCCCAAATGCGTTTGTTCAGAACCGGAGGGGTGGGGGGGATTTGTCTTGGATTGTCAGGCCTGGAAGTTTTCAGAGCAGATAACTGATCTCTGGATTGCAGCACAGCTAAGGAACATGGTAAGGAATGTTGTCTCCAGCAGGCCTGTTCTGATCTGTGTCTTTGTTTCCTTCCAGATCCAGAAGCGTGACCAGTTCCAGCAGCAGCAGCAGCGCCAGTTCGGCTGGTGATTCCTCATCTGACAGTGACGACTCTTCTACCTCCTCCTCTGATGATGACAGCGACAGTGACGAGAGCTCCTCTACTTCCTCGTCTTCTCCATCCTCGAGTAGCACGTCCTCTTCTTCAGAGTTTGAATCGGATTCTAGTTCCTCCAGCAGCAGCAGCAGCAGCAGCACAGAGAGTAGTTCCGATGATGAGCCACCAAGGAAAAAGAAGAAGAAATAGTGTGGTACAGTCTGGAACTGTTGTTGAGTGAATGTTAACGCTCTGCAAAGGTGTTTTGAGCACATGGTTGCCAAACCGTTTAACTGGTCAACATTTCTACTGCTAAAACTTTATAAATGTTTTGCATAGTTGTTCATAGGACATGAGAGGTATTAAATGGCAAGTGAGACTTACTGAAAGAGTATTTTTGTGATTTATCCTTTTATGGAAAATTTACTTTTTTAGTTCAAAAAATCTATCATCAGATTTGTTTATATGAGCTGAGGTCCAGTAACCTGGATGTTTACATGCTGGAAAGCAAAAGCTTTTTATTGCAGATCGTAATGTGCATCATATGCTACTGCTCCGCTGCTGACAGCTTGACTTACACGTAGAGAACCGTGTGAAGCATCAGCAGGCAAGGTTGGGCAATGCTGGCTGTGGAGCTGGCGCTGCCCAGCCCCAGGGCACCGCCAGGACCCTCAGTCTCACCGGTAACAAACCTATTCTGTGCCGCAGAGCTTTTTCCTGATGGCTTTTCCTGATGCTTCCAGGACGAGTCTTAACTGCAACATAAAGCTTTAAATAGTGTTCATTTGTTAATGATCAGTATCCCACGTGTGCGCCGTACGGAGGCTTTAGTCTTTTGGACTTGCCTGTTTCCTTAGCTCGTGTCTGTGTGGTGTGTTCTGACGGTGTCTCTGGCAGCAGGGTCTGGAAGAAAGGAGCAGTGCACAGTGCAAGAATTAGGACTGATGCTGCTTAGGAGGTTCATCTTTGTGCCTTTTTTTGTAAATTCAATGTATCCTAGTGAGAGAAGGGCTTGAGTGGGTGTTTTTCGGAACTCCATTAGATTTCCGTACAGAATATGGTCAGTAAAATCAGAGAAATAGTAGTAACAAACAAAAACAGGCGCTATTTTCAAGGAGATAGAAAAAAAGCTATTTTCACTGGATGCTCAGTAAGAGAAGGAGTCTCCTTTAAATAGAGGTCCCAAAGGAAAGTGTTTCCCTCTTGATATTTTTGCAAAAAATTGTTGTGTAATGGAGGATTACCAATCGTGGTGTTTGGCACACAGTGACTGGCATTATAGTCTGCAGTGTAATCGGTCCCTGATTTTTATGTAGTTGTGTGTACGTGTCCATGAAAATCTGACATGGGAGAAGTTAGTGGGGAAAAAAAAAACCATGAACACAACAAAAGCAAAATCCAAACATACTGCAGAACAATTATTGCTATTTGCAAACAGAGAGTAATTTGTTATTTTGGTGGGTTGAAGCAGTTGGCATTAGTATTTGGATTTGTGATGCAGTCTCTTAAACTCATTTTTGGAGCGCACTGTTTTGCGGGAGGGGGCATCACATGCGGAAGAATTCTTAAATATCTTGGTTTAGGTAAAATACAGTAACTAAACTATTTTTTATATTTTTATGGATAAAGTAGTGTCTAGAGTTACTTTTGAATAAACTGTGCATATTTAAGTGTTTGAAAATATCTATGTTGTGTGTTTTAGTCTGTAATCATTACTGTGTTTTACACAACATTCTGCAGACTGTAAATAAAATCCCAGAAAATTGTTTAATTCTTGAGTGAATGTACCATTTAATGGGAAAAATTAATAAATTATTAAACAGTAGTTGCTAAGTTCATGCTTAATGCAAATGTGATATAGTTGTGCTGTTAAGACCATCTTGTACATTCATTTATTTAGTGCTGCTGCGTTTGTGTGCAGATGGTTTGGTCAGAAGTGTGTTGCTTCACACCAGTACATTAATTCTCCCCTTTAAGTTGTCCCTGCCAAGAAAAGAGAAGTTTAAGGTGGTTGGACCACTACTAAGTACTGAAGTGAGTCATTAACGGAGGGGGTTGGTTTGTTTGGTGTCTGCAGTCGGACAAATCGGGTCCATTCACAAGGACGAAAGGAAACGCTTGTGCCTGTTGGGTTCTGTTGTGGGAGCTACGATAAGGTAACGCAATTACAGATGATACTAGGGAGACCTTAATTTAATTTCTGATCCGCTGTTGGCTCACGAGTGGAGATCCAAAGAGAGGGATTTCTGCTTTCACTGAATATCCGATATCGCCAAATGCTGGTTAAGTCTGAGACCAACCATAAGTCCCTCTGTACTCAGATTTTAAAAGAAAAAGTTTAATTTCAAATGAAATATTTTGGGGGTTTTTTTTAATCGCCCTTTTTGTTTAATTTGTCTTTACATATTCTTATTTTACAGAGTAAAACCCAACCAGCCTGTCAAGAGCCTTACCAGTTCATCTTTCACTAGATCTTATCCTGATACCTTACTGGATGCCTTGATTCAATTTTTTTTTTCAACGGGAAAGGTATTTCTTTAATTCCTGTCTCCCAAAGCTCTAGGTTAAGTACAAAAGATCATTATTCAAAACAAAACACAACAAAAAAACCCCCCAACAACTAAGTAGAAATTGTTATATTTCCTAAGCAGTTACATGAGACCTGTGTAGCTCTGAACAGCCTCCATTTTAATCCTCGTAATTACAAGTGAAGCTGCCGTTGCTAATTGAAGGGAAGCAATTGGTGCAGCCTCCTAGAAAAACAGCCCCAGGAAAAGGCATCACATTTCAAGGAGAAACACTGTGAACTGGTGGGAGAGTGGAAAGAGGGAGAGACAACCTGATCTGCCAGTCCAGGGCTTTATTAAATCAAGCATCTGACGGTCAGAAACAGTGTTTTGGGTGCCCCCGATGAAGTCGCGTTACACAGTCTCTCGTGGATTGATGGATTATTTTTTTTTTTTGTGGAGGAATCCTTAATAAATAGGACTTTTGCTATCAGCTGGATTTCATTTTTAAAGAAATGGATCAATCTATCTTAACCCCATGAGTTTAACCTTCTTTATGAAGTTATACAAGGACGCAGTTTCAAAGCATCTGTTTGAAACTCCCTGAATTTATCCAGCTCTGCCTTAACCAGACCCTGAGACACCCGTGGTGTCCGAGATGGATCTTCACGGCCTAATTGTGTTAACTGGGAAGTGTAAGGGGGCCAGGGGGCAATACAAGACATAATGGCAGAGTGTAAGTTTAACTTTTGAGATTGGGTATATCAGAAATGCCAGGGGCAGAACATAACCAGAAACACCACTGAAACCTGATAAAAAGGGGTATTTTTATTATTTCTCGTTTGTTTCTGTTATTTACAGCACAGTGGTGCGTTCTCAAAGCAGCTCCTTGCCCAGATGGAATAGGGAAGTTGGAGGTGCGTTTCATTTTGGGGGAGGTTGGGGTGGTTGTGGTGTTGGTCTTATTTCAGTGTTGTAACAAACTCAGATTGAGCTGCCAGTTAAAACAGTTACAAAGGGTTTGAGCTTGGCTCTGGGTTTAAACTGGCACGGTGGCTTTTTACGGCGTGTCTGGGCGGGGGGTCCCGGAGCCCGGGTTTGGGAAGATCTGTGTGCTGGAGGTCGTTACACCTACGAGGAAAAAAAGGGGTTTTGCACCATTCTGCTGTACTTCACTGACATATTTCAAACAAATAACAAAGTATTGCTTTTAAAATATGAATCTAAAGTAGAACTATGTTCTAGTACATTTCAAAATCAGCTGAAGTGGAAGAACTAGTTTTTGTCTGAAAATGTTTCTATAATACAGTTGTAGGTTTTAGAATTAATTACGTTTCAGGTTATCAAATAATGCGTTAATGTGCAGGAGGAGGGTGGTTCTTCTGCAGCGCGACGCCGCCATTTCAATCCGTACCGGCTGGCGCGGGAGCCGCGTTTTAAGGGGCTTTAACCGCTTTTTAGCGGTTCCGGGGGCCGCGCGTGGTCCCGCCCGCGGTCCCGCCCGCCGCCGCCAGGGGGCGCAGCGCGCGGGGTCGCTCCCCGCGCCCTCCCACGTGACGCGCTCGCGGGGGGCGGGGCCGCGGGCACGCCCCCTCCGCCTTTCCGCTTCGCGGGGTCACGTGCTCGCGGAGTTCCCCCCCCCACCCCCCGTCGGCGGGTCACGTGAGCAGCGGCGGCGCGGGGGTTGCCGGGAAGCGCGAGTGCCCGGCTGCGGGAGGAGCCGCGGCCCGGCCGGACGGAGCGGCCCGGGGGCACAGGCCGCTCAGGCCCACGGCGCCGGCCCTCCCCGACCTCGCCTCGCCGCCAGCCCCGCCCCGTCCCGCGATGGAGCGGCGGGACCCCTGGGGAGCCGCCGTCGCCTCCCGCCTGTGAGCCGTTCCCCCTGCCCGGGCCTTGTCCCCCGCCGGGGCCGAGCCCGCCCCTGCGCTGCCTGGGCCGGCGGTGACTCGGCGGCGGCGCCCCCGCTCCCTCGGGCCTCTTCGTCCCCCTCTCCCCGCCCGGCGGGCCGGTGGCGGCCCCAGGAAATGGTCCGGGCCTAGCGGAGCGGCCAGCGGAGGTGAGAGGCGGCTGGGACCGGCAGGGGGGCACCGGGCTGACCGGGACCGGCAGCGGGGCAGGGGACACCGGGCTGACCGGCGCCGGCAGCCCCGCCGGCGGGGGGAGGGCAGGATCCCGGGAGCGGCTGCCGTCGGACCCCACTCTGCCACCCCCTTCCCCGGCTCGTTTCCCGGGGAGCTTCCCCGGCCCGTCCCTCCGTGCCAGCGGTACCTGCGCGGGCCCGGCCCCGCCGGGCTGCGGGTGCGGGCGGTTCCCGGCCCGTCTCTCCCGCCTCAGCCCGTGGCGTTTCCCCGCAGACGGCCGAGAGCAGCCACACACCGGCGGGACCGGGGGGCTGTGCCGGGCACCGCTCCCCCCGGCCTATCCCGCCGGGTTCCTCTCCCGAGAGAGCAAAACCTGGGTGGCCCCCGTTAAAACCGACATTTGGGATGGGTCCTGGTGCTAACGGGGCCGGTGCGTTCCCCTCTCTGAGCTGTCGTGTTTAATCGTGTTCCAGTAATTGACGTAAGGGCTTTGTTCCTTCCCCTTTGCTCTCCGTGTTTCTCTGGGGATGGAACGGGGAGGGCTGGGGGAGACTGGGAGCTACGCTCGTTGTGGGAAATGGTTTCGGGCAGGTGCTGGTGAAGGTCGGGAGAACAGAGACTCAGGGGTTATTGACCCCCAGTCACATTGTCCGTGTGAGTGAGCAGACAGTTGTTATGTAAAGTGTCATCCCTGGTGAGGGTTATGTGTGATCCAAAAAGTGATTGCTTAACATTTCTGGAACCTGGGCTGACAAGTGCTTTCCCCCCCCACGCCTCCAATGAACAAAAAGCAAGGAAGTGTAGAGATGTCTAATGCAGATATTAGTGCTTTCAGTTGCTGTGTCGTTTATTCGCTTGAAATGAGAAAGTTGTTAACTTCACGTTGGGGGAAAACTGAGTGTGTTTATACGCGTATTGCAAATACAGCCTGCGAAGAGGATGTTCTGATGCAAAGAGAGCTCCACTTTGCAGGAGTGGGCCCCTCTGTTTCACAGCTGGGCTCCTTGGCTTATGCTGGCCTTGCTTGATCGTTTACTTGGGGAGATTCTGGTGGTTTGAAATGTTCCCGTGTTTCAGTGATGTCAGGCAGACCTCCCACCCGCCTCTGTGCGCAGAACAGGCACTTACTCAGCATCAGTCGTCTTGTGCAGCTCGAGTCTGTGCTTTTATTTGTCACCTTATTGCCAGTTCCCTTCTAGCTGCTGAACTGCTCCTCATGGGTGTATTTCTCGTTCCTTATGTTTCTTTAAAACTTCCGAATATCTTAAGTCCTTGGAACACTGTGCTTTGCAGCCCCAGGGTGTTGTTGCGAAATAGGATCTAGTCAAGCGCTTTGGAGGAGTTCTTGTACACTCGATTTGTCATTTTGTTATCTCCTGTAATGAGAGACACATTATTAAACTCATGTTGCTGCTGCTGTGTCCTCTGCCTCAGCAAGGTGCGACATATAGAGTCTTAGTCACGTAGGTTGTGTGTGGTGTTACACTGAACTTATACAGCAGCTTGTCATGGTAATTGTGCAGTTCTTGTTGGTCAGTAAATAGAAAGAAAATTTTATGCTTTGGCATTATTAATTTCTTGGCTTTATTAATGTCTCAATATTTTTTTTAAAATTTCCTAACTGCTACGCTGTGTGTTTGCAGCTTTGTGCAAGAGCAAGCTCTCCTGTTGAGCGGTTTTAACAGTCATGAGAGAAAACAGTAAATTTCAACTCTAGTCTCAAAAACAGTTTCAGGTCCCTGATATTTCCTTTAAACATCTCTGCAGTTCTTGTTTTGTGACTTTTCTCCTCTCTCTGAAACACTGAGAGAGACTGAGCCCCTGGGGAAGGTTTTTGTGCAAGAAGTCACACAGCAACCAACAAAAAAAGTAGTTCATATATATATTTGTGTGTTTTACGTTCTTCCCAGTTATAATGATCTGAACTTCTTAAAGCATAATAAAACTTCAGGGAAATAGTACTTGGATTTCCAGGTTTTCTTTTTAGTAGGCTGGAATGCTTTTGCATGGTTATAACCCAACTATTTGATGAGAAGATGCTGCGTATTTTTATCTGAAAATGTCATACAATTCGCATTGTTCAGGTTTTGTAGATAGTTACAGCAGAAATCTGCCCTGGCATTAGTCGGTAGGTAATAAGTTGGCACGTACGCACTGGTTCCTCCTTCCTTTTCCAGCGCGCAGCGGTTGGCGAGGATGCTCTGCTGCACTTTTTCCGCTGTGGTTGCTCCTGGGTGTCGGGTGTGACTAAAGACGTATCTGACTTGTGTGATACTGGCTGGGAGAGCGGGTCCAGCACCTTTGGAAGCGTCCAGGGACTCTGGGACCAAGTGGTGGGCAAACCGCTGCCCCTCCTGTATTTTTCAGTGCTTGGAAGAGTCACCATAACTGCTTGTAACTGCTTCTGGTGCTTCCCTTCCTGTCCTTCCTGCTCAACCTTGCTTTGTGAGTGTTTTAATCGTTGCTGCTCTTACTCTTTGCTCCAGATGAACAGAACTCTGCATTGTTGAGGGTGGAAATATTAACCAGTGATACCTGTGTCTGAGGCTGAATCTCAAGGGTTGGGACATGAAGTTGGCACCTGTCCTGTGGGCAGGGTTTGTCTTTGGGGTGTGCAAAGAGCACGAGCATCTTCCGAGAGGCTTCTCTGCAGCCGCGTGTGTGGGGCTGGGAGGGGCCGGTTGCGCGGTGCCGGGTTTGGGGTCTGCCTGTCTGAGGATGGAAGGGTGGTCTGGAGATTTTAGTGACTTTGAGGTTTCTTTTCTGCTGCAGTAATTGTTCTCAGCCACATAATTTCAGATTGTTACTCACATGTGGTTTGTTCTACAGGCGTATTTCCTTTCTCCAGTGTTACTAGAGTCTCAGTTACCTTCAACAGAGGCTGAGAAATAACTCGAGTCCGCCTGTCTTGGAGTTGATATAAAGAAAGAAGCGATGTTGATGTCATTTTTTTCTAAGTAGTGAGGAAAAAATGCCCCAAATTGTGGGGGGATGGAGAGGCTGTAGGGTGAAGAGGGACTGTCTGGAAATGAGTCAGGAAACTTGAATGGATGACTTTTAGGTAGAGGAGAGTTAGCTGTGTGTAAAATATATTGGTAACTGTATTAAAGTAAGAAAATAAGAAATCAGGTATATAGAATTACAAAACTAAGGATGAAAGAATTACCTGGCAATTATTCTTCTCTTGCAGGATGGTTCCTTCTCTGCAGTTACTAGTGACTAACATGATGCTCTCCACTTGTGATGTGACGGGTTCTGTCCCCGCTTAGGAAACAAAACTGCCCAGGCTCGTGCTCCTTCCCGTCAGAAAGCTTTTCTCCTGAGTTCTAAAAGTAGTACTGCTGTCTCCTGTGGGAATCCAGATTTCATCTCTTTTTAGATACTTGAACTATTCCTGTTGAATTGAGGTTTCGCATTTCGAATAATTGCGTTAGTGCTCTCTGAGATGAAGATCTGCTGTTTTCTGCTGGCTGTGCCAGCTCCAGCCGTGCCGTCCAAACGCCGTTTTCCCTGTAGCCGTGATTTGTTCGCCTTGTGCGCTTGTGTCTCACTGGTGTCTGCCATCTCCCCAGGCTCTCCAGTTCTTACTGCTTTCCAAGTTTCTTTCTCCAACTTTGTGTTTCAGCCCTTTTTCCTGATGTAGTGAACTGTATTTTCTCCCCCAGTGCATTAGCTTGTCGTTTTTCAAGTTGTCATGTCTCTTGTTCTTACTTGATCCATTAATTCTTGCTGATGAATGTAAAACCAGGTTTATTAACTGGCAGTAGCACTGAGTGTCAACAGGAAAAAAAGAAAAAAAAATCTCCTTGTGCTCAGTACTGTACAAACATTGAAGAAGTTCCTGCCCTGAAGTCTTAAAGTAATTTTCTGCTGTTAGCAGCTCATTAAGAAAAGTTTTCCAGCACTTCTGTCTGTCCCAGCAGCACCTCACCAGACAGCTCACAGCCGCCTTTACTGATCTCTCTTTATGACAGTTCGTCTCAGTTTCTGTGCGTGTCATAACGTTTATTGATCATTTGCTAGAGCGTGTCACTTTCCATGTTTTATAATTAAACAGAGTGTACTTTACTAATATGATGAACCTGTAAGGATTGTGTTTTTCAGGACACAGTTAGTTGTTCCAGATCTCCTCCCTGCCGCCCCACAGCAGGTCCTTGCTGATACAAATAATTCCCAGTAAGGGCACCGGGAGCGCAGACCCGAGGAGCAGAGGGCAGGGTCTGCTGCAGTTCTCTTCGGCCTGAGCAGCGTGTTTATTTTCCGGCAGAAGGTTGATGTTCCCCCGTTATCTGCAGTTGCCCAGAGTAGCTTTAAGCTTCTCTTTCAGGTTGGACTCAAAACTTCCCTCAGCTTTTCAGTTCAGTGGCTCATTGGTGGCAGGGCAGAAGTGCCCCCTGTGTGTCCCCCAAGGCGCGGGAGTGGCTCTGCTGGCTCGGGGGGTGTTGGAGACTCTGTCAAACCAAAGCGGATCCCCAAACTTGGTGCTTTTGGAACTCTGCCGCTTGTACTGTGTGCACCGTTAAGATGCGCAGGCGCCCAGGTTTGGGGCTGTGACTTTGTATTCTCCTGGAGACGGGGGCAAGCACTTGGCTGGATCATACGTCATTGTATTTACATATGTTTTCCAATTTTAAGGGAAAAATATTGTATTTTTAATTTCTAGAACCAAACATTGGCAAAATAGTGTTTCTAACCAGTGACCAGTTAAAAAGTACTCTTAGGCAGTAAAAATTGTTCAAGCTCGTCCTTATCTCAGATTCTACGGTCTCACCGCGGTAAACTGCCCCATATTTGATACTTTCCTCAACAGCTTTGGTTTCTGCTGAAATGTCCCACCATCAAACAGTCTCTTTCCTATTTGTCATTGAAGTTGAGCGGGTACGTGGGAATCTACTTGGAGAGTTAAATCATGGTCGGTGATGGGGCGGCGACATGAGACGTGGAAACGTGTTTCAAATATAGAAACCAAATAAATGTGAGGGGGGCAGAGCAGATGTTGTGCGGCTCCCGCAGCCGCGTGGAGCCTGTGGATCCCGAGGCCGGAGGCACCTCCCCGTAGATAGAACGGACTCCAGATAAATTGCAGCCACCCCGGAGCCTTATAAGGCAATGTTAGTGCAACCGGTCACAGCACCGGGAGATGGGAAACGAGTCCTGGTGGCTTCATCTGCCACCGCGGCGCTTCTGCTCGGGGCTTTGTCCTCTTGTGCTTTGGGGCTGGGAAGAACAGTCAGAAATGCCAGAAAATGCACAACAGTCAGGCATTTCCTTCATGGGATCGTGTTGCAAGTGTCTGTTTTAAATGAATATTTACACTCATATTGGTTGTCTGTAATATTTTTAATATAAATTATGCATCAAAATACTGTGCTAACGTTGCTATGACAGATCAATAGCGGCTCGTAATTGTACACCTTTGTACATTCACAAGTGGGGTTTTTTTTTGTTTCTGTATTTAATTTCCAAAAGGCGTTAAAGAGGTTTCAGTGTTGGAAGTGTTTAAATGCTTTTAATCAGGCTTTGATGTGCACAAATCATTAAAGCGAGTAGGATGAGGAGATAAGAGTCCACAGTTCTCTTTGTACAGTTTGGCTGCAGAGCAGCTAAGGGAGTGGTTTTCCTATAAGGGAGGTAAAAGCAAACAAAAAAAAGCCGCATCAAAATGGGAATGGAGTTTTTGTGTCATGTTACGTGTTTCGTGGGCAGAGCAGTAACCAAAGTTTCTGGAAAAAAATTCTGAAATCTACCAGTTTCATTTTGCAATGTTCCATTACCATTAGCATAAGCATTTCTGTATTTAAAGATAATTAAAAAATTGCTTGGTCAAAGTCCAAATCTGTAAAATTGAGCCATTAAGATAAAAAATTCAGAAAACATTGAATATAGGGGAACAAGTTAAAGAACTTAATGGAGGAAAGTTAAGTTAGCAAGTTGTACTGAATTCTGGCATAAATAATAATAGTAACCTAATGGAAGTTACTGCGTTTGGGAAACGCTTGATTTTTAAAAGCTATCTTAATATTTTGTTCTTTTCACTTCAAGGGCCTTGAAGCATAAAGATTGGCCAAGATGAGATAACACGGGCTGATATCTCCTGTCTTTTCTTGATGTGCTGGGTGGTCCTGCGTGGCAAAGAGCTTCCCCATGCTTTTGGTTGTGTGTTTTGAGTCGGTTTTTATATATTTGGGTGGGTGGGAGGGAGGCGAGTGGGGGAGTTTCTCTTTGTTTCTTTGAGATGTACCACAAAATCCAGAATTTGCAGTTCTTGTGTAGCTCAAAGCGCTCTGACCGCTGTACCTGCCCTATTTATTGTTTTACAGTGATTTTGGCCTTCTGCTGCTGATAAGATAAATGAGCATCACATGAAAATGTTAATCTGGCACAGTGAAAAGCACGGTGTAGGCTGCCTTGAAAAGGTTTTTCCTGGAGCCGTGATTACTTCTGACGAAATATCTGCACCAATTATATTTAATGAGGAAAAAATACAAGTGAGAAGTTTGTACCATGATACCTTCTTAGCCAATAATTACTAGAAATATGTTTTACTAGCAGAAAGTTTTAACAGGGAGTCTTCAGCTTAAATTTGTTAATCACTAATAACCTCCTAAAAGAAAAGACTCTTTTTTCTTCATTTTTTTCTCCAATTTTCTCCTTTTTTAAGGAAAAAGTTGCATTCTTTTATGGCCACATGAAGCAAGATCTGTGCTGAGTTGGCGATTAAAGATGTTTTCATGGTGTCCTCTTCACATACCTAATTGGCCCAAAGAGCTCATGTTGATTAGTGTGTTTGGGTTTATTTTAGTGCAACCCGATTGCCATTTGCTGAATCCGAGATGTGACACAGTGTGTGGGGCCGCGGGCTCGGGGTGGGCACAGCCGGCTGGGCTTCAGTCCTGCTTTCTGTTTGAGAGGAGCACAAAATACACATCTTATTGGCTGGTAGAACGCAGCCATTTTTCTAGCAGGAGTGTACTTTGTATTTAGATAATTTGTTTTAATCCATTGTAAAACTTAGTATGTTAAAAATTATTATGTGTAAGTAAATAATTAATTATACCTTGGCTTGTACTTGGTAGAATTCGGTGAATTCCCCGGAGGAGCTGCTGTGGGATTCCTGGGGCACTTAGAGCAGTTTTATCTGTTCACAGAGACCTTACCAGGTTGGAGCTTTGTAACAAACTGACACGCCAAAAGTGTCTGTGCAAACTCAAGTGGCCTATTGCATTCAGTGTTTCGAAATTCAACTGAATTTTGACAAGACTTGTGCAAGGTTGCTTGTGCTTTTCTTTAAGTTTGTACAAGAAAAAGTGTTTTTTCTGCTGGCAAGATTCGGTGAGTCTCACTGATTTTAAGTTATATATATTGTTAGGATTCTATGCTTTGCAGCTTCGTGTCTGCCTTTTAGCTTCTAGTTAAAGGTCCGTTGGGAGCCGCAGTTCAGACCCGGCTTGCACAACGCTCGGGCTTTTCATCAAATGCAGAAGTTGAATTTTTGGCCCGAGTAGACTGAAAACTGTTTCTAGACCTGCAGAAGATACTTTATAATGGTGATTATTCATAATTATCGTATCTGTGGTGTAACTGTGCTGTCCCTGGACGGGGCTTGGGTTCTTTTTGGGGCTTAAACGCGATAGGTGTGTGACCAGCCTGACTTTGGTTGTGAGGCTACATCCAGAAAGGTGAGAAAAAGCTGGAAGAACTTTGGGGGGGGAAAAAATCCCCAACAACTTGACATCGTTAGGGTTGGAAAAAAGATAACCTCGTTTTATTAAAAGGGTTTGTATAGCTATATTAATGTTTATCAACTTTTCCTGAAGTAATTGACGCTATTCTAAATGTCTTGGTACTCGGTGGCTGCTGAAATGTGAATGCTTTTCTCAGCCTGCTTACAGGGGTTATAAAATACAGGTGGTATTTAATGGGTAGGATGAAAGGTTCCAGCTTTCCAGCTCCTTTAACTGGTGTTTGTTTGGAAGCACCAAACATCAAAGCTGCGGCTTTCCTGCTGATTTTCACTTTACCTCTCTAGATAGTTCTGGTTGCTTCCTTTTGCTTCCAAATTATTTTTTGCCTTGTCTGCAAATCTTAAACACTCCTCTGCCCTAGTGGGGTTTTCCAAAGTTTAACTAATACGTGCTCTCATCATCTTCAGTGTACTTAAGTTTAAAAAGCAAGTTTTAAGTTACCAGAAAGTATCCCGGGTCTCAAAGCTGTCATGTCGTTCAAGTACCAGCGGCAGGTTTTAGACAGGGAGCAAATCGTTATGAATTTGGTAAACTTTGCATAAAGTCAGGGCTGAAAACTGGGAATCAAAGTTAAAATTCTTATTCTCTCTTTTCTGGTACTCAAACTTGTGGACTTTTAGAAGTCTACAACCCTTCCAGTTTTCAAGATTTAAAGCAATCCTGGAAATGCTGTAACCACGAGCAGGGACCCCGGCACTGTGAGTTCGAGCCGTCACTTTGCGGATACGTTTATGTTCTGCCATGCATGAACTCACTTGGCTTTTTGATGCTTCTCCTCCATTCCTTTGGTTGTTCTGGTACCAGTCTGGAAACATAATTGACTCGGTTGTGCGACTCTGCTGTTCTGTAGCAGAACTCATATAAAACATAAAACATAAGGTGTTTTCTCTGGTTCGGGAGAGTTCATCCCAAGGGTGCAGTTCCTTGGCTCTGGCTGCTCTGCTGACCTGCCCTCCAGCGTCCTCCTGCGCTTGTCCGTCAGTCCTGACCACGCTGCTTGTCGGCTCTTGCAGAGTCCACCTGGCACACTGCGGCACAGAAAGCACAGGCAGTAATTTAACAAGACTTTTCTGGATTTTCATTGTTGTTTTGTTTTAAACAGGTTGCTTATCCCTGCTCTGCAATGCTGATAGAACTGTTGGGGGGGCCATGGAGCGTTCAGACTTACCTGTATTTCACAATAGCGCTGTCCCCAGAATATGTATTTTGAACCTGTGCAGGTTTCCCTAATTCAGCTGAAACGTCTCCAATGAACGGCTGCGTCAGCACAACCAGGAGCACGACACGGGCTGGAGCTGCTCGGGCACCTGCCCTGCGCCAGGGCCCTGGAACCACACCTGTGCTACCCTTGCAAATTCATAAACTGCCTTTCGCTTCAACTACCATGTAGAGCTGGGCACAGGATGGTTTAAAAGCCCCAAAATATTGTGTTACTCTGATACTTGTGTTGTGAAGATGCATCAAATAAAAGTGATGTTTAGAAAATAAGCTGTGCTTCAAAGAGCAAGGGAAGAGTCAGAGATGCTATCGGTATTTACTCTGCGCTCTCACATGGAAGAGACCTTACTCCTGCGAGCAGTTACCAAAGACCCAAGTGGTTTCTGCAGCTGCAGGATTTATTATCGCAAACCCAATGTTCTTTTAGAACGTTGTGCAGCAGTGTGCGAACCTTGGTCACCATAGGATGTCCCATATCAAGGTCTTGTGGGCCGGTGCAGATAGATGGTCCTTCACTGAGGCTGGGGGAACTGGCAGGTAAACCTGGGTGATGTCTGTGATGAACTCATCCTTTTTCTGTAGTTCTGTTCAGGTGGCAGGAGGATGTGAACCTGGAAATGAATGTGACTGTTCCCGTTGGCATTTTCACTCATATAGTTTAGATGGCACCTCATTGAAACATGATGTGCTGTTTCAAATCTTACACAGAGCATATTTATCAGAGAATTTCTGTTAAATGAATAATCCTTCCTTAATCCTAATGCTGTAGAGTTCATAACACTCCAATGTAATTATGTCTTTTATGAAAGTAAATTAATGTGAGGAAGTTAGAACTTTAACAGCGAGATTAACGTTGGATGTCTGAATAACTATTGCTTAATAAAATTTAAACACCACTTGTCTTGGCTTCAAGGTTTAAAGAGAAGAACATGTAGGCACAGGAACGCGGTTATTAAGTGTCCGCCCAATTCAACTGCAGAATATTGTTGGGAAACAGCATTAGAATATGATTTAGTCAACCTGTGAGGACTTGAAAAGGCTGCATGTGAAAGTTTCGTGTTCATGATGCTCCATCTTTTTGCACTGTGCAAATTATAGAATCTGCCAGTGATGGAGAATTGAAAGGATGAGGAAAATGTCGTTGTCTGAGTGTGAGATTGAATTGGCCGAAGTCTGGGGAGTTGGGATTTGTGTGAGAAACAAATTTTTGTGTTCTCAATGGATGGCAAAGCTCTGAGTCCAGTCTGCTCTGTAGTGCTTTTAGTTTTGTTGTCTTCTGACAAGGATGTCAGGACTTGAGCTTCAGGTGGTGTTAAAAAGAATATCGTTGCCTTGGTTAAGAAAGCCTCCTGTCCCTGAAAGTATTTTGGTATTGCAAGATGAAGCAAATAGAAATGCAGAAACTCAGGAAGTTGGTGTCCCGTGAGCAGCTCTGCTTCCTATGAAGCAAACAAGGGGGGACCCTTGTTTCTGTGTAGGGTTCATTGGGGGGGAAAGAGCCAGACATTTTCATTACAGTGTAATGCTTTTGCACGAAAGTATGACATTTTAAAGAACGGGTAGTTTGAGATCTCTTGAGATCCCTCGAGTAAATTACATCAAACCAATTTTGCAAATTCTTCCTGGTTATAAACTATTTTAAGCTATTTTAGTAGCATGTTTTAGAAATGGATTTAAAACGTGATTTTAAATGAGCTTTATTGCAACTGCTGATGTTAGAAATCTCCTCCTTAACTTGGCTTCTAAAATCCAGTTGCTGGGTGTGAACTGTTACCTTCGTCAAAACGCAGCCCTGGCTTCTGTGTGCCGAATCTCGTGTGTGCCGAGCGATGTACCCATTTCTCATCCAAACTTGTTTAACGAAGCGTTACACTTAGTGAGCCTCTTCAGTTCTAAGGGATCCCCAGGTCCTTTTTCAGCAGTTAGTGTTGAGTTACAGGTGGTCACTGTGATTCTTTGACCTGTCATTGTGCTGTGGTGGTTTCTCAGGTAGCAGACGCGGCTGGTTGTGCTTGGGCAGCCCAGTGCAGGTCCGAGGGATGGAGGGGCAGATAAAGTGATGAGCAGGAGGTAACGACTTCATCATCGCTTGACCGAGGCACTGGAATTAACAATGTGCTCTTAAAAAAAGTCCTGTGAAGTTTTTCTTGACTAAGGGTGATGATTTGCGTTCTGAGTGGCAGCGGCAAGTCCAGGCGCATTGTGCTTTCTGGGGCTTTCTGCGCGTTTGGCAGCCGGGGAGGAAGAAGCGCCGGCAGCAAAGTGCGAGCGCTGCCTTCGTGGGAGCGCTCGTCAAACATTAACCTGACCTAGGCCGACTTGGCTTTATTTGATTTATTGTTTTTAAAGCTCTCCCACCCAAAGGTGTTCACGTCCAGCTCTTATGGTACTTGATGGTCTCCCTGTTGAATGTGCAGAAGGAGCCTCTGACATGAAGGGTGGGAGGGAAACATTTATATTTTTATTGTAGAAATGAGAAACGTTTACGTTGGTGTTAGAGAAATGAGAAACGTTTACATTTATATTAACGGTGACTCACTGGTTTGTATTTATATTGAATTACCGGTCCAACTGTGATGGTAGTGCGTTAGCAGCCCCGTGCTGGAGGTGCAGCTGGGCAGGAGTGCGTTCGCATCCACGTCTCTAAATGAGATGACGGCTCCAGCTTGTTCGTGTTCACGGTGCATCTCAGTGTGAGGTGCCTGGCAGCGAGTCCATGGCTGCCCAGTTGGAATTGAGGAATCCTGCCTGTCTAACCAAGCTCTTCTCTGGAGCCACCGCAAACCAGCCCCCCCGGCCCGGAGCTGCACGGGGGGACCCGCAAGGAGAGAAAGAAAACAGAATAAATACTGTGGCCTTTCCAAAAGGTGTTTTTCCCCGTTTTGTGACACATATGAATATTACTTGAATTCTCTGTAAACTCTTGTTCTTAGTTTTGTTCCTTATTTCAGTGTTATAAAACTATGAAGGTGACTTTGGTGCTTCTGTATTTGCAACGTGGTGATTGCCCTTTAAACTTTATCTGGAGGAGCGAACTGTTTGTATTTCATTGTGCAAAGAGATGTGTTATTTTAGTAGGAAATGTTTTATTTTTTCCTCCATTTTTTTTCTCTTTGCCATAACTTAGAAAGCCAGAAAGCCAGAAGTTAAGACTACACTGTCACTTCTATGTGACGAGTATTAAATAGTTCTTGGTGACACCAGAGCACGTTCCAGTTTGGTGTATTGGTGAGTTTTTGTTGATTTTGTTGTTATGGGGCAGTTACTTTTTTTAGTTTCTCCCTTTTTTGACAGCTGGCACATGAGTGCATTTGTGTTAACAACTGGCAGGGTAGCATTTTCCGGTTGTGTACATGCTTTTGGGAGAGGATCAGCAGCGATGCTGTACTCGACACACGAGTCAGGAGCAGCGTGCTGTCCCAGCTCCTTAAATGCTCCTTGCTGTTCACGGTACAAGAAAAGTATTTGGAATAGGTATATTTGGGAGGGACTTGGATGCAGTGCTAAGGCAGTTTTTGGTATTTTTAAATGACTTCTGAAAATGTAGCATTCCTCATTACAAGCAGGATTTCCAGCTTTTTTTTCCTCTCCTTTAAAAAAAAAAAAATTAAAATTGATTTGAGTTGTCTGTGCCTGGTGCAGCTGGGTGTGCCCTGCACCAATTGCTAGATAACGTGCGTTCTCTCTGAAGACTGTTTATCGTTCAGGGCCAAATGTTGTCAAACAAAATTAGTGTTTCATTGCAGCCAATTAACCAGCACTGGCTAAATGAACTGTTTGCTTTCTCTTGCTTATGAAACTCATTCAGGTGTTACAGACGTGCTTGGCAGATCCGCCGGTGCCCGGTCGGACAGCGCTGGGTTTGGGTCACGTTTGGAGGGTTCGGGATGAGGGTTCGCCCGCCGGTGTCAGGAGATGGAGCGACGCTGGGGAGCGGATGGGCTGGGGCCCCTTTCCTTTCACAGCCTTGCCAGCAAAACCTTGGCAATGTGGCTGTGTTGGTCGTGGGTTATTTTGGGTTTTTTGTTTGTTTCTCACCAAACACGTGGTCCAAAAGCCCCACATCTGGGTTCTGTCCCCCAGCGCCGCTGCCGTCTCCTAACGCGAGTGACAAAGTCCGAGATGACGATGATGGCTCAACTGAACTCCAGCCAACGCTGTGCCCTTTTTGGATTAACAGAAACACCAAATAGGATTTTGTAAGCTGTTGGAACGAGAAATGAAAATTGTGTTTCTGGTATGGATGATTTGAATGGTGCTTGACTAGTTCATGTGCTTAGTGCGTCTGGATCAGCACTTAGCGGTGGTTAAAGAACACTTGTTTTGCAGCAGAACACTACGTGATCTAAGGAAAAAGGTGCAATGTTGCCAGAACTTCACTGAAATCACTGCTTTGAGTAGAAATGTTTTGGGAGGAAGGGAGACCGGGAAACAACATCAAAGCTTGAGGTCAGAATATGTTGGAGAATGGGTGCCAAGAAAGGTACGTCAGGAGCAAAATAACCCCAAATCTAGAGGACATGGAGAGCACTGAATGGGGGGAGGGATGAGGTAGTGAAACTGCAGAACATCTGGGGGATGTTGAGGAGAAAAAGTATTTTAGAAATGAATGGGAGATGTGCAGCGTGGGTTGAAACAGCTACATGATTCAAACAGCTGAAATAGGTTGAAATAGTTACTTGCCTGAGGACTTTGTGGATTTTTTTTTCCTTTTTTGTGTGTGTTTTTGTTTTTTTTTTTTCCTGCATAAACTTCCCCTGTTGGAACAGAAGCTGCCTGTAGACTGTGGGTTACAGCTCTTCACAGTGTGAGGTGTCTTGAACTGGACAAACATCTTTCCAGTTTTGAGGAGTTCCAGGCACCAAGGGGTTCTGAACTGCGACTGTTCCTTTGGCAGAGCAGATTCAGGGGCTCCCTGACCCTCCTCCTTTCCTTCTCTGACCAAAAATTTTTTTTTTTTTTTATTCGTAGCAACATGAACCGTGAAGACCGGAATGTGCTGCGTATGAAAGAAAGGGAAAGGCGAAATCAAGAAATTCAACAGGGTGAAGAAGCCTTTCCACCTAACTCTCCTCTCTTTGCTGAACCATACAAAGTTGTGAGTTTATGCAGTTCTTACAAATGCAGTTTTTATAGCAGAAGTCGTATGGAAATTTGTATTTTAAATTTATCTTTATCTGCATACTTTCTGGATCCACAGCTCTGTATGTCAACCAGGTATTTAAGCAGAGCTGGAAAATAAGGATGGGCCGTTACAAACCAGCTCTACTGGCAGATTTATAATAATGTTTATGAAGGAGGGGCTGAGTGAGAAAAGAGATGATAAAACCATCACATTTTTTTTGCTTTCTTCTGCTTTTGCTACAGTGACTCAAAACAATTAAACTGTCCATTGTGTCATGCCAAAGTGTTTTTGGGGGATGTTTAGCCTGTTGCTAAACTTTCTAACGTGCAATGGAAGTAATCTGGTTCAGAAAGAGAATGGTTAAATAGGGGGTTGATTTTAAATGCTGAAATGCCTGATACAATAGAATTATCAGCTTTAACTGGTATGCCAGTTGCTTATATCTGATTTTTTGGTTTGTTTTGAAGGAGTTGCCTCTGTTTATGATCTCATACAGCTTTAAAGCTGTGCTGCCTTTCCTTCCGGGTTTGCTCTGCTGAACAGAACTGGAAAAATAACCTAATCCTGGGACAGCTAAAAAAGTACCATTTAAAGTGTTCCTTAGGTAGTTCAAGTCCCTCTGAACACAGACCCATTCGCTGATCACTATTCAGCTGGTTTGCTGGACGTAAAACATTGAGACCGAAAACTCTCCTGCAGGAGGAAAGCTGAGAGATGGTTTGTGAGGATTTTTTTAGTTTAATTATTCTTGTCCTCCCATCACTTTACTGTGCTTGGTAACCAAATCCCACATGTGTGACGTTGACTAAAGCTGGTTGGGCTGTATGGGTAGAGATCCAGTGCACCTGATCTGAAAACACACTGGTTGGATAAGAACGCTTTCTTATACCTAGTCTTGTTGGCAACGAGAATTGTGCCAGTATAAATACCAATGAAAAATTACAAACAGTGGTGAGGTTGAGCTGATTTTATTTTACTGTTAATTAAAACTTTTCGGGATTAATACATTCTATATTACAGAAATAATCTTTCAGGTGACAGGCATCTCCAATTTTTGAGCTGGCATCCAGCTCACCAGCGTGTTGTTTGCAGCACTGGTTAGTGCTGTTTCAGCTGTTCTTGCTGCTGGAATAGGGGTTTTCCTTGTGCTTTAGGGAGTTATTACATCACTGCTTGGAGAGCCGAAATTGGGAATTGGAAACAATGGCAAAAAAGACGTAGATGCTACTCATGATCTTAGCCCTGAAATTTAGATTAACTGCAGTAGTTATCAAGTCAGTTAACTGGAAGTGAAGTTGTGAATTTTAACGCATTATTTTTCAAAATTATTTTCACAGACCAGCAAAGAGGACAAATTGTCTAGTCGTATTCAGAGCATGCTCGGTAATTATGATGAAATGAAGGATCTTATAGGAGACAGATCGCTACAAAAGCTTGTTGGAATTCCCAAACCAACTGTACCCTCAACGCCAGATGAAAAATCGAACCAAAGTTTCTTTGGTGATCAGAGACACAGCGCTGGCTCCCACCAGAGCAGCAAATGGACCCCGGTGGGGCCAGCGCCCAGCACGTCCTCGCAGTCCCAGAAACGCTCGTCGAGTCTGCAGGGCGGGCACGGCGCCCAGCGCGGCGGCGCCGGTAATGCCAGCGGCCAGCGGCACGACCGCGACTCGTACGGCGGCGGCGGCAGCCGCAAAAAAAGCCAGCATGGATCCGAACACTCCAAACCCCGTTCTTCCAGCCCGGGAAAACCCTCTGCTGTGTCTTCGCTGAGCTCCAGCCATTCGAGATCCCATGGCAATGATCACCACGGCAAAGAACACCAACGTTCCAAATCCCCCCGCGATCCTGATGCCAACTGGGACTCTCCCTCCCGTGTACCCTCGTTTTCAAGCGGACAACACTCTACTCAGTCTTTCCCACCCTCGCTAATGTCCAAGTCCAGTTCGATGTTACAGAAACCCACGGCGTATGTGAGGCCGATGGACGGGCAGGAGTCCATGGAACCAAAGTTACCCGAACACTACAGCGGCCAGACGCACGGCGGCAGTGGCAGCGACCTGAAGCCCAGCAGCAAAGCACATCTCACCAAGCTGAAAATACCGTCCCAGCCGCTAGATGTAAGTTGCTCTCTGATTTCTGGCTTCTTAAATGTAAGTCTCTTTGGGCTGGGATTTGCCAGCTTCTTTAAAATCCCAATCTATGTAACCGAAACTTAGTTTTTAGTAATAGTGAGGGGTTCTTTTAGGCAAAGAACCTTAAACTTAAGCAGCGAAGGCCTGTACTTTAAATGGGGAACCTACAAAAGTAATTATTATTTCCTTCGCCCTCTTCCATGTGGATACTGTGATTTTATTTTTTTTTTAATTAAATAAAGGCTATGAGACATTCAGAAAGGCTGACTTAACCTGGAGGGGCGAATTTTCGTAGCGTATGTCAGTAGTCGGAAGTAAGTGAAATAGCAGGATATTCACAAGTATTTTGAGAAGCTGGATACAGATATTGTCATTACTGGGAGCTATGTTGTCTTAGACTAGTGATACTATCTGCATGTCAGATTTTCTTTTGAAGTGTGTAGCAATTACGAGATGTGATTATTATACCTTCACCTAGGGAAAATAAGTGAACCCTGAAGGACACCAAATTGAACAGAGTTCAGAACTTGTGTCAGGTGTGCTGCATCCAGATACTGCTGGGTTAACAACTTGGAGTAGTTTGGTAATTCCCAAATCGTTATGGCACAGACTCTGATTACACCTCACAAGGATAGTGCCTTTCTTCATAATGTCTTTGCATCTCCTATTTAACTGCTTGAATTGTGGGAGCTAGAGACAAGCCTTTGTTCCTGGGGCTTCAGCAAATAGCAAAATAAGATCCAGGACGCAGGTAAGGAAATTTGAAAAGAAATTTAGTTCTTATTCGTGAAGACTTGACTTGCTAATGCTGCTGCAGAGGATGGGATGGCAGCTTTGCTTCCTCTTTGCTTGCAGCAGTCAGAGGTGCAGAAGATTCGTTCTTTCATAATTATTGCTGTTTCTAGATTGATGCTGTAAGGTACGTTTGACTTGATGATGCAGTTTGTCATTACTGTGCATTCATGCTCATGCATTTGAATCCAGATGTTATCCAGCGGATTCTGCCAGGAAATGGTTGAAAGCTGCGATTCTCTTTCTCTCTCTCTAGAAGTTTTTAGTATCACTGATTGCCTGTGATCACTTTAACTGTCAAGTGAAAAGTAAGATTATTGTGGCAGTTTTATAGATCTCGTGTATTTGCTTTTCATAACTGGATGTGACTCATACCATAAAAATACAGATCTATCTGATATTAATGTTGATTTGCTTTGGGAGATGTTAATCTTGAGTTTTGATTTGTAGGCATCAGCATCTGGTGATGTGAGCTGTGTGGACGAGATCCTCAAAGTAAGTTCTCTGTGCTTTTGGTGATAACTTGTTGAAAATACAAACATGACTGAGGAGGTGGAAAGCGCTCTGCAGTTGATTGGCGTCTGTTAAATTGACTGCAAGTTGTTACAGGAGAGCTCTCCAGTTCCTCCTCTGGCAGGCAGGCTGGGAGCACTGGGAGCAGAGCTGGACACGGGGCATCGCTGGGTGCGCACGTCCCCTCCCATGTGGCCTCGCTGCTTTCCTGTTCACATTAACCCAACCACAATCACCCGTGTCTTCCACCAAAATACAGTCCTTGCATTCCAATATAAGGTTAGACTATAGTAATTTTTTTTGCTACCCTGTGTCAGAACTTTTCTACCTGGGTTATTTACTTCCACAAATCTCGTTACCCCCTCATGTGGTCCCCTGGTCATCCGTCCACTGTCACAGAAGAATCATCAGATTCCCCTTGAGCATTTCCACAGCTTATCATTTGCTCTGACCCTCAGCACTGCCTGGTCCTCGGAGATGCTCTGAGTGAACACAGGCACTTCCTTCCCAGCTTTAAGCATTTGGTTTTCCCCTTTTCCCCCAAACTTTATAGGTGTCCCTTTTCTAGGATTCTTCTTTCTGCCCCTGCATCCTACAGATGCTCTTTAGTCTGCAGTGATCAGACACTGACTTCTACTGCAATTCGTGTTCAGGCAAACCAATTTTACCGATTTATGCCTTTCTACTTGTTATTATGTCTTAACTGTCATGGGTAACAATTTAAGATTCAGGTTTATATGCAAAATCATTGTTACACATTTGGGAAATTAAGATTTCAATATAAAGCTTAGTGAAGTGTGGACAGTGAACTGAAAATTGATAGACTGGGTTACCATTTGAATCAAGATGGTAACTTAAAATCTTTGCTTTAATTTTGTTAATAGCTTTTTTC
Organism: Caloenas nicobarica; assembly: GCF_036013445.1. Classification (NCBI taxonomy): domain Eukaryota; kingdom Metazoa; phylum Chordata; class Aves; order Columbiformes; family Columbidae; genus Caloenas; species Caloenas nicobarica. The sequence goes on from NC_088257.1 coordinate 1,432,762, forward strand.
TTTGTTCTGGTTCCAGGAGATGACCCATTCTTGGCCTCCGCCACTGACCGCTATTCATACACCCTGCAAAACTGAACCGTCAAAATTTCCTTTTCCAACAAAGGTCAGTGCTGTAGTCACATACCAAATGCTGTTGAAAAAGTAACTCCTATGAAAGATCAGGATTTTGTATCTCTCTTAAATTCAATTCTGTATAGTTCTGGGTTTGTTTCAGTGTTTTGTATCTCTGTGTCTCGCTTCACAACAATATTTGTCAGCAGTAGCCTTATGGAGAATGTCATCATTTTTCCTCTGGTTTATGCACACACACAGCAGTCTGCAAAGATGTCTATAATATAGCTTTCCTTTTACTTTTTAATTTTTGTTTCATAAATTCAAACCTTCTTCAAGATACCCCTGAAGCCTGAAAGTGCCATTGAGCCTTTTTCCATATTAAGGAAACTCTTTGCACCATTTTGAGTAAAGGAAGTGTTGTGTTTGCTTCCATCTAGCAAAGCGATGGAGACTGGCTGGTGAATGCTAAGAACTGTAAATGTACTTTCCTACATAAACTGAACTTTCCTTGTAATTCTGAAGTCCGTTAATAGCTCTATTAAATCTTATATATTTTCAATTACAAAAAAAAAAAAAAAAAAAGACGGTTTTAAAATCTGATGTTTTGCTAAAGAAATTTTCAGATCACTTGTCTGGAAAGATCTCTTCCTAACCTTCCGCATGCTTAATGACTACGGAAGCAGTTGAGCTATTAATTCTAAAGAGAAATGAGTGGTTTTCGGTGGCGCTGCCAGCACGGGGCAGGTTTCCAGGAGCGCTGCTGGAGCTGACACCTCTGGGGAAGCATGTGTGGCTCTGAGCTGCTGCTCCCTCCCAGCCTGGATCTGGCAGCCCCGGCTGCCGCGGTTTCAGGCGAACTGGCCCCGGCGCTGGTTCCTCGAAACGCGGCCCCGCCGTGGGCCGCGGGTGCTGGGCTGGGCGCTGCGGGCAGCCAGCGCCGTTCAGCTGGCGGAGCTGACTCACTTGGGCTCAGGGCTCGTTTCCTGTGTCTACTGATTACCAGTGAAAGATTTAACTCCACAATATAGTATTTCTCCAGACTCAGCGTATCTCTGAAGATTGGGGTACTCCAGCACGAATTTGGCATAGCTTCAAAGTGAAGAAATGATGCTGTTTGTCTTTTAAAAGTTACCTTTATAATACCGCAGACTACGCTTTTTCTGCCCAGGCTGCTGCTGTGGTGCACCACTTGCTGTTATCGATTCCTGTTTGATCCAGATTGCTCCCCAAAACAGAACAGTAAAGTATTTTAAGAAGATTTTCTCACTAAAATCTCCAACATAACCTGTCTAAACCAATTGTCTTATGTGAATGCTTTGGCACCACCTTTTTTTGGCCCAGGATTCCAGGTCCCGTGTTGTAAATGCACATCCACAAACCTCTGGCAGTGCAAATTCAGTGGTTCCGTTCTCGTTCGATGTCCCCGTCGTCATGACCCTCTGCATCGTGTGTTCCTCTCGCTGCATCTTGCTTCTCCCCGGCGACCTGAAAATGCAGAACGTACTCTACACTTCTCAGCTTTACTTTTGAAGGCATATCTAGAAATGAATCATGTCATCCATTTTCTTAACACAAGATCAGTATTAATCTTGTGTATATTACTTTTAGTCAGGATTTATTTGCTGTGTTATATAAAACTGAACTTAGAAATACTTCTTACCTTTTGTTGTAAAGAAAGAAATTCCACACCCTTCCTTATGAACAGAGGTACTTTTTTGTCTGCTTTGAAAACTTACTCCTGAACCTTTTGGGGAGTGTTTTCCCTTCACATACTTTTGAGCACACTTGATTGTGGGGCTCCTAGAACTGCTTGTTTCTGCATTTCTCTGGTATTTGACTCAGTTTGGGAAGAAAGCGTGAAGAAATGTGTCTTTGTGACGCAGAGAACAACTCCCGAAGATTGCACAGTCATCCTGATTGAACAAAAAAGGCAAGTTGTGGTTTTCTGAACCTATCAACCTGGATTGTGTTTCTTCACCCAGTTTGCAAAAAAATTCCATTTATGGCTGCTCTGAGTCTTTTGACTTTTTGCCAGCTTGGCTTTTTTTTTTTTTTTTTTCCCTGTGGCTGCACATCTTAGCCATGGAACTTGCTCAAATTCTCTCTCCGCATCCAAAGCCTATAATTTCCTCTGCCTTCTCCCCTCTGTCGTTCTTGGCAGCGGGAGCTTCGCAGAATTCCAGCGAGTTAGCGAGCCCCAGGCTTGTGCAGTCTGGATCCAGAGCAGAATTCAGAAAACAAAACACAGCAGTGCTTTACTTGAACCAAGCAGCCCTGTTCGAGGAAAGCTCGTTCTCTTTTATGCTGCGCTCCGTTTAGTCACAAGTAACGCTGCAGTGTTTCACAGTGTTCCTTCTTGGTGCAGAAGTTTGGTGTGTTTTGCCTGTACACATAAAATCAAGCTCCCTTTAGACCAGTCAGTTTTGTTTCTAAGACTGTTGGGATAAGATGATTTTCCCTGTGTGTAAATAATGAGTAGCTTGAATGGACACAATCTTCTGACCGGGGCCTCTCTGCATTGCTATAAATATAGCTAATAATTATCAGGAACTCTTTGAATCAGATGCTAAAACTTCATGAAAACAGGTCAGGAAAAGTTTACTGGATGCTATGAAAAAAATGCAGATTCCTGAGTCTTGATTAAAAAAATGTTATCCAGTGACCTAACACTCCATAATTTTATCCTTTATAACTTTTTTTAAGCCACGGGCTTGTGGTCAAAAACTCCAAAAATACTGGTGTGTTTGTAAAAGATACTAAAAAACGCAGCTGTTTCTTAGAGGGTGGAAGTTTTTTGTTTCAAAGCGAGGCCAGAGCTCTGGCGGGTTTTGCTCTGTGACCCGGAGACGTCTCCGAAGAGCCCGATTCTCCTCAGGTTCGTTTGGCGGGAGGTCCCGGGCAGGCGGGCGCTCAGGGCCCTGTCGCTGTCACACAGGAACCTTCTTCTGAGAAAAAAACCCCTCAGGTCTGACCTGAGATTTCAGACGTTAGAGGGAAATGGGTCCCGTTGAGCACAGCCGGGCCGGCAGCCAAGCCGGTGACCTACAAACGAGGGCCCGGTGCCGCCGCTCGCCCCGGCCGCGCTGTTCTCCCCACACTTTGTGTGTTTGAGCACGAGCTGCGATTTAGTTTCCTGCTTAAGTGTCTTCACTATCTAACCTCAGCAGTCTAGCACACTTGGGTGAAAAGGGTTTCCTTCCTTTAAGTTGTTTTTAATTTCTTTGTTCTGAAGCAGACCCTTAGAAGATACTGCTATAAATAACTTTGGAGTCGAAAGCATAGCTTTTTTTTTTTAATCTGAGTTTCTTAAAGAAGTATGTATTCAAAGACAAAATAGCTGGCAAGAGAGGTGGAAAAAGTTGCACCATTTAGACGTAACACCTCGTTAAAGCGTATGTAAGTGAAGCGGTGGGAGGGTGGCTGCGGGAGCGCTGCGGCCGGTGGTTCTGCAGAACCCGGGCGGCGCTGGTGGGAGGACGGCGCCGGGTCCTGGGCTGGCGCTCAGCAGCCGCTCTGGAGATGGTGTTTGGCTCCTGCCAGGTCTCAGGTCACGGTTTGTCCGCTTGTGTGAGCTGCCAGTGGAAAAAGGCAACCAGGGAATCACACGTGCGCTCCTCTTACCTGTGTAAAAGACACACATCAGGTTTTATTTGGAGGTGTAGCTGTTGCTTTCTGTTGAAGTCGTAAGGCTTCTCTCCAACTTCATCTTCCCTTTGCACTTTAAACATAGGTTAATTTTGTTTTTATTGTCCCTTTCAGTTAGTAAAGATGAGAGGCATTTGAAACACCCTGCAAGAAAAGTTCCCTATTGGGTTCCCTGTCAAAATAATAACTTGTTCGATGCATTGTTGCAACTGCTCTTACTTTTGAAAAAACAAGCTAAGGGAAATTAGAAATATCTCAGAGTGCTTTGCTGTGTAATTTTTCATGTGTTTAAAAAATTAAATTTTGAAAATTGTGTCTATAACTGCTGCACATGACTGATTTGGTGGGCTGGGAAGACAGGTGCACAGGTGTGCCAACAGGGTGGGACTCCGTTGCTGAATTGTTATTCTGGTTCGCCGTTGCCAGAGCATTTCAGCGAAACGCCTGTGTGTAACTTCATGAATTGAGTCCAACATTTTCAGTTTTGATTTATGGTGCCTCCATTTGTCCTCATTTTCAAAGGAGGTCAGGAAGGTCCTATTTTAAAATGACACTCTAACCTAGAAGGGGGTTTTCAGTCACTCGGCCTTTGCATGTTTGTTAAAGCCATATTTGAGTGTTTTAAAAGAATTTATAATCTCCTGTGTTTCGGAATGGGAGTACTGAAGATCATACAAGTGCTAAAATTTGCAAGGCTTCATCTTTCAAGGCTGGATTTATAGCAAACAGATTCATTATCTATCGAAGGAAGTTACGTATCCTATTTTAAGTTTCATTGTCTCTTGGGCTCCTTAGTAGCTGAGATTTATTTTTTTGGTTGATAGGTAGTTACTATACTCATTGCTTGTCCGCTGCAATACTGTACGTGTCTGAAAAAGAAAAATGCAGAGAAAAGAATTGGAATGAAAATACATAAAACCAGCAGCAAAGCTTTCCTGTGTGTTAGGAGGGTGAACGCACTGAACTGCCTGGAGGAGTTGAGGCCACATAAAGAATCACTCTTTCTGTTTCACTATCAGCCTCTTTTCTTTTTTTAGATGTCAGGTACCATCCTTTAAGCAGCAAGAACATCTTGCTAAGGGATGGGTTCTGAGATGTTAAAATTCCCAGTGAAACAAATGTTTATGATCTTTTATTCCCTTAGGAGTCTCAACAGTCCACTTTTGGCACTGGGGAACAGAGTAAGTATATTAAACTTCCTGTAATATGTTTAATGTTTTTCTTGTGATTCTTAGTGTGTCGTGTTTTTTAGGGAATGAGGTTTTCCAGACTGGTCATAGGATGGAGTTGAAGTTAAGATTTCTGTACTTTCTCAAGTTGTAACGTATGAAGCAATTGGTCGATTTTCTTTTGCATTTCTTGTTGGGGTCTAGAAAGTTAAAACTGAGTTACCGGGGTTGTTACTATCTTCTGGGAATAAAAAATAATTGATTTTTAGTTTGTCACATTTTCTAATTCTTGAAAACATCCCTCCTTGGTTGATCTAATTGAAAATAGCTGAGTACTAGATACAACAAAACACGCTTTAAAAAAAAAAAAAAAAAAGAGACAACTCGCTGCTTGGGGACATCTTAGAAACCAAAATAGCGCTTCTGGGTATATTTCAATAGAAAAGTCACATTGCAGTTTCACCGTTCATTTTCACTTTGTCTTTTTAAAAAATAAGAAAGAACCCTCGTATAGTAACATGCTTTGTAATAGTCTTGAATTCCTTGTCCAGAATGCATTTTCAGATTTTAGACAAAAGCAGCTTTTATTTCTCTTTAATTGTATCATTGGTTTGAATATTACTGAACTGAATAATTCAGCACAGGTGACATATTAGGTAAAATTGAACTAGATTGGTGCTGCTACCTTCCAAAAGTCTTTCCACTCCCTCTTGGCTTGATTAACCAGATTAAATAGTGAAAGAATAATGGTTTATTCTTAGACATTCACAAGCAGCGTAATTTAAACACCTGATACAGTAGGGAATTACGGAAACAAATTAAAACTTAATTCCATAATGCTGAACCATAGTCTTATGCTATAGGAGCCACTGATCCTTAGGTGTGTAAATGGAGCGGCAAAGTTAGTCAGAACACACGACCAGGTTTTAACTCTGGTTTGAATTTTCTGAGAAACTTCTACCAGCCTCTGTTGTTGTTTCTGTTGAACTACACTTAGTGATTTGCCAGAATTAAACCCTGAAAAGCAGATTATATCAGTATGTATTCCTGTAGTACAAGTTGTTTTCTGGGTTTCGTTTCTGGATGTAAAGATTGCTCATCCGCTCAAAAGCGAAGTGGGGATGCTGAAACGAGTCAGAACCTGGCGGGCTGATTTATATCCTGTTTCCTGCATGTAGAAAGCAATAGTTTAATCTTGATAGAGGCAAAACAGTTTTTCACACCATTAATAACAAATTAAGTCTATGTTGGTTTAGACATCAATAACTTAAATAATTTTCTAGATTTTCTTGATTAGATTATTTGCTGTATTTAGTATTTTGTCTCTCATCCACTCGTTCAGCCTATGGGAGGTTGGACCTGGCGTCAGCTGGTCGTTATTCGCCGCTGTCTCCTCAGCTGGTTTGGGTTTATCTGGGGCCGTATGCTTGTGGCAACATTGACATGACTTATTTTGCTGTCTGAGTTTTCAACTGTGCATTTGTTTTTTCTTCTTCTAGAACGGTATAATCCTTCATCAAAAACATCCAATGGTCATCAGTCCAAAGCGTAAGTGGCTGTTGATAAAATGTTTCTCAAACCATAGTTTAAGAGATATGGAAAACAGATATTTATTTTAGTAGAATGTGTCAGTTCTTGCACAGACACTTCAGCGTAATTCTCCTTGACTAGCAGAAAAGGGGGATCAGCTCTAAGCAGCCAAACTTTTCTACTGGTTATGGACACAGACCCAACGTTTTGCTTTGGCAATCCTGCAACTGGAATCAAAAGTAAAAAGCGACTGGAATATTCTAGATGGCTGTAGTCCACCTTTCACATACCTAAACACCAATTATATACTGTTAAAAGATTGTTTCCGAACAAAAAATAAAGGTTTACCAGCTGATTGTGTGTTTAATGAAAGTGGTCGTAGATTCTGAAGACTTGTCATTCTAAGTTAACATTTGTGGTGGTGCAATCACAAAGTGCATGTGTTACAGTATTACCAAGAAAAAGGACATGACCTTTGGGGAGGAAATAGAACAGAAAGAACCCCCTCAATTATTATAGACTTACAGTCAGTTTCCCAAGAACACGGGGGTGTAAGAAGAGGCTCCTAGGCAGCCAGTTCGACACGTGGCTTTGGTTTAGTCCCAGCGGTGCAGAGCACCCAGAGCTGCGCTCTTCCCAAAGCTGCAATGGGAGACGTCCCAGAACAAGAGGAGCCTTGGGCACGTCTTGAACTGGGGTGTGCAGGGAGAAAGCTGAGATGATATTTACTAAGAAAAGGAGATAAATGCATCTTCCGTAAGAGGATAGCAATGAAAACTACTCCAGGATCTAGATCCTAGAGGCTGGTGTTTCCAGGTTGTCAGTAGAACAGCTGTACTGTGGAACTCAACTATTACACATTTAATCCTTTCTCATTTTCTTTCCCCAGATGCGAATCGAACCAGACAGAGTAAGACATTTTATTTTTGTAATCGAAGTTGTTTCTCCATAAGCACAAAGTCCCTGTACCTTGCTATATCTTTCCAGTGCATTCACATACTTTGTGTTGTGAAATAGTGTGTGTATGTATGACTACCGTAAATAATTATGGCTTTGAATAAGAATAAAATAATTATGGCTTAGAAAAGTTGTGCTGTTGCCACAGGACAGGAAACAGCCACTAGTGGTAACTTTCTTGAGTCTATTTAAATCAGTATTCTTGGCCATTGTGTATAAAAAGTTGAACATACACAAGTTAGCTCCTCCTGCTTTCGTAAATGGTGTCACATTTCCTTTCTAAATTTAACAGAATGGACTAAGGAGTCAAAGTACTAGAATCTTATTCTCTAAAGAGGGACTTAACTTACCATTCTTAAACCTTACACGTTAGAATGGTGTCCTTTGGATTTCACCCCACAGCCCGCTTTGTGGTACAACAATAGCATGGTGAAATATAGAAGAATGCTTTGAAAGTAATTAAAGTACATGGGAAAACTTGTCTCACTTTCTCCCTTTTATTTAGTATGTTGAAAGATGACTTAAAACTCAGCAGTAGTGAAGACAGTGATGGCGAGCAGGTATGTTCATTAAATCCGAGTTTTGGCAAAACATAATGAATGCGTTCACGGTTCAGTACTTCAGCAGCATTCTATGTTCCAACAGCAAACTGAGCAGCTTAAGAGGAGATCTATGATTAAAAAATGAAAATCAAGTCTCTTTGGACCAACTTCTGGTATTCCTAAGCATCAGCTTGGGGAAAATGACCTGTTTTGTGAAAACCGTGCACTTTGATCTAGAAAGTTTTGTTTTACTGACTTCAAAAGGGCTTTCTCTGAACAGAAAATGGCAATAATGTGCTTTAAAACACGTCATGTCCTGCTGGTGGGAGAACCCTTCATGTTCTGCCGCTCCTCTGAAGAATTACATGGTGTGAACGTCTGTGCGTTAGTAACTTGGGACTGTGTTTGGGATGATAAAGGATTCTGTATCTGTAACAAGGAGTATAGCAGCACCTCTATTTTTATCAAAAAATCTCTTTTTTTTTTTTCCTCTTTGTCAGTATTGGTGCAGTTTCTGTGAGAAATGGTATTTAGCGTGCTACATTAAAAATATGTGCAGGGTGTGTGGTACCCAGCAGTAATCCACCCTCCTCCTTGGTTTCTTCTCTTCCTGTCCCCAGTCCTAGTACTTGATTTTCTTCATGGAAAACTTTGAGATAGTACTTTTGGTTGGTGAACTCCTGGTGCTCCAGGTGTCTCAGGAATAGCACTGTACGCTTTGAACCATCTGATTCACAAAGATGGAAACGTGTTAGTGAGTGATGGAAACAGGATCTCTTAGAACTGTAGGCAATATGTGGGACTCTGAGATAATAGATTTGTCGTGAAAGCTTGGAGGAAAATAACTTTTTCTTTCTGCATAAGGAAAATGTGGACAAATTTAAACTGCTGCAGGTACTGAACTAAGATGCTATTCAGGCTAAATAATTTTTAAAAATTAAAGGCTTTAAATCAATGCTTTGCAACTTAATTGCATATAAAATCCTAAAGTAACTTCTAGAAGCTTCACGCTGTTTTTCTGCATTGCAGGACTGCGATAAGACGGTGCCCAGGAGCACACCTGGCAGGTGGGCATTGCTGCAGCAGGGACCTGCAGCCCGGGCAGCGCTCGGGACTTGATCTCACTGCTAAAATTCATGGTTATCTTTTGTCCTGTGTTAAAGCAAAATTAGAATTTAATCAGTGCAAATTATACTAGCCACTTTGGGAAGGGGGAGAAAACAAAGGCTGCTGTTTGTTTCCTGGGTGAACTGTGTTCAGTTATGTTGAATTTTCTAGTAAATGTCAATTAAAATATTACATTTTATCCTCTCTACTGAAAGGACTTCTAGGATGTATTTGTGCCTAGAATAGTGTTTGTTTATTTTTCCTCATTTTTTGCTTTCAGTAATTCTGAACCTTCACAACATAACAGCGAAGGAGCCGATAATTCAAGGGATGACTCGAGCAGCCACAGTGGATCTGAAAGCAGCTCAGGATCGGACTCTGAGAGCGAAAGCAGTTCCAGTGACAGCGAAGCTAATGAACCGTCCCAGAGCGCATCCCCCGAGGTGGGATTTGTCATGTGTTTGGGCTGTCTGCAGTAGCTTGGCATGAATCCTGGTTTTTAAAAGCAGAAAAGATTAATAAGTTCTCAAACTGTTAAAAAAAACCCTCAAAAAACAAAAAAAAACCCCAAACATAACAGTCTGTGGGATCATTTTGAAGATGGACAATTCTTCTGCTGAAGTACCTGTCATTGAACATGTAACAGTTCTCTCTATAAGCACACGTTTGGTGTTTGAATTTGAGGCGATTTTTACCAGCAGTTATCTGCTGGAGAGCAGAAGTCAGCTGTGGTAACAGTGCCTTAAAAGCTGCCGGCTTTTAGTCTGGAAAGCCGTGGCAGCAAATATTGCCTGGTGATATAACAACAGCTGCTCCAGATGAAGGAAAAATGAGAACTGCTCTATGTACCTGTGTGCATCAACCTGTGTTCCATTTGTTATTTACCGCAGGTTTTTGGTGTACCTCTTGCTTTGGCCTGCAGCATAATGCAACTGTCCTGTGGAAAACATGAAAGAGATGCGAAATATTTTGTCTAATGCTGGGGTTTTTTTATTTGTTTTTAGCCAGAGCCACCACCAACAAACAAATGGCAACTGGATAACTGGTTGAACAAAGTTAACTCACATAAAGTGTCACCAGCCTCTTCCGTGGACAGCAATATCCCATCCTCCCAAGGCTACAAGAAAGAGGGACGGGATCAGGGGCCGGGGAGCGGGTACGCTGATCAAAGCGGATCCAAGGATTTGATTTCTTCTACGCCGGGGCGAGATTCGAAACCCACCCAGAAGGGCTCGGAGAGCAGTCGCGGCAGGCAGAAATCACCTGCCCAGAGCGACAGCTCGACGCAGAGGAGGACTGTAGGTAAAAAGCAGCCCAAGAAAGCAGAAAAGACGTCGGTTGAAGAGCCAAGAGGAGGTCTTAAAATAGAAAGTGAAACCCCAGTAGACATGGCAACAAACATACCCTCAAACAGGCATAAGGCGGCCACAAAAGGCTCCAGGAAACCCAATATAAAGAAAGAGCCCAAATCTTCCCCTCGGCCTACAACGGAGAAAAAGAAATACAAGGCTTCAAGCAAATCTGCCCAGAAATCCAGGGAATTCATAGAAACAGATACCTCATCGTCTGACTCAGATGAAAATGAGAGCCTGCCTCCCTCATCACAAACACCCAAATACTCTGAGAGCAATAGGACTCCTGTTAAATCTTCCATGGAGGAGGATGACAGCTTTTTTCGGCAAAGAATGTTCTCTCCTATGGAAGAGAAAGAGCTTCTGTCACCACTCAGTGATCCTGATGAAAGGTACCCACTTATTGTGAAGATTGACCTGAGCCTCTTATCAAGAATACCAGGGAAGCCTTACAAGGATGCTGACGCACCCAAAGCGGAGAAGAAAAATGTGCCGGAGAAGCACGTGAGAGAATCCCAGAAGCAGACGTCTGACAAGAGTTCTACAAAAGGCAAAAGGAAACATAAGCAGGTGATAATTCTGTAGAGAGAGATTTCCCTGTTCTCTCAGCCCCTTGGTGGTTGCTGCTGGTGTCAGGTGTGCAGCCCAGCAGCTCCATCACTCCCCGTTGTACTGACTGAGCAATTTAGGAGATGACTTTAGCTATTTTTTTAGCTATTTCTGGCCAAAAAAAGGGCAGTTTTCAGATGGATCAGCTCCTTGAAACAGTGAATCGTGCAGTATTGTGTATCACCAGGACAAGGGCTGGGGCAGAAACGGGCCTGGGGCACGGCAGCAGAAACCATAACTGAGGGTGCTGCTGGACCAGGCACAGAGGTGTCTCTCCATAATATTTAGTCTTTTCCAAAAAAGCATTTTATCTTTTCAACTATAAATGAAAAGCAGGAATGTCTGGGGGCAGTAAAATGGACAGGAATCAATGGGGGAGATAGATAGAAGTAATTGCCCTGGAGGGGCAAATGGTAAGAAGTAGTCGGTGGTGTAATTTTAAACTGCTTTTAGAAACCTCAGAACATGGACATATAAGATATAAAGAGCAAACCTGTAACTCTCAGGTGGGCTGAGTGATCCACTGAGTTCTTTCAGATTTCTGGTTTCCGTGAAGTTAGGACTATGAAGTCCTGGTTCAGGGATTCGCAAATTGCCGTGCTACTCTGGATTTCGTTCTGAAAATGTCATTTTGACAGGGATTTGGCAGTGGTTGTAAGACTTTGTTGGCATGTGGGGTCAAAGGATTATGTGATACCACTCAGAGAGTTGTTTGACTCCAGAAGAGAGAGATAATTTCAGTTAAACCAGTTTTCCTACTGAGCAACCTGAGTAAACTTGATCAGCTACTGAAATAAGTGGCAGGTAGGAGACTTGACATGTAACTGCAAACAGAGGTCTCTGCTGTACTGTTCTAGCTAAGATTCCTATTTTCTCTGGATAAGAAAATGAAGTGAGAAACTTCGAGCTTTTTTTGTAAAATGGGAATAACTCTGAGCAGTACAGCGATTAATTATTTTTGCAAGTGTTACTGTATAATTCCTAATCTTGATGGGGATGCACTTGCGTGCTGTTTCTTTCAGTGCATGTTTGGAGTTACAGCATTACAGATCTGTGCTCTTACATCTAAGCCAGAAAGCTTTGGTAAGACCAATGAAATGTGGGCTTTATCCCAGCAAATAGCCTGATGTTAATTGGTTTGGATCCTCAGATGACTCGGATGCTTTCTGGTGCGTACCAGGGAAGATAAAAGCCTGTTTGAAGCAACTAAAGCAAAACCCCCCCTTGCCCCCACCCCTCCGCTTTTTAGGTTTTGACACAACTGTCACTGCTGGATTTCTATGCGGTATTTGCCAGTCTGGTTCCTTGATCATAAGGCTCAGGGCTGCAGCATCCCTGGAACAAAACCAAGACCTTTGGGTTTTAATCTGGGTTATGTTACCAGGCGACGTGTTCTGTGAGGCCACATGTTCCGTTTTATTCACTGTGATACCTCCAAGGCTTGCTGAAGACATCTTAGAAATTTGCTTTCAAAATCCTTTAGGATTAAATTGATATAAAAATCTAGTCTTCAGCATCTCTGAGCTTACTTCAATAGACTGCAAGGCTTTTACCGCTTTTCTGGCATTGGTAAGACAGCTCTGTCAGGCTTCCCAGCATAAAATCTGTCTCCTGATCTCTTATTGAAGCCTTTGGAAGATATTTCTGGTATGTTATGGTGATAGTATGTTCATGCTAAAATGAACAATCTAGCTGCTACTTCTTTTATGCAGGTTGGTAATTTAGAAACCAGACTTTGGTTTTCATTATGTTCCGATACCAGGGTCTGGTCAAATATTTGATATGGACTAGATGCTGTAGGGCATGTTTTTGTGATCTGTACATATAATATTCTGTACACTGCAAAACACCTGCTAAATGAAGTGTAACATGGCCACTCTAAGTGCCGCTGTAAACGTGGACATTTGCCTCAATGTATTTCTTGTTTGCTTTATTCAGAATGAAGATGAAAACAGAGCCAGTGAAAGCAAGAAAACGAAACTGGAAGAAAAAGCTCCATCAGGACACAAGACTTCGAGCAGCAGGGAGTGAGTATCGGGCCGGGTTTTCCACGCTGAAGGCTTGGGGTGATGGAGCAGGAGACGGGTGCCCATCCGCCCCCTTTCCTCCTTCTCCCCAACAAAGTGTCTCCTCATTATTAACCACTGGGGAAAATTTCATTGCTTTCTTACCCTTCAGAAAACTTCCTTCAGACTTTCTACTAGTAGTTGGTAGAAATTAATTTCCATAACCAAAAGTGTTGGCTAAGGACAGTTGTTTCATGTAACAGAAGGTAACCCCTCATGTGAAGGGCTGATGCATTACGGAGTATATGCTGCCTGGTTTGTTTTTTTCTTTAATGCACAGTGGGGTTTGGTTTTGTTTTAGAAGTCAGCTGTGCGTCTGGCTTTTTGGTCTTGCCAAATCTGTGCTTTTGAATTAACCCAATCTGGCAATTCTCTGATTATGAAGTTTGTAAACTGAGAATGAATTCCTTACCTGGTGTTGTCTGGGAAGCTGCTGTCACTGAGATTTGGATCCATGGATTTAGCCTCCCATCTGTGTGACAGATTAGCTAAAGAAATGTGGGAGTGACCCAAAAGCAGAGTAATACAGAATTAGCAAATCAATAACATTGATTCTTTTACTTGTTTGTTATTTCTGGAATTTTCCATGCTTTTTATAATAGCTGTTAGGATTTTATTTGATTGGTCAGTGTTAATCCACAGAAAAGAGTAAGGGTTTTTTTTCTACTGCCTTTTAAAACAGCTATTTCAGATCAAGCAACTGAAAACTGGTTTAATTATGTCATGGAAAATATTCCTCTGTAGTAATTTCCAAATTACAAATGTGTGAGAAGCTGCAGCACATCAGATGCTAGAAATTTCGTTTGCCCATTCTGAATTAAACAGTGTCTTACTGTTTGTTAGGAAACAGATGTGGAACAAACAGATGAATTTCTATCTTGATTATACTTTTTTACCCATTATTTCTGATATTTGCTCAATTGCCAGTGCATTTATCTGAAGGGCATTTAATTAAATTAAAATATATGATTTTATAGAAATAACGCGTAAAAATAATTATTCTAGGAAGTCAAGAGTCGCCCTTGGCAGGCAGGGGAAGGGTGCACTGACAGGCTGCGCTGAGCAAGCTTTTCCAGTTTCCTGGGTGCCAGAAACATTATCTGGCCGGTGTATTTTGGAGCGGTTGCGCTGCCTGGTGTGCAGCAGCCAGCCTGGCGCTGGCATTGCCATCAGCTTCTTCCACTGCCAGGGCTGAGGTGTTTGCTTCAGGCCTGTTGTAGGGATGCGGTTTTATGGTCAGAACTTGTCTGCTGTGTTTTCAGGTCAGAACAGATAAAATGGTGAAAACGAGTTCAATCTGGCTTCGCAGAAACCTGCTCACCAAGACGATTATTCCCTTTCTGTTCCTTCATAGCTGGTTTGCTGAGTGTAACAATAAAAATCTCGGTCTTTTTTAAAAAGAAGTTTATGTTTAAAATTAAAAAGTTTTGTGGTGTTGGGTGTTTTGTTTGTTTGTTTTTGTGGTGTTTGTTTTTAAGGAAAAAAAAACAAACTCGAATTTGTTGGTTTTGTCCAGGTCTTCAAAGCCCAGCGCTGTTAAAGAGAAGGATTTGCTGCCGTCTCCCGCCGCCCCAGCCCTGCAGAAGGATCCCAAGCAGGACCACGGCTCTCGGAAGAGGACGGTCAGTCAGTCCTCGTCGCTCAAGTCCAGCAGCGCCCTGGGCAAGGAGAGTGGCAGCAAGAGCAGCTCATCCAAGCAGAAGAAGACAGAGGGAAAGGGCCCCGGCAGCGCGAAGGACGCCAAGGTAACGGGCTCGTCTGTCCGTGCCCCGAGCCGCTTTCTCTGCTATGCGGTTCGATGTGCTCAGTGTAGTCTAAGCAATCATTGGCAGTTCAAGTTCAAATGTCATTAGTTTTAGGTATGCATTGTTTCATGTCGTAGTGCTTACGTACCTCGGCATTCAGTAAGTTAGAAAATAACTTGGGAGAGATTGTGGCATACTAATGCTTATTCCTACCAAATTCTTGTGTTAATTAGTGAAATGTGTTTAGTCATCTTTTGATTGCCGACGCGGCTTATTTATTGTTTAATTTGTTAATAAAAAATCTCACTAGAGAGCTGTTAAGACAGCAGTAGCTGGAACAGTGAGGTTACTCTTATTGGAGCAGATGCAGGTCTTGCCCTGAATTGTAAGGAGAGCAGGAGCTCAGTCCCCACTCAGTGCTGGGATGTGGAGCTACAGCTCTCGTATGACTGGGGGACCCCAAACAGATTATTTTAACTCCCACTCAGGAATATACAGCACTAGCCGTGGTTGGAGTGGAGAAAACGCGGTTAAAAAGATGGCACAGAAAATATTTCTTAAGAGATTTACGTTCGGAAGGTATTTAGAGGGTGGAATTTGAAAACATTATAGGAAGATGATACTTGGGTCACTAAATTGTAACGTGCTTTTAATCAGTAAATAAATGTGTATTACTGGACAGAAAGGAGCCTGTGGGGACATCTGAAAGCGCGCTGTTGAATACCTGTGATGAGCAGTTTGGATTGTACAGCCAGTTGTTGAGCGCAGTGTGTTTAACTGGGAGGGATCCTTGTTTGTCTGGGCAGCCCCAGCGTGTGCGGCTGGTGCTGCTGGAGCCGCCGTGTCTGTCCCCAGCGGCTCTGCGGCAAAGCCCCGAAGCCTCTGTGGAGTTTAAGCAACTGCTAAACCTCAGTACTTGGATTTGCAGTCTCTGAAGAGCTTAGAAGCAAAGCCTAAAACTGTTCAGGAGAGAGAATCGGTTTGGGGAGGAGCAAAGCAGCAAGCAGACCTTAGGAATGGCAGATTAGCCATGGCAGAAGGTAACGTAGTCATCGGGGTGGAGTTGATGATTATGTGAGCAGGGAGACGGGCTGTTCTTCGGGTGCCAATGCCGTGGGTTTGGAAGCCTGGCCGGGTTGTATGTGTCAGTGGCTGCATAAGACACCTCCAGGAGCTGTAGATGGTGAACTTACCGCACAGGCTGAGGCTTTGTCCTCTCTGTTCATCAGCGTGGAAGTGTCCCTATGCCAGCTGTTAATTTGTGAGATGTTTATAATTTTATATTTCAGATACGCTTGGTCATGCCTTTCTTAAAGTAGTAGTATATATGCTCTTCCTGCATTGCATTGCTTGTTCTGCTATTGTTTCTGCATTACAACAGAAGACAGTACATTGCTGTGCAAATCTGGTTCCTTGCAACTCCAGGATCCTTCTGCTTAGCAATAATCTGATAAATGTAGGTTATGAAATACATCTATATAGGTGGCCTTTGGTCATGATAAATCAAGAGAGCGTGAAATCCTACAAAGCTGGGGAGTTGTTTTTTGCTGTTTAGCTACTAAGAACAGACTTACTTATGACTCTCAGAATGTTTCTGGTGTCCAGTCTTTAGCCTGAAGTGTCATTTTGAGCCATGTGTAATTTAGGGGAGCAAGGACAGTGTGTTGTGAAGACAGCTGACTTTTCTTCCTCAAGATGATACTTATCCATCCAAAATTTTTTTTTTTCCCAAGGCAAAGACATTTAGCAGAGTACATTGTTGAGACAAATGAGAAATCATAAAAATATTCATCGCTTCTTTGTTAAAGTGGAAAAACAGGCCTGAGAAACAGTGACATGGAGATCGAGGGATTTCCTGGAGCCGGGAGTGTCTAGAAAGCCTGGGCTGCATTTGTGCCTCTAATGGGATCTGGTGTATTAGTGAGGAGCTTGGTTACAGCCTCTGGGTCGTCCTCTGTGCCAGCGTTGGGTGGAAGCCTCGTGGAGCCAGTGTAACTGTCTGTGGTGAATGGCAGCTACAGCAGCTGCAAAACTGACCTTAGTGCATATAATGCATGAAGTGATGAGAGAAATTATTACAAGGCTTTTCTTGAAGACAGAATTGACTTAACTGTGCTCTCAATTTATCATTTGGCATCAATTTTCCTTTCAGGAAAAGGTTCTGAACAATTCATCGAACTGCCCTCCTGCTCAGTCTACGGAAAGTTCCAAGTCAAGAAGAGCAAAACTTGTTTTTGATGACAGGTAAGGACAGTGAAAGGTGCCTTTCCCTTTGCGGGCTGTGAGTCTGGGAGCACAGGCAGCTATGTGCGGAGAGGAGTCGTGGTTTTGCTTCCCAGAGGACGTTAAACACAAGCTGTGCGGAGCCGCATGTTGTTCCTGCAGCGACGCGCGTGTCCGGCCGCTCCCGGCGCCGTGGCCTCGGCAGACGGCGCGGTGCTGCAGCTGCATCCCGCGCTGTGCGATCCTGCGAGCGTGAAAGGGCCACGCGGGAGACTTTACACAGCTCAGGGTTCTTCTGGTTTTAAATGCTGCTGGGTCCTTTTCACCTTCCCGGGCCCTGCTGCTGCCTGGTCTCTTCTCAGCAGAGCCCGTGTTGTGGTCATTGATAGCAGGGAGGAGACTTTGGTTTTTGAAATTCCAGCTCCACAAGAGTGGATTGGGCTTTAGTCCTATGGGGTCAAAGAAAATATCTTGAAAAGAAAATAAATATTTCAGCATCTTGTGCAGACTTTAGGTTTCACTTGTACGAATTCATACTGTAACTAATCATACTACTTAACTAACAACTTCTTAAACAGTTTTATCATAGTGTAACTGCTGTAACTTAAGTTAGGAAAAAAAAGAAATTGGACAACAGTAAGAAACTAAAGTCATAAAAGGAAATGCAATATGGGTGGGGCTGAGTCCATTCATTTGTGTTCTCTGTTGCAGGACTTACTCAGCTGATCATTATTTACAAGAAGCAAAGAAGTTAAAACATAATGCAGATGCATTGGTGAGTAAATCTCCAACCCTTTCCCGGTGTTTGCACATCATACTGGGATTTAGTTCCTGCTTTTGCCCTTTTGCTGCCCTTCTCTCCTGGGGCTTTCTTGTATTAGGTTGGTACAAAAGGAATTGCGGTTTTGTGTATTGTTGAAATTTGCTATTTGATATTGGAATAAATTCTGAAATAAATGCGGTTATGTTATACAGCATTTGAATGCTCTTTTCTCACTTTGTTTTTTTTCTACTGACTTACTACTTGCTGTTTATTTTACATTTATTGTCAGAAATGTATTGATTGTAACGGTTCCTATTTTGATTTAAAAAGATGTGTTTGAGCCTAGTTATAATGATTTAAAATTCACGGTCCAAAACCGCAGTTACATTTGCACCAACCTAAATACGTCCTGTCTGGGTTTTGTCCTTAATACTGTTTCCTGATGTCCCCAGTCTGACAGGTTTGAGAAGGCCGTGTACTACCTGGACGCTGTCGTGTCCTTCATTGAGTGCGGGAATGCATTGGAGAAAAACGCTCAGGAATCCAAGTCCCCGTTCCCTATGTATTCAGAAACTGTGGAATTAATCAAGTAAGCATTGCAAAGCATATACAAAAGTCAAGTGGGTGGGAAAGAGGTCTGCAAAAAAGAGCTGCTAGATTTACTAATGTTTTGCCACCAACTTTTGAGATCTCTTACCATTCTCCAATAAAACTGGATCACTTCCCAGTTTGTTCCAGTTGCTGAGGCTTAAAGTGTTTTCATGAGGGTTGAGATCCTTTCTGCTGAGGCTCTTGAAGTCTCTCTACAACATAAAGCATGAGAAACAAAATTATTCCAATTGCTACCTAGTCAGCATCTTGTTTAGGGTCTGAGAGAGGTTCCTGAAATGGTGAAGACAGTTGAAACTAGAAATGCAAAGAATGTCAGTGTTTGGTTATTGCTAATGCTACTGTAATCTTTATTTTGTTGTTTACTTGATGTCTTCGTTTGTAGATACACTATGAAACTGAAGAATTACTTGGCACCGGATGCTACCGCTGCAGATAAAAGGCTGGCAGTGCTTTGGTATGTGTATTCTGACCTTAATACAGCGCACTGATTAATTTGAAGTGTTTCATCTGCATGAAATGCTGTATTACACTGAGTTCTCAGGTGTTTCTGGACCAAATCTGTGAGTTTTTCACTTGGCTGTACATAAAGCTTAATGCTGTATCTGATTACCGTATGCTGGGGCAGAGGGTCGGTGACAACGAGGGCCAAGTCTTTGAAATACCGAGGAGGAGCAGCAGAAAGGGTGGGGGTCCTTCCTGTGTTCTCACCCAGTGCTACGTGAAGATTTGAACTGGCTGTAAAGAGTTGTCACTGGCCTCCTCAGTTAAGGAAATGGTTGCAGGAGGTGTAGAGAGCCAGAACCAGCTGGTGGCAGGGAGAAGTTAAAAGGGTGGCCACGGCAGAACGTGTTAGACTCAGAATGTCCCGACACGAGCGAAAAATAAACGAAACCCTTGTGTAGGAAGTTACTTAGTCTTGTCTCCTAAGCTCAGAACTGATTATATCAGCAAAATTGCCAAAAAATACAGTTTCACCTTAAGGCACACAGAGCTGTTCTGATTTCCCTGAGAATTTAGGGTGGTTATGGATTTTTTTTGTTTGAGTTACAACTTGAGAGCTGGCTTGTCTGAGTCGGCAGGGAAAGCTTTAGAAACACAGCTGCTGGATTTTGTAACTTCACTGAGTTGTGATAAACTTGACTGTACCTGTAAATGTTTTTTTGTTCTGTCTTTGGTCAGTCTCCGGTGTCAATCTCTGCTATACCTAAGGCTTTTCAAACTGAAAAAGGAAAGTGCATTGAAATATTCTAAAACTCTGACCGAACATCTGAAGGTAATTGCATCTGTATTTTCTTTGAATATTAAAACCTAATCAAATTAAAGCTCTTCATCACTTAAAATTCCTCAATCCAGCTTTCGAACTGCTACATGTGAGCTTGGAATATGCCCTATGTGTTGCTAAAATAATCCCTTAATTTATGTCTTAGTCATCAGTAAAAAAGGGTATTTTTCCAAATTTGAATTTACTTTGATATTATTTAGAAATTTGGTTATTGCTTAAACAAAAAACTACAGAAATTAATTTGTTCCAAGATAACCAATTAAATAACCAGATAATGCATAACTAGTTAAAGTATAAGCATAAATCAGGTGACAAATTTCTTTTTCCCCAAACAGAATTCCTATAATAATTCTCAAGCACCATCACCTGGTATGGGAAGGTGAGTAGTAAAAGCTGTTACCTGTATTTCTTCTGGCTGTTTTCTACCTAACCTGTGTGCGTGGGGTGCTCAGAGTGTAGCTTTGCACTCTCTAAAGCCTTGGGGTGATTGTTCTAAGGGTGCGGATTTGATGTGGTTCTCCGTGTAATTATCGGATACGAGATTTGAAGGCTGCTGCTCTGCAGAGCGTGTCAGCTAAAAAAAGGGCCATCGTGTCACTAAAACACAAGTCACTTAGTGAGTTTTGTTGGTTTAGTTAGTGCTTTTTCCATTAGAACAATAGCTTTGTTAATGCTGCAAGCCCACGTGGTTACAGGTACTTTCAGGGTTGTCTGTTCCGTAGTGTAGCAATTTAATTCTGTTCTGTAAAACCTCCCAAGGGGCCTTTGGGAGGTGACCCTGTGAGGTTGAGGAGGGCAGTGCAGATTTGCATCGTGTTATCTGAAAGTGTAAATCATGGCAGTGTAGTTCCCATGTAGTTGTAATGTTTTCATTATTGTTCTTTGAGCTTCTGTTAATTTAAACAATGAACTTAAGATTTTGTTGGATTAAGAGGCGATGAGGTTTGGTAATTAGGTTTTGGCTGTGAAGCTAAAACATAAGAGTTGGAGGATCCTCAGCAGTTGTGTTTTGTTTTAGGGCAAATCCTGACTTCTTGATGTGTAATGTGGGAGAGCTTTAGCATCTCACACCCGAGATGGGGGGAGAGAGCTCTCTGAGGGCGTCTTACAGCATCACATGCCCAAAGTACACCTGTCTGTCTATCTATATATATATCTAGATGCATTTTCCAATGTCATATTTCTCTTTGCCGAGCAGCAAGCCCGTAGGGATGCCGTCTCCAGTCTCTCCAAAGCTGTCTCCGGGGAATTCAGGAAATTACTCTTCCGGGGCAGCCAACCCTTCAGGGAGCGGGTCCTCAGTGACGATCCCGCAGAGGATCCATCAGATGGCAGCCAGCTACGTCCAGGTCACCTCCAACTTCCTCTATGCCACTGAAATTTGGGACCAAGCCGAGCAGCTGTCTAAAGAACAGAAAGGTAAGAGCTGGCATGGGTGGGTGATAACGTCAGAGGTACCAACTGTGCTGAAACGCTCACAGGCTTTGAGTTTTGGAGTTGCAGTTCATGGTGCGTGGGATGCTCAACCAGGTCCTCTGCGAAAGTAAGATGAAGAGTTAAACCTCTGATTCCAGCAATACCCTGGGCTGGTTGTCTGGGTTCTCAAGGTGGTGTTGGAGATGTAATGTTTCCTGACAGATGTGTGGTTAAAGAAAAAAAGAAAAAAAATTGCAGTTCCTGCAAAATGTGTGGTGCAGGAAGATGGTACATTTTTTATTTCTGAAATTCTGAAATGCAATGTGCATTTGAGGGGCAAAGCCAAGAAAGTTTTCCCACAGTTTAACCATACTCTAATTATCCTTATCAACCAGTCTTCTGCAAAAGAGTAAAGAAGTTGATTAGAAAGGACATTTTACCTTTATTCTTCCATCATTGAGCCTCTTTTCTTTTCTTCTGTCTTAGTCCAAAAGGTTCATGCTGAAAAAATGGGGGTAGGGAGTGATATTTCCCATGCAGCAGCCGATGTGAAGGAGTATGTGCGGTTTAACTTGTGTTTCTGTTGTTTCAGAGTTCTTTGCTGAACTGGATAAAGTGATGGGCCCTCTGATTTTTAATTCGAGCATCATGACAGACCTGGTGCGTTACACCCGTCAGGGGTTACACTGGTTGCGCCTGGATGCCAAGTGATATTTGGAACTGAAGGAACGGAAAGTGGAACACGTTTCTCTCGCTGCCTCTGATCGATCTCCACAACACTGTGTCGTGTCAATAAGGAAGACTGCCATAACACATCGTCCGGGACACTACGAGCAAGGAACGCGGCCACGTCTCCCACCCTCATTCGTGGTTTGTGTTTTAACCCCTGATCATCTGGTCAATGGACTTCTTCAGTATTCCCGTGTTTAAGTTATTTAAATATTTTTAAATTTGCTACACTTAAAGGTGTAGTTTTGCTGATCTATCATGGATAGACCATTGGAATTCCAGTCATAATACATAAATAGTCAGTTTAAATCCTATTTATTTTAATTATTTTAATTTTAATTTTGAAAAGCCCAGTTTGGGGCAGTTTTTAGCTATTTCTTCCCTAAATTTACCCTTTTGAGTACTTAGCGAAAATTAAACATAGACACTTTATTGAAGTACCTTGTGAGCTTTGTTACTCTGTAATGTCTTGTGGTGGTAGAGCCTGTAAAAGGAAGTAGGGTTGGTAGGTTCTAACTGTAGGGACACCATACTTTCCATGCTTAATGCCTATGAGTCGACTAATAAATGACAACTACAGATTTATTATTGCAGAATTTGTACTAAATAGAAAAGTTCCAGATATTCTTCTACGTATTAAGATGTTTCATTTAAATGAATTATAAAGAAATTTATATGGAAAAGTATTTAGCTGGATCTGACTTGGATTGTTTTCAAGGCAGTTTCAAAACGTCGATTAACACTATAATAATCACAAAACATTACAGTAATTTGCATTTAATGTAATATCGAAGAAATGGTGTAGGAACGACGTTCGGTCTGCTGGGTGCAATGCGTGCAGGAAAGGCTTCTGAAATGGACAATCTTGGGCTTTTTTGTATCTCTTCATTTAAAATACATCTTGTTTCCTTGCTTGTCATTTTTTGACACTTAGCAAATCGGTTTAAAAACCAACAGTAGTTAAATTCCTACCAGAACCATCATTCGCATCATTTCCATTGACTGAGAAGGCAGGAATCCGGAGCAGAAGCCGCTGTCGGTGTTTTTCCCCGAGGGTCTGGTGGGTGTTGGACACTACGGGCTGACGGTGCAGCCAGCGCAGGGACGTTCTCTGGTTTGATGCAGAATGAATCGAAAACTTGGATTTACCCCGTGAAGGGTGCTGTTCGTGTTTTACGGAGCATAATATTCACTTGTGAGGGAGCGACCGGGTGCAACAGGGATGTTTGGTGGAGCTGCAGGTGGCTGCTCCCAAACCGTGCAAACCAAAGTACCTTTCCACGCGAGGTGCTTGTGCGAGTCAGAGGTTTGAACCGCTTCTGCCGTCGGTATTGCTGAGTGCCCCTACCACGTCTGCTGTGCCTTATGCCTTACTTTTAGATGAAGATTTTATGAACTGTTTACAAGATGTTTTACAGCAGGACCAGGTATACTGTATGCAGTGGTCTTCTGCAGTACTTTGGTAAAATTCCATTTCCTTTGTAAAAGTACCGGCGTCTGTCACGCAAACTGCCTCCTCCTTGCGGTGGTCTCCTTTCCAAGAGTCAAACTCTGAATCCTCTGGAGTGAGATTGTGGAATGCTGCTTTGTTTTCTCTCCCATTTAACTCTTTCTTCTGTACCAGATATGAACGTGCATGTTCAGGAAAATTATTGCACTAAATTTTTGTGTAGTTGTAGTTAAGTGCCAAAATCACGGCAACCTCGAGAGAAGGAATAGAATTCTACGCTACTTAGTACTGCAGTATGTCCTATGGGCTTTAAGAGTTTAGAAGTTTTGCAAATTAGTAACCTACTAAAAGGTAGCTGCATATTCGTAGAGCTTCCTTTGTGTTCCAGCGTGTTTTGTACTTCCAGAAAAGCTTTGCTACGTCCGAATTCGTACGTGGTTAACAGACCTGCGACTCCTCCCGGAAGAGCTGAATTTACCCGGCAGGTCTGTTGGAGCGTCCTTTCTATTGAATCACTGTGCGAGCTCACGTTTCTGTTCGTGTTTGCCGTTCGAGACAGAACTCTGTACCCTCCAGCTCCGCATCCTGGTTAACGGGACACTGTCGACTATTTTTCCTTTAATACTCTAAAGTGCCTAGCACACTTTTGACGCTATATAAAAAAAACCTTCTTGGAAGTTGCGTTCGTAGTTTCTGTTTTGTGTAGTGCTGCACTGGCCCCAGGGCTGGTTTTTGGCTTGCTCCGTCGTGCACAGTTACCATTCCTCTTGGCAGGAATGCTCTCATCTCTGGGAATTTTTTTTCCTTAACTAGAGTCCCATAAATACCTTTTGGTGTCACGCTAAATTGGTCTCTTAAAAGTGTATCGCTTATCCCTAGATAAAATTTGTCTTCAAATGACCAGAAGACTTTTTACCTGGTGTCAAAGTGGCCCTGAGCTGTTGGGGCCCCAGCGGAGCGGTTCCCTCTGCAGTCACAGATCCTCTCGGTGCTGGCCCAGCTCTGTCTGTCTGTCTGTCCGGAGATGCGCGGTGGGCTTGTCAGTTAAGGAAACACCTTATGCCTCTGGGGTTGTTTCAGACAGATACATTTAAACTTCGCAACTCCTCAGGCGCATCTTAATTCAGGATTTACCATTGTTTCCAAGAGAAAAGTGATGTACTTTGTCAGATCTCATAGATTTAAAAAAAAAACCAAAACAAAATCAAAAACAAAACCACAACAAAATCAAAAACAAAACCACAACTGCGTAATAGGCTTGAATCCCTCTGCCGAAGTGTGGGTGAAGGGCTGGACATGTCCTCATACCCGGCACCGCAGCCCTGGAAATCGTGTCACTTTGGTACTGCTGCACTGGTGACTGACGAGGAGGGAGCCCCTGTCTCCTGCTTCCTCCAGGATTCCCTAGACAATTGTAAATTAAATACATATCAACGCCGTAATTTGAATTCCCTCACTGAATGCGGTCCCAGTTGGTGAATCTTAAAAATGGCTTGATCAGACTAGGCTTGCTCAGAGATCGATACGCTGTGAATTTGCTGACACATTGCAGGTTCCTGGGTGATAAGGTACAACCATTTATAATTTTAAACCAACCTTCAGGAGACCAGAGTAAAACAGCCCAAGACTTTTCTTTTGATTTGAAACTCTCAGCCATAAAGCAGAGCGTATGGATGGCTCTTCTTGGCTTTTGATGGCAGTATGCAATTTGTATTGTATGTGTCTTTTAATATATATGTATATATCTATGAACTCCGTCTGTCCAAAGTATATGTTATACTTGTTTTTAGATAATGGTGCAACTGACTATATTGATATATTATTTATTGAGTGCTGAATCACCATCTTATTGGTGACAAATCTTGCATATTATACAGGAGTGCAATGTATATTCCTTCAGATTGCTGAGGCTTGATTGCTGTGATAACAAAAAAATGCCCCGAAATGTATTTATGAATGGCCCCAACATACAGAGAGTCAGTACTTTATGGAAATATTGTAGCTCTTGCCTGGGGCAAGTAAAATAAAGCCGTAGGCAGGTAATTATGTAGCTTGCCAAAATGGCAAACTACTGGAAAGAGAGACTACCTTTGCTGTATTTAATATTGCATTTGCCTGACAGGTGTTTGCTGTCACTGCAGTGTTTGTACTAAGGCAGATACAAGAGGGCCTGAGCAAGTCGAGTTTGAATTGCCCATTGGGGAGTAAACAACTTCCAAATTCTTAGATTTCTGACAAATACTTCGGTCAGGGTTTAAATGACTCCATCTGGTGAATGGGTGTTACAGAAAGCGCTGTGTTTCCAAGGAACGAGGTGCATTCTGTGCCCCTGGCCATGCAACGGGGAGCCAGAGCTTCCGCCAGCCAACTCACACACATCCAGACCCGTTCCAGGAGACAAATTTCCCCGAGTAGGAAAGTTCCGTGAACTCAACCAACCAGGGAATCGTGATGCGCGTCCAGCTCCGTGACTTTCCAAGGACTCAGTCCCTGCGGCCGCGGTGCCATTTGTGACCAGCGGCGCTGGGGGCTCCGCTCGGCCGCTCCGTGGTGTTCAGGTTGCGGCGCGGTCCGTGCCCGTGTCCTGCTGACGTTCTGCCGAGTTTCGCTCGGATAGGCCCTGTGGAGCAGGTGGAGATGCTGGCTCACACTTGGAGCTTGCCTGCAGTATCTTTGCATAAATGCTTCACCTCTTTTAATTTCAGTGGGCGCTCAGCGGCAGCGTGTTGGTTCCTGAGGTGAGTGGCTGAGACGCAGCCGTCCCCGTCCTTGGTTTTACACCCACCCCGACAGCCGCCGTGGTTGGTGCTGAGCCCCGTGGTTGGTGCTGAGCCCCGTGGTTGGTGCTGAGCCCCGTGGTTGGTGCTCAGCCCCGTGGTTGGTGCTGAGCCCCGTGGTTGGTGCTCAGCCCCGTGGTTGTGCACAACATCCCCAACCCTCACGGACCAGGCGTGACTCTTGCAAGCACAGTTCCTGACATTTGTATCTGGTCCCCCTTTTAAATTGTTTTAAGAAATTTTGTATATGGAGGATAAAGTGCTTATATATTTATTAAAAATCCTTTATCTTATTTGAAATTATTATTTGGTGAAGAAGGGTTTTTCTTTTGGGGGGGAGGTAACTTAACGTGTCACTTATAAACGAAGCCCTTATTAGTCAAACAGAAGGTACTGTTAGTAACTAATGGGATGTCTCTGTTTTATGCTTTGTACATGACAAGTCCATGTGTTACATTTTGTTTCTATCAAAATATTTAGGCGTCTTCAACCAAAATCTAAAAAAAAAAAAAACAAACCACACACGAAACCCCCTGTGATTTTATTTGTTGCAATACATTTGAAATTTCAAAGGGTACTTTGGGGCTCAAAATTAGGATTTCTAAGTCAGTATGTGCATTTCACGTAATAAAGCTGTTAATGGTGAGCAAAGTATTATATACTAACTAGATTTTTTTCCACATCTGTATAGTATATTCTATGTATTTTGTGGTATTGAGATTATAGAAAGCTTAGTGTCTGAAACATGCGTTTAATGTGTATTTTTAAACAAATTTATGGCAATTAAAATATTTGGAGAAAAGGGTATCACATTTCAATTTGTAAAGATCTTTTTAACTACTGTGTCATTAAAATGCTTTGTACAATGCGAAACTGTAACTGGAGAAACTAAGTTTAATAAATATCAAATAGATTTTCTGTATTAAACTTCAAAACCACTGTGCTTGTATCTGTTGTGTGGGCCTTCTTGTATTTTTAAGCAGGTGTTTTTGATCCTGGTGTGTATGACAAAGGCAAATAGCCTCGGTATCCATGTCCCAGACTTGAGATTTGTCTAATCCACAGCGGCTTTGTTTCTCTGTGCCCTCCAAGTGAACATGCAAATGGGTTTTGATCAACATTTTAAAACAGTAGACGCTTCAGTGGCTAAAATCAGTCTAGGACATTTAAGTAAATTTGTTTAGAAGTAATTAAAATAAATACTTTTTGTTGCAGTTATCACTGGCTGTGTTCGAGATGTTGCAAATGCTGTCAGCGTTATCAGTTTGTTTGCTCCCTCTTTCTAACAGCCCTTTATCTGGCGCTGATCGGAGCTCAGCTGTTGGGACTGCGATGGGACCGGAGTGATTCCTCCTCGCTGCGCTTGTCGGGTACGAGGATGAACGGCTAAAGTCCAATTTGAAGTAAGTGCTGCTGCTGCAGACGCCTGGTGTGCGCTCACCAGGCGCCATTCACAGGACACAAGGAAAACCACGCTGGCTTGCTGCATTTAAATTTTTAATTCACACCTTAAAAAAAGTAATTAAATATTACAAAAAAAAAAATCAACAAAAAATAAACACAAAACCCAAAACAAACATGGGATGCAGGGTCCTTTTATTGAGCTTGGCCAGAGCATCATCCTGAAGCGTGTGCCGCGGAGGTGCAGCCTTGGGGACGAAACGCTCTCGAGCTCTTTGAGGTCCTTTTAGCAGTTCATATGGCAGATGGTAAATATATTTATTGCTCGATTCGCTGTTCTAGCTTTGAACGGTCAATAAATATTTCACAAGTAGAGGGGAGGGTTGTTCACAGTAACAGTGATGGGTGTTTTTCATCCTGCCAGGTCACTCTGCGGCAGTTCGAAGGAAACAGCGGTTTTTCCTGGAACGCAAAGCAGGTTGAGGCAGCGCCGCGGGGCAGGTCAGGCTCATCCTCAGAGACACCCTCACCCATCCTGCAGCAATTCCCTTTCTCTTGATTCATTTTTTGTTCTTTGCTTTGCACAACAACTCCAAAACACACCTTACCCTGGGCTATAGGGCCAGGCCGCAGTATAGAAATTACACCAGGAATGCCTTTCTGTCTGTATCTTCCTGCAGCTGCTGTTACAGTTCCCGTGTTGATCAGTAGAACCAAACGATGCATTTTAAATGCGTGCAAAACAGCAGCCCAGCTACCACGTGTACTAAAATGGGTAATTGTACCTTGTCTCTATTTGCTTTCTGGTACATGTGCAGCAGGTACTGTACAAATCACCTTTCAGTCACTAAGGAGTAATTCTAACTGATCAATTTAACTACGTGCAGTTGGACAATTTGCTCATGTTCATGAGAACTAAATGGCTTTCGATATTTAAGTGGCCTCTTAAACTATGAGCTTAAGTAATCACCGTAAAGTGATTAATTTAGGGTACGATACTGCTTTTAATTGACATATGCTTTAAAGTAAATAGTATTGGCTTTAAGAAGGGCTATTTTAAAGGTGTCTAAGTGATTATTGGAAAGCTGTCTGGAATGTCGTGTTCTTTTTTGAAAAGACAGGTTATTTGGGGTTGCAATGTAATCCCGGGCACGTGGACTCTGCTCTGTTTGCATTGCTTGCAAAAGAGGTCTGAAGCAATTGCCCCATCCCTATTTCTGGTATCTTTTTTTATGCACAGAATTAAATCCCTATCTCGTTTGGGTGAGATTAAGCTGGAACTTCCCCTACACAACCCAATGTTGGGTGTCGCTGAGCCTGAGCGCCGACCAGGATTTACCTGCAGAGCATGGTGATGCATTCGCTGTTATCCCTGCACGAGGCTCCGACGGGTCTGAGCGAGACTCCTCTCCAGAACGGCGTCATGCGCCTCTCCCGCGCCGCCCGGGGCTGCACCGCGGCCGCCTGCGCCTGCGAGAGATGAACCGTGCGGGGCGACCGTCAGAGCCGCGGTGACCGCAGCCGCCTGGTCGTTCCGGTGCTGAGGTCGATAGCGTTATGTGGAAAACTTTAAATCTCCCTCCTTTTCAGGTTGTAGCGTGCTCTGTTAAAGTATAATTGCTTGTATCCTAACCCCAAAGAAGTGAGAAGTATAAAAATTAACTCCATTTTTTAAACTTCTTGGGAGAGACTGCAGAATTACTGGCTGAGTTATGCCTCAGAGTAACTCAGTATTCACTAGGCAGTTACTCTACATTTTTATGACGCTGAATCCTCTGTAAGAGCTGTACTGTCACCTCTAGCTCCTGCTGGTTATTAATGCAAATCATAACAGTTTTTATTAACTGCCTGACCATTTGCATTCCCATTTTAAACAGTTCCATCTCTCTTTACCTGGCTGAGCAGCAGTGTGCAGAGTAACGTGACCAGCATCACTTTCCAGCAGTGCATCTTGGCAGAGGAGCTGTCGCTTCACCGCAGGACCAGCCTTGGGCGGAGGGAGGAAAAGCCCCAAACAGAACTTCCCAAGCTTCAGCCGGATTTTTATAGACTTCGTTCTCTTATCGTTGCATCACCTGTCAGTCGTTACAGGAACAAAGTTCGTTTCGGAGCAAGAGGGAATTACCAAGTTAGCATCTGCCGGAGCGATCTGGTTCAAGGCCTGTCTGTCGAGCTAATGATTTACTCTCCTTCCACTTGTACTTTGTCTGCTCAGCACACCAGATGTGCCAGCTGGTCCTTTTTTTAAAGCCTACCTAACACATTACCAGAACCCCATGCTGTATTTGCAAGCCAAAGGGTGCTTGGCCCAAAGTATTCTGGTAAAGATAAAAGCCGTAATGTTACTTCACTTCGGTGACATTCCCCGTGTGTGTGGCTTCCCGGTGTCAGCTGGGCATATTGTCTTAACCTTATTTGGAGCAGAGAATCATGCTTTTGAGTCTGCTTCTCATGCTTGGTACATGAAAGAATCATGAGGAACTTACTTAAGCTTCCTTTCCACACACACAGTATTTCAAAAGCAGATGTAATACTTTTCAGATGGGTTTTGGAATGTAGAAAGTGTGTTGTGTGTGATAAATAATAGACTTCTTCCAAGGATCCTAATGTGTCATTAAAGATGATAATCTCTGGACAACTAATCCCTGAAGTAACACACCATTCGTCTCTTAAAAGGTGCCATGACTCCCATTGATGTAGATGGACAGTTTGCAATTAAATTTTTTTTTTTTTTTTCCCATTGTGAAATGAGATTGCAACATCCTAGAGAAAAGGATGTTTAAGAAGAGCTGCCTGTCACCTCATCTTCTCTATAATCCTCTGAATTTACAGACCCTGGGACAGATGGACAAAGCGGATGTCGAAGGTTCCTGGGCTGTACATGGATGTGCTGGGACTCGCTCCTCCTCCTCCTCATCGCTGAGATTTTGTGCCTCTGGCTCCCACATCTGTCCCGCATACGTCAAATCTGTCAGGTACAGGATTTTTGAGATTGCAGAGTAACATAAAGAGAATATCAACTTATCTTTGTTAACTGCGTGTAGGTTTGGGAGGACACAATGTTTTAAGTTACTTCAAGTGGGAAAATACTGCATAAACCAGTGAACAGTATTTTAGCTAAATTGCAAATACACATCTGGGTGTAATAAGCTGCCATTTTCTGTGATTGCTTCACATGGAGGCAGAAGTGCCAGCGTGGAAGGCAAGTTACTTAGGTTAAGATAATGCCATGTTGTCAGATGATTGCTCCTTAGCCCAAACTTCACCAGGAGTAAATAAAAACCTTTCCCAGCACATTGTCTAGAACCACGATTGGAAAAACTGTTCCTTCCTGGGGTTCTTCTCGTACTCTTTCCTCTGCCCTGTTTGTCTTCCATCCCTGGGAGAAGGAATCAAAACCCTCATTATTTCACTTTCCTGGGTCTTATGAAGCAAAGGAAATGGGTCAGTGAATTGTGGCACATCAAACAGCTGAATTTTAAAGTTTCTTTTGCATTCGGCTGTGAATTTCTCACTTGTCTTTCCCATGAAGTCCGTCCTTTATGTGCATCTGAGTTCCCAATTCTGCTGTTGCCACCAGGCACTGGTATAGAAGAGGCAGGAAAACGGGAGGTGGCAGCAGGAGGTCCTGACGGCATCTGTGGAGCGGCAGGTTGGAAATGGCAGCTCTTGCAACTCTGACAGCAGTGCCCCCTCTAAGGCCTCGTTTCTCAGCGTTTTTGCCTACGTAAGACTAGTACTTTGTGAGTATTTTGTGACGGTATGTCAAAGTTGTTGTGTGTCCTGGGTTACTGATAGTGTCAGCAGATCCCTTTCAGGCAGCAGTTTCCTCTCTCTGTTCCATACCAGTGCCTGGTGGCAACAGTTCATTTACTCTGTGCAAGAAACTGAAGGAAAAAACAAAATAAACCAAAACTGAACCAATTATTTCCACATATGCGAGTCCAGCACAGCAGGGAAATGCAAAGGTGCACCTTATAACAACCAAAAAAACCACCAAACCCACAAAACATTGCTACTTCTAACATTTAGCAAAGGGAGAACAGAAATTCAATGAAGATGACAGAGAAATTTTCAAACTCCTTGTTCAGATTCTGAAATACCCACCGGCAGGACTCTCGAATGCCCCATGTCCAGAGGGTCCGGCTCCCTGCCCGGCGGCCTGGGGAACCGCTCCGGGGCCGGGGAACTGCTCCAGGGGCCAGGGAACCGCTCCAGGGGCCAGGGAATTGCTCGAGGAGCCGGGGAACCGCTCCAGGGGCTGGGGAATCGCTCGAGGAGCCGCAGGACAGCGGGTGGTGGAGCACAGGGTGCGCGGTCCCAGCCCGGCTGCTGCCAGCGCCGAGGTGCCGGTGCCGCGCTGTTTGCTGTCGTCTGGCAGCTGGTTCAGTGAGAGTTCAGCTGGCTGTGAAACGGGGGCAGAGACCTCGTGAGCTGCTCACCTTCAGCAGAGCTGCTGAGACTAAATTCATTGAAAAACAAGCATTCAGTGAAGCTGCCAACAGAACAGTTCACCCATGCTCTCATCTGGGCTACGCAGCTGCTGCCATGGGTGCTCCTGGAGGCTGAATAAACGGGACACAAGCACAGGTTGGGAATGAAACCTGCCTCTCACTGTCTTTGCCAGCTCTCGCAATTGCAGTAGCCAGTTCCTTGCTCCCCCCTTGCTTAAGCTGCCTAGAAAATACCAACACACTGAAGCGCAGAGTTAATTTAAGCACAGGATATTTTTGGCACAACTGACAGCACTGGACAAATTGTGTTACTCCTGTTTCTGCCACCCTCAGAAACACAAGAGCAATAGGAACAGCCCTAAGGCTGAGCTTAGTCTCACGTGCTTTTTAATTAATATGAGGAGCCTCAAAAGAGTGTTCAGCTATAAAAACTGCATTAACCCCCAAATTCCTGAGGTCACTGAGCATCCTTGTCTTCCAGACAGCCCAGCCCTGAGCAGCTGAACACGGGGAAACGTCACTGCCACACCACGGATAAGATAAAGCTGGTACCAGCTCCAGGAGCAGCACAGCCAGAGATAAACAAGTTGCTTTGCATGGGGGATGAGCTTGAGACAGCTCAAGACTGAATAGAAAAACTAAGGATAAAGGAACCAGCCAGATGTTCTTGACCTTGAACACTGCAGCTTGTTTTTACACTTGGAGCCTGGGAGTGAATTTTCCTTGTCACATGCTTAAGTGACTCTACTGACAGCATTTGTTTTTAAATCATCTCCAAGTGTTTAGCAGTTACTAGAATAGAACCTCTAATCCAGCCTGTTAACACTAACTAGATATCAGAATTGCAGTTAATCATCTGATCAACATTAATTAATACGATAACCAGGTAGCAGTGACTGCCACAGAACAGCCCAGGTTGGAAGGGACCTTGGAAGATCACCCGGCCCAACCTCCGGCGGGAGGGAGCGCGGACGCGATTACCCAGCGCCCGCCAGGCACATCCCCAAAACCTGCAGCTTCCTCCAGCGAGGGGCTGTTCTCACGGTAACAAATTCCCGTCTTACACGGGGATGAAGCCTCCCCCGGTGCGGGTTGTACCCGCGGCCCCATGCGAAGGGAGAAGCCCCTGTCCGGAGGCCAAAGTCCTCGTTCTGTCCCAAGGCACCAGCCAGCTCGGGCAGTTTTGGTCCACACCACATCACGGGGACTGTTTATTTGTCAGACACAGCCAGGTCAGAGGACAAAGGAGTGACAGAAAGATACAGGGAGCAGCGAGTTCACCTCGGAGCCGGGATTTCAAATCACCGCTGGCTGACGGCGGCCCCGGCTCTGCTGGATACACCGAGACACCTTTCAAAGAAAAACGAGTCAGAAAAGGCTGGGAATGTAGGTGCTTATGGAACTTTCGCCTGATTGTCACTCTGTACAGAGTGAACCACACGGGGATTTCATGTTTCTCGCCTTAAACATCTCAAAGCACAGATTTCACACCAAGTCATGGGGCAAAGTTGACGTTTATTAGATGAGACTTATCTCCCTCTTAATGCCCTTCTCGTCATGCGAACAAGCTCAGCACCAGCAGGTCGATAACACAGCGGGGTAAGGACCTGAACTCGGTTACTGGTCGTGCTCATAGTCGGCCGGGTTCTTCCTCTTGAGCCTCTCGAACTCCTGCGTGCCCCACGAGTACAGCAGATACGCGGCCACGAAGGCTGGAAGGAAAGGGGACGCTCAGCGCGGGGCCCGACCCGCCGGCACACAACCGCGGCCTCCCCTGCCCCAAAATGCCACAAAAAAAGGGGGAAAACCCGGGCTGTGTCCCCCCCGGACACTCACGCGGCACCACCTTGAAGACCTGCGAGCTGAAGCGGCGCCAGACGTTGGGCAGCGCGTCCGAGAACACGTTGGGGAAGGCGCGCTGCTCGAACGGCGACAGGCTGTAGGTGATGATGTGGCGGACCCGCGCCAGGTTCCCGAAGTGGATCCCCATGGCGCGGCGGTGTCACCTTCCCCGGCGGCCTCGCCCGCCCCGGAACAGGAAGCGGCGGCCCGAGCGGGGGGCCGGTTCCCATTCCGGGGCGGGGGCCGGTTCCCATTCCGGGGCGGGCGGCAGCTGCTGCCGCCGGCTGGTGCGGCTGTGAAATCACCGCTGGAAAATCCCGGATCGCTGCAGTGGAAGCGGTTGGGCGCGGGGGGTTCGCCCTGCGTGGGGGGCTCCAGAGGAGGGGCGCTAACGCTCCGTGCGTGCGTGAGGCCTCATGGCGGCGCTTAGAACTCCGCCGGTGAGCGCCAAACACGAGTTCACCCTCACAGAACAGGCTGCCTTGTGGAGAGGGCGGTCCCTGCCTCTGCAGCGAGGGGTCTGGAGCATTAGACTTGTTATTTAAATGCGTCTCGCTCAAGGTGATGCAGCATTGTCTCAGTCTTTAATCCATTACTGAGGTGACATATTTATTTCTGAGGCGGCACGTAACTGGCCTAAAAATGTGGTTTCTCTAGCTCAACTCCAGTGCTTTGTCTTAAATAGGCTTTGCCATCTACACCAAATAGAGATTTAACTTTATTCTGCTCCCCGGCAGCTGGGCCGGGCTGAATTCCCACTCTTTGTCGGGGATCAGCGGGAGCGACGCCGCGTTGGGCGATTTGATGTAAACCAACCAAATGTAGAAACCCTGGGCTGGGATTTTTATTTGACATCAATATATTTGCCTTGAGCTTTTGGCATTTATTTCAAATATACACTCAACTAGAGCCAAAGCAAGCGCTGTTTGAAGTTCAACAGTTCCAGGCCAATGTGACCTTCGGCGAGGGACTTGGTTTTGGTGGAAGTTACATGGTGTTTCCACAGATCACGTTGCTCTTCCACAGAGTTCTTCAGACGTGGAAAAGCGGAATTAATTTCACAGGGCAGGATCTGAACTTAGGGTCTGGGGAGGCGGCTTTAGGAAGTCACAGCATTTATGTATGAATGCATTAGAAAATAATAACTTTAAAAACCAGTGCTAAAACAAACCAACCCCCAACAAAACACAACAAACACACACCAAACAAGCCAATAATCCCTACCAAAGCTGGTTTTTGTATGAGCCTCATCTAAAGCTCTCCTAGCTTGGGTCCCCAGCCTGAAAGTAGCAGTTTTAACAAAACTCTTAAAACTAGTAAAGTCTAGGAAAAAAAATAAATTGACTGTAGTAAAGATTTGGTTTGAAAGCATGTATAATTAAAGCACTGTTACTTGCTATTTTATTGTGAGAGGAAATGAGGCTGTGGCCCCACGTTTTCAGGCTTCAGTCTACTAAACCAATTCATCAGAATTTAAAGAAACTAATTTAATAGGCTTCTATTTTATTCTTTGTAAAGCTGACATCATTGAACATTTCTTCATAGCTCAGAAACAAGGAGCAGTGCTGTTGCACATGTAGGATCCTGCATCCTGACCCCATGAGCAGCTTGTGCTTTGTTCTTGAACTAGATCAAACCTTTCTGTTCTTAACAATGAGCTGGTGCTGGGCCCGACTCAGATAGTTCCATGATTTAAGTCTTTACAAGTTGCCACACAGCTGTCACTAAATTCCTACCACCCATTGTTGAGAAAGCCCAAAGAGTGCAACAAAAGAAAAGCAAGAAACAACCTTGCAACTTTGTACAGAACTGTAAGGAAGAGTTGTCTTCTTGCTTGGAAATATGGTAAGGAAAAAGAATGAAAAACTGAGAAAGTGATTTTAACATTCAAGACTTTCCTCTATTCCCAGACACTTCTGGAGATGTCACAGAAAAGATTGCTTTATGTAGAGCATCTTTCTGAGGATGAGCAGGCGCTGAATGTGCATATGCATGATAGGCATTTATTTCTTCTTTTTTTAATCTATAACAAAACAGCTTAAAATAGACATCTGGTAGTTGCAACCTTTTTGACATTTTAAATGCAAAATTATCCCAATAAAAATATATTATTTACAATTTCACATTCTCAAAAGGCTGAGTGGCTACAAAAATAAGTGCTATGATGCAAACACCCTCTAAATGCCAAATCCTAACTGAGTTTGTAGAGCTCTTAGAATGACACTAACTATTCAGTTGACTGAAGCTACGGATGCTTCGAGAATGCAAAAATACCCAAACCCGGAGTAAAACCAGTCAGGGCTCTCCCACTACCGACACGTGCACTTGGTAGCTATCATGTCCTCGTACTCTTTGTAGACGATGGAGCCGTCGGGCTCGATGGTGAGGACGCTCAGAGGGCTGTATTCAGCGGGGACGCAGGAGGGCTTGGGGACAGAGGGGTCCAGGCGCTCGTAGATGAGGTTCTGGACCATGGTGTGCACGGGGGAGCCGTAACGATGCCCCACGACCCTGGGGCAGTCGCCTTTGCAGTACTGGGGGCTGTACCTGTGCGGCGCGATTATCCATCGGTCCCATTTCAGTTGGCTAAAGCTCAGGCGGAAGTTGTGAAGCTCACACTCGTTTTGAGGGAACAGAAATTGTTTGAAATACTCGCTGAGATTATAAGGTGGAGTTGCCGGTGCTTCTTTCAGATTCTCATCTCTTCGCTGTCGAGAGGCCCTTTTACCCTGTGCGTTCTCTTTCCCTTTGTCACCCGCAGGATTAAGTCGCAGACTGTTCCTTTGCCGGGGCCGCGCAGGGTTTTTCCGTCTGTGTCTGAGCACGTTCCACCTGTGATAAGCTTGCTCACTGGTATCATTCAGGTACAGAAGAAGAGAAGGGGGGACCAGCACCATATTAATGGTGTTTTCCAGTTCAGTGTTCTGTTGTGGATCACCCAGCAGACAAGTGAAGTTCACGGCCATATGGATATTCCTCCTCTTAGTAGCAATTAGAGGCTGGAGAAAAGAAGTCACATCAATCTCAACCCACTTGCGTTTTCTAACTTCGAAGTGCAGGCTAAAAGCTAAAGAGTGTGAAAGGCTGGGACAGACGTGGCTGGAAAAATCGTGTTCCTTCACGGACAAATGGCAGGTGCCTGCGATGGAAGAAGAAACGGGAACCGATGTGTCAAAGGAATAGAGCAAGACAGACTTGAGTAAGTGCTCCAGAGCAGTAACGCGATCCAGGTTGAAGAGCAGATCCACCGAGTGGACGTCTCCTGAGAAGGGAAACACAATTTTGTAGAGTTAGTACATCTTAATGTTCCCCCTTGACATAAATACCATAATGTAGTGGATAAGCAGAAATAATCCAGCAGCAGAAGAAACCAATGTAGTTGCCCTCCCTGAACTCAATTACATGGAGTTTCTGCTTTGGTCAGGGACATAAGATGTAAAAGTTAAGAAATGACAACAAAACCAAGAAAACCCACAATTTTAAGAGGTATTAAGATTAATTTCATTAAAACAAACAAACCAACCAGTACAGGAAGAAGTTAGCCATTGTCTTTTCAGTCTTGATACAGGGAAACAGGAACTAGAAACTCCAGATTGTACAAACCATGAAATGAAATAGCTGAAGTTTTCAAGTGAATGCTTTCATAGCTTTTTAGCATTAACTCTAGCTATTCTTCCTACTCGTATATCTTCTCCTATTTGAATCTCTTGACCAGCAGCTGCCAGAAAGTCTGAGTAACAGCAAGGCAGAAATTTATTTGTTAGCACAATTTAAAAAAATTCTAGTTCTTTCCTGAGCGTCACTTTTCTTTTATGAAAAATTGGCAATGGAAGGAAATATGATGGCCATTATACACAACCATTTTTTCCACTTTTCTTACAAGTGATTGTAGAGTTTTCTCTGATTCATAACAAGATGAGTCAGCCCAAAACCTCAGTATGATCTTGAACGTAATCCCATTCGGGTGGCTTTTCCCAAACCATGGAGAAGTCTTTGTCTAATACCATTCAAGGAGAAGCAGGTTATGAAAAACTAGGCTTTAAGAGCAGAGCCATCAGGATTAAACCAGCAACAACTCTAAAGAAATGAGGTAGTTTTGTATTATGGCACAAGCACGGAACACGTGGAAAACCCCCACGTAGCCCCTGCAGCTGAGGTCACCCCACACGTACCTTTCACCAGGTCCCTGTGGCGGTGCTTGTGTTCAGAACACGGAGCGAAAAGTCGCACGGTGTTGTAGAGGTGGCTTTTGTTGGCCTTGGGGATTCCCTCCTTGGTGGCCGACATCTTGTAGAGCCTCTTCATGTACCGAAGGGCCCTGGCGTCCGGCCGCAGCCGGGGGAGCTCGCTGTCCCAGCGCCGGGGGCCCCGCTCCGCCAGCACCTTGAGCAGGGGCGGCAGGAGCGCAGAGCCGCGTCCCGCCCCCCCCGGCAGCTGCAGCACGGGGTTCAGCTCACTGGAGATGTCCCCAGGAGCCACCAAGAGCCCGGAGAGCTGCTCAGAGCCTGCGTGGCCCCAGGGGTGGGGGGAACACTGGACACCAGCAGAAAACCAGTGAAGGCAGCAACAGAAGCAAACGCAAAATCTCCAAGTGCTCTCCATGCTCTTTAGGACTACAGCCCCAAAAAACCCCCACCTCCCCTAAAATATTCAAAAAAGAAAGAGGAGCTGAGCCGGATCCCTTATATATGTTGCAGCTGTGGAAGGGGAGGGGGGTTTCTTTCTGATTAGAAACCAAGGAGGAAGATCTGCAGCTGGTGAACTGAACCCACACGCTTGTTGGTGTTGAGGCAGGAGCCTTTGCCCGTGCAAGCAGCTTATAAAGAAATTCCGTATTCAGAGTGAAGCTTTTTCACATGCTGTATCCCAGGAGTGTGCACCAGCCTCCAGAGGGGGCTGGGGAGGCAAAATAGAGTCGGCTACTCTAATTACATCCATGTGTATTTGCAGAAATAAAGCTAAATATTACCGCTCTTAACAATAACAAACTAATTAAAAATTTAAAAAAGCAACTGTTTTTCATTTTCTGCTAACATATTTCTCACATTTTGCATCTCTGTAGACAAGAATGTCCCCTTGAGAGGGAGGTAAGCGTGTCTGTAGGACCATCAGATTCGCTTCCATTCCAGCGCACAGCACAGATTTACCTCCAGTTTGAGGTACAGTATCCAAAAAGCAAAGTGCTTTTTTTGTCCAAAAGGCTCTAAATGGAGTCATATTGATTGCATCAGAAATATTCAGAAACTCTAGTAGCTGAACATAGCTAAAAGGATGGAGTTTAGCTTTATTTAACTGGAAAAATACAGGGAAAAAAATCTGTTTTCATGGCAGTTGTTTTTAATGAGAGCTGTCCTATCAATAATCTAGTGAAATGACACCTGTAATCTAACTTTCACATCTTAAGGCTTCTGAGTGAGGCTTGCTGGTTGCGAGGGTGTTTAATTAACTTACAAAAATGTTGGTCTGGCATTTTTAAATTTGGAGTGGAAGGTTAATTCAGATAACAATCTACAGTATGAAACAATCTAACCTTTTCTGCTGATTTGATTTTGGCGCGAGGGGGATACCGTCACTCCTAAGGTCAGCTGTGTTTAAACTGTTCTGGATAAGGTGATCTGTACTTTGATTAATTTTAAAAATACACCCTTCAGTCAGGCGTGCTCGCACCAAACAAACTCACTGCTCCCTCCCTTGGGAGTTCGAATTAGTGGCACTTTACATTAGTTTCAAACAAATGTAACTACAGTTTCTACTGTTCCGTGACAATTTAAGCTGCCCTCTAGCCCTCTTCACAAACCGAATGTGTACTCCTGCTCTCTCTTTTGCACTGATTCTTGATGTTATCAGATCTTGTGGTGGGAGCTGAAATGGTAGGAAAATAATCCAACAAAAAGTGAATATTTGCTTTACGTCACTGAAAGCGCTGGACCAGCTGAGGACAATTAAGCCTATCTTGAACAATTCGGGCTCAATGGGACATGAGTGGTACTTCTGGATGCTAAATGCATAGCAAGTCCCCAACCATTATTCTGTAGGGTGAGTGCCAAAATAATCCTATAGATTTTTATATATACACTGCATTGAAGAGGGGATTCTTTAACTGTAGATTGAAACCTTGCCGTGACCAGAGACATTCCGCTCTTTTACGTAGTCTCATAAAATTCATCCACATTTCTTAGCTGTCAAAGAGAAGTCGAAGTCCAAATACATCCACTTTGTACAAGTGGAATTAATCAATGTTCTTGACGGGGTAATCAGTCAGTTGGTTCATTTAGTGCATGAGTTTGGTGGCTTAACAGGCAGCAGTGTGAGGAAGGTTTTACTTCACCCTGTTGTGAAAACAAATGACCAGCGCAGAGCAGCCCGGCAGCCTCAGCCGTGGAAAATGAGCCGTTCGCCTTTGCCGCTGGTGGCCGTTTGGTGCAGCATCTGTGCCAAACCCCCTCAGTTTTACCGCTGTGAGGGTACAGGCTTCTGGAGTGCTTGCCAAGAGCTCTTTTGTGCCCAAAGTTTAGTTTACAACTCATTTACACGTTACCTTTCATCATCCATTGGGGAAGAATGTAGGTGTTCAGTGCTGAAGTATGGCACTCACAATTTTACCTACTAAGCAAATACCACATGAAAAACTAGTAGGTTTCTCCTTGTTGTAATCAGATGTTCTTTAAAAAAGTAAAGAGATCTCATTTTCCGGAGAGGATCAAGTGCAGGTGGCAGAGGGAGGTTCTGGAGCGGCCCTTGGCTGGAGGGACATCTCCGTGTATGGGGTTTCTGGGCTTATGGCATCAACTGGGTGTTCAGCAAAAGTATAAAAGTTGAGGTTTCGTTGTGCGCTGTCTGCAAGGAGCGTCATCTGTGGCATCGGCTTGTTTCACGTGGGTCTTTGAAGAGCTGCTACAGGAAAAGTTTTGCGCGTACTTACAAGGGTGAGCGCCCGTGGGGAACCTGGATGAGACAGTCTTTTAACACAGTTAATTTGTAATTGAAATAAAACTTGTGAAGTTAATGAACAGCTCTGTCGTTTGTTTGCACATGCTGTTTCTGTGACAGGGAGGCGCTATATATATCTCTCCACAAAATGCGCCTTTCAGCATATGTTTAATCCAGTCCGGGGGCCGCTGCTGTCAGGGTGGGCTTTGCCTTTTCCTCCTCGACTTTTGGCCTTTTCCCTGTGCGGCTGGAACAGTTTTCACCTGCTCTGGGGGCTGAATGACCCATTCCCCAGCCGCACACACGATACGCAGTTGTGGAGCAGCCCGGTCTGTGTCTTTGTTAGGGAAGAATGTTGGAGGTAGTGACCTGCTGCTCTCAGACTATCTCCTAGTTAGCTTAATTTAGCTATAATGTGAACTCCTACAACACTATAGTCAGGTACAGTTTACATACTATAGACATCTAGAAAGATTCAGTGAAAAAAATGTAAGCAGAACTTGTTTTTCCTTTCTCTTCATTAACATGCAGGCAGATTGCAGGAGTTACCTCCCTCTTTTTCAGAAGAGAAAAAGAAAATATTTGGAATGAACTATTTTCAATATTAGGAAACTAGGGTCTTATGCTGGATGCTCTTCCTCTTGCCTGGGTGTACTGGTACAAACAGATGAGTTCGCTGAGCTTGTTATCATCCCTTTCAGCTTTCCTGGGGTGTTTTCCTGCCTGGAAACCTCTTGCTTACAAGCTGGAGAGCAAAGAAAGCCCGGAAGAGTAAGAATTGTGAAAAATGGAGAGTCTGCTGCGGTCACCTCAAACCTCCCCTGAGACAGTGTACAGGGCAGGTAAAGCATTGGGTACCAGATGTGACTTCTTGTTTTTATTGCTCCTAAATAAAATAACAGTTCTGGCCATTCCTGTAGCATCTCTGCTGTAGGGTTTAGTTGTGGCTGTAAGGCAGGAGTTGGGAAACTGCATTTTCATTTTGTTGGGGTCTGGTTCATTTTGCATTACTATCAGATATGGTTAAGATACAAGTCCTTATGCAACCCTTAGTGAGAAAAATGTTAACTTATAATTTAGCTTCTTAAAACTGCAGGAAAATGAATTCCAGAATGATATTCTTTTCCATTCTCACCCTTCACACATGGACACGTGTCTGGTGTGCAGCTCTGTGTCGGGTTTGCGGTTGGACTCGATGGTCCCAAAGGTCTTTCCCAAGCGAGGTGACTCCAAGTGCCTCCTCCAGCCACCCCGGTGCCTTGAACACCTTGATCGGCAACGGGATCGCCACCGTTCCTGTGATTCGCGGGCTGCCCTGGGCTCTGCCCAGCGTTTGCGGGGCTTTTCCCCCGTTTGCGGGAGGAGCCGGGGGACCCAGAGCCGCTTCTCCCCCCGCCAGCTCCGGGTCGTTTCCTGACCCCTCCCCCGGGCCGCCCCTGGGCCGGGCCCTGCCCGGGCTACAAGTAGCTCCGGCCGGCGGCACGGGGGGAGCTTTGTCCGTGTGGGAGCCCGGGAGCTGCGTCCGCCCGTCCCGGGGCGCGGTGGAGCAGCTGGAGCAGCTGGAGCAGCTGGACGGGGCAGGTGAGCCGGGGTGGGGTGGGATGGGATGCTCGGGGGCGGCTTTGTCTGTGCGGGCCGGGCGGAGGAAGCTCCAGCCTGAGCTGACGACCGTTCGCTGGGACGATCAGTGTCTGTTAATTACCCTGATCGCTTCTAATTACCGTGCCCGCCCGTCCGGAAGAGATTCGCCCCGGGAGGGCGAACGGGGCTTTGCGGGGGATGCAGGGGCAGGGGGCAGCGAGCTGGGGCAGCGAAGCCCTTTGAGGTTCCCTGAGCCCTTCTCTAAACCTCCTAAGCCGGCGCTTAGAGGAGCCGGGGCTGGGATCCCCGCGGGAGAGCCGCGCGCCGGCGCCGGGCGGCCCGGCCCCGCTCGGAGCGGCCGCGGCCGGCAGCGGGGGCTCCGTTGTGTTTCCGTGGGGTGTCGCTGCTCCTGGGGTGCGTGGTGCTAAAGGCACCTGCCAGGTAACGTTTGCTCGGAACACGAGAGTTTTAAAAAATTATTGTGTCTAACCTGATATTCAGCGGTGAAAAGCAGTCTTTCATAGTTCCGAGTATGTGGAATTACGGTGCTAAACCAGTTTTCCTCTGTAACAATGTGGCTTATTTGTGCTGCCTTCAGCAGGAGGGGTTTTAATCTTTCTGTTGATTTAAAGACCTGAGCTACATAATTATTTCCTGCAAAAATCACAGGGGCAGTAATTGCCTGGACCTTCCTTTTCCTGTTGTGCAGAGACCTGTTAATAGGATTCTTCTCTCGGAAAGAAGGGTCTCCTTAGCAGCATTTAATGTCGAGAATGAAGCGGTGTCAGGTAGAAACTGAATGTTTTTCAGTGGAGATGTGTATTCTAAAGAATTCCAAACTTAACTCTAGAGTGTTTAGTGTTTTGCAAAATAGTGATGAAGTGATACGTTTAAAAAGTAGAAACATCTCCAAACGATATGCGCTTAAGTGTGAAAATTAATGAGGGAACATTAAAGTTAAAACCTGAAAAGCAATTTGAGTGTGCGTTTAGAAGACAGAAATCCAGGCTGAATAAATAGCAGAGGTGAGAGAAAGAAAAGTGTTTTCAAGTGCGTGTGGGAGGGAATCGCATGAGACTTTCCAGCCGTTTACAAATGGTGAGAAAAGATGCAAATGCATTTATTTGTGAATTTGCCTGGGAGGGTTTGTGTAAGCTCTGATCCTGCCTCTGGTTTGGCTTTATTTAGTGCTGAGGTACAAGCCCAAACACGCAAAGGGCCGGATTTGTGCTGGCAGGGCCGGCTCTGGAAAGCGATGCCCGCATGCTGAGCTCCCCAACGGGGCGGGGGGGCCCGGCCCTGGACCCGCGCCCCGGCCCCAGCGCAGCCCCGCGCCCGGCTGGGGCGGCGGGCTGGACCTGCGAGCACTGCCCGCTCTTGGGGATTTTCAGGTGTAACACACTCATTTCCTCATTCGGACTTTGCCAGAGCTTTTAACCTGAGAGTTTTCACTCTGGTTGTTTGCTTTGCTCAGAATTTTAGGAAAATGTGGACAAAGTGAAACCTGTGTTTCTAAGAAGAAGCTTGGTGGGGGGGAAAAAATTATGTCTTGCCTATTATCTGATCTGTCACTGAACAACTTTGTTTCCTGCGCTTCAGAGAAAGGAGCTAGAT
Source organism: Caloenas nicobarica (assembly GCF_036013445.1). Lineage (NCBI taxonomy): Eukaryota > Metazoa > Chordata > Aves > Columbiformes > Columbidae > Caloenas > Caloenas nicobarica. Next base: position 1,476,612 of record NC_088257.1, read on the forward strand.
TTTGGTTTGCATGAATTTGCATCAGGGATGTTCTTTTTGTTGCTTCCTCTGAAAATCTTCCCAAGTCTGGCCAATTAATAAGTCTCTGAAAAATGCACATGCTTTGGTTTGTGGGGGGGGTTTTTTGGTAACTTAAATGTCTGAAGATTCTGTCCTCAACACACTGGAATCTCCGAGGGCTTCCAGTCGTGGCTGGGCTGACTCCGCCAGCCCCAAAGTGTCAATGACGATCCCACCTTTGACCTGTGGCTTCCGATGATGAACCGGATTGATGAACCAGATCCTCAGTGTCCTGGCTGGTGCCCCTTGGCCTCGGGAGCCGCACCGGCGGAGCCTCCTGCGGTGACCAGAGGAGACTCACTGGTGTAAAACAGTGATTTACAAACGGATTTGTAGAATAACTGAAGGGTGGGGCTGGCGCGGAAGTGGAATAGGAGTTCTGTGAGTGTTCTTTTAGTATAATTTTGTATGTATAGAATTTTAATACAGAGTGAACAAATAGCAAAAGCGGGGAGGGGGGAAGAACTAATCATAGTTCCTCTTTTAATGTTTTCCTAATATTAGTCATTAAAATGAAGTTTTAATTTCTTTAGAAGTTATTTGCAAAGGAAAAACTGTGTTAGAAATGTCATTGATGTCAAATTTGCATATATCTTGTAAACTTTACTCTTTGAAAAATTCCCTCTGATTTCTAGTACCTGGGTTTTCATCTTTTCCTCAGGATTTCCACTGCCAGTGTTGGCCAAGTGCAAGGCACTTTTTCTTCAGTGTACCATTTGCACACTCAAACAAGAGAGGGCAAGCGTAAACTTTCTTTAAACAAGGGACATATTTATCTCAAGGTTATGCAAAAGATTAATTACATTGCGTATTTCCTGCCCATTTTTGGGGTCTGATTTAGATCTGATTCAAATTGTTAAAATCTGTATAAAGGTGCCGTTTACTTCAGTGGGCCTCAAAAAAAAAAAACAACCTAACTAACTTTTTAAAGGACAGCAACAGAACTTAATGGTATGTCAAATCATGTACATCTTTAAGAGTGAATAAATGTACTTAAATATTCCATAAGCAATCTGACAAGTGCGTTTTCTGGTGACCTAGAAGATCTTTCTCAATCACGAAAGTGATGATTTTATGGCTCAAAGTGTTTTTAGTTTTGGCATTGAATGATGCTGGGTGCCAAGGTGGGAGGATGAACATCTGGCAGTACGACTGGGAGCGAAGTGGGTTACACCAACACTGCGGGTGATGCTCCTGCCGATTCTGCAGGTTTCCTCTGGTTTGTACGAGGCACATCAAGCCGGAATGGGAACCAGACAGTTAGAAAATTATGCCAGAATAGGGTCCTGTGCATTATCACAAGTGACACAGAATTTATATTTTTGGCTCTGTGTGCATGAATGGCTGTAGACTATGTGCCTTGGAAGTGGATTCAGGTTATTTTCATATGCAGATTAGCAGAGTGCCTGTACTTGCTCTCGCAGATGAGCATCATTCTATAAATACAGGACCTGCCTTCCCATCAGAGCAGCTCGGGAAGTGTTGGGTACGGGGTAAAACATGTGCTGCTCGCGCCTCGTGTCTGTGTGAGTGACCTGCATGCTGGCTTGGGGATCCGCTGTGGGCCCCTTGCTGTCCCCAGAGGGTTCTTGCGCCTGACACTGGACGTACTCGCAGAATCACGTGGAATGACCGTGACTCTGGAGCGGTCACAGCTGGGCTGCTGTCCGGAACGTGCGGTTTGTGGAGGCTGGAAGGAGGTCAGCTCTGCCATACGTGCATGCTCCACATTGCTGAGGGATTTATACATCCAAGGGTCTTTCCAGCTTAAAATCAGATGAGCTCATACTAATTTTATCTAATCCAGGCGTAACGTCTTTCCACTTATTGCAAATGTGCAGTTTGCACCTGTCCCAGCCTCCCTCCTTTTATTCTTTCCCCTGTCCCTGCTGCTGAAGACCGTTTGTAGAAGCTCGAAGACAATTCAATGGTGAGGTTGTAGAGGTCAGCGAGCCGTCCTCACCGTGTCCGCTGCCTCCAGCGCTGCCCACAGACCTGGGCAGGAATTAACTGCCCAAGAGTGTCCCAATTTCAGTGTGTTTTGCAGCCCCTGCCAGGTTACACACTGTGCAGTTCCACCGTTTGGTGGTTCTTTGATAGTTTTTCATATCCCAAATACCTTGAAATAAAATGTTTAATTTGGACTGCAACTGGAATGTCTTCTTTGGCACGAGCCAAAAGCTTGTTTTTTGTAGACAAGCTGAAAAAGTGATGATATGAACTGAAGCAATTCTTACTTAACCAATTCAGTTGTCAAAATGAAAATACGAATGACGGGCCAATGCCAGGAAGCTGTTCCTGGCAGATCTCGGCTGGCAAGGTTCATGTCTCTGACTCTCCTACTGCTGTGAAATTTTGAGTCTCCAGTCCCAATCTCATGAGAACTCCCTGCAAACCCTTGACGGGAAGAAGTTGTTTAACTGGAGAATGTGACTTTCTCCATAAGTAGCATCTGTTCCTCGGGAAGCTCAGCTACAGTTTCTGCCGTGTGGTGTTTTCCAGCGAGGGCTGAGGAGCCCCACGGACCAGACGCAGAACTACAACCAGGCTTAGAATGACAGGCGTGGGAGTGACTCCGGGACGTGTTGGTTTCTCCCTTCCTTTCGCACCTGCTCCTTTCCCCATGGCACATCTCATGCATGGTTGTACAGGAGACACTTAAATCCATATCAAGGCCTGTGGTAAGCGACGTGGCTTTTAGATTTCCTTCTGTGGTATTTCAGAGGTGTCTTGGGTGGTGTTTCGGAAGGGTCAGTAGAACCTCTTCTAACGCGCTAAGGGACTACAAGCTTGCACGTGTACTCTTGGGTCTCTTGGGCTTAAGGATCTGAGACCATAACCTGAACTGACCTCTGAAAATGCCCCCACAGAGCCCGCCTGTTCGTGGTTGTTTAACACAGGAAATCTGGTCTAGTCAGTAGAGCAGGGAATTGGATGGTAGGCTTGTTCTCTTTCCACTTTTGTCATTAACTTACGGCATGAATGTGTCTAAATCGCTGCATAGCTCCAAATCTGTCCCTTGAATAGCTTCCGTCAGCTCTGTGTCTGAGAAGTATTGAGTTCAAAGCACCTTTATATGTATTTATATATATATATTTCAAGTAATTTTGCCTAAATTATATAAAACAGACTGTTAAAACAAGAAGAACTTGCTCACATTAAATAAAAAAGAAATCCTTTCCATGTTAGTGTGTTTCATTAGTGAATTGTCAGTCATTAGATGAGACTTATAGAATTTCATGTTGTGTACCTAGGAAAATTGCTTCTTTTAATAAATAAAATCAGATTTAAAAAGCAGAGGTCAGTCGTAGCGTCTTGTGCATCCACTTACAGAACAGACACCTTTCATGCTTCCTGTTTTCTTTTAATAACTTCTTACAAGTTGAGCACATGAAAAACGTCTTGAAACTTGTTGCCGAGTTTTTTCCATAATGGAAACTCTCACAAGAGCTGTTGTGACTTTTCCATGGTGCATAGCTTGCAGAATAAGGTCCTTATTAGCAGAAAAGGGTCACAGAAAAGAAAATGTATGCTTCCCAAAATATTAATCTGAAGAGTAAAATGGCTTTGTATATTATTCTGTCATCCCAATGCCTTCTGAAGCTCAGTAACACTCCAGAATTTAAATGATTAACTGGCATTTCCAGACTGCTGGCCAAATGAATGCTTACCAAATGTGAAGTTATGTGATTAATGAGCCAGGTTTGCTTGCAGACCTCTGAAACACATTTTAGTGTTTGATTGCTAGAATAATGTTGCTTTTACTTGTGAAAATATGTCTACTCAAGTTGCGTTGTGAGACAGACTGGTTTTTTTCACAAGCTACATTCAAGAGACGTTCATTCAGATCCTGCAGATTTTATACATTTGTATGCTCCACTGCAGAAAACAAAGGTGTATGAGAAAAATACCTGTTATCAGTTGTTATTCTGAACTGTACTTAATGCCCAGACCTTCATGTTCTGTATCTCTGACCCTGTGTAATTTTCCCTTAGAGAGCAGCCGCTGGTCCGAGCTGCTGTCCGTGGGTTTACCGGGGACACGGCGGAGCCGCCCCGCTCTCGATCTGGGGCTCAATCGCGCAATGCTCCTTTTCTTTATGACTTCTAATGGCTACATTATTTATTTAGCCTCCCCGTGACAAAGACACCGTTGTACTGGAGTGTCGTGAGAGAAAGCAGAGAGCCGGCCGCTGCCTCTGCGTGTAACTGGATCGACATACCAGCAGAATTTATTTATTTTTCCGAGTGCAGAAAGAGAGGAGCACGTACCTGCTGACAAAGGCGGCGGCAGCTGGCATCTCTGCTCCTCAGCCGGAGCCTGGTCCCGGGGGAGCCATCGGATCCCTCTCTTCTCGCTTCTCTCGCATTTTACAATGCTTAAAAGAGAAATAGTTCACTACTTCTTTGGGAGTTCTTTGTTAGCATCCTCTGCTTCTTTTAAATACTTAGCTACAAATGTGATTCCTGGATATTTTTTTTTAAATGTAGTGATTATATGCTTTGAAATTCAAGTTTTATAATCTGTGAAAAAAGGAAGCGTACAACTTCTGACGAGTGACGCGTTCCTGAAACAGAATGCCCTGTTTATTTTCTTAATGCCTTTTCATTTAGCCAGTATAAAGGAGGAGTGTTGCCATAGATTTGAGCGGAACCCTGGACTCAACGCGGATTTCTGGTGAGCCTCAGTTCGCTGCCCGAGCGCTGGATGCCAGTTGGGGTCCCGGGTACCACACCAGGGATGCGCAGCCTCTGCCGCCAGCTCCGGGCATCGCAGCTTGGAGGGACGGGCCCTGCTGCTTTTTGTGTTTTGTACCCAGGCTCCGTTTTATATCGAAGGAAACTCAACACAGCACTAACACTGAGAGAGCGTGAGTTGATTTGGGATGAATTTCTGCGTTACAGCGATGGTGCTGCTGAAGCGTGTCCATCCTGCCTGCAGCGTGCTCCTCTCCTCTGGCATCCGCTCGATGCTCGCCCGATTCCTCTGTGAATTCTTCCAGCTCAATTAACCAGCAGAAAACTAAATAAAAACCCTGACTGGTTTCTGCCAGATTAGCGAACGGAATCAGTCGCGTGCCGGTCCTGGAGGGGAAGGCGATCGCTCCCCTTCCATCCCAGCTGCGTTTCCATTTAAATGGTTTGAGCAGATTCTGCTCTGAGGCCCAGGGATCGCTGGTGATCTATGAGCCCTACAAAATGAGGCTCAGCTGGTTTGAGAAACAATATTAAATAGTAAAATTAAAAGCACTTATCCGGGCTGGTGCAGCCCCTTGATTCAAAAACTAAAATGTCCCAGTGTTGTATGATGTGATATTCTCTAAAGATTTTTTCTGTGGGTTCAAAGAGCTCAGACACATTGAAATGGGCTTACAACATGGTTTCAACTGGAAACCTTGGTTGGCTAAATATTGTTTTAACATTCGAAAGCCTCATTAGAAAAGTATTTGATTGCTCTCACCTAAAGATCTGTGATTATATGTTTTACTAGGGACGAATCATGTAACCGTACTCAGTCAAAGCTCCCAGTGAAGATTTACGTGACTAAAAGTGTGGCTGTGCCCTTCGGCAGTGATACCAATTTAAGGCAATTTTGGAAGCTGTGCTTTCCCCACCCATGGCTGCTGGTTTCTGCCCCGTGCTGCAGCAGAAAACCCCACTCCTTGCAACTGCTTGTATGGCTGTGAATTGGGAAAACAGCCTTAAGAGCAGCGTGAGGAAAGGAAGCTTCCGTAAGTTGCTTTGCTGCAGAACATTTTGTATGAAATCTGGGACCGAAGGAACATGGGGACCTGTCTTTGATCCACGGTATATCAGCATGACTTAGAACAATAGTAGTGGCTTTGTGTTACCTCCTATAAACTGTTACCAATTAACTAAATAATATGAAGTGCCAAAAAATATTGATTATGTTTGCTGTAATGTCATGCAGAAGGATTAACTCTGGTAGGAATCATTGGATTCTAATGAAGAAACAATGAATATGTGTCTATAATACCCCTGTCCCAGTCCTCTGCCCTGCTAGCCGGTTTGATTACTCGGTAGGGCAGCCGCATCTGTGAAGTCTGGGATTGATGAAATCTCTCAGGGACCTCATTTTGTCCATTAGGCTGCTGTTACTTAGATGGTTTTGGTGGGTAAACCCCAGGATTTTTATTTTTACTTCATATCTGTGCCACCATTGACCTAGTTTTTGAAGCCAATAACTCCGAGCAGCCATCTGTATCCCAGCTGATGTCAAGTAATGAAAATAACATCGAAAGGCAATAGCCTGCTGGGCAATTGGAAGTTTTCATGGGTAGCAATTGCTGTTTGCATTGCTTCCTCCTTTGGATCTCACTTTCCAACACCTTGTAAAAAAGGCTGGGAAGGGAGATGCGCAGGGAGGAGCACCGCGGGGCGAAGCGGGCTCTGATCAGCCCCGTCCGCAGCTCCTTACGTGTGTGAGACGGCCGAGGTGGCAGCAACCAGCTGTGCCTTTTATTTATCCCGCTGCCTTAAGGGCTCACATGAGTAACTGGTATCAGATTTGGTGTATTTGAGGCTGGATGAAATGCCGTCACAGCCACGAGCAATTATTTAATGTTGTGTTTATCTGACACCCCTGCAGCCTGTGTTTTTGTGGTGTGGGTGCTGTACGGCTGGTACTGAAGGGGCAGCGGCAGAACGCGAGATGCCGGTGAGCGGTGAGCAGGCATCTCCCTGGGGGCTGCCCATCGCTGAGGTTTTCTGCGTTTTATCCGAGTTACAGGTCCTTGCCTTCAGGAGCTGCACACAAGTGTGGAACGCATCCTAGCGATGTGCAGACTGAGCAGATCTGTAAAGTAGTGTTAAGAGGTGAGTTTTGGCCATAATCCTAATTATTGCTTTTCTGCTCCCAAGCAGTTCTGTGCGGTGGCCGTGTTCAGAAATGAAGGGTATCCTGGTGGCAACCACCGACAACTTCATCATGGATATTATGAGATTTTATGCATCTCTGAAAGCATTACCTGTAAAAATTCAACTTTCCCTGAAAGTCTTAGCTCCCAATTAAGAAATCCACCATGTATATCGGTATTTCTGTTTGCGAAGAAGAGTCTGAAAACATAATGTAAATGCGCTCTAAACATTTAGGAACCCAGGAACAGATAAAAGGAGCCTCAGCTCAGTTGTTTTTACCAAATCCTTTGGTTGTTTTTACTCTTGGCGCTGTTTATTATTGTTACCATGTAAGTTTATAGGTAACAAACCTAAGTGTGCCTTTTCATGCCTTGTAGATCTCCAAAGAATACTCCAGTTATTTCCTAGTGGTGATGAAAGAAGGGCTGCTGTGCGTGTGTCTGACACGGCAGGGAGGTTTCTGCCTCACTTCTGTCGGATTCTCCAGTTCTAATCTATTGTGGTGGTTTTAACTGCCAAGAGCAGCTGTAAATTCTCTCTTTTCGAGTCTCTCCATTGCATCTCATTCAATCACTATTAGTCATTAAACACATTATCGTATTTAAGCCGGGGCAGGGCTGCGGTTAACGCCGTCTCTCGGGAGCGCGTTTCTTTTTGCTGTCCCTCGGGAGCAGCTCTGCTCTTCTGGGCTTGAAGCCGAGGGAGCAAAGGGCAAACACTTACCCCAAACCTACAGCACGTCCTGCAAAGGCAGTGCAGAGGTTTAATTGTTAATACTTGTGAAACATGGATTTACTGTGACAGCTGGGGCCCTAAAGGAGCTGTTATACATTATATTATTGCATGCATAGTGCTGCGTATTACTAGTAAATGGCTGGTGGTTTAGAGCGGGGAGTTACACGATACTCTGCTGCCAGGGCCGTTTTCCTGCGGCTTTGCGCTGTTTTGCAAAGTTTCAAGTGATTTTTCTCCGAGCTGTCGCTGACACTCTCCACCTTGCAGAAGCTTTCGGCACCCCCAGGTTAGGAGGGAAGTTGTGTTTGTCTCTGAGAGCCCCACAGTTTTTCATGGATTTATCCTGACAGCAGCGTGGCAGGAAGAATGTTGTTTGTCCCCAATTGACGTACAGGATACTTCTTTTAAGGGCCCTTGAACTTCGGAGGCTGTGCAGTTCTTGTCCCGAGGTGTCAGGAGACAGACATCGGGCGCTGTGCTGTGGTTGGAGGAGTCTGGACGCTATCTCAGTTTTGATGTGTTCAAATGTCTTAAAAAAAACCACCAAAACAAAACAAAAAACAAAACAACAACACCCCCCCCCCCAAAAAAAAAAAAAAAAAACACCACCAAACAAAACCCCAAAAAACCCCAACCAAACAAAAAATCCCTCATCCTAATATAAGGGCCAAACCTCACAAAGAACTGTGGCAAATCCCAGAGCTAAACCAAACTCTGAAGTGAGGAGCCTGGCTGCTGAATTCAGCAGCAGTTTGTGATTTGACCCTCCGAGGCGCTGGGTGGAAGAATGACGACTTTGGCTTTCTGTATTTTCTCATGTCTTATGTTTGAACCTTCACTATTTGTGTAGGACGAAGGCCGGATTTGTCTGCAGCACTTTAACAAATTGGTCACCTCTGACATACCTGCCCCAAGCTCACTGTTACAAAGGGACTCGCGGAGGTTCCTGCGCAGGGAGGGCACGACCGGCGTCACCAGCTCTGTCCCCACCAGAGCTCCGCTCGTCACCCGGCAGGGCACTTGCTCAGGTTTGTCTTTTTCTTGCAGCACAAGATTTTTTTTTTTTTTCTTGTTTCTCAGACCATTGGAAATGGTCCCCTCGCCTGCTGTTGCAGAACGCTCGACTCTATCAGATACCAAGGCAGCGCTTTGTGAAAACAGCGTTTAATGCAATGACTAAACACCGACTTAGTTACTGAGTAACTTCCTGGGAGCCCTTCTCCATACTCTGGGGGTTACTGATCACATTATGTGCTGGTGGAATTAAATAAAAAAAAAAAAAGAAAAAAAAATTAGGTGTAGGGATGGCCTGTCTGTATTCAGGATTTTGAAGAGGAGCCTGGATGGCTGCTCACAGAAAAACCTCAAATATGGGTCAAATGAATCGTAAGTGAACTGTGTTTCAGAGGCTCCTGTATTCTGCTCACGCAGGAGATGTGGAAGTGAGATTTCCGCAAGAAAATGATCCCCGTCCTCTCCTGCTTCTGTGCAGTAAACCAGGGTCGGATTCTGAACTCCCTGGGGTGGCCGCAGAGTGTGGTGGAGCCAGGAAGAACCAGCGGCTGCAGGACAGGTTGCTCCTGGACACCATGTGAAAACTGAACGTAGCCACAAGCAAGCCGATTATTTTTGTAGGAAATGTGGAAGGAATCCCCTGTTTTCCCTTGAGAGACGATACATGAGAACAACTGCAAGAGCTGTTGCCTGCATGGCATTATCCAGTTGGCAGCTTAGTTTGAGGAAAAGAATAGCGGCGTAAAATCAGCTTATTTTTTAAGCCCAGCTGGAAACTAGCGGGAATTCATCTTACCAGATAAGGATGTTATAAAATGTTATTATCAGGCCCCGTCTCATGTATTTGGAGGCAGGAAAGAATTTATTGCAGAGGCTTGAGTTGATTCAAAGTCACACAAAAATAGATGAAAGACTCAATCCATGTGCCTTCTGTGCTGTTTTATGAACAAAACACTTTACAAAACCCAACCAAAAACATTTAAAAAAAAAAAAAAACAAAAAACCCCCCAAAATCTGCAGCATATAAAACATAGCTTCAGTGTTTCCTTGAGCTGTATTAACCTTTATTGTACAACCCTTTATTGTACTTCCCCTCTGAAAGCAGCATATAATTTAAGAAAATGAAATCTAACTAATTTGTTGGATTAAATCTATTTTCAGTTGGATTTAATTAGCTGTTGTCTAGCGGTGCTTCCCGGCTGCCTCGGAGCAAGGGCTCTGGTGTCACCCCAGGCTGGGGACAGCAAAGGCCAAGGGGTGAAGGATGCTCTCCTGCCGATGCCGTCGCGGTGGGATGCGGGATGGGGTGCGCGATGGGGCGCGCGGGGTCCCAGGGCCTCGCCTGCTCTCTCTGCCGTGGCCTTGGCAGCATCTTCATGGAATTTTTCAGTTGTGCCCACGCGGGAGTCGTGTCCGCTGGGCAGAAAAAGCACCATCGTTAATAATTGACTGGCGAGATAATGAAATAGCCGAGCCCGCTGTTTGCTTTTCTTCCTTTGCCGCTGTAACGCTGTGTGCGGCGGATAAAGCAAAGGGCAGTTTCCACCGGGGAGGCAGAGGTTTGTACCTGAACGTCGCTGGGGCTGCTTTGCCCACACTGTGCGTGGAGCAGCCGCTGCCTCCGAGACAGCCCGGGTGTGCGGAGCGGCCGGGAGGGATCGGGGAAATCGCCTCTGACACGGTACGAGCTGCGCTGAGAACACTGGATTCTGATGGTCACAATTGCTTTTTCCGCTGACTTTCAGATCTTTTCTGTGGGAATGGCTGGAATGTGGACCCAAAGCATTAGCTTTTGTTTTCTAAAGATAAAATTGGAGGTAGAAAATTTGCACTGGCTATACTGACTGTGAATGTGCCTTCAGATCGCTAGAGGTAACGAGCCAAACGTCATTTCAGTGCGTGTGGATGTAGTTTAGACGGCTGCATGTGGTACACGGTGTCTCTCTGTCATTTGACAGCTGCTGTGATGCCTATCTGTATATTTGCTTTATGCAAGCAAAGAGTGAAAATAACATTCTGGTTACTCTGTGCTGCTCATATCTTGTTTGCTGTAAATCTGGTGGGAACAGACCCAGGCGTGGAGGTGGCAAGAGAGGGAAGAGCAACATTGGAAAACAAGGCGTTCAAGTGTTGTGTTTTCTGTTGAGCCTTTCTGCTCACCAAGGACTAACTCGGGTTTCTTCCAGAGCATCTGCTGCCAAAGTCCATCGGCTCCCACCCTTCTGTAACAGTCAGAACAGGTGACGGAGCAGGATGTATCTTGGAAAACATTAAAACCACGTGTAGAAATGTTTAACCTGGGGTTGCAAGCAGCCCCGGGCACATGTGGTTGCACAGAGCAGCCTGAGCTTCGGGGTTTATCCTCTGTGTCTGTGTGCACAAGATAATGTTTTTCATAGGGAAATGCATGAGTATGGCCAAATAAGTAAACAAGGACAGAACTTAATTTATACCAGAAAATTCATCTTTAAAATGCTAAAATTATTAGTGTGTTACAATGTGTAAGGGACCAATAACAGACGTATTTTAAAACTGCTTGCACGGAGCACTAACCAACTCTTCCTGTCAGTTATTCTGGAGCCAAACCACACATCTGGGGAAAGAGATGCTGACCTGGATTTCACCTGTTTAGAGGCCAGTTTCTTCTCTTGGTGCCTAAGCTGTGGGAAGCCCAGTGCAGTCAGCAGTAGGTCAGGAGGACTATGAGAATTTCGTTTTCCTCTGTTTCTTGGACAGCCTCGCTGGCGAGCGGTCAGCGGGGCAGAAATGAGAAAACACCTCCTGAGACTGTTCCTGCCCCTGATCCGTGAGCACATGCTCCTGTTGCAGCTGTTCCTGGAAATCAAACCCCTTTTTCCTTTATGCCTGTTAAAATACGATGGCTCATCCATCGGAGAGAACACAGTTCTCTCAATGTGTCCCGATCTGTTTGAGATTTCTCACCTCTCTATTTGTACTGAGACAAGCAGGGGAGGGAAAAGTAGTTTTTGCCCTTACAGAGCAGACTTCTTCCTAACCCTGGGTGTGGGGAGGAGGCTAGTGAAGGCTTTTTACTTAGTTGGAATTTTCTTCTGTGTTTTCTAGGCTACTGGATAGTACATACTAATTCTAAAGAAATGTGTCTGAAAATGAACGGTATTGTTAGTTTTTCTTTTTGAAGCTGAGTTCTTTAAGAGTCTGTAATTCTTGAATGCTCTTGAATATTTTTAAGTCTGTTGTTGTAGCCTGTAAAAGAAGTATGGATGGTGAATTTATGGCATCAAATGAACTTGATTAGATTTAAAAAAATGAAAATTGTGGTGAAGTAAGAAGGGATGAAGTGCATACATTTGGGATAAAGCTGTGGTTTCTGACAAAAGCATTTATTAAAGTGCTTTCAGAGGTAGAAACAAAAGTAAGTGTTTGGTGTTTAGTAGATTAAGGAGTAATGATGATGGAAGCCAAGAGACACTTCTGAGGCTGAATAAGGCAAGTCAGAGAATTTGAGGACAATGGAGAAGTATGTGGTGGGTGACTGCTCTGATTAAAAGGTCGGACTCTGTTGGGTGCTCAGAAAAGGTCTTTTGCCGGGCTGGGAAGAGTTGCTAAACCTGATCTTCCTCATTAAATACTTGGCCAGAGATTGGACCATGGTTCTTGGGTCCAAAAGCATTTAATTTGGGCCGCAGCTTTTCTCCAGCCAAGTGTGCATGTTATGGAAATGCCAATGCTCGTGTCCAGCAGTGAGATGTCATCGCTGCACGGGAGGTGACTCCAGGGAAGGCGGAGGATGGAGCCGTTCGGGCGTCATGACTGGAGCAAAGCTCCGCGCTGTCTGGATCTGTGCTTTTGACTGGAAATGTTTACGTTCCTCAAACCATGGCGAGATTTATTTCTGTGCACATGAGCCGTAAACCCCATCAAAATCCCACGCAGGCTCTGTTTTGAGAATGTTTGGACTTTCCCTGGCTCGCAGCAGCAGGATGAGTTTCCCACTGGGTCTGCATAAGCCAAACCTGAAAGTCTGTCCTTGGCTTTTGATGTACAATATCTTTGGCAGCCATTAGCAACCTGCATGATAGTTCTGGAAATTACACTACATGAGAAATCTGGTTTTTAGAGTCTTCAGAAATATTTGCAAGAAAAATGCAGATTAGTGGAGTCTGTATTTTCTAGTCATCTAAGGGGGTTGATGTCATCTGATATGTTCTCTTATGTTGCCTTCCTGTTTGAAACCCAAAGCTGAGATTCCTAGGGGATAAAATTGTTGATTATACATTAGAAAAATAATAATATAGTGAATGTATCTATTTTTAAAAAAGCCAACAGCAACAACCAAAAAACCCAATGACAACAGCCAAGGGAGAAACAGGGACTTTCGGAGCTGCTGGGTGCAAAGCTGACCCGCCAGCCACGCTGTCCTGGATGTGGCTCATTTCTCTCACCCTTTCAACAATCATGTGAAAGTGGTGGAATTTGAAGACTTCAGACATTTGTCTGGAATTTCTGAATGTTTCACAGTCTGGTCAAAGGAGCAGCTCTAATTTCCAGACATCTTGTGTCTCAGTAAGTGGAGATACAGTCACTGAGGACGTGCGGGTCGTCCGTGTCGTGAGCGCCCAGATGTCAGCCTGGGAACCGGGGCTGGATCCGCAACTGATGACCGACCGATGGTGTCTGTCCTGCCAGCAGCTCTCTTCTCGCCTTCCCCGAGGCTTTAGACTCTGCAGACCTTCCTGGGACAGCCGCTGGGATTGCCTGCTACAGCAAGAGTCTCACAGGTGATATTTCGGGAGCAATTAGAGCCTGTGGTCTGTGAAACACATGGATCAGGTGCTGTGGACTGTGCAATTGATTGGAATCTGAAGAATTTTGGCAAATATTTACATGGGGTGTTTACCCTTTGATAAGAAACAGGTCATTTACAATCATGTACATGACATAATATTGGTAGGTTGGTCATGGTGTTTGCTTTGCGTTTCACACACTTACCGTTCTCGTTGCTTGGAGAACAGTTGCATATTGTAGTTTGATATGGATTAATGGCTGTGTTTTCCCCCTTTATTTCCATGGAGCCATTTGTTTAAAAAAGGCAGTTTTACAGAAACAGATCTAGGAGGTTTTCCATGTGCCCCTATGTTGGCAGAGTGCTGCCTTTGTCTCCAGAGTGTTTTGGGGCAGAAATCCTGTTTGGTTTTCCAAAGTTACAGTTCCTCAGCTGTAAACACCAACAGTCCAGCCTCAAAAGAAGGTTGGAACTCTGCCTGTGTTTATTAAGGAAAATTTTCATTCTTGTTTCTCTGATGGAAAGATTGCGTTGGTAAACTCGAACTGCGCAAGCACACAAACGTGGCTGCATTCAGTGCCAGGGCTGGTTTTCTGGGGTTGCTGAAGATAAATCGGAGGCTGGATAAAGAGAATCACTGTGCTTCAGATGGGTGACGCTTTGGGCAAGCATTGTATGTAACTGCAGGTGAGTTACGGATTAATTAGCAGCAGCTAGTACAATCTAAATGAGGTCAAACAAGAACAAAGTGTAAGTAGAAGAAAGCTTGCCCCTAAAGTGGGTAACTCGTTAACTGACTGCGGTCTAGAGTTGATTTTTCTCTGTACAGAGTTAATTTGGCAGAGACATGAGGCTTTGACCTACTAAGTTGGTTGCAAGGAATTCAAGATTGTGCAATCCAAACCACCTTTCCCTAGAATCCAGAGGTTGAGTTGGTGGCCAGTGTTTTAACAGCAATCTGGGAGGAACTGGAGACTTGCAGGACTCAGACCTGCCCTGAACGCTCAGGGATGGGATTTGATAAACGTTTGAGTGAAGAAGTTGTAATGCAAGCACTGGTACCTGAGCTGAGAAAACGTACGGCATGGGCTGTAAAAAATGTGATTTTCCTGGCAATGCCCACTCCTTTGCCAGTACTATTTTTTTTTCTCTGTCATTATTATGGTGGAAACTTGGAACAAGTCTTGTTTTGAGACATAAACCATGGTTATCTTAGCCCAGAGACAGCCCAGCCCAGTGCACGCAATGTCCCATGTCGCCTGGATTTTGTTCTTCCTCAGCCATCAGCCTGAAGCGTTAGGTGAGTTCTGATCCTTACAGACACCCTGGTTCTCTTACATGCTTTTGTTCATGTCATCTGTCTAGTTTGCAGGGACAGGAGTTGGACTCGATGGTCCTTGTGGGTCCCTTCCAACTCGGGCCATTCTATGATTCTGTGATTGTCAGATCCGGAGAGCAAAGAGTGCATGTTTTATATTTGCAAACGGCTTTGCTTAGAGGGCTATGCCCTGTGGGGGGTTTCCTAGGTAGTACTGGAGTAAATATAATACATAAGTGGACGGAAGTCAAGTTAACCTTTTTAAAAACAAACCCCACTGCCACCAACAATTTGGATCGTAGTAGGTTGTTAGTAGCTTTATTTCTTCCTTGGATATGGAGTGACACACTGTTAATACGTTTCCCTTCATCTTCTGGTGTTTCGGCTTCTGATATAGTTTTAATCTACCGTTTTTGCCTGCAGAGGTTTACAATGAAAATCTTGTGAGCCCGTCTGGAATGCGCATGTTGTATTGCAGCCTTGCCGGGGTGATTCTAAGGCCCAGAGAGAGTCTGGTCCACGAGGGTGCTCTACCATCTGCCAGCTGAGGAGAACAATAACATCGTTGTTGATGGTGGTTGAGTTTTAAGTACTTTAATTTTCTTCTCTTCCATGTAAAAGAGAAGGCAGTTTTCACGTTGTTCTTTAAACACACTGAGATCAACAATTCAGCTTCTAGAGTTCGGGAAACATCTTCCCCAAAGGAAATACGACAGGTTTTCCCCAAGATGTATTTCAGTATCGTATTATTTAAATTTTAGCGGAGACTTCTGGAAAACATATATTACTTCATTTCTTATAATATCTCAGTCATTTCAAGGATGCAAAATTGCAAACATGGTCTTGAGCAAAACGTATACGCAAAACGCCAGCCGTGGACCAGAGGGCACCCAATGCGGGGGAAAGTCCTCTTGCGTTTCTGGCACTTGTCCAGAGCAGAGGGAAGAGGCTGCGGGACCTTCGGAGGGGCGATGGGAGGGACCGCGCAGGAGGAGCAGATGGAGGTGGGAACATCACACGAGCTGAAACGTCCTCCTGCCCCTGGGACAGGCAGGTGCCTCCTGCTGCTCTTCCCAAGTCTGGTCTTACCTCAGTCTTCTAAGATGTTGAAGTTATATTTTCTATTATTTCTGGTATCATCATAAAAACCTGAGGCAAAAATTCTTCACTCTGTCACTGACCTCACCGTAAATCATCAACAGGTAGCTTGAAATAATGGGGGGAAAGAGATCTTGGGAAACCAAGAGAGTACTTTTGTTGATATACATAGACCCAAGCACAACTGTTATTTATATTCTACACAAAGCTGTGAGAAGTTAGAGCCAAATTCTCGTCGTAAATCAGGGTGGCTCCATTGACTTGAGTGGAACGGTGCCAGCACGTCGCAGACAGAGCCTTGGCTTGGCCTGTTAATAGCAGCTGAGGAGCGGAGCTGCTCGGGGAAGTTCCACTGGAACAGAATTTTGATTAAAAAAACGGAGATAAGAATGACAGAGGAATCTGCCTTCTGGTTCTCTCATGCAACGTGGCTCCCAAGGGGCTGGGTCCTGGGTACCTCCCAGCTCCTCCCGATACCACAGAGCTCGCACAGCTCGGTGAGACCCGGCGGCCACCGCGTGCGCCAGGATTTCATGTGGATAATGCAACTGTGGAGCGATAGCGACTGTGGTACAGCCTGAGTTGGCATTGAATGTCAGTGCAGTCACGCTCCCCACTGCTTTTCTTTCTTTGCAGCTTCAGAAAACCCAAAGTTTTCCTTTCACCAGGTATCTAAGGCTTTTATTTCTTTAAATTCTCCAAAATACCGTGGTGAAAAGGATGGGGAATGTCATCATCAGCTGTCGACGCTTCCTGTTACCTATGTGACTCTCTTATTCAGGCATAGACAATTAAATTTCACAGCTGCATTTTAGGTAATTTCTAAAGAGAGAGAGAACTTCTCCAGACCTCCTGGAGTCAGTTTCTTACTGAAATTTCAAGAAAAAGCCCAACAGAAATTCCTGCTGTGCAGTGTGATGCTGTTTTCTTTTCCCAGAAACTAGTTAATTTATTTACTGTGCCCCACCAGTCCAAGTTCACCGTATAGATTAGATTAACTTGTGTATTTTGGCTCCTATCCATCTCTTCCTTTGGCTCAAAATGAATGATAACCAGGACTATCTTTGAAACAATGCAGGAATGAGAAGTTTTTTGATTAAACAGCTATATCACCCCTGAAACCTCCCTCTGTGCCAGTTTTCTGAGGCCCCACTGCAGGACAGTGTTGGGGACGGCAGATTGAAGGTCTGCTGAGTTCAGCCTCTTTGAAGAAAACAGATGTGTAGGATTCGGAAACAGTTTGCGTCTCCTCAGAAGATGTCGCACAGAGTGGTTTGCCACCAAAGGTTTTAAAGACGGTTTGCTTTTTTTTTTTTTAATAACTAATGAGTCTTTAAAACTCATTTAAATGATAATTAGTAAATGAGGTCTCTGGCTGGTACCTGTCAGGCTTTTCTTGGGCTGGTGCTGCCTGTGAGGGTGTCGGAGGGTTGGAAGGTGATGGAGGCGGCTGAGGGGTCGAGTGCGGCCACCTCCTGCCCAGCTGCTGTTCAACGGCTGCTTGGAGAGATCTCACTTGTCCAACTAAACCTGCATGAAACCTATGAAAAACCGTCAAGTGCTGCTAATAGACATAGGCAGGTTTCTAGACGCTGCACAAAATGTGTATTTGTTGTACGGGGGCTCTAAGCTGGTACTTTTTCTAGTACACTTGGTGTGTTTGCAGGGGGGTTCTTAGCATCAGCCAAAAAATATCTGACTGTCTTAAAAATCTATGACTTGAAAAGATACTCTGTTGATCTCTCAAGGCACTTTGTATAAGCTTCTGGGAAAAGTTTTCCAAGATGTGTATTTTTGAGCATGGATGGCAATGACATGGAAGCTCACTTGAACGACAAACCATTTTCATCATGTTCCTTAAATAAAGTAAGATTTGGTTCTTGCTTCTCTGAGAAACAATGGAAGCTTTTAAGGAGTGGGGAGAAGGCTGATAAGACAGATCATAACGATGATTTCTTTCTATTTGATAATTCTTCTGGGTTAATCTGTGCACTGCTTGTTTGGTACAGTTACCCATGGGGCACTGGAGTGTCCCACTAACTGTCCATGTGTTCATGTTTCTGTGGGAGATTTTCTGAAATGTGGAGGCACTGGGCGGGTTTGGGACACGTGTTGTGCGATGTCATTGCACTTATGTGGTTGCAAACCCCTGTGCCGTTCAGAGCAGGGCTGTATCCCTCTGAATGAGAGCTGAGCACCGACCCGGGCTCGTGCGCGTTTTTGGAAGCACAACTCTAAGTCATTTTGAAACTTCAACCAGCCAGGTACATGTTGTATTTAAGTACCTCCAGGATTAGCATCGTATCTGAGCTGGGATTTTCAACCTCTCAGATTTGTTTCTAGGCAGGTTCAGAAACTAATTTTTCTGTGATTTTTCACGTGTTTCTCTTTCTTTTTAGGATCCTTTAGATGATATTGGAATGCGACCACAAAGAAAAATGTGCTTTTCTAAGAAGTCAGTTGTGGACATTTAATCAGATTTTGGTTTCTGGAAATGCTACAACATGGCTTCATCAGGCGATGAGATAGAAAGATGGACTCACAGGCCAGGTGCCAGCGTTGGAGAGCTGGTAGAGCCTGTGAGCTCTTCTGAAAACAGTAATTGTCTTTCACCAGTGAAGTCTCTGGGCAGCGCAGATCAGCCCTTGCACCTCCCTGGAAGAGCAGACTCTGCTTACAGCTCTTTCTCAGGGGGGTCAAATGTTCCAGAGTATCCCGCCCCAATGTGCTATGGTGAGAACTGCTGTTTGCCTCCAGAGCAGGTACCGTACATGGACTCAGAGTATGTGAGAGGTATTTACCATCTCAGTGCAGCAAACTCTGACCTCGGATGCCTGCATCCACACGAGGCACCAGATCCGAGCGTCCAGAATAACTCTCACAGCACCAGCCTTGTGGAACGCCGTGGAATCACTCCTGCCCAAAGGACTTCACATCAGGGACCGCTGCCTCTGCCCGCACCTCCACCTTCTCCTCCCGCGCGGCTCGATAGCTATGAGGTCACCAAACACCTTGAAAATGCGAGAGGGAGATGCAACTCTGGCAGTCACAGCGAGCGCGGAGTGCAGGACGGTCCCCTCGCAGGCAGGGATGCGCCGCGGGGTCAACCCGGGGATGAAGTTACTGAGCAGGATCCAGTGGCTGCTAGGGTAAGGACTCTGGAAAACAAGGGCCTTTCTTCTTCTGACTCTACAAATGAGGTCGCTCTATCAAAAAATCAGGGGTTGAAGACAGAGGAAAATGGAGAGTGGAATCCATCACAACAACCTATAAAGAGAAGCAACCCGCACATTTTCAGGAGACCTTCTTCATTCATTTTTCAAGAATATTTAAAGACTGACTCTGTGGCTAATGTTCCTAAAATACTTTCTGCTTATAATTCAGTTCATGCTTATAAAATTCCTGAAGAGATGAGCTCCAGGTCCTATCAGCCAGTGCACACCAAGCCTAGTTCTGTTAATGATGCACAAGAAGACGAGCAGTGTCCCTGCGTTGCGCGCAAGCCCATTTTGCGAGAAGCGGATCTGCCGAGTGCGGTGCCGGAGCCCAGCCGAGGAAAAGCGTCCTCGCCCTGCGCTCGGTGCCCGCTCCCCGCCCAGCTGCATCCAGACTCGGATCCAGATGTGCTTGGGAACAGTTGTGACTTAAAATATATGGAGAATGCTCTTCTAATGAAATCTGCTTCCAGGAAGCTGAACAGTTGTACAGATGGAAATCGGTGCTGTGACTCTGAAGGAAAAATCGGGAGTGATGTTAAGGAACTGCTCCCAAATCAGCGAGTCAAAACGCCGAGATCATCCCTGTCCTGCAGCTACGATAGTGTGGGACTGGAGCACCCTCGCTGTGAGGGGCCAGATCAGGGAAACAGGCGATGCTGTGATCATTCTAATCAAACATCTTTTTTCAGGCCAAAGGAAGATTTCACATCTCAGTTTTCACATGAAGCCAAGAAAGAAAAACAGGCTAATAACGGCAGGCCTGACCTGAGCACACATCGAGGACAGGAGGAGCCTTCTGTCCCTTATCAGAAACATCAGGATGACCTGGCTGGGGAACAAATAACCAGGCAGGCAACTCCCATGCTTTACTACCTTTCGGGGGGGAAAACCACCAACACGCTGCAGCCCAACAAGATCACCCCATGTCAGGAGGACTCGAGCAGCTCCCCAAAGGAGTTTCCAGCCAGCAGCCCCTCTGCCTCAGCACAGTGTCTGCAGGTACAAAGGGAAAGTAATCGGCCTCAAAGCACCGACCAGCACCGCCAGCGCCGTGCTGACGATCCCCTCGAGGCTGAAGGTCTCATTCTCAGGAGTCCCGCTTCATCCATGGATGAGAGTTTCAAGAACGACTACAGAGAGAAACTTAAAGTGGCTCAGAAAAAGGTTCTGAGAGAAACCTCCTTTAAAAGAAAAGACTTACAGATGAGTTTGCCCATTAGACTGAGACAGAAATCCTCTAGAAGGCCTTCAATTGAACACCTTAGGTCTTTCTCCTTATCCAGTGCAAGCGAGGAGGCCAAACCTCTTCCTTGTTCCCCTTCTCATCTAGAATCCGTGGAAAGTTTCAACAGAGATGAAGAAATGAAGAGGCCACAAACAGGTCGAATAGCAGGAAGGAAAAGGGTAACAAAGGAGCAAAAGAAACTCTGTTATTCTGAACCTGAGAAACTCGATCAGCTGGCAGATAAGGAGGTGTCATGGAATCAAGTCAGGGATGAAATCACTGAGCAAGACATAGGGGCAGCTCGGAAAAAGACTCTGGAAAACAGAGGGAGAGCGCTTTCCAGTTCAAGTATCTCCAGGACGGAGCTGAAACAACTCCAGCATTCCGCGCTGATTGAATACATGGAGAGGAAGATCGGTCAAAGACCAGGTAGTTCACAGCACCTCCCGCTGCATAAGCCACCCCTGCAGAAGAGGCTGTCGCATCCCAGCTGGCCTCCTGGCAAGGTGTCCAACCCAAACGGGAGCAGGAAGGTGCAAAACACAGAGGTTTCCTGCCAGGTTTTCTCTAAAGAAAAACCACCAGATGTTTTTCCTCCTTTGGCTTTCGTTCCCGCGCTGAGCGTGGCCAGCAGGTGCGATCCCAGCTCTGCCGCTGCGGGGATGCCGAAGCACAACCCGTCTCCCAGCGACGCGGACGGGACCCGCGCCGGCCCGCGGGTGTCAGCCCAAAGCGTCCCACAGGCAGGTGAGCCGGCAGCTGGGAGAGCTCGCGGGAGAGCTAAATCCACTCCTCCTTCCACACAGGTAAGAAAGATGTTAAGGTAATAGCTATTGTTTGAGTCCATCTTATGACTGTCCACCTGTTCTTAGAGAACCATGAGACTATTCACAGGAAAAACTGCTGAATGTCATGAATGAGGAATTAAGACTTTATTTTTTTAGCATGTAGCAGCGGGATGATGGAGGAGAAAAGCCACATTTGCTTAACCTATAGGAAACACCATGTAGCTGTTTGGAAGCAAAATGTGTGCTCTGCTTTGCAGTGTGCAGGAGAAATAATCTGAGGGGATTCTGAGAGAAGCGCTACCAATTTTAATGCTTTAAATATTTATGATTGGTAACAATTCATTATTCTTGACAGTATTTGTAAGGAAGTATTGCAGACAAACAGGGTGTTCTTTAATGGGAAGAGCTGCAAGAGATTTGTGTGAGGAGGGGAACTTGGTAGCAGCTGGCTGAAAATCCCTGCTGGTGTGGGCAGGGCCACTTGTGACGGTTCAGCCCTCGCAGGTGAGGGACACGCGGTGCCGGCGCTGGGGGCTCTGCTGGGGGCTCTGCTGGGGGCTCTGCTGGGGGCTCTGCTGGGGGCTCTGCTGGGGGCTGCACGACGCCGGGCACGTGAGGGTCCCTTCCAGAGCTGCAGTGGGGTGCGCGGGGGCCTGGCACCCCAAAATCACGCTTGCAGAGAGCCCGTGCTGCCTGCAGGACGATGCTGGTTGCATTTCAGCAGTTGCTGTTGTGAACTACAGCAGCTTCATTAGAGCACTATCCCAGAAAAGGTTGTTACAGAGACATTTTTATAAATGACCAACCTTTTTGCTCCTGGATTCGAAGGACAGTAGCTGTCAATATTTTCAAGGAGAATAAAGAAGATAAAAGGATTTGAAAACAAATAATCTAATATGCTGCTAAAATTACCCAGCTGAAGAGGCTGACAAGCTTCCACCCGTGCCACCTGCTTTCTGAATTGCTGGGGAGGGTCAGTGAGAATATGTATTTTGTTGCCAGCTGTTCTTTGATTTTGCAGGAAAAAGAGCTGGATGCTTCCTTGACAGTGATGGATTTTTTTTTTTTCTTTTTTATATGATTACATTCTTAACAATGACTAGGAAGTTGTTTCCTGTGATTGTGCTCGAAGTGTTCAAAGTCCAGTTGGACAGGGCTTTGGTAGTGAGAGATGTCCCTGCCCATGGCAGGGGGTGGACTAGATGATCTTTAAAGGTCTCCTCTGACCCAAACCATGCTATGATTCTACCTAGGAAGAGCATAATAGCAATTTCATTAACAAAAAGAGACAGACAAAATTGAAAACCTTGTTGTACCTACTCAGAGGCTTGCTGTTGACTCCTGTTTCTGGGGATAACAAACGTGGGGGTAAAATGAAAGAGCTGTCTAGCTGGGAAATGCTGGTTGCCCCAGTGCTCTGTTCTCGTTCCCAGGACCCGCACGGACACACCGATGGGGCAGCGGCGCCGTCCCGGTGCAGCGGGAGCTCTGCCGGCACCCCCAGGTAAGGCTGTGCCAGGTGCGAACACCAGTGGCTGCTTCTGTCCTCCTGTCTTGGGGTTCCTCCTTGTCCAGACAGGGATATTCTGTTTGCTTCATTTTGGGACAGTCTTTAAAATAATTTCTGCTGCGTGGAGCAAAAGTGGAAGGCGCAGAGTGTGGCTGAGCTGCTGGCCCTGCGGCAGCCGCTCTCCTTCAGTCTCTGAGTTCACAGCTCCCTCATCTGAGCTCCGGCACCAATGGCACCTGCGACAGCTTGGAAATGCCCAGTCTTGGAAAATCTGCGTGCTCAGAGTGGGCTAATAGGGGCTTTTGATGGGGTTTTAAAAGGAAAAAAATCTTGTGCTGTTTACACATAGCTAACTGGTAAGTTTGTGTGTTAACTCTCTGTTTCCTTTGCTTGCCTGAGGAGCATCAGGGGAGAAAAATGTCTGAACTGTCTCAACAAGGCAGTGATGCTGATACTTGTGTAGTAATAGAATTTCCGCGGTTTCAGTCATTCAAAAAGATCCAAAGGGTTTCTAGAGGCTTGATTATCCTGGAAAAAAAGTTGTATTTTTAGTAAGATATTAAGTTTTTCTTAAATTTCCTAGTTCAGCTAAGAGGCTTAGCAGGTCAGCATGAATGGCACTGGAAGTTCTGGACAGAACAGCAGCATCATAAACATAACTCTAAAATTAATAGATGTTGTGGAATCTGAATTTTAAAAAAGCTGGAAAGATAATGATAATTAACTGTAGCTGCTTAAACAGTTTGCAAAAATATCTATTGTAGAGAAAGTGCCTAAAATAAAAGGAAGTGTCTCCTTGTAGTTTCCATGATCCTGAGAAGGATGGATGTGAGAATCGTGAATGTAAAGACAATGACGTGACTGGACGTGCGTGTTGTCAGGATACACAGGAGCCGAGTCCTGCGCTCTCTGTCCCTACCCCAAGAAGCAAGGAGGATGCTCAGGCGGAGGAGCGTCCCGCAATAAACGGCGACGAGGAGGAATACAGAACTAAATCTCCGAACGGCAACACCTTTGTAAAGTGTCCGGCAGCTTCTCCAGAGCGAGGAACATGCTGCCGTCCAGCGTTGGCTCAGCCGTGCCAAGGGGACAGACACACGGCCAAAGGTTTAATTGCAAAGCAAACATCCGTGCCCAACAGCCAAGATGATGCTCTCCTCGACAGAGAGACCAGTCTGCCTGAAAGCGGACTGCAGTCTCCTGAAGACCAGCGGTATGAAGAACTCGCTATGGAGATCGTTGCCAAAGACAGTTCTCTGGTTGATATTCTCGTGCCTCATCCTCTTAGAAAAACGGCTCTCGACCTGCTGGAGGGTCTGTTTCCCGTTAACATAATACTGGATAAATCACACAGAAAAAAGGGAGATGTACGGCATGCACAGGAGTATGAGTAAGTAGACAACACCAATTATCTAGTATTTTAAGCCATTTTAGCATATGAATATAATATATATACTTGCAGTAAGATGAGCTGAGCGTATTTTTAAATTTTTGTTTCATTAGCCAAAATATTTTATCTTTCTGATTTACATATCAAGAAATATCTGAGCCTATGGTTCAATTATATCTCAAGAGATTGTAACAAACCTGAGCTGGAAATATTTTACTCTATATCTTTTAAAAACTTTAAAAAATTGCTGCTGTGAGAAGAGAGTGATTTTTTGAAGCCATGAACACAATGTTCATGAACAAAACTCTTAAGTGTTTGCCACAGGTATTTATCTTGTGTTCCAATAACAGGAAAAGTCATAAAGGTGCAACAGAAGAATGTCCTGAATCTGAACACGATGCCGAGCGAAGGAGTGAAGGTCCTGCCTCCGAGGGAACCCAAATCCTGCACAGGAGCAGGGACGGCGTGAGCGACCTGGACGACATCACGTCCAAGAAAGTAGGTGGATGCCCAACAGAGAAACCGGTGCTTCTTCACCACAGCAAAAAAATATTATTATTGTCACATATATTACTGTGGTTATTTTTATTTGACTTTTATCCCAATAACATTGTTTCAAGGATAACTTCGAATTCACGTTTGCCAGTAGGTGAAGTTCTGGCAAATCAGCGTATTGATCAGAACGGGTGTATTTAACTCCTGGTTCGGTTCAGATCTCTCCTCCCGCACACCTTTCTCCAGCAGGTCGCGGGGGCTGGGCTGGACCTGGAGCAGGCGCACAGGCTCGGTGAGACGTTTCCTTGCCAGGCCAGCTCCTGTGCGGCAGCTCGCTCACAATTTAACATTCAAATCTGGTCTCAAAATTTGTAAAATTCATTACAACTGGCAGCCTAACTAATAAGAGAGAACTGTTCAGCAGATTCTGCGCTCTACGGTGCCCTGTTAATTTCCGTCCGTGCAGGGAACAGAGGCAGCGCAGACAGAGCTGGACTACGATAGAACTGCAGCAGCTGGGAAGGGCAATATGTAGCTTTGAAGAATTAGAATTTTTTTATTATTTTTTTTTTTTTCCTCTCCTGTAGAAACCTGGCCATGTTCCATCTCAGGTAATGACAACCTGCCTTCCTGAAACTCCTCCTGCTCTGCAGGTGGTGACATTCTTCATTACCCACCGTCTCACTGCTGCTGTTCACGGTGGCACCGGCTGTTTTCCAAAAAAGCTCTGAGGGTTCTTCTCCCACTCAGGTCTCGGAGCCTTTTTCTGTATCAACATTTCTGTCTCGAGCAGCCGCCTCTGCTCGCGTCGCTGTGCAGGCACCGTGGCTTGCTTGGATCACCCCAGAACTGACCTTTTCTGGGCATATTGTAAATGAAATTCCAGTCAGTTCTTATAAAGGTTGGTAATGGGACTGTGGCTTCACGCTCACGTCTCGGAGCAAAACCGCCTGTAATCATGTTGTCATCTTCATTGTAGTTCACTTCTGAGTGGAAGCTCTCTGAGCTGGGGGTTATGTCACCAGTTAAGGTGATTACCAGTACTTTGCTTTTCAGAGTTTGAGAATTAAGTACAGCTTAGAAAATTTATTTCATTTTATTTTTCTTTCCCAGAGCTTAAAATTATTTTAAAACTCCAAAATTTGGCGAAGACGATGCCAGGAAAACAAATTTTCTAGAAATAATACATATCCTCTTTGGCAATAAGAGCTTTCTATGGTTTTGTTTTCCCCCTTCGCAGCTGGAGCTGGTGTCCAGGCTGCGGTGGAAGCTGCGGGCGCTGCGGGAGGAGCGGGAGCTGGTGCTCGGGGAGGCGCGGGAGTGCGCGGGGCGCGGAGAGGAGCTGGCGGCCGCCGTGCGCGACGTCTGCAAGCCCAACGAGTTCGAGCGCTACGTGACGTTCATCGGGGACCTGGAGAAGGTCGTGAGCCTCCTGCTCTGCCTGTCCAGCCGCCTCGCCCGCGTCCAGAACGCCATGAGGAGGATCGATGGCAACACGGATGCCGAGGAGAGGGTCAGTGACAAGCGAGCGGGGTGTTTAGGTTTTGTTCGCTGCAGGTGAGGCTGCGCTCGCCTCATTTGTCTGACAGCTCTAAAGTTGTACATTCTACAGGAATCCCACCCAGCCTTTGCTCGGGCAGAGTTTGGTGTCGCCGAGGCGATGACCTCAGTGCGGAGCACGGGTTCGGTGCTGGAGCGGAGAGGTGCACAGTTGTTGTCCCCAAACCAGGGGTTTTTACCCAGTGTGCAAAAGAAAAGCCAGATTTGTAGCTCAAGGGCACAGATGTTTATTACTGGGTTGCACAAGCCTGGATGCTGGAGTAAAGCCAGCACAGCAGAAAGAAAAGTAACAGTCGTTATATACAAAATCTTACCACACTCAGGGCAGTCCTAAAGAGCCAGTTGGTTACACGTTTGCATACTGGTTACATAATCATTTTAGTGTATAGTGAGCAACGTTCAGCTAAAGGACACTTGACCCAACGGTCTCAAGATACGTGTGTTAGAGCGAGACTCAACTCATTGTGCGGGCTTCGGAATGTCTAAAGCTGCAAGGTCAGCCTCTCCAATGAGGCGTTTTGCGAGTCACTCTTTGCTGGATGGGTGGGCTGACCTAAAACCGAAAGGATTTCTGTATCTTTAGGTTTGTGATTGCTGGCAGGACTCGTTCTTGAAGTGGTGATGAGAAGAGCGCGACTCTGCAGGGGTTGGGGGCGCGAGCAGCAGCAGAGCTTGGGCAGGTCCCTGGGGAGCAGCTCCAAACCTGCACTTCAGGAGGGGGTTTTGTGTGTTTGTTTTGGTTTTCACTGGTGATTTAAATGCGGTAATTACTGCTTTTGAAATTGTATTTCACTTGATGGGCTTGTTTTAACTGTAGGGAGCAGGAGGAAGATGTGGTTGTAACTTCAGATAACATTCCCTGTAGTTTAACCCAACTAGCCTGTTTTGCTGGATAATTAGGAATTGTCTCATGTCACCGGGAAATCTTTTCAAGTCAAATACACTGTTTTTCTAGAGAAGACAAGCCAAATTTATCCCAGGAATGATGCTCTCCTGCTTTCCTTATGCTTTTAGATGTGTTTTTATCCATGCAATACCTGCTGTTATTTCTCATTTGGAAATTAGAAGAGCACAGAGTTGGAAACGCTGGGATTTTCGGGAGCGCAGCTGCTGCTGACCTGCAGCTCTAGAGGTTTATCATAGTTCACGTGCAGGACGGCACCAAAAGAGTCCGGCTGTGCAGTGTGGCACCAAGAATCAGGATCTACCCGCTCCAAAATGTTGCGTTAACAGGAATAATTTTGAGTATTTCACGCTAATTCTGGCCAGCAGACTCTGTGGTTGGCAGGGGGGCTGCTGTTGCTTTAGTGTTATGTTTATACTCTGCACAGTAAATACATTAAAATAATTTATTCAAGAAATTGAATAACATGCTCAATGAAGACTTGGTTGCGTACCAGCATTTTTACAGCCGTATCCCAGTCGCCGCCGTTGCCCCAGTGTTAGCAAAACCAGCAGGCTCCACCTTTGGCTCCATTTTTAGGGTGCGATGGTGATCGTTGCTCTGTGGTAGATTTATAGGCGCTGTCCTGAAACTGGATGTTTTCCAGCGGTGCTGTCCTCGCAAAAATCAATACAGCTGAAAGAGAATTAGCTAAAATGTGAAAGGGATTAAAATCCTGTAGAACAGACAAGGCTTGATTCTCGTGGGTTTGTTAAAAAGAAGCATTTGAACAGTTACGTCTGCATCAAAGATACTTCTATTGTATATACCTTTTAATAGAAGTCACGCTGTCTTTTTAATATGATATTGGCACTTGAGACACACGCAGCTCAGAAAATACAAAGATATGTCCCTTAAAGAGCTTCTAATTAAAATGAAGGATGGGCACAGGATACTCTAAAATTACCAGAATGTTAAGTACATTGATTTTTATTATTTTTTTTTTTCCTGAGGGCAACATGGAAGAAGTGAGCCTTGATGGGGTTTACCGGGTGTCTTCACCTCACAAGCCACACGAATGAGTAATTCAATTGAGGAAAAACTCATGTGGAACACAAAGCCCACAAGAGGAAGTAATTAAACTAAATTGAGTGTGGCTTCCAAATGAAGATCTCGAGTCCGCCAGGAGTGATGAGTTTTCATAGTGTGCTGCTTTGTTTTTGCCTCCCATTAGCAATCGCTGGACGAACGGCACAAGCTCCTGTCCAGGCAGCGGGAGGATGCAAAAGACCTGAAGGAGAACCTGGACCGCAGGGAGAGGGTGGTCGCCGGCATCCTCGCCAAACACCTGACCGAGCAGCAGCTCCACGGCTACCGACACTTTGTTCAACTCAAGACCTCCTTGCTGATTGAACAGAAGGACCTCGAAGAGCAGATTAAATTTTTCGAAGAACAGTTAGAAAATCTAGAGAAAAGCATCCCCCTCTAGTACCCACCATCAGGGCACCAGTTTTCACACACGGTAACTTGTGACGTTTCCCTGGAAATCCCCAGGCGCTCGCCAGGCTGGGTTTGGTGAACTTGTGTGATCCCGTTGGTGCTGACGAGCGCTGGGATGCTCTGGGCACACGCTGGACGTGCCCTTCCCCTTGGACGGGCCAAGTGACAGCAGCTGACAGTGTGTATTTTGGAAATGACTGATAGGATGTGTTGCTCCTATTAACTTGGCACGTATTTCCCGTTCTTGTTGTCTGTCCATCTGTTTCCAGATTGACATAATCTCAATAAAAGAACGATACCAGTGTTTTCCTCTCGTGGGTGGGCTGAGTATTTGAAATGAGAGATGATGTGGGTGTTCAAATTTGAAATGGAGATTGCACAAAGCCATAGGAAATGTTTATGGACTATTTCAGTGAGACTCCTCGTTTCTACTGTTTATATGAATGACACAGTAAAAACACACTGTAATGGAAGTAAATAATTATTTCCTTTCTTGGCAGTGGCCAACCACGAGTGTTCCTGGTTCTGGGGGATCCCGATGGGCTGTTCAGTAGGAGGGCAGAAAAAAGTGTCGTCCTCATTGACAGCAAAAAGCTGATCAGTGATGAGGCCACCTTAAATAGACCCTTTGGGGAATGATAAACTCTGAACTTACTCCCGCAGGGTCATTTGCAAAGTCCTCGCCTTTTCAAAAGTTTACTTTTGAAGCAGCCCCTTCAGGGGGTTGGTTTTAGGCAGTTTCCTTTGTCAGTGTGCACAAGAAGTGCTGAACACGAGGGAGAGGCTGCGCTGCACTGCGGGGCGGCTGGGACGAGCGGAGAAGATTATTCTGTTTCAATGAGGCTTTAAATAAATCCCGCGGCTAAAATATTTTAAACTCGTGTGTTGAGTCAAACCAGTGATGTTGCTGTATTTAAAATCCGAGTGTGTTTTGTTTGTTTGTTTTAAAGTATTCAGTGAGAGGAATATTCCATCTGAGCTACATACCTAGACCATGAATAAGGTGGCTGCTAATCAAACTCAGGTTTCTTCCACACGCAAAGGAGATGTTATGTTTTACTAGGGGTGTGTGTCCTGACTCCAGTATCACCACCACTGAGAGCAGCTGTCCTGCTCCTGAGGCAGCTTCTCCTTTGGGGCTGCACGAGCTTCCAGCAAACACAGGTTTGGGTTTGTTTTACCTCAGATCACATTCTTCATCTGAGGTTACCCACTGGGCAACATGAATGAACTGATCAAGAGATGACAGCGTACAAAAAGGAGACACTGCGCGTCCTGTGCGAGCGGTGTTTGCTGAGGATGACTCGCCAGCCCTCCGGTGAAGGAGGAAACCGAGAGCAAAGCGAGAAGTGGCCTGGGAGGTACGTGATGCTGCAGTGGAGCACAAATATCTTGGCAGCCTCTGAGGCGGTCAGCTGTTCTGTGTTTGTAGCACAACAAATAAATGTATTGTCAGGTGCTGTCCAGACTCTGACAGAGAAGCATGGTTCTGTTCTGAGTTTGCATATTTATGCAGAGGTACTTGTATCTATAGCCCTGCTCACATTTCAGGAGCAACAACACAGTACTCTGAGCAAGGTGGCAAAGACCAGCCTCAGGAGTCAGTTTTATGATGTGTGCTAAGTATCAGGAAATACATTTGCAATAAAGTGTGGAAGTGGATGGTATACAGCAAAGAGTAGTTTCGTGGATATTAGCACTTTGTTGCAGTGATCTGAGCAAAATACACTGTGCTCAGTGCTGAAAACACCGTTTCCCTGGGCGCAAGGAGCTCCAGGAGTGCAGTGACCAAGGTGGTTATTGCCCCAATATGAGGGAAAACCAGCCAGACACAGATCTTGTCTGTGGTTCTCAAATGGCCATAAATACAGCCTTTTAATGTGTAAATCTGAAGGCTGCCTTTTGAAAATGGTCTTTAAAGTAGCAGAAGTAATGCTAACAGAATCGATGGAGATTTTTTTAAAAATGAGCCATGTTAAACGAGCTGTTTGCGTTATTTCAGAAGCTTCACTTGAAGGTGCACTCTATTATCCCTAGTTGAGGAAAATCCAGCTGGTTGGAAAATGTTTGATAACTGAAGCTAACGCTTGCCTTTAATTGAAAGAATGGGTCTATGCTGTTGAGTTTCTCTTCTGTGCCATGAGGAAGGTTGCTGCTCCTTCCACTCTGGCATTCTTGGGTTTGCTTCAAAGAGCAACAGTTAGAAATAACTTCTAGCCTATTTTCCAAAAAGTCGCATCTGTGCTCCTTGTTGCTTTGTCAGAAAGGTGAAATTCAGGCAAATGAGAACAGATACAGCGATGGCATTGACATCTCTTTGCTGGCAAGTGGAAACCCCCTTTCCAAAGCACCAGCAGGTCTGGATCCTCAGGTGAGTCTTGATTTTTTTTTTTTTTTAAAATCAATTTATTAGGAAAAATGTCTTCCCGGAAAGGGCTGTGGGGCACTGGAACAGGCTGCCCAGGGCAGTGCTGGAGTCACCATCCCTGGAGGGGTTGGACAGACGGAGATTCTCAGGTTCTCAGGGACGTGGGGTAGTGCCAGGGCTGGGTTATGGTTGGACTTGATGATCTTAAAGGTCTTTTCCAACCAAAATGATTCTGTGATTCTGCTGCCCGGAGCCCGGGAAAGCAGCGGGTTTCCAGGGGCTTCAGGGCCTCGGCATTTTACCAATGCTGAGACCTGCAGAGCTGTTCCTTATGCAAAGTCAAGTGTGTTGGGGGAACGTAAGGAACGACGGGGCTCCCGCTGCCGGAGCCTCTGGGGAGAGCGGGTAGAATGGGAACACTGGGGAGTCTCCCGCAGCCGCCAAACCTGATGCTGCCTTAACATCCCCGGTGCAAGGTAACCAGAGCCCCGCCACGAGAGGGCTGCTATGGGAGACCTGCGGTGAGGCGTCTGTCTGAATTAATTACAGCTACAGCCAGGAGAAAACAAAATAATGGAGAAGGAAGAAGGTGAGCTGGGAAAAATGCAAGAGCCTGGATCTCCCTGGTTTGTGGGAGGCCGCTGGGATTCCAGAACAGTTTCGAGCTCCTCTGGCCATCCACGCACACACAGCGTGGGGAGGAAACCGCAGTAGCCTGTGTTCTGCTAAGGAAGAGCAGGTGGGGCCCATTTCAGGACAAACAGATCCATTTTTATTGCCCAGGGCCAGAGCTGAGCGTTACAGGTGTGGGACAGGGGGTAGAGGGAGCGCACGCTGCTCTGTGCCTGTCTGATGGTGTCTTGGCAGCAGCTGCGGGGATTTGGGAAGTAGCAGCTCATTCAGAATTCGATTTAACACCCACTGGAATGTGTGGGAGTCACTGCTGGATCAGGACCTGCTGTTTCAGCCCCTCAGGCACTAAATTGAAGGAGATATTTTTTTTTCTTAAACCAGGCCTTGTTTTCTTTGCTGGGGTGTTACACCGTGGGACTTTTGCATGCGGAGCTAATTAAGGAATGGAGGGGCGCAGGGGGTAATGTGAATGTACTCTGCAAAAGATCTATTTGGTGCTTGTGAGAGCTGCATTTAATAAGCAGAAGGATGTTCTCTCTGCTTTGGGAATTCATGGCAACCATCTGAACAAAATTTTAAAAATAAACTCAGAGCAGCCTTGCAAAGCTAATCTACGCCTGAAGGGAGCCCACGTACACATTAAAGAATAATCAGGCTGTAGGAATCACGGGACCTCTGGGTTTCACAAAGTGTGCTCAAGAAGCAGCACATGAATTTCACTGCTGAACGAAGCAGCATTAAAGGTTATCAGAGAGACTCATAAGCCTTGAAGCTGAGTCATCTCCTAGATAAATCCACGGAGAGAAAACATGGGCTGAACTGATAGTCTTGATTTAGAGAATAAGACACACTGCTAAAAATGTGCATAAACAGGCAAGTGTCTTTCTGATGGCCTTCAGCCCACGACGGAAGAACAAGAACGTCCCAGACCCCAGCGGAGTCGGCGGTGAAACGCTGGGTGACGGGGCGATGAGCTGGGGCCCGGGGGGCAGCGGTGGGTGCAGCTCCGGCCGCTCGGCCGTGTGTTCGCAGGGCTCACCGCGGCTCAGGGGGTGCCACGGGCACCGCTGCTGTGGTAACTCCGGTCCTGGCCCCGCTGCTGCATTAGATACATTCAGATTGGCCAGAAAATCTTATTTGCTGGTGAGTTTTATTCCACTTGAGGAATGGTGCAAGTTCTACA
The DNA here is from genome assembly GCF_036013445.1 of Caloenas nicobarica. NCBI lineage: Eukaryota > Metazoa > Chordata > Aves > Columbiformes > Columbidae > Caloenas > Caloenas nicobarica. The sequence continues at coordinate 1,509,233 of NC_088257.1, forward strand.
TGGAGAAACAGTCTTTCCCTTGTATTATCTGCATTTCTACCAGAAGCATTTGTTGACACATATTTACTCAAAAATGTTTTGTGGTGCAATTGGCTTTTTTCTTTCTCTTTTTTTTTTTTTGTTTGTTTGTTTGGTTGTTTTGTGTGTGTGTGTTTGGGTTTTTTTCTTTCTTCTTTTTTGTTGTTGTTAAATGTCCCTTTCAGGGGCCATGAGCAGGACCGGGCTGTTCCTGGTGGGGCTGCACCGTGTCCTGCTACAGCAGGTCTGTTGGAAGTCTCTGCAGATGTAACGGTTTTATCAGGGGAATGAGTTTGGTGATAGCCATTTATCTATCTATTCTTTTTATTTTTTTAAACTAGCCTAGGTTATTTGGTGAGGATGCCCTTACTGCAGGCAGCTGCATCACCATTGGGAAGCGTCTCCTGATGGGACTTCCCTGGCAGTTCACTCCAAAAGGGCTGGGAGGTGACCAACCACCACCGTTCAACAACCAGCAGCTGGTGATGGTTCAGTTCGGGGTATAAGGGCTCTAGATGTGCTTCATGGTTTGCTTTGTCTTAGAAATCAGTGAAATAAACCTTGGAACTGGAATAGGAAAGGAATGTTCCTCATTAGGATGCAGAGCTTTGGATGTGTCACCTCTTCTCCCTGTGGAACAACCACCGCGCTGTTCGTGCCCGTGCTGTGTGCCGGCCAAGTTCCCGTTAACAACCTCTTCAGCGGGGGGGTCCCATGTTAGCGCAAATCACTGGAAAGAGCAAAAACTGCCATCTTGCCATTTTGCTCAGATTAATATGCAAATCAGGAGACAAATGCGTCCAAGGAATGTAGGTCACGGTGGAACCGTGCAGGGCAGGAGAAGGGACGAGCGACAGGGAATTCGGGGACTGTCTGGAGAGGCCTCTGCCCTCGCCTGGCGGCTGCTGCTCTCATTGGGGCTGTGGGAGTTATTCAGTGACTTTTTCATTAGACCTTGGTTTTGCGATGAAGCTGAGATCTTGTAAAGACTCCTTTGAAGCACAGGAGTGGTGTTCCCCGGGGCTTTCGTAGAATAAGTGTTTCTATGCGGCACTCGCAAGGGAATGGAGATGGACACAAATTTATCTGAGCCCGACAATGACCGTGCTGCTCGAACAGCCATGTCTGGGGGACAAAGTCTGTCCCTGTGAATGGAAACATGGCTTGAAGGTTGTTTGCAAACCTCTTCCATGCAGGTTTTTGAGCTGATATTCCTCAGAACAAAATGTGCTGAGGAACAGGCAGACGCGAGTTATCTTTAGCAAGACAGCCTGAGCCAGGGTCAGACAAACATGAGCTGTGCTGATCTCTGCTGCTGAACTCCGCTCCCAGCCAGTTTTATTTGTGTAGGCACTCTGCTGAAGGCACAGCATCCACGGGTTGTGGATGACACCGTTCGTGCTGCCTACAGGTCTAAAAAAATGATCTTAATTTTGATTTGGAATATCAGTGCTAACTGTGTGCTTTAAAGAAGTGACCAGGGGGATCATCTCCATTTTATAGCCAGAAAGCTGAGCTGTGGCCAGTAGGCAGGGTAGTAACCCAGGCACAATGCCAGCCTGAGCCCCCAAGCCCCTGTCCTGTGCCTTATCCGCACCTCCCATCTCCAGCCTTCCCCACCACCTGAGCCATCTCCACCCAGCAGGAGCGGAGCACAGGGGCTCGAATTTTGGGTTTTATCCTTTCCTGTGATCAGCTTTGATGGGGAGGGCAGCGCCCGCTGTTCACGAGGCAATCCCGGCCCCACAGACCTCTTGGCTCTGTGGCTTGGGGAAGTGTCCTGGCCGAATGCCACTGCTGTCAGTCACTCATGTGAGAATCCTACAGCATTCAGCCGGATTTGGGCTCGGTACAGTGAAATTAAGGAGAATCCATCAAGCCGAGTGATTCAGAAAACAGTCCCAGCCTCGTCTCTGCCAGAACACTCCCACAATTGTCCTACAGCGTAAACAACAACACACAGAAGCAAACCCCAGAAAGGCCGACGGACTGGTTGTACTTAAACTACAGGCAATATATATATATTTGTGAGATTACAACAGCGCCTTCTCAATACCTCTTGGTATTTCTTTGCACCTGAAGCCATACGGCACTGGGTACACTATTACATACGAATTGCAGCCTGTCTGAATACCTTTCCGTCATCTGAGCTGAGTCACGGCAGGAACTCGCTCAGCACCCGGCCCATCCCGGCCCCGACCTTGCCAGTCCCCACCTGTGTCCCAACCCTCCTGCCACCTCCCAGCGCTGCAGCGTGTAAGGACCAGGGCTCTGGCACTGCTGGCGGTTTGCTGTCACACCAGCTCATCGCCAGGATGCCTCCGAGGAACGAGTAGTGCAGAGTTTCCTTGAAGACACGTGTTGCAAGGAAGCCTTATCTCAGCTGGGACTTCCTGCTTTTCCTTCGACAGAACAACACAGGAGCAACGAAACCTTCTCTGCGCTTTCCTTGTGGTGATCACAGGTTGGTGGGTTGGTTTTTTTAAACAGAAAACACTCCATCCTGGAACTTTACCTCTGACTTAAGTAGGTTTTACTCAGAATTAGCAGTAAAAATTGAGCTATGTAATTTGAGCAGGTATCACACATATATCGGTAACTAACGAACAAACTTCCCAGCAAGGCTGAGTCAAACTGGAGAGTGTTTCCAGTTCACACAGCTACAGAAACGCTTTTACCAGGCAGCATCAGTCCTGCCGGTGCCTCGGACACAACACAAACACGTGTGTGCTTCTGCAGTTTCAGTTAACAAAAAAAAAGTATTTCATGTCAGTAAACTTGGAAAGACTTTTTAATACAGAGTGACAGATTTTTTTTTTTCTTTTTCCTGGAACTCCACGAGCTGCCGCAGTGCAGCACCAGTCAAGGTTTCAAATGGCCACGCTGGCCAATGGTCACACCAACAGCTATAGAGCAAATAGGATTTTTTTTTTTTTCTTAACCCCCTACTCCAGATATAGAAGTCATGAGGTGCTTCATCATTAACGTTTGCTTAACAACTTAATTAGTTCAATACGGAAGCAGACTGGTGCAGAATACTCCAGCCTCTTGGAAGAGTGGGTGGATCAGACCCCTCTGCAATCGCTGATAATGCTCGCAAAAAACCATCAGCAACTTCAGGAAGAACGTTTTTCACTGAAGGAGGGCAGTGCCTCCACCTTCAGCGCCGTCCTGCAGCATTCCTGGTGCTCGGGAGAAGCCAATTACAGCCAATTAGAAGCACTAGGTTTAATTCAAGGCTGACAACAAAACATTCCTGAAGTCACTGACTTGGAAAGAAAGGCAAAGCATGCAAACAAGTGTTTTGGTAAGGAAACCAAAACACCTGATGGCTGGAAAGCAAAGCAAGCGCAGTATCACCATCGCCCTTCACCTCTGAATTATACAGGGGTTTAGTTATGTTTTCAGAGAAAACGTGACAGTTTAGCAGACTGGCCCCAGGACTCAGACACTTTCTGTTCCGAGTTCTGCCTCTTCACATTAACTTTAACCAAAATAGTAATTAAAAAAATAACAACCTCACTGCAAATGTCTTACTTAACCTGCAGTTAGCATGCTTTTTGGAGCTACATGTAGTTCTATACATAGAACAATTATGTTTACAACATAAAAGAAGAGTTAGTTTTAAGCCAATAATTCATGCTGCTGAGATAAACATTGTGGTCATGCAGACGTTCTATCATGAAACACCTAACATAACATACGCCCAATTTTTACAAATATTTATTGTAAATAGATCAAAATCAAAGGCCAAGTTTTAAATAAGAAGAATCAGACATACAAGCCTAACTTTGATTCCAGTTGGCTCCTCAGAAACTCTGCAGGATCCGATTCCCAGTTTTTCAGTTCAGTTTTTCACTATGAAATATCAACAAGGTTTTTATTCAGATTAAGTGACTGAACTATTGTCAAGTTTAAGTGTTCACAGTATCAGAGGCATGTTGTTAGTACCAGCTTGTCAAAAAGTCTTTCAGGAAAAAAAAAAAAAAAGGCCAACCTAGCTTCAAACTGAGGTAGACAGGTCATGGTCATTTGAGTGCTGAGGGTTGTTTTTTTATTTTTAAAAATCTGTTTATCTAATACAATGCTTTACGCAATAATTGAGATTGTTATGTTAGTATTTCTGATAGCAAGAAACTTTGTTTTGAAAAAGTACTCTTTTTTTTAGTAGAAATATTCCTCTTCTGTTACCAAAATAATCAGAAACATCATAGAAAACTATGCATCTCTCCTCTAATAATTTAAGCCCACTATATAACAAGCCATGTTAAAGTAGCCAGCTACCAGCTTGCTGTTCACAGTGTAGAATATGCAACTCTTTACCCCACTTTTGCCCTCCAGCCAAGGAACACAGATCAAGAAGGCTGTACCTTAAGCACTTTAACCTGTCTACAGACACAGAGGTTGTTACAGTTTTTCAAGCATTAAGTATAAAGTTTGCGGTCTCCAGCGATCCATCAGCAGGACGCAGCATTTGTAACACTCCCTGGGCAGCTCCCTTTGCACAGGTGTCTGAGCTGCGTTTCATCCAGCAGCCTTTGGGCCAGACCCCGTCACTGATTTAGTTAAACATCCAAAAATATATACACGGAGAGAAGAGATCCAAGCTGCCTCCGTGAGAGAAAAATCGAGCCCCCACTCATGTTATTAAACGATTTTGATGCCAAGAAGGCAGAGGCTAGTGGCCAAAGAACAGCTCAGACACGGGTCTGCGTTTCACGACGACCTCCTCTTCCTCCTCCTCCATCGCCTCGGAGAGGGAGGAATACGAAGGGAAACCCCCTCTGGTCTTTGGCTTCCTCCTGGGGCCCGTAGTGGCAGCCAGGAGCTTGTTTAAGGACGAGGGCTTCCTTAAGCCTTTGGTGAGATCGTAGAAAGCCATGTCATCCGATATGACGCCCAGAAAAGTGCTAGTGGAGCTCAAGATGGAAGCCGCAAGCTTTGTGGTCTTCTTGATGGGCACAGAGGGCTCCGCACTGTGGGAAAGGCTGGGGTCCCCCAGCAAGCGCCGCACCGCAGAGGAGGCCCCTTCCTTCAGGTACTGGTGTGGCTTCTTCCCGCTGTAGTCCCTCAGGTCGGTGTTGGCGTGGTAGCTGTAGACCAGCATGGTGATGATCTTCTCCTGGCCGTGGATGGCGGCCAGGTGCAGCGCCGTGTAGCCGCTGTGCGACCTGGCGTCCACGTCGACGCGGGCCCCCCCTTTCTCCGCCGCCCGGATGATGTTGGTCACCATGTCGCAGTTGCCGCTCTTGGCGGCCCAGTGCAGGGCGGTGAAGCCCGAGATGAAGTCCCTGCGGGCGGCCAGGCTGGCGTCGCCCAGCAGGAGCCCGTGGAGCTGCTGCGTCCACTGCCCGCCGGCCGCCAGCACCAGCCACTGGTGCTCGGCCTCCTCCAGCGGCACCGCCGACGGCTCCTCGCTGGCCCGGTGATTCTTGGGCCCCCGCCGCAGGCCAGGCGAGCGGGACCCAGCGTCCTCCTCCTGCGGGGGTGCCAAGGGGGACCCCGGCTCCTCCGGCGGCCCCGGGGCGGTGGCGGCGGGGGGCGGCACGCAGCGCACGGGCAGCATGCAGGGCTTGGGGAGCGGCTCCCGCCGGGGCCCCCCCGCGCTGGCAGGCAGGGGCACCCCGCCGCCCCCGCCCTGGAAGAGGCCCCGCAGCTCAGACACGGCCCGCGGGGACGGCAGCTCCTCGGGGGGCACCGGCGAGAGCCGCCCGGCCGGGCCGCGCTCGGGGCCGCCGCCGCCGCCGCCATCGCCCCCCGGCGCCAGCGCGCCCCCTGGCGGCGGGGCGGCGCGCAGCTCCCGCCGCAGGACCACGAACTTGGCCCCGTCGCGCTCCTTCACCACGGCCACGGCGTTCACCGCCGCCTTGAACCGCTCCCGCCGCTCCGCCCGCGCCGCCGCGTCCCCGCCGGCCTCCAGCAGCGGCCGGAAGGTGCTCACCAGCTCGGTGTTGCGCACCCGCCCGCCGTGCTCCTGCAGGAAGCCCAGCACGGCCGCCGGGCTGATGTCGAGCTCCGCCATCCCGCCGCCACAGGTGGTGCCGGAGCCAGCGCCGCCGCGCCCGCCGACTCCCCGCGGCGGAGGGAGCCCCGGAGCCCGCCCGCCCTGGGGGCTCGCCGGGATCTGCAGGCAGGAAGCACCTGCGGCGGCGGCGAGCGCGTCCCCCGCGGCCGCTCCCGCTGAGGTGATCGGGCCGCCCCGCCCCGCCCGCGCCGCCGCCCTGAGCGAGCGGAGCCGCACCGGAGCGCGCTCCTCCCGCGGGGCGGCGCTGCGGGGCACCGCCCGGGCCCCCGGTCCTCCGGCTCCGACCCCCGGTCCTGGGCCCGGCTCCGGTCCCCGGTCCCCCGGCCCCGTGTCACTTGCTGCGCCGCTGTCTCCGCCAGGTGACAGAAGAGACCAGAGTCTGTCATCTCTTCGGAGACTGCTCAGGGGCAAACGCTTCAACGAATGCTCCTCTTCCAACTTCCTAAAACGATGTTTTGTTGCTTGGTTTGTTTCAAGAGCAGATAAGTGGTGCAGCTTTCGGTAGAAATCACTCTGCAAAGTCAGGTTTCCATTCCCTGAGAAGCCCCTGGTGTTCTGCCGGAGCTGCGATTCTTCTGGGTTGGAGCCTCAAAATAGTTCAGAAGACAGGGGCATAGGGCAGTCTTTCGAAATATATTCAACTCTATGTGATGCTATATATATCATACCTGTTATTTATATGTCTCTTATCTATATTGCATCTACAATGTAAGTGTCTGTATAGGTGAAATCTATACAACATGTTTGCATCTATTCATGTACACCTGGAGAAGAGACAGTGCTTTTTATAAAGAGAGAAGCTGTCTCTGCTGCCATATCAATTACTTCTGCCTAAGCATTTAACATTATTATTGTTCTCAATTCTACAGGGGAAAAAAAAAAAAATCCAAGACAAACACGTTTCCCCAGTTGAAGGAGTAGGACTGAAGACCTCCTGGAGGGATGATGTGCAGCCTGCAAACTTGTTTTCTTCTCCACCGAGTGTTGCAATTGAGATCACTAAATCAGTTCCTGAATGACTGAACAGTTTGTCTAGGAAAACGGCAAGAGAGACTGAACACGGAACAAACAGAGGCAGTGTGGTAAGAAGACAGATAAATGTAACTGTCTGTACAAGGATGGATAAGAAAACAGAAAATAGATTTGGTTTGTTTTCACCGTCTTAGAACTTGAATAAAATGGAGTATGAGCCAGTGCCAAAGTCTCCATCTTGAAGGCAATGGGAGGTGTGTCGATCCCCACGCAGTGCATCTCTCTCCCCTCTCGATGATGCTGACCTCCCTTCTGCCTCTTCACACCTTTTACTGGTTGTAGAAGAGCCTCTGCCTACAGATTGCTCAGAGGCTTCCTTTGGCAGTCTCTCCCCTTCTCTCTCTCTCCATCTTTGTGCAAATCTCCAAAAAGCTATTTTATCTCTTGCTAACAAGCTGGCGCTGAGCCAGTTCCTCAAAATCGTTTTGCTGCTCTAATGTTCTTTCACATAATAGTGTGTAATCTTCGTGCTGCTTGTAGCAATTCAGTATTTCTACGTGAATCACACACCTCTTATTACTGCCTTTCACATGGCGTACAGAGCAACCTTGCCCTCTGCTGGGGCAGCCACTTGTCTAGTGTTCTGCTGGATTAGCAGTGCTTGCTGGCTCAGGGCATTGCCGCGGTTCTGCCTTGCCTGCTGTAGAGAGCAAATAATGAGCATGCATCCGAACACTAATTGCTATGCCTTGCTTTCAATGTTGATTTATTTTCCTTACTAGAATCCATTGCAGGCATAAGAAAATCTCAGCAGTCTGTGATTTTTGCATTGCAAACTTTCAGCTATACCCTAGGATTATCATTCATATCTGCAAATGAGCAAGGGGAGGAGGGAAAACAATTCAGAATAAAAGACTCTTTTAAAACACATTTTCTTATGTCACAAATGCACAGGGAGAAGTTGCTTCTATCGAGCACAACCTTTGGATGACTGAGGTCTCACCACCTCATCGGTGGTTTGTGTTGGGTGAGGGTCCCGAAGAAGGGGTGTTACCGATGCTGTTCCCCGCTGCAGGTCCCGGCATTCCTGGTGGCCGCAGAGCAAAAGGGCACGTCCCCGTCCCCAGAAGGTCACAGCAGAGGGGTGTCTGCCAGCGCCTCGGGCCGTGCCACGCATGGGCTGGTTGCTCCCATTCGACTGCCCTGACGCAAGGAGCTCTTTCCCCAGGTAATTTTCCAGTGATGTGTCCAACCACCTGTCCCACGTGCGCACGCTTCATCCTTTGCGGGCAGCCCGTGCCACGTGGTTGTGCTCCTGTTCCCAGTCTGTCAGAGGGTGTTAGATTAGTCCTATACTTTCTGTAATTAAGAAAATACCGCCTCCGCCTAACCCTCCGTACCATTTCCAGACCGCAGCATGGGGTGCATCCTGTTTGCCAACCTTTCCCTTTACCTGTTGATGCCTTTTGGTTGCCCACCTTTCAGGCTGAGTGCCAGGTACCGCAGACCAGATCCCAGTGACCTCCTCTTAGTCTACTGACCGCTGGTCATATTCTGATCAGGTTGTGCAGCAAAAATTAAGCTGTTTGAATGCATTTTATTAATATAGATAATAAAAGCCTGGAGCATTATGGGTGTTATGCTCTTCAGTCATCTGAAATTTCCAGCCTTAAAAAGCACGAGAAGTTCTGCCTCTTTTTCTGTGTCACTAAAAATCTACAAAGCAAGTATTTTTTTGCGGGGCTATATACAGAATACTGTGGGCTGCTTCGTAGGAGATTTCAAGCCAACTGTCTTGATATTTTTAATTTACTGACTGAGGCAAAAAAAATGTACAGAAACCCATGATTAAATTAATTTACTACTACTTTTTAAAACACAAATAGTGCATTTGCTAGTTCTACGTCATAAGCCGTAGAAAGCCGGCCTCTATTTTGAACTGTGAGACTGAGGAGAATTATCTTTCCTGGGAAGAAGTTCCACAAACTTTCCAACAATCAGCATTACAGCGTAGTGAGTGGCATAGAGAGCCTGGGGCCTTTCGCCACCCCCGCAGGGGAGGAAGGTAAAGGTTATTTGACTATAATTATTGACATTGCACAACACCAGGAAGTACAGTGGGAGATCAAGCCAAGCACCTAGTCAGAGCAAAGCGACTTCTCCGGGCACTTCCAAACGGAAGGAGGTGGCATTCCAGGTCCTGCTCTGTCCCGCATGATATCCACAGGGAAGGTGAGGTGCCGGGGTGGAAGCAATGAAGGAAGAAAAAGGGAATGCAGGGGATAGTCTCCGTGGGACAGGGCGCCGCTGCTTTGCTGAAGGGCAAAGCTCAGGTGCTATTGACTGCGGCTGGGATTTGTACCTCAAGGAAAACTTACTTTCCTCTGAAATGAAATCAGGGTTCCCAGAATAAATAGGATGACAAAGCCCACGGTTTTCCACTTTCCTTGTTGATATTTTCATGTGAAACAAAGAGAATGCATTGTGAAGAAAATAGCCCTTCCTTTGTTCCATGGAGAAATGCAGTAACCTTCCATAGATAAACAGTCGAGCTAAAGTCAGTGAAGGGGCAGGGAGTGGGGGGAAGAGTGTTGCAGATAAAAGGCATTTTCTCATAAATGAGCAAGGTTCAGTTGTAACTCAAGGACTTCAGTAATGAGTTCAGATGGTGTTTCTCAATAGCAACCATTCAAATGCACTTTTCCACATATCTCAGAGTTTGTATTTATTAAATACTGCTTGTTCCACGCAGATGACGCAAGGACCCATCCCAGACATCCTCTGATTTTCACATAGTGCCTGTGAACTTGGTGGAATTCCAGCAGGACAATGCAATCCTGGTATGAGGTACAGTGTGGAAATACTGCCCTTAACATCAGCAGGCGGGGAAATTTGTGGTCTGTTTCCAGCCATCCCACTTACATCCACTGGGACCGCTCAGTCTCCATAGGGAAAATGGATTTACAGCTCCTCTTGACTTCCAGGTTAGAAAGACAGCACTTCTGTAGAAAAAGACTTCTGGGTCTCGTATATTGTCAGTATAACTGATGGAAGTTTAATAAGGTGCTTGACGGTAGCACTGCTAAAAGAGTAGCTATTGAACTGTTTGATTTCTAATAATCCCCGGAAGGACACATTGCGAGAAATGCCTGGCTGCCAGTAAGCTGCTTCCTCCAGTCCGTGCAGAGAAATGTGAAGAGTTCTGTTTATCTGCAGCACCCGGGTCTGAAGATCAAGGATTTTACCCAGCGCTGGGGGATGCAGCCACCTTCAGAATGCCTTGGTCTTGCTGTGGTGTTCATGGGGCTGGTAGGATGATCACTTGCTCACTGTGGCTGCATGTGAAGTAAAAGGGCCTGTGATTGCATTTCTGTGCACGTTGCTTGCTCTCCAGCCCTTTGTTTTCTCTGCCCCAGCTCTTTACCTGTAGAAAATCGCAGCTCATCCTAAATTCACTGTGGATTTAGCAGGTACAAATATTCCACTGAGTTTAAAATCCTTGCAGGAGCATCCAGCTATAATATACATCTAATTCTCGAACCATTAGGAATGATTTCCATAACAACTGAAGCCTTAGCAGTTAAAGGAGACAGCAAATCCAATTCTCTCCTCTTGAAGCGGTTTTTATGCACCTGAAGCTTTTGAAATCGGCAGGGTTTCTCTTTAACTGGCATTAGAAATAGTCTACTTTTTGAAATAAGAAGGTGTTTAAAAATAACTGTGAGCTTTTACCCAGTGTTCTGCTGTCCCAGGGACATGCCCCATGCTGGGGGACACAGGCAGAGAGGACTCGGCTGCAGGTGGTCTCAGCAGCACAGCTCAGTCGAGTCCCTTGATCTGCTGCGATGGCTCAGAATTTCCTTTATGCCCAGAGTCTTTGCATCCAGCCTGCAGCTCACAGAAACCAGCAGCTGTCTGAGAATCAGCTTCTGTCAGCCTTGTGCTGTTACATTCTGGACTTTATTGGCAGGGAAAAGAGCTCTTAATGAATCGAAGTCAATCACTCCTCCCGAAGTACCTGGCATAATGGCATTTAAGTGTGTGTTAAGCAAGAGTCTTACATCAGGAATCCAAACGTTGGCTGTAAAGTAAAAAAAAAAAAAAAAAAAAAAAAAAAAGCTTTTAAACCTTTTTAGCTGTTTATTTTTGCTTCTTTGTGATATGTAAAGGCAGCCTGGAAAATTAACTCTGCTTCTATATAAACTATGCTACTTGCATCTGTGCACTAGAAATACGGGATTCTACCTTCCCCATTTTTACTGAAGGAGAGAACTGGAGAACGTTTGGGAATCGGCCAAAGAAACAAGATGGCAAAGCGAGTGTCAGGTCTGCACTAATGTGGCACCTCCACGGGATAAATGAATGAAAGGTTCCGCGAGTTTACAGCCCTGCTGAGGGCGGGCGGCCCGCGGCTCGAGGTGTCCCAGGCCCGTGGGGCAGCTTTGCTGTCCCTGCAGCTCCAGCACTAGGCTGCACTAACAAAGAGCTGAGGTTGTGACAGGAAGAAGGTTGAGGGGTTTTTTTCTTGTCATTTTTGGTGATCCAAGAAAATAAATTAACAGATGGTGTTCAGCAATGGCCTTTTTAGAGAAATACAATGTTTTTGCAACCTATCTTTAGCCAGAACTAGTATATGGATTAGCAGAATTAATTTCGTCATAGGCAGTCCACTCAGGAAGGACAGAAAAACAGCTCTTCTGACCTGCTCTAGATTTATATTTCAAAAAGCACATCACTTGGGTGATCCCAAAGAGTCTTGGGAAGAATCAAAGATGTGCAGAAGTAACACAGGATCTTGCACACCTGCTGTAACACAGAGCTCAGCGCCCACCTGCACAGCGTGGTCCCATTTATTTATATTGCCATGGGAGCAGGAGACCTTTGTTAAAATCACAAATAGCAGGTAAGGGAGAAGAGAGAAGTTAATATGAAGAGTACTTTAATTAAGTCTAAGTTCTGTTTTAATTTGGTTGTTGAGGTTTGATTGTCTTTGAATACTTCAGTCCTGCTTTAGGGCTCTCCAGGGACTGTGCTTTTGTGGGCAATGAATTAAAGGAACTGGGATATTGGGTATCTTTCCTTTTCCTTGCTGAAAAGTTGAAATTTGGCAAACCTTTTGAAAAACAACTGGAAACAGGGCCTAAGCACAGTTGCTCACTCTTTTTAGTAATTGAGGCACGGCTCGGAGCTTTAGCCGTATTGTAATTAGGTAACAAGTATATTTGTGGCCCTCCTTTGTGCGCAGGATGCTGGAGTATGCATAGCTTCGAGAGACAGGGCGAGGGGAAAAGCCGAGGACACAGTGGCTGACAGAAAGACGGGAAAGCCGAAGACAAAACCAGGGCAGCAGGCGGCTGAGGGCTGTAGGTTCTGGTGTGGTGACCCGGCTGCATGAGAGAGCACATGTGGCTCTGGTGAGCGGTTCCTTCCTGGTTGCACTGCAGCAGAGGGCACCAGAAAGCAAGGAAAACTGCTGTGTGCTAACAGCTTGTAAAATACAAATGTCTGCAGATTACAAAGACTGAGGATGCTGGCTATGGGATTGCCTTTGTGCTTTATGTGGGAAGGAATGAAGAAGACAGACCTGACAGTCCCCTGTAGTGTACTTGAACTTCGGTGTAACTCCCACGTGACAGGCACGTTGGTGCAGAGGCACTGCTGCCCTGCGGTATCTCGTGGCCTTCCAGGATGCCGAACACTTGGCAGTTTCTTGAGATGGGGAAATGGGTCTCTATATACCTGTGTGTGTATATATATATAAAAATATCCTCTGCAGGATTCAGAGGATGCTTCTGGCACTTCTACAGTCACAGAATCACAGGATGGTGGGGGTTGGAAGGGACCTCTGGAGATCATCTAGTCCAACCCCCCTGCTAAAGCAGGTTCACTCTGAACAGGTTGCACAGGATGGCGTCCGGGTGGGTTTGAATGTCTCAGAGAAGGAGACCCCACAGCCTCTCTGGGCAGCCTGGTCCTGGCTCTGTCACCCTCAAAGTACCGGAGTTTCTCCTCATATTCAGGTGGAACCTCCTGTGTTTCAGTCTGTGCCCGTTGCCCCTCAACCTGTCGCTGGGCACCACCGAACAGAGTCTGCTCCATCCTCTGACCCCCGCCCTGGAGACGTTCGCAAGCATCGCTAAGTCCCGCTGCAACACGAAGGTTTTCTGTGTTGAGGGTGATGCCGCGTGGCTCTCCCAGCCCTTTCCATCTGCAGAACGCTCACCCCAAAGCCCCACCTGCAGCTGAGCCGGTGGCGGGCGTGCGGGACCCCCGGGGCCGCCCCCGGCCCGTGTGCGCGGCCGCGGGCGGAGGGCGGGGCCCGGCCCGGCCTCCCGCCCGCCCCCCGGGGGAGGGCCGCGCTGCGGGGCCGCTCCCGCCCCTGCCCGCCCCCGGCGGGTGCCGGCGCCCGGTCCCCCGGTGTGTCGGTCGGCGGGGCGGGCGGTGCCTGCGGCGGGCGGCGCGGAGGGAGTTTCCAGGAAGTGGCCATATTGGATCCATTGAGCCGGGAGCGCCGCGCCAGCCCGGCCATGGCCGCCACCGACCTGGAGCGCTTCTCGGTGAGCAGCCAGCGGCCCCGCTCTCCTACGCGCGTCTCCTGGGGCGAAAACTTGGGTTTTTTCTCCCTCGGGGTGGGGAAATGAATCCAGCCGATGGTGGGGCCAGGGCAGCCGGGGAGGATGCGCCGGGCGGCGGCCCCGTGTGCGTGTCCGCGGGAGCCGGCGCGGCCGGGAGGGGCCGGCGGGGGTGCGGGGTTCGGCTGCCGGGGGCGTTGGAGAGGGGTGAAGCTGGTGTGCTCGGGGGAGAGTCCTTGCGGGAAGGTCCTGCCCGGTGTAGAGGGCTGGAAGGGGGGTACGGGGCGCTGGAAGGGGGGTACGGGGCGCTGGAAGGGGGTACGGGGCTGGAAGGGGGTACCGTGCTGCCGGAAGGCTCCGAGGCTTCGGTGCTTGGTCTGATGCTGAAAGCGGTAACGAAAACCTTTCGTGACCCTCGAGCGTGCAAGATGCTCGCAAAGGGCATCCAGTATCTGCGTGTCTGCGGGAATGAAGCACCCGCAACGAGGGGCGGAAAGAAATGGAGTCAGAGCTTCCTAAATAAGGGTAGTTTACATACTTCTGGTATCCAAACACTGAAACGGTAACTTACCAGTGTGTATATAATACTAAGAGAGACGCAGTGATTGGAACACGGGTAAAACAAACCCTTGAGGCTGGCTGGGCTCTGAAGAGCACTGTACAGCAAATATGGAGCATGACCTGGGCACCGCCGCCTCTCTGCAGCTCACATGTTGTATAACTGCTATCGGAAGTCAATCTGGCTCAAATCTGTGTCGGTTTAAAACTATTCTTTGTCTAAGGCTTGAATTTTTTGTTGTTGTTGGAAAGCGGTTCTGATTACATAGCTCGGTGATGCATCTTGCAGCCTTTCAGAGCTAAAAACATTTTTACCACATTAAATAGCATAGCTCTCAAAAGTCAAAAATGTCTGGTGTGAGATTGCTAAATAAATGGGAACAGCAGTGGTGGTTGTCTGAATTATAGGCATACCGTTTGAGCACAAACAAGTCCCTGCTACTGTTTTTTCTGTAAACTACTTTTTGCGAAGAATCTCAAACTCTGCTTCATTTATTTGAATCCTGGCGCAAAAGTTTCCAGCTCAAGAATGAATTCGCAAGACTGTAACTTACTTAAAACTTGCATAAAGGAAAATTGATTGTGGACTCTCATTTAAGAAAGCAAATGCTTCTAGTCTCTGGGGAGAGGGGATGAAGGGAAAGCCTGACTTGCAGGGAATGGAAACACCGTAACTAACTCACTGCAATTCTTTCTGCATTTGTATCATATATAAATACTTTTAATTTATTGTGCTTCCTGGTGCCTGTGCAGGTTTTCATGGGTGTTATGGGAACCTAAAATATTGCCTACTTAATCTTAATCTTGCATTCTTTGGTGTGGGTACTTGACTGCTTAGTGTACTTGTGTCAATACTCTGCCACTTTTATTTAAAAAAAGAGAGGAAAAGAAGTTCCCGAAGGTGCTTGGCCCTCATTTGGGCACCAAAGTGAAATGGCTGGGCTCCAACGTGACTTTAGTGCCCAGCTCCATTGGGAGAAAATCTGCTTGCTTTGTGCCGGGAGCCGGGGTGAGTTTGTAGGGATCTGCTGGGCTTTGCCTTTGGGCAGGTTTGCTTTTCGCCTGGAACTGCGGTTCTGGCAGGAGCGGTGGGAGAGCAGCGTCTCGCGTCTGTGTGATGTAGGGCAGAGGGCTGTCCCGCTGCTCCTTCCTTCGTCCTCAGCGCGTCTCGGCTCTGATGCTGTTCCTCCAGCAATATCACAGAAACCTCACAATTAAGGTGTTCCGAGGTGTTCTTTCTGCCGGGTTTACAGTTTTCTTGGTGCCATTTTATATCACTGCACCTCAGTTTCTGGAGAATGAAGTCTGGGTGGGAATAGCTCATTACTGGCAAGAAAAGATGATGATAAATGAATTTATTTTTACCAGCTGTTTGTATCCGCAGTGGAAAGTAATGTAGAAAAAGCCTCTGAAGGAGGTTTTTGATAGGCAATAGGTCACGCTCTTCAGATTGGTGAAGCTATTTTTAAGTATCCAGCTGACACTCACATCCTGGAATGTAGTGACCCTTAGGTTTGGATAATGTGTTTTCAAAACTCCCCAGATGCAGCTTCCCTTGTCCAGTCCTCCAGAGCGCCTCTGTGTCCAGCACAATACAGTTCCCTTGGAGTGCTGCTGCTGGAAATGACCAACAAAAGCAAATGAAAGGAAACTCGCCCATAGAAAGCTGCCTCTAAGGCAGCAGAATCACACCAGTGGTGCTGAAGACCGCCTTTGTTTTTGTGAATGTGGCGCTTGTGAGAGAGATTGGCCTCAGCCCCTGGAGACTGAAGTTTTCTGCTGGTCTGCTGTGGGAGCATCGCTCATCACCGCCCTGTGCAGGGCTTGGTCTGCAGGCATTGCTTCTAGAAACCCCAGGCCAGTTGTCTTCATTACAGTCACCATCAGAGCGGAAAGAAAGCTGATAAAATTGGGTTCAATTCTGAAGTACTTAAATTTGTCATCAAGGCTCAGAGCTTCTCCGTTGCCTGTTGCGGCCAGTGCTGAGCTAGCACATGCGCTGCCTGTCTGCTGGAGCAGACACTGGCAGAATGAGCAAGGACGCTGGTATGTTGAGTGGGAAACGGCCCAACCACCACGTGTGAGCAGGAGCCAGAAAGTGCGTGAAATGCAGAAGCTCTGGAGGAAGCAAGAAAAGCTGGAAGGAGAAGAAATGATGGAGAAGTGACTGAAGATGCGTAGGAGAATAAATGGGATGAGATGTGAGACCAAGACCGTAAGACGGTTTTGCTTTTGAGAAGCTTTTGCAAAGCCCCAAGTCTGTTGCTTTCTCTCTTCTTAAATAAAACCCATGGGCCTCCCAAAGTGCTGTCGCTTGACAATCTGCATTAACACTGTCTGACTTGGAGGTGCACAGGCAGTTGCTTGGGCTCTGAACTAAGCAGCTGCGTGTTCTCAGTGCACGCATGTGCAGAGGAGCAGGTGTCCTCAGCCTGAACGTTGGGCTGAGATCAGAATTTAACATCATGCTGTAAGTTTTGGAAATGTCATGGCTGATTGCGTTGTGCGCATACCGTGACACTGTGCACGGAGCAGGGATTCTGGAGGGTGACGTCCCGTGCAGAGAGCACTGGCTGCGCACACGTAGCTGCTGCGGGCGGCTGTCTCCGTGCAGTCCTGACGAGATGTCCCCTCATGTCAGTGATTGAGAGCCAGCCTTTTACTGATAGCTTTACTATAAATTAGTGCTCCTTAGGAGATCTTGCCAGAAAAAACAACACTTAATACAGAGAAAAGCCGAACAACATCCTTCTGACTGGAAAGAGACACTGGGATTTTTTTTGTGGCAGCGAGATGCTGAGCTGGGGGGTCTGGCCAGTTTGGCAGCTTCTGTGGGTGTTACCTGTTTACACACCAGTGCCTTAGAATCGTAGAAACAAATGTCCCTTCTCGTGACCTCCCAGCTCCGGGAGGAGAGGGACCTTTGAACGGTGCCTGTTCCTGCCATAACTGCCTGGGTTGTGATAAACTTGGTGCTGCTGCTGCTGCTGTTTTCTCTAAGCTTGTGTTTCCTAAGGCGGCTCCTCCGTGTGCAGGGCCAGCGTAACACCCCAGTCTGTGAGCGAGGGGCACGAGGAGCGGGCTGAGCACAGCTCTGTGTGCGGGGCTGGGGCAGAGCGGTTGCCAGAAACCTTATCACTGCAGGTCCCGAGCACAGGCTTACGTTTTCTTTTAATCAAACTCCCAAGGAAAATGTTTCCATGGCTCAATTCCAGTGGAAACTGGGGCTTGTTTGGATTCAGACGTTCCCCCTGCCCTGTTTTTTTTGCCCAGCCAGCGGCACCATTTGAAAGTTCCAGGCTTAAATTTCCTGGTCTGTTTTTGTCATTCAATTATTTTACCTTTAGCCTGGAAAAACTCAAGTGATCCCCCATGCAGGGTGGAACAGAAGGGACAGATTTTTCTCCAGGCTGGTGCCCTGTACCAGGAAGCCGGCCCAGCGGGAGCAGCCCTGTCCCTCCCTGTCCCGGCCAGCTCTGGAGCATGTGCTTTTTTGGGAAGGAGGGATGGGGAAAATGGTCTTCCACTGGAGGAGACAAATTGGTGGTTGCCTCTCCGAGCCCCGCAGTCCCTCCCCGAGAGGCTTGCCTGTCCTCATATAGGAAGCCTGTTTCAACCACAGGACCCATTAGCTCAACCACAGTCCATTGCTGTTGATCACTTATTTTGAATGTATGTGCTGGGAACAAATGTTGCCAAGAAAAAGGTTGGTTTGTTTTTTTTTTTTTTTTCTTCCCTGCTGTGGTGCCGTTGCTGTCAGTGAATTTGGAGCATCTCTTCCTCTTGCAGCAGAGATGCAACATGTTGTTCTGCGTGGGAGCTCCAGAGCTGCTCTTAACCGCTCGCGATCGCAGTGAGCGCCGAGGCGGTGGGTGGAAGGACGTGAGCTGGCAAATGCTGAAGCCGTGTGTGCCCTCTGCATCGGCAAAACAAATGAAAGCCTGAAGAATAACTCTTTCAGGAGGCCGGCGCAGTGTCAGGGCTTGTCGTCAGTGCTGTGCTGGCAGCTGTCAGCCAGTCCCCAGCGTTGCTGGAAGTCCAAAAGCTGCCTAAATATTCTCTGCTGTAGCAGAATACCGGCGCTGTTGCCAGCTGTGGGGAGAGACGCAGCCCTGTCTCCGAGTGCCCCTGCTGTCCCCAGTCCTGTCATCTCGAGTCACCACCGTGCGAACCAAGTGCTGGGGGGACGGGGCTGTTTTTCTGTCTGCAGGAGTGACAATCGTGCTCGTCTCCTTTCCTTCTCCTGCTCCTTTGGCTCAGAGGTTGGGAGGGGAAGAGATGCCATGACGCTGAATGGCTTTTCTTGGGTTGTGCAATTAAGAGGAATTTGGGAGGCCGTGGGGCTGAGGGAGGTGTGCAGGGTGTGGGCACGCTGTTTGTACCCCGCCTCTGCGGGGTAGGGGCAAATCTACATGATTAGCTTTGATTATTCAGAACGTGTCCTGGGCACATTTCAGGCTGTGGGTGGGAGAAGCTGCCCTGCTTGTTTCAGATTAGCTGCAACCCTCAGAAATAATGTTGTCCCGTATCTGTGGTTTGATGAGGTGGCGCCTGTGCGCCTGGGCAGCCTCCTTGTTTCTCCCTTTCCCCACTTTTGTGTAGCTTCATGTATAAACCTGAAGCTTTGCATTTATATTAATGTATCTTTAAAGTGTCAGATGAGTAGGAGAGCCCATCTCTGCTCCCAGAGCAGCTCAAGTGAGAAAAGAAAATCCTGAAGGTGCTGCCTCTCCTCGGTCCCAGCCATGGGCTTTCCTTCCAGAGCCTCTTTCCTGGCAGAAGCCGCCGTGCTCGCCTCCGACTTGTGACATTTGGATGCAAAAGGTGAAATCAGACAGGGAAGCGGCACCCTCCAAAACAAGGTGACAGGGAGGTTTTCAGAAGGCTGTGGAGAGCGGCGTCGGTGAGAACCGCAGGCTTCTCACATACATCCCAGGTCCCTGGTCTGGGCTCTGCCCAGGGCCCGTGGGGTCAGGGCTGTGGAGGCACCGCTTTGTTTAGATGTTCAGATTCCTTTGCGAGGCCAAAAAGCGTCCGTCTCCCACACACATGGAATTCCAGGGATGTCAGACAGCTGGAGAGAGGTTCCCATGGAGCACCCTGCCTCGGGGCCTTCGCGCGGCCTCCACACCACATTGTCACCGGGAGCCTGTGCCGGTTTCCATGGCGGGGCCGGGGGCTGCTCCCGTCCTCTCCTCCGCATGAGGTGCACGCGGAATCTGTGCCACCGCCGCATTACGTGTGCAAGGAAGCATGTGGGGAATGTCCTCCCCGGTGTTTTGGCTGCTTCTTGCTGTAACAGCGAGGCAGGACACATCCCTCAGCTTCTGCTCGGCTGCGTTCATGTCAGCCTGCACAGGGCTGTACAGACACGCCTGCAGCTGTGCTCTGGCAAGAAGCATCTTCCCGCAGCTCGTGGAAGAATCAAACCTTCCCGCAGCAGCAGCCAAGGTTGCTCAGGTCACTGGGAGAGGAGGCCGACCGGGTGGTGTTAAATCAGATATATTCCTGCAGGTGCCCGGCGTGCGCGGAGCAGCACGGCCATGGCGGGGCAGCTGGGGTCGCAGGGACGTCGCTGGGTCTGGCATCCAGACCCCGCTGCCAGCAGGCTGAGCCCAGCCTTGGGTCCTAATACCAGCTGATCCTGGCTTTCAGCTTTGCCACAGTAACAAGGGCTCCCAGGAACACTCTCCTTCTCCCAAAGGGTGTTTGCAGCTTGTATTGGTGAGCGTAGGTTTATTCTGTAGTTTCTTACAGAATGAATAGCTCTTTCAGCTTACCTTTTTGCTATATACTTTTTTTCAGATAGAGTTTTTCTTATTCGGTTGCCTTCAGTCTTCAGATTAAAGGCATTCTGTGCTTATACACTGAGGCTTTCTGGAGGCATGTGTTAATAGGATATCTAGCAGTCGGCTTATTAGCATGATGACTCTGGTTGAGCCCTTGGAGCTCAGTGGCTGTGGTGTGTAAAACTCCTATTTCTGGTGTCTTCCAGGCAGAACCACAAGGAGACTTGTCCAGTAGCTGGAAGAGCCATTTGTGGAGATGCTGTGAGATGGTTGCGTAAGACAAACTGGGAAAAAGCACAGTGGTGACCACAACCCCTGGGTTCCCATTATATCTCTGTTCCCTTGTCTAAATATATACTGAATAATAGTAATCAGGCAATAAATTCTGGAAATGTATGTGGGAATTAGCTATGTTTATTTTAAGTGGTAACTAAAACAAATAATCTGGGTGGCTGATATCCAGCATGGCTTGTTCGGTATGATGGCGACCCAGATCCTTTTCCCCATTTCAACATTTGTTTTGAACTACCCCAGATCTTTTCCATACCACTCCGTAGGGGTAGGTACTCGATTTCTCTCCCGGCTTTGTCCCACAGCCGTTTGTATTTTCCAGGTGTCTCCTCCTCCTCTTCACCGTAGGGTGGTGGGGAAGGGAATTGGTCCTGCTGGTCTCACCAGTGAGCGCAAGCTGGGCTGAGCTTGGGAAAGTCTCTCATTAGATAAGGCGATCAGATTAGCCTGTTGTCAGGTCTAATCGGGAAGTTCCATTAAATAAAAAACCTCAGCACCTTCTGAATAAATATTTTTGAAAAGAAACAAACTAGGGTAGTCTGGTGTGTTTCTGTTTGTCTGTGTTTGGGTTTGTTTTTAAACAGACTGAAGGGTTATATTTGTGTTTTGGGCTTTGCTTTCTTGAGTTTGAATAGTTCGTGGGGGATGGAATTCTCAGGCTGACGAAAAGCTGAACTTTCTCATCCTTTAAGGTCATTTTGGAGGAAATGTCTGTCATTTTTGGTTCCACGGTTTTCTCTGTTTTAACCAACTTTCCTTATTCTCAAAGGCAACATTCACGTTTGCAAAACGTTGTGTGTATAATGCCCGGTAAATCCTGTTTTGTTCCTTTGTAAACTCTCATCCAGGGCTTGTGGTAGGGACAAAATATATGTTCAATCCTTTCTTAATTAAGAAAGACCTCACAATTATTTTATTAGGCTTTGTAAATGTTATAGGGAAATTGGTAAATAACAGCTTAAGAAAAGGGAGCATGTGGGAATTTTGCTTTTACTGTAAAAAGTCAGATAGGAATTTAAGCCAGAGAGAGTTGGTTTGTTTGCAGAACATTAAAACTGATGTTGCATTCACAGGTTGTGAATGTGTAATCTTGAATGTGTGTTGTATAGGAAAAGATGAGAAGCTTTACTCCCCCTTCAAAGCTCGCTCTGAAAGTCAGCAAAAACTGATGATTTAAGCCTGTGTTTGATTCTGTGGATGTGTGTAGGATTTTTATTTAATGTTTTGTGTGGCGTTTTTGTAAGGAGGAAGGGCTGGGCGCCGTGTCTGCAGTGCAGCTGTTGCTCCGGAGCGCAGGAGCGAGCAGGCTGGTGCAGAAGGGGGACGTGTGGAGCGCGGGTCCCTGCTCCCAGTTTGCTGCGGGGAGCGCTCGGCGTGTTACTGGGCTGCCAGGACAATGTGCCGTGGAACCAGACAGCACCTTGGCACCAGTAGCTTTGGTACAGGAAGGCAGTTAAGGAGTTTGCCTAAGGAATTCTTTCCTTAAAAGGAGTTTTGCTTTCTCATTGAATCCCTGTCCACCTTCCTGTGGGCAGGTGTTCAGCGCGTTGGGTTTTTACAGGTGTGCAGCAGAGCGTTTTCTTCCCCGAGATGAACCTGGGGTGTATGGGACATTGTGAAACATTGAAACTGCACCAGTGATTGATTGTTTTTATTAAAAAATCTGTTTTCCCAAAATGCTGAGCGTTGCTCTTTGCAATGCCCTCACTGATCCCAGGGTTTATGAATAGCTCTTAAAAATGGGCCTAAAACTTTCTAGGGAGTCATCACTTCAGGCAACACAACCGTTAGTTAGCGCTAAAGAAGAGAACCTCAGCTTTTGAGTCGTCTTGCCCCTGTAATGGAAAGTGTCTTTCATTTTTATTTGGCGTGTCTTGGTGGTGACTCCGTATCTGGTTCCTTCCGTGATGTTTTTGCCTGCCTGGAGTGCAGCTGGGAGCCGGAGGGATATGAATAAAGGCTCGAGTGTCTGGGAAAATTCTTGGCATTCTTAGGAGAGCAGTTTAAAGGAGGGCTGAGAATTGTGGTGGTTTTGGTTTTTTTTTTCAGTGTGAGGTTTTTACTGAGGGGACTGCAGTATGGGCTGGGAGGGAGACAGCCCAGCATGGTGGGGTGTACCTGGGGACAGAGAAGCGAAGGCCCCTGGGGCTTGGCCTGACATTGCTGGAGGGACGAGCGGTGTCGGCACCGCAGCCGTACGGGTCAGGGCTCTCCAGGGCAGCCCTCCCTGCCCGGGCGGAGGTGCTCGCACCATCGTCCTGTCTGGCCATGGACCCCCACCGGAGCGAGAGACAGCAGAGGAGCTGAAACGCAGCAGGTTGCTGTTGTAAACCAAGTGGCAAATCGGCAGAAACCCCACGTCTAAAATTGTCTCTGTGGGGTTTGGCTTTTTTCCTCCCTTTCTTCTTCCCCCAGCCTGTTATTAAGTGCTCCGCAACGAGGATCTGGAATTTTAAGCGCATGCTTAAGATTAACTGAAAACCTTCAGAATTACGTGCTTGTACTTGGCAAAGCTGCTTGGGTCAGGTGGCATCGAGGTGTGACAACCTGAGCCGAAGGGGTGCAGAGGTCCCCGCTGGGCCCCCCCAGCTCAAGGTCCCGAGGGCACCCGAGCTCACGCTTACTGCTCCTAAGCCTCTGTCAAGACTTGCTGTGCTCAGCATCCTCTGTTGTTAGACAACCTCAAATCTGGTCTTATCACTTCTCTTGGGCCACTGCTTAGTAGACTGCAAAGTGCAGGCTCATTCACTGATGCTGTGATACGTCTAATAGTCCTTAGCCTGTGAGAACTAGAAAGATAATATTTTTTTATGCGTGAAAGTGTCTATTTTGAATGTTGCTAGCGCCATAGAGGTGCTTTTCAAATGTCAGGTGTGGTGTTGCTGTTACTGCCCCCCAGTCGCTGAGCTCAGTAAAAGAAACGTTTTCTTCATGGAAACCTGAGTCTGCACTTGCTGCTGCTCCTTTGCCAATGTCAAGTGGCACTTGTCGAGCTGGTATTTGGGGATGGGGAAGGCTCTCCGGAGAGAGGTGATTTGCCAGGTTTTTCTGCGTTGATCCAGAAACCGGGCCAAGCCCAGGGAGTGCCTGCTTGGACAAAGAACCTGAATTTGGCTCCTGGTGCTGTTTGCCCAAAGGTCTCTGCGCAGGTACTCAACTGCCCCATGACTCAGTTTGCTTGTGAACTGAGGGTAAAACTGCCAGCGTGTCTGTAAGGAATCTTGCAGTGCCGTGTGTTTGGGGAGGTCCCCTCAGCATCATACCATTGTGGGGTTGGGGTAGGGACCCCGAAGCAGGACCTCGCTGTTCCATGGGTTTGTGGGCAGCTCGACTTTAGTGCTAGAGTTAGGTTATGGTTAGACTCGATGATCCTGAGGGTCTCTTCCAACTGAAATGATTCTATGATTCTGAGCTGCCTGGCGGCAGAGGGGCCAGGCCATGCTGTACGTGGCACCAGCTTGCATCTGATAGCCAGATCTCATTCAGTCCTTTCTCTGCTCAGCTGCAAACGAGGCTCCCCGCATCAGGACCAAATAAGTTCCTGCTTCCACACATTTCCATTCAGGAGACAAGGGAACAGCACCCTACAAACCCCACGGGTACATGCGTTAATCTCTGTGTTACGCGCACTGTTCTGGTGGTGGATTGTGGCCGGGGAATCAAGAAGGTGAAGTCATTGCTTGGTGACTGTGAGCTGTCCCCAGCCGTGGCGGGCGCCGAGCGGCCCCTGCAGAGCCGTGACCGCTCCGTCCACCGCAGGAGAGCTGCCCAAGGCGCCGCGCCGTGCGGGAGCTTTCCCGGCTCTTCCTCTCGCTGCTCCCTGAGTCATGCCAATCGGGGAGCTGCAATCTGTCCGCTAGCGCTGGTTTATCTCTCTGTTTTGATGGCAAATTGGAAGGGAGAGGATCTGTCTCTGCTCTGCACTTCGCAGGGTGCCTGGCGCGCTGCTCCGTGACTCCGCATGCGCTCCCGCGGCGCGAAACGCCGTGTCCGTGGGTGTATCCAGCGCTGCACAACTGCTGATGGGCGCTGGGGCTGTACGCAGGGTCGAAGGGAACCTGTGCTGCAAAGTGCTCGTGGATTTGGCATTATTTAAGGTCAAGATGACAACTAGGGTTGAGTAGCTTATAAGCAAAAGCGTGCCCTGGTAGTGAAAAATTGCCATGCAGGGGTTGCGGTGCTGCCTCTTGCTGTGGAAAATGTGAGTGGAAGAAGGCCAGGCAGAGAGGAGCCTGAAGCGCCCACGGGCTCTCGAAACAAGGAGCTCGGCTCAGGACAGCCGTGGCTCTCGCTGGGCGCAGGACTGGGATTTGGGGAGCTGCTGGAGGGAGCATCTGATGCTCGTTGCTGAAGTGTAAACCCTTTTCATTTAGCAGAAAGAAGAAATGACTGTGTTTCCCCTCAATTTTCCCGTTTGCTGCTTTGCCTTGGAAAATGTCAGCTGTTCATCTTTCTCATTCGTGTTTTGTTAGGCTGTAGAAAGGGGAAAAGGCACATTAGATACGGAGAAGTGCCACGTTTTTCCCTTGGGGTACAAAACTGGGAGTCGTCTTCACTCACGTCATGGTTTAGCTGATGAACAGCAGCATGTTTTTTGCTCTCGGTTTTACAGGGCATATTCACAGGTTGCTTGTACAGCAATGAGTCTTCTGTAGATTTACATTGTAACTCCCGTCATGCTAAGTTCTTTAAAAAAAAATAAATATCACCATTTAAAAAAAAAAAAGAAATATCACTATTTATGATTGTGGCATTCAGTTACGCTTTTGTTTATCCATATGCTTTCACCTGCTTCATTCAGGAAAACAAACTCTGAGGGTTGTTTCAAGCAGAGAACACGAGCATATGTCACCAAAGAGCATTTCTCGTTGAGATTAATTGAAAAAAACCAATACTTCTCAGTATCTTTTAACCAACTGATGTCAGAATGGTGTTTTATATCCAAGTTCCAGTCTGTTCACACAGGCCCTGGTGTAAAAGCGAGACCAGAGGCAGCACATCAGAAAGCGGAGTGAGCTGCTCTGCACCAGGAGCCCCCGCATGGCGAACGGTCCCGGGGCAGCGCACATGGGGCTGAGGTTCTCACTGCCGACATCCCCGTGGGTTGTGCAGCCAGCGATAAAGCTGCTTTTCATCTGAGAAGTTGCTGAAAAATGTAATGACGCAAAGTGAAACCGATGCTAATTTGGAGGTGAAGCATGAAGAGAAACTGTGATCAGGTTTTTATTTTTTTAAAGGATCGTAGGCACACTGGTTGGTGCTGTAGCCTGCAACACTTCTCCTCACAGGTTTCCTTAATCCCTCTGCCTACTAGGAAGAGCCTAATTAATAAGTGAATACTGTGGTGATCCCCCTATAGAGATCTGGATTTGGTCTTTCTGTGTTTCTCTGCTGCCTATCCTTGTCTCACTCGCAATAAGTAGCCGAATAACGTATAATCTCCTATGGATGTGGTTTGTGGCCAGCTGCCCGCAGCGATGCTGCCTCGTGCATCCTCCCAGCAGAGCTTGGGGTGCGGGACCCTGCTGTGGATGGCCTTGGGAAGCTGATGTGGGTTTGAAAGGCCGTTTTCGGTTCCCTGGGCAGGTTCGTGCTGTCCTGCATCCCGAGGGCATCCCCAGCCTCACACGGAGTGCGGCCGATGCCGCATGGCAGGTTTGAAGCACTATGTTTGGAGGTTTCTTTTCGGTTCTTGTGGTACTCAGCAAAGTCTGGCCATCTGTGTGACCAAGGGCACATCTGTCTTTCTGCTGCATGGCAGAAGAAGGGTCCCGAGATGTGTTGTCAAACCAGAGCCAAAGATCGATTTCCCTCCGGGATGGCTGTTGTTCCCATGGCCGTGCCCCCAGATGCCATTTCTGCTCCTGTTGCCCTGGTGGACTCTGCTTCTCAGCCCTGAAGAGCATCCATGAAAATGTTTAAAGGACTTTGAATTAATAAATTTTGCTCTGACCTGATGACTGTCTTGTTTCCCACCAAATTCCAGATTGAAAATACAATTTTCCCCCTTGTCTCTCTGCTTCAAGCCCCAAAGATCAGCTCAAGGCACAGAAGATTTTTAAAGAGCACATTCAAAGGCTCCAAGTGAAACCCTGGTAACTGCCCATTGTGGGATGCCGTTAGCGACCCAAGAAGTGACGTTCAGGGCTGCAGTGGCTGTTGATGGTGGGAGTTGGCACTTGGAGCCATCCCAAACTCTGTAATTATCGTGGTGTGAAATGATCAGATGGGCTGCAGGGAGGGTTGGCTGCCTCCTGGCTGTTCGCAGCCCCAGGACGGGGTCTTGCCTGGGAAGAAGCAGCAGAGTTGTCTTTCCAGGGTTCCTCAAGATCATCAAGTCCAACCATAACCTGACTCTAGCACTAAACCATGTCCCTAAGAACCCCGTCTAAATGCCTTTGAAACCCCTCCAGGGATGGCGACTCCACCACTGCCCTGGGCAGCCTGTTCCAACACCCAACAGCCCTTTCCATGAAGAATTTTTTCCTAATATCCAATCTAAACCTCCCCTGGTGCAACTTGAGGCCGTTTCCTCTTGTCCTGTCACTTGCTACTTTAAACCAAAACCAATAAACCCCCCCACCGCTGCATTGCTGCTGCCCTCGTTTATTGCAGCATTTGTATTCTGGATTGATTATTTATGCTGAGCCTTGCAGGCTGGCCGCTTCTGCTGGAAAGAATTCAATGTTGAGTGTGACCTTGTTGTTGCTACTGGCGGGTGAGCTGTGTCCGTCTGTCCTTGGGCCACCCTGGAGCGGGGCAGCCCGAAGGGTGAGACCCGCATGGCAGCTGCGGGAAGAGGTGCTGGTGGGTGCTCATGGGGGTGCTGGGTACGTTCCTCCCCAGGGTGCTGGATATGTTCTTCCTCAGGGCCGGTCAATGCACCATACAACACAAGTGAACAGAAAAATTGCTTGTATTCACAAGGCTTTCAAGTTTGTGAGCTCGATGGACGGGAGGGAAAGAATAAAGCAGGGAAAACTTTTTTTCCCTTTTTTTTTTTTTTTTTTCTCCTTAGTCTTATTACTTTCCAGCAGTTGTTGTGGTTATTTGTCCTAACACAGCAACAAGAGCAAAATCCCTTTGGAGGCTGAGTGACAGCTGAACACATTGCACGCATAGCAAACGGGTTTCTGCTTTGGAGTCGGCAGCGTCTTGAACTTGAACCAGGTTATTATTGCTGCTTACAGAAATAAAAGGAAACTGCATTTCAAGGTCACCGACAAAAACATTTCACTGAAGTTTGGCCTGTTGGTTTAGCAGCTTTAAGAGATGATGAGCAGTTTTGAGCCAGTGTATTCTTGTCTCGTAACGAACAACAACCAAACGCCAAAAAGAGAAGAGGAAAAGAAGGGCCTGTGCGAACGCGTTTGGGTTTCCTCTGGCTGGAGCATGACTGAGTTCTCAATGCAGCCTCTCCTAGCTGGAGCCTACTTTAAAATGCAGCCTTGCTGAGCTGGAGCCTATTTTAAAATCCTGAGCAGTGGTGCTGCCTGTTGCCTGGAAACCTCCTCCCAGCCTCGGGCACTCTCAGCCCCATCATCACCATCGGCAGCCTTTATTTATTATATTTCCCTTCCAAAATGTCATCCCAGGCTTCTGGTTTATTTGTCTGCTTGTGGGTGGTTTTTTTGTTGTTTTCTTTATTATTTACAATGAAAAGACACAAAGTGTAACTGTCAAGCCGGGTGGCTCTGTGGGAGCGGCTCTGTTGGCCGTCGCTGTGTTGCAGTGCTGGGAACTGGCATCTGAAGTTCCGTGGGGTGGCTGGGGCCAGGAGCCCCCCGAGCTCTGCCGGTGCCCGCGGTGCCTCTTCTGTACGGGGAAAAACAAACCTAAACAGCTCTGAGCCAGGGAATCGTCTGCAGTTGGGTCTGTCCCTGCAGGCGCTCGGTGTGGTGACGATGGAAAAAAGTTTAACTTGGAGGTTTCCCTGTCTTCGGGGCTGTCTTTAATTCACCTAAACTCTTGGCTACCTTAAAACCGTAATTGATGCCGTCTTTCCCACAGGAAAGCTTTAAATGATTGCTATTTCCACTTAGTGAGCATGATCGATCCTGATGGGATGCAACAGAATTGATTGCAGGAGCCCAGCTGCAATTCGGTTGTGTTTCTGTCCGGGGAGTCCCTTGGGAGAGCGCGGGGCTGAAATCATCTGAAAGTTGGTAACAAATGCTAGCCAGGCCAGCCAGGAGGTTTGTGTGTGAGACACAAGAGCTGCTTCAGCTGTTCATAAGTTGTTCTTGTGATAGAAACGGGGTTTTTTACCAAACTGAGAATATTTTTTCTACCCAAGGCAGAACTAAAGGGAGCTTTGACTTGAGATGCAGTCGAGCAAAGGTTTGTGTTTTGTTTAGCAATCTTATTGCAGGTGTAGAGCAATACGCAAGGCTTACCATGGCATTTCTTTTGTTTTCCTCTGGAGTTAATTTAAATTTGACAGACTGCTGAGGCTCCTCTCAGGGAACGCTCGTCTCATCGTCTTAGTGCTGGGACGTGAAGTCTGAATTGTCAGGGGCAGAACCTGAGCCAGACGAAGGGCAGGCACTTCTTCCGTCCCCGTCTTCCACTGTGCGCTGGTGATTAAGAAAAACAGACTCATTTACCAAAGAAACTGCAAGGGTCGACGAATCGTGCTTTGAAAACACGTGTCCTTGCTCCTCCGGGGAAGGACGAGAGTGTTCGAGAGGCCGCGGGCAGCGGTGGGTCCCTGCGCTCGGACAGCGGCGCTCGGTTGTGCAGAGAGGCGGCAACATCCGTTGAAATATTTGTGCAAATCCAAACTCCTCTATTCGTAACCACTAGAAACAGAAATGACCCTTCCGTTGAATCCGCTCTTCTGGAATTACAGCAGGTCTGGGCTGCCTCTCGGGTAACACAGGGCGTAGACCCGTTGTCTCCTCGGGTGTTTATTGTGGTAGTTTCTAAGCAAAGCTTCCTCCAGGTGATCAGCAGAGTCTTCCTCTGGGGGAGGGAGGAGGCAGAAGGAAGAACAAACTGCATATGGGGGAGGCAACGGTGGAAAACTGCTCACAGATGGCAGAGCAAGAGGGTTCCTGGCCCTGCCTGTGCAAGCAGCACCCCTGAGCTAATAAAACCCTGCTGCTGATGGCAGGAGCAAAGGAACAAAATCAAGGACTCGGGAGGAAAATGCTGACTTGGTCGAGCTGAATTCACCACTGGAGGGTTTAAGAAAATAAAATTTAAAAGGATGAGGAGAAATGAGTGCTAGAACACACAGTGGTGGGTTTTCCTTTGCTAATCTCTCCCAGCTGCGTGTCGTTGGAGCTCATGCTGGTGTTTTCTTTTCTTCGTAGCCTGGTGGCTTAGTTGTCTCAGTTTCCCACTGAGACCAGGATTTTTCCCTCTCTTTGTGCTGGTGGTGGCTGCCGGAGGGTTTGCCCCGGGGCTGCCGAAACGCCAGCTCTCGTGGGCAGCGTTGGGTTTGTGTCGGGGCCCGGGACGGGGGTTGTTCCTTCGGTTCCTCTCCCCGGTCCGACTCGCCGTCTCGGTGCAGTTTGCTCACCTGGCTGCTTCTCCCTACCAGAATGAAGAGAAGAGGAACCTCTCCCTGGGGGGCCACGTGGGCTTCGACAGTCTCCCCGACCAGCTGGTCAGCAAGTCTGTCACACAAGGCTTCAGCTTCAACATCCTCTGCGTGGGTGAGCAAACCTCTGCAAACCGACACGGGCCGAGCTGGCGGCACGGGGAGGTTGCGACCAGAATTTCTGGTGTGTCCTGCTGTGCCGTGGGCCTCAGCAGCGACTTTAGACAAGTCAGAAACCCCCGATGCTTAAAAAATACATTTTAATGTCCGTGAACTTGAGCTCTCTGGAGCTTGATGCTTCCGAGTTGTGACTTTCACAAGTGACTCTTGAAGATTTATTGCCCCAAATTAGAGATAGTTTTGGGAAAAGCTTTAGCGTATCAACTTTCTGCCTTGGAGGAGTGGGAGGAGTGGGAGGAAAGGCGTTTGGCCAATGCCGTTGGCTGCACAGGCTGCCCTCCCATCTCAAAGCACCGTCGTGCTGTCCATGACGTGTCTATGCAGAATGGGACCGTCTTGGACAGTTTGGATGTACCGAGCCAGATCCCAGCAGCTCGGCCTTGTGCGGGGCTTGCTGGTCTCTTCAGAGGTGTGGCTGCTGTGTGGGTGGAGGGGAAAGGTTCCAGCAGAGTGGGACACATGGCACTGCAGGGTTGAGGCTGTGAAGTCCAGCTGCACAGTCAAGTCATGAACCTTTATCCAGTGTCTTTTCTGCTGTGAAAAGAGTTTTTCAGTTTGACGGCAAGTTGTCCTAGCAGGTTCAGAGCTGCCTGCTTATTCCTCTGTACTGAAATTCCCAGATTCCCAGCTCAAAAAAAAAAACCAAACCAGTTCCCCAGAGACTTCAATGGCAAGATGAAGCAAAGAGAGAAAATGGTAAAGCAGCCTGTTAGTCAGAAATCTCACAGAAAGGAGAGGAAACCTCATTGTCAGACTTCCCTGTCCCCTCCACAGCCCACCCAACAGCCATTGCTTTGTGCCGATCCGCAGGGTTACCTGGAGCTGTCGCTGTGTTTGGCACGGCCAACAACTGACCCAGATGGTCCTTGTCAGAAGGAGCAGCGGAGTTTTACTCCTTCTCACCTGAAGACTCAAAAGACTCTACTAAAACTTTGCTCTTCTGCCTCTCTGGTGCAGGATCCCCAGCAAAGCCGGGGTGCACGGAGGGGAAGATCCTGTGTTTTGCTGTGTGGTCCTCGCTGGGAGATGAGACCAGAGTGCTCTGTGTTTGCTTTGTGTTAAGCAGGGGTGGCCTTCAAGAATGCGGTTACCTTTGTGACAATAATATGTCTGTCTACGAGCGATTTGTAGTAACCTTTCACAGCGTAATTTAGTTCTGCTCTGTAATTACTGTTCTTTGAAGTGCCTGTGACAAACTCCTGCTGCAGTGAGCTGATGATTTCTCCTTCCTAGGTGAGACCGGCATTGGGAAATCCACACTAATGAATACGCTCTTCAATACCACGTTTGAGACGGAGGAAGCCAGTCACTACGAGAGCGCGGTTCGCTTGCGGCCACGGACCTATGACTTGCAGGAGAGCAACGTCCACCTGAAGCTGACGATTGTGGACGCGGTTGGATTTGGGGATCAGATAAATAAAGATGAAAGGCAGGTCTTGTGCCATCTGTTTGGCATTTCTGGGCTTGCTTAGGCGTGAGCTGCCTGCAGTCCTGCCTGCAGCGCTGCAGAGGAGCTCTCCGTGCTTCTGTTAATGGAGCAGCTCCCTGCAGTGGCTCCGGTTTGTGGAGTGAGTGTAGAAGGAGTTGGGTGAGCAGCCAAAAAGAGAGGTCATAGGAGGTCTTTGCAGCAGAGAATGGTGTCCTCCGGGAGCCTGAGCAGTTAGCACGCTGTCCTCAGTGCGGGGTTGGGAATTATCTGTTCTGGCAGCGGTCGGTGCCTCTGGACATGTCTCATTTAATTACGCAGACATCTTGCTCAAGCTCCAGGTAAAGCCTTTCTGGGACTCCAAGGTCTCTCCTTGGTTATGTTGCATTGCTACAGCCAGATGGCTTAGCCCTGAGAGCTGGGCAAAGCTCGGTGTGTGGAAATAGTCATTTTTCCGTGCTCTGCTGTCCTTAGAGCAGCGCTGCTCAGGAGACTCCTGCAGCCTTTGGATTATGAAGTCTGTGTGTGAATGTCATGCTTGTCCCCTTCTAAGCATAAATTGTTTGAGTCTTATAACTTTTAAATGATACTGTGTCAGTCTAGGAGAACTTCATAAGCGTTCAAACTCTTTAATTTTGAGCTCCAGTATCTGGGTTGCTAATGGTCTGGTTTTAGTTACAGGCCTATAGTTGAGTACATTGATACGCAGTTTGAAAACTATTTGCAAGAAGAGCTGAAAATCCGCCGATCTCTCTTCAACTATCATGACACGAGGATTCACGTCTGCCTGTACTTCATCACCCCAACTGGACACTCGCTCAAGTCCTTGGATCTGGTGACGATGAAGAAGTTGGATAGCAAGGTAAGGGGATGGAGACCTCTTTCTGGAAGTGATGATGCTTCTGTTAATATTGTCATGTGCAAGCTTTTGTTCTTTCCGTGGAGTCCTTCCTGCACATTAGTTTTTAGGACTCTGGTAAAACTTCATCTGCCCTGGTGGTTGTTGAGGTCCTGTGCTTTATCTTCTCACTGGCTTTCCTAAAAAATGTCAGGTGAAAAACCTGTTTTCCAGCTAGCTGTGTGAAGTCTAGAGGGTCCATCACTGTAAGACTCTTATCCAGCTTACTTTATATTTATCAAAGCCATCAACTGCATCTTTACTAGCTTTCCTTTACAGGTGTGCAGGTAAGGATGTGCTCCAGCTCCTGCGGAGCCACCTCCGCTGTCCTGGTCTGTCAGCAGGGACAGAGGGGCTGAGGGGATGTCCCAGGGTGGGGGTCAGGACAGAGGACGCCAGGGCTGAAGAGGTGTTGGCTCTGTGAGCTGTCACTGCTGGCAGTGCCAGATGATCTGGACAGGAAATCACAATATCTTCTGAAAATGTAAATATGGTGAGAAGTTCTTGAGGTCACAGGGATCCTACAAGTGGGTTGTGAGCGGGTCTGGCTGGGGGTTGTTTCTCTGTGCATAAGCTATTCTGCCTTGGGGGGCAGAGGGCTTGTTTCTTAACTGGTCGCTGCTGATATTCCTGCAGCTCGGAGATTTCTGACCCACTTTTGGCTGTCCCAGCTGGCTACCAGGGAGCTGCAGGAGGCTTCAGAGGTCACTTGTGACAGCAGCATCTCTTCTTTTCTTTGCAAGAATTTCCTCTCTTTCAGAGCAGTATTTGAGCAGCAAGGCGATTCCTTTCAGGTGGCAGATGCTGATCAGTCTGCAGAGGGGCCGGACAAGGTAGTCGGGACCCTGCAGTAAGCGGGGATCCCGGGGTTACATTTCGGGAGTGCTCTCCCCCGGGCCGTTGTCCACGTGCGGCTCTGTGGGACGTTCCCGGCGGGCGCGTTCCCCTCGCAGAGCCGCTCGGGGCTGTTGGCCCCTTCTCCTCGGCGTCGCTCCAGAGCAGGCGCTGGGTCCCGTTGCGCTGGGCTGTGTGTCACCATGGTGGCTCTTACACCGACTTCAGCAGGAGTCCAAAAACTTTCCCGTCAGAAACTCTTGTCTCTTGGTGCGGTGCCAGCATTACATGTTCCCAGAAATATGTTTGGAGTGAAGCTTTTGCACGATTCCCCTTGGTGCTGGTGGTCCCACAAAGCTTTTCTCTGCCTTTCCTTCTGCATTCCCTACTTTTCACATCTCCCCGTGGCTGCCTTTAATGTGGTCCGTGGGTAGTACCAAAATAAATCCTTTGTGCAGAGATGGGAATGTTGTGCACACACAAGCTTTTTATACTTCTTAAAATTCCACTTAAATAGTCCTCTCTGAAGTCATTTTATCCCTTTGCTCACATCTCCCTTCTTAGCACAGGTTGAGAACGTCTTGGATTTCATGGTGCGGTGGCCTCACACAAGCACGCACATGGAAATGAATAAGCAAGTAGAGAGTGTTGATCATGTAGGGTGTATTGGAGGTGATGCTTTGCTGCATGCTCTGCTGGCTCAGCCTCTGAGCCTGGTTTTAACGAGGGTTTTGCAGGAACCAGGCTCAGTTACACCTTTGCTTTAGCACGCCGCTGGCATGCCATCAGGTGTTGGGCAGGCTTTTGAATCTGCGTGACTGTTTCAATAATGAATCTTGCTTTCAGTGTAAAGTTTACAAAATCCCTTCTGGGTAAAGCTGTTTTGTAAACAGAATCTCCCATTGTGCTGTAATACAGTATTTGTTTGGCTGAGCTCATGGCCAGCTGCTGTTTGGGGTGTTTAATTACAGCCGGGGCTAGAAGCATCTCCAGAACTGGATCTAGGAGGATGAAATGGGGCTGGCTGGTAGGGGGGAGCACGCGTGACCTGGCAGGGTTGGCCTTCCATTGGGTTTCACCTGGGGAAGGGAGGAGATCAAAAATAAGACAAAGAAGATGGCATCTGTGTCAGATGAGAAGGTGGTTGGTTGATTTAAAACGCAGCACTGCCCTGGAAAGCGAGGGCAGAGCCGTTCGCTGCCATGGGCATCCTGGTGCTCCCTGGTTGTTGTCCCTGGATAGTTTCCAATCAGCGTGTGCTGGTTATGAGCTGTGGCTAATTGCTTGCCCGTCCTGGGCCGTCTCTGGCCTGTGGGGATGTGCGAGGCTGGTTTGTGCCTCTGCTCTTCGGTTTCCGAAGTGAGATTTGCCTGTTGGCTTCACCAGGACTTAGGTTTTGGAGATGGGGAAAACCCCAGCTGTATTGCACAGGATGAAAATGCATGTAGCCTTATTATATTAGAAAAGTTATTTTCTACCAAGTGACTTATTTCAGCACATTCTTGGAAGTTTTATTTTTGGAGGTGAGCAGTAGCTCGGTGGTCAGAATGACCCGAGGAGGAGATGCGTTTTATGTGCGTGCGAGCGAGTTTGCTGCCCTGTCTGAAGCTCAGGCTTCCTCTGTTCAGAATTCCAGCTCCAGCACGGGGACCGACAGTCCCCTGCCACGTTCAGTGGGATGGCACTCCAGTAGATAACTTTATGATTTTGTTACTAGGTCTTTAAACAGAGATTATTGCTCTTCTACCATGAGATATAAGAATGTTGCTCTGGGATTTCACCTGCAACCCAAGGTAAACGTTTTTTGTGTAAAAATAAGAGTGGGCAACAAAACCTCACATGGTTCTGGCATAACTTCCTTTTATTGGGCTTTTAAAACCTGTTCAGGAAGGGGAGGAGAGGTGAGTTTTCTTCTCTAGTTAGTTGTATATCAGGTTATTGGCACTGATCTCTCTGCCACAGACTGTGGCCTTTGCACAGAAGTGGACATGTGGAAGGTGGACATGCGGTTCGGTTCAGTAGCATCTCCTATCTCTTTTGTTTCTTGTTTCCAAACTTTTCTGGCCTTTCTTATTATAAATGGATGAGCTCATTCTAGATTTAGACAGCTTTTGGGTGCCAATGCTCAAAATCAGAGAAAGGAAACAACAAGATAATTGCACGGTGCTCCAGGTATCGCATGGTAACTGTGGGAGTCCAGCTGGTGAGTTTCCAAGGCGTGCATGAAATTGAAATAAAAATAGTAATAATTTAAACTGTTAAGGAACTCAGAAGGGAAGAAGAGAGGAGGAGGGACACCGACTGAAAATGGACTAAACTCAGCCCTGTGCAGGTTTGTCGGCGTGCCTGGCTGGTGGGGAGCACGGAGCCCTGCGCCCCCGCAGATGCTGCTCCGGAGCGGGTGGTGTTAACACACGAGCCCTGAGCTGAGCCTGTTGCTGTGCGAGCTGGTGGCTCTGAGCTCCAGCTCTTAGCAGGCCAGCGAGACACCCAGCTGTGGTCATGGCCCTTTTTACCTTTGTAATGAGGACGTCGACCTGCTGAGGTGGGGTGAGACCAGCAGACCTTGTTCTTTGTGGGCTTGTGGGCCTTGGTCAAAGAGCCCAGATCAGCAGCTGAGAAAAAGAAGGAATTTATCCTCTCAGATTTGCAATGAGCAAATTAAGATGATGATTTTTTTTTTGAGCGAGTAAATGCTCTTGTATTTAGTGAGTGCTAGACCAGGAGAGGGAGAAAAATCAAGAAGTATGGAAAAATTACTGAGCTACAAAGAGAACTTGAGCTGGGAAAGCAACGTAATTTATTTTAGTGGCACCCGTTGGAGACCACATGGCTGCTACAAATTTCTGCCCTGTAGGATAAAAAGCCTTGGCTGTTGGGAAAAGTGAGATGGCAAATCAGACTTTCCCCTCATTTCTCTGAATTCTTGCGTATGACTGCTGTGAATTTGGCTGCTGCTCAGGCAGACGAGTTTTGTTGTTTGTTTGAGCAGCGGTTTGCAGTATCGCACGTGGCTTTTCTGGGCACAGCAGCATCATCTAACGGGGGGTCCTGTGCTGGATCCTGCCTCGCTGTAGCTGTCCCGAGCCCGAGGCCGCGGCGAACCGCATCCCTCCTGAAGGATGTGGGGTTTTGGTCTCCATCTCAGTAGATGGGACTTGGGGATCTCCCCTCCGCGCAGCTCATGGGTGGCTTTGTGACACCAGGGTTGGTGAGGCCGTGCGGTGTGTTGTGCTCGGCGTCTGCTGATGCGAAACCAAAGCGGAGCAACAGCAGCGTGAAGACGCGTCTCCCGTGTGGCACCTTTCCCGGGCGGTGTGTGTGATCCGCGCAGCGTGCCCGAGCCCTGAGCCTCACGGAGAGGCTGGGGCGTCCTCGGGAGGGATCCGTAGCTGCTGTGAGAGCATCGGAGGAGTCCCCGCTCCTTCTGCTCCCGCACGGGGAGCCCTCACGTCAGCTCGCTGCAGTGTTTCATCCTTGCGCTTGTCTCCTCGAACGGCTTGTCAGCACCGCCGGGATCGGTGAGAACTCGAGACGTGACAGTTGTGCTGTCTCTGCCTCCCTCCAAGCGTGTAACAACATACACAGGCAAGGGCAGAGGCTTTGATCTGCTCCTTGTGTATTTATTGCAGGGTGTTTGTTTTTGGTTTATCTGGAAGTCTCGTAGTCAAATTAGTCCTGGAAAACTCTTCCCTCTAGTGTTCAGCCGGGCTTGTGCCGCAGCTCGTGTGCAGAACGTGGCACCTCTGGTTTTCTGAAGCGTAAAGCAGCAGCCGGGTCACCCCGTGGGCACCGCGCTCCCCAGAGCCGCTCACCGGGTTATTGCTCCTGCCTTCCTGTGCTGCAGGTGAACATCATCCCCATCATTGCCAAGGCAGACACCATCTCCAAGAGCGAGCTGCACAAGTTCAAGATCAAGATCATGAGCGAGCTGGTCAGCAACGGGGTGCAGATCTATCAGTTCCCCACGGACGACGAAGCGGTCGCAGAGATCAACTCCGTGATGAACGTGAGTGATGCTGCCGGGGGCTTTGCCTCCAAAAGGCCCGACAAACTAAATTGCCACACAAAAGTGCGTTTGAAGGGCAAGTTTCATTGGGATTGTCCAGACACTAAATCTATTTGAAAGTTGAGCTGTGGATCTGACAGATGCCTCAGGCTATTGCATACAGAGTTAATTAAATTGTTGCTCTTATTTAATCTGTGGGCTCTCTGGAGAAACTCAGCTCTGCTTGGAAATGTGTTTTATTGAATTTTTGAAAAATTCTTTCTTCAAAATTCATTCTGTCTGTTTCTAGGCTACTTTTCATTTGAGAAGGGAGAAACTTCGAATAAAAATTTTACAGCTAAGGTTTACATTAGCCTTCTGACTTAAGGAGGCTAAGCAGAGGAAACCTAATTTAAAATAAGAAAAATTGCTAGACCCTATTTTGTCTTTTTTTGAAATTCAGATCCAATTCAGACCTGGCTGGCACATAAGCAAAACACTTTCCAGTTTCCTGTCTCCCAAATCGGAGCATAGCTATGGCAGTAGAAACGGCTGAAATGTTTATATGTTAATTTTTAAAATAAAAAGTAGCTTTTTTCATCAAAATTAACATTTTCTTGTACAGCTGCTTCTGATTAAATGCTTTATCCTTTCTTTCAACTCCTCCCTTTTAAAAATTTCAATAGCAAATAGATTTCTGAGTCAACTAGATATGTGTTTTCACTTTAATAGGCTTTTTTTGCTGAATTCATGAAAAATTTGGAGGATGCACTCTCTTAAAAATAATTGCAAGCTGTGTTCATTGGGGAGCAAAACAAATGCTTCTTTGGTTTTTCTTTTCCTTTTTTTTTTTTTTTTTTTTTTTCTTCTGCTTTCTCCCCAAATGAAAGTATTTTTGGCCACTTTGCCACCAGTTCCACATTTCTGGATCCGTTTCCTCTTAAGTATGAAGGATTTTGTCAACCTCATCCTACCGAAGCGCCTGCTCCGGGGCTCCGTTCCCGCAATGCCTGAGGATGGAGTTTCCCTGTTTGTTTGTTTCCTTCCCCGTTCGTTTGTTTCCCCGTTTCCCTGCCATGCTCGGTGCTTTGCAGCTTGGTGAGTGGCGAGCACATGTTGCATCATCCCGCACGTGTTGCATCCCGCACACGTCCCTTCCAGCGGCCACAGCACCTGCTGTGCCAGGGCCTGTGTGCGGGTGGCTCTGTGCTTTCTGCGCAGCAGGGACTGTCCCGCTCTTGGCGTGTGGAGAAGCTGCAGGAACGAGCTGACAAATGAATGGAGGGAGATCAGTAGTGATCACGGTGTTCCTACAATATTTCTTCGTCTCGTTCAGCGGCCAGCGTTGCTAGTAAGCTGTGCTCTGGCCCTTCGCTGCTCTCTGTTGCAATATACCAGCTCATAGTAGGGACTACCCTGAGTGTTGGAGACTGGTACTTCAGAGGAAGGACTTGTTGCAGTAGATCTATGCCTGGGTGAGCAGATCTACCGGGCAGGCTGATCTCCGAGGGGTCAGCCCCTGCACTGAGTCTTGGCTCTGTTTCAGGCTCACCTGCCGTTCGCCGTGGTGGGCAGCACGGAGGAGGTGAAGGTTGGGAACAAGCTGGTGAGAGCTCGGCAGTACCCGTGGGGAGTGGTGCAGGGTAAGGTGCTGCGAGCGGGCGCCCAGCGCGACCCCCTGCGCGCGTCCCCGTACAGACGCTGGCACCGTCTCCAGCTCTGCCCTCCTGCCTGTGTGCGTGAAGGTGCCGGTGCTGAACGGGGCAGAAATGTCCTGTGCAGCCTTCTGTGGGCTGGCCAGTCTTCCCTTTGAACTCCCATTCCTAACGGCAGGTGGTAATAGTCAATGGGAATGGAACCACAGAATCATTTTGGTTGGAAGAGACCCTTAATGTCATCGAGTCCAACTGTAACCTAACTCTGGCACTACCCCATGTCCTGAGAACCTCATGTCCGTCTGTCCGGCCCCTCCAGGGATGGTGACTCCAGCACTGCCCTGGGCAGCCTGTTCCAATGCCCCACAGCCCTTTGGGGAAGAAATTGTTCCCCAGATCCAACCTCGACCTCCCCTGGCGCAACTTGAGGCCGTTTCCTCTGGTCCTGGCGCTTGTTCCTGGGGAGCAGAGCCCGACCCCCCGGCTCCAAGCTCCTTTCGGGCAGTTCAGAGATCAGAAGGTCTCCCCTCAGCTCCTGTTCTCCAGCTGAACCCCCAGCTCCCTCAGCCGCTCCCATCACCCTTGTGCTCCAGCCCCTTCCAGAATCCCCACGTCCAAGGGTGTGTTGTGCCCTATGCGGGACAACGGGTAGAGATCCTCGGGAGGGGAATCTCTGGAGCTCATCTGTGTGTGCATTTGTTTGTCCTGCCATATGTGCAGTTTGCCAACTTCTCCCTTTGCTTCCATCAGTTGAGAATGAAAGTCACTGTGACTTTGTGAAGCTGCGGGAAATGCTGATTCGAGTCAACATGGAAGATCTTCGGGAGCAGACCCACACCCGCCACTATGAGCTGTACAGGAGGTGCAAGCTGGAGGAGATGGGCTTCAAGGACACGGATCCAGACAGCCAACCCTTCAGGTGAGCGCCTTCATGTCCAGCAGCAATTTAGAGCAATAGTTTGGTAATTATGCCCCCCAAAAATGGGAGGTTTGTAGGTGATATCCACAATGCTGGGCTGGAAAATATTAGCACTGGGTTGGAACTTTGCAGCTAACTTTGGGACCATTCCTTTCCCTGTTTGTCATTAAGCAACGCAGACAGTCATGCATTTTCCCATCCCTAACTCATTGGTGTCCAAAGAGTCTGGATTTCGTTTGATTTCTTCCCCAGCCTCCAAGAAACGTACGAGACCAAAAGGAAAGAGTTCTTGGGCGAGCTCCAGAAGAAAGAGGAAGAAATGAGACAAATGTTTGTTAACAAAGTCAAGGAGACGGAGGCAGAGCTGAAAGAGAAGGAGAGAGAGGTGGGTGTGCCAAAAACCTGTGAGAGGAGCCCAAAATGCAGCCAGCATAGGATCTGGGTCTGGGCAGCATCTGAATGCTGGAAAGCACACGCGGCTCATGAGCAACCTCACCAAACAAAGCACAAAAAACCACCCCCTGCTTCCCTCGCTTGGAGAAGGGGACACGGGTAATGTTTTCAAACCGGCATCACTGGTTTAGGTGTCGCAGAAACGTTATTCCCAGTCCGGTGCAGCATGTGGGAGGCTCAGGTGCTGCTCGGTGTGTGAAGGGTGATGTAGGATGTTTCGGTGAACGTCCACATTGGGCAGACTTCACCCCTCGTCTTCAAAACTAGTGAGGGATGAAGGAGCCCGTGGTGTCCCCAGCCCTGTGGCAGGGCTGCAGGCTGAGCCGGGGTCCGCAGCGCACTGGCCCAAGGCTCACGCTTTCTCCCGTTTGGTACGTGGTGTCGGGCAGAGCCGAATTGGTTGTGGCTTTTGGTGGAGAGGCTGCGGTTGCCCAGGGGTCGGCTCTGGCGAGGGGCTCGCACGGTGTGTGACGCTGGCTGCTCTGCCCCTGGTCTCTGGGGATTCGTGCGGGAGGTGGGACCGCGGCGCCGGGGGAGATGCAGAGGGACGGTCGTGCTGGATATGATGCTCAGAGGGTCTGTCTCCTACCAGCTGCATGAGAAATTTGAGCACTTAAAAAGGATACACCAGGAAGAGAAAAGGAAGGTGGAGGAGAAGAGGAGGGAGCTAGAGGAAGAGATGAACGCCTTCAACAGGCGGAAAGTAGCGGTGGAAACCTTGCAGTCCCAATCCTTGCAGGCTACCTCACAGCAGCCGCTGAAGAAGGACAAAGACAAGAAAAAGTAAGTGACGGAACTCGCGTCTTTCTCCTCTGCCCCGGGGAAGCTGGTTGTCTGCTCAGACGCTTTAATGTTTGTTCAGTTGCTTAGAGGGCGAATGGAGAGGGGGATTTTGGAATTTGGGGGATTTTGAAGTGGAGGAGAGACGGGGTCCCCCTGTGCTGGTGTCCGCGGGTGGGAGGGATTCGCAGTTTGGGGCTGTTCTCGGAAGGCTGAGGTTCCTGCGGGGTTTGTCCTTGTCTCTGTGACAGTCACCTCACAGGATCCTTGACGGATGTCGGACAGAAAGGTGACTAGAAATAAGCTGCTTCTCCCCAGCACAGAGGCGTGGGGACAATCTTGACATAGTCTTGTAGATGTGGTCCCTTGTCATCCCGTGATCTGTAGGTTTGGGTCCCTCTTTGACGGGTGCTCTTACTTTATAAGGGAAGGGAACAGCAGCTTAGTGTTGAAGGTGCGTTGGAAATTCATTAGGGCTCCGAGTCACAGTTCCACTTACAGGAAAGCTCTTTTCCCCTAAAGGCAGAATTCTTCTTAGCTTGCCGCAGGTTAACTGACATTGCTGAAGGCAGCAGGAGTGCGGAGCGAGCGTGTGTAAATAACGCTCTGTCGGCTGCCTGGCTGTGTAATGATGGAGCAGGAGTGGGGCAAACAGGTTTAAGAAGAAAAGGTGTGTGGGGGTGATCCTGCTTCCATTCAAGCCAGTCTGCAAGGGGGACTGGCCAGGGAGCAAAATGAGAAGCGTGCCATCAGGCAGGCTGGTAAATCTGGTATTCCACCACTTTTTTGTTACCTCGCCTTGTGTGAAGGAGCTGAAGTGTCAGAGCTGCATTCTGTCAAACCCAGAGCGGGCTGGTGGCAACGCTTTCTGAGCCTTTTAATGACCAAAAGGCAAAAAACCATCGGGAGTAGCAACACCCGAGTTTGCTTGTGACAGCACAACGTTCAGCTTCACGTTGCTGACGGGATCTTGTGCTCTGTGGTCTCTGGGCTGTGAGCTGCAGCACTAGAGAAGCTCGGTCTGCACACTGACATGCGGTAATTTGTTTCTTCCTACGGAAGATAACTGCGTATTATTTAACCTGTTTCCTTGCAATGTCAGTGTGTTGGTGTTAAGACCAAACCAAAGCACTCTGTTCTGCAGACCTCTCCGCGTGCTCTGGGCACGTCCCACCTCACACGCAGAGCCCAGAGTGGCTTGTAAAATAGCTCTTCTCAAAATAGGGCTGAATCCAGCTGAACCGGCCCATGCATTAGGCGCTGGACGCCGGGGCAGCCCGGGGCCGGCTCTGCTCTGGGGAAGGGGAGCACCGCGAGCTGTACGCTGTTCGCTTGTGCCAGCGGTGCCGCTCGCTGGGATGCTCTGCTGATGGGGACCGGCCAGGAGGAAACGCTGCAGCCTCCCCCCGCTCCGTCTGTCTGCGACAGCAAGAGGTTTCCTGCACTTTGCTGCTTTTAGCCGCCTGCAGAGGCTCCTGGGGCAGTGGTTGGAAACGCGCAGCTCGGGCGGCGTGCAAGGGACCGAGGGGAAGGTGCTGGGACCTCGCAGGACCTGGGAGTGTATTGCGAGCCTGCGGAGGGGAGCGTTTTCCTTGTTTCAATTTTCAGGAGTGCTGGTTGAACCTGTTGTCATCTCCTGTTTCCGCACAGTGGTTTTAGTAGCTTTAATAATAAAAAATGGAGACGGAGGAATTGCAGGTGTCGAGGGGAAATAGAAGCGTTGGTGCTGAGATTCTCTGGTGCTGTAGGTACCGATGTGCAGCCTGCCGGGGTTGCGCTCTCCCAGTGTTTGCCCTTCTCTTCCTTTTTCTGTTATAATTCGCTACATTTTGCTTTTGTTTAATTTTCATAACTTTAATTCATATCTCTTTTATTTTTTGTTTCTTTCAGTTAATCTCACACAGCCTTTCAGGCCAAGAGTGGACTTGGTGCTTTCATGTGTTAAGTTGCTTGTTTCCCACCTTGTGACCCTTCTCATAACATTGTGTGAATGGACCAAAGTGAAAGAGAACATGAGCATCTTCAGTGGCTGCAGCGAATCGACTCGCTGCTGTCTGTACAGAACTGACAGGAGGTGTTAAGGAAGTAACCTGACCATGTGCATTTTGTTAAAATCAACTAATCCCTAAAGTAAGATGTTTTGTTCTAAACCCCGTGATGGAGCAGCTGTGTATAGAGTGACCATAACTGTCTGTCTGAACTCATCTTACCCACCAGCTCAATACTTGCTTTCTAGATTTTTTTTTTTTTTTCCAATTGGCTAAGGTGACTGCTTGAGACTCCTCTGCCTTCCCTGTACATTCACAGATGTGAGGAGTGGTATGAAGAACGCTGAAACAGTTATTTTTCTAACAAAATTCTCAATTTGAATACGTTTTTAGAATGGGTAGAAAACCACAATGCTTAGACTTTCTGCCCTGGGAAACTTAGTCCAGTAATTATATATTTTAATCCTGAATTACTCTAAACACTTTCTACATCATTCATAATATATATATATATATATATATAAAGAGAGAGAGTGGTTAAGAAAATTAATGGGACAATGTTTAGAATTTTCTTTACTGCTGAAGTAGAACATTTATATAGAAAGATTTTTCTTAAGAGTTTGTTGTATAATATGGAACTACAGGATTTGTGTAACTTTTCGTTTGTCATTTACCAACGTATTTTACTGTTGTGGAAAAGTTATTTAAGCGGTCATCTTTACTTTTTCTCTTTAACCTTAAACTTATCATGTGCCTAATAAGGAGAGTCCCCTAATCTTGAGCTGTGCACCTAGTTATGGCAACAGGCTCCGTTCCTCTTACAAGGTGCTTCCTTTGACACTCCTCATGCCCACAAATCACAGCCTTGTTTTCCTGGGCAACTGAGCTTAGAGGAATAATTAGGATCAATATTTTTTTTTTTCCACTCAGACCATTTTGTGATAAGGCAGGATGATAACTGAATAGAGTAATGGAAAAACAGTTGGACCCAAATCCATGCATCTATCAGATAACAGGCTAAAAGAAAGCAAATATTTTATATTAACCCCACACAGTTTCTTTAGAGTTCATAAAAACACTGGCTGGCTAAGTGTTAGTTGCGGGTGTGTGCATTTTGATTTAGTTATTAATGTCACAGGATTTCTCAGATTTTTTTTTTCCTTTGTCTTTAAGCTGAGATGTCAGCGAATTCCCCGTTTGACTCGCAGATGGGGAGCACGGCCCCGCGCCTGAGCCGCTCCGGGGCTGTTCTTCAACTTCCATGTCCCATTAAACCAGCTTTTTTTTTTGTTTCCCTAAATACATGCTCAGGTGTTAAACCATTTTCGTCTGGACATTGGCCTTTTATATGGATATGTTGAAAATTATGTCAGTGTTACTTAGTGCTTGTGTGAAACAACCTCATGAAGATCTCGCAGGTACCTTTTAGAACAGGCTGTTTTTCAGAATAAAAATCATGTGCACTTATTAGCAGTCTGCAGAAAGCTGAACATTTAATTTTTCAGGCTGTGCCTCCAGGTTAGATGTATTTTAAAGAGTTAGTGTCCAACGTTAGGAGAGTCCGCGTGTTTTTCTCAGAGAAGCGCACGAGGAACCCAACCTGCTGCTCCATGCAAGGAGACAACTCCAGCTCACCCGGGCTACAGTCCGGTCATGCACCAAATTAGGGGCAGGATTTTGATTTTTTTTTTTTTTTGCTGATGAGAGAAACTCTGGTGCACTAATTGCCTGAGTGAGCAGTGCTATTCGGTTTCTTGGTTTGCTTCTCGAGGGCAACGCTGCAAAAGCCGAGATAGACCCGTCACTGCTGATATTGGGGTGCAAACGCCAGCGCTGCCCAGCCCCTTGTTTTCTCCCCATCTCGTGCAGGGAGATCTGCCCAAATCTGTGCAAACCATTTCCATCTGCCCTGCCTCAGCAGAGCTCCACCCTTTGCTCCTAGAATAACAGGTAGTTCAGAATAATCATAATGAAAGTGTAAAAACCTTCAGGTCCGTGGGCATTGTGGAGAAATTTCCAGCTTTTCTGATGAAGAC
This sequence comes from Caloenas nicobarica, assembly GCF_036013445.1. Lineage (NCBI taxonomy): Eukaryota > Metazoa > Chordata > Aves > Columbiformes > Columbidae > Caloenas > Caloenas nicobarica. The sequence goes on from NC_088257.1 coordinate 1,554,162, forward strand.
ATTCAGAATGTATGTAACAATATTTTAATGATGATTATTATTATTATGTGTACGTTGCCTTTACGTTGTGACAGACATACCTTTTCGTTGTAGTGACTTGTTCTTTAGAGCAGCCAACATCGTAACCTCCCCGATGGCACTCGGTAATTGTTTTTCTCTAGTACTTGATTTTTCCTTTAGGCTGACACAGGATTTAAGTATGTGGTATATAGGGTAGTTCTGTATCTTATTTTTATTTAACAAGTCACAAATACATGCTGATGCGAATCTCACTCCAGTCTGAAGATTTACATCTTCTAGGCTAGAAGTGAAAGAAAAACCCTTCAGAAATGACCCAAGTCGTTCAATTACACACCTCTTAGCTGGTTTATACATTTACCTGTAAAAGGTTCACATTAATGGGAAAAACTGTCTATTTTTTTTATCATGTAAACATTTGCCATCGTGTATGTTGTCTGCTTTCTAATTCAGAATGTGTTTTTGTGGCTCTAAGCTCTGTAGGTGTCACGTCGGGGGGCGGGTGGCTCGGAGGGGCCTCGGGGACCTGCCGGGGGTTGCAGCCCCTTGGTCGCATCCCTTTGGCATTCCAAATGTGTTGACTTTTTTTTTTTTTTTTAATTTTCAGTTCTTTCCGTTCACTTTGTACTTTTTTTTTCTTTTTCTTTTATTAAATCTCACATGTATTTTGAGTTTTTTGTGGTGTCATTTCTTCAGCAGTGGGTTTCCTGTGTTATCTAGTGGTCCTCTCCTGAAGTAATAAAGTGTAATAATTGAAAGCTTACCAGTGACAGGGTGTCTTGTGACTGTTGGGAACATTCGGAAATAAAATTAGCTAATTAATTAAGAATTAACTAATCATAGAGTATGCAGAAAAGCACCTCATCTGTAATCTGGAGAGAAATTCTAAGATATTAAGTCAAATGCCAGCCCTGTTTGGGCAGCAGTAGCGTTCAGGTGTGTTGGCACATCTGCTTGGAGGGGTCTGGTGAGTGAGCGGGTGGATTTGCCGGCGGTTTTGCTGATGGAACGATGCCCAAAGAGGTGATTTAAGGATGGGGTGGAAAAGGGGCAGAGATGGAGGGTGGCAGGTTCCCGGGGGTGGTGGTATTTAATATTAACCAGAGCCGTATGATTTTTTTTCTGGAGAAGCACATCATGCACTCAGATCATGGCCAAAATAGCCCAGTTTAGGTTTGGGGCTCTATTTTCAGAGAGCTGCTGCTGAAGCTTTACTGAAGGCCCGTTCTTGGTGTCTGCCCTGTGGACCATTGCTGTGTGTGACGTATTCAGCTATTTTAGGGCGTCTCTGCGTTTTATTTGGTATTGGGCAGAGATCAATGCTGCACTTCAAACCAAAAAGAGGAGTTTGACAGTGTTCGCTGAAGTGCTGCTTCACATGGGAGCTTTTCCTGCAGCCCCGATTTGAAGAACAAAGCGAAGCTGGTGATCCTGGCTGCTTCTGAAATCTTTTCAGCAATGTGCAGCCGGGCTGTGCTCTCGCTGCAGGAGTTCCCTTGTGTGTGAGACCTCTGCTTTTTGTGTTGAATACTCAGCTTGCTGAAAGGCAGAGGGCAGTTCTGGTCGTCTTCTGTGCTCGTTTGCGTCCCACGTTCTCACACGGCCGGGCTGTTCCCGCTGCGGTACCGTGCTGTGTGGATGCTGTGTGGATGCTGTGTGGATGCTGTGTGGATGCTGTACGGATGCTGTACGTCCACCCACAGAGCTGAGCAGGAGCGGGTGCTTGGAGCTGGTGTGATATTAATATTTATCGCCTGTGGCGACCACCGACAAAGAGTGCAGCTGGTGAAAGTCTGAGTCTGAGTCACAGTCGTTGCTTGAGCCTGTTACATTTTTGAAGGATATGCTTTTGTGGGGACTTTGCAGTGGATACCAAGTGGTTCGTATGGAATGTTTTACCACCTTTTCCATCCCAATACTACTCCACATATCTCCCCATCCCCAGGCTCTGCAGCGCGTCCCTTCTTGGATCTTCCCCACCACAGTCTTTCCTCATTAAAATTTTAGATCAATCCTCTGACCAGTTCCAGGCAAGATCTTGGCAGCCACAAGAGCTTCCCTGAGTTGCGATGGTTTAACTGTCCCCTGTGTACCCAGTGCTCTCTGCCATGAGGCAGCATACATTCCATTTGTATTTGACCTTTCATGCTGTCTTCATGTAAATAACTGAAACTTAAATACTGATTCTCTTTTGTTCTTTCTGTAGCTTTTTTAGTCTTCCCAGTGGGTGCTCCATAACATCAGGAAGACATGTTAATTAGAAGATTTATTAAGGCCAAAACATCTCATGCAGAAGAAATTAATTGGTGCTTTCACCTTTAAGCTTGCAATATGTTGCACAGAAGAGATTATATAGCAAGGACTAAGATGCACCGTATCTTCTGATTGGGAAAACTTTGATCAGGTTTCTTTGATAAAGTTGAAATCTAAGATACTTACCAACAGATAAATTGCTAATGAAGGCTGCTGCATGGCTTGCACTAAAACCAAAGCGCTAATCTCCGGGCGAGAGCCCGTCCTAAGCCGTTAAGACTGACCCACCAGGCTGGGGTAGCGCCAGGCGCGATCCCACTTTGCTGCTTGAGCTGCTGCTGTCATGGGGCTCCTCGGGCTGGTTTCGGGGTGTAACCGGGGAACCTCCTCACGCCCCTCACCTTTCAGCCGGATCCTCACGTTTCTTAGCAATAACTCCTCTGTGTAGCTTTTTTCTGTAGACTTACAGGTTTTATAAGCCAGATCCCGCACCCTTCCTTGGTTCGGGTTGCCGCACACCCTCACCCATCCCAGAGCTCCTGCCACCTCACTCGCGATTCGGGGACGGGGAACCTGCCCGGCCGGTCCCAGTGCCGGCACGTCCACTGCGACGGGCTGGGCGAGAATGGAACCAGTTTAAAGGACAACTAAGTGTTATATGTTAACAGAAGGGCAATGGTTTAAAGCTGGAGACTTGGCATTCCTGAGTGTGAGTTCTGTGTTTGTAACAGACTGACCTCCCTTACACAAACACTTGTGGGTTTTGGTTTTTTGGTTTTTTTTTTAATTAAGGAACATAAAATAAGTGTGATGTCTGTGCCCCAGTCTAACTTCACTCACGAAGAGGGAAAGGCCCCAGTTTATCATTGTTTTAAAACAACCTTGTAAATTAATCTCAGGAATGACCTGCTTGTACCAAAGTTGGGTTTAATAAAACCAAAACTGACTTGTTTAACAAACGCCTGTTAAAAACACCTTTTGTACCCTAGTTACATTCACTGGAACAACAAAGTGCTGTGTCCAAATTCACAACCCTCACAATTATCCCAGTTTCTCTCTGTTAACCCTGTGTCTCTGTGTTCTGAATGTGATGTCCCCTACACACCACATACATCTGGGGCGGCTACTGCTCGTCCTGGTGCTGTAGGACCAGCAGAAAACCAGTCCTCGGTAGGAGGTTTGAGGGAAACCTGCACCCTGTACCCCCACCTTGTGCTGGGTGGTGTGACCGGAGGGGGACGAGATGTGGCTGTGAATGGCGGGGTGGTGACAGGAGCCCAACAAAGCTCTTGTGGAGCAGCCTGGGTGTCACCACCCGAGTTTGGGACAGAGGGGACGGTGTGGAGGCACCGACTGCTGCAGGCACTGAGCTCCTGCCCCGGGTGTGCTGTACACAACAGTCGCTGAAGCCTCTGGATGCCCTTGGCAGAAATTAGAAGTTGGAAATAAATCTCGGCAAGTAACAGGTACGTGGCCTGAAAATAACCAAACCGGACCCACGGGAAGTTCTGGCGGCTCCTGCCACTTGCAGGCAGCAGGGACTAAACCTGCAGGTAAGTGTGTTTGTCCCACATTTCTCGTCCTGTCTCCGTGTCTCCTGTGCCCTCACTGAGCGGGAGGGAAGCTCTGACGTCCCTCGTGGGACCCGCTGCGCTTTCACCGCTGCTTCACGTCACGTCTGCTCACACATGTCATCTGCACCACATCGCTGACACTGAATGTTTCTCTCTGGAACACGTGGGTGCTGCTTTCATTGTGGTTTGGAGAGAAAAACGTGGCTTTCTCCCCGCACACAAAGCTTGCTCTGTTCTCAGTGCCCATTCTGGCAAATGTAATGTTTTAGAAAGCGTTATCTGTTAACGGAGCTGCTCGGAACATCAGTCCTGCACAGCTCGGCATTGGAACTCCTCTCCTACAAGGTAAGATGACGAGCAAGGGAAGGAAGGGCAGAAACCTCCCTGCGCTGGTGAGTGCAGCTCTTACACGGTGACGCTCGACCTCATTTGAAGGGAATTCTTCAGCCCAGCAGAGTTGTGCTGGGGTGGCCTTGCCTTGGGGTGGCCCTGGAGGGCTTGACCGGCAGGACAGAAAATATAAACAGCGTTAGACGGCTGCAAGCACATTAGCTCTTGATCCACAAGCATTTTGCAGTGGATGATTTCAGTGCCGTTAATCTGTAAGGAAAAGTGCAGATTTTTTTTTTGTAAATTCATGATAAATTACTCCTATTCTGGCCACTGCTCCTGTAACTCTGCAATTGGGGGAGGGCAGGGACAGGCTGTACTGGATGCCTCAGTCGATGCGTATCAGCAATATGGATGTTGGCCCTAATGTGAAACACTTAACCGGGAGCTCCTGAACTGCTGCACAAAAGGGGACAAGTGCTCCCTCTTTTTTGGAGGCGACAACAGTCAGGAGGGACAGGAGGAGGCTGGGTTATTTTGGGCAAATTCAAGACCACAGAACGGGTCGATGGTAAGCTGACAGCATGGGTGTTTAGCCTTCTGGGTATTCTCTCTTAAAAGGCATGTGTTTTATCAAACTGGAGAAAAGATTTTGGGAAAAAAAAAAGCTTGGTGCATCATTAGAAGCGAAACTGATTTTGTTTTAAAAGCCATATAACTGTACTTGGAAGTTTTTGCACTGTTCAGAGGGAGCTGGGGACGCAGTGGGCAGGTTTCGAGGTGCTCCCGGACACTCCCGTTGTGGGAGAATCTCTCCTTGCTCAGGGGACAGGGGGATATCTGTGGCCAAGCAATCTGGAAACTTCCCTTCCAGCCAAAGGGAAGGCTCTTTTCCCAGTCCCACCCCTTCACTGCCGTTTTACTCCCTTTTTTGTTATTATAGCACTAGCAGGGTCTGCAGCAAAGGCAGAACATGGACACACGCGTCTCAGCAGGCTGCTAAAGTGCAGCGTTAGTCATAAATATGCACGTGCTTTATTAATTTCTTGTTGTCCTGCCCTCAAGATCTGTGTCCAAAGGCCATTTTGATTCCTACCTGTGCTTTTTTTTAGCAGATCAGTAATAACAGGAAACCACTCAGGAGTGAGCGTGTCCAGCTCCAAGGTGATGATCACCAAGGCCAGCGTGGAGCCCTTGAACTGCACGAGCTGGTGGGACGCCATCCAGTGCTGCAGCTGCCTGGTGAAGAGCGCGACGTGGCGGGAAGGATTCCTCTGAGCCCGCCGCCGAGGAGCTGGGACCGGCCGGACATCGCCGTGGCGTGGAACTGCGGAGAGGAGAATATAGATATATATTAAAAAAAAGAAAAAAGCAGAGGTCAGTGAACTTCGTATGTTTTCCTATGCTATCAACCAGGTACAGACTAATTTCATCTCATACCAGGAAACCTAAAGGGTTCCCCCCCTTCCTTTTTGTTTTGTGTTTGTACTTGCCAACCATCGAACTGGCTTTTTGAGCTTATAATGAATGTACAAGGTCTGTGTTTCCAAACAATTTCTGAAGTTTCTACGTTATCCAGATGCTATCCAGGAGATTCAATTCAGGCCAGCAGATACGAATAGAGTAAAATCAATAATTGTGACTGCACCCTGAATTTACTGAGGAAACAAGCACCTAAGAAAGGCAGTTTTCACAATCAGCAGCCTAAGATGGCTTAATATTTGCACATAACCTTAACGAAGGGATCCAGGATGTGTTTGTATTACATGATTTTTGCCTTATTAGCACATGATCATTTCTTGAAGACAAAGTTTAATTGTTTCTATCAAATGTTTAGTAATTGCAATGTGAACTAAGTGCCAGATTGGGGTAGTCTCATTGCCTAAAGCAAGGGTGAATAATTAGTGGAGTGAAAAGGAAAATGGTTTAAGAAAAACCTGTGTGTGAAATGTAGCAAAACTCTGACAGCTTTCTATGTACAGTATTAATAGAATGGAAATAGTTAGAAATATTTTTGCAGTGTGTATTTAAAAAAATTAAAATGGCATATAGTTGTGCATTATGAGAATCTTTTTAATGTCCATTTTAGTTGTCCTTTAAAGATAAGAGTAATTTTTTGAGCAAAATGAAAGGTTTTAAATAATAGAAAATTTAAAAAATAAATTTAAAAAAATCACTGTAACATTCTTCAAAGGATTTGGAAATAGTTAAGAACAGGTAGTTTTCAAAGCATCTTGGGAAGGATGTGTGGGTGTGCGTATGTGTGCGCATCTGTGTTTTCTAGTCTTATTTGATAAGGAGCTGTTTCTTTAAAGAAAAAAAGTTTGCAAAACTTAGTGCTTACAATGTGTAAGAAATCCATTGGTGTTGCTGTGTAAAGATCCCAATGAAGCTTATCTAGTATAATTCTTTCCGTTCTCAAGATCTCAGCCGGAGAGCATCTACAGCCACTCCGCACTGCAAGCATCTTCACCGATGGTATTACCTGTAAAAAAAAAAAAAAAAAAAAAATTAATAAAGAAGCCAAACATCCTACACAGTGTGTGTGTTTCTCTGTGTTGTGAAGGGATCTGACGAGCTGATAGGATCCCAGAGGGCGAAGCAGAACGCTCCTGCAGGAGAGCACGTTCCTAGAGAGCTCCCATCCGAACGGCGACCGCAGCCAGCCCAGGGAGCCTCCCGAACGCTGCATCGCTCACACATGTTCCCCCTCTCGTTAGTTCTGCTTCCTCTGGGCCTGTTCTATAGGGCCTGCCACAGTTCTCTCGTTTCCTGTGGCCATTGACTCAGCTTCTCCTTTTTAGCTGAGGGGAAAAGAATAACCTCAGCATGACACATCCTACGAAAGGCTGAGAGCATTTCGCTGCAGCAGAAGTCATTTGAAGAGACATGCACGATTGCAGCTCCTAGGTTTCCTGTTCTTTTTCAAAATGGAATGAAGAGGATCAATGCAATCTGAAACGCTTTTGGCTCTTGTCCGTAAATGTCCAAAGAGTCCATCAGTGTGTTCTGCTGTGAGAGATGATCCTGTGCAATCTCACGCTGACACGGGCAGTTGCTGGTTTTACACGTTCACCTTGACATGCAGACCTGAGTCATTTCCTCACCAGGTTCAGAAACCAGTTTTGACTCCAAGCAAACTCACCTGTCTTAAGCTTCCTCTGAAGAACCTCTGCTCTGTCTCACCTATCTCACCCTCCCAGGACCTGTAACAACGGAACAACAGCACTCTTGTGCACACAAAACCGTGTGTGTGCATCTTGAGTGTCCCCTCCAGACTAAGCTTTACTGTGAGCTGTGGGTTCTGAAGAAAGGAGAGAGGTTTAAGAGCAGGAGGAGGGAAACGCATCCATTCCATAAGCAAATACAAGTCCTTCATCCATGAAGGTCACAATTCTTCCAAACAATGATGAAACGGGACTGAAAATGTTACTGGCACGCGCTAAGGACCACTTCGGGTGAACAAGTTAACGCTTCCTCATTGTGCCCAAGTGGTTGAACGACCTGAACACAACTTGAACACAAGAGATGAGTTTAGTGTGTTTAAAATTAAACATACAGACCTCGTCTTCTTCATTGGTTTTTGCTGCAAGGACAAGGCAGGAAATTACAATGCACTGAAGATATTTTAATTGGGCCTGAAGGGAGAAGAAGAAGAAAACATTGAGTAAAGAAGGTAACAGTCTCGGGGAAATAATTGTCATTCTATGACAGATGCACAAGTTTCAAACTTTAGTTGAAGTTACAGTTGCTTCTGAATTAGTTTAGCTGTAGAAAAAGTCATTCGAAGCTCTTAACAGAGCAAGGAAATCCAAAGTGAAACAAAATAATTCCTCCTCTTGGTGCAACTTTTATTCACATACCGCACAATTTTTAGACTATGCAATGCCACAGTATTTCCAATGCAACATTATTCCTCTTCTCAGCAGAGATACTAATTAATATGCTTTTTCCAAATGCTGGTATCGATCTAAATAGAACTGAGAACTGCGATGCTCAGCTCAAGTCATAACTTTGGTGTTTTTTCAATGGCAAAAAAGTTGGCCCCAGGGTTTGGTTAAGAATAATGGTTTCAAAACTAAAATATTGAAAGTGGTAATGCAAATGTTTCCTGTTTAGCAGAGACAACAAGATGATAATGAGTTTTCTGTATTTCTCGCAGCATTTGGACTACAATTCACACAAATACTTCTACCGAAGACTGTAAATCAGTGGAACCTCATCAAACACTTGAGTTCATATATATATATATATATATATATGGATGTGTATATACATATATATACGCTTAAAAGCCTTCCCCAGCAATGAGCCTGACTGCTCTGTAAATCTGCTGCCAAACATAGTACCTGCTTTGCATATAAACTGATTACATACCCCTTACGTCCCCAATCGGTAATCTAGCTGGGAAAAAGCTGACAGAGATTCAGTACCTTTACTGATGCCAATAAGCGGTTCAAGATGCTGGCAGCCAAGGCAAATGTTTCAGGGTAAAACTGGAACTGCAATCCAGAGAACAGCTTTCTTGTAACACGACAGAGATGTCTGTGCCCTGAGGGGAAGAAAAAGTTAGAAGGAAAATCCAGTTAGCGCTTTGATGATTTTGTTAACATATCTCCAAAGGAAGATGCAGATCATTCTAAGTGCTCTAATTAACATTTCAGATGTCTGGAGGCTTGAAATGAAGAAAGTTGTTGGCTGTGTCTACAGAGCGAGGGCAAGGGCAAATTGTGGAGCAGTTTAAAGTACTCATCTGTGTTGCCCAGCCAGTCAGGCTCTAGCTGTGCTTACAAGAGCCTAGGACTGGAATTTACTGGAGCTTTGACTGGGGTAGCATCCATCTGCACAGTGTGTATGAACCACAGAACCCAGCTCTTACAAACAAGGTGCTGAGGGCGCTCATGATTTCCCCTCCTGAGAAGATCGAGGCCTCCAGTGCAGCACGTTTCATTCAGACACCCTCACCAGGGAGGGAGAAACCGCAGCCAGGAGCAGGTTTTGATTTCTCTGCAAGATTTCTTTTCTAACAGCCCTTGAATGTGCTTAGTGCTGGGACCACAGAAGCCAGGTTTATGACTGCCCCAAGGTACAAGGTAAAACGTACTCAGTTTTTGCTTTCTTATTTCTTATTTGAGGATGCATTCCGGTGGGAGGGAGGACTGTCCTCTGGCTGCCGGTCCAATGCCCCATGAGCCACGGGATGCATTTGAACATTATTGTAGGAGAACTGAAAGGGCTGAGCAGCTACACAGAACAAACATTTACCACCATTTCATCTAATATTCCTCATCGCCTTGTCTGTTTCACTATTTTGCTTTATTTGGTAGTAAAAATACTTGGAAAAAAAATAGCATTTCTACACTAGTGCAAGAGTGTTCTCCTGCCCCTCTACTCCGCCCTGGTGAGACCTCATCTGGAATATTGTGTCCAGTTCTGGGCCCCTCAGTTCAAGAAGGACAGGGAACTGCTGGAGAGAGTCCAGCGCAGGGCCACAAAGATGATGAAGGGAGTGGAGCATCTCCCTTATGAGGAAAGGCTGAGGGAGCTGCGTCTCTTTAGCTTGGAGAAGAGGAGACTGAGGGGTGACTTCATTAATGTTTATAAATATATAAAGGGTGGGTGTCACGAGGATGGAGCCAGGCTCTTCTCAGTGACAACCAACAGTAAGACAAGGGGTAATGGGTTCAAGCTGGAACACAAGAGGTTCCACTTAAATGTGAGAAGAAACTTCTTCTCAGTGAGGGTGACAGAACACTGGAACAGGCTGCCCAGGGGGGTTGTGGATTCTCCTTCTCTGGAGACATTCAAAACCCGCCTGGACGCCTTCCTGTGTAACCTCACCTAGGGGTTCCTGCCCTGGCAGGGGGATTGGACTAGATGATCTTTCGAGGTCCCTTCCAATCCCTAACATTCTGTGATTCTGTGATTCTGTGATTCTGTGACAAGGCTGGTAGGGTGGTTTTGTGTGTTCTTCTGTGATCTGACACACTTCACAGAAGCAGCGGAGCGTTGCTGTTTCCATTTTACAACAAGACCTTTAAGCGTTGTAGCTTCCTAAGGCAGCAGAGTGACCTGTCTTGGCAGCGGGGAACGGGGCTGGGTTTCTGTCAGCCCTCAGTTAATTCCTTCTCCCATCTCAATAAGATGGGGCTCAAAAATGGTGTCGAGCACAATTAACTCTGACATATTTATGACTTTATCATCGATTTGTCTGCTCTTACCTGCTCCACCAGATTTCCCAAAACTACTCAAGTCAAAATAAAATGCAAAGCACCATTAATAAGATGTAAGATGGGACAAATGCAGACCCTCCTCCCCCTCAATAAGCTTAGTCCACGCAGGATGACTTTTGCACTCAGGGGGATTAGGTGGCAGGACCAGCACTGCTTCTCTGCAGAGTCCCTTAGGGACTTCCAAAGAGGACAGGGGAGAATACCTTAGGGTGAGATTCTGGAAAACGGCACTTTCCAAGCCCTGGCCTCTCTGGCTAAGGCATTTTCCAGGAGGAAGGCAAGTCCGGAGCTCTCCAGAGATCCAGGGCACTTCATAGCAAGTCTTTGAGCCAGTTTCTCTGATGGGAGCCGCTGTCAAAACTGAGAAAATAATTATAAAGCAACATCCCAGCTCCTTGTGTTGAGCATTATTTCCTCTCGTGATGTCTCTCCAACACTGAGAACCAAGTCAGGAGTGGTCATAGGGCTTGTTTGTTTGCAGATCGAGCAATCCTGTCACCCAGTCTCCCTGAGGGGAAGCTCCTGATGAAAGCAAACATGTCAGGTGGCTCAACAACAGTGCAGTCCAGCTTCTTCCTCCCGGGCTGTGCGAAGCCTTGCTGGAGTCACCTTGGCTCGAGCAGTGCAGTTACTCCCTTTACCTCCTTTCACACATTCACCTCTCCATTGGCACAGCTGTTAAGTTGCAACCTGCTATCACCTGATTCCAAGTTTCTGGCAAATAGAGGCCCATCGTTTCCATACAAAAGCTCAAAGATAACTATTCTTAGGGGGTTTATTAGTACCCAGTTAACACTTAAAACAGGCTAATCTTTCTCTGTTGCTGTTAAAGATACACAACCACCACTTTGGAAATACCACTCTCCAGAGTCAGCATGTATTTACATGAAATAAACAGCTCTGAATGATACCACGGAAGAACCAAGCAGTGAGAACATCTCTGTCTGAAACCATTTCAATTCTGACACTTTGGTGTCTCTTTAACAGCAGGAAAAAAAAAATGTTACTGGATATAAAACTTTTGCTTTTCTTTGTAAAGAGTGGTGGATGTGGGCTTCCTCATTGGGGTTTTTTGGAAGCCCAGGCGCCACTGAACGTCTCGGCAAATAACTTGTGTGTAAGAAAAGCACCAGGGTAAAAAAAAAAAACCCAGCATTTAATGGGTGAGAAAGTCTTTTTTTGGCACAGCTGCTTCCTGCAAAGAGCAGTGGGTCTGTGAGCACAGCCTGGTTGAGCAGCCTTGTCCTGGCGAACCACAGCCTTGTCCTGCTCCAGCTTGATCCCCCGGGGAATGGATCACCAGGTCTCCAGGATCTCCAAACCCCAGGGAGCCGTGTCCCAGCCTGCCTGGGTCGGTGTCGCCTGTGCAGGGCAGGGATCCATGTATGTGGCCGGCAAAGCTGCGCGTTCTTGGGATCAGGACGAAGTGAAAACCATGGTAACCTTCAGCATAGCCCCCAAATCCTCCCGTACCCCCTTTAGCTTTGGCATGGCCCTGTCCAAAATACCATTTGGCTGCACCCACGCCATCCCCAGCATCTGCTGAGGCCTGTTTTCCTTCCAGACACGGGGAAGGATCATTTTTTGGTGTGTTTTTCACAGAACGCGTGCCCCGTCCCCTCCCAGGGCTGGGCTGCCCTGCCAGTGTCTAACCCCAGGTTTGCCTCCAGCCAGGGTCTCCCCACCTCTCACAACCACCCTCCTCAGCTTTCCTCTTGGTTCCAGGTTCTCTTTGCTCTTCTCATCTAGCATTTTCCATGGGGAGCAGGTTCCAATATTCTATGTTAAACTTTTTCTTGTTCCTCAGCTTTGTCTGCGCACACACGACTCCTCGTTTTCTCACCAGCCTTTAGGGTTATGCATTTTTGGTTCTAAATTACCCTGTTAGTCTACAAATCTTTGCATACAGTACGGCTCTGAGTAATACTGTGGCAATGTATAAACAGTAAAGCGACTGTGTTTGCTGAAGACCTTGAACTTGAGCTTCCTGACTCACCTGGTGACACTTAGCCGGGGCTGAGGGAATGGCCCTGTCCTGTCATTACTGGTGTGTTCCCAGCCCTGTGATACACTGGTGGGTGTGATCAGAAACGCTTCTGGAAACCCCAGGTCAATCCTGTCCACATTCCTGCTCCAGTTTACAGCCTTCTAGCAGAAATACAGAGCGATTGTCTGCTACAGCCCTCAGCTTGTTCCTGTGCTTGATGCTCCCTGCTGGTTATTCCTGACCGTGCTCTGGCATCCCAGGCCTCAGTGTCCAGGCAAAGGCAGCATGGGGAGGAGCAGAATTGGAACAATGTCCCGTGACCTGCCGCTGAAGGACCTGGGTGTGAAGAAATACCTGGGAGGCGAGTGAGAGATAGAGCAGGGATCGGGAAAAGGAGGAAATGGAGTTCCTGCCTGTGTGGAGAACAGGCTGGGGCTGCAGCCCTGTCAGCTCTGGAGCCCTGTCAGACCCACTGGGCCCTGTCAGCTCTGGAGTCCTGCCAGACCCACTGGAGCCTGTCAGACCCACTGGAGTCCTGTCAGCTCTGGAGTCCTGTCAGACCCACTGGAGCCTGTCAGACCCACTGGAGCCCTGTCAGACCCACTGGGCCCTGTCAGCTCTGGAGTCCTGTCAGACCCACTGGAGCCCTGTCAGACCCACTGGAGCCCTGTCAGACCCACTGGGCCCTGTCAGCTCTGGAGTCCTGTCAGACCCACTGGAGCCCTGTCAGACCCACTGGGCCCTGCCAGACCCACTGGAGCCTGTCAGACCCACTGGGCCCTGTCAGTCCCCTCAGAGCTTCGCCAGGCCCAGAGCCCCGCCAGAACCCACAGAGCTCCCTGTCAGGGGAGCTGTCAGGTCCCTGTCAGCTCCCTGTCAGGCCCAGAACCGGAGTCCCCCCGGAGCTCCGTCAACCCACTCCGGGGCGCAGTCGCGCAGGCCCAGAACCCCCGGGCGGCGCCATCGAGCCGCAGTGGCACCGGACACGGGCCGCCGCGCCGCCCGCCGTTCCCATGGCAACGCCCCGCCCATCCCCGCCGTCCGCCCCTGTCATTGGCTGGGGCTTGCCACCTATGGCTGCGAGGGACAGGCCGGGCTCCTCCCTTCCCCGTCAGCCATTGGGTCCCCGGCCTCCGCAGAGCGCGGCGATTGGCTGCGGGCCGGGGCGGCTCGGGGCGGGCGCAGGCGCGGTGCTGTTATTGTTCCGTTGTGCCGCCCGGCGGGTGCCTTGCGCTCGGTGTCGCTTCGTGCCCGCGCCGCCGCCATGCCGGTGAGCTCCGCCGCGCCGGGTCCGCGTCCGCCGCGGAGCTGGTGGCTGCCGCCGGGCTCGGGTAGCGCGGTGTGAGCGGCCGAGGGGGCGGCGGCCCGGCCCTGGTGCCGCCCGGTTCCTGCGTTCTTTGGCCCATCGCTGACAGGAGCCGCGGCGCCCGGCGGTGGGGGGGTTCGCCAGCTCGGAGGCCCCGCGGCCTGTGTTCCCGTTCTTGTCTCGGTGTGGGAGCCGCCTGCGCCGGGGGATGGGGAATGTCGGGTGGCGTGTGCCGTCCTGTCAGGCTGAGCGGAGCTGCGGGTGGGGCAGGGCGGAGGTTGGCCCGGCCTCCCGGGGGGGGTCCCCGCTGCTCCCGGGGTGTCCCCGCTGCTCCCGGGCCTCCTCGGGCTGGTGCGCCGGCAGGTGGCCCTGACCGGGGAGCTGACGGTTGGGGGCTCAGGGCCGAGGTCCCGCCCTGGCAGCGGTTCGGCCGGTGCGTTCCCCGGGAGGCCGCGGGTGACACGGCGTGTGGCTCCTGGTGACTCGCTGGTTCTGTAGCTGATTTCGGGAACTCTCCCGTACCTGCGGTGCTAGAACTGGGCTGTAGGATCCATCCTCCACCAAGATGAGGCTCACGAGCTCTCTGCTTTCTCCAGAGTCTTTGCCAAGGCCTGACGGGAATCTGGGCAGAGGGCAGCGGGTGGGAGAGGCTCTTGGAACCCAGGTTTGTTTCTTGATGGCATCCCAGAGAGCTGCTTCAGGAGCAGACAAACGCTCGGCCACAGCCCCTCTCACCAAGGATGGTGCCTTAGACTTCGCTAGATCAAGTGTGGTTTAGATTTATTTAGTCAGGAGAAGCATACAACATCAATCAGTGGTGCTTCCAAATTCATATTTAACTACTTTGTGAAAGAAAAGGTTTGGGAGGTTTTACGATACAGCATTTGAATTTTCTAAATTATAAAATTTAAAATTCAGCCAGTTTAGTAACTTAAATGAATTCCCCTCAGCCAGTGCTCACTGGCATCTGCTCATGTCACCTCTAAGGTCTGAGACTTGTGCGCGCCAGTGAGAGAGCGTGGTCGGTGACAATGGAAAGGAGCGGCACGAATGCACCTTCCTCCAGCAAAATGCAGGAAACTGTTTCTTGAGCACATTAATAGATTATATTGAATGTGAATTTCTCGAGTTTTACTCAGTTTCCATCTTAGCAAACAGAAGATTGCATTGACTGAAAAAGTGTACATTATTTTCTTAGCTCTTAATTATAAACTGGTTCTGGCTTTAAGTCCATGAGTTCATGATCCTGTGGAGATGTACACATCTGCTTGAATTGATTCAACAGCATTTGTGCATAAACACACAGGTATGTTAACAGCAGTTTTACAGCCTTTGTAATTTTTTTTTTTTTGCTTTTTGAATAATTATAGATCAACAAGCCTGAGAAGCCGGACAAGCCAGAGAGCTGTGACAATGTCAAGGTTGTTGTTCGATGCCGGCCTCTTAATGAACGAGAGAAAGCTACGGGCTACAAAATGGCAGTCAACGTAGATGAAATGAGAGGAACTATAACCGTTCATAAAACAGACTCATCCAATGAGCCCCCCAAGACATTTACGTTTGACACAGTGTTTGGACCAGAGAGTAAACAGCTGGATGTCTATAATTTAACTGCAAGACCTATTATTGACTCTGTCCTGGAAGGATACAATGGTAAGTCCCTCGTTATTTTAATTCAAGGATCGCCTCTCCTTTGCATTGTTAGAGTTCCTGCTGGTCTTATTTAAGGGAGCTTCACTTTCTGAGGGCTATAGCCTTGTATTGTTCATGTTGTGGCCTCTAACTTAAAGTAGCCTGAAGGAACTTGCTGTTCTGAGTGCTGGGTGGTTGTACCATTAACAGTGGGGGATTGGTGATGGACAAGGCTCAGCCAAGGTCAGTTGGTTGTATGGTTTTATTGTGTTTGTAAAAGACACACACTTTATCTCATTATCAGAATTCTCAGTGTCTCTTCACTATACAATTGCAGTAACCAGGCAGCTGCCCCGGTCCTGCAGTAACTAGGTATGCGTACCAGATTTGTGCATATAACTGCTGCATTTTCTCCTCTAAACTTTGCTGTTTTAAACTAAGATGACTAGTTAAACACATCTGCCCTACCCCACAGATAATCTGCTGCTTCCTACAGCTGGGAAGAATGTTACCATGATTTGTGTGTGTGTCTGTTATGCATGTAAATGCATTATGTAAAGGCAAGCAGATGCTAGTAAGGGAACAAATGACTGCTTTCCATAACAGTATGCTGTAAACAACAGATTAGAAAGTTTTTAAAGGTTTATAAAATGCCTCATTAAGCTCTTGTGCTAACACACCCAGGTTTCAGCTGATTATAATTCAGCTTTTCTAAACTGTAATGTCAGTGGCTTGACAAACAAATCTTGGGTTTTCAGCAGTGCTAGGCTAAACTGCAGAACTAATAAACTTCTGGAGTAACAGAGTCTGGGATCTCAGTGAAGTTCCTGGATCTCCTCCTGTGCAGACTGATTTTCTAGTCTAAATTGTAGCTGCCTCTGCAGGTTCAGAACTGGGCTTCTGCTGTGGCCTGGGTTGTAGAAGCCTCACACTGTTTCTGCTGTGGCAATAGTTGGTTTTGCAGTTGGTATGTGATGATCTTCCTCTAATTGACTGTGTTATTAATTGGGCTTGTCTTAATTATTTGTGCGTGAGACCTCAGTATGCTAGCATTCCATACTTTAATCACTTTGCACAGTATAAACAAGCTGACTTTTTCTTGGATATCATGCAGGCTTGGTGGAACAGTGGCTCAGCCCTGTTCGCTGTGGTTGTCCAGCATTTCTGTTGCTCCCAGCCTTGTACAGTATCTACTGGAGTGGGTGGAAAAATTAAACCCCATGACAAATAGAGGTGTTTATTGCTGTCAGGCTAAGAAGGGAGGAAGTAAAACTGCAGTTAGCAACTTCTGAGAGTTGGTTCATATATCTTCTTGTTCTTTAGGTACTATTTTTGCATATGGGCAGACTGGAACAGGCAAAACCTTCACTATGGAAGGGGTCCGAGCAGTTCCTGAGCTTAGAGGCATCATTCCCAATTCCTTTGCCCACATATTTGGTCACATTGCCAAAGCAGAGGGGGATACAAGGTAAACAGCTTCTCTTCTCTGCTTCTGTCCTTTGTGCGTCTGTCTGTAGTGGGAGCCTGACCTTGACCATGGCAACTGAAACGGTACCTCTGGCCCCAGCTCAAAGGCTCCTGCTTAGGCAGTTCTTGATGGAGTAACAGGATCGTGTTGGTCTATCACTGCATATTCTTTGCACTCTGTCATTGTGTTTGTTGGACTTCAACAAATATCTTGCTAAGAAAGCTACTCAACTGTTTGTCTTCAGATTTTTAGTTCGTGTGTCCTACCTGGAAATTTACAATGAAGAAGTGCGGGACCTGCTAGGAAAAGACCAGACACAGCGATTAGAGGTAAGCCTGCTGTTCTGAATGGGATGTTTGTTTGGAATTGGTGAGCAATATTGTATTTTAAAGACCAGAGAAGCTCTTGAAGGGAGGTGGGAGGTTGGACTCATGTGCAATTCCTTTTAAGATAAAGTAGCTGGATGTCACTGCTGACTTCTGAGTCTTTTCTACTTGCTCAGCTGCATAGTGAGAAACTGGCTGTTCTGTCTGAGTCAGTTCTGTGCCTGCAGTTCTACCCCAAAGGCCCTCAGCAGCCTTCCTAGGAATTGTAGACTGAGCTTTGCAGTCACTGTTTGCCACCAGGGAAAACAGTGGAATATTGCCCTACATGAGTGTTTATTCCTTAGCTGTGCCGATTCTGAGTATTGGAATGTTTTGTGTGCAACCCAAAACCTTGGAGGAGTAAATCACTGTACTATTAGAGTACTGCTGAAATTTGCCATTGGAGTCTCCTAAGGATGCTCAGCCTGAACTGTTTCTCTCTTAGGTTAAAGAGAGACCTGACGTGGGAGTTTATATCAAAGACCTTTCAGCTTATGTTGTGAACAATGCAGACGACATGGACAGAATCATGACTCTGGGCCACAAGAACCGTACGTAGCCTTGCTGTGGGCAGGTTTATAGCTCAGACGGAACAAAGGTCTGGTTGTGAGACCACAGTAAGAGATCATAGTCCTGCTGCTGGGAAGATTGTTCAGCTGAGCAGAACAAAAAGCATAGCTCCTCCCAAAGCCCGTTTGCTGGGGCAGGTAGAGAAGGCCATGCCTCCCACATCAGCCAGTGCCAGTGGGGGAAATGGTGAAGGGGAAGATGTGAAGAGGGCAGCCAGCATTGTCAGAACTACTAGCGTGTGTCTTGGTCCTCTTCCCTTGTCAGTTCCGTTCACAGCAATTAGCCTTGTGCTGTGGGTGGGAGGTGGTGAGTGTTTTCTGGAAGACTTCTTAGTTTAGGTCATAAAAGGATCTGATCTTAAATTCTGACTATGTTTGGTCTTGGCATGGGTTGCTATGTTCTTATCTCTCAAAATGCAGCTGTTTTCGGGAGTCAGCTGTGAATGAGGCTACTGATCTTTGTAGCCCTAAAGAAACAGGTGAGAACTGCTGCTCTTGGTATGGGAGTCTGTGGTTGGCTTAGAGCTACAACAGGCTGTAACCCGTCTAGTCTGGATTGGAGATGTGCTACAACCTCAGTGTCCAAGAATACAGCTTGCTGCTGAGCCTGAGCATACTCCTTCCATCTTCTGAAAAACAGGGTTGGGTGAAGAGGTGGGAATAAGTCTCCTTTGGGAGCAGGAAGGGTGTTACAGGAGCATGTGATTCCTTCTGAAGACAACATTGCTTTTTCTCTCTACTAAAAGGTTCTGTTGGTGCCACAAACATGAACGAGCACAGCTCTCGTTCGCACGCCATCTTCACTATCACCATTGAGTGCAGCGAGAAGGGGGTGGATGGAAACATGCATGTGCGCATGGGCAAGCTGCACCTTGTGGATCTTGCTGTAAGTAGGACCCGGCGGGTCTGCTGTAGCATGTGGTGGGTGTCCCTGCTAATGTGTGCCCAGATGAAGGTACAGTAAAGGAATGTCCCCTGATTCACAGCTGAAGCCCAGACTTCTGTTGGACATTTGATTTCTGTGAAGTATTACCTTGGGGCTTTAAGTCAGAGGTGTGCCAGGAAGAGCCTTTAGTGTAGCTAGAGCCTGTCCCAGTAAAAGGGCTCTCTTGCTTCTATAAATTAATCATTAAATGCATAAAGTGCATTGGAAAGAGCCCTCTGGACAGCAGAACTGGGTCTTTGCAAGAGGTTTGTGGTTTTGGGGTTTTTTTTAGATGGTTGTGATCATGCAGTTCATGACTTGCAAGTTCCCTCCGTCACTCACTTTGAACTGATATAATTGTGCTGCTAAAACATGTCTTTAGCCCAAACTTTACACTGGAGTATCTTTCCCTGGAGAAGATGCAGGAAAAGGAAGACAGAAGGCATTCAGTGTCTGTATGTTAACTTTATTTACATGATGTATGTTCAGTTTGCTTTATGAAACTCTAATTGCAGTGTTGCTTTTCTCCTTTCACCTGCTGATAGGAGAGGCTGGAGATGCTGCTCAGCAGCTCCAGCTGAGGTGCCTCATACCTGCTGACTGGCTTCTCATGAAATTTTTGTTCATGGGGATAAAAGCTCCATTTTCTCATCTGCATTACTTTGAGCACTCCAGAATTGAAAGCTTCAGTTAAGGCTTGTTTGACTTGTCTCTAACAATGTCTGAAGTACTTGACCAGGTTCTCTAACAACGGCTGAGGTGGTTAGTGATGTGGTTGCTAGCAAGACTTCGGGCATAGTTGATCCTATTTGGAGGAGGGAGATGTATTAGAGGATCTGTTGTAACTCCTGCTTTCTGCTCCATTTCCAGGGTTCCGAAAGACAAGCGAAAACTGGAGCCACGGGGCAGCGACTAAAGGAAGCCACCAAGATCAACCTATCTCTTTCCACGCTGGGGAATGTTATCTCTGCACTGGTGGATGGCAAGAGCACCCATGTGCCCTACCGTAACTCCAAACTGACACGGCTCCTGCAGGATTCTCTGGGGGGCAATTCCAAAACCATGATGGTAAGCTGAGAGATGCTCAAGCTGCATTTTTGCAGGGGTACCACAGTGACTTTGCCAGGAGAACACCCTGGCATTTACCTCTTTATTTCAGAGCTGTTTGCAGCTTAGAGAACTCTTTAGGTGTGGGTTTTTTTTTTCTATATTTTCTCTTTGCCTCTGTGCAGATGAGGTTCAAAACAATGCAGACGTACACGTGTGCACAAGATCAAATAGAAGCTGTGCTTGGGTAGCCAAAAGCAGCTTTGGTGTAGAAGCAGCAAGAAAGCTTGGGAAAGAGGAGCAGTGTGAGGTTGGCAGAGCTGGGGATGGGTCCCTGAAACTACAGACACTATCCTCCGGTAACTCTGTCTTCCGTGTGTCACAGTGCGCAAACATTGGACCGGCAGACTACAACTACGATGAGACTATCAGCACCCTCAGGTACGCAAACCGAGCCAAGAACATAAAGAACAAGGCCAGGATTAATGAAGATCCCAAGGATGCTCTGCTCCGCCAGTTTCAAAAAGAGATTGAAGAGCTTAAGAAAAAACTGGAAGAAGGTGAGATTTCCCCTTCCTCAAAGTGTTTCTCTCTATGCCAATGCTGCTTCTGTTTGAAGATGTTTGGTTTGTCCTGCTGCATTCCAGGAGGTGTCCCCAGGGCGGGGACATGGCTTTGCCTGCGAGGTGGCACTTGGCACCAGGGGGAGTGCTGGGCTCTGGGCTGAGCTGGGTTTGCCTGGGCCAGGCTGGAGAGCAGGAGGGCTCTGGGCAGGGCTGGGGAGAGTGGGAATTAAAATGCGCAGTAATGAAGGGTCAAATGTTTTCACTGTTGAAAGAGGAGGGATGCTTCTTTTTTTGGGGGGGGGAGAAAAATGAACCAAATTTGGGAGCTAGAACTGGGGCTGATTCTAAACAATGTGTAGGGAAACGAGAAGCTTCTTTAAGCCGTGTAACTTCAGGGCCTTGTGATACTATTAGTCCATCAACATGGAAGGACCCTGCCAGAGGAACGCTCACTGAAGAGCGACCTTGGCACAACACGTCTCTCTAGAGAGACGGTCCTGGCACAGAACAGCTGTAGTAGTAACTCCATCATGGCTTGCTGGTTGGAGTCTGTCCCATTCAGGAGAAACCAGAAATTATCAGTAACACTTTCTTCAAGGGTTAGGAGCTGAGTGTAGCTGTTTCACCTCTGGTGGGCTGAAAGCGGCTTCTTAAATTTTAGACTCTAAGCTACAGAACGGAACAGCCTTATGTTTGCTAACATCACCGGGAGGGCAGGATGTTAAATGTTGGATTCTATTTGGTTTGGTTTCCAAACTCAGCCTGAAACATCTGAGCATTGTCTGCAATGACAACAGTGATAAACATTTGTGAAACTGGACATGTTTCTCAGTTAGCAGCCATCTAACTTCATGTATACAGGGGTCTGATTAAGTAGCGAGTCTGCATGGACTCTGTTCATCTGACCACTTTCAAGGTATGGGGAGATCTTGTTAGGAAAAATTTGTAGCTTAATGGTTTAGCAGTGCAGGGATGCTTTATTTCCCATGAAAAGCACCCACTTGAGCTTTAATGTATACACACACTTGCTTCACAGCATTAAATTGCTTATCTTGATTTTCCTTAAGTTTCCTGAGCCATGGCAAGCTGTGTGTCTGCCCAGCCGTTAATGACTTCCGCAGGTGCTCTTAAGCTGATCTGGGACTCTGCTGGGTTTGGACAAATGCTGCTCTCACAGTTAAAAACTGATATGAGGTGAAGGAAAGTGCATCAAAAAGCACACTCTTCTCTTCCTAGGGGAAGAGATATCTGGTTCTGAGACCAGCGATTCTGAAGAGGAGGATGAAGATGACGATGGGGAGATTGGAGAGGATGGAGAGAAGCGGAAGAGGCGGCGGGGTAAGGCAGTAGAGATCCCTGTCAGTGCCACCAACCTCCTCTTGTCCAGCAGCTGGTGTCAGAAACTGTAGCCAGAGCCAGGCGGGGAACAGTGGAGATGTAGAGCTGCCCTACTGCCGCTGCAATTATCATGCCTCTCCTAGAAACGAAGCTACTTGGTGCTGTCTCTGTAGACAGACGGCTCTGAGCCCGTGTAGTATCTGCTTCCACTCGGGTAGCTGTGCTTGTGGTGACATCCTCTTTTGTGGTGGCTCCCCGGGTGCCGCAAGGTGGCTGTGTGTGGCTTGCGATGGGTGGTGTGGAACTTCCCCTGCTCGCAGAGGTGGGAGGAAGAAGGCACCAAAGATCAGTGGTAGGCAGATGTGGTTTTTATAACCATGGGAATGGTTGGAGGGGAATTTCGGCTGTGGTTTAGGCAAAGGATTCATCTATCTTATGGATGCTCAGTAACTGAGTCTTCTGGTGTCCTATTTTACGTTGATAAAGGAAAAACTTGACCTTTGGGTGTGTTTGTGCTAGCTGAAAAGCTGAATGGGAGCTGCACATCCCTTGTTTGGGAGCACTCTGGAAATCCCATGGTGAAGTTTGCTTTGTCCTACACCAGTGTTAAGCTACTGTGTAACCTCTAAGCCCCAAGGGCTGTTGCTGAACTGCAGGTAACTGTGGACCGTGGGATGCTGTGGCTTCCAGGGAGCTTGATATGCCCCTGGGAACTCTGATATTTCTTCATGGGGAGCAGAGAAGTCAAGCCCAGTGCTACACTTCAACTTCCAGCTTCTCTAGTAAACTAACTGTGACATTCAAACTGCCTTCCTGTCCTGAAGCACCCACATCTGTCTAAAAATTCCTGTTAAAGCATTCTTGCTTTAGATGTACTCTTTGTTATCAGTCCAAGTAGAGTTGTAAGTGACCTTTTATTGTGCCTTTGGTGATAGTTGTAACAACTTTTACTTAATTTCTCACCTTTTGGTAATTTCTAGAAGCAAAAAGGTTGACTGCTGTCTCCATCAAGAACTAAGTCCTACCCACATCTCCTCCCAAGAGGAGACCACCTTCAAAATGCTGCTTGAAAGGAGCAGAGGGTGAAGTAACTGACATAATTTCCAAACAAGCTGTTCTAGTTTAAACTTTCCAAAGTAAGGGTGCAGCTCAGCAGAAGAACACACAGCAACTGTCCCTGCGTAATCTGATTCCACCTTCTAGAGGGAAAAATGCACATTGCTGTGTACATGAGATTGGAAAGGACTCCTGGTCACTGAATCCTCTGCTACTGCAGATATCCACAGTCTTCTCCACTACGATCTGGTGGTCTGCTGTTGTCGCTTGAAACAGAAGCTGCCTTGGCATGTCGTTTTAAGCTGTAGGCTGGTTAAGATGGGTTTTAACTGAAGCGTCTTTCTGAGCATGCTATTTTGTGCTGGGGAAACAGTGGCTTTGCAAGCTGAGTCTGGGAGGGGTCCTGGCAAATGCTTCCTGATGGGAACCTGGGCCTTTTTCAACTAGGTTGCTGACCCTTCTGGGTTTCTTTCCTTTAGAACTAACTTCCCATCTGCATGTTTCTCCGTCTCTGGGTTTTTCTGTGGGATGCATTTCTGTTTTCCAGGCAGTAGCAGCAGCAGTAGTTCAGACTCCACATGCTCTGTCATAGAGAAACCTCTGGATAAGTCCTTCACTAGTGAGTGGGAGCTCTTAAGTCCTTTAAGCTTTGGCCTTTCCATAATTGCACACTCCATTTTGCAATGCCGCACTCTTCCCTGCTGTGTCTGTTGGAAAAATAAACCTGAACTTTTAACTCTGCTAAAGCATGCCTTTCCTTTGCTGCTTCCATGCTTGAAACAGTTGTTCAGTGTGCATACTGTTAGCCAGATACATGAGAATAAGAAGCAATTAAGTGTGCTGCTTGAAGAAGACCTAAAGACAATTGAGAAATAATAGGTTAAAAAAAAAGTTTGTAACTTCTGTGTTAAACTCTCTCTCTAAAATATCAGGGAAAAGTCTGAGCTAACTTTTTACTGGGAGTTGCTACAGTATGAGTTTATAACAGGGACAGCTAGACAGGTGAAATGGGTTGTGCTATGGTATATTGGACTCTGCCCTCTCAAAAGTAGTTTTGGAGAAAATGAATGGAGCATTCAATGATCAAGCAACACAAGGTTTATACCTGCAAAAACTCACTTGATTGATTTGCTTTATTTTGTCAGTTACTTAAGTCCTTGGTGGTGGCTGGGGTTTACCTGCCCCATGACATGGAGTTCTCAGTCAGTGTGGGACTTAGTTCAAAGGAACAGAGGATGTAGATTTGGCTCTAGCATTGAGGGCAGCCTGGTCTGCTCCTGGTCAGAGAGATGCTCTGTGCCTTTAAAAACCCTGCAATCAATTAGTGATGACTGAAGAAACAAGTCGCATCTCAGGATGTTGCTTGTAGGGACTTCACCCACTGTTGTGGTTATCCTGTATAGATGCAGTCCGCTCCTTCCCGTGTGGAGGGAGGCTGGAAAATATTGCTACATACTTAATCACATTTCTTCTAGTTATGTTAGTGGAAAGCATCAGCTCAGAGAACGTGTGGAGGCAGGTTAAGAAGGGTGACAACCTAAGGCAGACCTTTGGTGGGTCATGCAATGGTAGGCTTGGAATCTGCTTGCTTCAAACTTGCTCTTTCAAAGCTTGCTTGAAACCTGAATTTTTGATTTGGATGAGGACAGTTAATAGCAAACCGCTGATGTGGCAGCGGCTGGATGAGCCTGTCTGCTGCGGTTTGGAGACAGCTCTGTTGTGGAAGCTGCCCCAGGCTTTTGGTGCTGAGGAGAAGTGTGGCTGGGTGGCCTGGGTTATTGACTGTCCTCACCTGTGGCCCTTTTGCATGTGGTGTCTCATTATCCCTTTCCTGTCTTGCCTTTTTTGCTGCACTTGCTTGAATAACCAAAACTGACAATATACCTCTATGGAAGCATCAGTTACTGCAAATTAACGTACTAATACCCTGTGTAATTATAATAAATGGAGAAATCTTTTGCGGAGACTCCCTATGTGCAACTGTCAGGTATCTTGCAAAGAATTGGCTTGGAAAATTGGTTAAAATTTAGAACATGCCTTCCGTATGCCAACATTTTACAGGTAATGTAACAGAATTGGCTACCTTGGGGTTGGGGAAAGCATTAAGTCTCTTATTCAAGAAGAATTCTATTGTCTTTAATTGTTTCTTAGGGCATGATCTTTGCGGCAGGCTCGTAATGTCACATTTAGATTCTACATTGCATTGAATGGGCAGGAGAAAGCCAGAGTGAGCTGAAGATTATCCTGGATGTGCAAAGCACTGAAGTACAGAAACTTTATCTGCTTTAGCATAAAGTCATGATGTGTTAATGTTTGCTCTAATGGAGTGGGTTTTAGTGGTGATTATCCTGTGCTTTCTACTCTAGCAACATGCATAAAATTAATGCTTGTTCTGATGCTGATGATCTCTGTCCAAAATGATCAAAGCAATAATATATTTTCTTTCTTCCTATTTTTATGCATATGCTGCCTCTCTGCGATTTACTTTCTACTTCCTCCTAATGCAAGATCAAGCAGGTTGGTGCAATTGATTTCTGCCTCCTTGTAATACAATTGCAGAGCTTGTGAAAGGGTCTTACAGCTTAGTTTAGTTCACCTTTTTCTCTAAACTGAGTATATATAGGACTGCGTACTAAGAGTAAGAAGCCTTTATCTGGCTTCTCTCTTTTTATATGATGATCTCTGTACAGCATTTTCAGAAAGCTGCTTACTCAGACTAAAGAGGTTTTTCTTTTCACTGCAGATCCAGAAACAAGTGCTTATTATCTGATGCCAAAGTTTAGCAAGTGGAAACTAAGACATTGTTTGCTGTAGTGCTGAAGTCCTTACCTTGCACAAAACTAATTATATTCTCTTGTGTTTGTGAACATGCATACAGATATGTACATGTGTGCATGCACGTTTACAAAGACACTGCATTTTGTCTGCTAGAGGTCATATATGTATGTAAAGTTGAATGCCATGAAGACTGGAGGGAAGAGAAGCCTTTTATTGAACAACAAGGTTCTTGAGCATGTTCTGATCATGTGTACTATGTCATTGGAAACAGTGCCTTGACAGTCAATGGCTTCTGGTAGTTTCTAGGCATCTGGCGTCTTTTTTTTTTTTTTTTTCCCTGTCTGGAGAAGGGCAAAACAAGAAGCTGAAGGATTCACTTGTAGTGAATAAAGGGAGATTTGGGACTTGTGGGATCTCTCTGCTCACCTGCCTTAGGCACTCTTGGGATTACAACAAAAGTTGACTCAAGACTTGCAGACTGACTTCTAAGAACAGCAGCCTTACTTTTTGTTTCAAAATCACAGGTGTTTGGGACTAACCTTTCAGACCGATTGGTTCAGCGAGTTGCTCTGGCCACTTCCTTTGTAACTCTCTATGAAAGTACCTGGTTTGCTGTAGTAGTTACACTATGAAGGCACAATGGATAAGTCACAGCAAACATCAGTACTTTCAAATCTGTGGGTAGTCACCACTACGTAGGTTGAATTCCATCAAAGTTTCCTTGGTTGCCTGTTTTGTGTGTGTGTGGTGTTTTTTTTTTTTTTCATAGGGCTGTTCTGAATTTCCCTAGTCTCTGTATTTTTATAGCAGTGCATTCTTAAAATATCTGGGTGCTGACTTTGTGGTGGGTAAGCCCATAATGAGAGCAGTGAATAATGGGTGTGGTGGGGAGGGTGATCTGAAATTTGGGTGGACTTGAGTAGTGCCTAGCTTGGAGCTGACATCTAATTACATTAATTTTTGTTAAATGCAAGTATTGAATCTGAACTTGGAAAAAAAGCTGTGATACACAGGATGTCTTATTTTTCTGTGAATTAATTTGTTTTCACTGTCTCTTCAAAAGGCAAAAAGAAAGTTTCTCCTGATAAGATGGTAGAGATGCAAGCAAAGATTGAAGAGGAGAGAAAAGCTCTTGAAACAAAGCTTGATATGGAAGAAGAAGAAAGAAATAAAGCCAGAGCTGAACTGGAGAAGAGAGAGAAAGACTTGCTTAAAGCCCAGTGAGTGCCCTGCTCTGAGCAGTTTGCGTGGTCACGTGGGTTTTTCCTTCCTTAATCTATAACTCAGGTATGGATATCAATATCTGGAGAAGCATGGCGAGGTGCCTGTCAAACTGTATAAAGTGAATGTCAGCTCTTGCTATTATCAAAGCAAAAGAGGAGCTTACTCTGCTTTCAGAGTTTAGAGGACATGGAAAAGACAAACTTTATCCTTTTGCCACTTGTTTCTTCTATAGCCTAGAAACATAAATGAGTTACCCAAACCGTGGGGACCTGTGAAGAGCAGCAGTACTGCCTGCTCAATGGGCAGTAGCTGTGCAGCAAGCCAGGATTCCTGCAGCCCACTGTCACAGCATGTCGCTTTGGGTGTAGGGCTTCTCCATTCTGGAGCTCAAAAACTGCTGAGGTTGTGCTGGCTGCTGCAGACGGGACAGTCCTGCTGTCAGACGGCTCCAGCAGCAGCCGGCGTCCCTGCTTTGCATCGCAGCCGCCTTGATCTCTGCTCGCTTCCCTCCCGTTTCTGTGGCTGCCTCTGGGCATCGCTGTGCACCCGGGCCCTGGGCAGCCGGCGACACCGCTGGTGTCCGCAGCCCCTCGCGGAGGGGATGTGCAGCAGAGAGACTTGTCACAAACACAACCAGGCCAGCGGGGGAAGCGATGGGAGCTGGAGCTCAGGGAACTCCCTGCAGTCACTTGCACTGCCTCACCCCCTCTTAAACCTGTGTCAGCAAGACAAGTTTTTCCAGCCCTGTGAATGCTGTCTGGGCTGTAAAACTGAGCTGGACCTGCTGCCTTGTGAGCACTGTAGGGCTGGAAGTTTACATTTACCTGTCTCTCTAGACAAGAGCACCAGTCCCTGTTGGAGAAACTATCTGCACTGGAGAAGAAAGTGATTGTAGGAGGAGTGGACTTGCTGGCAAAAGCAGAGGAGCAAGAGAAGCTTCTAGAAGAATCAAATATGGAACTGGAAGAAAGAAGGAAGAGAGCAGAACAGCTTCGCAAGGAGCTCGAGGAGAAGGAGGTGGGGTTACATGCAGTAGCTGGTTGAAAGCAGTGATGGCAGGACAGCCATGTGTGCCTTGGCACTGTGCACGGGTGGGATGTGGCTCTGCCCTTTGGAGCCACGCGTTGGCACCGCAGTTGCTGTGGGTCTGAGCCAGCCTGGTTAAGCCACGTCATTGTGCCCTTGGCAAATGCTTTGTTTTGTCCAGGTAGTTTCTCCTCTTGTTAATACTATTGCAGATTTTTTTATATTATGTTAATGTGTGGATGTCTGTGCTAAATGCTGCACACAGCAAGAACGCTTGGACATTGAGGAGAAGTACACCAGCCTCCAGGAGGAAGCACAGGGGAAAACCAAGAAGCTGAAGAAAGTTTGGACCATGCTTATGGCTGCAAAATCAGAGGTTAGTGTCTGGAGTCCTCACCTTGTGGTGCCGTGAGTGGCTGTACCTGGGAAGGGTAAGCCGTTGGCTCTGTAACACTGGGAAAAGTGCCAGAAATGTCTTTCTGTGCTGTTTAGCTCACATTATTCAAAAAGACCTAATTAAGTCTGGTGTCAGAGCTTCACAGAGGTGTGTTATAGAGCTTTTCTTTAAGCCTGGCTGAGGGGCTCTGTGTGAGACCCTGAGATGTTCAGAACTTCAAGGAAAAAAACACTGGTTATTTCTGAAACAAAATAAAAGTAGCTTGCTGGTAGCCCAGTCTCCTGCTTTGCCACAGCCCAAATGCTCCTCTGCTCTTTGTCTGTCCTTTCTGCCCCTTGCCCTCGTTGTCTCTTCCTCAGTCACACTGGATCAGTGAATCTCTTGGATGACATTTAGAGTTCCTGTTTCACGAAAATTGCGTTTTGTCTTTGAGATCAGAGATTTTCCTTGAAGTCTGCCAGGGATGTAATTTGTCTGCACCTCTTCCTCTGCTCTTAGCTGAGGAAGTGCAGAGCCTGGACTGGCAGAAGGCTAGTTTCATTTTTATGAAACTGAGAACTTAATGCTATTGTCAGCCATCTCTGAGCTGGAACGTTTCAAAGGGTTTATACTTCAGAGATAAATATTCTAGTACTTATAACCAGAGTTTACTTTTGTTTCCCGAAAACCTTGTATAGGCAGAAGACTCTCTTAGGCTGTTACCATGTCGTAAGCTCTGCCTCTCAAATGCCTCCTTTGTCTTCAGATGGCAGATCTGCAACAAGAGCATCAGAGGGAGATTGAGGGACTACTGGAGAATATTCGGCAGCTGAGCAGAGAACTTCGCCTCCAGATGCTGATCATAGACAACTTCATTCCTCAGGACTACCAGGTACAGACAAAGACGCGATGCCTGCGGCTCAGGGCTGGGCTGTGCGTGCCGAGCTCTCTGGCTGTCACTCCGTCCAGCAAACGGAATGAGTTGGCTTCTTTTTGTGGGGTGTTGGCACTGAACTGATGGACAGCTGTCTGCCAAGCTGTAGCCTAGATGAGTCGGGGTGTGTTGCTGTGACTCAGCTGAGCAGCTGCAATTCGGTTGCGTTCATGTGTTTGTGCCATTGTCTGGATTGTTAGAACCAGGTGATGCTGAAGTAGGAAAAGTCGCTTTTGTCAAGTGAATCCTTGTAACTTGACAGACTTCTGCTGAAGTTCGGTTGGAAGAAGTTCAGAATTAGCAGGTGTGTGTGGCTCTAAAACCAGCACAGTGGTGTGAATAACGAATGCAGAACGGCTTGGTTGTATTTCTACAGAGTTTTGATGACTCTGGCCTACAATTCCATGGTAATGGAATCTGGTTTAGAGAAGCGGTTTATAATGTGTCGGGGGTTATAAGCAGAGGGATAAACTAACCTCAGTTCTCTTGCAGCATATTTTCCTAATGGTTTAAAAGAAATCATGTTCACTATGTATTTCATTGGTATATTCACTGTGTGCTCATGCTCTGGGTCTGTTCAAAACCTCTTTTTTCCACTGTGAAGTTGTACTTGCTAATGTCTGATATAATATTAATACAAAGTAGTAAGACTGAACTTGGAACTCTTCACTTGTTTTCTTTGCAACCCCCAATGTTCAGAAAAATCATTATGAGCTTAAATATGATCCAAACTAATAGAAAACATAAAAGCTATTTCCCTTAATCTTTCATGTTTTTTCATATTACTGTGTGGTTATTGGTATCCTGATGGCATTGGCATGATGGGAAACCCATGCTTTAGTGGAACTCTAATATATACAATTTGGGAGTGGTATTTTTCTGTAGCCTTCAGAGCATAAATGAGGTGTTTGAACATGGCACAGCTGTCCTGACAAAAATAACTTGGAGTGGTCAAAACTGTTCTTAAGCAGCTTGTCGAGGCCTTTAGGGATGTATGTTTTGGAAACTGTGTCTAGAGTGTAGGTTGCGCAAGTCTGTAACAATTACTGTTCTAATTTCTTTCTAGGAAATGATTGAAAACTATGTTCACTGGAATGAAGACATTGGAGAATGGCAGCTGGTAAGCGGAGCCTGCTGGCTCGTGTGCACGCTAATGTTAGCACCAGCCTCTGAGGAGCTTAGTTGAGCCCAGAAGTGAATTGATAAAGCTGTGGTCAGTTTTACTGTGCACAGAAGATTTTACTGACAGACTTTTCTTTCTTTAAGAAATGCGTTGCCTATACAGGAAACAATATGAGGAAACAGACGCCTGTCCTGGATAAAAAAGAAAAAGATGTGAGTGTCTCTTTGTAAATGTGTATTGAACTGCACGGGTCTGAGTTCTGCATGTTCCTACCACTGCTTATTTATAGGGAAACTGTCCTATTTTAGTTTTCCCTTGAAGAGACGAGTCTCTCTAGTGTTACAAAAGCACCGTTGATCAGTGTATAAAATGATTCTGATATTTTGTGGTTTTTTCCTGGTTTTTTTTAGCCCTTTGAAGTGGACCTTTCCCATGTTTACTTGGCTTACACTGAGGAAAGCTTGAGGCAGTCTCTGATGAAGCTGGAGAGGCCGAGGACTTCGAAAGGAAGATCCAGGCCCAAGACGGGTAGAAGGTGAAGAACTTTGGAGTATCTGTATGTAACGGGGGATTTATTCAGGGAAAGCCTTAAGTTTGTGCATGCAAACTTACCTTAAGTCTCTTGCTTAATGAGGAAACACTAAAATTTTACGTGGTATAAAGTTTACTGATGCCAAGTGAAATCTCTTTACTGTGGTAAAATCTTGTCTGGAAAGGCTTGTCTGGGGATTTTTCTGCTGCCCTTTTGCTGCATTCCCCCCTTGCAGCTTCTTGCTTTATTTTACTGTGTCTGTGGTTCGGTTTAACATCTGACACGCTGACAGCGCATATACTGCTAGTTCTGGAAAGTGTGTGCTGTTGGGGAAGGCTTCAGCGTGGGTTTTCTTGGTTATTTTTGGTTGGTTTTGGAGAGCAACATTGTGTAGTTTTGACTTGAAATGTGGCTGGTCCCCATCTTTCCTAGACAGCGTAATGATGCGTGTGGTGATGTTTTCCCCTTTCCTTTCTGCTCTCCAAACAGAAAACGTTCGGCAAAGCCAGGAGCTGTCATTGACTCTCTGCTGCAGTAGGTGTGACCTGTTCAGAATTGCCGTAAAAATCAGTGAGTGTGTAAGATTTGGCCAGAATGTGGAATTCGGGAGACAGCACAGTTTGACGTGGCTATAAAATCCATGCCTTGCTGGTATGGATCTTCCTTTTAAAAAAAAGTATTTTTCCTTAGTTGCCCATATATTGTATGTTATATTAACATAATATTAAACTGGTATATATGATGGTTGTGAAATTCCATGTGTTAAATGTGTTGTGCAGGGAAGCTATCGTTGGCAATCCTTGTTGAAATGTATAGAAAATAAGGGTTCTAGATGTGTGTTTAAGTGCTAGGCATGTTAGCTCAAAACGGTTGAAATCCTAGAATTTAAGGCTGGTAAATCTGATGTATGCCCTGCTTTGCACATAACTGGCAGCTTTCACTATTGTCCTCTGTTGCACTGATCTGTGTTTGTGGTTGCTGCAAACCTTTGAATTAAGAGCATCCAACCCTTTTATTTAAATATTCTTCCCTGTGGCTGTGAACCTGATGGTTTTGTGTGTCAGATACACAGTCCTTTTCCCTTTTGCTGTCTGGCTGTACCAGGGAAGTAGTTGGGTTGGGGAAACATGAACTACAAAAACCTGAGATGTGTGGGAGGGACCATGCTCTGTTTAAGTGCAACAGAAAACAAGTGTGTCCAGGTAGCGCTTTTATTTTTGTCTGTTTGCGTGTGATTTGCTGGCGCTGTGGGGAGTGAGGCCTTTGATGCAAAGGCAAAATAAAGCTTTTTTTTTTAAAACTCTTTTTAAGGCTGTGTTGCAGCGTTGCTTTGGCTGCTTTTTATGCTTCTGAGCTGGATTTTTTTAAATGTATGTGAATTGTTTTGTAATCTGAACAGCAGAGATTATTTAAGGGCAACACTAATACCAGGACTTGGCATCAGCCTCGGCACTCTGAGCATCATGGCTCTGTTTTCTCATCCCTGCCTACCAGGGCACTGGACCAGTGCTCCAAACTGAGGATGAACTGGACGTTCCTCTATTGAAACAGGTGTGAACTGTCCAGTTTTCCCAGAACAGCAACATCCCCTGAAATAGCTGCTGCTGTTTGTGTTGCTGTGTAGACTGTGTCATCTCGGGTTTCTGGCTTATGCTCAGAGAGGAAAAAATTCTGGTGTCTCATAATAACCATTTATTTGTGGTGGCTGCTCGTTTGCTTTGATATTTATGCTGCTAATAGACACATAATCACTTTAATATGTTGCTTTTGTGTCGCAGAAAATGTGTCTCCTTTGGATTGTGTGTGCTTTGTAACTCTCAGCTGCAGGCACCTGAACAGCTCCCGTGCCAGGGCACTGGTAGTCGGCTGTAACTTCTGTGTCATCTACGTGTTAACTACAGGTTTACAATTACAGTTACTAATGAGAGAAACAGAGTCCTTAAGCCTGACAGAACAGACAGCTCCTTCGGTGCGCTCAGTTCTTGCTGGTAGCCACATTTGCAATTACCGCAATGTTCTTGTGAAGCACTTAAGAGTAGTTAGAAGTTGATATCCCTGTCTTACTGTCGTGATGTTGAACTGGATGTACCCTGTGACTCTGACAGGATCTATAACAGTTAAAACTGGCCTTGTAAGGGCATATTTTGCTCTGGAGATCTATTCTGTGCTATTGGAAATGAGCTGTAAGCTTTTTCCCTGTGTTTTTAAATGTGTTTTTCAGGATCATGACCTAGAAGAACATACTGCCCTCTATTAGGGTGGGCAGGGAGTCCACACGAGATCTGGCTTTGTCACCTGAGGTCAGAGAAGACACAGATAGAAACACTCCAGCCTAGCAGTTCGAGGTGTTAGGGAACAAACTTTTCTAGCAAGGGGTAAATACTCAGAATGTTCGTTTGATGTAGTTGGTTTTACTCTTGCAGAGCCGACCTGACTTGGAATGTGCTTGGATAGAGTCGGATTATCTTGTGTTTCATATTTCTCAAACAAGACAGACTGGAAATGGTTTAAATGCTGTTTTGTCTTAGGCCTGCTGTCAGTTCTTGGCCCAAGCAAGGCCAGGGATAACTGTTTCCCTTTTGTGTTCTGTCTTGTTGTGCTAAGATTTGTTGAATGATCTGTTTTTAAGGGAGTTTCTCTTGAACTGTGTTGTCAAAAAGACCATTGGAAAGTCTTTTACCTGACAGACATCAGTGGCTTAAAGATACCACTGTGAACCATGGCACTGCATTTAAAAATATTTAAAACTTAACTGTAAAGGCACGTGCTTTATGATTTAATGTTTCAATCCTGCTGCTGAAAACAATAGTACTCTACATATTTAAGTGAGCCTTGGAGCAGAGAAAACACTAAATAATTGCTTGCACACCTTTGTAATTGGAAGGTTGGAGAAACTGGCTGTAACAGTCTGTTACAGGGGCTTGGAGAACAAATTATTTGCTCTTACAAGAGGAGTTTATTTGAAGTGGCACAGTGTTCTGTCAGCTTGGTTTACCTTTAAACACTGTGTTTTGTTGAAGTTCTGTTTTACAACCAGGGAGTCTGGCTTGCAGGTTTGTTTACTATATGGGCCCTCTCTGTAGCCCTGGACAATATGTCGAATGGGCCTATAACATGTTTTAATGAGGAGGAGGGTTGGTTTTGTGGGGTGTTTTTAAGAGCTTAATACAGCCATTCTCATCCCAGGTCAGTATGAGCTCTAAAGTATTTATCAAATCATATTACCGTAATATATATCTTATGTGTGCTCATCTGTGCATCTTGCTACCAGAAGATTCCCCTCGTTCCAGAACATGGACCTTAACATTGAGGTTTTTGACACTTTATGTTGTTTAGTGTTGTGTAAATGAATTTTTATATTTAACTTGTTCCTGATCCTTTAAGAGGAGGGGAAATGGTCCTTAGTGCCTTTCACTGACTGCACGTGTCCAGCTTTCACCTTTCTCCACAGTTCTGCTTAGCTGGTCCTGTATATAAGAAAAACTGCTAGTCTGTCTGTGTGATTTGTCTTCCTATTTATTGGTTTTCTAACTCTGTTTATTTCTGATTAATCTTTGTTTCACGATTAAACTTTATTCATTACACTGTATATATCAGTATTGTGTCCCTGGAGCATGTTCATACCATGAAATAAAATTCTTGATTCCTAGTTCCACCTCTGTGCATGGTTTTCAGCTTTATACATAGCGTGTAACTCGGTTGAGTCAGAAGATATGTCAGGAAGGGCAGCGAGAATGCTGGAGGTCAGTGGGCTGAGGGTGGGATGTGGATGATGAGCTGTGCCCTGAGCAGCTCCTTGTTCAGGCCCAGCCTTGCTGGGCTTGGCCTGAGCGGCCGCTGCGGAGCAGAGCAGCCCAGCTGAGCCAGGGTGCTGCCACAGCAGCTTCTCGTCCTCCGAAATCGTCGCTGCTGCCTGTTCTGCCTCTTCTTGAGTCTGAGTGCTGCACCGATGCTACATCTGGGGAGAACTCAGCTTCTCACCCTGTTCTGCCTTTCAGTGTCCTTGTGCTGTCACACCCCGTGTTCACGCAGATGGGATGAATTTACCTGCAGCAACTGGAAATGGTCAGCTCTGTTTCCTTTGCTGCATAAACCGTATTGGTCTGCAGTGCGTTTCTTCCTCTGGAAGACACTTCAGCCTCCTTGTGCAGCAGGTAACAGGTTTTTTTTGTGGTCTGTTAACTTTGCAGCTCCCCTGAGTGCTGTGACTCAGTTAATGCACGAACCAAACCCTGCGCAGTCCCGGGACTTTCCCAAGTGCTCTCCCACGCTGTGCCAAAGCACATGGTCAAAGGGTAGACACCGAAATACCTGCAAGGCTCCAGCCCCCTGTGCTAGAGAAAGACTTCAACTGCCACCCATGTCTCCTGCAGGCTCGAGTCATCCCTCCAGCTGTGCAGTTTTGCTCCCTGTTGCTGTTTCTTTTGTTGCTGGAGCCTCTTTACTCCTGGGCCACAAAGGGCAATGCCAGACTATAGAGTGAGGGGGGACCTGTGCTCCTGGCATCTCCCGTCTCAGCTCCAGCACACACTCTGCAGTTCACAACTTTCAGCAGTGCCCTGTTTGTGGTCTGGCTCCTCCACTCTGGCTTCTCTTGGGCTTTTTCTTCTGCTTGGCCCTGACCCCATAGCAGGGCAAATTGCTTTGGCAACTCTTGCCAGCACCACCCTTATGCCAGTGGACCTTGGGCTCTGTTCACCGTAGCTCCATGTTTTTCTGTAGTAACCTGTTGCTGCTCAACTCTCTGGAGTCAACGCTGCCTCTCTGTGCCCTGGTTTCCAACCCAGTCACAAACTTGCTCCTTTCTGAGAACGTGGATAGAAAATAGCACAGAATCACAGACCCCGTTCCTTCCCTCCCTGCCCTGCGGTGTCCCCGGGCGCTTGTCCCACACCTGGGCATCTCTGCTGGTCCTGCAGCCCAGTGCCCCAGGATCCAGCACCCCGGAGCTCTCGCATCTCCTGTGCTCTCCAGTTTCTGGCCAAGCAACTTCTAATGCGATGCCAGCAGATTTAGTCCAAAAATACATTTATTTAGAGAATTATTATAAATAATCTTTGAAAAAATACAGCGTCATAGTTTAAAAACAAAGAAAACCCCGTGTTTTTTCCCTTTGAAGCTCTAGACTTTTACTAATCGTTGGAGGACTCTGCGTAAGTTCAGTAGGAAATTGTTCAGTGATATAGTGTTGCCTGCGGCCACGGGACACGGGGCCTGCAATAGGAAGAAAAAAATGGCCATGAGGACACTTGTTGGAAGAGCTGGTTCTCCAGTGTGGCCTTGCCTGCTGATGCTGGTAGGGAGAGGTTTGGGTGAGAGCAAAAATAGTGACCAAGGGAGCAGCTCAGAGGCTGAGGGCTGTACAGCCCCAGCCGGGGGGCCTTGCTGTACCTTGAGGGCTGCGCTTTTCATTTGGAGCAGGCTGAGCAGGTTCACGTAAATTGCTTCCAAGTGCTTGTGGCAGGTCTGACCCTCCTGAGCGACTGCAGAGGCTTTGCATAAGATCTCCATGTCGTTGTTCTGGAAAGAGACACATGGCTTTTTTAGAAACACTTTTGTACAGTCACAGCTTTGTTAGCAGCAGATTAAAACAGCGCAAATAATAAATTTCTGTTCTAAATGGCAGGTGCAAATACAGCTTGAGATGTTAAAGCTTCTCAAACACTTATGTGCACGTGGGTCCGTTCCAGTCCCTGGTGAGGAAGGTGCCACCAGCCGCTGGCCAGAGGTTGCGGCAGCGTTTGGGGCAGCACTGAGCCCTGTGTGCTCAGAGCATCGAGCTCCCAGTGCAGGTGTGGGGGGGACCCCGTGTTTGGGGAGCTGCTCCCTGTGGGGTCCTGTGGGAACGAAGCTGGTTTGGGTGGGCAGAGGCTCTGCGGGAACAGCAGCAGCCTCCAGGAAGATGTTTTCTTCATCAAGTGCTTTGAGTAAAGTCCCACAGTGGAGACATGTAGAAGATGAGGAGCTAATGAGTGAAGTGCTGGTGGTAATAAGAAAATTATTCAGCTGTCTTCCCTGTGGGATGTTCCGGATGGCACCTCGCTGCAGGTGCCTGAGAGCTCTCCCTGCTCAGGGTTCCTCGGATTCCACCCCAACGGCACCATCGGGTAAGCAGCTCATCCCCCTGGGCACAGCCTGGACTGCGGGTGTTGGGTTGTGCAGCATCCTGGGCAGCTCCTCTGGCTCCCTGTGGCAGGGGGGTGTGGGACCCCCAGAGGGTGCTCAGCCCCCCAGGGGAGGCTGCTGTGCCCCTCGGCTGCCGTGCCCCTCGGCTGCCACCCACAAGGTGAGGCCACCAGCTTTCTGTGCAAACAGGAACCCTGGTGCTGGGGAGCTTGGCTTAGGCAGCAATTTTCAGAGCAGAAGTAGGCTTTATTATCTGCTATTAAATCTCCTGCTGACTCAAGA
Source organism: Caloenas nicobarica (assembly GCF_036013445.1). Taxonomy (NCBI): domain Eukaryota; kingdom Metazoa; phylum Chordata; class Aves; order Columbiformes; family Columbidae; genus Caloenas; species Caloenas nicobarica. The sequence continues at coordinate 1,591,230 of NC_088257.1, forward strand.
GCCTTCCCTAGATAAGGGGCTGAAGAGGGACAGTGCATCTAACCAGCGCTCGAGGTGCTGGCGACAAGGCGCGTGTGGGTGTCTGTGAGATGGTGACACACCGCTCCAAGGCAAGGGAAGAAGTTCCTCTTTTCCTTTCTGAAAAGCCTGAAAAACCCTGTTTGCTGCTCAAACAGCCGCTGCCCGTTCCTGCCTGTCCCTCTGGCCTCCCCCTTGCTGGGTGGCCGGGAGCAGCTGATGCTGCTGGGGCTGCAGGTGGGTGTGGGAAGGTGAGGGCGCTGGGACCAGCCGGGACCAGCCCAGCATCCCTGCTCGGGGCTCGCCATGGGCTCCGTGCTCCTGTGCGCTGCCGCACCGGGATGGGCAGGACCCCAGGGCTTCGTGCCTCCCTCCTGGCTGCCCCTACTCTCCTCTGGCCCCCGGCATCCTCCCCCTGTGCCCACCCATGGCCCCATGATTGTTTTCAAACACAGACAACTTAGTTGTTTTTTTTTTTTTTTCCTCTTACCTTATCGCCTGCAAAAATATTTGTCACGTTCATCTTGTCACAGGAAACCTTTATCAAGACACAAGGGAGAGGAGCGGTCAGGCTTGAGAAACCACTAACACGGGTCCATCCTGACATGTGTGCGCACAGACACACACCCATCTGTCTGTCTGCCCGCTCTCGCTCCCCGGGAGCGCTCTGCCCTGGTGCCGCACGCTCAGCACCTTCCTTTGACTCAGCGTCGCTCTCGCCGAGCGCGGCGGAACGATCTGTCCCTCCCATCAGCGGGCACGGCCAGCCAGCCCTACCTGCGTGTCCAGGAGCTTGCCCAGCAGCGTGATGCTCTCCTTCAGCAGCGTGGATATCTGCGGCACGGCCGCCCCGCGGCCCCGGCACGCTGCCAGCGCCAGCACGGCCAGCAGGACCCGCAGCGCGATGCTCATGGCCTTGCGTGGACCGAACCTCATCAGCTGGCACAGTCTGGATATTTTGGTGATCTATACCTGTGTGTGTGTGCTTTTCTGGAAGAAACATCTCAATTTATGGCTGTGAAATTGCTGAACCTGTAGGAAAAACTTATTTTTCTCTTATCTGCACTTTCCAAAGTTGCTCCTATCCAGTTAGGACAACAGGTCTCTTTTGTAAAAGTCAAGATTTTCTTCTGATCTTGCATTACGTTTCAACATAGGAAATTTCCACCGTAAGATAACGGTGGTAGGAGTCAGGTCACCTTGAAAACTGTGTAAACTGCCTGGTTTGGGGATTCTTCATTTCTCCGTATCCCAAGACTTTCTCTTCACCATGTGGTGAAAGTGCCGGAACTGGGGAGACCACAGATCTGACTGCGCTCAAATAATGGAACTTTGCTGTTGGTTTTTTTTTTTTTTCCTCTAACTATCCTTCAAGCTCTTCCTTCACTCAGATGGCGTTTGATTTGAATATCTCCAAATCATGTGAAGCTTCCTTCATCTGCATAACTATTTTCTGTTGTTATCTTAACCTGCGCCCGGCCGCGGAGAAACAGAAAGCGGCAGAGCCCTGCCTGTGGTTCCTGGAGAGCTGGGGCTCTCCTGCCCAAACGGGACCCCCAAAACGGTGTGACCCTGCCCGGGACACCCTGCAGGACACGGGCGAGGGGCAGGGGGGTGGCTCGGGGTTTCCTGTGGTATCGATGCCCGGAGCGCTCGTGCTCACAGGGGAAATGGGGATTTGTGACTCTGTGTCTCGGGGAGCGGGAGGGTCCCCGGCCCCACGCAGGGACCACCCGAGCGCCGTTTGGGCCACGGGCTCTGCTGGCAGCTCCCGCCAGCGCTGCCGCAGGAAATCGCGCTGAGAAACGAGCTGAGCTGGGAAACTTCGGAGTTTTGTAATAACTAATAGGTATTTTTCTAACTCAAATAGCAACTTGCCATCAGATGCTTGATAAGAGTTTGCGAGTGTGCGATTAATCCAGGAGCAGCCAGACTGAGAGTAATTTTGTTTGTCTGACTAGGAAATGCCCCAGATGAAGTTAGTGCCACTGACTCAGAAAGACCTTTGCGAGGGATTTGCCAGCGGAGAGCTGTGCCGTTTCCTACCTGCACCGCTCGCGATGGAGGGCAGATAAGCGAGTGCGCAGCGGGACCGCGGCACGGTGGCCTCTGCCCGCGGTGGCCTTGGGGACGGGTCCGGACTGGGATGCCCGGAGCCACCTCACTGGTCTGGAATGGGGAGTGGCGGGAGGTTCCTTGCCTAAAAGTGATGCTGGAGAAGGGAATGGAGGTGGTGGTCCCGTGCAGCATAGTAGTTTCCCTGGTGAGCACGGCAGAAAGCTCTGAAGCTGGAGTTAAATGAACAGAAAATGCTAAATTAACAGAAAAATGTAACCTTTGAGCTACTTGGGCTGAATCATGGCGGAAAACTGCATCACTGTGTGATGGGAAAGTCACCAGTGAAGGAAAAATTCCCACGTCCTTTCCCGAGGTGGGGACGCGGCCGGTGGCGGTGACGGCCCCGTTGCTCGCTGCAGGGACGGCTGTGACCCCGGCGTGTCCCCGTCCCTGCCCGTGCCGGGCGTGAGGGTCGTTCCTGGAGCCCTGGCAGCGCCTTTGTTTCGGCCACGGTTCAGGGACGAACCCACTGCTGTTTTCACTACCAAGGGATGGTGCTTGGCTCAGAAACGCCTCTTCATTTTTTTCTCTGCTGCCGTTCTCCTCGTTGTGCTCCGTCGTTCGAAGCGTCTCCCCATCACATGAGGATCGCACCTGGGATCAGTGGCTCGGCTTTCCCTTCCTTTGCTTGGCCCCAGGCCATCCCGGCACAGCCACCCAGAAAGGGCCACGGGGGTTTCCTGGGCACCACGCGCTGGCCAGGGCAGGGTTTTGACTGGCAGGGCCAGGGATGTGCTGCAGTTTTCATGCGTTTCTGTTGCCTCCTGCCGTGGCTGGTGCTGATGATGCTGTGATTTATCCAGAGCAAATCCAAAGGCTGCAGCTAATGCCCCATCGCATGCATTTGTAGCAATCACCCAGTTCAACCCCTGCTCACGCAGGGTCACCAGAGCAGATCGCGCGGGATCCCAGGGGGTTTGAATGTCTCGGAGCAGGAGACTCCACAGCCGCTCTGGGCAGCCTGGGCCAGGCTCTGGCACCTCCCAGCAAAGAAGTTTCTCCTCGTGTTCACATGGACCCTCCTGTGTTTCGGTCTGTGCCCGTTGCCCCTCGCCCTGGCGTTGGGCACCACTGAACAGAGTCTGGTCCGTTCTCTGACACCCCCCCTGAGATACTGATCCCACTGATCAGATCCCTCTCAGCTTCTCTCCTCCAGCTCAACAGCCCCAGCTCTCTCACCCTCCTCATCAGACAGATGCTCCAGGCCCCTCAGCATCTTTGTGTCCCTCCCTGGACTCTCTCCAGTAATTCCTTGTCCTTCTTGAACTGGGGAGCCCAGGACTGGCCCCAGTTCTGCAGATGTGGCCTCCCCAGGGCAGAGCAGAGGGGGAGGATTCAGCTCCCTGCCCTGCTGCCCACACTCTTAATGCGCCGCAGGTCCCGTTGGCCTCTTGGCCACAAGGGCACATCGGTGACTCATGGCCACCCTGTTGCTGACCAGAACTCCCAGGTCCTCTCTGCAGAGCTGCTTCCCAGCAGGTCACCCCCAACCTGTGCTGGTGCCCGGGGTTATTCCCCCCCAGGTGCAGGACCCAGACTTGCCCTTGTTGAACTTCACCAGATTCTTCTCTGCCCTGTCCAGGTCTGGCTGGATGGCAGCACAGCCTCTGCTGTGTCAGCCCTTCCTCCCAGTTTGGCGTCATCAGCAAACGGGCTGAGGCTGCGCTCAGTTTCTTCATCCAGGTCATTGATGAACAGGTGGAACAGGACTGGACCCAGTACCGACCCCTGGAAACCCCGGTAACCACAGGCCCGATCAACCGCTGCAGGTAAGAGGGGAATCAACAGCACAAACCAGGGGCACCAAGAGCTCCTTGTTCAGTAGTTTATTGCTTAAGCCCCGAGACACTTTTATAATGTCAGTGCAAAGTTGAAATGAAAAAAAAAAAGAAAAAGAAAATGAAGACATCCAAATACATGGTAATTTGAATATATTAACTTTGTCATATTACAAATATTTAAATAGAGGGAAGAACAATAAATTACCAATCAGCACACATTCATTTGTTGTCATGGAAAGGCAATTAGGCAATACTAGTTCCCTAAGAATGAGGTAGCATTATTTTAAATATTACTCTATTCAACAGGACTACTCTTATATAAGTTAAAAATAAGACACCTATTCTGAATACTGGCTTTTCCTTTTTGTTTTGAGTCCCAACTGAAGGAAAGATTTCAACAGCCAGGACTCTCTGATCTTGAATATTTAGATTATGCACTATAAAAATAAGTTATTTAAATAAAATATAATAATAAATAAACTCTAGAAGGATTATGCCAATGAGCACCCATTAGAGCTGAAGTTATCCTACAGACTCTCCTGGTTTTCAGTATTAATAATTTAAAAGCCCACGTACAATATAAAAGACACGTTAAAGGGTTCGTTAACAACCCCTCCCGCCCCGGTTTCGCTCTCGGACGCTGCACTTCCCCGGCTCTGCTCCCACCTGAGCTGCTGGAGCCACTTGTTAGCAAAAAATGCATCATTTCAGCCTAGATTTTGATCTCTTTAGGAAGAGAAGATGATTAAGAAGAAGCCTCCCTTCACTAAGAGGAACAGGAAGCAGATAAGTTGGTTTTGGTTTTGGTAGGCGCTGCAGGAGATGAACGAGTTAAAGCTCGGCGTCCTCAGCTGCCTGGTCCAGGCGCGATGCTCTGCCCCTCCCCGGTGATGGGCAAGCCCTCCTGCAGCCTTGCTGGGGTGACATCCCTCCCGAGGTGTCACATCCATCCCAAGCGGTGACATCCACCCCGTGTCTAACACGTGGCGCTTGGACAGAAAGCTGGGGAGACGCCGGGCACCAGCCGGGAAGGGGACACGTCCCATCGCAGCGGGGCCATCCCGGGTGCCCGGGGTACCCGCAGGGACTCGCTGTTGGGGTTGCGGTGGGTGCGGCGGGGTCGGGGCAGAGCTGGGGAGGTGCGTGTAACGAGGAGCAAAACAAACTCTGCAAAACCTATGTGAATTGCTGCCAGCAGGAAGACGTGCGGCAGCTCTGGCCGGAGCGGTGCCCGTCTCACTGCGCGGCTGTGGCCAGGCGCCTGTACAGCCCCTGCGTGAAGTTCCCCAGCTCCGGCAAGAAGTTGCGCAGGTAGATCTCGTTTTCATTGCTCAGGGAGCAGCTCTGGGGAAGGAAAAGTGGAAATACGTTAGAGCTGACAGCAGGATTCAGCAGCTCAGACTGCAGGTAGCCAGGCTACCAGCCCAAGCAGCTGCTTTGTTTCCATTGCCTCTGTCTCCCACATAAATAATTCAGCAAATAATTCAGTGAAGAGTTGCGAGGATGCTGCCCCAGGAGGTTGGGAATTTGCCCTTTGCTCAGGACAAGCACCTGGCCCCGGTGCTCAGCGGTGTGACCCCTCGTGGCCGCCGGCCCGGGGTGCTCGGGGTGCTCAGCCTCTTCCCACAGAGGCAAATTCTCCTGCAGCACCGTGCGGGTCTGCAAAGCCCAGGTCTGGCCCCATGCAAGGCAGCAAATCCCAGACTGATGGGTCCTGCGGGTGCATCTGGGGAGCCGGCACTGAAATGGGGCTGGCGCGGGGGCACATGGGGAGCAGGAGCTGAGCTCCTCCTTACCCTGCTGCCCTGCAGGCTCTGCAGGTTGGTGATGAACAGCTCGTAGTCTTTCTTGCACTTGGTGACTTTGGTGAGCGCGGTGGCAGCCTGGCACAGCAGCTCCTGCTCCGACAGCTGGTGAACACAGAGGAGGAGACATTGTTAGAGACACGGAGTTGATATAAGTTCATGCAACTTGTCCAGGGCTGGTTGGGGATGACTTCCTACACCGCTTCCATTTTATGGCTGCAGTCGCGGCCCCGTGTGGTGACTCGGGCCCTGGGCTGTCCCCAGGGGCCAGGGGAGCTGGGGACAGAGGTGGCGGCTGCAGGCAGGTCTCATCAGCCACACGCTTGCCCCCAGCGACTGGCACTTGAGCAGCTCCTGCTCCTTGACTAATCAAGCTGCCTCTGCTATGCGGGCTGTGCACCGCGGTGGGGAGGCTGCCGGCTAAGTCTGTGTTTATCGTCAATGTGTTTTCCATCTCTCTCTCTGTAATCTTTTACCTTTTGATCCGTGAAGGCGACCTGAGCCACTCGGGTGTCATTGCAGGGAACCTGGAGAAGCGACACAAGGGAGAGTTCGTCGTTAGGAGATCTTCATTACGAGACCGTCCCCGAGGAGCCGCCAGCTGCGCCCTCCCCCAGGATGGGACACCGTGTCCCCATCCCTCTCCGGCGGGACACGGCGCAGATGCACCCGGGTGCTGCCGCCACCGAGATCCGTCTTTGAGCGAGTTGTTTCAGAACAGAGTCCTGGGCAGACGGGATCCAGGTTTGCACAGCACTGGCAGGGTGTTTGGGAAGGGGCAGAAGGGTCCCCGGGTGCTCAGCGGGTGCTATGGACCAGCACAGAGCAGGGACCCCCCCGCGGCTCGCACAGAGCTGGGCCACCATGTCCCTGTCACCACGCTGCCCCAGTCACCGCAGCACAGCTCTGTGTATCAGACAGGGAGGTCTGGGGGAGGTTGCCTTGTCCATCAGCATTTTTTTTCTGCAATGTGCCCAATGTCAGGTGGAAAACTTCACCTGAGCAGCCTCTTGTACCACCAGGTCAAGTAGCGAGCACCTGAAGTCTAGGCTGAAATGGGCTGGGGTGCCCGAAGCACCAAGGAACATCATCATTATCATCATGATCATCAATAGTGTTCCCCTGGTCTGTGAGCAAAGCGAAGCCAGGAGGTGTAGCGGCATTTACCTGCACTCCGGAGTTGAGCTGCTGGATGCGGCGGGTGATCTCCGACAGCTTTACATGGGGAGACGTGGTCGTCAGCGGTCGGGAGGAGCCGAGCTGGAGCAGGGAGAGGAGAGCGAGAGCAGCCTTGAGCGAGGGCAGCATCCTGGCCCGCGGTCCCGAGCGGCTGGGCTGGCTGGCCGGGGCCTCTCTGCCCGGCTGCTGGGCTGAGCCCCGCTTTTATATCCCCGTGGGCTGCCAAATATAGGTGTCTTCCTGTGCTGAGCAGGCGAGACGGTGGGAAGTGCCATTCGCCCCAAAGAAGGGCATTATGTAATGACAGTGAAGACTTTTGGCCTTTAACCAGCGTTATCGGTTATTCAGCTACTGTGCAGATTTTAATCACCTAATTGATAGATGAAGAGATACTGGGATGACAAGTTGAGAATTTCTCTTTGATGTTTGAGGATCTATTTACTATCGAGCATGTTTGTAATGTACCGCATGTGGAAAACCATGAATGTGTGCACGACATAGGTCAAGCCATGATCTTGTGCGCATAGGAAGAGCTGCCGAAGCTTTCCTTGCCTCCGTGATGCAGAAGAGAAACAGTTTTGCAGAAGGACCGGCTCCGGGATGCGTGTGGCTGGATCCCGGCTCCTGCCCGGGATGTCCCTGTCTCACAGGGGGTGACAGGACCCCAGCAAGTCTCTGGTTGAATTTGGAGGCATCTCCCTGCGGTGCGCCGGGAGCCGGAGGTGACCCTGCCATCCAGGTGGGTTTGTGCCCAGGTGCTGCGCCCCAATCATTTGCTGTTATATTTTCTGTCTCGCGTGGAGGACCTCTCCTCCCACACAGCCCATTTTCCCCAGTGGTGGCCCGGAGGACGTGCTGGGACCATGGTGCCCTGTGCTGCAACTCAGCCCTTGCTGGTGGAAAAGGGCATCACAGGTGATGGCCATAATGACAGCAGCTCCTGCAAGCTCAAGTAGCCAAAGTCAGATTCGAAAGAAAAGAAAAAACCTCAAATCTTTTATCAAGATGTTAAACATCTGCAAAGAAACAAAAAAAAATGCTCTCGCATGTAAAGGAAGAGGGGGTTTTCTGGTGTGTGGGTGTTCGGGTTTTAACTAGGACTTGCTCAGCTCTGTAGCACGTATCCCGTCCTGCAAGGACGGCTCCTGCAGCGCCCGGCTCGGCTCTGCGTCTTTCAGCTGGTGCTGTGCCCATCCCACGCTGTCCCACACCATCCTACACCATCCCACACCACCTCATGGCATCCCACGCTGTCCCATACCGTCTGTACCACCCCACACCATCCCATGGGGTCCCACGCCATCCAATACCATCCCACGGGGTCCCACGCCACCCAAGAGAACATCAGAGAATCAACAGTAACTCGGGTGCAAACCGCCATGTCCTCGAGCAGAAAACCAGACACTGACCCACAATTATTTCTCACCATGGCTGAACAGTGATGTTGGCGGGAATTCTGTGGGGAAAAAAACTTGGCTTGCAAAAATGGGTCATTTCCTCCCCAGATTCTTAAATGCTTTTTTGCAGGTGCTGCTGCGAGCGCAGGCGAAGCGGCTGGTGCCGGCAGCACCTCCTGGCTCTGCTCACCCCGGCACCCCAGCGGGGGCAAACCCCATCCTGGGGAGCCCCAGACTTCACCTGCTGCCTGGTCAGAGGTGGGTAAATAGTAATAAATTGTTAAATTAATTTATAAAATGTAGAAACAATTAAGTTTAAGCCTTTGGAGTTTTTTCTGTACTTTTCAGTGAAGTCAAGGTTTTGCATGGCCTGAGGAAGGGCTGAACTTGACATTTCAAACAAACTCCTTCCCATTTCACTGCATTCTTTTTCTACGGGAAGATCTAAGGCTGCGATCACAGAATCACAGAATGTCAGGGATTGGAAGGGACCTCGAAAGATCATCCAGTCCAATCCCCCTGCCAGGGCAGGAACACCCAGGTGAGGTTACACAGGAGGCGTCCAGGCGGGTTTTGAATGTCTCCAGAGAAGGAGAATCCACAACCCCCCTGGGCAGCCTGTTCCAGTGTCCGTCACCCTCACTGGGAAGAAGTTTCTTCTTAAATTTAAGTGGAACCTCTTGTGTTCCAGCTTGAACCCATTACCCCTTGTCTTACTGTTGGTTGTCACCGAGAAGAGCCTGGCTCCATCCTCGTGACACCCACCCTTTATATATTTATAAACATTAATGAGGTCACCTCTCAGTCTCCTCTTCTCCAAGCTAAAGAGCCCCAGCTCCTCAGCCTTTCCTCACACGGGAGATGCTCCACTCCCTTCATCATCTTTGTGGCCCTGCGCTGGACTCTCTCCAGCAGTTCCCTGTCCTTCTGGAACTGAGGGGCCCAGAACTGGACACAATATTCCAGATGAGGTCTCACCAGGGCAGAGCAGAGGGGAAGGAGAACCTCTCTGGACCTACTAACCACCCCCCTTCTAATACGCCCCAGGATGCCATTGGCCTTCTTGGCCACAAGGGCACAGCGATGGCAGGACTGGGCTGCAGCGCTCCACTTTAGTTGATTTTATTAGCCTGAAAAAGGTTGTCTTTCCTGGGCCAGAGCCAGACGGGAGCCGGGAGGTTTCCCATCGCGGGCGCTGGGAGGGAGGAGCAGGAGCTGGTAAGTGTCCAGGGCAGCACAGACCTGTGTGTGTGTGTCCGTCTGTCCCAAGGCCGGTGTCCCCGCGTCCCTTGAGCCACGCTGCCACAGGGGGATGCGCCGTGTCCCCAGGGGTGACACCTGCGGTCCCATCCCCTGCGCCCTGGTGGTCCCGGGGGGGTGTGGAAGCCCCTGGGCTGAGCGCACCCCGTTCTGCAAACCCCGTTCTGCAAACCCGGCGCGGAGAGCGTCACCTCCCCCAAAGGCAGATAAAATCATTCCCCCAAACTATTGATATGGTACAGTGAACCCGATGATGGGAAAAGCTGATATGTATCGATTTGGCTTGTGTGGGTGGAAGAAGATAGCTAGAAAGAGGAGCCCAGTTCTGAGAAACAGCGTTGAGCCGGGGGCTCGGGCGAGAGGCGACGCAGGACAGCGGATCCCAGCCCTTCGGGAGCATCACTGACCTCAAGGGAACCGAACTCGCTCGTTCAGAGCGTCTTTGGCTGCTCTGGGCGTTAAACTTAGCCGTAATTGTGAAATAAGGGAAATTTCTGCCTGTGCATCAGCCCCGGCGCTGCTGGCCAAGCTGCCCTTGCCCAAGGGAGGGGGACACGTGCGGCTGGGACTCCACGTCCCTGAGCTGCTGGGTGAACACAGGGCCCCAAGTGTGTGAACTGGCGCTGAACTGGGTCTCCTCGTCGCAGAAGAGCTGGTTTTGCCTCCAGCCGTGGTCAGAGGCAGGACACAGGCGGCTCCAGGGGGTCCAGCAGCTGGGGGGGCTGCTCCTGCCCCCACTCACACCCCTTGCTCCTCGCAGCCCATTTAAACCAGTTCAAGTCAGTCCCCGGCGAATTCAGAAAAATGATTAAGTGGTCAATTTGGGCGTTGCGATTTTCCCCATCAGGCTCCTCTTGCCCCGATGCGGAGGAGAGGCCGGGGGGGCGCAGGCACATGCTGGGCTGGTGCTGGTCGGACCGTTCTGCAGCTGCAGCTCTGGTTGGTGCCACCAGAAAACTGAGGAACCCACCACAGAGACCCTCAGTGCAGCTGAAACCAGGATTTGGGGTTGTCCTGTGTCCAAAGCCATGGCTTTTTTCTCTCTTTTTTCTTTCCCATGCCCGAAGCCGAGGTTGGTCGCCCACAACCATCACACCGAAGAGTCGCTGCGCAGGCTGGAGCCGCGGCCACCGCCAGCACGGGACGGCATCGGTGGCCACGATGGAATCGACGGAGAGACACAGGTACGGCCGATGGGTCAGTGGGATTTGCAGGGGCTACAGCTCCCCGTGCACAGTCCCCTTCGCTCTCCTGGCTCTGCAGGAAACAGGAGAGCTACAGTTCCCAGCTCCAGATGGGCTGAATTTGTGCCTTTCCAGTTCAAGCAGCAGCAGCTTCGTCTTTTGTTTTGCGACCCCCGCGGCCGAGCCGGCTGTGCCGAGCTGGGGGTTTTGTGGGGGGTCAGGACAGGATCGTGCAATCAAGAAACACTGTCAGAACTCATCAGGTCCAACGGATGCTTTAATTGAGATGATATAAACAACTTCAGGTCTCTTCTGTCATTTTTGAGGGCCTTGCCCCATAGGAAATCCTCATTGAGAAGCCACATCTTTTCCAGGCTGTTTGCTCATTTGTGCTGCTCCTTACTTTCAGAAGATGGTGAAGAAATTAAATAAAACATTCTATAACATGAAAATCCCCCTAAATGTGGGTCACCATGTGATGTCTAGCATCAGCACATGTAATAATCTCTTAAATCAGCGGTCGAGTTTACAAACTGAGTGTCTCAGGCGCTGCTGGGACGACAACCCGCTCCCTCCAGCCAGTGCCGGGGGGAAAGGTCGGCAACAGCCACAGCAATTCTGGTTTTCTGCATAAATCAAATTACACAGAGTAGTAGGATGAAGGAGAATTTTCAAATTGCTTCATATTTCCCGACGGTGTAATCTTGCAAAGTACAGAATAAGTGCTGGCAATGTGCCCCGGGTGGGGTAGTAAACAAACTGTCATACTGAAATAGATTAGAAATGATATTTAGTGTGACATTTAAATGCTATCATCAGAGTTACAAGGAGACATTAAAGGATTAAGCTTCTGAAAGCATCATATATATTTATTGGTTTTGTTTGTGGTGTTTATTTGTAGCTAATCACTTTTTTCTTTTTTTTTTTTAATTTTTAGGGCACGCAAAAGGTTTTTGCCTAAAACGTAGCGTGCAGGAGGAAAGTTAGAAAGTTGAAGGACCAGCTGCTCCTGGAAGTGGCAAGTTACATGTTCTGTAAGTCGCTGTTTTACTTCAGGAAGGTCAGAAAGTAGTTTTGGTTGAAAAAAAAATTAAAATAAATAATCTCCTGTGAGGTTTTAAACACTCAGAGTACTTTGGGCCAAGCGTCTGTAGCAGCGTCAGCAGCCAGCGCAGTTTGGTACGGGGTAAATGAGAGTGAACGGAGCATCAGAACATTGACGCTTTTTTTTTTTAACCCCCCACTATTAATACAAACTCCACTTTGAAACAAGATTGTTCAGACAGGGATGTCTTTAAGGCCAGTATTTTTTCTAGTGGAAGTAGTTGCCAACTTGCTTGCTAAGTGCAGATAAACTGGAAATACGTGATGTTGCTGAAGAAATCGGTGATGTGGCAGAGGGGGAGGCCAGTGACTCGCTGGAGCCCTCACTGCTGCAATCACATACACTGATTGTTATGGGAATGTGTTTAAAATTATTTTTAATTTTCCTTTTTTTTTTTGGTTCTTAAAGCACAGCATGTTGTGAACACGTCTGGTGAAGGCGTGTGGGGCCGGGTGCTGCGGAGCCGCTCTCCTGCGCTGGAAATCGGCCCCCGCGCCAACCAAAACGGCAAGAGGAGAACCAGGTTCTTCACTGCTCTGTCACCTGCAGCTGCATAGATCTGCCTCACCTGCCTGCAAACATCTCTGGGTCTGCGCTACAGACGGCCTGGAACTTTGTAGCATCACGTAGGGGTGACAACCCCTTCAAAACCACGGGGCTGGTGGAGTCTCTTGTCCCACTGCTGGCTACAGAGGAGCCTGTGGATTAGTCAAGTGAAAGGTATGAAAAAAAAAACCCCAAAACATGGATTATTTTTTTGTAATTTTAATACTATTTGACATAGGAGAGGCCAGTTTCCCACCACATTTTCTGTATTTTTTCGCAAGTTATGGCAAAAAGTTTAATCCCCGAAGTGTGTGTGCGAGGATAAACTCCGCAGCTGGTAACAAAGGGCTGATTTAGGCAAAAATGTGCCCAAATGATAGAGGAATTGCAAACCATGGCTTTAACTTGGGGGGGAGAAAACCCCAGAGAATTCACAAAGGTTGGAGAGCTGCTGCTGAAGATAATGTAATTCTTCATGACCTGGGATGTATGCGTCATGCTAAAATGAACGGGCAGGGCAGGAAAATTTGAAAATTCAGAGTCATTTTTTTTCTGTTGATGATATCTTTAAGAAAATTCCCCTTCAGGAAGTAGAACTAGAGTCGGTGAAGCTTCTTATTTAAAACTGCAAACGTAATGCATGTTAGCAGCATTTTCCTTTGCCTTCTCCTCCCGCCTGCCCCCGTTTGGTGTTAATTGCTTTTTTAGGGGATTGGTGCAAGAGCGTAATTGCTAGGAAGTCCCATTCATTCGCTTATCTGTGAGCGGTTTCCCGCTGACTGGGGCCACCCTGACTCTGGTGACTTGCAGTTTCAGAAAATTCAGGTGGAAATCATCCTGTGTTCAAGGGCCCAGCTTCCCGCACTCCTGCCTGTCCTCGCTCACAGCAACAATTCACCCCTGCAAATAACCGGATCCCCACACACAGAAGCGGCAGGAACGCAGCGTGCAGCCTTCTCAGCCTCATTTCTGTATTTGCCCAAGACAAAATTTCCTGATGTTACTGAAATTAACATTTTTTTTTTTATGGTGGTTTAAAGATTCTTCCTTTAAAACTGAGTTTGGGTCATCCACTGTCTGCAAGGGAGGTTTGGCCGCTCACTGTTGCCTGCAAAGATTTAAAGCATTCCAAGTGCAGCTTGCTTCTGCTTGTGGACTCGTACCCGGTATCCAGAGCTCAAGGTAGAAGAGGAGCCCCCTTGGTTCTGAAGAACCAGACACCCAGAAATCTCATCCCCTACAGCTTCAGAGCCAGCAAGATGTGCTGCTGAGGAACCCTTGTCTGAAACGTCAGGACCCGTGACGATCATTTTGCGGCGTGCCATCCCTGCTGCCGTCCTGCCGTCATTCGGAGCGGCAGATTCCCCTTGGCCTGCGTTCTGCAGGGCCACGGGATGCGGCTGCACTGAGGAAAAGAGCTTCAGGAAGAACTCGGAGCAGTGCAGGTGAAGCTCTGCATCCACACAAATTAGCTAAAGCAGTTTTGTATCATTTTTACAGAACTTGATTGGATCTCATGGAGAATCAGAATATGACATAACTCTCAGAAATGTCATCATCTTAAAGCAGCAGAGAGGTAAATGACATCAAGCAAAGAGAATATGGTTAAAATATGCTTCTGTCATCTACTCTCATCTAGTCAGAGATGGGACTGCCCTCTGTTCTAAAGAAAGCTGTTATACTTTGTGAAGATTCTGTCTTTGACAGACAGCAATGTTACCTTGTAAAGAAAGCAGTAAAATTCTCTTTGAATCTGGGGAATTTTGTGCAGAATAGGTGGGTAGTGATGAGCACACCTTGACTAGAGACACAAATGAATCTCGAACGTGTTGTAACATGGGGATGGAGAGCGAGCCCTGATCTATTGACAGAGCTGCAGCTGTTCCAGAGAACCTGCATCTGGATCTCCCTGCCAGGACATACGCAAAGAACATCACAACTTTATTTTCACTTTTAAAGCGTAAAATACATCTAAAAGTTAACTGCATTGTATTCGTTTAAATTCTTCCAAATCACAGTGATTCTTAAAGCCAGGCACAGAAATATTCAGAAAGACACAAAGTTTAAAAAGCTAATAGTTTCAGACTCTGACAAAAATTGTTACAAATCTTCAGTAGTATATGATATGAAGGAACTGTATTTTCAGATGCTTTCATTTGAGCTCTATCAAGTTAGGCAGCTAAGCCAGTCTGTAATAGGTAATTACTTGGAATTCTAATGAACGTATGAGCCTAAGGAGCTGACACTGCATTTCATGATCTCAGAGCACTGGTAAATGTTCTTCTTTATCCTGTAGAATGTTTCCACGTATTCGGAACGGCCCAGAAGTTCAACAAAATCTTCATCGTGAGTTATCACCAGAAGCTGAAAGTTACGCTGTTGCGAGCGACTTTTTATTATCCTACAAAGAGATATTACTTAGTGTATGTTTATCTAAGTCGCATTCTAGTTTTACAGAACTTGAAATACATAGTACAAAAATATTTAACTATTGATAACAAATGACATGAACTGTCAAGAAATCTAATGCAGATCAGCAAGTCTATTTAAGAAATATTTTTCCTTCTCCAGATAAAGGAGGGGGAATCTAAAACTACTGCTTTGCATGTATATTTGCAGATGCCAAGGATATGCCAGCTTAAAATGTAGTTCACTTCTGCCAACTACTATTAACATTTGAAAACTATCCATCTTTGCAGCTCACAAGAAGAGATCACTTACTCCACCAGTGCGTGTGCAAGAGACTCGATGTTTTCTCGATCCAGATTGGTCGTGGGCTCATCTAGCGCCAATATGCCACAGTTGAGACAGAAGGTTTCTGCTAGAGCAAGACGAATGATAAGAGAAGCAAGCACCTAAGGAAAAAAGAAACAACAAAATCTCACTCATCAAAATGTTTAGAGGGAACTACATGGAACGTGCTGCTTTTAACGCCATTACAAACCACCACTGAAGTTTATATAACGCTGCGCTGATAGTTCACAAAATGACAATAAATTATCAGTTACTGAAAAACTACATTAAAACTGCAAGTCTGAATTCAAAGGTCCATCCTACAAGGTAGTGTTGGAAAAATACCAGAGAAGTCCAAGTCAAATACTCAAAATCCAGGAGGTACTGGAAGTAAGGATTCCAATCCAAGGTGAAGATGCTCCGACGTTGCCATGTGCGTTACCCTACACGCTGTTCACGTCCCAGCGCAGTGCAGCAGGACGGTGCAAATCCGTATGTGTATCACCGAGTTCGAGTTACTGAGCTCCCAGCTACTTACTAAAACCGAAGATGGTAGGATTCACCACCTTACATGTTAGTTTTGTATTACTATGCCTAATCACATTATTATTAGATCTTCTGAACTACTGAAAATGACAGAACACTCGATGGAAACTGCTGCCAAAAACACTTTCCAATTATCATGACTGCTGGCATCACCGCTCATGATCAAAGGAGACTTCTCAGAATATAAGCTAAGAAACTGTGAATAAGTTTCACTCTCATTTACATAGGACTCTAACGTAACATCCTAGACTGCTTTAGGACAGGACACTTTTTTTTGCCTATACTGCTGTTTTCTAAGATTTGGATTTCCCCCCAAATCAGTATGGAATTTTCAAAACCAGTACACATCTACGTGCAGGTGGGAATTAATTTGACAGCATTTTTCATATTCAAGCAACGATACAGTATTCATCTTCTCACAAAAGATCCTTTCATGATTCTATTGCTGTATGCGCTCAAAAATATTGTGTATCATTTTGTTCCATTCCTTAATTTAATTTTCTACTACTGTCTGTACCATCTGGCCATGCAAACAACCTGGCTGCCAACAAAACCCTGCTGGAGTGAACAGCGCAGTGGGAATCGCTGCTCTGGAGGGAATGAAGTAGGTTTGTTGATTCAGATAATGGCAATTCTTCCTCAACATCAATTTCTGTTGCCATCACGGCTCTTTCGGCTGCTGCAGAGGAACAGGAGCCAGAAAGCTCCAGCTCCTGCTGCAGAAGAGGGAGGAGAACGTGTCTCCCTCATGCAATTCCAGTGTCCTTGGGCTGGTGTGACCGGCAAGGGTCAGGGACAGCCCTCCTGGTCTTTGCTGCAGGCACAAAGGATGGGCAGAAAGTGTTCCAGCAGGGAAGAAATCACAGCAGCCCTGGCTGCATTTTTGTCCCTTTCTACTATCTCTGCATTTAGGAGGATCGCCTGTTCTGGCCAAAATGGTTCATCTAAGGATGCAGTAGTTTCCTGCAGTAACACTGCAGGGAGCTTTGGCTGTCCAAGCTGCGTAACCAATATGCCAGTGTCAAATGGCTACACGTATTACGGGGTTTTTTCCATACCTCAGCTCTTTTTCTTTTTAAAAAAAAAAAAAAAAAAAGGTAGAGATGGTGATTCTGGAGGCAGATGAACAAGGCTGGTTCTTTTCTCTTGCTTAGGAATATTTTACTTGCTCTGTCGTACATAAGAGAACGAGACAGCTGAACGGCCAGACGCAGAGCCAACGGGTGACACAGGACAGAACGGGATGAAACACTTGGAAGTCCGGTATGGTGTGTATGTGCTGACACGGACTGAGAGGTGACATTCAGCAGGATGGGAGAGTAGCACAACTGCGAGAAAGAGAGATCTTCTCGTACTTAGAGGCAGACACAGCTGGGCCAAGAAGACCAAGGACCAGCCCTCAGGAAGGAAAAAAATTCATATACAGTGAAGGGAAATTGTACAGAATTGTAAACTGGAGTTGTAGCCAACTGTTTCTCAGCATCACTTCAGAATCCATTACTCTCTTGCATTCACCTGAGTTAGTTTTTAGAATCCTCTTTACTAAGCACTAAAAATACAAAGCTATTACCTTTTGCCCAGCACTACATCTTCCTCGCATATCCAGTGCTGTATCTCCCTTGATCATCACTACTCTGTAATTGTAACTTCTTCTTCTGTCAGAGGCTGAGACATTCTCATCCGCATCAGAACGAATTTCTATATATTCGATATCTAAAAATGGGAAGGAGACAGCTTTTACATTATCAGAAATCTTTAAAGATATCATAGCATTAACAGTTGAGAGGTATAATACACTAACAAAAAAAAATTCATTCGGAACTCCCATTAACATGTATATGTTTGAAATTAATTTTTCCAAAATGGAAGGAATGAACTCATGCAGTTCCCCTGTCTCAGGAAAACTTACCTTTGGAAAACATGGAAAAAGGAAAATTAACTGTTTATCCTGTGACTTACTACATAATGTGTAATAAAAAGATTACAGCGTGAAAAACAGATATTGCCTTTAGAATGGAACCAACTGATCCTGGATTTTCAATATTTTGAACAAACACTTTTCCGTATGCTGTGCTCAGAATCAAATGGATACATATATGGGCAAAACTACCAAAAAAAATGCATACCTTGTCCTCTGTAGGTGCTTCGCCAAAGGTCACGAATTATTTTGTTGATTTCTTCCATCTTCATGCTGTGAAATGTCATTATTGCTCTAAAGAAGAACAATAAAAAATATAAACTGTTAGGGTGCAACCATGGACTGATACAGACTACAGGAGCTTCAGGGAAGGCAGCAGCTCCCGTCCCTTTTACTAAAAATATCATAAATACCAGTTCATTTTGAATGCAGAAGTACCTAAAGACTAACCACACTCTATTACATAAATAATTCTGGTCTCACAACCAAATTCTGGTCTCAGTCTCAGGAAGTAGAAGAGTAATGAAGACAAAAAGATTTGCAGTCGGTCACTCAATAGACAGCAAGTTTACCTGACTTTTAAGAAATTTACAATTGATGAGTGAGGTCTACTTTCAGACAGACACCAAGAAGACAGATTTGATGCAGTGTTACTCACTGGCACAGTCCCCCAACAATGCAAATAACAGGGTCTCGGTAGGAAAGGAGAACCGGTAAAAAGTCTCCTCAGAGCAGAGAATTCTGTACTGAGAATATAACTTATAACTACCCAAACAGATGTTATGACTAGAGCTGCCTTTCTCTTCAGCAGCAAGAGTTAACACGGGATGTCAATAATTTTCAATTTAATTTCCCTGGTTATTATATCAACATGACTTTAGTTCAACAATAGGCGATTCCTTCCAAAAGCATTCAAGAAAGGACAAGATGCTACATTTCTAACTTGGCTTTTTAAGGAAAAAGTGTTCTGTAATGAAGTAAATGCTTGCTCTATTTATGCCAATGTCTTCTTTCAAAAAAATACAGTAGAAGCAAAATACACTTCTGAAATGGACTTTTACATATACTTTTCCCACCTCCCCTCTTTAAGGAATTATTTCCATCTATTCCGGGGAATCCTGAAGAATCCACTCTAATAGGATTTTTAAAGTATGAGGAAAGAAGAAAGTGCTTTCAACTATTTACTTCATTAAACCCAAGAATGCATTTCTCATCAATATTATTAAGTCAATAGAGATTATCTGACAGCACAGAACACCCAAAATGTTGGTTTTCCCAGCTACAGATACAGCTTTCAGTCTCTGGCCATTAGAGTTAACATTTTGTCTCACTGATTTTTCAGATGATTACCAATAAGTGATGCTTATCTATTTTTCTTGAAACTACAAGACTGGTTTCCTGTTTTGCCTTAAATAGAAACAATAGATTATTTGATATCACACAAAAAGATTCTGACCTCTAAAAGGGAAATTCTTGGAGTGCCTTTCCATTTAAGCTGAAAGGGAAGAGTTATAAATGCCCTGACAATTTAAATCTTCACAAAATACATTTTGGATTAGCTTACATTCTAATATTAAACTTACTTAATCATTAAAAGTGCTTAAAACAGGGTTCCTCTAGACCACTGAGATTTGTCTTCTGAATCTGAAAAGTTCCCATCTATTTAGTTTCTCCCCCTGCCCATTTTGCTCCACCTTCAACCACGTCTCTGCTCTTCTGGTCTCCTTTTTCCAGCGCTACTGGGCCCCTTGTAATACAGGGGACCAAAACTCCACACCATATTCAAGACATGGGTGTATTGTGAATTTATACAGTGGCCAAACCCCATCTTTCTTTCCTACCAATCCCGTGCAGTTTGTAGTGTACTTTCATTAATTTATTTCAAAAGGTGTATCTTGTTATCTTAATATTTAAATATCTGATTTTATAAAGAGAAATTATTATACATCTCAAATAATTATATGAATTTACTCTTTCTAAGTTACTCCTGGAAGTCTGAAATTGAAAGCTGCTTTTGCATCAAGGTTATCAATAGTAATAAAGCCTAAACTATTTCAGAATTACCCACAGAGGACAATACTTACTTATCAAGAGCCTTGTAATAGAGGTCCAGGTCCTTGTTCACAAGCTCTGTCGTTCTCATAACGATCATCATCTCCCTGTATTTTTCATCTGCGTCTTTGAACTGTGACTCTCGAAGTTCCTTTTTAAACCGAACAATCTCTTCCTCAAATCCACGTTGTCGGCCAAGTGCAACATCATGGTTTCTTTTCAGAGATTCTATTTTCTCCTCTAAACGTTTTTGTTCACTGTGAAACCATAATTGGTATGTGAGCCTTTTGTATCTAGTGTTGCATGATCTTTTAATCAGGTTGTAATTCTATGTCAGACAGTAGCTCATTATACTGTAACTATAACACCTGTAACAGTTAAAATTCTAGCACTAACATCACTGAATTTAAGACATCATTGAAATAAAAATATTTTAAAGTTTGTTAAGAACATAGTCAAATCACTATTCTGAGTGGGAGAAGGAAGTTATCAAGTTCAAATTCCAAAGTGTTAAAAGTAGAACACATATAAAATAATTTCACAGGTGCAATTAAATTGGGATATTGAGCAAAGATGAATTAATTGGGTAACCTCTAGAAAGCTAAATAAATAATTCACACATAAGAACCAGCACAGGGCTAACTCCTTTTCAAAAGTGTTTATTATCTAAGCAATTAATATCAAGCTACTGATGTAAATATAAAATTTGCTGCCGAGACCTAAGCAAGTAGACTGAAACTGAAAACTAAATATTCTTATCCAGAGACCTGAATTATTTTTAAAATGTGGATTTAGTGGTGGAAGTAATTAAAAAATGGATTAGATTGGAACAGGTAGGAATTCAGATATTCAGTGAATTCTTATGTAAAAACCACCGTTCTGAAGATGCTTACTTTTTCATTTGCAGGACTTTCATTTCTCCCATCTCCTTCACAAGCTGTTTTATATTGTCTTCAACTTCTTTCAGCTCTTCATTCCGTTTCCTCAAAGTCAGATTATCCTCCAGCCACCTCTCCTGTATCTATCACCACGGAAAGCAAGTAGTTACATAATGTGCCAGTATATTGATTCGCAATTTCAAAGTATGAGTTCTGCACAACTTTCAAACATGCTGCAAAAATAAACTAATTGGCAATGCCGAAAATTGTCTCAGTGAGAACTCGTGCTAGAAATAGGGTAAAATGGAAATCAGCAGTATTATTTTATATTTCAATCTGAAATACCACTTGCAGCATTTCTTGTCACAGGCGAACACAAGAGTGATCCTGTGTGCAAGTATTGATCAATGTTTCAAACAGGGCAAGGAATTTAGGATAAGATTTAACAAAGTCTCCATCTCAGTTCTACAAGTTAGACAGTAAGTGGTGCAGTAGAATGGGGAAAGGCATCTTTCCTATAAAGAATATAAACAGTATTTCAAATATACATACAAGAATTTAAAGTATATGATAAAATCTGGAGTAACTAGTGACTTTTGGCACCTGCAATTAGAAACACCGTACAGCAGTCTTACTTCAGAAAACATGTGTTCTGTGCACAAAGATCCTTCTGAAAACACCTGATATTACCCCAACAAAATAAGAAAGAAAAGTTTTCTAAAATGCATCTACTTTTGCATATACAAACCTCAAGACTTTCTTCAGCCTAATGCTGAGGGAGAAGACAAACTTTGCACCACTACAGACCTAGGGAGACCTAAACCAGAACGACAAATCGTTTCAACTATGCAAAATATACTTCACTGTAAATCAATACATCTACCTTTTGAGTGTCAATGTCTTGTCGAATCGTTTCCATCTCTCTACTTATCTTTTCCTTCTGTTTCTCACAGGTAGCTAACTGAGAATTTACTTCTTCAAGTTCAGCCTCCTTTTGCTAAAGAAATAAAATTGTACACGATTTAGACACAGAAGTGCTTTTAATGTCAAATTTTTGTTGATTGTTTTTTAGGTTACCTTTTTATAGTCGTCTTTTCTTTGTTGAATATAGTTTTCAATTTCTTTCATGTACTTGTTTATGTCTTTAACTTTCTCTTTTATGACACTTATCTGCAGGGAAAAGATTTCAAATGAAATGCGGTCTTGTATCCAAGAACCAATACACTCCGTATCAAAGATTAGATACTGGATAACGATATTGTCAAAGTACAATTCCTTACTGTAACTCCCTTTCATTTACTAATAAAGCCTTCAGCTTTTGAAATCCAGATGCTCCTTATTGCCATGAAAATGTTTTCCAGAACAAATGGTAAATCACTCATTTGTGCCTATACAAGAGGGCCGCTTCGCCTGAGAAAACCAAGTTCATCTTGGCAAGGACAAGTTACAGTCACCCTCGCTCTTCCTCTCCCATCTATCAGGAGGGGCTTTTCAATACCATCGGTCACTAAATATTGCCAAATGTCCCTAGAAGCCCTGTGGCAAGACTGCCAAGGTTCATTATGACTGAGCTCATCTCCTGATTTGGTTGTGTTTCTTTTCTTCCCTGAGAGTTCTACCATCCTAAAGCATTTGCTGAAGTCACTGCTGTTTCCTAAAAGCAAACTCATTACCATGGCTTCCGTCCATGCCTGAAAACCAACACATAATCCCATTTCCCAGCTATGCCAAAAGCAAACAAACCTTCTCTTGTGCTTCTTTATTACTTGTAGTCCTTTTATTCATTAGATCCTCCTTCTCCTGCTGCAGTTTTTCTAAAGTCGCATCCAAAGGAAATACCTGTTCTTGTGCTTCCTGAAAAGTAGTTGGAGAAAGTCCTTTTTATTTTCTCATTCAGTTAAAGATCAACAATTTTTCAAGTTGTAAAAACAGTTATGTGGGTTTTTTAATGCGTGCTGAAAAAGAGATGTGAAAACATGTATTAATAAAGTTCTGGAAATTCCCAAAGATCTGCAACAGCAGCACAGGACAAACATTTAAAAATACATCTTATTTGCCAGGATTACAGACAATGTTAAATATAACAAGATTATTTTTTTTCCCAGGACAACATATCTAATGGTTAATAATTAAGAGTATTTCCTACCTTGATCTCTCTGCAAAGGGACTGAACCTCAGTGGTTAATTCCACCGTTTGTTCCTCCAGCTGTCGCCGACGCTGCATGCTGCTGGAAATCTGAAGTTTCTCTGCTTTCAGCTCATTAACTGCACTCTTTAGCTGCTGAATCTGATTCTGCTGGTCTTGCTTGAGTTTTTGATTTAACTCAATTTTACCAGTAACTATGGTTGAAAACAGAGTGAAACAGTCAATCTGTTATTACAAACATTTATTCTCTTATGAAAATTTAACTCTAAATTAAGCTTGTGTAACCCCAAAAAACCAAAACAACAAAGTATTAGAATACAGTTATTTCAGAATGTAAAATAAGTAAACTACAATTTTAATGGTGGAAAGTTTGGAACATTATTTTCAACACAAAAATGAAGTATTCGTTTTGTATGACCTACCTGTATCCCACAAATGCTTTTTCTCTTGTTTTTCTTGGCTTACTTGTAGAACAGACCTACTTAGATCGACTCCTAGCAGCTTAGCCTCCTGCTGAGCAATTTTTCGTTCACAATCCCTAATATCAGCCTGAAAGCATAAGGAAAAGTGCTATCATTATTGTACTAGTGTTTAACAATATATTTTTTTATCTCTGGCACACAAGAACAAGCCGGGCGCTTGGGGCACACAAGAACAAGCCGGGCGCTTGGGGCACACATGACCTGAGACCTTCAAATTTATCTCCTCTGCTGGAGCAATGTCACCTCACTCAGGGTAAGGTTACATCAGTTAGAAACTGGAATTCAGACCGTGAGAGGAAGCCTGTCAGTAGGGATGGATGGGCGTTGGACATCCCTGGCACACCTCGGAACAGGTACGTGTGCTGCCTGTCTCTGACAACAGAACTGTCGGAGCCTCAAGAGCTGCCACCGTCTCCCACCCGTGAACGCTCTGCAGTCGTCTGTCGGGCGCCAGGTTCTCTGTATAATTGTCCCTCTCGTGGTTCTCAGTCGAGCAAAGATTTTGTGTTAGTAACAGAGGCGTGAAGACTGTTCCAAACAATCTCCTGCATCAGAATAAGTGTAGGGTATCCGTTCCCCTTTACCATATATTCGGGTGGCACGGAAACACGTGTGACAAGATTTCAGAAGTACACAGAGGAGATGCTGAGCATACGCCGAACTAGAATGACTATGAGGAACGAAAACCACTTTGCTGTATTTGTGTTTGTGCTCAGGTTGTGGATTATACTTCTTTTCCTAGTCACTATAGCACAGAACTGAATCAGAACTCAAGGGATTCTGCGCTCCTCAAAAGCAACAATCATTCCATAAAACCTTTAAGTTTTATTAGTACCAAGACCACCTATGTTATGCTGTCTCTTAAAATATTTTTACTTTGCTTGAAAAGTCTTAAGAGCTCACAGTTTTGTCATATGATTGAATACCTACATATTTAGATGCTAGCGAGTCTGCCTTTATGTATTACAAGACACGCCCAAAGCATACCTGGTACCTCTCCATCAGTGTTATATCCTGTAAACATGCCTTGGCACCATCCTCCTCAGACAAAGCCGTCTGCAAGAGCGCCTCCTGTTCTTCGATCTCACCCTTCAGGCTTACCAAATCCCTGTTTGCATTCTGTATCTTGTTCCTCAAACCTGGTATGTCTGTATTTTGGAGTTCAACTACCGTTTGCCTGAAATAAAATACAACTCCGTTAAAATTTCCTTTATCAAAAACAGTAGCATAAATGCAAGATGTTCAAGATCACAAAATCTGTGGTATGATTTAATGGTGGAAGACTTAATTTAGGCAAAATAGCATCCCCTTAACCTTGCCCATGTTAGATTAAGCTTCTGTTATATATCCTGCTAAGGTAATACATCCCTTATTTTCGACAGGTGAGATGAAACAAACAAGCAAACAAAATCTTCTGGTTTTTAACTACAGCAAGTGCTCAGAAGAGGGTCTAAATCCACTGTACAAGAGTGCCCTCTTGTGAAGGAAACATCTACCCCCTAACAAATATTCTCCAAATTCTCTCAAAACAACAGTCTGCAAATTTCTTGAGACTTGAGTCTCTTCGCCTGCTGGCAGGAAACCTACATGCTCTTATTTTAAATGCTGTTCATATGTTAAAACAACCAACCAACCAAACCAACCAACCCCAAACCAAAAAACCTAACCAAAAAACCCCCCAAAACCAGGACTCTGACAAAGACTCTTTAGGGCTGGTGTTACTTGTTTGTGTTTTGGAAGGAGGCAACAGGAAGATAAAAGGGAGGCAACAACAGAACAGCCTGTCCAGTATTTTCATAGCTTTAAAAATCCAGGCAAATTCAGCCTGGAAATTGGAAAATACTGTAGGTACCTTTTCCGAATTTGTTAGTATTACCTCCAGTCTGTATTACCTTGCAAGTTCAAAAACAATAACAACGCAAAAAGATTTTTTAAATAACTGAAATAAAGGAATAAATTCAGTCCAATCTAATACGGGTTATTAGTATCGGAGACAAAGATACATTCCCACATGATGGAATTGCACGTGACTGAACCTCAAGGAAAGATAAATGGCATTGGGAATTCACTAGAAAAATCCAGAGATTACTTCTGAGAACATCGTAAATCATATGAAATTGCCAGCAAGAAAAAGTATTGTCAAAGGAAATATAAATCAAGATCTTATTAAAGGGTGTTTAATACAGATTGAGTTCCCATTCTGCCTACACAAGTTCCATTTCAGCATTTTTAAGAAACATATTGGGGGTGATGTGGTATGAAAACATTTCAGTAACAACAAAAACAGCCTGTCCATTTTAAATTACAATGATAAAAGACGAGGAGCAGAACTCTGACTGCATAGTGTAAATAATTGGTGGAAAAGTAACTATATAACCATTTTTTCTACCTCAACCTCACAAGAAGACCCAAAGGACCAGAAATACCAAAAATATAAAATACTTTAAAAGTCCGAATGGGCAGAGAACAAATGCTAGCAAAATATTTATCTCACTTACGAGATTTTTGAATGAATTAACTAGCCCTAGAATAAAACTACCTTCATATCGGCATGATTTTTAATAATCCAACCCCAAGCATTTGAAAGAAAACAGCTTGCAGCAATATGGCTCAAGTACTTTACCGAAGTGGTTTAAGACTCATCATTTCATCACGTCTTTGCTCTTTTCTTTTAAGCTCAGACTCTGTTGACTTCAGTTTGTCTGGAGCCAGACGCAGCTTGGACTGCAGATCACTGATGACGTCCTGCAGCTCGGCCTCTGTTTGAAAAACTCGTTGACAAACTGGACAACACGACTGGTTTTCCTCCGTCAGTTGAGTAATGAACTGGGAATAAACGGCAGTGGCTCCAGCAAGCACCGCTGGTTTAAAAAGAAACAAAAGACTTCAGGTAAAAACATAAACAGCGCATAATCAGACCTAAAGTAGGTATGTATTTGTCATAAATGAGACAAAATTATAACCCACAAAATCACAAAGGTAGGAAACCAAAACGGCCCTAGGTGAACTGGTCTGAATTATATACAAATACAGAAATTTACCTCGCTGTTTTGAACTTTTTTCAATTTCATCTTGAAGTTTGTTCAGATCACTGTCAAAATCTTGGCTGCCACAGACATCAAAAATCTGTGCTTCATGAAGGGACAACTGCTCTTCTTTTCTTCTTAGCTCACTACTGGCATGAGATTTGTCATACTCTACTGATGCCAGTCGTTTGCTGAAACATCAATGCATAAACTTTTTATTACACATAAATCATGAAGATTTCAGACTGTTTAAGCAAAAACAAAACCACGGGTAGTTAATCTGAAATTGATATTGCAGAACTGTCATCAGTTCTTTAATAATTTTTCATGAAATCTATAGCGTCAACTTTTTATTAATCTAAATATAGTATAAAGTGTTTCATTTTCATTCCCCTTTGTTTTCTAGACCCCTAATGATGAGAAACTAATGTATAATGACAAAGCCATACAAAACTTTCTAGAATAACCCAATATCAAGTTTTTTCACCTACTGCAACTATTGCTTATGAGATATTATCGAACCTCTTCGGCAAAAAATGTTAGCATCCCTCTACTCATGTTCCACAGATTTGAATTATGCAATATGCTTACACTATTTTTTTTTTTCTTTTGTGGAAGTTCAAAGTGCGTCACTGCACAATGTGCTGGTGTTACCTACCCTTTCTGACAAATAATTTTATATAATCAAATGAAGTCAGGAACGGGTAATCACACATGAATTTGGGATGTAGTCACTAACCACTCTGGGACTTAAAAGTCAGGAGACCAGCAATTTCCACTCCCCAAGCACAGCAGTTCAGCTTGGATTAGTACAAACAATTAAGGCTGTTCCAGCACAATACTTTGCTGTCTGCTTTTACTGCTGCCCTTGACATGCTACAAGTGTTGTGATTTTATTCACTAGCACAAACTATATCAGCTATACATTACAAACACTCTGCAGGACGCTTTCTTTGATTTTGCATATATCTAAATAAACAATAATGAATTTAAGGAAGAAGTATGTTAAGCATATTTAACTTTCCAACGTTTAAATTCGTAACTACATAAACACTTATGGAGACATAATCAATTAAATTAATACCTACTTAAGTTTACCAAGATTATCTCTTGTCTGATTAATCTTTTTATTTTTACTATGAAGCCAGTCTTCAAGTTGGTTTTTATTCGGAAAGTATCCCAACAGTGATGTCAGTTCATCAGAATGTCTTGATTTTATTTTTCTAATCTGCTCTTCTTTGTCTGCCTGGGGAAATGAAGCATTTTATATTAATTTCTTCATATCTTCAAGTTTATGTCACTCAATGCATTCATGGAGTTAATGGCTTCTATGAAGTCAGACAGAAGCTTTACATATGATTGTTGATAAACAGCTGCAAAATACACAAATCCTGAAGGGACTGTATTAACTTTGTGTCCCTCTCTTATGAGATGATAATACAAAAATTACTTTGTCTTTCTTCAGGATCTCCATTTGGGTAATTGTCGCGGTATGCAGATTCAACTGTTCCATCTCTTGATCCAGCTTCCGAAGAGTTTTGTCCAGGTTTATCTTCTCATTTTGCAGAGTTCGTACTTCTAGTTCAAGCTTTTCTACATTGCTGTTCCTCTCAGCTTTCTCCAGCTCATGTTCCTAAACAAAAAATAAAAGTTCAAAAGACACAAATGAATGAAGTTCTTTCTAAAGAGAAGAAAGCTCTGATGGTGCCCAGCAGCTGTACCATTAGCTGTTACAGGAATTGTTATAAGATCTGTAAAGAATACACGAAATAATTTAAGACTGACTAATGCCACGATGTCACCGTCTCCGGCCATTACCCTATTTCTAACTCACCGAACAGAAGCAGTATATTCATTCTATGCATGCTCTGAATAGAGAGGGAATTCCAATGGCAAAATTGCAGCAGAGATGGAGTAAACGTCAATGTTTTTTGTTTGTTTGTTTGGCTGATTTTTGTTTGTTTGTTTTTAATGATACAGCCAAAAGTTTTTACTTCAAAATGTTTCAATTACTTTAACTTACTGTCTTGACGATCTCCTGATCCAACTCCAGAATTCTGTCTGAAAACCCCTCCAACTGTTGCAATTCATATTTTACATTCTTCAGCTCAACTTGCTTCTTATTTTGAATGTCTGATTTCAGGTCAATGGTTCTTTCTAATCCAGTTTTCTTGTCTCTTATTTCGTCTATCTGTTTTTGTTTCATTGCTTCTTTTCGTGCAAATTCTCTCTGAAAGAGGTCAGCAATAATATACTCATTATTTTTTCATAGGAAAACAACATTTTAAAACACTTTCACACTAGCTTGCAAATATTCACCACTGTAATACAAGACATTGAAACAGAACTCGACAAAAAATTTCTGCTGCAATGTTTCAATAGGAAGAAGCAGATGCATCGTCCTGGTAGAGCTCTGTGAGAGCAACTGCATTTCGAAGATGACTTCAAAAATTTGCTTATTCTTAAAGCGGTTGCCCAGTGTAATTCTTCCTCAGGATTCTTAGCTTGTCGGTGATCTCCCCGCATGAGACGGTTGCTGAGAAAAACCTGTCTGAAGAACCGCCTGCCCAATAGCTTTGGCAGTTCAGATCGCTTGATGACCACTCTTAATTCCAAAACTAATATCCACGGGAAGATTCAGGCAACCCATAATAAGGAATTCTAGAAGAAAAAACAAAGGCTTAAGTTTTTCCTCCCCAACATTCTTCCTCCCAGTACCATGAAGACACATATGGACCAGTAACACAATAACAGCCAAAACTACACTACTAAACCAACAAAATTCTCACCATCAAATGATTTGCAGCCTCTGCATCTCTCTCCTGTCTCTCCTTCAACAACACGTGAAAATTGGCGATGTGCCGTTCATTAAAGGGTGCTCGCTCAAAACCATCCAATTCCAGCTGTGCTGCCAAAGACTGAATTAACGAATCCCTCGTTGTGATGTGCTCTTGGTGACGATCTGCTTGCAGTTGAAGACGACCTTCACAAAAAGAAAACGTGACATAAACACTCAAAAACTGAGGCAGAAGATACACTTAGGATTCAAAGACAACTGCAACCATCTTCTTAAAATCTTTGAAACAGAAGTATTTTTAAACAACACAAGAAGCTCCAGAGTGAAAACAAGCTGTAGCTTAAGGGGTTGCTATTACAGGTAACTAAATTTTTATTAGTTAAATAAATAAAGAATTGAAAAGAAAGCCTCTTAAAAATATTATCCTGATAAATATAAACAAAGCCCAAACAGATGGACTGTGGGAATTTCAGTAAAGCTGTAGTGTATACGCTTGTATACAGTCCATCTAAAAGAGAACAGATGACATATGCAAGAATATTATCCTAACGCCCTCTGACTGGTCCCCAGCCCCCACCTGAGACACCGAGTACACCAAGCATTCAACTTTCACGTTTTTCTCAGTTAAAACACACATATAAAATCACATCTGGTTAGTGGCGTCTTCATCACCTCAAGAAAGTACAAGCTCAGACAATGAAAACAACTATGTTGTAAACTACTAGGCTGACACTGATCTATGCCACCGTAAATTATCTATTTGGAATATTTTTATAAAGAATGGTCCATTTAAGAACAAAGGTACCACGTGGTGTAACCACAGCTCAAAACAACAAGTGCACATTAGAAACTCTGACCTGTCCAGTGGTGAGAGTCTCACACCACACTGTGCAGCTGAGCCCAAACTCAGACACATTTACAGGTTTTGTCCAGTCCGTATCCCTTCAATTCTTATCACTAGTTCCATTTCAGATCTTAATTACATTAAAAATAAATACAAGGTACAGATGAAGGCTGAAATACCTCGTTCAATAAGGAGTTCCGATTTCTCACTGTTAAATCTCTGGCATTCTTTAGTGGCTCTATCTAATTCACGCTTACAGTCCAATAATCTCTTCTCCTTCTCGTTCACTGTTCTCTGGTGGTTCTGGTACCTGTCCCTGAGCTGTTCATCTGTTCCTTGAAAAACCTGTACACCGAACACAGCATAAAGTTAGCTTTTGGACTAAATTCATAAGCCAATTAATGGTGGTTTTTAAAAGTATAGTTTTCATCATAACAGCATTCAAGAAATAAGACACCAACACCTCCCACACAGAATTTCTACATTAAGACATATATTAAGAAAAAGTAAATATGCTACAAGTATAACTAGAAGAAGAAAACTTCTTTTTCTTAGGCTAAATTAATCTAAACCTTTACCACTAAGGAATTTATTTCTATTTTTCAAAATAGTTTTAAATGCCTTGTCACAATCACAACAGAAGACTGACAATTATTTCTTATGTTAAGAGAAAGAAATAAGAAATCTCCAGGGAGATAAATAATATTAACACCAGGAGTCATCACATTCTGGTCAAAACAAGTACTGGCTGTCATCAACATGCAGTGAGAGGCAGATATTTTCAAGTTACACACTGCAGGGCATTGTTACCAGTAATCACCACTTTTACAAAAACTTTTGTCAGTATTTGACTTCCTGGCAAGCTAGCCTATGGTAGAGGGAAAAGCTACAAAAAGCAATTTAACCCAAATTACACAGAAACTAATACAGCTTTACCGAGCCGTATTTGCAATATCTGATAATATCAAGCAAACCACATGCGCTACGACAATGTTCTTCACCAATATCTGATGCATAATAAAATATAGACTTGGTTCACCGCATAGCAAAAGACAGAGTGATCCTTCAGCAGAAGGGATGGCAGCACACAATTTAAAAGGCAACCTTTTTCATCTTCTGTTGCAAATCTTCGTTATCTTTCTCCATCTGCCTCCTCCTGCTCTCCAGGGCTTTCACATCATTGTCCAACCTCATCGCCTTTACAAGATTGTGCTCAACCGCTGCCAGAGAACTCTGCAAAGGAAAGGATGCTGCAAGTAAAATATCTCACCAGCTTATGCATCCCATAATCAATTGTTCTACACAATATAGTCAGCCCAAGTGTAAAACCTTCAGCTTTATGAGGAATTTTTGGGCTTTAGGTTTTAGTTTAGTTTTTGTTTTACTTACAGTTTGTAATAGTTTTAGTTACCAGCTAAATTTGAGAAAGAGAGACTTTAAATTAAGCTACAAAAACCCAAAGCCGCTACCGGAATTTCACAAACTATTTTCTTAAATCTCCACTGATGGTTGATGGATTAAACCAGCATCTGCCAGGTTTGTTGAGGTATGCTTGATTTTGCTTCAGAGCAAAGGATCAGACAATACAACATAAAAGTGTAAGATTTTAATGAAGAAATTCATCCAGCTTTCACATTCATCTGTGTTCTTTAGTTCTTATGTATTGTTTTGTATTGAAGTCTTAACGTAATCATCACACAAATTACCTTTAGCGGATCAAGCTGACTCTCAATAGATTTCACATTATCCTTAGAAGCAGCCAGCTGAGCCTCTCTATTGCTAAGATGATTCTGGATTTCCTGTGCTTTTTCTTTATTCTGTTTTAGGTATTTCAGTTCTGTCTGACACTCTTTTACTTTCAAGCTTTGTTTCAGTCGTACCTGACGGAGAGTTTCGAGTGCTTTAATATACCTTTAAAAAAAACCCAAAACAACAAAATTTCAGATCCTGCTGGCAATACAGCAATACTGACGTAGGAAACAATGCCTTAAATATTTTCATTAACACCTGTGTTATTAGAAAAGACATTTCTTAGTTTTTATTTAACTACAGTAAAAAGAAAAACCTTGTTGCTGAAAAGATCTCATCAAATTTTTGTTTCAGGGCCTTCCCTTCACTTAATGGCCAGTTGGATTCTTCTTGGTGGCAGAAAATGACATTGTTAAGCACCGATTTGGAAACACCAAGGGCGCTGATCATCTCTCGATCGATTTCTGCACACTTGGAACTCAGACTAGACTTCTCGCCATGCCTGTGTAGCACAGATAAAGAAAATCCCCAAAGAAGTTACTGGCAAATTCTTTTAAAAGTAAACTGCATTTTTAACATATAATCTCATGGTAACATAGAGATTCAAGAACTTAGAAAGTAACAAGTTTTAAGCATATAATGACGACGTTCAACACATGCATTTAAGACCATGAATATTTGTACTCAGGACTACTACACATTTTAAAACTAAGCAGAACCACCAGAGGGAGCAAAAACGATCTTGAACGAAGTTAAGTGAATACAGTTCTTGAATAGTGGAGATCAAGAGTTAAACTTGGGCCAACAATTATCTGAAACTGAAAATGGTGCTAAAGGAAGTAAAGCCTATGTACTGCACACAATGCTACCTTCAAATTGTATCATTATTAATACAATTTTCAAATCAATGCAAGAAAATGCATCTAAGCAGTTCATAAAGTGGTGACTAGCAAATGTAGGATTTTGGACTCAATTGATTAAGTGATGAAGCTACACAGCTCTAATCTAAGAGCACTGGTAACTACTTCAAGGAATGCATTATGCAGTTTTCCCTTGTCTTATGCACAAAAAATGATCTTCACGCCAAAGTAAGAAAAAAAAACTTGACAACTTACTTTGTTCTAGTAATGACACCTTCAAGTGTTTTAAATTCTGTTTTCTTGCCTTTCTGGGTACAGACCATGGACCGCTGGACAGCTACAAGCTCTCCGTTTACATCTCGAAACTGTAATCGAATCTGAGCTCTAACATCTGTCTCATTGGCAACCTTTAGCAGAAACAAAAAAGCTGAGTAAGGGAAATTCTTCTCAACATCCAAATGAATACGTGACTTCCCAGCTGTGGGTAAGGTTCTCATCTTCCTGAAACAATACAGGCAGCTCATGTCTGCCTAGAACCTGAGCATCCCTGTTTTCATCCCAACCCTGAGAGCAGTTCAGTATCTTACTTAGGAGTAAACACACATTAAATCCAGTCACTGTGACTTTTACCTTTGGATCATGAACAAATGAGCTTCCTTTGGTGCCAGGAGGAAAATCTCCAGTGGATATATATTTAAGACATTCAATGATAGTCTAAGAAAACAGAAGTAAGTATATAGTTATAATGGCATCTTAGAGTAAACAAGATAGAACACAGGAAAAAACCACAGTTAACAGCCCAAATATTTACAAATGAGTTAAATACGCAAGGCAAGAGAATTTTCTTTTTTTTGAGTGTCAGAATATGGTACTTTGCAAAACCAGTTCTAATCAGGACGGCGATCAATTTCCGATGAAAAATATCAACGAGTGCTCTGCAAAATCCAGGCGTGAAAGCAGATCTCTGGTAATGCTAAACACCACAATATTTACAGTGAACAGCAATATTTTTCCCATATTACTAAAACCTTTCTCTGGAGATCATTATTTATATTTTGAGGCCTTTCAGAGCTATTTACAGCGCAAAACCAAACATCTAGTAAATCTTACCGTTTTTCCTGCACCATTTGGTCCCACCAAGATAGTTAACGGACTAAAGAAAGTGATAATTTGTTTGTCTTTATCCTCTATGCCAAAACTCCTCACTCCGAGGATACTCATTTTCTCAATCTTCGACATTTCTGCTGAACTTCTCTTCCAAAGTCGGAAGTGTAAGCGTTGTAAATCCCGTAAAACAAAAACTTCGTGAAAAATCTAGAAGGCAAAAACCGCAGCGTATCACTGAAAGCTGACGACAGATCTATATAAACACAAAATATTACGAACATCTTTAAACACACAGCTGAAGTCGTTCAGTCACGGCTCAAGGTACAGAACGCACGACGGCAAAACTCTCGCTTGTTGCAAGCTGAGAAGCTCCTCGACTCCAAGTGAAGAGAACTGCCGTTTTATTTATCATCAAATCAAACACAATGGCCAAAACCAACCCTTGAAGCATGTAAGAAACATGCGTTATTCCACACTGCAAGCCTACACACCCGCTTTCAGAATGCCGCAAACACAACAGAGGCACTGATATTTTTTCCCTGTAAAAATCCACTGTTGTTCAGCAACACCCGACATCGCTGCCGCCCGCTCCTCGCAGGGCCACGTTCAGATTCGCCTGGGCCATCCAGCATTATCTTTATCCCGATGTGAGGAGGAATTAAAGCACGCAGGGCCCACAGGCTGCACACGCCGGCGGGGGCGGCAACTGATGGGGGCAGCTCCGACCCTAAGGCCGGTTACCGACCCGTGGGAAACGTGTCTGGTTCATGTGTATATACACGTGTAGCGTGCCTGTTTCACTCGGCCGAAAAAGCTGCTCAGAGCGCTGCCCGGGCAGCCTCCAACCCGGGCCCTCAGCGCAGGCCCGGCGGGCTCGGCCACCGCGGCGGCGGGGGGCCCGGGCGGGAAAGGGCATTTCCCGGAGAAACCCCGCCGCCGGGGCAGAGGTGGGCAGCGGGGGTTTCCCGCCCGGAGCCCCGCGCTGCAGCGGGGGAGGACATGTTCCAGGGAGAGCCGACGGCCCCGCCGCAGCGGAGGCGGCCGTTCCCCGGCCCGCCGGCACCGCCGACCCCCGGCCGCGTTACCTCCGCTCGCCGCCGCGCTCCCGCACCTCCCGGCAGCCACCGCGGCCGCCGCCCCGCCCCGGCCATGGCGGCCCCGCCCCGGCCCGGGCTCGGTGCCGCCCCCGCTGAGCCGCGGGCAGGGGCCGCCCCGCAGCCGGGCCCTGCCGCTCCTCGTCGCTTCTGCGTCCTGCCAGCGGCCGGGTGGGGCGAGGGGGAAGGGGGCGGCGGTGGCGAGCCCCCGCTCCTGTCCCCTCTCCTCTCCCCCAGCCCTGTCCCGGGGATCCCCAGTGGCACACAGGGATTTCCCATCCCCTCCCCGCTGAGGAGCTGTTGGTGCTTGCATTAAAAACACAAATGAATGTATAATAATAATTTCAGCGTGTTTTGTTTGGTTAGCTTTTGGTTTTCTGTTTGTTCGGGGTTTTTTTACTGATGTTTCCAGCCTGCCGCCACGGCTCGGTGCCCCCCGAGTGCTGGTGGTGGAGAACCGCAGGTGGCCCCAAGCTCCAGCCCTGGCCCCGGGGCACACAGGCCACCTGTTGGAAGACAAATCTTCCAGCCAGGAGATAGAATGGTTGAATAGTTCGGGTTGGAGGGCCCTTCCCAGCCCCCCCAGTGCCCCCCTGCCATGAGCAGGGACATCTGCACCAGCTCAGGTTGCTCAGAGCCCCGTCCAGCCTGGCCTGGGATGTCTCCAGGGATGGTTCATCCACCACCTCTCTGGCCAACCTGGGCCAGGCTCTCACCACCCTCAGGGCCAACAATTCCTTCCTCGTGTCTAACCTGGACCCCCCCTCTTTTAGTTTAAAACCATCACCCCTTGTCCTGTTGGGACACGCCCTTCTACAAAGTCTGTCCCCATCCTTCTCATAGGCTCATTTAAAGTCTGGAAAGGCCGCACTAAGGTCTCCCCGCAGCTTCTCTTCTCCAGCTGAACCCCCCAGCTCTCTCAGCCCGTCCTCCCAGCAGAGCTGTTCCAGCCTCGGGTCATTTCTGGGGCTCTCTGGCCCCTCTCCAGCAGCTCCATGTGTGTCCTGTGCCGGGGACCCAGAGCTGGCCCAGCGCTGCAGGGGGGCTCACAGAGCGGGGCAGAGGGGCAGGATCCCCCCAAACCTGCTGCCCACGGGGCTGGGGATGCAGCCCAGGGTACAGCTGACACTCTGGACTGCAGAGCACCCGGACAATCCCCCCTTTTCCGCCAATCTGATGAAGTGCTCAGCGCTGAGGGTGACGGGGCTGCGGGGAGCGTGAGGCTGTACTGCTGAACCCCGCTTGCGAGGCAGATCTGCGGGTCCCCGCAGCAATCTGGCTCAGAAACCACATTTCTGAGCCTGGCTTTGATGTCTGCTCGTTCTGCCCACTACACACTCTCGAATCAGAGCCAGATCAACCAGCGTGCAAAAAGGTGGCACGGCATCATTGGAGCTATGATAGCAACCTGACAGGCTGTGGCAACGCCAGTCCTGTTCGGAACAAGTGATAGGACAAGAGGAAATGGCCTCAAGTTGTGCCAGGGAAGGTTCAGATTGCGTTTTGGGAAAAATTTATGCACTGAAAGGGCTGCCCAGGGCAGTGGTTGAGCCACCATCCCTGAAGAGGTTTAAAAGCCATGTAGATGAGGTTCTCAGGGACATGGTTTAGTGCTAGAGTTAGGTTATGGTTGGACTCAATGATCTTAAGGGTCTCTTCCAAGCAAAGTGATTCTGTGATTTCCAGCCACGGCACGAGTCCTCGGGGCTGTGGGTGAGCGGTGGTTCACCGTGACGCTGTCGGTACCGCGTGGTGCATCCCTCTCGCAGCGACGGGTGAGAGTCAGGAAATGGTTTACAAATCTGAGGTGTTATGTGAGCTGGTAATTCATCATCCTTAGAACAAAATCTAGAATATAAACTGCAGAAGTTCTACGTCAGTCTCTGTGTGCTCAGGGCAGGAAGAGGATACCTGAGAGTCATATACCTGAGTCATATACCTGATTGCTCCGTTTAGGTTTAATTTGAGGGGAACTTTCCTTTAAATCCATATGAAAAACAGGGAAAGAATGACTAAACTAAGTGGTATAAGATATTTTTGAAGTTAACATCTTGGCAGGACTCACGTTGGGCATACAGAGAGGTGCTGTTAGAGCAGATGAAATGTGTACAGACCCTCCGGCATCTCCTCCCACAGGGCAGCAGCTTCGTACTTCAGCTTTCTAGTTTAGAAATTTGATACAGGTCATTGCGATTGTTTAAATACCATTCTGATGCATGGAGTAAGAAACGCAGGCAGGCGGCCTCTCATTAAGTAGAAATGTTTTATTTAACAGCATATAGTATTCTTTTCCACATTTTACGCCTGCCTTCAAACGTTCTTGGAAATAGAATACGAGCTGTTTGTAAAGAAACAATACTACTTCCATTCAATCCTGCTTTTTTGTTTGCTCATCATTGGCTGAAAATCTGTCTTGTGAACTGACAGTTGTCTTGCTCAAAAGTGAATGTTGTTGGATGTAGCAAAATGTGAAATTAAGTTGCAGCAGCTTTTCATGTTAAATGCAAAGAGCTTCCATTGTTCCACGGATGGCTCAACAGCAGCTGAGCAAATGCAACTTTATGCTTCTAGGTGAGCGACTTCAACAATTCTCATAATCTGGAAATAAACCCAAATCAAAATTCATTTTCCCGATTAAATTAGAAAGCATTCATAAATGCCTCGAATTTGTATCTGGAGGGAAATCGCTAAATAATGTAGTCAAAGTTTCATGCAGTTTTTGACCACTAAGTCCACCTGTTTTACATGCTTTCTTAGGCACAATGCTAAGTCTGAATTATTTTTTTTAAAGAAAAGTAAGAGGAAACAAGAGAAAAAATGAAAACAGATCTAATACTTTTAGCAAGGGTGCGTATTTTATACCACTTGATAAGTAGTATAATACAGATCCTGCTCTCAATAGCAAAACAAGGAGCCACAAAATTGGCACAAAACAGCACATCTGAAAAAGTTAAGCAGGAAATCAATGGTTAATATGCATGTCCATTATTGGATATAATGACAGAAACTGTGCTGCAAGAGCTGTTGTTCTTATCGATGTTCACTAGGATGAGGAAGCAGAAGTTTAAATCACTTTAAAATCTGTAAGTTACTTCTTACTCTTAAGAAAACAGGGAAAGGGGAAATTACCACTTTCCCTGCAGTATAAAAAACTTCAGCTGCTCCTGGTTAAGTCCTCAACCATCATCTCTCCTTTTCTGTGTACCACGAAAACATAAACACTTAACATCGCTAATTTTCTGACATTTATGATCTTAGCATAGTTTATTAAATATTTTCAATGTTCCAGTCTGTCCTGGAAAAAAATCCAAGGAAAAATCCTGGACATTAGGAAAGTCCAAAATTCTAAGCCACATCTGGAGTTTTGCAACTGACCTTTATTTCCGTAGTGAGAAAGTCAATCTCTCACAATTTTTGATCACCAAATAATGTTGTTAATAATGATCACACACACAAAGCACATTGAGAAGTCACCTAATAGGTCATGGTAAGAATAACAAAGTGTGTCAAGAGCTGCATATCACCAGATCTAGAAGAGCTGGTCTGCGGACTCCAGCTATTGCACATCAATGCCATTGGGCTCTGTTTCATCAGAGGTTACTCAACAGTTCATAGATGCTTTGAGGTCTACAAAGGGGTTGGAAAGGAGTAGCAGAATTTTGAAGCAGTTTTGGGGACTGTAGGAAGGTTCCGGTTGGTTGGAGGCTGGAAAAAGGATCTCTCCCTTTGGCTGCTCAAGTTCATTTATTTCTAGGGCCCATAGATTCCCTCTGCTCCCTGGTACCAGTCTTCTCCACATCCATTGCAAGAAGCAACTTTTCCTCTATGATCCATAGCCCCTATTCATCTTCCACTTAGAAAAAAGCCCAACCAGAAGAAAACAAACAAGAAAACAGAAGACTGCCCCTTCCTCAGAATTTTCTCATCCTGGATTGGTTACTGTTCTTCCTCGATGAAGGGAAATGAAGCAGCCGGTCTTGTGTCAGCTCAACTTCATGACTGGCTAACAGAGGCAAAATTTGGAAAACAGCCCTTTGTGCTCAGTCTCAGCATCATCTGTAATGAAAGTGAGTAACACAGAAATGCTAGATGAAGTTAGCCTAGACCTTATCATAAGCTGGCAGCCAGCGGGTGGTTTTGTGGCTAACAATTCAGGCTTTCTCTGTGCTCATAGTCTGGTGATAATCCTACTTTTTATGGGTGCAGAAAAGGTTCACAAAACGTGAGCTACAGTCACTACAGATCTTGAGAGAAAAAGAGGTTGCTACTGGCTTCACTGAGATGTTACTGTCACAGCAGGCTGTAAGGATATTGCCGAAGTCAAAGATAAAATTCATACACATCTTTCAGAAGCAAATACAACTCCTCTGGGTAGATGACACCAGATTATGCTCCAATTGTGTGTTGTCTCCTGCCCTGCAGCTGCCTGGTCATGGTTTGATCGCTCAGGAACATGGTGCCATCAGCCTCTATTGCTGCTGCTTTCTTGATGCCAACACTTTTCCATGTTCCAATGATGCACAGACCATGTCCTGACTCTGCCACCAGTCTGACCTCTGGAATATTCTCCAAAAGTCATTGATTAGAAGAATTAGTTATTGGCATTGTTTCTGGTAAGAGTTTTCTGTTTCACACAAACTGTTTTCCCACCAATATGAAATCTGTTCTCTAAATCAGTGTTTATGCTTCTGTGAGATGGTTTAGCGGGAATGATTTCTTCACTTGTGATCTATCCCCTTTGGCTGCCACTCAGCACAATTATCAGCCTTTCAGAGTATATAAATCTATGAGTGTGAAAGCATGGACGTGAAAAGATGAGGAGCAGAAAGGACTACCCAAGTCACTGTTTCCAGCCTCCTGCAACGTGCGTTATCATGTCATCCCTTCTAGAAATCTGTCAATGCTCCTTTATAAAACTGGCTGGAATATTAGGTAGAAGAACAACTGATGGTTACAAACTTTATTTCCAGCCTAAACATCCGGTGACTGGAATGTTCCCCGTTTGAATTTGTCTGAACGTTGTCCTGTCTCTAAGATATCTTCTTCCTGCTCTTATATCCCAATCTGTTTAGAGACTGCATATATTCTCAGCCTTTATTTTCCTAGATAATCAAGCCAAGCTCTTCCACTGAGTGCTTTGTTCAGCTTGTCAATGACGTTGTTAAAGACATTAGGACAGAGGTTACATCTTGAGACCTTTCATTAATTACCTACTTCAGCCTAATAACTTACCTTTCAACACCAACCTCAGCGTAGCCCAGTAAATTATTAATCACATTTAAGTTGGAAAAGACCTTTAAGGTGATTGAGTCCAACCCATCTGCCTTAATACATTCACATCTCTAGATTAACCAATACGTTATTGTTTGATACAGTGCTTTACTAAATCTCAGTACTAGGATCCTTGTCTTCTTACGGGATGAACTCTTTTGTCAAACCAGGATATCTGGTCACTCTGGCACGATCCACCTACAGCAATCAAGATTACATTTTGTCTTATTCTACCATGGACTTCTGTCTTTAACGTGTTTCTTTCCAAACTTGTTCTAAAGGCCAGACATCTGAAGAGCCAGCCTTCACTAGTCCAAGTTACTTTTTATGAGTAACTTAATGTGCCACTTCACAGAGAATCAGGGGAATATAGATTTTATCAAAAGTATGGATGCAAAGTCTTACGGACAAGGTATTTGCACTGGGCTGGGAAACGGGATCTTACATATTGATCTCATTTGTTTCTGCGGCAGTTGGCTGAATGGCGTTTTACTAGGAGACACTTATCCTATGTTGCCTTAATACATTTTTTCCATTCTACTCCCACATACCTCCCATCATGTCACAACTCTTTCTTTATTCAAATTCTGTGAGACTCATTGATAGTGTGACACAAGGACTGCCATGGTTCTATCCATGAATGATGGATAGAAGTTTTCCGTTATTAAAAATCATGTGCATCTTGTTCCACTCCCAAATCACACCTGGGTGGTATGACACCATGGGTATGATCAGTTTGGGACGAAATTTTTCATTGTTTCAGAATGAGCCAAGGCATTGTTGGTGATTCAGATGGTGGTGACAGCGCAGAAAGATTAGATCATTGGCCAATATAGCAAGAAACATTTACTCCTTTAATTCTTGTTAAATATAATAAAATATATAATCTATTAACATATGATGTGATAGACATAGAATCCCAGAATCACTGAATGTCCTGAGTGGGAAGGGATTGCTGCTAATTTCCACATGAATAATTTTTAACAAAACTACCACTATTTGTGAAATATAACAAAACGCTTGCCTTACATCCACACTGTGGGAGAGGGACACCTTTTGGCAGATCTGCTTTTCCTCTTCCTAGTTTATCACAGATGCTTTTTATCCCTCTCCCTCTGGGAAAGAGTGGCCATACCAGCTCAGGCAAAAGTTGCCCTCGCTCAGCACCTGGTTTCGAAGGGCAGTCGAGTGTGGACTTCTACGGAGGAATGTAAATCTGTGTTGTGCTGCTCCACTCGTGCTCTTCCAGGATCCAAACATTTTCAGCTGGGGACCTCATGTTTCTTTGGATGTGCTCTATGAGCCTAGTGCTAAAAACTTTTTCTGGGACCAATACTGTTCAATATATTCATCAATGACTTGGATGAGGGAATTGAGTGTACTATCAGCAAGTTTGCTGATGACACCAAACTGGGAGGAGTGGCTGACACGCCAGAGGGCTGTGCTGCCATCCAGCGAGATCTGGACAGGCTGGAGAGTTGAGCGGGGAAAAATTTAATGAAATATAACAAGAGCAAGTCTAGAGTCTTATATCTGGGCAGGAACAACCCCAGGTTCCAGTACAGGTTGGGGAATGACCTATTAGAGAGCAGTGTAGGGGAAAGGGACCCGGGGGTCCTGGTGGACAGCAGGATGACCATGAGCCAGCACTGTGCCCTTGTGGCCAAGAAGGCCAATGGCATCCTGGGGTGTATTAGAAGGGGGGTGGTCAGTAGGTCCAGAGAGGTTCTCCTTCCCCTCTACTCTGCCCTGGTGAGACCTCATCTGGAATATTGTGTCCAGTTCTGGGCCCCTCAGTTCAAGAAGGACAGGGAACTGCTGGAGAGAGTCCAGCGCAGGGCCACAAAGATGATTAAGGGAGTGGAGCATCTCCCGTGTGAGGAAAGGCTGAGGAGCTGGGGCTCTTGAGCTTGGAGAAGAGGAGACTGAGGGGTGACCTCATCAATGTTTATAAATATATAAAGGGTGGGTGTCACGAGGATGGAGCCAGGCTCTTCTCGGTGACAGCCAACAGTAAGACAAGGGGTAATGGGTTCAAGCTGGAACACAAGAGGTTCCACTTAAATGTGAGAAGAAACTTCTTCTCAGTGAGGGTGACGGACACTGGAACAGGCTGCCCAGGGGGGTTGTGGATTCTCCTTCTCTGGAGACATTCAAAACCCGCCTGGACGCCGTCCTGTGTAACCTCACCTGGGTGTTCCTGCCCTGGCAGGGGGATTGGACTGGATGAGCTTTTGAGGTCCCTTCCAATCCCTGACATTCTGTGATTCTGTGAGTTTTTTCAGTTAGAAGCAAAAGATCCTTTCAAGAGTGGTTTTTTGTTTGGTTGGTTGGTTTTTAACCTCTAGTTACACTTCCTTTGCTGAATTTTAGGAAAAGAACGGTATTTTATTTTAAATAAAAAAATATTTAAAAGCTTCGTTTGGCAACATTTTCATCAAGACTTGAGCAGATCTACTTAAACCGATCTGTTAATAAATTTATGTATTGAGAAATTAATTATTTGATGTGCACAAGGTCTCCTTTGCTTCTGCGACTCTCGAGCAGGTAGCTATGGAAAACCAGATGACTCTTCACACATCGTTGAGTGATCTCTCTGATTTTGCTGGAAAATTGTAACCTTTTAATGAGTGACTGTTACCCTCTCACAAGCACTTGCCAGGCATCTGAAAGTAGATTTTAGCCATTTATACACACTTCAGTATTTTTCAGTACACGGAGTTTTTCCACTAACGTTGAAGGACTTCTTAAGTTCAAACAAGGTTTTCACTTGATGCCAGGACTGCTGATTTCTACCATTAATGTCTACTGTGCTTTTAATATTTGGCTATTACTAATTAAACCCATGCTTTTCCCAGCTTTCCCAGCTGAACTTCACAGAACAGGTGAAGGAAGAAGGCTAAAGAATCAAATTCATTAAGTGGCCTTAGGGTCTGTGTATGCCTAAGAATTTCTTATTAGTTTTTACTACACCTAGAACTGCAGTTTATGTTAGAAAATCTGATTGAACAAAGGATGTCTTATTTCTGAGTGGAATGTAAGAAGTACTTAGGTTTCCAGATCTCTGTCTATCTGATTATGTGATGCAAAAATAAGAATAGAACCACATAAAGATGTGTGTTACACAAGGAATACTCCTATTTCCTGTGATGAGTTTTTGATATCATGTAAGAAAATGACATCTCTTATCTACAAAGGTATTTTCCCCTTATTTGATGTCAGAGGCAAGGAAACCCCCAACCTGTCCCCACTGAGGCATCCCACAGTGCCTCTGATCATTCACACCAAGGTCTTCTGCCTTTTCCTATATGAGAAATCTTTCCCTTTGATTTAATATTCAAGGTGTACATGGGTATATATAGGCAGCGCGTGGCGTTAAAAAGGCATAAATCAAAGGTGGCTTTCCTGGAAGCAAAAATGCTGTTGCTCTGTATCTTCTTGTTGAGTAGCTGCTTCTCTGGCTTGCTGGGCAGCGCAATAGAAGAATTTCAAGAGAACTTCGAGGCTCTAGTGAATCTTGCAAGCAAGGAGGTGGGTCATTATATTTTCTTTGTCACTTTCTGCAGTTCTTTTGATGGAAGTATAAAACTGAGTCTGGGCCAGTTTCAGCTCTAGTTTGCATGTCCTGTGTTTTGTTTGTTAAGCTTGAGATGCTGCAGGCACCGTGTATCAGCGGCTGGCGCTGTAATTGTTTCCCCAAAGGAAGTGCAGAAATAGAAAGCCTGATGAAGAAGATACGTATTTTGAGATGCTTAACAATGTGGCAGTTGCTTAGAAAAGAAATACCTTCTAACACTATTTTCTTCCTTAAAATTCTAGATCTTTATTCCAGTACCTGCCGGGAGATTTCAGGTAAGACTTTAAAGCTTCTGGATTACTGCTGTTGTTAACTGATTGGAAAATGATGATGCTTTGTAGCAGATCTGGAGAGTCGGACTACTAAAAAAGACTAATCTCACGAGAAAGGGGTACACGTGCTAACAGTATGTTCACGAGCAACTCCATCAAAGTCAACTAAGTTCTTTGTATGCAAACTTTATGGAAATAAACCAATTTTGAGAGCAGGGTGTCTGGGACTCGGTTACACTCCAGCTGAAGGCAATCTTGGGAGCTTCATGCTGGGGCTGTTCTAACGTTACCGTCTGAGGCACAAACCCTGAACGGGACCTGCCGCCTTTTCCAGCAGAAAGCCTTGAATATGGGGAAATGTTCTTACCTCTGGGCAAACAGATGAGTGGGGTGCGATACAGCACAACGGAGTTGGTCTCCGAAGGAAGCGATCTGCAGGCACAAGTTACTGCCGTGTTCATCAGTGGTTTTCAGCCTGTGGTCTGCAGATTTCTCAGGCTCTGTGAACTGAAAAAAGGTTCATGAAAAATAACCAAGAGGCAGCCTAGTGTTGGGAGGCCTTATCTTTAGAGGAAAAAAATTAAATGTTTAGGGTTTGCAACTTTAAAGAAGGTGAAGAGCAGCACTTTATAGACAGCGGAGCCCTTCTGCACAGAGAGGGCGGCTGTGAAAGGCAATTAGCAGATCTCATCTCCCCAGGCTGCTCGGTGTGATAAAATTACAGCCCCAATGGGCTTTATTCCTCTTTCACAACTCTTTTCCCTGTTTTTCCTTTACATTTTTTTTAATGTTATATGGTTTTTTCTCTCTCCTCCTGTAGATTTTCACCAAATCCCAGAAAACATAGGAAAGTACTCCTTTCTCTAATTGTACAGAAATAGAGTAGATAATAGGTAATTTCTATTTCTGCTCTGCGTGCAG
Source organism: Caloenas nicobarica (assembly GCF_036013445.1). Classification (NCBI taxonomy): domain Eukaryota; kingdom Metazoa; phylum Chordata; class Aves; order Columbiformes; family Columbidae; genus Caloenas; species Caloenas nicobarica. The sequence continues at coordinate 1,635,896 of NC_088257.1, forward strand.
TTAGTTATTGAATTTATTGAAAGATAAAATTTAACTGATTTGGCAGAACATAATTTTGCTGTTGTTCGATTTTTTTTTTTTAGTGCAACCGTATTTCCTGTCACCTTGAAAGCACTGTAGATTGGCTGAAAGGTCACTTCAAGAGTGGTCAGATGAGGACACATATTTCTGTGATGGAGAAAAACATGGGCCACATACTATCAACTTTCAATAAAACACACACAGTAAGTTTCTTGCCATTTATTTATAGTGATTAAACAGGTAAAAATATGAAATTACTGTGAATGGACTGCTCCTTTCTTTTCAAAATATATGAAATTAAGCAACTCAGCATCCCTGTCAAACAAAGTCAATAGCAAAATTTTGATACTGTCTCTGTACACTCTTAATTTCGCGCTTTTGAACGTTACGGCTGCTGCTCAGCAATGGTTTTATAGCAAGTACTTACCTGAAATTCGTAAAGTCTGGATGCAAGATGCAGTCTTCTAAAAGATGTGTCACCCTTGGACAAGCCCCGACCTTGTCATTAGCCAGGAGATCAATCAGAGAAGGCCCAAAGCCCCATCCCAGCGAGCGGAGCCAGGCGGGAGGAGGCATTCCTGATTCTCAGAAGTCTAATTTCCCTGAATTTGTCAAGATCTACCTTTCTCCTTCTGATTAAATCTCACCTTTAGCAGCCACTGGCAGCTCCGCAGCAAGATGCTCTTTTTATTCTCTCCCTTATCATCACTATTACCTAGTATGATTATTATTATTATTATTCTAGAACCCTGGGAGCAGCAGTCCCTGCCAGACGACAGAGGTGTCCCCGCAGAGGGCCCTGAGACGCTATGAATGGTTCTTCCAAAAGCTGCAGGAGAGTTGTTGGAAGCCCCGCTGATGGGCGCTGGGCACCCAGCTTGGGGAGACGTCTTTTACCCAACACTAGAGCCAGCTCTGGTGGCTTATTGCAAAGCTGCCCAACTTTAACGTGAATATTTTATATGATATTTATGTCTTATTGCAAGTATTGACATATTTATTTTATTTATAGAGAGCTTTTCTATTTGTAAAGAGTGATAACATTCAAAGTGATAACGAATAAAAGAATTTGAAATCATTAATTCTTTTGTGGGTTTGTGCACTATAGTAATTAAAGTATATGTCAAGGCTTGAATAAAACTGTGTGAGTGAAATTTAAAAAATACAGGTTAGAAGGCAGATCCAGTAATGTGCTCTACTGCAGACGCTTACAAAATTGGCAGAATATTTTCTGAAGGTAGGAGAAAAAAAATCTTTCGAAATATGTGCAGAGTTAAGTTTTAAATCAGTGTGTTTTCCTGAAATTCTACAACATAATCGCAATGCATATACCTGCATGATATGCATTCTTTATTCATTTAATGTATATATTGTGACAGTAGATCATACTTATTTTAATATTACTCTAAACTTATTTTCAGCACATGTTATCTTCGAAACTTTGGAGCAAAGAGTGAGGCATTTGTCAGCTCAGTGCCAAACCAAAATGAGACCTTGAGCAGGTGTCCCAGAGGTTATTGCAGTGGGAATATGGTAACGACAACTGTAACAACAGAAACAGTCGTAGCGAAGGATGTGTAATGTAGGCTGGATTTTTTTTTTCCTCAGGTTTGCCTTAAACTATATTTTTCACAAAGTGAAGAATGTATTTGTGAGGCATCTTTCTTAAAGATGCTACATTTTTCTAGAATCCGAAGTGTCGGGGGAAACTGATACTTTTGCTAATGTGTCCATTGAATGCCAAATGAAATGTGGTGGATCCGCCGATCTGGATTTGGGGCATGAGCTAGTTTAAGAACCTGCCCAGCTAGGTGCTGCTTAAGTTTTAAGTCACAGCTACTTGGCATAGAGGTATTTTTGGGAGCTCTGAGACCTTTGCTAATGAAGTAAATGACACAAGTAATGGAGCATGATTACATCCCAGGAACCTGCAAGATCATAACAGAGAGAAAAGATGTGACAAGTAAAGAAATGAAAGGGTGCACAGCAAAGTGTTTTCCCACTTGGTGACTGAGAAAAACCAGGATGAAACCAGACACTGTTATTAGCAGTGTGACCATGGCTAATCCCCTGGGTTGTGAAACTAATAAACATTAATCAGGGAGAATAAACATGGTGGTAAAGTGGAAACACAAAAGACAGTGTCCCACAAAACGATGCCTGTGCCATTAGTCACTGCTGAGGTTTAGCAAGAGCAAACAACAGCAAAACGTTGAATTTTGCAAGAACCAATGGTGAGAAGGTACCTCTGCAAACGGTGCTGCTGTGACGCAGCTCTGAGGAGGGACGGAGCACCCGTGCAGGTGCCACGAGCCCGGAAACCCGGCCCAGAGCAGGGATTAGTGACCCTAACCACAGCTTTCACAAATCACCGTAAATGAGGCACAACTGCTAAATTGGATGCAAGGCGGAAAGCATCGGGTTTTTTTCTTTTACGGTTCATGCCAGCTTTCTGCATAAAGCTGAACAACTAGCAGCAAAGTCACAGTTTTAGCACTATGCAGAAACAATATAATCTTAATCAAAACAAAATAAACCCCTTTCAACCAACCATTGCTGAGTGACTGTAATGTTACTACAGGTCACCCAAAACACTCGTCTGTCTTTAACATACCAAAGTATGCTAAAACACATTAAGATTGTCAACTGAAATCTGACTTACCTACTGGTGGGGACAGTATCGCTTGTGCCAAGCTAAACTTCCCGAAGCAAGCACAGACGAGTGCTGTTGACTGCTTAAAAGGCCACACTGGAGCTTAATTAACTAATTAAGCAGAAGAGATCAGCTAATACCTACAAGCATATTCTTTCCTTTTTCTTTCACATTACCTTGCGCTGGGTCCGTCCATGCATGGCAGAGCACAGGGAAACCTGTTTTCTTCCCATTTTGCTCTTCTGGAAACATTTTACAGATTAACAGAGTTTGGAGCACCTGTAATTCTCATTTTATGATATCTGCTCTTCAGGAATACTAGTGCCAGGATCATAAGACAATTTAGGGTCCTTGGGAGCATTTTAAAATACCCCAAATAGAAGAAATTGATTTTTTTGGTGTGGTGCATCACCTGTTTGCAATCTGGCCAACCTGTTGAAAAGTCATTTCAGCAGAGAAAGGAAAGGTGCTGTTTCAAGCCAGTCGTAGGTTTCCAGGAGCACTGGGAGGGAAGGGCTGGACGTACAAGGGCAGAGGCAGCTCTGAGGCTGCCTGTGCAACCCTGCAAATTCACATTTAATATGCACGATGCTGTTTGCTGTGAGTGAAGAGGAAAAGCTTTAAGGCTTTAATTTTCAAGATGTATAGACAAAAAATATCCACCTCGGGCAGAGGCGGCTCTCGGGAAGATCTCTGGCTGGATGCGGAGGGCAGGTTCCTTCTGCAGAGCATCTCGTGTGGTGCGGGAACTGAAACCCAGCGCATCGCTTCCATGATAAAAATCACTAAACAAAGGAGCACAAAGCTACAGACCAATATACCAAATGGTTTAAGCTGAAAGAACTATAGTCACAGGTTTCCAAGCTACTACTGGTTTCGTTTTCTATGCAGGGAAGCCAAAGGATTTTAGAAACCAGCAGAGGTGCCAAAGATATCAGAAGGAATTGCTGGGGTTGAAGAGGTGAGTATCCCACTGCTGCTCCTCTGCCTTGGCACTTCTGGGAGTTACAGGATAATTGTTTAGACTTTTTTTTTTTAAACTATTCTGGCTACTATTCCCACTGACATTTCCCGTGACACTGAAAAGCTTTTAGTGCAGCCTGGGCTGGCCAGGCTTTGCTGCGGAGAGTGAGCAGCAGGTGACATCTGCCTTTCCATTAGTTTTGGCTGAGTCCTGAGCAACAGCTGCTCCTCTGGGTCGTCTTCCTTTCCTCTTGTCTGCTGCTTTTAATTTTCTCCATAGGAAGTGTCCCATATGGTGCAACAGCTCAGCTAAGCTGGGCTTAGGGTGGCGTCTGCCGGTGTTCCACTGGTGGCAGTGGCCGGTGCCGGGCGGGAGCTGTGCTGCTCTCCTCTCCTCCTGGGCAACTTCTGCCCTGGCTCACATTTAAGAAGCAGCAATAGTGGACTGCAAATAAGTCAAGGTTGAGTGGCCAACATTATCACTTTTCTTCCAGGTGTCTTTAGCACCACTGAGGAGATGGCAAAGCCTGGCATTTCTTGCTACGGAACACTTTGTGCTCAAAAAGGGAAAATCTGTGAAAATAAAAGCCTTGGTTATTCCTTGCATTTAAAATTCTTTATGCTTTTGTGGTGCATTGGGTAATACATCATTAATAAATTGCATACATTGAGTAACTAGTACATACGTAATTGAGTACTAGTAACTAGTACATACGTAATTAACCTTACTAAGGTTTGTTATACTCACATAAAAACCAGCCAGAGCATCGTTCCCAGTGCACCCCCACCCCATCCACCTCTGCTTGGCAGGCTCCAATCCCCCAAGCAGAGTTAAAACCTTTCTACCCCCCCAAAATGGTCAGATATTGTGCATATTGTTTCCAGAAAACAGTCACTCCCACGGACTGTTATAGAACTGTAAACCACATTCCTTCTGACAGCCTGTTTCCTAAGAAAAGATTTTACTTCTTGTAATTTGGGTTGAGAGCAATCTTTACAAAATTTCTCAATTTCCCTGGCTTGGGACTGGTCTTAGAACAAGCACCAGAGCAGTTTCTGTGGCAGAGGTTCTCCAGGAACTGCATTACAAGGCAGCATTGCTTCGGGATGCTCTTTTAGCAAGAGCAAAGTCCAGGGGTTTATCTTTTATCTCTATTGCATGATGCGGGGTTTCTGCTGGCTGCTGGAGCATCCCAGCCTGGTTTTGCATGTTTTCATGTACCTCGCTGTACCAGCCGCCCTAACAAGGGGCTTGCACTGGGGGAAGGCAGCAAATAGCTACGTATTCATTCCCTAAATACTGTGAAAATAACTCAAGGTGCCCTGCTAGTCTCCTGCTTTTTGCGCTTACCTGGTTTATTGCTGTCTGGAAGACGGGAGACACTGCCAGGAGACAGGGAGGTTTGGCATCAGAAACTTTGCCCCCAGCACAAAATATTGAAACGTAACGACAGAGAAAGCATTTCAGAGCATTTCTGCATATTCGTACCCTAACAGAAATGACAGCCGGGGGCTGGGAGCCATCCTGGCCCCACCAAGTCGCCGGCTCATCTCTGGGCGTTGGGCTGGATCCAGCTGAGGAGGAGGAAACCTGCTGTGGTCCTGAGCAGAACCTCTGTGCTGGGAGCCGAGAGAAGAGCTGGTCAGGACAGGTTCCCACAGACCACGGCTGCAGCTTTTTATGTGGCCAAATATGTGGCACTGGCTGCAGCTGAAATCCATTACGGGGCCACAGAGCACCTGCTTAGGTGGAACATCGCAGCCACTTCAGAGGTGCCCAGGAAACACTTATCTTTAACAAATGAAACATAACGTTTACTACTGAGGTTAACTGATGAAATGTAGTCTCCATGTGCAAGATTACATTAGTCAAAAGCTGCCCATTCATTAACGAGGATTTAAAAAACGAGATATGGTCTCCAAAGCCCCATGATCTCCTCATACATCTAGCCTGCCCTTTCAGATAAGGGAGGAAAAGGACACAATGCAGAGTCTATCACAAATGTCACTCTGCCCTAGGGCTCCTTTTACCCCCACACATTCGTCCCATTTACCACCAGAACGCCCACATGCCGTTTTGTAGCGCATCCCCTTGACAGTTCCCGTGGGCTGTGCGCCCTGGCCAGCAGCGCTGGGGTGGGACAGGATACCCCTCGGACGCCCCGTGGACACCCCCTGGGCATCCCTCAGACCCCACTTGCTCCTGATATCTCTGGGGATAATCACAGAGGGTTCCTCACCCCAAGGCACCCAGAGCATTACCTGCAGTACTGCTCCCACCGCGTCCTCCGCCTCCCCTGGGACCTGCGGCTTCGAGCAGCCTTTTCCATCTTCAGGGGAAAGACAGTCTAGGAAATGAAGTCTGTTCCCTGATTTTCAGAAATTTCCTCTTTCACGAGCCTGCCAGGCTAGAGAGGCACAAGCCGCTGCACCAAATCTATGCTGCGTTTTGTACTCGCACCAGTAAAGAAGCCTTATCTGAGCATCGTAACTTCACGCTTATCTAGATGAAGGAGCAAAACTTGCTACTGCAAACAGTTGCAGCTTCCAGCTAACGGTGCCAGCAAAAAGATACAAAGGCGACAGTAGCTTTTGATAGCTCGCTGGTTCCTGTGTGCCCCTTCAGGGCCACCTTCTCTGGCACCGCAACAAAAATACCCCATAATTCTTGAGAACTGTGTTATCCCCTGAACATACAAAATCCCCAAAATTTGCCAAGGGAGAAAAAAAAAAAAAAATCATCGAGTTCATACAAGGTTCTAGGACAGTGTTAGGATTCCGCAGAAGTGGTTAGAAATCCCAAACGCAAGGGAGGAGGGAAAAGGAAAGGCCTGAAACATAACATTTGTTGGCAGTTGTGCTGGCGGGGGACAGAAGTGCAGACAGACGGACGTGCTCGCTGCGATGAGCCACCCCGGCACGGGGGCACCGGGGGGGCCAGCGGCGGGCGGCTCTGCGCGTGACCCCTCGCAGCAGTGATGGGAACCAACTGTTGGCCAATGAAAAGGCGAAACAGAGGGATTTCCCAGCCAAGCCTGAGGTTCTGCGGCAATTCAAACCCAGGTTGTTCACCCAGGTCTCCGGCAGTGGGTTTGACCTCAGCCTGGCTCACAAGTGCCGGAGGAGGTTTGCTGAAAAACCAGTATGAGTTTGTGGGAGGCTGAAAGAAATGAGCTAAAAAACACAGCAGATCAAGAACGGGGCTTAATATTTTCAGCTGCACAACTTACAAATTCAGCCCGAGGGTGACTGGTGGTGCTGGGTGGGTTCTCCATGGTGCTCCCAGTGCCGCACTGGTGCAGGGTCCCTGTTCACCCGGGGTACGATCCTTGGAGCTGCGTGGGGAGAAAGCTCTACAGATAAGCACAAAAAGAACCAACTCTGTTCCTGTCAAAGATGACGAACTGGGGATAGTGGAGTGGGCAGCCATCAGCTCGCAGGTTATCTTGAGCTGAGCCACACAACCGCTACTGACTCTTGACTTCCCCAATTCAAAGTACCGAGATATCGAGGCTCTTACTGGTAAGGGCTGCGGCACAGGGCTGCGGGCCAGCGGGAGAGCAGAGCGGGGCCGGCAGAGCTGCCCCTGCCCAGCAGGGCCGGGGCTGGACCGCGGATGCCGTCACCACCAGCAAAACACAAGCGACAGCACTTGTTGAAAAACGACACCATTCTTTCTGAAAGTAAATCAAAAAGGACTTTTTTCAGCTTCCAGGAAAGAGGGAAACACAAGTTACTGAGTTGGCTAATTTGGCCAGATAAGCTGTAACACCTTCAATTAATTAAGACATTAGACATGACCCTCACGAACCCGGGGGGCTTCCACCTGCCAGCTCCCAGCACAACCATCCCGGCACAAAATCAATTCCCTGGCCCCGAATGCACCCGCGGGGTCGGGTCGACACGCTCGGAGCATCCTGCATCCCTCCTCCCCCACCCAGCAGGAGCCACTTCTCGGTGCCTGTCCCCGGGGCCGCGCTCCTGCTCCTGCAGGTGCCCCAGGGCAGCGGCTTCTCCAGCCGTAAATTAATTAATTCTTACAGAATACCTGCGTTCTGACCAAATTTTTCCACAAGTGTTGCACAAAAGCTGTCATTTTTCCTTTCTAGGCAACAGTCCACATTTTTTTTTTCTCTTATACCACAGTCTTTTTCCTATTGTATATCAGAAGATTGCACAATGTTATCAAAGAAGCTCCCACTTCTAGAGAAGTGCCGTGGTGACAGCAACTGCTTGGTCATGCTTTGGAGCATTCTGTGTTTTACTGATTCCAAAATTGAAAGGCCACATCCTTCTGTCTTTACTACCTACTTCTGTGGAAATGCTGATTGGGTGAGGAGTGCGCCCCAAGGTTAAACACCAAATTTACTGGAACCTTTCTCTTCCAGAAAGTCTCAACAGATGACCTTTTTTCCTATCAGTTTCCAAAATCAGCCTAAACTGTTAGTTGCTTGCAGAGAGACCATAAAATGGTAGAGGACCGGTCCAGGAGCACTTACAGAGCACATCAGAAGGATGAAGAGCCATCTCTACCTCCTGCTCCTGGCTGCCGGCATCTCCGCTGCTCCCCCGATGAGCAGCATGGCTGAATTATTGACTTTATTAGAGCAAATGTATGAATCGGTGACAAAGGACATTCAGGTAAATCCGATTTCCACTCGCCTAATCTAAAAATTTAGATACTGAATGCCCTTGTTATTGAGTATTTAACTTTTTTGAAATCAAACAATTAGGGTTGATAATGATGATATCTGAAAGGCTTAATTAATATCTTATTTTTCAGACTGCGAGGATTGAAACTCCAGACAATATAGATGTAAGTAAAACTCCTTTTCTAAAATAACAGTAACTTTTTCATCAATTTAGCTGTTGGAAATTGAGATAGTTTTAAAATTGTTATCTCCTAAAATACTCTATTTGTATTTAAGAGCAAACAATTACTTTGAATGTAGCTATTATTAGATATTAAATGTTATTAAAGATATTAAATGTTATTGTAATACATAAAATGTTATAACGATCAAATGTTAAGTCAAAGAAAAATAGGCTGTGATATAAAAGTAGCCAAGAACAGCAGATATTCTTGTTCTAAATTTTTGTAAATCTCCTGCAGAACACACACACACACAGTGATTTTCTGAATTAGCTTTTTAAACGAAAGACAATTAAAAAGGAAAGAACAAACTTATTCACATTTCTTACCTGTCCACCTGCGAAAATGCTTCTTTTTAGTCTACTTCGTTTAGTCTGCTTTTAGAAATGGCTTTTTTTACCTTTGCCATCAGTAAAGGGGCTACATAGCTGTTACCACATCTTGTCTGAAGGATGCTGTTGGTGCCCCGAGAACAGGACACCAGCTGCCGCCTGGCCATGAATATGGTCTCTCTCAAAGATCAAATTCCCCTTTATGCATTTGCATCTCCAATAAATTTTTCCTGTTCCTTGTCAGTGTAAAGACTCTTTGCAAACGGACTTTAAACATCCTCTTGATGCAGATGCTGCCAACGAGGCTTTTTTGCTGCTGTGCATCAACTGGAAACTTGACTTCCGCATGGGATCACAGCCCAGCACAGAGCTCTTGGGATGACATTGCAGACAGATGGCTATTTGTGAGAAGGCAACCTGAGTCATTAATTTATTGAAGGAGCAGAATAATTTACATTTGTGCCATAAGTTAGTTACGGGAGGGTGGGGGGTTTTTTTGGTGACAAATCCAGCCCATTCCTTGTAAATTAGGTGTCGAGTTCCCAGCTCTGTCACTTCTCTCTGGATCCCGTCTGGAAGAGCTCTGCTCTCAGGCTGGGGCTTGGGTTGGGTTTAACCCCGAGGTTTTAATAAGGAAAATAGACCCAGAATCCAGGGAGAAGAGCTGCTTTGCTCTCACCTGTGCTCCGGACAGAGATATTGGAGAAATTCCCGGTGTCTCTGTGCTTGTTGTTTGGCTGTGGCAGGAACAAAGTAGCTTCCTGGGCAAGGGCATGGGAAAAATGATCTTCCTCATCATGCAGCATCCAGGAATGACTATCAGGAGACCATGTGTTGGTCGAGAACATCATGGGCTTGACGCTAGCCTTCAGCAGCTCTCTGCAGTGCTTCTGACCGCCACCGATCAGTTTTTGCTTCATTTTTTTCATCACTTTGTCCCATTGCACTTCTCTCTGATCTGTTTCCATCTGCTACTTCTTTCCTCCTCCGTGAGTTCAGCTGATCTCTTCCACATCAACCCCACACCGGCAAGTGCAACCATCGCCATTCCTCGCTCTGCTGCCGGCCACTTTTCCCGGACTACAAGTTCTCAAAGACAAATACCGGCTGCCGCTTTGTAGAAGAGGAGCCGCGTGGGCACCGTTGGGACAGGGCGAGGCAAAGAGGGCTGTGAGATGCAGAGGTCAATGTCTGGAATAGTTTCAGGTTCATTTATTTTCTTTCATGTTCAGATAGTTCTAGTTTCTGGGGCAGAAAGCATCTTGCATCCAAACTGAACACATAAACCATAATTATCTGCTGACACGAGCAGATGTAAGAAATCAAACTGATCTTCAGATGGCTGCAGAGGAGATAGGACTAAGTCTTTGGCTAATTATATCCTTCATCTGAACACTACAAAATATACACTAGCAGAAACTATAATCTGCCAGGTTTCTGCCTGCAGAGTGAAGAAATGTGCACATTGGTTAAGTACGTTTGCCAAAGGCATCTGCAAACACGAGCCCAAAAGTCAGTAACAACTCATCTGCCACCCAGGCAGCTGGACATAACTCAAGATGATTTTTAGTAAACTTATTGTAGTTCATGGTTACAAATTCTTCTATAACATCTGTTTTGCTGTTTCTTCCATTTTAGGATGTGAATTGTGTCAGCACAATCTTTGAAGGAACGGAAGAGCTGAAAACTAATCCAGCTCTGAAAAAATTCAGTGTTTTTTTCCAAAAATTTGAAAGACTGAAGCAATCACTAGCACCAAGCCTGGCGAAAGAGGTAGGAATTTATTTCTTGTCTAATGGAGATCATGCAGGAGAGATGTAATAAAATGTGATCCATAATTCATAACTAAGCCCTTTTGTCTACAAGAGAGAGAATAATTTTTGTACTTGCTTGTGTTGAGAACATGGAAGAAAACCTGGCATTATTTCATGTTTCTGCCCTTCCCTTTTTCTAGTATTCAGTTTGACCCCCCTCTAAAATGAGGATTTGTACGTGTGGTCAGCATATATAAGGTTTAAGGAAAATCAGATCATTTATAAAAGGATTTCAAGATGAAAAAGCTCTACATAATGGTTAAATATTAAGTAATTTCATTTTCTTGATTAACTTTTCAGGGGAAATGTGATACAGAAAGAAAGAGTGCAACAATATTCATAGAAAAGCTGATGACGTTCATCCGAAAAGCATCAAAAAAAACAAGAGCGTAGAGTTATAAGTTTCTAGAATTGCTGTAAATTTCAATAAGCAGTAAAACGTGTATTTGTTTTAAAAGTACTTTTCCTTCGTGTTAAGATCTGGCAGGGCACATCTTCAGTTTCATTGGTACTGTACTGGCTCATGTTTGGCATGTTATCTCTGAAAGTATCAATGGCAAAATGTCATTCGCATTTCTAGATGAAAATCAAAATGCTTCATAAAGCAAATTTTGCAGGGGATTGTGGAAGGACCCGACTAGGCATAAAACTTTTGCATTTCTCATAAAAGGTGTTGTGGTTTCGCTGGCAACTAGGGCCACGCAGCCACTCGCTCAGTGTTTCCCCCTGCCCTGGTAGGACAAGGAGGAGAATTGTAGAAAAAAAAAGGTAAAACTCGTGGGTTGGGACAAAAACTGTTTAACAGGACAGTAAAAGGGAAGATATAAATAATACAAATAAAAGAATATACAAAGTGAAGGATACATTATACGATTTCTCACCACACGGAAACCGATGCCCAGCCCACTCCCAAGCACCGATTCCCTCTCCCGGCCAGTTCCCCCTGTTTATATACTGAGCATGACACCCTATGTATGGAATATCCCTTTGGCTAGTTTGGGTCAGGTGTCCCGGCTGTGTCCCCTCACAGCTTCCTGAGAAAATTAACTCTATCCCAGCCCAACTCAGAACGAAAGGTCAAATTAACTTCTGCACAGTCAAAGCGAGAATGAATATAGAAGGATGTGAGCAAAAGCAGCTGCTTCACAGCACACGCCTCATTGAACTAGTGCCGAGCCCTGGGGGTTTCACACGCTGTGCCGTAAACGCTGATATATCGAGATGTGATATGAATATATTTCCTTTGCCTTTCTTTAGGCCCAGGGTGGACCAGCGCTGGGGGGACAGCATGCACTTGTCATTACGGGTTGGATATCTAGAACTTTTCAGGTTTAAGGTCAAATTTCTGGTGGAAAGTTTTGCTGGTGTTGTATGACCTCAGCAGAATGGGTATTATTATCAATAACACATCTGGAAGAGCAAGAACCTGTGTATAGACCATTAAACCAGTGCACAACTGGTGCTGCTGAAACAGGTGATTTAGCTCAGGGAACTGGTTTGGCTATACTGGGAAAAAACCCTTGTAATATCCACCTACAGTAAAGAGGATTAATCAATATAAGAACAAAACTTTTCTAGTACAGAGCTGGTTTTGCCACTGCTTTGAAGCCAGACGAGGGTGAACTGCGAAATTCACATCACACAATATTCCACCTCTTAAACTCTGCCTAAGTTTTGCTATATATATTTATATGTGTATATACCAATAATCAGCAAGGTATACAGAACATTGCACTCAGGTGTACAGGCTCGCCTGGGCTTAGTGTGCTTATTCTGCCCAAAATCTTTCACAAGTACTAAGAAATATATCCTGAGATGTTCCTCTACCTGCACCTTTGTTAGATCTGTGTAAATTTGACAACTGAACATTTGTAAGGATCTGGGCATGTGCCACTTGGAGAATTCAGGTTTTTTTCAAAAGCTAATGGTGATTGTAGGAGTGTTTAGATCAGTCTAAATTTATTTTTACTGTGTCAGTTAAATTATATTACATTTTATAGATATGTATTTTGGATAAAATATTTATTCCGTATTTTTACTACTGTTAATAAAGTGAATAAATGTCTGTGTCTGCCTTTTTTGCCCCGCAAATTTATTTCCAGCTATTCCCACACTTGAGCAAATCCAGTTATTGTAAAATCTCTGATGGTCAAGGGCATAAACCCTTGAGGTGAGCGAGCAAGTGTGTTGCTAGAAGCTACTTTTAATGATGCACAAATTAAAGACCAGAGGGACCATTAAGGTGCACACGGCTGGGATGGAGCTGGGCTCTCCCTTTGGTTTTACTGTAACGGAGCTGCTGAGGAGCCCCTGCCAGAGCACAGACATAAGTGGCTGGTCAAAGAAAAACTTACTGGGTTTTCTCCCCGCTTTCCAACAATTAAAATAAAAAGGAAAAGAATCCAAGTGACAGTCTAACTGCAACACCTGCTCCAGGTGCTGGCAATGCCTGAGGCTCAAAGCTGAACAGTTTTTTCAGTGTTTGTTCTGCCAGCATCTGCATAAGCATCCCACATACTGATTGTCCAACTCAGCCTAAGTAACTCCAAACAGTGGGGACAAACATGCTGCAAACAGCAGAAAAAAAGCTAGTGAGGTTCCTAATGTGAAGTAAATACCTTTAAAATAGATACTTTTAAAATAAATAAATACCTTAAAAATAAATAAATACTTTTAAAATAAATAAGCAAGCATCTCCAACCAGCAACAGAAATTACAGTCCTCACCATTCACGAACAAACATTTGCAAAGAAAGTGTCTTTGGTGGAAAATACTTTCCCTCTACTCAAACCAGAATCCCGATCTGCATAACCCCCGGTGACAGCTCTGCCTGTTCCAAATCCTAGAAACAGGATGTTGCCATGAAGAACACGGCACAAAGCAGGAATGCTGGATGCTGGCTGTGGGTTCCTCCTGCGCTAATTGTGCATCATCCAGAGCAAGGACTTTCCGAGCCCAATAGAGGGTTTCAGATACCCAGCTACAATCAGCACTCCAAGCAGGCAGGGAACATTAATACCTATTAGAAATTATTATTAAAACAAACAAACAGAAAACCAACAAAACCCAAACAAACAAACAAACCCCCCACAAAACCCAAACAAACAAGAACCCCAAACCAGAACTAAAACCAACAACACCAAACCAAACACACACAAAACAAACACACACACAGAACCCAACCCAAACCAAACCACAGAAGAGATTTTTCCAGCATTTCAGTCTGAATTGGAACAAAATCCAGGTGACCCTGAGGATGCCATTTGGAGACAGTTTCAGCATTCTGAAGATGCTTTCTAGCTTTGAATGCTCTCCCCTGCCTTGCTGTACAGTTTTTCTGAATTTCTTTCACATTTTCGTGAGGTATTTTGAGAGATAAGCACTTGCATCCTGACTTCAAAATCTATGTTGTTAAACAGCTTCCTGACCGCCTGTTTTCACCTGGGCACCAACAGATGAAGCGTTTCTGATACTTGCATTAGGAGTATCAGCTCCTAGAAAGCACCGTAGGTTGGAGAATTTTAAATGACACAAATGCAGAGCTCTAGAGAAATGTTTGGGCTGCCTTGTCAATGGGTTTGCTTTAGTGCCCTGGGTGATGCTTGCATTTTTTCTATAAATATCCCAGCATAAATTAATTCTTAAAAAAGTTTTAAACATAGGAGAAAGGAATGAGAAGCAAACTGAGAAGAGATTTTTGGTGAGAAAAAGAAGGGGGTTCCTCTGGTGTCCTTCTCATCACAGAAAAGCTGCTTGCAAAACTGACTGGTTTTGACATCATCAAAAAGCAGCTGAGCACCTGAGCAAGGCACTTGCAGTCACAGTGTTTCCAAGTGCTTGATTTCATTTGTTCTGAATTTCCTAATTCTGACACGTCCCAATACAACAGTCAGAGTTAATGCGCCCTGTTCGGGTACATCCCTGGAGATGGTGGGTGAGGGTCCTGTGGTACCAGAGCAAATACACAGAATTAAACCACACTCTTCTTACATCAACATTGATCTTCCCACCGTTTTCAAGTGTTATCATCCAACTTTTATGAAAGGAAAATAACTTTTCACAGTGAAGCTCCATAAAATCGGGGGAACAGGCACAGTTGCTGGTGAAAAAAAAATGATTAACCAACAAAATTAGTATTTATAAGTTATTTGTGCAGACAGCGATCTATAAGACTTTTTCCTCTGCCTGCCTGCGATCTATAAATACTAAACCACAGCAGGCAGAGCAGCCTGTGGTACAGGAGCCGGGGAAAGGTGCGCCCTGCCTGCACCCGCAGCTGACGGCAGGTGGCAACAGGAGACCAAAAATGCAGAATGCAGCGGCGGAGCAGCGAACCCGCCGGGAGCTCCAAGCGGGAGCTGGCGGAGCTTTCGAGTGCGCCCGCTCCAGCCTCTGTGACCAAGCGGATCCATCAGGACGGGCTGAGACGGTCCTTGATGGGATGCCCAGGCACATCCTGAGCGCTCAGCTCAGCAGTTTTGTTTGTTAGAACTAAGAACAAAAGGTAAAGGAAAAACAAAAAAAAATTTCTTCCCTCACCTACCTACATTTTCATTCTGTAAAAGATTTACACCATGGTGCTCTTCAATGCAACAGCCCCATTCACAGTGATTCTGATTTCTGACACGAGCCCAAGTCCCACGCGTGTGCAGCACATCCTGACAGCAATCCCTGCCTCCCCAGCCCACCCCACCAGTTCATCCCTATGAACCGTTTGCCTCAGGTGTAACAGGAGCAAGAAGGACGTGTCAGCCAAAAATCTGAAGTCTTGACTAGAAAACAGGTAGGCATTAGCGTAAGAAGTATAATGCTTCGGTACAATCATGGCATAAATGCTTCATTTACACACACAAACACTTATCGTAAAGATCCCGCATCAGATTTCACTGGGTTGGGTGTGTGGCTTTCAGAAGGGCTGGAAAGGTGAAGACGAAAGGCCTGACCAGCCCCCAGGTGTCCCCAGCTATGGAAAATACCACATGAACGGCAACAAGAAATGAGTGTGCAAAGAACTGAACAGGCCGTGATAAAACTACCTGTGACAAAGAAAACACACCACCCTCCATCACTTATACGAGTTGAGCAGGACAAGCTCAGTATCACCCAAAACAAGAGGACTTTTTGATTTTAAAGCAGCAGGTAGCTCTACCTGGGAAGCCTCCCAGTCATTCTGCCCCCAAAACACCCCCTCAGCTACCTGTCCCCCAACCCACCTGGTCCTTTTTCAGATGTAAATGATCCCAGCTGTATTTAAATCTTAGTTTTGACTTTCTATAGAAAGTTCAAAATAATCATGCCCAGGAAAAATCTGCATAGACTTAATGTAAAACAACATTCTTCTAATTTAATTAACGTTTTAATACTTTAATTTTATACTTAATTGACCCTGGTAAGCATATATTATACATTTCCAGAGAGCAGTTCTATATATTTTATTGTCATTACTATTTGCAGCAGAAATTATTATAAAGTTGCCCACTAAATCATAATTTCAGAAGCCCTGTGTGGCTCGGAGAGGGGTCAGTTGACTACAGATCCTTCTAGCAGGGACCTGAGCTCACTAAATACAGCTTGTTCTGAACAGGCAGTAACTATATATAGACTCGGTCTATAAAGCTTTTAATCAGCATCTTTATTTTTGGGGAACTCACAAGACCCCCCCGCCCAGCGCTGCTCTGGCTGGAAAGCTCCTAATGGAGAAACAACTGCAAACACTCAACATTTTCTTAGCGCGTCTCCCGGCCAGAGACCTGCAGCTTCGCTCTGCTTCAATTTCTTGTGTCATCTCTGTGAAATACAGACAGAGATTCGTGAGACAAATCAGAGATGTGAAGTACCGAACCAACGTGCTGCAGAGCAGAAGGTTGTGGTCATTAACCGGTTAATTAGCCCGTGCTGCTGTGAGGCTCAGCCCCGCTCAAAACCAAAAGGGTGCTCGGGGTTTTTTGTTGTTGGCTGGTTGGTTTTGGGGTTGGTTTGGGTGTAGCGGATAGAGGCGGTGCCGCTGCCCCCCCGGGCGAGCCCCGCTGTCCCCCCAACGGGTGTCACCGCATCAGCATCCAGGTGCCCCGGGGGGTTTTCCCGTCTCGGGCGGATTTTCCCGGCGGGGCAGCTGGAAGTCCCGGCGCATTCCTGCCCCTGAGTCACGGCCGGGCCCGGGCTTCCCCCGGTGCGACCCCCCTCCCGGTGCGACCCCCCTCCCCGGTCCCGCCGTGTGGCGCCCCCCCGCGGCCGCGCGCGGCACCGCCGATTCCGGGAAGCGGCTCGAGCTGCCCGGGCTGCGGGAAACCGAAACTCGGCGGGCGGGGACCAGGGAGCGGGGGGGCAGGGAGGAACGGCCGGGCCTGTCCCGGCGCTGCGGGGCCAGCGCTGATCTGGCGCTCAGGGCGCGGTCTGGGGAGGAATCTGGGAAAACATGCAAGTAAATAGTTAAAATGCAAACAGCAACGACCCCTGACAAACAACGGGGAGAGGAGGCGAGGGTGCAAGATAAGGTGCAACAAAGGGGAAAAAGGGAGAGGAGAAGGGGGGAAAATGGGGGAGAAGGGTGGAAAGTGGGGGAGGGGAGAAGGAAGGGGGAAAAAAAATAAATAAAAGGGGGGGGAAAAAAAAAAGGCAGCTGGGCGAGTGGAGGTGCTTCAGAAGGCCCTGGTGGGATGCCCAAGGGGGGCAGCCCCAGCCGCTGGTCAGTCCTGCTCCCAGCCCCTCTCCTCACTGCGCTGCCCCAGCCCTGGTTCCAAGTCCTGCTGTCACCTGGGCAGGGACTCCGTCTGCCAGCCAGCCCAAACCATCCACTCGACCTGCGCTGTCACATCACTTCACCCGCTTGCCAGCCCACGCAACCAGCCAACTTCTCCATTCCTGCCCTATAAATCAGCAATTCTGTGATAAACCCAGCAGGGAGTAACGCGCTCCCCGCAGAAATAGGGGCACAGCTGCCATGCACCATGGCCAACCCGGGTGGCAAACACTGGCTGGATGTTATCGCCCGCCAGCCCGAAAGGAGGGGAGGGTGCTTGTGTGCTGGGGGTGACTGCATGGCAGGGACAGACACGGTGCTCTGGGATTGCAGCCAAGGAAGTAGAGTCAGTCGCTGGAGGTCTCCATTGGAGCATCAGAGGATGTTAGAAAATGGTGATAATACAAAAACCTGTGCTTCTTTCTGAAGGAATCGCACTTGCCTGGCAGGGAAGGTGACATGTTTGAACAGGGAAGGCCATGGGGATCTGCGTGGGACAGCTGTTCCCTGCAAGGTGTCCCCTGGGGGTCTGTCCTGGCTGGTGGGTGCTGCTCAGGGTTCCCCCATTCATTAGTGGGAAGAAGGATGCAAAGGGTCCTCCCCCCTGCTGCAGACCCCCACTGTCCCTTCAGCAGACGGTCACGTGAACTACAATAAGCTCCCCAACTGGACACATCACTTGGCTTCTCCTTTTTTTGGGGGAAGGGGAAAGACCAGCATATACAGCATCTCCTTTTAGAGCAGCCAAAAAGCAACGCCCAAAAGTGACAGCGGTGACCGGTCCGACCCCAGCCCGGCAGGAACGTTCCTGCCTCAGTGCGGGAACCGCGGCAGTGCTGCCAGCCGGGCTGAAATGACTCTTTTTAAAGCACCAAATTTGACTCCTGCTTATGTAAACTGCTTTATTGTCAAATAAGGCACCTGTTCTCACCTGTGGTCTAGATTTGGACAGAGACATTGGCATTCTCCACCAAAGTTAATTAATAGCCAAGAAACAACTATTAATAAAAGAAGGGACTAAACTGCAGATGTTAAAACACATCTGTTGTGTGCAGCATATCGTTTTCATTATTTGCTGTGGTTGCCCTGTGAGGTTCTCATCACCAGTCTGCCCCAGTGCCCAGACCAGGCCGGGCAGCACAACCCGAGCATCCATCCTGCCCCCGCAGCACAACCGGCGCTGCCCTGGCTGAGGCAGCAGCCTGGGTGTGAGCCCCTTCCCAGCATGTCCTGCCTCTGCTCCCCATCCCTTGGCTTCCAACAGCACTGACGTGACAAGCCCAACAGCGCTTCTCAGCACCTCCAAGAGCTGCCTTTTTGGCAGCCCTTTTGCACGAGGATGGGATGAAGCATTTCAAACAAAGTAGGGGTTATTGATGTTGTTCTTGAGGCGCAGCAGAGGTGACGCTGCCAGGGCAGCCCATGGCCACCACTGGCCCGTCCTTCTCCTGCCAACAGCGGGGACATTTGGCACCTTTTCCCATCAGTCCAGGAAAAAGAACCGCCCCCCTAGCTCGGAGCCAGACGAAGCACAACCAGCCTTGCCCAAAATGTGCTGCTTGTCCTGCCGCCTGCAGCTCCCTTTGGTTTAGCTCCTGCTCTTCAGATGGTCAGGGAGGCAAGCAGGTTCATTCCGACCTGTTACCTTCAGACAAACACTCTAAGGGCACATACAAAAAATAAATAAATAAAAATTCTTTAACACACAACTCACTTTTTTTTGAACTGATGTCAGCCCCAGCTGCATTGCTAGGACTCCAGCAGTGGAAAAACGAACATACTCCCCATGTGACTTCACATAGGATTAGCTGACAAGATGCCAGAACCCCAGGGTACCCCCGGCTGGGCAGACAGAGCAGCCAGGGGGGGCTGCAGCCACTGCCCCCCACACCCACACAGAGCAGGACAGGACTGAGTCTCTCCAACCTTTATCCGGGAGGCTCAGCTGCTGCAGGTCTGCACCCTCGTTAGGCAAACTCGTCACAGCTGCCAGGTGTCTGCAGCTCACAGGACTCTCCTTGGCAAATAGTTCATGAAAGGTCTACGTCCTTCTGCAAGGCTGAGAGAAAGTAAGGAGTGGGGAAAGTCCAGGGAAATAAATCAAATTCTTAGAATTTCCTTTTTTTCCCCTGCCAATCCAAGCCCAGAATCTCATTTTGGTTTAGTTTAAAAAGTCACCGTGCCATCAGTGGGGAGAACTGAATTGACTTCAGGTCCCGAGGCAGGTCCTTCCAATTCTGGGAAACCATCAACGGCCCATCCCAAGATATATTTATTGCAGCCCGCGGATCAGAGCTCTCGCTAGTATTACCTCATGCCATCTGGGCAGAGTTTCAACATTTCTGACATTATTCATTCTCCTGCATGTGCTCCAACCAAACTTCCTTTTTGTAAGAGAGGCATTTATAAGAAATGGAAACAGCTTGCAGCAGGTCCTGAGCTCTCACGGCTGCCGACTGAGAGGCAGCTATTTTTTTGTTGTTAGCCTTTGCAGTTTTTAAGGCTGATACTCCATCTCTGCTCCTCGAAGTCTGTTCTGTATTAACCCCTTCCAGCCCAGAGAGCCCATAGGAGGGACACGCACCAGCATAATGCTGTGACCGTTGTCATTAGTGTGCAACGGTGCTCAGGTGACAGTGACTGCTCCGCACCCATTTTATATGTCCCAACTAGCTCCAAAAACAAAGAATTGTTTCCGATTTTGATGGGGAAAGGGGAGGAAGGCAATTGGGGAGAAAATGAGAAAGGATTTGGATTAGAGCAGGATTCTCTTAAAACAGGTACAAAGGAGGAACAAAGCCTGGCAGAGCGGGGTCTGGGAGGGCTGGTGGGTGCTGGTGGGCACCGAAAGGTCCCAGTGCAGCAATGGAAGGAAGCAGCCAGGGCCGCGAGGAAGCAGATAAGACGCTCTCTCTCGCCATGCTCCCCCTCTTCCCCTCCACAAACCCTGCTCCCTCCTGTGGTTGTTCACTCCCCCCACCCAAATACTGCCCGGGCATGCAGACCTCAGACTCTGCTCCTTCCCGGGGCTCACTGCCATCTGCTAGAGGCAGATTTCTGTGGCAGTCCCTGTCCCCATCTCTTCATCTCCCCATCTCCCCCTTTCCCCATCTCCTCATCTCCCTGTCTCCCCATCTCTTCATCTCCCCATCTCCTCATCCTCCCATCTCCCCATCACCAGAGCAGGGATTCCCCACTGCAGAGCTTCTCCACCGGTTGGACTCAGGGTTCCAGGGAGGGAAAGTCTTCAAAGCAAAGCCTGCCATCAATACTTGGCATAATGCTCAAGTTTTTTCCCAAGACGCATCAGGGATTTAAAACTATAGCAGTGAAGATGAAACAAAGAACCTGGCTAGAGCCAGCGTGCCCAGTTCATAACCCTTCCTCCTCGTGGGCTGTGCCAGCAGCTCACAGAATCACAGAATCACACAATGTTAGGGATTGGAAGGGACCTCAAAAGACCATCTAGTCCAATCCCCCTACCAGAGCAGGAACACCTGGATGAGGCTACGTAGGGATGAGTCCAGGCAGGTTTTGAATGTCTCCAGAGAAGGAGACTCCGCAATCTCCCTGGGCAGCCTGTTCCAGTGTTCTGTTACCCTCACTGCTCGGCGGTCGATGACATGCAGTTGGAGCTTTTTAGCCCTATCGGAAATACCGTCTTCCTAAGAGCATCTTATTTCAGGGCACTGCTGCCCAAGATAGAGAGCTGCTCATTACAGAATAACAAATACCCCTTGCTGGAGCATCAGCTGGGGATTCGATTTGGTCTTAAATAAAAATATTATTAAATGTTTCCTCTGCTTTAGGAAAACAATCCCGGACTTGGGATCTCCCTGGATCGGGTAAATGTGATAAAATATTTTAGTGACTTGTTTCTCTGTGTCTCAGTTTACCACTAAAACAAGAGAATTAGAAATTCATGGGGGGAATATGGAAAAGGGGAAACATTAGAGGGCGTTCAGCGCCAAAAGGCCAAGCAGGTGTCCCGCCGTGACATGACAGGGCTACAGCTCTGCAGAGCATCAGAGATGTTGGCATCCATGGAAGTTATCGCTAGGTGATAAACTGGGTGGAGAAGAAGGGTTTTATGGCCAACCATTTATTGACTCCAGGTCAGTATGAGGTGCATTCCTTGTTCATACTTCCATAGAAGTACATGTGAAATTCAAGTGCACGTTCTTGCTACATTAAATAAGCTGCTGAAATGATAGTTAGTGTAGTGGTATAAATGGGAGGGAGGAGTTGGTTTTGTAAGGAGAGGCCTTTGTAACCATGGTGTGAGGGGAGCCTGACCCACAGTGGCATCCAGGGGGACAGGTTGTTATTTCCTTGTTTCAGCTGATAACAAAGAGGCAAACAAACATACGGCATCCCAGCTCAGGCAGGTGCTCTACGGAAAACTGCTGTGCAGATATGGGACAGGACACAGGTATAAAAGTCAATTAAATTACACCAAGTAAGACCTGTTTGGGTTTAAACCAGAGGAAAGAAATGGTGATTTGAGGCTGGGACTGTTAACCTTTCTTTGCGCATTTCTGTTCTTGGGATATTTATTTGGTGCCTGGTGCCAGTTCCTGGTGAAGATACAGACTAAAAATAACCGGTAAGGATTGTAACAGTACTGAAGTCATGTATCAAACACATCACTGTTCAAAATTCAGTCATTTCAAGTATTTAAGATACATTTGGTGTATGCACACATTGCCCTGTGAGACCAGGAAGTTTAATGTTTCAAAATTAATGTTTCAAAATTAATGTTTCTTAAAGCTGGCTAAGGGGATAAAAACAAACCGTTGGAGGCTGGAGCTTGAAAGGAACAACAGCATGATCTTTTTTGTCAATATTTGGGTTGTATAAGAGGTGTCATGACTATTTTTGTAGATGATTGGAACCTCAAATACCTTCTGTCATCTCTCTTTCAGGCTACTTCTATGTTACCTCTTATTCCTCTGGATTTCTGCACATCTTGTGCTGAGGAGTGAACCCGTCCCCTCTTACAGACTATGAACATAATGTCTCGTTGCTGCTCCTGTCTTGTCTGTGTACCCCTTTCCTTTGATTATTTGTGTGATTTACCTAACACGTTATATCTTTCTCTACACTGAAAGCTCACCGGTGAATAGTGCCTCACCTAGCACAAGGACCCAACCGGAGGATGCTACCACAAGATCAAAGTGCCAAGCAGAAAAAAAAAAAAAATTCAGAGAAAGTGTGCCACACGTACAGGGTTTTTCTGCACTTAAATCCAAGTTTGGTCTTTTCTTTAATCTTTATGTTAAAAAGAAGAAAACTTGCCAGTGCAGGCAGGCAGTGTGACAGTGTCATGCTATTTTTCTAGGCTGCCCATGCATCTTTCTACCTCTCTCCCAATATACCTTCCCATTGCATAACCCTTCAAACCTGCCCTGAAAGTATCGGAAAGGGGAATAACCAAAAATGCTCTAATATTCTGCTGGATTGAAGGTACCTCAAAGACACTGGATGCAAATCTCATCTCATTGTCATCCAGATCCAGTGGACTGCAGAGGAATCCTCATGATTTCAGTAGCCTTTTATCAAGCCATCATTTCCCTTCCACATGCTTCATCCGCCAGCAGTAGGAGAGGCCAGAGTACCAGTGGTTGCACTTTTTGTCTCCTAACATAGTTATTTCAGATCAGCTCACTCTGACACACAGCCCAGGCCAGGGGAAGATGGGAGAAAAAACATTCAGAGGTTTTGCAAAATGCTCACATTGCCCTGCCTCCCGTCTTCTGCCATCCACACTGGGAACAGCTGATAGGCAACGTGTCTCTTATTAAATTGCACAACCTCTGGCAAATGAGTGCTGAGAAATCAGAGCATCTGTATGTCTCAAAACCCTACAGCAAAGCAACCAAGACCAGATCTCAGCTGGGAGCTCCATGGGAAAAAGCACCGAAAACAGACAACGTTACAGCTCTAACTAGGCTGGGGAATCCTGTTAGACTGTCGAGGGTTTCAAACCAATGGCACAACCAGTCCAGGCAGTGTCTGTAGTAGTGCTTCCCACTCAAGCAGTGGTCTGCTGAGGCCAGGCAGGGACCCACGTCACACACCAGTCCCCTGGCTTAGGTGCACCATGATGTGCACAGGAGTTGCTCTGGGGACTCCACTGACCCATTTATTTCAGCCGTGCATTTAATGAGCATTCAACACTGGAATGCAGTAGCACATTTCCCCACGTGTGCTTGCATCATTGGGAGGAATCCAGCTGACACTAGACAACTTGTGTACTAACCACTACATGCCATGAAAGCATAAATGCAGAAGAGTTGGTGGAGCATCACTTACAATTTTCACGTTTTCCATTTCTGTTGGAATAATTCTACCTATGATTGCTCCTATTACTCCAGGCCCCACCACATCCCTTCTGAAATTGCTAACACCAGAAAAATAAAAATACAGTTTTGGACATCCCTGTCTGTTAGTCCTGTTGTCAACATCAAAACTGTTCCCATTGGAGCTGGTCCCACAGCGGTGCCTGGGGAACTGGGCTGCTCAGAGGCAGCACCAGCGTTGGTTCCTTGACATTCTCCAGTGAGTTGACCTGGAGCAGCCTGACTGCTGACTGAGCCCCCACCCCACCCAAAACAACCTCATCTACACCCTGCATTTCATTAATTGCCTTTCCTAATTTATGTGGATTGCTACGGCTGCTGGAAAGTCAGGGGTTCTACACGTGTGGATTATTGTGCCGCCTCCGACTGCCCGGGATGTGCGTGAACAGCAGCAGCGCAGGGGAAGCGTGGTGGGGGCTGGATCCCTCGCGGGGCCCGGTGCTGGATCCTTTGGTGGGACGGGGGCTGGATCCCACTCTGGGATAGGGGTTGGATCCTTCAGTGGGACAGGAGCTGGAACCCTCGGTGGGGATGGGAGATGGATCCCTTCGCGGGATGGGAGCTGAGCCCCTTGGAGGAACGGGCACTGGATCCCTTTGTGGGACAGGGGCTGGATCCCTCCGTGGGGACGAGACTCGTGGAGGGGGCACAGGGCCAGGCTAGGACGGGGGTCCGAGCCCCCGGGTGTGACACGGGCTCGGCAGGACCCCGCCGAGCCCCCGGGTGCCGGTCCCGCACCCACACCCACACCCGCACCCCCGCAGGACTGGGGGGGGCGGCGCTCCCCCCGCGCCGCTGGTGTTACAACAGCGTGATTTCCCCGAAGTGATGCTGGCCGCGGCAGCCAATGGGAGGCGCGGCCGCCCCCTGCGGCGGCGCTGATTGGCCGGGACGCCGCAGACGCCGGGGCGGCGGGGAATCCCGGGCGCCGCCGCGTTATACCCGAGGGCGCGCCCCGCGGGCGGCAGAGGCGGGTTGGCGGGCAGCGGGGACGGAGGGTTGTGCTCATCTCATCACCTCATAGCATCTCACCGCTGCACAGGATTGCACGGCTCGGCACTGCACGGCACTGCGAGGTGGGTCGCGGTGCGTCCCGTCGCGTCCCGTCGCTCGCCCTCCGCTTTGCACGGCGCTGGGGCTCCGGGTGATGCGCGCCGCAGGATCCCTGGAAGCGGCCCCGGGGGCACGGCACGGCATGGAGCGGCTCAGCTCTGCTCGCTAAAACGGGAACGCGTGGCTTTAGCCATATGGAGGCGGTTTGGGGGCGCGGGGCGCATCCCGTCGGCGGCCGTCGGGTGGGCACCGGGCGTCCCTCCGGCGGGCAGCGACTACGGTCCCTTACACAACCCACAGGAGGGGACGGGGCGGGCTGTCCCCTCGCAGCCCAGGGGCTGGGCACATCTGGGCGCGGCTGCTGCTCTGCGGGCTCAGCCGGAGGCTCCGCGCCGCCGTTGAGCCCGTGCCAGCGCCGAGCCTCGGGGGCAGATCCCGCGGCCTCGAGCCGCGCTGCCCGGGACGGCCACTCTCCGGGCCCCTGTCCCGCCACTACCGAGCGCGTTGCTGGTGGAAGTTAGAAATGTATTGTTGGGGGAATCCTGGTCTGTCTCGAAAAAACACCGCAAACAGGAAATTATTGCCGCGGGGGAAGGGCTGGGAGGCCGCGCCGCCCCGCTCCGGCTGCGCGGCGGGGCCGGGTCCTGCGCGGCGCCGGGCGCGGCTCCGCGGGGCTGGTGGCGCTGCGGAGCGGGGAGCCGTCCGCGGCAGGGTCGGCTTCACCCCGGCCTCACGCAACGTAATTAATGACAAACTTTTAAGAAGGCGACTAAGCAGTTAGTGCCTCTCTGTGGCCGCCTGCGGCGGGGGAGTCCTGCACAGGTCCCCACGGGAAGACCCGCACCCGATCCCGGAAAAACCGCGCCGGTGCTGGCGGAGGCTCCATCCCAGGGGCGGGGGTCGGGCCGGGATCCCTCCCTGCCCTGTCCCACTCCAGACTCCCCCCGGCAGCAGGGGCTGAGCACCCACCGCTGCAATCAGCCTCCTTCCAGAATTCAAACCTTCAGCCGTGGTTTTGGTGCTCACCAGGGGAAGTACTGCCCTCCAGAAACAGGTGCAAGATACTGGAAAAGAGCCAGGAAAAGTAGTTTCGGTAGCATTGATAGGTTTAGCGGTAATACTCACAGTACAGAGGAGAAGGGAGCAGTGACATTGCAGAATGGTTAAAAGAGTGATGAGTTTTTTGCTAACCTGTTATTTCTTTCATAGACAACATGCCAGTGTCGAGAATGCGCATGAGACCCTGGCTGGAAATGCAGATCAATTCTAATCAAATACCAGGACTGATATGGATTAACAAGGTGAGGGTTGTTTACTACAATCATTATTATTATTGCTTCTGTGTAATTAACCGTGAGTGAGTGTCACAAGGATGGAGCCAGGCTCTTCTCCGTGACAACCAACAGTAGGAGTAATGGGTTCAAGCTGGAACACAAGAGGTTCTACTTAAATTAGGAGAAGAAACTTCTTCTCAGTCAGGGTGACAAAACACGAGAGGTTGTGGAGTCTCCTTCTCTGGAGTCATTCAAAACCTGCCTGGACACCTTCCTGTGTAACCTCATCTGGGTGTTCCTGCTCCGGTGGGGGGATTGCACTGGATGAGCTTTTGAGGTCCCTTCCAATCCCTGACATTCTGTGATTCTGTGATCCTTGGTCTTAGATGACACCAAACATCAGCCAAGATCATAAAGGAAAGAAGAGCATGGAGAAAACTTGCGAGCATTATGTTGAAAAAACAACTGGTTTAGTTTTCAGAAAGGGTAGTTCTGGTTCATACGGAATGTAGTAGTTCAATCTTTTTTCTTGTGAAAATTCCCAGGAGGGAAATGATAAATTCCAATTAAAGCTGTCTGAACATAATGGAGAACCAAGAAATCTCCAAGATATCTTTTAACTCCTGCTGCCCACTTGAGCCAAGACCACTCCTGTTCCAGTTGAGTAGCTACCTTTACACTCCCAGTTGCTCCCAGTTTTAAGATTTAGCCTGAAAGAATCTCAGGATTTGTCTGCCTTTGTTCTGGAAGGCACATCCCAGTACCTGTACTGCAGGGTGAGACCACCAGGCATATTGAACCAGGTCTCTTGCTCTGAAGTTACCATATCCATCCCATGGTGATATTTAATCCAGGACATGTTTTTCTTCAGATTTAAAAAGAAATTCTCTACCAAAGTGTACCTGGAAAATATATTGTAGTTAATGATACATAAATAGAATGGCTGCAATGTATTTAAATGATTCTGGGATAAAACTGGCAATATTGCTTACTTCTACTGTCTTATACCACATGTGGCTTTCCCAGTTTCATAACTCTTAAAAAGCCTTGTATGCATTGGACAAAATAGGTGCAATAATGGATGCTTAATTAAGATACAGGGCCGAGGGTTTATAAAGTTTCTGAGCTGCTACTGAGAATTATTTGATTAAATCTGTCATTCCAAACCGGCATGTGATGCTTCTTTTTTTAATTCAAATATCTATTGGTTTAACTTCAGGATAAGATGATGTTTCAAATCCCATGGAAACATGCAGCTAAGCATGGCTGGGACATGGAGAAAGATGCCTGCCTGTTCCGGAGCTGGGCCATTCACACAGGTGGGTGCTGGCTTTCCATTTCCATCACTCATATGAATATCTCAAACAAGGCAATTTTTGTCTTGACTTACACCTGAGGTAGTTATATTAATTTCTAACATACACGTCAAAGAAAATGTTAATTTTTTGGTTGTTCTTGGGAGGGAGGGGGGCGCAGGGAGAACTGCCACTGCAATGAAAAGTCTAAACAGCCACCTCATTTTTTATTTGTAGGAAGATATAAAGTAGGTGAGAAAGACCCTGACCCGAAAACCTGGAAGGCAAACTTCCGCTGCGCGATGAATTCACTGCCTGACATCGAAGAAGTGAAGGATAAAAGCATCAACAAAGGCTCCAGTGCTGTCAGGGTTTACAGGATGCTGCCGCCCCTGACAAAGGATCAGAAGAAAGGTAAACCCCCAGCAATCCAGCTGGGTTTAAGCAGCTTCCACTACTGCGCTTAAACACAGTTTAAAATTCCTGCTCTGCCTAGGCAGGGGTGCAACAGACCTGTTAGCAGCACTGGTACTACTGGGGTTAGTCACTGGTTATTGCCATTGGTAACAGTTTGTACAAATGGTTCATTGTATCCCAAATTCTTTAAACGTGCCTAAAGGCATCGGGAGGAGGTGATCGGGACTCGCTGCTGTGACAGTGGTAGCGGAGCTTGCTGAGCAGGGCTCAAAGCTGCAAGAGCTCACGCTCGCCTAAAACACCAGCCCCGCAGCCCTTTCTCACATTCGTCTTATTTTTACTTAACAGAAAGGAAGTCAAGGTCTTCAAGAGAAGCAAGAAACAGGAGCAAGAGAAAGGTATGTGTGTGTAGAAGCAGCTGAAGAAGCTAGAGGTTTTAGTGGTTTTCGTACTTTAGTTTTTTTCGTATGGGAACTTGGGTGTTCTTAGAAAAGCTTTCATGCTTTGCCCTTATTTCTGTAGTCGTACGAGGACACGAGGATGGAGGAGTCAGCAGACAGACTAACCACGACTCCCCTGCCCGATGACAACAGCGGCTACACCCCTCACGACTACACAGGGCAGGAAGTGGAGGTGGAGAGCACGTCCCTCTCCTTAGGTGAGACCCAGCTCCTGGTTCTCTGAGCAGAGTGGAAAGGGTCGTTCAGGCACTAAACCCACAACCTCCGCGCCTGAAGCCAAGGCTGAGTCCTGGGGTTGGGCCAGGCAGGGAGGAGGCAGAGCTGGTTGTGTCTCCCGTGGGTACCAACTCCCGGTGCACCCCGCAGACCTCTCGTCGTGCGAGGTGAGCGGCTCCCTGAGCGACTGGAGGGCGCCCATGGAGACCACCGTGGCTGACAGCACCAACGACCTCTACCAGCTCCAGGTGTCTCCCCTGGCTTCGTCCTCAGAAGGTGGGTATTTCTTTTCCTACCCCGCTCTCAGCGGTCTACTGGAGGGAAGGCAGCGGGATAAAGGAGCGCCTGGGGGATCAGGAGAAACAAGAGCTGTCTTGTAGGATGAGAAAAAAAAAATAAAACAACTTCCACCTGATGGATTTGTGTGGCCGGAGCTCCCAAAGTGGCCAGGTTACAGAAGGGCATGTGCCACCCGCAGAAGTAGTTGCTCCTGGGTGAAAGGCTCTGGAATGCCATTGACTTTGCATGTGCGGGTGAAGGGGCAGGGCTGGTCTCGCAGGCTCAACGTGGTGGCACAGACAGGTCAGCGGGCAAAGGAGAGCAGAGATTTCTGGGCTGGGAGGGTGGAACGGGGGATTCCTGAGGCAGCTGGGAGGAGGTGGTGCCAGAAGCAGGACAGAATTAGGTGCAATAGTGACAGGGGAGGTAATAGCACTTGCCAACAAGAGAAAAAAATTAATATGGATAGATCAGAGTGGTTCTTACTTGAGGTGTGACTAATCTTCCTCCTGCATCCAAGCGGGCTCTGTTTGGGGAGGGTCAGAGCTGGCTGCAGCCTCACACTCCAGCGGGCGGGTGTGTTAGAACATCCGAGATGAAGGGCTGAAGAGTCTGGGACTCGGAGCTGATGGGCTTCCCTGCCCCAACCCGCCGCGTCCCTCCTCGCTGTCATCCCTGGGGGGGAAGTAAAAGCTGCTGGCATCGCGTGACAAGAATATGAAGTGGGTTGTGTGGTGAAGAAGCAGAAGTGTGAGGGCTAATGTGCAAAAAGTTGACATCTATGTCTGTTTTCTTCTCTTTTTTTGTTCATGAAGATGAAGAGGAAATGAATTCGAAGATTTTTAAGGTAAAAAAAAAAAAGCAGCCCTTCTGGTCAGAATAAAATTGCCCAAAGTTGCTGTTTGCACCAGGAGAGGGAGGGAAGCAGCTATCTGATCCAGTCCTATATGAGCTGAACATACACTTATGTAATCCAAGACCCTTATTTCATAAGGAAGCCTGAAAAATTAAATCTAAAGTGAAGGCTACTTCACAAACATGAGCTGGAAATGGCACATCCATAGAAATATATACTCCCCATGTGAAAGTCAGAGAAAGCTGTTGAGTACTGCTAGAAGTACAGGGTGCTCTACTCGAGTCTCCAAAGCTTCTCTAGACTTCTTTATTTCACCCTTCCCTCCACCTCTGACGTGTGTGGCACTTAATCTGTGTTCCCAGACATGTCACACTCATCCCACCGATAAGATGGGGATTTCATCACCTAAAGCGCTCTGGCCCTCCTTGTTTGGCATTAACATCATTTTTAACTGGAAGTAAAATTAATTTTATATGATTTAGCATGACAAGATATAGTTTGATCTTTTTTGCTTACCTCTAATGAAGACAAAGCAATAAACCATTGCACCCGCAGGAAGCAGCAGCAGTTTTTACTGTCTCCTTGCTCTCTCTGTAGCAGCTGTTCGAGCCGGGCCAGGACTGGCACACGACCAGCGTCGGGGGCAAAGGCTTCCTGACCAACGAGCCGGGCGTGCAGAGCATGTGCAGCACCTACAGCTACAGGGAGCAGGACGGCGAGATCGACACCACGTCAGGTACGGACCCCTCGGTTGTCACCCACCATCGAGGATGATGCAGATGAGGGTTTTCATGCCAGACACTTATTGGGGGGGAGCAAAGCAAACGGCAGAGTTCACACATCCCCGTGTTCTGTGATTTCCAAGCATCCTGTCGGAAGGCTGTAAGGAATTTGTTCAGAAAAAGGAGAAAAATGCCTCCAGTGAGAGCATACTGCAGATTTGTCTTGGGGTTTACACATACAAGCTGTGCCAGCTTTCAGGAACTCCTTGCAACGTAACTGAAGAATTTCCACTAGCAATAGCCCAAATGGGACAGTTTAATCATTTTAGCAAAATATTAGTCTAAGGTGTTTACTCACATCTGAGAAATCTTAACAATTTTTCATATGTTTACATATATACACATATCCATACATATTTACACTATTCTGCTCTTGCTGCATGTGACTCAGTACTCATTCTTGTTTTATTTTGTCTAGGAGAGCTGGAGCTCAGGCTCTTTGACCAGAAAAGCCTCGACTTCTCCTGGCTGGAGACAGTGAGACCCACTATGCAAGTCATTCCCTGTGGTTTGTAAACCCCCGGCTTCCTCTGACCATGAGCTGCTCAACTAGAAACTTTAACAAGCCTGAAGAAAACGGAATAAATTGTTTGTAACTGGCTGAACGAAGCAAGTAGCTTTTATATTCCGTTTTAACTTTTAGGCTTGAAGAGGTCAGCAGGAAAAACTCCATTATAAATTTTTAAAAAAAGGACTCCCGTCTCACTAGCAGGACTCCTGGCACTGGGGATGCTCAGCCGCAGTTCGCACCCTGGCATCGCCTTGGAGGTGAAGTTTTTGCTGGAAGTTGGGGTGCCTGGCGGGTACCACCGAGCGGCATCGTGTGCTGGGGGCCTGGGGAGGGGATTACTGCCCTCCCCGCCTGAGATGTGATGAGCACTTTACTCACGGAGTGCTTGGGAGAGACACTTCGGATACATCTCTTACCAGTTAGTTTTGGTTGCTGCTTCCTGTGCAACACTGCTGATACCGAGTTTAACTATCATTACACTTAGAAGTGCACTAATTGGCTGTCTCTTCTTTGATTTACTCCATCAAATAGTTCATCTTTCAACTTTAAACTGTGTAAATAGTTTAGACCAATAAAATGTGAAAATTCAGTTTTGGCTTTGCTTCCACATAGTACAGTTACCCATGTCCACTCATAGGATGTCACCTGCTCATAGATGTGCCATATCTATTTCCTCACAATAGCTGAAGAGCTGCTGCACAAAACAATTTTTGCACTGATGGGGCAGAGCTCTTTATTTCTACTGTGCCTTTCTGGATCCCTGCAGTACTGTATCAACTGTACAGACCCAGCATGTGCAGGAGTAGAGCGTGGAAGAGGTTTTAGTTTGTGTGTAATGCATAGGAACCAAATCACTAAGTTGCAATAAGACTATTTTCTTGTACATTTAATTTTTGTGTATAAAGTGTTGTATATTTGTTTTAATAAAGATGTTTTATATATGACATGTTTACTTCTTCTCATGGGAGAGCTCTGAGAATGCATTCCAGATTCACAGAGACAGTTGGAGGGGGTTTTTCATGAGTCATGAAAGCCCAGGGAACTCAGCACAGTTTGCTCCTGGTTTCCGCCCCTCCCTCTTCCCCGTGCAGCTGATGCTGGAATCCTGCTTCCCCAGGTCCCGTGCACGTGTGGGACAGCTGGTTTGTATCCACCACCATCTGCTAGTCAGACCTGACCTAGAGCAGGGTTACAGGCTCTGCTATGAAAAACCCCTACGTCCCTCTCAGCAGCCCTGCCAGCTTCTTTGGTGAGCTGATCAGCAGTGAAAACCCACCTAAATAACTCAGGTCTGCCTAAAGAGCAAACACATGCACAATTCAGAAGGCAAAGGGAAAATAAGCTGGTTTTCCCCTGAACATTATACTCATTCGCCACACTTCCAGGCTAGAAAGGTCTGACATGTTATTGCATTGTCTGGGATGAGAGACAAGAGACAAGTGTGGCCGATGCGATGTGCCTCCAGCTGCAGCCGCTGGCATCCGACGCTGCCTGGAAAACCCCTGCACTGAGCAAAGCTGTGCCGGCCTTTGGGGAATAACTTCATTCACCGAGCAAGAATGAGGGCAGACCAAGGGGAACATCAAGCTGCAGGAGAGGAAGACCCAACCCAAAGGGCTGGAACAAAGCAGACGTTTCCTACCGCCGCTGGCACGGGCTCTGCTGCGACTCGAGCTGCAGCCGAGCAGGGACAGATGTGGGGTTTACCGAGGGAAAAACATGAGCACAGAGGAAGCAGGTGGTGGTGGGTCTCAAATCCAGCATCACACCCAACCAAAATCCTGCACGACCACCCGGTGCAGCTCTAGAACAGGAGCATCTTGTACACGAGCAAAGAAATCACCCACCAGATCAGATTTGTGTCCCAGCAGCCGTGGCTCCTGCCAGGGAGGGAGCGCGGGGCTGCTGGCTCTGGAGCCACCGCTGCACACCCAGGAAGGGACATCTCAGTGTCATCGACATCACCAGAGGAAATTGGTTTTGTTCAGGAACCGCTGCAAGGTTGTTACACAACGCGGGGAGGGAGTGGGAGAGAAAACGGAAACTTTCTATGATGCAAACAGTGCTAAAAATGAGGTAGAGATTAATTTACCCATTCACGCATTAAAAGGAGCAAGGTTTTCGGAGTCATGCTCAGATTAAAAAAAAACCCCAACAACAAGACAAAACAACCCAGCACTTAAATTTTCACAGATGAAAGCTTTGCCCAAGATTTGGGGACAGAAGAGCAGCTAATGCCTCCCATGCAGGGACCACAGACATGCTCCAAGTCCGTTGTTACCAGGACAGAGGAGCCGCTCGCCCTGCCCGCCTGCCAGGGCACCTGCGTGACCGACAGCACGTCGGGTACTTTGCCAGTGAGAAGTGGTGAAGTCCCACGAGCGGGTGGAATTTATCAGTCCAGTCACTTCACTAGGTGAATAATGACAAAGTCCAAAGTGTTGTGTTGTAGTTTTTCTTATTTTTAACCCTCTGGGAGGGGAAAATTAAGCGGAGTCATGTTCTCCAGCTCAGGAGGGGCAAGATGTGCCAAAACCCAGCAGAGATTGGGAGGATGCGCTGCCCTGTCCATGCCTGACCAGCTCCTCCATCACCTCCAGGGCAGATGGGATTTGTAGAAGTGACATTTCTCCTCCCAGTGCAAACTATGTACCCAGAGGAACATCGTGAGCTCTTTAGGATAAACCTCCTGCACAGGCTATGCAATGAAAACAGGTTTAAAACCTTGACATCGAATTCTTCTGAACTTGCTTATCTTTATCAAGCTCTTCATAAACCCAATAAACTTCAGCTGGCTTTCCCATATTGGAATAAGAGTTGTTTTCACCTTTAGTGTGCACACAGCTAATTTCAGCTGGGAGGTAATTACATACCAGGAGAGCAGGTCACTGGACAGAGCTCACCTCGCCAAACCCAGACACAGCAATAAAAAGCAAGTTTTCATGGGCAGGGCTCGAAGGGCAAGCAGCTCTTTCTTGTGCCATGAACCGTGCATGACAATGAGAAAGATCGATAATTAATGCAACTGTTTTAAAAATAAATACAGAGACATCACCTCTCGGTGGTGGAAAACAAAAAAGAGTCATTGTGTGATCAGTGGTCATTTGGGAAATGAATGGAGCTATTGTTGCAGGTGAGGAGGCTGCCGGAGCAGGGCTCTCCATCACTCACACCCTGCTTGAACCATCACTAGCTGCAGACTTGCGAACCTTGAAACCAGTTAAGAAGAAATCCAAAATTCTCCTTATTTAGTTTTAGAGCTTCAGGATGTCAACAGGACAAAACTTCCTGAAAATAACAGGACAGCCTCAGAAACAGCCCCTCAGCCTGAGCCTGGGAAAGCCCAACGGCGACTCGGGCGCAGATCCTGCTGCTGCAGCGTCCCGCATCAAGGACCAGGAGACCTTGAAAACAGAAGTTTTCAGCGCTGCAGAGGCAAGGACGTCACACATCTGTTAACTTCACCTTTCCCTGGCAAAAACCCTTCACCTATAAATAAAGAGCTGCTGCTTTCCCCCAACCTTTGTCCAAACAGATTGTTAAAATACCCTTCCATAATTAGAAGGGAACGTAACTTCCTCCCCTGTGGTCCGCTCAGCACATTGCTCATAATTTAACCACTCATTAGGAGCAACCCATGAGCTGCTCGACACGGCGCTGCCCGAAGGAGCCTTTTGCTCACGGTTACCCGGACCGGTGGCACCTTGCGTGAGCTTTGCCCGCCAGGCAGCAGAGCCTGCAATTATTGTTTCGCCGTTATTTGCCATGACGATTGAAGCCTGATAATTGGACACATTTCCAGGCAGTCACATGATTTATGGTATTACACCTGTAAAGGATAGCAGTGCTTCAGACCAAAGGTATGAATTTATAACTGCAAAAAATAGTGGAATATTTGTTCGTGGTGCAAAGGCAAACTATTGCTGAGATAGCAACTAGATGCCTTGGGCTGCAAACATTATTTCTGTTGTACTGGATCATTTCACCTCTCTGGTTCAAATATCCATTTTCCCACGTTTGTACACACAACACAAATTGGACAGAAACTTCTGCAGGACAGAAACCTCTCCCAGAGGCTTGGGAGGGCCAAGGGAAGAAGTGATGTCTGTAGAAAAGTCAGTTTTAGAGCTTAGATGGGGAACGAGCTTTCCTAGAAAGGCAGAACAGGAGGAAAGTCACATTTGCATGGACAAATTGTGTCCAAGATGTGTTTTCTCTTACACCAAGTGCTTCAGTCTGCTCCCTACTCCATTCCACTGCAGAGCCGCACTTCAGAGCTCCTTTTCCTGCCACATTTTTCCGTCCACTTCAGCATCTCTCTCCCTGTTACACTCACTCCAGTCCCTCTCCAGCCTTCCCAAGTGCAAAAGAAACAAGGCAAAAAACAAAAGCACATTTGTGCAGGCAGCACAGTCTGTGTAGCTCAAGTTACTTGCACACTGTGTCACTCCCCTCTAACCTTTGGTCTCATCTGTTTTGATAACATCAGGATGCAAATTCGGCCGGCGCAGCTCCCTGCCGCTGGGCTGTGGGTGACTGTCCCATCCCGTCCCACCCCTGCCAGAGAGGAGAACCTCTGGGAAGGGACGGGGAAAGCTTCCCGTGGTCCTTTCCTGAGTCCAGAGAAGAGCATGGCATGCACTGCCACTGAGCTGGATGAACCTAAGCCAGCAGATGCCATAAAACACCTAAAACCCTAGAAAAACTGCTCATCCTGCTGGCAGACATATTCAGCCATCACCTGCATGTAAGCAGAGGTGTCAAATCACGGTATTAAAGACTCAGTGCTGCCAGGTGTGGACAGTCGTTTGCTCATTCCATCAACTGCCTTTGAAGAGCGGTGCCAAATCACAGACGGCATGATGGGAGTAACAAGGAGGATGGGGTAGCAGGAGGATCTGTAGCCACAAGGACAGGAGAAGATGAGGGCCAGGGAGCGGGCCAGTGGGCAGAAATCACCACGCGCCGTCCAAAACCACTGTGGGCTGGGACCTGGGTGCCTGGAGTTACCGGGGTCAGCTTCTGTATGAATACAGGGCAGTTAACCACCCCTTTGGGTACATAAAGCTGGTAAACAAAGTCAGGACAAATGCAGGGGTGGAATAGGCATTGGACAACGGTTATCAGGAAATATCCAGGAATGAGGAACCTGGTCTGCAGGGAGCAAACAGGAGCACAGATCCAGCCTGTGTCCCTGCCCTCTGACAGCTGACACGAGTGCTCTGGCTCTTCATCCTCAGGAGGATCCACCCCCTTTGTTTCACTCACAATTCACAGAGAAACTTCCCCACAAAGCCTTTGAAGAGCCTGACAGTCGGTACCGGCCGGGTGCACCCGCTGGCACCCGCCAGCGCAGCCACGGCAAGGCAGGTGAGGCGGGCTGGCGTGAGGCGCTGCCGCACAGCGCAGACCTGCCTCACCGCTCACCAGCACCTCCTCAGCCGCCAAAAACCCCACAGGGAGGAGAAGGCTGAGCTGGGGACATGTCCGGTTGCCAGCAGCTCTTCCCTAACAAGTGGCACCCAGCTCCGGGGCCAGGACGGCAGCGATAATACACATCACTGCTACACCACGAGCATGCCGAGCAACCAGCGACCTGCCAGCATCTGCACAGAGGATGCTCGGCTACCACAGGTGAATCACTCAGGACCTATTTCTGTACAGGAAATTTCACACTTCAAATAAGCGCTCCTGCTTATTGTGCATTGTTCCCCTTTGCACGGCCACGACATGCGACGCTGCAGACACGTGGCCACAGCATCAAAGCGCCAGAAACGCTGGGGCAAGCTGAGATGTGCAGCAGCTCTGGGGATCTTCCAGGGGAATTCAGTCTCACCAGCTCGCCACCACCGCCTCAGCAGAAACAGCTGTCTTGCCAGGCACGGCAAAGGGAAGGACTTTGTTTTCTCTGTTTACATGGAGCAATGGTTAAAAATACAGAAGCAAGGGAGTGGTTAAAAGGCAGGTTTTGCTAGGAGGAGGAGCTCTGAGCAAGCAGAAAGTAGATGGAGGGTTTGCTCCTTTCCAAGCACGTGGTGGTTGAGCTGTGATAGCACAGAGAACAAAGGATGCAAGAGCAGCATAAGGATGCTGGCCCTAGTTCAAAATGGATCCAGCAGAAGCATTACACATATTAGCTATTACAGGCCAGGCTATTAAATAACAAGACCCACGCTAACCACAGGCATAAACACTGAATGTGTCCGGTTTTAATATCTGCATTGCACGAATATATTTCACTGAGTTTGTTCTGTCATGAGCTGAACACTATAAAAGATTTCACCAACAGTCTTCGGGCAGAAGAAATTAACTGAGAAGCCAAGTCCAGACAGGTACAACTTTGTTTTCACCAACTTTACTGCTGAAGAAAGCAGAGAGCGACGTGCGGACTATGCTGGCCTGTGCCCAGCCTTGTGGCTTGTAAACTGATTTTTAGGATATTAAAAAAAAAAAAAAAATCCTAGGGGGAGATGACAGATTACCAGAGGCATTATTTAAAAATCAGTGAGTGAATGATGTCAGAGTGCATACATTTCACACGGAAGTAATAGTTCAGTACAATATCCAGCAGCTGCCATTCGTGCCCGGAGCGATCCTTTGCTGTCGGCTTTGGGAGAGCCTCAGCGGGGTCTCCTCTGCTCCACGAGCCTCCTGCCCCCACCCCGTGGCCAGGTCCCAGCTCCCCGGCATGGGCTGGGTCCATGGCAAAGCTGGGCTCCATTGGCCCGA
Organism: Caloenas nicobarica; assembly: GCF_036013445.1. NCBI lineage: Eukaryota > Metazoa > Chordata > Aves > Columbiformes > Columbidae > Caloenas > Caloenas nicobarica. The sequence goes on from NC_088257.1 coordinate 1,673,526, forward strand.
TGTTCACGTGACGGTCGTATCATCTCAGGCTACCTGCCAAAATCCCGCATGAGCTGCATCGCGTCGAGAAAACTCACGTGGTTTGTATCTACTTATGCGTAACACCCATGGAGCTCACACCAACAATCAACAAGTGCAACTGACTTCTTGGTAAGGGCCTGGAGGGGACTGAATTCACCCCGCTTTACTGAATAACAAGCAACCCAGGGCGGCTGGAGCCACGTCGGTGGCACGGTTTCACAATGAACTCACCGCGGTTCAGCAAACCTCAGGCACCTTGTGTGTGAGCAACAGGAACCTCAGCGCCCGAGGTCTGCAGGACGCCAGCCCAGCTCGGCAGGAAAACGAAGTCGCTGTGTGCTGTCAAAAACCCAACAAAACGCTCGAGAATTTGCTGCTTGGGACACAGGCCCTGCTGCTTGTGGCCAAAACCTGCACGGGCTACCCGGGGTCCACCACTGTGCAGCTTTCTGCTCTGGAAAACAAACTCAGTAAATCGAGCCGGGGGGGGAAAAAAAAAAAAAAAAAAAAAAAAGGCAGGCTAATGTTATACTTGATAACAACTTGCTGCCTCCTGCACCTCTGCTGAGCAAACCACTGTTTCCTGAATTGAGGTGTCAGGCATGAAATATTTCACATGCTGGAGCAACCGTCACCGTCTGCTAAATGACAAACAGAACTGAAGCCTTCCCTGGTATTTGCTGCATAAATCAGGGTGCGTCCTGTGTGGCTGTTTGTGATTCTGTAATTGAAAACTCCCTGTCTTGCTTGGGGAGGTGGCAGTAGAAGTGCTTGTATAGCCAGTGTAAATTTTGCCTAAACCACTTTCTATTGTAGTCTTTCTCCAGCCTGTCGAACTGCAGCATGCAGTCTAATGCTTCTGCAGCAGGAGTGTTGCCACAAGTGCCTGTGGGCTTCAGTAAGTCCTTATCCGAAGAAATAAGAACTCACTTCCTTGGAAATCCTCCTTTCCCCACAGCTAACATGGTTTAACCTTTCCTTTCACTCCACATCTCACCAGCTGGATGAGTAGTGACTCGATCATTACCCATGGCCTCGCACGTCTGGCAGACTGACATTGCATAAATATTTTTTTTTGCTCTTAACCCTCCAGTCACTCACTGATTATCCACCAAGCCCAGACCCACCAGTGCCCAGCAGACGGCATTGCCTGGGGCCACCAAACCACGTGCAGAGAAGATGAGAAGAGAGACCTCCATGCTCAGAGAGCATTGGCTTTGCGTGGAACCCCTGCCCACAGGAGCTCCTGGGAAGTCTCCTGTGCTAAAGTCACACATCATATGTCATCACTTAAAAATATCCACCACCACCGTTATTCACACCACTCGCAAGAAGCACAGAGGAAAGGCCGATTACACAGGAGGGTCAGTGCAAGGACAGCCGAGTGGTGGGACAGGTCACCCAGGGGTTTCCATCCTTGGAGGTTTTCAAGACTTGGCTGGAAACAGCCCTGGGCAACTTGGTCTGACCTTGTGACTGACCCTGCTTGAGCAGCAGGTTGGACTGGAGTCCTCCGGAGCTCCCTTCCCACGTGAGTTACCCTACAAGACTCCTCTGCCTTGTTCTTCCAACAGCGAGCAGGTCATCACAGGTGGTGCAGCTCACAAGAAGCTCTTCGCTTTCTCCTCCTGCTTAGTGCATGGATTTACTGGCTGTTTCTCATCTTTCATCAGCAACTGGCTTCCAAGAGATGTATTTTTTTATTACGTTTTAGTTATATTTCATTTAAGGTCTGGTAGCAAGTCTCCTGTTCTCCCACACCTCACAGCCACAGAAATAACAGCTATTGGTGGCTGTTGCTTCACTTGTTGTACGATGTTTCTGTGGTGCAGCAGCATAAAGCTCCCAGATGAAACCATCTGTATCAGCTTCAAAAGCAGAGGTGGAACCCAGACACACTTCACCCGGCATTTCCGCCAAAGTCTTTCACACTAGCTAAATGTTTCTATGCACCGAAGTGCTGACTTAATATTTGCTTTACCAAACTGAAAAAAACCCCAAACAATAACAACAAACCAAAAATCTAAACTTACTGTCTGAGGAAAGCTAAATCATCAATAACAAGAAACCCCCCACACGAGAAATATCAGACTAAAAGCTTTTGCTGAATCAGGAGGGGGGAAATAAGCTTTGCAGGCTGGTGCTGATGCCGAGGTCCATCCGCTCGCCTGTTCCCCTCTCCCGGGGGACACCCAGGAGAGCACAACCTGCAATTCTGCACAGGCTCCAGCAGCCCTGCCTGCCCTGGGGTTTGCTGGGATTGCACCCGAGCACACAAATATTTTGGATTTCTCAGGAAACCTTTCAAACAAAATAGTGTAGCTGCAGAAAGTTACAGCACAAGAGATCCCTTGCCCTCTAAGCAATGTGGGAAGCCCCTCTGAAGAGACTGTTAATACACTTTGTTACTAGAATAAGCCAGAGTGGATAATTTCTCCTTTCTTACCAAAGTATATAGGAGCAGAGGGCAATTGGCACAGAAAGGTTAGAAAGAGGCATTTGGTGTCTTGGAAGTTCTTTCCTTGTTTGCATGATGTTCCCATTCACACAGGGGCAGACATCACCTGCCCTCGGGCTTTGCCCCCGTCCAGAGCATTGCAACAGGTGAAATACCCACAGGAGAAGTGTCCTGTGCAGTGGAAACAAAGAAAAGAACAGGTGCAGTGAGAGAAAGAGAAGAAAAGCCAGAAATATAGAAAAAAAAAAAAAAAAAAGACAGCTTAGAGCCAGTAGAGTTTGGCTTCTATCTATGAATGAAAACAAAAAGAAGAAACAGTTTCATGTTGTCTTAAAATGCAACACTTAATGTGCCAGAAATGCATCTGTGTAGGCAGCTCCTACACGGAAGTTTTCCATGTTTTCCTCCCCTTTTCAGGGCACTCAGTAATTCCCTTCAGTCATTTGGATTCACATCAATCAAGAGTAGCCCATAGCATGGAAATTATTATCTTATGAAGGTAAAACAGAATTAAACCCAGGAACGACTACAGCAGTTTTAAGCCACGTGTGGTTCAAACAACAAGATACGAAGCTCCTTAGGTGTGTTTCTAAAACAGGTATTAGAAACCCCAGAGTTACTAAAACCCAGACTCCTGTCCTTATTTCTCAACTCAGTGTCCCAGTCAATTAGCTTGGGGTCTCTCCTCTAATCGCAGGATACCAGCAAACCGGTGTATGTCCACCATCAGGACTGCACTCCTAGTTTCTCTCAACCACTTCTATCCCGAGGCAAGAATCAATAAAAATTTCAAATAATAACAGAATACCTAGTGCACAGAGGAGCTGATGAGCTGCAGGCTCCAGCCTGGCTGTGCTGTAGACCCTGCCCAGCCCACAGTCCAGGCTTTGTAGAGCCAGCCCTGTCACCCCAGGAGCCCTGCCTTCAGAGAAACAGACCTGCTGGCTCCTTCCTTCCTCCCTGCCTGTGCTAAATCACATCACTGCAAAGCCCTGGCTCGTGTCAGGATGCTGCTGCTGGGACATGGCCCTGGCTAAACTGCGCCGTGGAAAACCCAGAGCCCGGCAGTGCTGAGCCGAAGAGCTGCAGCTGCTGCTTACAAAATTCAAATGGAAACCAAACCCACTCACAAGGTAAGCAGCAACACACTGGAGCACCTCAGAACCCAGCAGCACACAAAACTGCATTACAGCAGCTCTACTTCCTATTTCCTTTTCCTTATAGCTCTGAAAATAACAGCTGCAAAGGGCAGGGCTTTTGGGGACAAACGCTCGTAATCCAGCAGCTGAGGCTGCTGCTGCAGCGGGGCCAGCTGAGCACGCTCAGGAGCCAGGTCCCTGTTTCCAGCCTCCCCTTTCCTGCTGATTTCTCACCTGGTTCACCATCAGGGTGCAGAAGCTGCTTTGTGAGAGGGGCTTTGCTGCCAGCAGCACCTGGCAGCGGGTACAGGGATGCCCAGGGTGGGGAGAGATGGGACCAGCTTGGTAACACAGCATTGGCACCTAAATCTGCTTCTTTCTGGCAGTGCCTGACGGAGAGTCTCTTGGAAACCATCAAATTCTTATTGATTTTTTATATTGAAGCTGTACCGAGGCTCCTGGCCAAAACCAGCACTGAATTGTGTTGGTTTCTGTGCACATCCGAGGTGTGTTTGATCTAACAGCCCAGGGGAGGGAAAGCACAAGCACCGCAGGAGCGAGAATTGGCACCCAGACCTGGGGTGCACTACGGTTCCAAAACAGCAGCACCATCCGTGGTGGAAAATGAGGCCCCGGGGCTCTGGGGTGGAACCAGTACTAATTAAATACCCAAAAAGCTACAAACGGGTAGAAGCGGCAATATAGTGATGAGATGATGGGAGCGTGGCCGCAGGCAGCTCCAGTCTGATTCACTGCAGGTATCTGAGCAATTTTCTAACGGTCTGAGAATCACAAATTTTACAGGATGTCTGAGATACAAGTTGGTGTATGTTTTAATTTAATATTAAAGGACAAGGAAGGGGCACAAGGTTTGATACAAGAGGAAGGTGGCAGATGGGTCTAGCTAGAAAGGGAAAAGTTGGGTGTAGGTAAAAGGAGAGGGGGACAGAGATATTTCCATGGCCAGAACCTGGCAGATAGCATGATGTAAATATCTTACTCTAGGTTGTATTGCTTGTAGGCATAAGAGAGGAAAAAATGTTGTAGAGAGGATGATAAATGCCCATTTGAAGACAAAATGCAATAGGAATATCAAAGATTTCATTTATAATAGCTAAAGTATGTCCTGGTCCAAGGCTCTGAAATCCTTGGCAAGCAGCTGGTGAAAAGGGCCTGAAGCCAGTGAACGAGGCAGTGTTAGAAAATGGGAACTGAAGCAATATCCACTGATGGGAAAAGAGAAGTGGCCGGGATATTTCTCAGCTGGTTTCACATGCCGGCATCTCCTTTCGTGCACAATCACTCCTGCTTTATAAGGAGTGGGAAGGGAGAGGTCCGAGCCAGGTGTCAGGGTGCCAGTGGCAACACCATCATGCAGGGATGGATTCATGGGATGCTCCTCGTTTGAGATGCCATTTTCCCTCTTGTGCAAGAACTGCAATAGAAATGTCTCAGTTGCAAAGACTGGCTTACTGCTGCCAGGCTTGACTTGTTTCCTACTCAGGGGAGAAAATACTAAAACCAAAAGGATCTGTTACTTGTGCTAGAGTCTTAAGGACTATTTTGGTGTAGTAAATGACTGTGCAATGATAGAAGCAAGAGCAAAGAGCACTGCGGGTCCCGGTGACACGTTGCAGTTTTGTGCCAGGAGGAGTTACCCAAGTGCTGGTGCAAATTAGCACCAAACTCCCATCCAGCAGCGCAGCGCCCTGGCGAGGTACCCAGCGCACACCTAAAGCACCAGGAGCTGCGCTGGGATGTGGACGTGTGTTGGGTCTGCCCATGGGGGTCACTGGGCACCCCCAGAACAACGTCACCCCCGACTTGTGCCTGCAGGGACAGCACCCACCAGCACAGCAGCTTGTGAGTGGGGACACGTGCACTTGGTACGGTTGTAGCATCTGCATCACCTCCCTCAAAATATGCGCTTGCGTGGGTTTATTTTAGAATAGCCAAGTACACGGGATGGCCTGTGTTTCTGCTTTCTTGTATTTACATACACACACAAAGATATCCCAGCACCATGACACTCAACCCCATGCAACAAGCCTGCAGAAAACAGCGCTGGCTGTACAAGGAGAGCCTGGCCTTGGTTTAATTTCTAATGTTGTACAACTTCCCGTTGTATTTATACCATTGAAAGACAGATACGGAGATGCTGTTTTATTGCATTTCTTCAGCACCAATGTATGACTTGTATTCTCACATATCAGTTGCTTCATCTCATCTGATTTTGGCAATGAAGTTTAATGAAGTTAAAGTAAAACCTCTCAAAGATTAAGAAGGAAAACTTATTTTATATTTTGAAAATAAAGAGTTTAAAGAGCAATTGCACATGTCGGGGCACAGGCAGTGAGAAAGCGAAGTGCTGTTCTAGAGTTTCTTGTTTCAGATGGGTCTCACATCACTTGTACCTGATGGGGGTCTGGGGCTTCCACCCAGAGAAGCCTCTGGGCTCGGGGCCTCTTTGAGCTTTTTATCTTCTATCAAAGAGAAATCTGGTGTCTCCATGACCACTAGATAATGCAAAATTTCTAGTGTAAAGGAGGAAGCCAGCATGGCTAGAGATGCAGGGTGATGCCACTAAATCCCAGCAGGAGGCGGTGGGTTTGCGCGGCCCCGGGGAGGAGTGCGGGGGGTGCTGAGCATGACCCCAACATGGCTCCTGTGCTGTGTCCCCATCTGAAAATGCATCACCAGGGTGACACAATTCACCCCCGTTTTTCACAATCTTTTATCAGAGTCATTCAGAAACACCAGCAGAGGCTGGTGAAGCCAGTGCGATGGCTGAACTTGCGCTCACCTCGAAGCAGCCTGGGAAATATTAACCACAAACTTGAAGTGAATATATCCAAAGCCACCGGTCTTTTTTTTTTTTTTTCTTTTTTCTTTTTTTTTTTTTTTTAAAGCTCATCAGCCATGATACTTTATAAAGGCATTTGTAATACTGCAGAAAAGAAGAACTGAAATTTCCAGAGGTGCATTTTATGCAGTATGAAATATGGTCTCCTCCAGTTTCATATCTTAAATTTGGCTTTTGCTGCATTCCAATGTAATATTCAGCTTGAAAAGAGCTGTATAATGGCATAGATGAACAAATATGTTACATATACAAAGGAGAAATGAATCCTGCCAATATCTTTGAGGAAATTCAAATTTGAACTGAAATAGGTTTATTCAAAGATTTTTTTTCCCAAAACCGGTTTTCTTTCAACTCCTATTTAACACCTTTAATTTAATGTTCAGTGAAGCAGAGCTTACTTCTTAAATAATATCTGATTAGTGTATAGTACTATATTTTAGGCTGAGAAATCTATATGTAGTTGCACAGTCAGTTAAGTGAGGACCCGATGCCTCCTTTGAGATAAAACCATTCCTGGTTTCAAACCTCCTTCAAAACATCTGGCAGCCCCAGAATACCAGATTATTAAGATACAATATGCACCCACGTTCCACCACATCCCCACATGTCTATTGCAATATGAGGTCTACATTTCTAACACATTCAAAAACCCAATTTCTAATGAACGAGGTGGTTCCAGAAAGGCAAAGAGACCCCATCCCGAAGAGAGGGATTAAAGTGGGATTAATTAGCTCAGCACAGGTTGGTCTTTATTTTCTGTTAGGCAGAGGAAGGCCTTGCTGGGGGCTTCTGCTTTTGAGCGTTTGGCCACTGAAATCCAGATAATGGTCTTGGTAGGGTCAGAGTCTGAAGAGAGTCTGAACGTCAGTGACGATGAATCAAGCAGTAACAGATGTGTGAGCAGGGTCAGACCTCTGACAGTGAGACCATGTAAGGTGGAAACCATCCTTCATCCCCATTAGAACACAGACGAGTGCCGAGGTGGTCGGCTGGTTCCATCAAAATGAATCTCCTTCCCTGGAAGCGACCTAAAACCACAGACCCAGCACACCTACATTCCCAAAGCTCTCGCATGGAACAGGCACGGGCCGTGTTCTGCCTGCAGAACGCACAAGAAATGCCAAAATTCAACTCTTCGTCGTTACTGGTTGCAAAGCACGCGGCTGCAAACCTGAGTTCAGGTTCGGGACTAACTCGAAAGTCTTCCCTCCACTTTTCCCTGTGGTTCCCTTGTTGCATTGGACCCTCAGTCGGTGTCGGACGGTGAGAGCTTTCCCTTGGCGGAGCTGCCCGCTGTGCAGACATCAGCTGCTCCACCGGGACCCTCCTCCGCATCCCCGCTTCCACGGGGACCGTCTCCCAGCCTTGCCTGCATGCCATGCTGCTTCTGGGTATAGACCGCGGCTCATGTGCTGTAAGGAAAGGGACAACGTTAAGACATGGAATATTACTGTATTTCTAGTTCAGCTGATAAAAAGCTGGGATTGACTCGTGCATCCCCCTGGGAAACAGCAGCAGTTGTACCCTGGATTTCTAGGGCTTCAGACCGTGTTTAGGCTGAATTTCCCTGTCCAACAGTGATGGCTGGTGGTGGTTCTACCTGTTCGTGTAGCTGGTGGGAAGTCACATAAACTGGCATCGCTCTCAGGGCTCCTGTCACCTGCCCCATCCAGCACCGGCTGCTGGCAACAAAAAGCACACGAGCACACAGGGCTCACTCAGTTACATCATGAAACAAAACAAAATTAAATACTTTAATGTGCAGAGCATTGTTGGTCTCGAATAACCGAAACAGATGTTGAAATCTGAGTTTGTTTGGAACTCGCCCATCACAGCACTTTTGTCTCAGGAAATGTGATTTAGATCAAAAGGGAATTTCCCACAAGTACATTTGCATTTTGCATAAATCGCGCCATATAAATATAAAACCCAAATAAAATATTTCAGTTGTGTTTGTTAGAAAAGCAACCTAACAAAAGACGCACGACTCCCCCCCGCAAACCAACCAACCAAACACACAAGGACAGCTGTTTTGTTGAAATGAGCTGAAATATTTTGGTTTTGTGCTAAGGAGCACCACGATGGGTGGCTGGCCCCGAACGGGGTTCAGTGGAGACCCTTCTTATGCCATGTACTGAAAGGGTGACTGAAAAACCTGAAAATTCGGATTTTCAGCTTCATACATGAAAAATTCTTTTGTCTATGTTGACGCCCGGTAGCACACTCACAAGGCAAGATAAGAAGAAAGCCTCGAGACCAACAGTTATGTAATACAGCTAATATTATTAAGTTGACTCACGATAATGATGTCAACATTTCCTGCAAAGATTGTGTTTCATTTGCTTTCTTTTTTTTTCAAAGTTCACGCAAATATCTTCAGAGCTCATCTAAAAAACAAGCCAATAAATGCAAGCTGGCCTTCAAACGCGCAAGATGCTAAAACAGGTGAATTGCTCAAGGCAGAACGAGGTCTCGCCATGAGACGTGGCATGATCTTCCTCCCGTCCCCCCCACTCCTCACGCTTCAGCAGAAACCACAACTCTCTCAAACTCTGCTCACCACCATGCAGCCCACTTTTTGCAGCTATTTTTGGGACCGCTGCTGTACAGTGGCCAAGTTCACAGACATATTCATGTGATTTTTTCATAGCTTCCTCCAAGTAGGTCTTTTTTTTTTTTTTTTTTTTCCCCTCCATGCTAAACCCAACGTTCTTACTCTTCCTAGGTCAAGCAAAAGGCATCTGGTCTTGGCATTGTGCCTATCTGCCCAGCCCAGCTCCAGCGTTTCTTATGAACGGTGCCAGCTCCCAGGGCTGGGAGGGAAGGACCTGACTTATTTAACAAAGAGCCCATCAGACTCAGCCTCTTCAGAGCTCAAAGGACAAGGATTTGGGTGCATCCCCACAGAAGGCAGTTCTCAGGCAGCTGCCTGCTGGGAAGCTCCACACTTTGGGATTGAAGGCAATGCTATTTTTCTTCCATTTTTACGCCCATTGTTGAACCTGCATCAGGTTTCCCGTTCTGCTGGAGACTTCACTGATCCCCTGGTACGTGCCCGGGCTCCGAGCTGCTGCCCTGCTTGAAAGCAGAGTGGAAGGTGGAGGAGATGCCACCGGTGGGTGTTGCTGCACAAACAGATGCAGATGCAGGCTCGGGACTTGTGCCAGCAACATCCTGCAAAGCGCATTAAGGTCCATTTGCTGATAGCCCGACAGATCTCCAACTCGAACCTCGAGGTACACAGGGCCCGTGCGAGAGTCTCAGATGTACATGAAATGGCCTCAAGTTGTGCCAGGAGAGGTTGAGGTTGCATCTTGGGAACAATTTCTTCCTGGAAAGGGCTGTGGGGCACTGGAACAGGCTGCCCAGGGCAGTGGTGGAGTCACCATCCCTGGAGGGGTTAAAAGATGCATAGATGAGGTTCCTAGGGACATGGCTTAGTGGTGGACTTGATCTTATAAACATCTTTTCCAACCTAAATCATTCTATGATGAAGCAAGCACTGATATTATGCTTACACACAAACTGCTGGTTTACAACAGCAGAGGATCGATCTCTAATTCTCTGCTCTCATATGTTAATTAAAGGCCAAGTGCAGGTGTGGAGCAGGTTGGAGGCACCCGGCACGGCTGAACTCGGGCTCTGAAAACAGCTCCCGGTCCCGACGAGGAGCTGCTCCTGGGGCTTTTTCCCGCATGCTAATTCACCCCACAGGGTCCAGAGCTGCCCCGGGCTCTGGCCAGGGCTGCAGCTCCCTGCCCGGGAGAGCTCACCACGCTGTTCGAGTTCAGAGATTATTAATAAAACATATAGGGGGAGGGCACAGGGTGAGCATTTTTGTGGGATAGAAGCAACCAGGCTCCTCCAGACCAGTGTAACCCCAACAGCACACACAATCCCACCAGCGCATTCTTCCCACGCAAACAAAGAAGCCACCAAATTATAGGGGTACGAACACCACCGTTAGAAATTCATTGTGATGCTATTGGCAACACACTGTGTTTACCTTGCTATCAAAAAAAGACCAAAAACTTGAAACGCAGAAATTACCGTCAAGGCTAGTGCAGCTCACGGTACTGGGGGTAGTCAGTAGATAAAAAGCAGTTTGATAAAAAGCTGGAGAATCGCCAGCCGGGTAACAGCCCTGCAGAGCTGGGGTACCCGCGCTTCACCGCCAGCGTCCTGAGAGATGTGCTGGGTGGAGCTCGGGCAGTTCCTGCCAATGCCCCTCCAGCTCTAGGTGGCTCAGTCTCAATATTCAGGTATATTACTGAAGTTCGGCCACTGAAGCTGCTGGCCCAGGCTCAGCCCTGGGTGACCTCCCGCTGTTCCCAGCAGCTCTCACACCCTGAGAAATATCTGAGTCAGCCTTATGCATGATAAACCGTTGACTCATATTTTCAGTTTCTTTTGGTTTTAATCAAAACACATCTGTTGCAAATTCATGCGATGCCATGCTCTCCCACAACACCCCCAAGATAGATTTGCATTATTTGGAGCAAAGCCCATCCTCCTCCCTTCTTACCTAATTACCTTTAAATGTTTATTGCAGCATGTCTCAATAGCAAATGCAATTCCTAAGGTCATGTTTTCTGAAAGAGACCAGACACCCAGCGAGGACACAGATGCCGATAAGGATGAACTAAAGCCATTGCCCACAGCCCTGGCAGACAGAACAGGGACACAGCCCTGCGGGTCTGAAGGCGCAGAAGAAGGCTACAGACAATTCAAAGACAATTACACGAGAACGATTAATCAGAAACAGGAAACAGCTCACATCAAGGAGTTAACCACAGGAATGTGCCTTCAGCGCTACCCACCAGGATTACAAATGCCAGCAGGTGAGTCAGAAAACCAGTGCCTTGCTGGAAGGCTCAGCCAGCTGCACGGCATTTTCTTCTTTATTTCGAGTGCTTTGTCACATCGGCCTGATTCCAGCAAGTCCCAGAAGTTGCCCAAGTAGTCGCCACTTCTGCAGGCTGTGGGAGGCGATGGGCGACAGCTCATTCTGTGACGCTGCTTGACTTATCTAAGGATCACCTGGATCAGCCTTGATTCATTCTGGCAATTAAATTAAAGCAACGAGGCAAACCCAAGAGTATGGAAACATCTAGGCTGCCTGAACCTCCAGCAAAGTAATACCCAATAATTTCATTCACCAAAACCATGCAAGTCAAGAACACCCCAAGGTCATCTGGGGAACTGCTCTGCATCAACAGGAAGCACGATGCAATGCTTAAAGCAGACGATTAGAATCAGGAAACGTGCCACTATTTGGTTTTCCTCTCTATTCTGTACTTTCGTCGTTTATAAGACAGAAATACTGACATTTTTTTCCCAGCCTACAGATGCGCATTCTAAACCCCTTCTCTGAAGTCTGGGACGGGAAAAGCTGCTCCACAAGGCAGCTGGAAGGGTTTTTACAGGGTTAAAATAGTCAGACTAAAATAAAAATAAATTATATAAATAAGTCTAGGAAATATTGGCTGCAACACAACTCCGAAACCAAAGTACTGGCCAGATTTCTTTAACAGTCATAACTGAATCAAATATATCTCCATTAGCAACTGATTATGCTGTAGAGCAGGATTAATGTAGCAAGATGGTTCGAATTTTTTATGAGTGCGTTTTATAATATTTGGACCGCAGAGCAGTTTTCTGTGTACACAGTCCAGCAGTCCAAATTCTGATTGCTGCTGGGCTGCCATTAACTGGGTACGGAGCGCTCTGCCCACTTCATTGTGCAAGCACGAGGATGGGCCCAAACTTCTGCCAATCTGCCTTGGTTTTGTTTTTTTTTTTAGCAGAAAACTGAGGTTTTTTACGAAACAGTTTTCTTGCAGCCATTATTTGCTTTCCAAGGAAGTTCTCTCAGCAATGTTTTTCATTTTCAGTGGGCTAAATGCTGTTGCAGCTTTCTGTAAGAAAGTTAAACCTGTTTTGTTTTGCAAGTTTTCTGGCAAACGGGTACGTACTTGTACCCCGCTTGGGGATTAGTCGCTTTCTTTATCCAGACCAGCCTAAACCAACCTCCATCAGCCTGTTGGCCGCTCAGCTCTGCACGTTTCTGCGGCTTCGCCCTGACTTATGGGAAGCAATATTGAAAATCCTGATGATTCAGGGTTCACACAGCACATCACAACCTCTTATTTACGGTGCGGTGATCCTTAACCCGGTGATAGGCGGCACCACCCGCCTGGCAGGTTTGCTGCCACTGGGGACACCCCGATCATCGCGGTTGGGTCTGCTCCTCCAAAGCGCATGATTTAATCCCAGGGTGTCTAATTCTGGTTAATTCAGGCTCCCCAGGTTTCCGCAGCGTCACCGTGGGGCTCTGCCGACGTGCCGCGCTACGGGCACACATTAACACCTCCAGATCCCAGCACACTGAGCTGTTTCTCATCCACTTATTGCCGCGTTTTTTTGTGCCTTCTGATTTATACTGAAGCCATCCAGGATTTAATCAGGTGTTTTAACAGGGGTAACAGCCAAATCATGGGAGCAGGAATCAATGACCCTGCAATGGTAGCCCCAGGTCCATCACCTCACCTGCTCTCTGTGCTTCACATTCGATTTGCTACTCACCATTAAAACCAACACAGAATACTGCTTCATCCTTTTTTTATCTTTTTTTTTTTTTTTAATTTTTCCCCCCTCTTTCTTTCTTTAGCAGGGTGTTTTTTCCAAGATCATAACAGCAAGGAAAGAAAGCTGCTGCTGCCACGGACTTGGTCCTCAGGGCTGTCTCCTCGTTCAAACCAAATCTGTTCTCAGAAACAGCAGCGTCAAGAGGAAACCAGACACGCTCACAAATACGGGTCCGAATCAAATATGTCAACTTTACAAGGCCTAACAAGCAAAAACTCCCTCTGACGCTACGATCCATCCCGCTCAAGGCCACAATACAGTTGTGTTCTCGTGCTCACCTTCATGGGGCCCCTGTGTGGGGCTTCTCCATATCCCAGCTGTATGACTTAAATTAAAAAAAAAAAAAAAAAAAGTAAAAAAAAAAAGTGCTAGCCACCATGAATTACTTTTTTTTCTTTTTCCCATCGTGTTTCCAAGGCAAAAAGAACAGACATTATCAAGCAGGTTTTCTGCCTATAATTGAGAAAAATCGTATTATTGAACACTCACACAGGCTTTTTTGTCTCTTGCTCCATGTATGCTCATTCTAAACAAAGGAGAGCAGACAAGATAAATTGCGGGGGGAGATGTACTTCAACAAAGAGACAATTTTTTTTCTAAAACTGTCTCGATTCTGTTTATACTGGCTGGGAGACAGCATCCTCCACTCTCCTCAAATATACCTAACAAAACTTGAGCTCATGACATGGTTCCCGTAATCAAGGTCACGGGCCTGGTTTTGCTGGAGCACGCAGCTGAAGGTTATACCCAGGGAGGAACTCAACACTTCATTTAAACCGGGCCTAGTATCAATAATTTAAATAATTGTCTTAACAGGAGGAAAAGCACTCAGGGAATGCTTTTCTCTCAAAAGAAAAGAGGAAAGTTGGAAAGCTCATGGGTCCTCTTGAGTGCTTTATCGGGAGGAAGCCACGGGATAAGCTGTGATGCTGCTGAATCCACCAGCAAAGCTCCTCTCCACCCGGGTGAAACTGGGATTTTGCTCCGTCTCCCTTGGGCTGCACCCAAGTAGGAAGGAGGGCAGTTCAAAGAGAGAAAGGGTGGCCCATCGCTCTAACTCATCTGAAAAAACTCCAAACAATAAACCAAACCAAACCAACAAACAAACTCCAAACAAACAAAAAGTCATTTCTCAGCTGACAAAGTTACCGGGGGCATCAGTGCCTTAAAATAGCAGCCGTGACTCTACCAGGGCAAACGGCGGCCGCTCCCTGCGCCCGCTGCACGCCAGGGATGCGGCCGCGGCAAACACGCAATTTCTCTCTAAACAAGGAAACCAGGACTTGCAGATTGAGTTGTTGACACAAGGAAATCTGCTTTGGCTCATAAGTCAATAGTTTGCTTGATACAGAAGAAAACAAAGTGGATTTGAAGGGAGCAGTGCTGGTGATAAGGCTGAGCAGCTCGGCTGGGAGAGCTCGGGGAGGGGATGGAGGGAGTGGGTGACGGGGTTTGCACCACAGCTGGTGGCAAAACATGCAAACGCGAGCCCTCCCTCCTCACTCCCCCGGGCCACCGCGCGTGCCAGCTGGAGAGGGACGGCCGGGGCTGGCGGGGATAGAGGGAACGGCTTTTCTGCAGGCGATTCCAGCAAAAAGGGTTTGTAAAACACTCTAATAGACCTTGGCACCAGGCAGAGGTGGCTGGTTTTCCTCAAGGTGAGTTTGCATGAATCACACAAGGAAACCCAAGTGGCAAAGCTGAAATGACTCTGGAGGCAGCGGCTTTTTCAGAGGTGGGGATGTGGGCTCCTGCTCCCAGACCCACATTCGGGTGGGAGCAGCGGGACCGTCCCATGCTGAGACTTTGCAGAAGACCAAGGAGGCACCAAAGAGCTCGTTGCTTCTGCTGAGCGAGGCTGCCCTCGTTTAGATGATGGCCCTGCTGCTGCTGACCTTCCTCTTCAAGGCAAGAGCAAGGGACACTTGCTCTGTTCTCCCCAATAGACTTTGGTCATGAGGAATAACAAGGGAATACAAATGATTTGAGTCATCTACAGTGATCCATAATTCAGGGAAAAAAAAAACCAAACAGCTTTCTTTCATTGATGTATGCAGCAGAGAAGATAAGCAGGAAAAAAAAAGCCACAGGGAATCCCACACAAGTTTCTTACAGTGCACTGTACCTCATCTATCAGAACTAATGAAAACAGCTACAGCTGCAGGGTCTGTATTCACACAGCTGGATGTGACGTAGTCAGTGCAAGGAAATCTCTCATCAGCACTATTAGAATAGCCTGCACTTTGTTCAGAACATCTTTTAGCCTTCTATATAATCCAGACAGGCACACAGGAGCATCCCTAAAGCAGCTCCCATAGCCTGTCCAGAGCCTGGCTGCACATTACCTGTGCCTACAATGCTGTCTGCCCAGCATGAGCTGCTTCTATGTGCACCATGTATTTAATACGAATAAAAGCTCTTTCAGAGACAGGTCTTCCAGAGCACCCTCATGTGCTGAGGGACCTCCCATATTTATGCTTGTTATTGCTGGCTTGGCACACACTACACTTTTATTCACCACAATACTTGTTCAGCGGAAAGTGATGCAACGGCTGCATGGGAAGTGTCAGCTATTTTGTGCGATGCCGTTTATTGTTTCAGAAAAGAGGCTCTCAAAATGGAACAGCCGCTGCTGCGTTTACTGAGCTCCTCAAGAGGGCTTTTGGCTGTGCCTTTTCTTTCCTGAAAGGGAGGCAAAAATATCAGGATGCAAAATTAGCGCGTGTTGGTGAAGCGGCAAAATCAAGCGGCACCGTCCCTGACCCATGACCCTCCTCCTCTGCACCCGCTTGGGCTTTTCCTGGGGGCTGAACTCCAAGGGTTGAGTGGATAAGACAATCCTTTTTCTGTATCTAATCTCTGCTGTGTTATCTCAACACAAACACCCGGTGGTTTCTCCACCGCTCAGCTCTCGGCGCTGCTCGGGGAGCTGGTCCCTCTGCCGGGTCGGCTGCTGCGGGCAGCAGGGGTAGCATCGCTCTCCCCAGGAACGGATCACGCGGGGGAGCTTTGATCCATGCAAATAACGCATGTGGAATTAAAATATCTGCCTCTTTTCTTTTACGTAGCTTGCAATTACCCTTCTCTCATAAGGGGCAGAAAATTAGTTCAGCTTCATCAGTTCCAGCCATCTCCATCATCACCAGCCTCACAGGAGAAGCTGCATCCAGGCGTGTTACGCCATGCACCACAAAGGAAGGACTTAAACCACAACAAAATATATTGACAAAACCAGATATTGGTGATAAATAGTAACTTATGAACATGCATTAAAAGCAGCAGGGTAAGATAATGATGAATCACTAGAAGCAAAATTATTCTCTCAGTCGACCTGCAGCAGGGCTGCTCCACCAAGCCATGTCCTCAGTGGCAGAACGCGACGCGCGGAGCAGAAAGCGGTGGCTGCAGCGGCACGGGCAGAGCAGCGCTGGCTGGAGGAGCCGGCAGGAAAGCTGCCGCTCCGGGGAAATAAATCGAGCCAGTAATGTAACCTTTCCACTGTACGGCCTGCCTGGGAGCCATTAGCTTTTATTGCCCTCTAGAAATCATTAACTCTACATCCAAAAGTCATTGCAGGCAGAAGTATGATAAATGGGGAATAATACAACTCAAATTTCTCCAGATTAAAATTAAGCTTTCAGACTTTTAGGGTACTCTCACCCAGTAGCTACTTAATAACTCCCAATATATGCAGAAATTCACAATTAGCACGAGCAGCCACGGAGCCCTGGCTGCAGGTGCCCGTTGCCTGCAGGACCCGCTGGCCGCGCAGCGGGACACACGTTCCTGCAGCATCTCACTGGGGTTTGCTCCAGATGCGCAAGGGTGGCTACAGTCAAATTAATGAAGGCACATTGACATCACATTAAAACCAATTTCACGCTTCCAGAAAGTAAAGTCAGTCCAGTCCTTACCCATCAGCGGGCATCACTGACTCTGTAATGACCTGAGGGCAATTAGTAGGCTGCCCAAGCCCAGCATGGGTGACTGGTGGGACCCCACAGCCCATGTCCCCGCAGCGTCAGGGCTCAGCGGGATTCCAGCAGGGTGAAACCCCAGACCCGTGCATCTTTAATTTGTGTCCCACAAGGCACAATTCCGTTTTTAAAGCTTGCAGAGATGCTGTGGGATGTAGATGTTACCTTATTTCAGTAATCCTGCAAGGGATTTAGGCAGACAGAATGCAGCTATGTTTTTTAACAGCTATTATGGGAAACTCAGAGAAAAGAACTCACAGGCTCAAAGTTTGCCACCTCTGGATTTCCCCATTTTGCACCCTCCACCATCAGACGAAGCAAAGGCAAAAGCTGGTTCATCTGCAGAGCCCAGAGCAGCCCGAGCTGCGGAGCTGCATGCAGTGACAGCAAACGCCTCGATTCACACAACGCTGCCTGGCAAGAATCCTGGTTAAGACGATCCCTTTCCCGCAAGAGAGCGGCAGAACTGGTTTCGCAGCCCCTGGGTCATGTTTATTTGCTGATGGAAAACAAGGTGCTTGTAAGGGAGAGCAAGCAAGTTTTATTCAGCTTAATCACTGGGTTAATTGATTCTATACCAGATGAACACCATTTCAGTCACATAACTAGCATAAAACTTCCTTAAATAGGGTTCACTTCAAATAAGAACCTTCTCCCCAGCCGCAGGTGACTGTCCCTCCCAGAGATTCTGAAGGTGAAGAAGAGGAGAAGCTGCCCTGAGGTCCACAAAGTGACCCAATGTGTTCCCCTTTCTGCAGGGACACAGTCTCAGCTGGGATTCTGACTTGGGCTCTTAAACTCAGCAGCATAAGGAAGAATTGTGGACGTATTTTGTTAAAATAAATGCAAAGGTTCTAGAAGGCAAAGGGGACTGACTCAAACTCCTCCCAAGTCATTGAACACTTTTACCAGCAGCTTCATTGCCCCTCAGGTGGGGAAAACCCCCCCTTTCCCCGCAGATTTGCCTTTCGCAGCAAAGGGAACAGCTACAAGGATGAACAGAGGTACAGACTCAATTGGTGAAAAACATGATCCGTATCGGGGGCTTAACGGGACATCGCCTATAGAAAGTAATCCTACAGCAAATCGGCACAGCCCGTGCTATGCTGAAGATTTCTCAGCTGTTTTCCCAGCCACAGAAAGAGCGCAGACTCCTCTGCAGCTGTGTGAGAACGCCTGTGCTGGAGGAGGAATGGATTATATATTGATGAACTAGCAGAGATTTACAGACTCATTAGCACAGCAACTTAATGTACTCATTGTGACTTCTGTGCCGCACACCATGAACTGGGCAGCGAAACAGCAGTTCCAGGAGTTCTGTCTCGTGATAAATTAATCTCAAAAGGGCGGCTGGATTGCATTTATGTGAACAGAGTTTCCTTTGTGTGTCCTCAGACACTGACCAGCGGGAAGATGCAGCAGAGGGAGATCCCACCAAGGCAGGCGACAGCTGGACCTCTGCAAACCGCAGCCCGGCTGGTAAGAGCACAGTGCTGAACTGGAGTCATTTTTATTAATCTGCTGAAGAACGGCTGCACAGTGAGCATGTGTGAGCTACAGAGGGAAGAACCTGCTTTTCCCTTCGTCAACCGCAGCGTGCCAGTGAAGGCATACAGCTGGCGCGCTCTTCTTTATCTCTTCACTCCTGACATCTCTTCTTCAACTCAATCCACCACACCTGACCCGCTTCTGCAAATAAACCCCGTTCCAGGTTTCCTCCCGTCTCCCAGCTACCAGAGCTCTGCCTCCATTCCGTGTCTAGCAATTTCCCCACAACGCTCCATAGCGCCTATATTAAAAAACCTGGAGCATTTCAAAAAATTACTGTATTGCTTTTTTTTTTTTTTTTAGCTATTGTAGCTGAGCTGGCCCCAGGACGGGGCTGTGTTTGGCAGATGTCCGTGGCTGCTGCGAAGCGATAAGCGTGGCTGCCGTGGCAGTTTGCCTTCCCCCGCAGCAGCTCGAGATGAGACAGGAAAGGGTGGGATGGGTGTCAGCTCGAGAACAAGTTGTGACAAACACCCGGCAGGAGAACAGAACCCCTGACATCCCAGAGACGCCGAGAAGGTGACCGCAGACCTGTGCCACGGAGGAAAGGAAGCCCCCGGCACATGTTATGGGTCCCAGAGCAGCACAGATCCAAACCCAGTTGCGTTTCTCATGGTTTTATGCATCTTTCTCTCCAGCCACGCTGCAGCCAACACAAAAGCTGTTTGCTGTCACACCGTACACCTGAACTTGACCTCTGGCCCTGGGCATAAGCTCAACATGCAGGTAAAACCAGGGGCTCCTTTGCAAGGGTCCCAGAACAACCAGGAGATGCGGTTCCCACACTCCAGCTCCAAGCCAGCGCTGGAGGCTGACTTTGGCCTCCAGAGCAAAAAAAACCCAAAAAGAACAGAGCAGAAACAAGCCAGAAGCACAGCCAGGGTTTCTGAACCACGGGCTGGCAGCTGGAGGTTCAGGCCCCAAGGGTAAGAAAGTCATTGTGGGCACAGGCTTGGCCGGGGCTTGGGGAGGACGGCAGACACGCCCTGGTGCCCCTCAGTGCAGCTATTGTGTACAGCAATCATTGGGATTAAATAAGAACAGAGAAACATTCTGTTGAGGGAGAGTCACAACTGCAAGCTGCACTTCCAGCAGGCGAGAAGAAAGGAGATGAGGAAAATGAAGTGCAGAGAGGGGCCAAGACATAGGCAGTGAACCACACGCTCTTCCAAGTGCTCAAGGCAAAGGTCTGGCACAAAACTTCCATCACAGACTGGTAAAACTGGACTCAGTGCATCCATGTCTTCCTGACAGCTGCAGCCGGCCGCTCCGATAGGACCAGCAGCTCTCCATCCTCAACCCGAGATGCTCCTCCAAGACCTCTCAGAGCTGCTGCTCTTCTCCCAGGATTTGGAAGCTCCTCAGAGTATCCAAGTCCCTCAGAAGCTGCAAGTGTTGGGGTCTCCTAGCTGACCCCCTCCTTTAAACCCCTCCTCCAGATGCAGATGCGGAGGCTACCACGAAGTGGCAGGCGGTGGTGGGTGTCTCTAGGTCTGAGAACACATGGTCTGCATGACCACAGGGCCTCCCTGGTTGCACTTTGAGCATCTTCCAGCCTCTCCACCTCTGAACCTCACCCCAGAAATCTCCACACGCTCACGCTCTGCATCGTCACCCGCACCCCTTGCTACCTCCTTGATGTTTCTACATGAGCAACCAGCACCTGCAAGGAGAGCCTGAGGGTCTGCTGGGTCAGAGCATCTTCTCTGGGGGGATGCTGGGGTGGGACAAGACCTGCTCTGCAGCTATTTTAACCTCCGCCTCGCTTCAGGCACTCAGAGAATCCTTTCCACCGGAGCCGGCTCCAGTAACCACATCAGGGGAGGGAAGGAGAAGGCAGGAGGGACGAGGCGTTGCACGGCACTTGTTGCCCGGCACCTTTTCAGCGGTTTCAATCTCAGCCATTGCTGTCGGCACCCAAGTGTTTGCTGTCAGGGCAGCGCAAGGGAAGCAGCACGGAGGTGTTCGCTTGTGTCTTCTCCGGGTGGCAGCACGGACGCTGGGACACCAGGACAGCCCCAGCAGTGACCACCAGCACGCGCAATAACTTGTGGAGACGCTCTACAGAGCGAGGCCATCCAAGCGGAAAGATGGAGCCCAGCAAGGGATGCAGGACCCGCGTTGCCACCCAGGAGCACCGGGGGGCTCCCACCTCACCTGCCAGGAGCTGCTCCGGGGCAGCTCCTCCCGCCAGCACCCAGGGCCGCCCGCACTTCTGGCGGGTGCCACTGCCCTCTGCAGTCCCCAGAGGAACCGGCAGCCCGTCACCACGCAGCCAGGACGTCCCTCCGGCGTCCTCTCCTGCCAGCCTCACCTCGCGTGGGCTTGCCTGTGAAGTCCCAGCCCAGAAGGTCATTCATCTGAAGAAAGACATGGACCCACAGTGGGAGCGCTGGGAACGGCGCTGGGAAGGTCCCCGAGCCCCGTCCTGTGCATCGCCCCAACTGGGAACTCCCCGGCTGAGCTGCAGTTCTCACAGAAGTCGCGGAGGAACAGCCGAAAGCCTGAGCAGAGAGCGCATCACCCACAGTAATCCCTCCACCTGTGCCCGTTTGCAGGAGACCTGCCCTCTGACCACCAGTCCCGAGCACACAGCTGAACGTGTCCCACACACCCGAGAGCGGAGCTGAGGCCACACATTGTCTGGGACATGCCTGACTTGCCACAGATATCTCAGTATAAAGCAGCTGCTTTAGGTTCCCTTTATAGTCAGTAGAGGCTCAGTCAGTGCAGAATAAAACACTTGGCTTGAGCTGAAAGTGGAAGTTGCAGCAGTTGAGGCAGAGAGCAGCACGAGGAGGGGACACGCCACAGAGGACAACGGCTTTGGCAACTCGTGTGAAGGTCCTTGTTGAAGCTTTCTAGACTGCTGAGACCTGGCTGGGTCAGGAAACGGCAGTGACAGCTCAGAGGAGCCAGAACTTCTTCAGCCGCGCACAGAGATGCATCGCTCCAGCGGCAGGGAGCGGGTGAGCCAGCAGGTCACCCCCAGAGTCCCCGGGCTGGCTGCCGAGGGAGGGGACAGCGGCTGCGAGCTCCCAGGGGACGGGGACCCGCCGCCAGTGTGGGCTTTTCCCCTTTTCCAGCCATTGCGATCATGAGGTCCCAGCCAAAAGCATCTCTTGGGCCCTCTGAGGCTTTAGGGAGTGTGGTATCGGGGAGATGCCAGATCCCTGCCTGAATGGCTGGGGGCTGCCCACCAGCCTTGCCCAGTCCTGCCACGGGGGACGCTGCCCCTGTGCAGGCTGCCGGCCAGGATGGACCTTGGTCTGAGCACGTGGCCAAGTTTCGAATAAACATTTCTGCTTTGAAAGCTTTTCTTAGTAAGCCGGTCAGATTATGACATACAAAATCTACACCTTAATGCAAAAAAGCAGAAAGAGCCTCCTGTTTTACGTGTGTATTAGCACAAGCTCTGAGGAGTGTTTGCCTTGTTGCAGCAAACTAATCATAAAACCTCTCTGGACTGTGGCTTGTTTGCAAAACGGGAAACAGAAGATAAAGGGCTCTGGCACCTGGGTGCTTTCAACACAGGCCAAAGAGAGGCTAAAGCAGCAGCCGCGGTCCCACGCTTGCCCTGTCCCTCGGGGCATCCCGCTGTCCCCACTCACCGTTCCCTCCAGCCCCATGTCCTGAGTGCAATTTTAAAAGCTCTGACAATATTGCTGTCATAAACACAATAAGGGTAAGAAAGACAGCAAGGCTGGGCTGGTTCCCAGGGGAGAAGTGGAAGAAGGATGTGCCCTGATGGAGCTGGAGATTCAGACATCCACCACTGCCCCTGATCCCAGCGCAGAGCACTCAGCTCCCAGCACCATAAACTGGTGCCCATTTTCAATACCTGATAAGGTGAACAAGAACCTGTGGGCCAAATTCCTCCAACATTTAGTTGTGTTAGAGCTCATACAGTTTTACCAGTGATTAATTTGTATCTTTAGGTACAGAATTGTAATGGGCTCAGGTGCTCTGGGAGCAATGTCTTGATGGAAAAACATGACTGTGGTTACAAACTCAGACTCTGAACACCAGGATCCCCCAAGACACATCATTCCAAGACACTCGGGCAACACAAATGGATCTCCGTTGTCCCCTGCCTTGTTCCCTGCATCTCTGATGGTGCTCACTCGCTCCGTGCCGTTTCTCCACATTGCTCAGGCCTGGTGTTTGCTCTGTGCTGGGAAAACCCTGCTCTGAGGACAAACCATATCCTCGCACCAGCTCTTCTGCCAGAATATTTATCGTGCGATTCCAGGGCTTGCCCTCATGGTCTCACTGTGACTGCTCCAAGCACTCAGCACTTCTGAAGAGCATCTCCCTGGCTGCTGCTCCTGCTTGGTCCATCGCCACCAGCTGCTCTCTTAGCAGGTCGGGCTCTGGACACGGCTGCTGGTCCCAGAGCTGCCTCCATCCCAGCTCCTGGGTACAACACACCAGCCTGGGACAGGGACGTCAGAACAACCTTCACTCAGCCACCATCTGCAGCCTGTCCCCAACTCCGCAGCCCAGCTCCAGCTGTTTCGGAGCCCGCAGGGTACCTGGGGCCAGGCACATACCCCGGATCAGCACACGCTCTCGGTTTAAAAATAAGCAAACGCGAGCACAGGCTGACAGCCGAGCCAGCGGTGTGAATATCCCCTGGACACAGGCTGCCTTTCCAAACACGTCCTTGGCTCTGCGGTGAACAGGATCTTCTCCCCATGGCAGCACCCGTGTTTGCTCGCTCCAGCCGCCCTTTGCAGGGAGCAGATGGGCATTACTTGCTCTTCACCCACAGCTGGGCTGGGGAAAGGCAAGTCCTGAGTGCGGCTGAGCTGTTAGAAGTATTGAGAGCTCAAAGGGAGAGCGGGCAAAGATCACAGCTGTCACTAGAGGAACAAACTGAATTTCACCTGCCAAAGGCAAGGGCAAGGCCTGGGGCACCTGGGTCTGGCAGCAGCTACTGATGAGGCAACCCTGTCTGCACTGGTCTCCATCCTCAGCAGCGCTTAGTCTAGCCTTAGTCTAGCCTTAGCCTTACCCTCTTGTCCCAGCCCCCAGCTCACACAGTTTCACACTCCTCTCCTCTAATCCGCATTTATTTCTCTCTTCTCAGGTTCCTGACCTTGACTTTCCTGCTGTGGCACCACCAGCAGTTTTTACCAGATTCTCAATTAATGCTTGACCTGACATAGAACAGAAGAAAACTAAGCTCCTAGTTCATTATCATTTGTGTAAATCGGCTTATATTTGGGCAACAGATCTTTACAAAAATCTGCTCTCCCTTCCCAAACACAAATTCCTTGCTCAGAGCAGAGGGGGAGGCTGGGTGAGCAGTGCTGCTCCAAGGAAACGCCACCAGAACTACAGCCATCGGAGAGACAAGGGTCAGTCCTTGCCTCCCTCTTGGCTGGAATAAAATAAATAAATACAGAAACAAAAGCCAAGCTGAGGCAGACATCCAGAATGGAAAACTTTCAGCTTGAACAACTAAAGTTGGTGGAGTTACAAGCAACTGGAAACTTGAAAACAGGAACTTGCAGCGAGATAAATTGAATGACCTGAGCGACAGGCTGTGGTGCCTGGCTCATCAACAGCCCCTGGAAACATGTTATCTCTAGGAACACACATGCAAAAGAAAACTCCCCAAATTGTAATTGGAAGGTCAGACTTTCACAGGTGCCAGCTTCAACAGGAGTTCTCAGCAGGCCAAAAATCAGCCCTTGGGGCACAGGAGCCTGTGGGACCCCCATGAGCAGCCAGACAGAGGTGACGGGAAGCGGGGGACAGAGGAGAATTCATCACCCTCTTACGTGCCAAACGGGCTGTTATTTCACCCAAACTCGCACCTGCTCACGGCAGAGAAGGAGAGCACGGAGGAGCCGAGAAGGGAAGCAGAAGCAGCAGCTCCCCGGCAGCCGCGTTGCGGGCAGGCACCTATAGATCCATAGGCGCTGCCTCCCGCCTGGCTCGGCCCCGCTCCCCGGGCACACGCAGCCCCTTCCCGCAGCAGCCCGACCCTCCGCTCCCCTCCCTGCCCCCGGAGCTCCCCCCGCCCGGCCCCCTCCTCCCCTGAGCCCGCGGGGGATGCCCGAGGGCCGGCAAAAGGAGCCGCTTACCTCCCGCTGTCGCGGGGCAGGGGATGCGCCGGTGGGGACGATGCTCCCGAGGGAGGATGCTCCGGGTGTGAGGATGCTCCGGGGGTAAGATGCTCCGGGTGTGAAGCTGATGCTCCGGGGGGAGGATGCTCGGTGATGAGGATGCTCCGGGGAGAGGATGCTCGGGGATGAGGATGCTCCGGGGAGAGGATGCTCGGGGATGAGGATGCTCCGTGGGCCGCGGTGCCGGCCGAGCAGCCCCCGGCCCCGCCGCGGCCCCGCTCCGCTGCGCCACCGCTGCGCTTTCGCTTTCCCTTTCCCTGCGGAGAAGGGGCGGCCCCGGCTACCGGCCGCCCCCGGGGAAGGGGCTGGGGAGGGAGGGCGGCCTGGCCCCCGCAGCCCGCCGGGGCCGGGGGGGCCCTGCCCGGAGCCGGGGGTACCCTAGATCGGTGGTCAAAACTATTTCTCACTTGCATGTTATAAGGTGAGTTTATCGCTTCCCGAGCTGCTTAAGCACGATGTTTCCCATGACTTGCAGCCCAGCAGGCAGAGGTACCTTTGCTCTTGAGCAGAAAGACAAGAATTCCTGTAGAGGGGGCAGAGCTGAGCCCCACCAGGTGCTTTATCATTTGGAATTTGAAGTAAAGGCACCTGGCATGCAGGAAGCAACTTCAAGGGAAGAAATAATCTCATAAGAGAGGAAAGTTCCTTCTGACCAGCCCTTCTCTGCAATTGCAAGCAGGAGCTATATGAACTCTGGTAGCTTGGATAAAGTTGTCAGAGCCATAAGATTTCTGATGGCTAAGGACAACTAATGGATAAATCAAAAGGAAATAAACTTGGTTCACCCCAGGGTTAAAACACCCTCCAGATGGTCATAATTAAGATGCCTGGAGAAGCCCCAACACAGAATGAGCTTCCCCACACAGCCACGGCCAAGGGGAGAAGAGCTGGGCGTACCAGGAGCAATTAGCAGCCCCCACACATCTCCTCATCCTCCCCCGGTCCTGCTTCAGTCCTCCTGCACGATCCCAGCCAAGCTGCTGCTACAGGGAACGCTCACTTAATGACCGCACACTTTAAAGCTGTTTTCTTCAGGAATTTAATCAGTTCCTCAGAATTCTTGGGCATTTCCTGCTTATCACTTTTATTATTTATCCTGCCTCGAGGTAAAGCCAACGTAGGAGCCAGCAGCAGGTATACCTGCAGGTTTTCAGAAGGCAAAGAGGCAAGTGCTGGAGGTAAAGTCTGCTGGCGTGAGCTCAAAGATGCACAGTGGGCATGAGGCAGAAAAACTGTCCCCCTGCGGCTGGGGACACCCATCTCCAGAGCTGCACTGGCTCAGCAGAGCGCGGCCTCTGTGTTCTGGGTTTTTTTTTTTCCCCCTCAGAAGCCCTTGTTTCCGCAAAGGGATTTGCAAAATGCTGCTCACAGGCCCCACACAGAAGAATGACTCAAAATCTAAGAAATGCCTCAGTGCACAGGCTGCTAGAGGTTTTGTGGTTTTTTGGGGGTTTTTGGGTGGTTTTTTGTTGTTGTTGTTTTTGTGAGGGAGGGGAATACTGGGGGAAGGTTCGGCCTTGGATCATGGGTGGCAAATCGCGATTGCACAAGGGCTGCTGGCAGCTGCCCAGCCAGCCTGTCTCAGCTGATGCTCTTTGGATGCAGCCCCTCATACAAAGGATCCCGAATATAAACAGACCATGAGACACCAGACAGGCTGTAAAAAACCAAAGCCTCACACTAACAGCGTGTCAAATAAATTCTAGGCGATGGTTCTAGAATCTGTCACAACCAGGTTAACTAGAGGAAGAAGGTCGGCATTTGGTGAAGCAGCAAGACCTCGCCCTCCTCAGATGTTTTATAAACTTGCAGAATCAGGATCCTTAATTTGTGGGCAGAAAAACTGAGCCTTGGGAAATGAGAGGAACTTGCCAAGGAAGCAGCACTGGAGCCCCCAGCCCCGATCCATCCCCTACACTACACAAGTTTCTAAGAAATGCCTCAGGAGGAGTTTATTTGTAGACAGGCAGCCAAGTCCACAGTTCTGTAAACATTTTAAGTGAATTCCTGCTGCCCCATTATCTCATCTTCATATTCCCTTACCAGTTTACTCCATTTCTTTACAAGGAAGTAAGATGATACATTAGAAGAATACAAGCGACCCAGGTTTTAAAGACCGTTTAAGGAGATCGGTCCAAACTCAGAGATATTTCTTCATGAGATGGGCAGAGATTTTTACAGATAAACCAGACCTGTGTGTACCATGGGCCAAATACTAATTATTAGGTAAGAAAACCCAGGCAACGATAGGCAGAGTCCCTAAATTGTTCCATAGACCTCCTGGAACAGCAGACTCAGCTGCCCTTGCCCGTGGTGCTTCTGCTTGTCTACAAGATACAGCTTCACGTAGCACGTGTGGGGAAACCTCACAAAACCCAGAGATGGATCCAGCGACGCCGTTTGCACAGCTCCTTGTCTCAGGCCACGTGCAGACTCCCGTACGGTTTTGCTACCAATATTGAAGCAGCGCCTTAAGAGAAACCCCTTGCAATTTTGCAATAAGTTGCCATTTCTAAAGAAATGTTGAATTCCTGGTTCTCTGGGTCGCTGACATTTGGAAAATGCTCCAGGAGAACAGGACCTGCGAGAGGACGTTCCAGCAGGCTGTTCTGCTCCAGCACCCACCGCCCACCCACCTCGTCCATGGGCAGGGCTCACAGTGTGAAGGCCACCTCTCTGCTTAGAGAAAATACTTTAGAAAAGAAATTACGGGAAGAAGTCATCATATATAATACAAGATTAATCAAGGTAAAGCCTACAGGATCACAAAAAATGAAGTAGCTCTGTTCCATAAAACACCTTAAAACATGAAGATTAAAAAAAAAAAGTACTTAATTTTAAAGGTAATTCCAGATATTATTTTATTCTGAATTTTACAAATAACAAGCATTTTTCTATTAAAAAATAGGGTAAGAATCAATTTAGTTACCGCTAGGAATATTTACATTCTTAGAAGACATTTCTGTCTTTCTACACACAAGGCTGTGGCCATTACTAGTTTAAAGTACCCCCAGAGGCATTTGTAAGTCAGGCACTAGGGTGCCTGAGCTGATTCTATGCTCTAAGAAAACCATTTACAACTGCCAGGATTAAAGTTCTGTTCTATCAATACTGAAACAGGTATTTATTTGCAGAGCCAGACCCATCAGCCCCTCATGCGCGTCAGTGCCCGGGGAGGGTCAGAAAGAAGAGCCCTCGGGTGAGCCCATCGAACGGAGCTGCCTGTGAAGAAATACGGACATAACTCACGTTAACCTCAAATTCCAAGAGATCAACGACACAGTATTAGCATCACCATATCTCAAAATGAACGTCCTTGGAGAAGAGCAGGATTTTTACGTCGTCGTTATGTGCACAGTGAGAACGTTCGGTAACGCCCCCCCCAGGCGGCACGCTGCAGGCAGGTTCGTGGAGGGCCGTGAAGGGCTTGTGCAACTAAAATAATATAATTAAGTGTTCAAAACCCAATCCCTTGCGTGACTCACTGCAGACCAGTTCCCTAGGCAACGCGCCATCTCCCCGTGCTTTCTTCTTCCAAATGGTACCTTGGAAACAGCGGGAGGCGTTCTCACCTCTTAACAAAAGCAGCGTCAGGAGTCATCCAAAGTCACCTGCTTCTGAATGAAACACTAAATGATGAGCATCACATTTACCATCAGGAGAGCCAGAGAATCTAACGACTACAGACTGTGGAGCACGAGCATCCCAAGAAATGACGGTACCTTTTGAGTTTATGGTTTTCCACTTGCAAGCCAAGAAACTGAAGCCACAGGATTATGTGACGTGCCCAAGCTGATGGCAGAAGTCAGCCTAAGAGCTGGAAAGGGAGGGATGCGAGTTCCTGAGGCCATACGCTGTTTTCCTTGAAGATGCTGTGGTGTGCACTGCTCTCTAGCAAGAGAACCTTGCCTGACCAATTTTGTGTAACTTGTACTGCTGCTGTAACACAGGTTACGGGCACCAAAACCGTTCAGTATTTCCCAGGTTAAGGTCAGCCTGAATGTCAAGTCCATATTATCTTCCTCCGCAGTACAAGGAGCTTGTAGGTTTATCACAGCTCCTCTTTCAAAGGCAAATTCTGTCCTTTCATCCTTACAAAGGATGGCTTTCCCAGCAGAACAGGTCCTTCCCCTCCAGCCAGCACACTAGGCAAGACTGGGGTTTAAGCGCGTTCTAATACCGGTACTAAACCCCATCAGCTCTTTACAGAAGGGACAATCCCTGTGTGACTTCACCTCGGGACTCCAGAGTGTCCCGTGCATCCCTTGTCCTCCCCCAGGCCAGGAGAAGCATCTCCCACCTGGACCTTGACTCACAACAGCTCCAGGGAGGGGAGGGAAATGTCTCAAAAAAATGTAAGTTACCAAGTGCTCCATTTACAGCAGAGTCTCAGAAGGTCAGTCCCAAGCTGCTTGTTTTAGAGATAAGCTTGAAAAGAGTAGGATAAAAAAATACACTATAACCCAGTACGCTATATTAAATATATTCTATTTCTGAATCCTACTTGTTTTTAAAAAGATAAGCAAGGAAAAACAAGTGTATTTTTTGACACAGAGATTGCCATTGTGTTTTGTAGCATCAGTCATAACCAGGAAATTCCCCAACTGGTCAGGATTAAAAAAAACCAACCAACAAAAAATCCTCCTCACAACCTTTGGTAAACATCAGAGTATTTAAACATTCAAGAACAAAAGTTTCACTGTTAAGGCACATACCTGGATAAAACAGTGGGTAAGAAATTACAGCTAAACGAGATGTTAAATGGACCCTGCACTCTAGGACAGGAATTTCCATAGCAGCTCCTGTATCAGGCAAGCATGTATTCTGCATTTCAGGTTATTTTCTGAACCAGTTTACAGGAAGAGACTTACGGGACGTGGTTGTTTACATTGGCAAATTCATTACAAGGAAGTTGCAGCTAAATGTGTTTTGCCTCAGATTCCTGCGGTTATCAGATAATTCTTCTCCAACACACACAAAAGAATCTGCATCTAAACATTCCAGTTCCTAGAAATAAGCTTAACAAAGAAAAATATCTGTACCAAGCTTTAGTTTGCAATGAATATTTCAAAACGGCGATAAGCCTGACAAATTGTATCATGTCTTTTGGGCAAGGCAGACCGGTTGTTACACGCTCTCTCCCGACATGGATTTGCTCACGTCAAGGCTGTTACATGATGTGCAGCGAGGCTTGTAAAACCCAGAGTCTCCGTTTTTGGATCAGCTTCAAATCCTACGCTGCATTCTGAACCCACCTACCATGATTCTGTTAGTCTGTTAAACCGGAGTGGCACCGGAGCTGCCCAAACGCTCGGATTTCTCTCCTCAGAAGAACCCACGGTACAACAAAACTCTGATTCTCCGTATCGTTCTCTGACCCGGTGACATTGGCCAACCTCCTGCTGCAGCCAGAAATTAAAATATTAAACAAGCAGGTCAGGAAGCGCAGGGAAAACAGAGCAAAACCTGAAGCTCAAGGCACTGGTAGGAAGAGTTTAACCAAACCAAAATGCGATGGGCTGGAGCCGGTGACAGAATAGGGGGGATTGGTTAAGGACAGGCTGGAATCAGCCGATGCCGCTGACTAAATAGAGAAGAAAAGCACAAAACTCCCCGAGCAGCTGCCGCAGCAGTGAGGCCCTGACAGCTCTGGCTACAAAGGTTCAGGTTCTGTTTATTAAGTCTCTATAAGACAGAACAAAAGACAAACAAGTGCCACAAGACAGAAATCTCACATCTGTCAAAGCAGAATCAGAACAGCACAAACAAGACTGTGTGTACATATATATTAGATGTATTTAAAGAAACACAGGTAATGC
Source organism: Caloenas nicobarica (assembly GCF_036013445.1). NCBI lineage: Eukaryota > Metazoa > Chordata > Aves > Columbiformes > Columbidae > Caloenas > Caloenas nicobarica. The sequence continues at coordinate 1,704,136 of NC_088257.1, forward strand.
CAAGGGTGCTTCCATGACCCAAGGAACAATTTCTTGGCAGATCGTCAACAATATTTTTTTTTTAACTATTCGCTGATTACATGAGTTAAGTAAAATAACAGAACTCACAGCAATCATACAGTTGGCACTTGAATCGAGAACCAGCGATCAGAAATATATTTTGAATTTTGTTCCCAGTACATTCCACCATGAGGTCAAAGCAGAGGCATAGACTAACACAGAAAATTTATCTCTAAATATATTAATTGTATGTGTGTGTATGTGATGTGCACGTGTGTTAAAAGCACAGAACACAGAGAGGAAAATTGTCTTCATCACCCAAATTGCACAAAAGACATTAAAACAATTTAGACATACAACTTCCACCACACATCAAAAGGGAAGAACCCCAAAGCAACGCTGCTCCCTCCACACAGAGATGAAACCTTTTGTGTTATTCGAAATAAATATGGCCTGGAAATGGCCACATCCAGGGTCAGACGGAGACAACTTCACCGTACAGATACAGCTGAAAACCAGCATCGGAATCGAGTGAATTTTGTGAGCAAAACTTCAGTGCTATAAACGCTTTGTGCAAGACGACCCTTTCAACCTATGTTGGGTTAAAACACATTAAGTTAGAATTAATTCTCAAAATCTTTCTTTGCATCTTTCTGAATTTCGTACCAAATTCAGCCCATGCAAAGTCATTTGAGCAAGGCCACAGAGAGGCACATTCTCAAAACCTGCGCTATAATAAATAAGTTTCTGTTCAGAGACAAAAGTCAAGGAATCAAAACCAATTAGCAGCTTCTTCTGGAAACTTTTAACTTCTGGATGTGCATTAGCTCCAGAGAAGGTTCGCAGAGGAATCCAGGCACCCTGCCAGCCCTTGAACTCATTTTCAAGTACCTTTCAGCTGAACCAGACACTTAAAGTCACAAAGGATTGATCAGATACTGTTCCATGGTGCTACTGCATTAAAACAACTGTGGCTGAAGAATCTCAAAGGCTAAACAGCATTTATGGTCATGTAAAAAGAGAAAGTATGGAACACAGTGTTTAAATTAATAAATAAGGTTAAAATTGCAGGAAATAAAGTGTTGCCACTAGCCCCTTCTAGAAAGAATTTTAGAATAAAAGTCCATTGAACTTTCAGTCCACCAGGAAGTGCACAGGACTTCCATCAAAAAGCTGTGCTTTTAAAAGTCTCTGGATTTTCCTCTTCCTCCTTGGAATCCCTTTTGCTACTAGATGCAGGCCTGTACTCTAACCTGGGGGAAAAAAGAAAAAGACGAAAGAAAATTACTTAAAAACCCAAGAGAACAGAGAAAAAAATCTTTGCTATCCTGAGCCTCATTTGTCATTGCAGCCTCCCAGCTGTCACATCCCGTTGGCTCCTGCAGGACAGGTCCCTTTCGTACACCAGGTGTTTGCTGAAGCGCCAGCTCCAACCAGAGCCCCGGCAAAAGGCAAAATGCTCTCAGTGCCTTTTTAGGTCAGTTGAACTAAATTGGAAGAGTTCAGCCCTTCGCCAGTACTTACATGAATTTCAGAACCTAGAGAGATAGATTATAACCCGCAAAGTGTCCCCGTACCTTTAAGAGCAACTATACAAAGCTATTGGTTTATATGGTTGCTTTTGCACTTTTTTTGGTGCCTTTATAAATGCATTCCCCATACGTATTTTTATTTAGTCCTCAGGGTAAAATGATAAATTTGGAGCCTAATGCTGTACATATGATCATACACACTTGGAAAGAGGGAACAGGATTCCAGCCAAGCTCTTACATCTTCAGCAGAGCAGAAGCTGAACGACCAAACCCGGCCGCTCCCTCTGACCATACCCAGGCCAGTCGACTCCTCAGAACAGATGCGTTAAGATCAGAAGGCGACACTCACCCTTTCACCAGCAGCATTTGCTCGATGGTGTCTGGAAGAGGCATTCCGTAGCTTTCTGGCAGAAATAAAGTCAGAATTCCTGATAGCACAGTCAGGCTCCCCATCAGGATGTAAGGCAAGAATCGATCATAGGCACCTAGCAGAATACAAAAAATAATAAAAAATCAATGCCCAGAAAAGCTAGCATCAGCTCTAAGTCTCTGATCATGTTTGTACCTATGTACAGGGCTTTACTCATGCAAGATTTGTGCTTTCGGTAAAAAACAAACCAACCAACCACCCTCACATTCAAAGTGTAAGTTGTTATAAATGTAGTTTTAGGAACAACAGCTGTAAGAGCTGCCCCTATTGAGTTGATAAGATTGTATGAGTCTTCAGGGCATCTCTTCGACGGGGGCGCAAACCACAATTTCTCTACCATATAACCATTCCCCAGGGGTGTGAGACCCCATTCGTACCTGCAGTTTCACAAGATGCGTGGAAACGGGACAGCAGAAAAACCCAAGGACTCCCAGAGGTAGGACACTGGTCTGGGTAAAAGCATCACTTTCCAACCACCAGCATTTCCCCCGCCCACCTACAGACTCGTTAACTCACCCAGGTAAATGAAGTAAGGCGAGAGGATGCTGCCCAGTCGAGAGGCCATGGAACTTGCTCCGACTCCCATGTTTCTCACGACTGTTGGGTAGAGCTCAGCCGTGTAAACATAAACCATTGCATAGGCAGATGTGATCCCAAATTTCCCCAGCATCACCAGTAGAATAGATAGTGCACGAATATCTGAAATCAAAACGCAGTAAGGATTTCAATAAAGCTCTGGCAATTCATGGCATCTCTTAGTTCCATTTTGTTTGTATAACTCCTGCCTAATTAATTCCAGTCTCTGGTGTCTTTTTTCCCTGTCTACAAGCATGGGCAACATTTTCATTTCCTCTTGAGCATGGGGCTTCCTGCCAAGCAAAAAATAAGGAGAACAGAGCAAGAACTGGAAAGGTCTGCTCAGATTTCAGGGCCAGATCTCTGCTATTGCAAACAATTCCATCTATCCCTTTTTAATAAAGTGAACAAAGTTAAACATTTGAAACAAGTTAACTTTGGTTTCCTGCTCTGGTTTCTCATTAACATTCCTAGCTACAAGTCAATAATTTAATTATAGGAAGCTGGGTTGACTTTAACTGGGACAGTTAGATTTGAAAATCAAAACAAATCATATCAGTGTCCAACTGACTCAAAGGACAGGAGAAAAAAAAAGAGAACACAACACATGTATTACCTGTATAAAATAGCAAGGCGGTTCTTGCGCATTCTCTTTTGATTGTTTTTTGAGGTGTAAAAAGTGCTAAGCAACAACACCCCCCCTCATATTCAACATCATTATCAGTAACAAGTTCGTAACCATATGATCTAACTGGCCCAGAGACACATATGGTGTGATATCCAATACATGTTATTTTGTCCTCCTTTCCAGTGGCCAAACATTGTATTAACTATCAACACTAATTCAGTACGAGCATATTTGCTTATCAAAAATCCTTCCACACTGACTCCCTTGAATGTAACTGTTTAAAGAAGCCATAAGGGACAGTCACTGACAGCTGTTCAGGAGGTTCTGCAGCCTCTTGGCAGCCTCCGTTTACCAAATTCTGGCTGGTCTAGTCCTGGTTTTACACTCGGACCTTACCAGGGCACTGTGCCAGGGATGAACAGTAAAGGCAACACTGGACTCCAGTGCTAATCCCAGCAGAGCACAAAGCCAATGACCCACTTTTAAAAAACTATCTGAATTGACAGGTTGTGTGAGCTCCTTGCGCAGCAGCACCGAGAGCCACGGAAGAGGGGCAAAAGAGGGAAATGAATATCTGTATTTAGTCCCCTTGGGATACTTTTCCTCTACATCTGCCCAGTGCATGGTACTGCCCTTCACCCATCATACATATGTGAGAGCAACTAAGGGTTCCATACGTGAAGGCACCAGCTGAATGAAGAGAAGAACACAGCCTCCCAAGAATAACGCAGCAGCCATTGAATACCGTCGAGGGAGATTTTGGAGCAGCAGCCAGGAAATAACATAGGCTGGAATTTCAATCACTGCTGAGAGGAAGCAGTTCACGTAGATGTCTCCATGTAAATTAGGTGTGTCAAGAGAAAGTCCAAAATAACCAACAGAGATTATCATCCTGAAAGAAGCGGGATAAGAGCATCAGATAAATTTCTCTTCTTCCTGAGGTTGCCATGAACCTCTTGTACATCTCTGCCAAGCACAGAAATCACCGTGTAAGGCAAATTCATTCATTCAGCTCTGAAGCAGCTAAAGGGCTGCTTTTGATTTCTACAACCACGCACGCAAAACCAGCTGTGCCCAGGAGCTCACTACTGATCTACTCCATGCGGGTTAGAAGTTGGGCAGCCTCCATTCTCCAGCTCACTTCAAGTTCAAGGTGAGAATCAGCAATTGGACTTGCAGCTAAGACAACGGTATATGGAAACTCTATTGACGTTCCTGCAAAGAACCAACTTTCCTTTTTTGAATTGTTTTCTGCTCAAGTTCCTTTCTCAGTGTGATGGTAGCACTGTGCTTGGTGATGGGCAAGGGAATCTGGCTTAAATATTAGCCAAGTCATCCTTTGACCCAAAAAGCCACATCAGCTTGTACACACTGGCAGCCCAGTGGGCTGAACTCCAAGGCTTTGCCTCACTAAAAGTCAGCAAAAGGACTGACTTAGCTCCAAAGCACTTGAGGGGCCTTCTCCGTTAGGACACTGTAGGTACACGCACTAATTAAACCTCACTTTTGTATCCTCTAGCAGGCTGTAAGCTACCCTTCCCATTTGCGCTCTTCTGAGCAATTACAGCTTCACTGAGCTTTCCAGTGAAGGAAAAATCACAACAGTTTAATCAAATTGAGCATAAAGCATGGCTCGGGCTAGTGCAAAACCAAGCTGGAGGTGGCTGGTAGACAGAGTAGCCAACAGGAAAGTCTCAGGAAATCTCAGATTAGAACTCCAAAGGCAGCTTTATCGCTTTAAGAGGCAATACAAGAGATGGGAAGGTAAGTCAGGGATGGTGTGTTCCGAGCAGCAGGTCCCTGCCTGGGGACAGGGCACCACTCATTCCTCCTCAAAGACTTTGTGAGAGTCAGAAGAGCTGTTCCCCAGGTTCCCCAAGGCCCCACATCAGGCAGGATTCCCACTCATCATCACCAGCCCATCTGCTTCTTGGTCAGTTCAGGATCAGCCTGACTGCTTCAGAAAGAAATAACAACCCAGACATGGTTCTAGACTGTTACTGAAATGAGGAACCTACGCAACCAGAACTTTGTTGCTTCAGCCAGCAGCATGTTAGATTTTGAGCTGTTTTTCTCCATATACAGAATACCTTGAAGTATTCAATGGGCAGTTTTTAACTGTTATGCTGCTTTTGTGCTTACACACTCCTGAACCACACTTGCTTACCAAAGAAGCATTGACATAATTGTGATAGTTAGGATATTTCGGGTTCTCATCAGATCCAAAATGGTGTACGTCTGTTGCTTCTGGGAACTCAAATCTTGCAGCTGGAAAACAAACAAACAGAAATCCCATGGGAACGTGAACTTCCTGCAAGCAGAATTACTGTGAAAATCAGACTCCCCAACTTACACATCAGCATTTTGATACGCTGCAGAGCTCAAACGGGTGCCTCACTGCTAACCAAATATGTACAACCTGTAGGAGCCAACTACCTGTGAAAGTAGTTGCTCCTCCCTAATGTAAGGTCACTTAAAATTTAGGCTGAAATTAGTAATGATTTCCTCTGCCTGGGGCTTCACAAAGCAACTGCTTATTGATACGTTTATACTTGAATTATAAAGCAACAGCAACAGTTTATTTAGCCCAAGGGCCAGAAGACTGGGGACATCTTAAAAGACCAAGGATGGTTCCCAAAGAACAGCAAAAAAAAAAAGTGATAAACTGTCCTCTACGTCCACTGCAGACACGGCAAAAAATAACAAGATTAAGCTGCAGCAGGACAGGTTTAGTAAATGACTCTTCATGCTGGACCTAACAGTAATGGGTTTAAACTGAGACAAACTGGCTGATGAGCTGGAGTCCCCATCACCATCCAGCATGTTTTCGAGATCTTTTTCTAAGACTATAAGCAAAGACAATAAATTTCTCCTTTCCCTACGAAAATTTCCAGCTCCTCAAAATAAAACCACTTCCCTGTAAACAACGCAAAGATACTTATCCATGAAGCATGCAAACAAGTTTCGTGCTTGATAAGACCGTAAATAAAGGGGTTTTTTGTTTGCTTTTTTTTTTTTAATTTAGGACTTTAAATTAGACTCCTAACAAGGAGTAACAAGTAAGAGATTTTTCAAAATATGTAAGAGGTGATTTAAGAGGACAAGTTCCATTGATGAAAACTATCAACTTTGATAAGGCAACACCACACGGCTGAAGAACCACAGCTGTCTAGATATGTCATATTTTTGTTATCACAAAAGATGGTATGTTTTCAGGATTTATCACAAGCCACTTACTCAGCAATTTAACAGTCTTACAGTAAAGAACATTAACAATATTTTTATCTTACAATCTCCCACAGATTCTTTTTTTCTGGTAGGACATTTCATACCTGTCTGAATGTGTGACTATGATCAGTTAGGAATCCAACCAAGAACAAAACACGCATCCACCTTAGCAGCTCAAAATTATCACACGGGAAAAGGTAACACTGAAATATTTTTAATTTTGACACTTTTGGAATTCTAAGCTGCCAAGACACCTCACAATATGTAAGTGAAGACTTCTCTTTCCACAACTGGAAGAGTCAGTCTTTCCTGACACACCTCTTTTACATGCAAGCACAATCAACTGTATACAAAGAATATTTCCTCCCTTGATTTTTTAGGTCACTGTGACCTGAGAATGTCAAATTACATTTTGACGTGTTTAAAGACTGAATGCCTTTTGTTGGCACCGTGCAGTACTTTGTGGTGTGTGCAAATGGTCATGAATAAAAGGAAACTATGGCTGTAGCTTCAAAATAGTGCAATCGCTCAAGTGCTGTAAACTTTTCTGAACTCTTTCCACCTGGTCTAATATACCATCCTCTACTCTCTATTAGTCCTACTTCAATAACTTTTTTCCCCTAAAACATCAGGTGGATCCAGCAGAAGTAGCTGGACATGTTGCAGGATACAACACACCAATACAGAGACAAAAACAACCCTTAGTTTAACTTCATTCCTCATCAGCCTTTCTGCCAGATTCAGTTAGTGATGTTATTTTTGGCAAACTAGTTGCTGGAAATAAATTTGGGGCCCTTGACTCTTGTCCCTCACCTCAAAATTTGCATTATCTCCTCAATGTCTATTAAACTGTTTCCAAGCTAACGGAAACATGAACTTCACGTAACCCCTGCAATCTGGTGAAAATGATTTCTGAGTGATACTTTGTTCTGAATTCCTACAGGATAAAATAGTGGTGTGATGCTCCCGGACACCAAACTTCATGTATTTGCCTTCATAAATCTTCATTTTCCATGAAAGGCAAACGACTCTTCACATGGGAAAGCTTTCGTTCTGCCTGAAGGCAACAGCCCAGCACCCGGTCTGCAGTCAGCCCCGCAGCTCCCAGCCTTTTCTCATCAATCACATGATCCTTCCTAAGAACTCTGCAGTTTTGCCACTATTTGTTGCCAAGAAACCAACAAACAGGAAAACAAACAAACAAAAAAAAGAAAACCCAAACAAATCACAAAACAAAACGAGGAACAGCAGAATTCAAAGTCACAGTTGATGAGAAAAAGGACCCTGCTTTTTAGGAGCCAAATAAGCAAACAACATAATCCTGGACAGGACAGGCTAGAGCAAGAAGCCGAGAAGGGCAGGGAGGGCTAAATGATGATGTGAAATTAAACCCATCATCCAAACATTTTTATCGACTTCCACGGGATAACTCAGCCAACCAGACCCCCCTATTTGTGCCCCACAGCTTGTTTGGACCAGTCACCTGCAGAATTCTAACTGGGTGTGAAACCTCTGGAGCCTCAGCCCTGCCGGTGCTGTGCTGGGGGACACTGCGGACATGAGCTGGAGTGGCTCAGGGCCAGCGAGATCGCTGAGAACCTCTCTGCAGCATAAACACGCTTCCTAAAACCTCAAGAGGGGCTGCAAGCCTCTGCTGCGCAGCTCCTCAGAAAGCAGACACGAGAACAGTGCCAACAGAGCACTGACGGAGAAAAGCTTTGTACAGAATTTTTGGTCACAGCATTACTTTAAAAAGCAAAAAGGCAGACAGGATTTCTGCATTTAAACAGTGCTTGTTGGAGCCTTTGAGTGTCAGAACGTTAATCTGTGTTTCTGAAAGTTGATGTGCAATGATTTATCTGTAAATAAGCACTGTACTCTGCAGAAGTCAAGTCGGCATTTCCCTGTGTCCAGTGTTCCCTGGGGCAACATCCCCACTCCTGCCTGCTGCTGCTTGTCACCCAGCACCCAGAGACAAGCAGATCAGTATTTCTTTCTAAGAACAAGAGGCAGAGGATTCCAGGGACAGTGGCCTTAAGCAGATGCTGGAGCCAGAGCTTATTTTCTGTTCTCCTGCTGCAGTGCTGGCAACGGGTGAGTTCTCATGCTTAAAGCATGAGAAGGAAGGAGAAATAAAGGGAAAAAAAAAAAAAAAAAAAGCATCTTCTAATGAAAATCCAGGGAAAAAGCTATCGTAAGTAGGTCTGGGTTCTCCTGGCATTCTGAGTCTCTTCCAGCAAGACCAGGTTGTCTGTCCTGCTACCTACAAATAAATGTGGACAGACAGGTTGGTTTGCACCTCCGCTATAATAACTTCAACCCAAGCGAAGCTGTTTCAGTCTCGATACCAAGCACACTCCAGTTTCATGGCTGACCATCTTCCTTAGTCTGGTGTAGAAGCCTTATCAAGCAAGGGAATATATAAAGTATTTTCAGATAAATGACAAGACAATGTCAATTGTCAACCAGAATCCAACTGGGCAACTGCCTGGACAGATTCTACAGATCTACCTGAGAGGAGCTCAAGTTTTGCTCTCCTTAACATGGAGTAGAAAATGGAGTTGAGTAGGAAATTGAACTAGAATGACATTCTTGCCACTGCCACCGGCCAGTATTAGTCCCATGTTACGACTTCTGTAGAACTACAAGGTGTTTCAAACAGATGGACCAAAGTTGAAATCACTCTATCTTTGAAATTGGGTCCATCTTTTTGAACACCCTGTATATTAGACTACATGAGCATAAAGTCTGTTCAGCACAAGTATGTAGATCACAAAGCAATAGGTACCTCAAATTCATTACCTCCCCTAAAAACTAGTTTAAACGGAAAAAGGTGGCTGCAAACTGGATCAGAAAGATCGGAATGCATGCTGGCATTCCCATAGGAATGGCAGAGCAAGGGCTTTGCAAATCTTCATGAAGTGGGGAAAGGATATTCTGCTTTTCAGGAAGAGGATGACCTTTTACCCATGTGAGAAGTACATAGTACACTGCAGGCACACTTCAATTCACAGCTCTGGAAATTAATCGCTTTAGCAGATCATTAATGGGTCAAGCAAATAACTGAACTGCTAAATGAATCTTACCTCACTAGGGTCGAGTATCACATCCGGGGCTGTAATGCCATTCATTTTTGCAGCCTTTTGGATGATGTCTTCTGCCTCCTGAAACCTCCCCTGGGAGATCAGCCACCGTGGAGACTCTGGGATGACCCTGCAGAAAAGGTCCAGAATAACGAGTCTGCATTTCCACAGAAAGCACCGCTGCAGGCACCCAAACACACTGTTCCAGGCATGAAGAGCTCCAAACTTGCCACATCTTGCAGAAATTAGAGCAATGACAACAGAAATCAGATTTACAAGAGCAGGCTAGTATAGTGAACAAGAACAGACTAAAATGTATCTGTGGATTTTACAAGTACTAAAGTACATAAGCAATGACTCAGAAAAGAGAGCAGTCAAAACCTTGAAAGTACAGGAAAACCGCTTCATTACTGAAATTTGGAAATGTGGATACACAAGCAGCGTGCTGTATATTAAGAGGCATATCCTTCGAGAATAACACATCTAAAATTAGTAACTATAAATGATGTCATATAAAGGCAAGTCAGAAAACAGAATTCACCTGAGTCATTCGGCTTTGTAAGAAAGCAGATGGAATCACAAACATTGCTAGTGTAAGTGAAGAAACACCACCACCATGTGGACTATTTAAACTTTGCATGCTATCTAAAAGTATTTCATTAACTATGGAAGAAAACACAGAAGTCTCACAGATGTGCAAGTTTTGTAGCTTGTCGTACATATGTCACCCTAAGCATTGTCCAGCTTCCCACAACTACTGGTTTCTCATTCTGCCCTCAAAGCTCATGGATTTCAGTTGGTGCAGAAGGATGTCTTTTATGTTTTGGGTTTTTTTCTTTGCATGCACATCACTTAAATTTATAGAAGCCTAAAGAAAATGAAAAATAGGCTTTTCAGGCATGAGTCAGAGCACCCACAAAGCTATGGACTTGCAGTTAAATGACTGGGAACGGGAAAGGACACAACGTCCATTCTCCAGCTGCCTGTTGCTGAATTTCACTGGTACAGGCTGGTTGGCTTGGAGTCTGGATCCCAAAAACCTGCAGACAGGGCCTTGTAAGGACTAAACTGTTTAAATTAGTTGTACTCACCACCAGAGCGGGATGCAGAGCAGCCCAGGTGAGGTAAGCGCCAGCAGCAGCATCCGCCAGTCCCTGATGAAGTAAGCGAACAGTGGCAGCAACATGTAGCCAAAGGCATAAAATATGCAAACGCCCAGCGTGCAGAACAGCAAACGAACGGATTTGCCAAGAATTTCTGAGCCTGTTCAAAACAACAGAGTGAAGATTAGTATTTGAACTTAATAGCAACCAAGTAACTTATCGAAAATAGCTCTAACGCCTGGCTTTGAAGTGTCCTACACCGGGTAGTTACAGTATATAGTGCGCTCTGCCATCCGGTTTTAGAGGCACCACAGATCTGCTTCATGCAATAATCCTGCATTGACCCAGGTATTTATATGTATAAAAGGAAGAGAATCAGGCCACACAGTATTTCTGTAGCTAGAAGTAGCTAATAGCTCTATAATTTTATGTTCTTGGAATCTCCCATTTTACTCCAGGAGCTAAAACCACGCAACTTAGTACTCAACATTCACAACACTTAAGCTCAGCTTGACCTCTGCAGGGTCCTCTCGAGCTTATGGTGAGAGATGAGCTGCTTTAAAGGGTAATTCAGAGGTGCCTAAATTAGGATCCTGACCTGCATCACCTTCTAAAAGACTAATTCACTGTTAAGATAGATAACATTCCTCATTTCCACAGAAATCGAAGATTACAGAAGCTGCGCAGCACGTCTGCAGTGTGGTCAGCTGCACGCCGCTTACACAGCTGCACTGCCCGCCTCTGGCCCAAAATTAATCTCTTGCCAACATTTGGTACTTTGGACAGTGAGGCCATTGTAAATAACATTAATTAAAATAGGTTTTGTTGTTGGTGGGGGGTGGTTTTTTGTTTTTTTGTTTTTTTTTTTTAATCTCAGGTTTGTGAGGTAACTCACGCTCCCATCTGATCAAATACAGTCTTAGTTATATTGAAAATATGCCAAGCAGGAATCATGATGCCATTTTTTACTATAGGCTGTTTTAAGCAGACTTTATAATGCTTACTTGATTTTTTTTTTCTCTTACAGGATTTTATACCAAATAGGCATTTAGGCTCCAAAATGGACAAGACAAATCCTTGAAAAATCATGTCTTATGTGTCTTATCTTTCCAACTGGAAGACAGATTTTGTTTCAAACGATCCGTTTCTGGTTTTTTGCTTGATTGGTTGTTTTTTGGAGGATTTTTGTTGTTGGTAGTTGTTTGGTTTGCTGGGGTTTTCTTCTTCTTCCTTTTGCAGATGCTAAGCCACAGAATTAATTCGGTTTGCACTTGTATCAGCTGCAAGCTTCCAAGCAGGCCATGAGTTACCCATGTGCGGTGAGGACACCATCTCAACAGGGCTGCTTGGCAAAACAAATCAACCCTAAGCCAGCAATGAAAAGGAACAGGAAAAGCACAAGACCAAAGCACACATACTGTGCCCAGCAGGACTTTCATACCAAGAACAAACGCTGCCACGTAGTTAGAGATCTGTCCCACACCGACCAGCACAAAGAGCACTGAAAACATCTCCCAGCTGGTAGAGAAGACCTGTATGAAGCTGAAGCCTGTCTGCATTGCCAGAGTTGCAAACAGCACCTTCTTCCTGCCAAACCTTCCATGGACAGATTGAAAACAAAAACAAAGAGAGAGATGATTATACAACAAGCATGAATGACACGTTTAGCAACAGAAAAATAACATTACTCATAGGCATGCTTTAGGAGACGAAAAACATCTGCAAAAAGCAAAGGTTCAGGAAATGCGACGCAGGCACAACTATTCTAAATATATTAAGAAAATCCACTGGCCAAGAAAAAAATAATATTCTAAGAGCTGCTAGTTAAGTTGCCTTTAAGTAAGTGCTGGAACACTACTCCTTTCTTACTGACAGGATGAGCAAGGAGACAAATTATCGGGAGCAAATTATTTAAAATATAAGAGTATTAGGTGCTGCTTCTCTAAGGAGCATAGGGTTCATGACACAGATCAGCATGTTAAGAAAGGGAAAAGAAGGAAAGCTTCTGAAAGAGAGATAAAACTCAGGTTTATAAGATACTATCATCAGTAAGCGGTCCCATGCTGCAATCTTCATTGCACTTGGAAAAAAAACCAAACCAATTTAAGGGATTCTAGCAATTCTATTGATGACATAGTCCAAAGTAATTAGAAGAGAATGTTGTTGGTCTGATTTTTCCAGGTGAAACTTATCTCCTACACCTGTTTTCTGGCATAAAACCAATTTGCTCCAGAAGTGATTTCACTGATAAAATAACCAGGTAAAATGACACTAACAATCTTTGTAACATTCTGTTCTGTGTCAGGACCTTCACACACTCCGTGTACACTCAGATCAGACAGTCAGAGAACAAAGATGTGTTAGTGGTTGCACGAAGACACTTCTGGGAAACATCGCACAGCAGCATCGCTCCCAGAGGAGCACGCGGCAGAGCCAGCAGCTCTGGGGATATACTTTACTTGTCTGAGAGCTGTCCCGACACGAAGGATCCGAGCAGGACACCCACAAAGAACAGGGAGGTGCTCAGCGGGGCCTTCCAGTCATTGTCACACACCAGATTCCACTGCGGGAGAGAGAACAGGAAAATCTTGTAATAAACACCATTTCCCACCCTCTTTCTAAATGCCTTGGCTGAGCCCGGATTAAAATGTACCCTTTGGACAGAAAACCTCCGCAAGAGAAATGAGTGACTGACCTGCTGCACATATACAGCTCCGTGGAAATAACGGGAGGGATGCTGAGGGGAAAGTCCCCGGCCCTGAGCCACGGAATCAAATAATTTTGGGTGGAAAAGACCTTTATCGAGTCCAGCCATCTGTCTGGGGAGCATGACCCCTGTGGATTTCTTTACACAGCCGACAGCTGTGGCGTTTCCCCCACACGCACACAAGCAATGGGAACTAATACTTCCGCACGCGCTTGGTTCGGCTCCTGTTCACAGGCCCTGCCGCCCCTTCAACTGCTGCAGTGCTGCTGGGTTTGGAAGGAGTGGGAACAGATCCCACACTTGATTTTCCCTGCACACGGGAAAGTTTGCCATTAAAAAAAAAAAAAAAAAAAATCACATTTCTAATTTAAGAGAAATTGAACTATACAAACAAGAATATTGAAAAAAAAAAACTCTCCTCCTTTATTACATTTTAAAATGGTTTTGAGACTGGAGACTGTCCTCTGGGAACCTAACTAGCATCAATTATAATATTTGGAATACAAATTGAAACATACACCAAACCAAGATTTCCAAAACGAAAAGAAAAAAAGAGGAAGAAGACATTTATTAAATGAAGACTGCAATAGTGTCGAATCTCCTGCCCACTTCAGTCTGATGTTTTTGAAATTGCACTTGTGTTATTTTTGTATCTGTACCAAAAGCTATTATTGAAAGAGTCTTAATTTTATTTTGGTTATCTGGGAGGAGAAAGGTGTGTAAATACGAGAAGGAGCGAAGGCAGCAGGAGGGCTGGGGAGACCCCAGAGCCCCCGCTCGCCCAGCAGCCCGCGGGTTCTGATGTTTTGCGGATGGCAGCTTTGAGTTTTTAATTTCTAATAAAAAGGTTGAAATGAAAATACTCACCCTGCCCCCAAGAATTAATCCTCCTTGCTCCCCAGTTACAAATAATTAAGTATAGTGTGTTTTCCTCTTAGTTTTATTTTTTAATTTGCACTGGAACACCTGTCAATGCTTTGATCTGCCCCATAAGAAGCGGCTGCTGTGTCCCAGCTCCACACCAGCGCTTTGCGTTCTCTGCCAGCCCCGTCTCCTCGCCATTAAACCTTCGACTCCAGGAATCTCACAACCCTCAGTCTATGAACAGCTCGTGCTACAACTACACCCCAGTGCACGTTTTGAGGCTGAGGGATCACAAACAACCATGCACTGAATGAACAACACCGGCAATCGCCTTCCACTCCCAAAATCAGCTGAACCACCACTTGTTTCATGGAAGAAACAAGTGCTAACAAATGTACACCACTCATATAAGGGATTTAACCTTAGTTATCAATATTTAGATTAGTAACTGTAATTAATATTCATAGAATCATAGAATTTACCATCATTTATAATTAGATCTGTATTTATTCGACAAAAGCTGTACTTCATTATACATTAATGAAAGTTTGAGCAATTCCCTGATGACCACAGAGGCAAATCAAGCCAGGAAGCTTCAGCAAAACGTATCTGGCACCTTGGAAATATGCAGCAAATGATCGTTACTGAATTTACAGAGGCCAAAGGTTTCAGTGGTTTTCAGCTGCCTTCACTTGATGACACATATCAGGAAAACAAGTATCACTCCCAGTACAAATCCTGCATTAATAGAAATTCACCTACTCACAAAGAACCATCTTTGTATCAACTACTGGAGCCAGACGTCTTCAATAACACAACTAAAGATCTAACTAGACAAACATCCAGCTCAGCGATTTGTAGCCCATCATCACTAAACATCACTATTTTCCAGCTGACCACCCTGTGCTGCATGAGCCATCTCCTTCCATCTCTCTGGATTTTTTCACTCTGTATGGGCACAACACTTGGCTTTCCAGACACGGTGAGCTTGTGCCCAGTCACAAACGTTTCCTTCAGACCACTGAGGTGGAGACGTTGCTTGGAAAAGTTCATGGTATTAAAATGTTTTGCACTGTTCTGCCAAAAGCCTTTTGCATTGGCAGGTGGAAACATATCAGTCCTTACAATGTGGCAATGATTACCAGGTTGTTTTTCTTTTTTCTGTCCCTCTATGAAAGCAACGTCACGAGCTGTCACGCTGAAGACCACTTGAACCAGGCACCAAAGTGAACTTCAGCAACAAATTTTCAAGGGAAAACTACCTGGCTTGTGCAATACCAGCTCTTTACAGACTCCTCAGATGTGCGACAGTCAGAACAAAGGGATTTTAAGGTCTGTTACCCCTTGCCCCAGTAAATAAGCAGCATCACCCAGAGCGAGTGTCCCGCTGCTGGCAGCGCTTTGGGACACAGGCTGCCCTGACCCACTGCTTCAAAATCATGTGCTATTTTCACTTCTTAGTGTCCTCTGGATGAGCCTGCTAGCTGTAACGGCCTTTGCCCCAGTGAACGAGATAAGGTTAACCTCAGCAGCGTGTCAGGCCTCCAAACAGGAGAAAAAAATTCCAGCTTTGTTTCAAAGAGCAGCTGCTGATGTAGCGAAGCATCAAGCTCCAGAACACTGGTACCCAACGCTCAAGGCACAGCACAGAACGTTCTCACTCGGTTTTGTTAATTAATTTAGAAGAGGACATCCTCTGTTGCAATTTAAACTTTTCTTACTCGGACAGCTTGCAGATATTTTGCATTGCAGCTCCTTCCCGAACAATACTTCAGGTTGGGGTGATGACGCCAGCAGCAATAATGGCTTATGCATCGGAGGCGAGAGCGTGGTGAGATCTGCACCTCTGTGACGGATTCCTGGCTGGTACCACCCGCTGGCGAGGACAGGTGGGAAGAGGGGATGGGAAAAAGAGGACAGGCCATGGAGACAGCCAGAAAACGGGGACAGCTTGGGGGAGAAGGTGGGGGATATCACAAGGGAGAGGGGCTGAAGCAGTTGTTTGTGGGGCACAGGTGTGAGGCCAGAGTATGAAACAGTCCCAGGTATTTCCAGTTATCACTTCAGCATCTCTTCAGGAGAGCATTTTCCAAGTTCTGCTTCATCTCTCAGATGGTGGGTCAGCTACCTGGAACCACAGCTCCAAGTCCCTTGCTATAAGGCAGGACCAGTTACAAAACTGAGAGGAATAAAAAAACTAAACTGCTCCCTCAGACTCTCTCCCCAAAACACAGGATCCTCCCCAGGCACATTTTACCAGCTTCCAGCCTTTCATCACCACACAACTCCAACAAGAAGTATTATCGCAGGTTTAGCTAGAATTGCAATAAGCAGCACACATACAAGTATGTGCTTAGTGTCGCGTCACTCCCGCTAGAGGAGGAGACGGGAGGAGACGGGAGGAGACGGGAGGAGACGGGAGGAGACGGGAGGAGACGGGAGGAGAGCCGGCATTCCGGGAATTCCAACACCAAACCTGCACTGGCTCTCATACCAGCATCAATGTGGATCCCTCATCCTGCTTCACCGTCACTGGGATTCTGTCATCTCTTACAAGATGGTACAACAGGACTAGCAAAATTCTAGCTGCCAATAACAAGATGCCTGTCTTATCTGAGCATAAAATTTGCCCAATATTTTTAATGCACGGAAATCACAAGTCTGATTATAAGGGAGCTCTCCAAAAACATCAACAGTTCTTGCAATACAGCGTCACAGCAAACAACTATATACCACCACCAAATACATACCACTACCAAACATGTTGGGAAAGCTACAGAAGTAGTTGCAAGGCCACCAACAATCTAATTTAGGATCCCACTTGAAAAAAAGAGAGTTTCTCAGATTAGAGAGAACTGTTGCACTGCAGGAGCACTTGCCCTTCCCTAATAACATTATTAGAGCCCTGAACAAAGATGAGCTGTGACAAATACAACAATTTTGAGAGCCTTACTCGGTTACACCCCTGTTATATGAGGACAAGCCTTACAGGAAAATAATTTTTACCACTACGATATATCGTGTCCTCCACTCCTTTTTTGAACTGTTTTCCTCTCTTGCTGAGAATAACACACATGATTAAAAAATTAAGTGGGATAGTCCCATGAGCAAATATTTTCTTTTCAAAATCAACACATTAGCAAGAATTTCTGAAGCCAATCCAATATCCTGTACTCTCTCCTATCACTTGTTTCTCTCTGCAAGTAGAGGCAGGTTCTCCAAAAAAAAAATCCCAGTCTCGCAACTGAGTACTAATGACCTTCGATTCAGTCTTGTTTATACGCATATAAATATTCTCTACTTACTTGAGAGCCATAAGAGTTATTAAACACCCTTTCCTCTGAAAATACATTTGTATATTACAAATACTTTGAAGTTCCAGACCCTACATTAAAGTTCATCACCTAAATGTAAACAGAAGTCTGTCTGTACAAAATATACATTCTGCTCAATTTCTCCCCTTGTAGTTGTTTTAAATGTTTACAGAGGTAAAACTTGCACAGAATAGGAAGGAAAGTGCCAAATATTTTATCATTCCAGTGCAGAAACTTAACTCTCCCCCATACATCGCATTTTCGAGATGGCTGGAGAGAAAGGAAACAGGGCACTGGCATCAGAAACTGAGCAACATGAGCTGAGTTTTAATCTGAAGTATAGACAGCACAATGGGAACATGACCCGACCATTGTCCACCGTTCCTCATTGTTTCCATTTGACTGATATCAACCACAGCCTATCGTTCTTTAACAATACCAACTCTGTTTTGTGTTGCGAGGTCAGAAATGTCTGTACTTTTTACAATGCTGAAGAGTCCTGCGTAACGTGCTTCTTAAACCTCACCTTTGAAAACCTCAGCAATTTAGATGTACTTTTGTACATCTGACAGCCATTCATCTTTACTTATTAAATGAAAACCAGACTTCTTTTTCCTCCTTCTGACAAGACTATTAATACTAAGAATTTGTACCTGCAAATCACCTGAAAGTCTTCCCACAACTTTATCAGCTCCTGGAGCCAAGAATTTGTCAGTATGAACCTCAGCCAGAAAAACAAGCAGATATTAACCTCTGGCAAGAAAGAGGATGCATCTGTTTTAAAAAAAGAGAAATAATGGGGGTGACTAATGTTAATGAAGAGTTCGGTGAGAGCTGAACCTGGATGACACAGCTTGATCTACGCCTCAGCTGCTGGCTCCGCTCTCAGAAAACCAGCGGAAATTACAATGTCTACCATGAGTCCGTGTCATTATTTTGGTAAAGCAAACAAAGACGGTCCCCTTGGTCTTCCAACAAAGAGTGAACATCACAACCTCTCGTTTGCCAGCTCTAGCACAGGCTCCCTTGTGTCACTCCAGATGTCACCAATGCATCTCCGCTTGTTCCCTGAAGGTCTGGCACAACCCACTGATTTCACGAACAGGAGTCTGACGGCACCACAGGACACTCGAACCCCTTCTGTGAAGGGAACAGAAACCTCAGGGCACTCAGATGTACCCAGAACTTTCCCTGCACATCCAGACAGGACCCAGAGCCCCAGGACACTTGGCACTTCCCACCACACGCATCCTTCCTCTGCAAAAGCCAAACGGTCCCTGACGCTTGTTCAGAGCCCAACAGATACAAAACATGCAGCTCTGGAGTATGACAGGACACCTGCATCGAACTGATTTCACATGGATAAACGATGCAACATATTTTTAAAAGTTGACGATGAATATGTGTCTACAAAATTCTGTGTCTATGTTCCAGCATGTAAGAATTAGTCCTGTATGGACCAAAATGTTTCGATTGCTGTATCATCTAATGTCTTCTCATATCTTATCATATTTCTAGTCTGCTCATGCTCTTAATGACTCCACTGCTCGATTCTATTCGTAGTTATTCGGTATAGCCCCTTAACAGCCATGGTTGGCAGAAGAAGTTAGCCTTCTCCCTTAATCACCCCTGGGTTTATTCCTTTTACTATTACATATAAACTTTTATTACTCCGACATTCTTTTTTAATGGGACTTACGTAGGAATAAGAACGACACAGATGGCTAATCGAGCCACAGTAAAGCTTTCCTTATTCCCTGAGACACAGCATTTCAAAAAGTAAAAGACAGCAAATGTGTTACAAAGGAGCTGGTCAAATACTGCAGACTGGCTAATAACAACCTTCTGTTGTTCGTATGCGTGTGAAGTCTCTCCTCAAATGAGAGGGAACTGAATGTTTTAAGTCTCCTCTGAGATTCAGCAAAAAGCTTTCTTAAGAAAAATTCCCCCTTCCCCCTCCCAGTGTCAGCTACAGAAATCTGGGACAAAGGTCCTCATGGTTATTCAACAAGTTAGAGATAGGCAACCAAACACAGGATTAGTGAATCATGAAAGCTGCTCCAACAAGACAAGAAATTAAACAAGTTTAACACTGAAAACCTGCAAGTATGTGAAAGGCCACAGCTCTTGCAAAACTCTCTCACAAGTATTAATATGAAAGGAAAAAAAGTACTGCCTCAGCACATGATGTCTGGGCAGACCAACTTTATGTCCCACAGACACAAAACATCTGCCAAACCACAGAGATAATGGGCCAGAGCTCTTGAGAGTCTCATAAAAATGTTGGCAGCTGCTGCTTCTTACAGATTATAAGACTCCTTGATGATATTCTGGTAGCTCAAGTCACTTTAATTTGCACCGAGTCAAAGCTCAGCAAAGAAGTACTGGTCAAAACCATGTCTAAGAAAGGTCAGCAATTATACTAAGGCACTCGGAACAAAACCTGTGAACCAAACTGCCCCGAGAAGATGCCAATTGCCTTACACTGCCCTAAGAGCAGCCCAACCTTTCACAACAGCGCATTTCTGCAATGACCAGGATCTAGGAATTCAGAGCAGCTTGTCTCTCGAGGAAGACAACGGGTGAGGCAACACCTTGTGCCGCTTGTTGGAGACACCCGAGTCCCTGCTGCTGTGCGTGTTCAAGGGAAACTTCCAACAGCTCTGGTGTCACCACGTCCATGCCCCCCTGTGCTGACACAGCTCCTGTCCCTGCTCCCGTCCTCACCCCACTCCTCCTGAGGAAGATTTCTGTGCTCAGATCAGCTTGTTGTCATTGAGTACTCACACCCATCGCTACCCAAACACCCATCACAACCCATTCTATAAAGCAAGGAGTAAAGGCAAATCTAGTTCCAGCTCTGTAAAACTTGTCCACAGGCACAAATGGGCGATGGGACTGTACAAACGGTTTGTAAACCTGAAAAAAACTTATGCACGTTCTGAAATTTAAGTATTCCTCAAAATCCGTTTCTTTGTATCTTAAGTCAACCAGTACCCATGGGTCTGTACAGCTTTGACCTGAAACAAGAGGGACAACCAGGACAGCTTCAGCTGTGGTCGGTTACCCTGACCACAGCCTTGACCCGAGGGGTGTATTTGAGCAGAGGAGAACCTGACCCTGACCCATCCCAGCAGGTGAGCGGGGAGACCAAAGCAGTGGGCATGACCAAGGCAGAGGCATCGTGGGCACTCAGCAAAGTTCAGAGTCCTCTCGGACACAGCATCAAACCAGGGATTCCTGACTGCTGCACCTTGCACACGTCAGGGTGACTTCAACCGCCTTTTTCAAACCCCTTTGAACTGCCGGGGTTCAAAGAGGCATCTCTGAATCACCCAGCGAGCTGAACACCGTGTCCCTGTGCTGAACCTCGCTCCGGGCCACCGCTGCAGATACCAGATGAAACCCATCAAGTGGTTACTGTACACATGCCACACTGGTCAAGGAAATGAGCTGCATTTGGAGAGTAATTCACAGAATCACAGACTGGCTGGTGTCCGAAGGGACCTCTGGAGATCATCCAGTTCAACCCCCCTGCTAAAGCAGGTTCACCCTGAGCAGGTTGCGTCCAGGTGGGGTTTGAATGTCTCCAGTGAAGGAGAGTCCACAGCCGCTCTGGGCAGCCTGCTCCAGATCTCTGGCACCCTCAAAGTACACAAGTTTATCATCACATTTCTCCTCATACACTTCTGCAAGTGGAAGCGAGCAGCACATCTCGAATTTAGCATTCCGGATTTAACGGCAGGACGATGCCCTGGGCAGGGACCCTCGGCCACGGGGCAGCAGCAGCACAAACCGCTGCTATGACACCCACGCGCCCTTCGGCACTCCCGGTACAGCCCGCCCGCGCCTCCCGCTGCCAGAGGAACCCGCTGCCGCCGGCCCGCACCTCGGTGACGATGGTGGAGCGGTACACGGCGCGGCTGTACTCCCAGCCGTCCCGGCACGGCTCCTGCTCCAGCGTCCCCAGCTCCACGTCCCAGCCGGGCCGCAGCCCCAGCGCCGAGAAGTTGGCGAGCGCGGCCAGGCTGTAGCGGCGGCAGCGGCTCGGGGCCGCCTGCCCGCCCCGCGGCTCCAGCGGGACGCTGTTGTTCAGCCACTCGCCGCTCAGGTTGGCCCCGCGGGGCACGGCGCAGCGGTGCTCGGGGGTGCCGGCCAGGAAGACGATGGAGAGACCGGTGAAGCCGTTGGGGACGATGCTGGCGCTGAGGAGGAAGAAGATGACCCGCTGGAAGCGGCCCCACTCGCCCAGGAAGGCGGTCACCTCCTCGTAGTCGCGCATGGCGCGGCCGAGCTGCCGCCGCTGCCCCCGGGCCCGTGTGGCGCGGGCAAGTACCGGCCGCTCCGAACGGCCGCGCAGCGCGCCGAGCGCCGAGCCATGGGCCGGGCCTCGCCGGCGGGGGAGCGGCCGGGGGTGGGGTTTGCGGGCGGGGGCTCCTCAGGCGGGGCCGAGCGGCTGCCGGCGCCGCGGGGGAGCTGGAGCCGCGGCCGGAGCCCAGCCCGGCGCAACCGCCACACCCGGCGCAACCGGCACACCCGGCGCGGGCGCGCCCCGCGGCTCCCGGCATGCCCTGCGGCCGGCGGGGGCGCGGCGGGGGCTCGGCCGGGCCTGGCGGCGGCAGCAGCGTTCCCAGCCCGGCCGGGACTTTCTGCAAGTCAGTCCACGTGTTCAGTGGTTCCTCGCCTCGTTTCTGGCTGCAGCGGAGTGAGGAGCCGCTGAAGGAGGAACGTTGTTTTGATAAAACCGGGGACCTGGTGCCTGACCCCAGCGCGGGGGAAGGACCGAGAAACATCAGACTATGAATCCTTAATGTAAAACAAAGGCTCTGCGAACGAATCCTGGAATGCAGACTGATTTCCGTATGTAAAAAGTTAAGCTAGGAGGAAGGGTAGCCAAGGAGCCAGGAATCCACATTTTAAATAAATCGATAAGGGGGAGGGGGTTGTTCGATGAATGAGACAGGTAAACTGAGGCAGGGCCGGGTGGTCTGTAAACCCTGCAGAACCAACCGATGGGGAACAGGGGAGGGAATTTCCACCGGGATTAGGGTGATATAAGCAGGGGCTTTTGCCCTGCCTATGTTTAGTTAGGACAGCCGGTCTTGCAAAATCATTAGTAAAATCTGTTTTGCTGAGAGATCCTTCCTGGGCCTATTGGCAAGATGGTCGTTTCCTACAGCAGCATCTTCCATCATCTCTTCAGCAGGACTAACAAGGTTTTGCTGACAGGGACACTATTTTCTGATGGAACACGTACTACATGCTTGACAATTAATACACATAGTAAGTAATATTCTGTTCTTAGGCCAAAAATCCCAGCTCATTATCTAGTGACACTGTCAGGAAGATTGTGTCTCCCACTGACCTCAGTGAAGAAGTTGCATGGTGATCACTGCAGAAATTGGCCTTGCTCTCCTTGGGGTTAATTCACGTTTCTGACTGGCTTTCTGTGTCTGGTATTTTCTCCACCTCTAAATGATAAAAAACAAATGTATACCTTTTACAGCATTTTTGAATGCTTGTATTTAAAAAGAGCTTTCATTCATTAAAAATCTCAAAGGTGGGAATGGAAATTGACAAAATAGAAGTTCAGCCTCGAAATCATCCTGGAGCCTGGCTGGGCTCTGTGTCCAGGGTTTGTAGGATCGCCGAGTCAGGACTGAACCATCTGAAAGCCAGAAAAACTGTATTGCCATAACAGCCTTCCTGTGTGGATGAGCTTATTTGTGGAAGAGCTTATTTTAGGGTTTTATTTTCACACTTTATCCATGCTGAATAAATTTTAAATTACTTCTTTAAACTTCTTTGCCCAAAGCATTAAAGGTTGGAGACTTTATTCTTCTGTTACAAACCACACGGAAAGCAGGTCACGCAATGCTGGCGCACATTTTTATTACAGCGAAGACAAAAGTCAACAAGTGACGGTTACTACAGTTTCACATACGCTTTAGCAGATGCAATAAACCAGCTGAGGATCAAAGGCTGCACAGAGAGACCCATGGGAAGGTGACAGAGGTGGCACAGGGGGAGCGATCTAGCCACCTTGCAAACCAGACCATCCCGCTTTGCCTCATCTCCAGTCTCTATAGGGCTGTTGTTTCTCTGTTAAGCTCCTGTTATATTAGGCCCAGTCTTGTTACATTATGCCTGGGCGTTTTTAAAAGCCTCTTGTTCCTCTTATCACTACAGTGTTCCTGTCACTAGGTCATTCTTTTCTTGCTGTGTGCTGCCTTCTCCTGCATTTTTCTGTACTGAAAGACTCCTATAGGAGTGTAACGTGCCAAGCTGTGGGCAGATTGTGTGAGGCATCAGCCAGTTCCTGCTGTGTTTGCTGTAGGCAGCAGCGACGGTGTGAAAAGTCAGCTGAGGGGTGAAGAGAAGCAAGACTTGGACAGAGCAGTTATGATTTTTGTAGCCATGAGAATTGCTTCTAACATGCAAGAGGAAAAGCTGAACAGGAACATTTCCTGAAGCCGTTTCACAGTTGGTGTAAGAGTAACATGAGACTAAATGTGAATGTTACTGCAAGAATTTGCCCTACGAGCCTTCAAAGGGGACGGTCTCATTGCACCCTGTACACGTGGGGTTTCTGAAGAGCTTCTCTGTGACTCACTCTGCTCATTCTGCAAACTCAAAATAAAAATTTACTTCGTTACTTCATGTTTCACAACAGTGTTGTGGTTTATTCCGGGATGATCATGAAACCAGTGACTTTGCATGTTGGCCTTCACAAAAAATAAATCGCAAATAGTCTGTTCAGTCATAAATGAGCTTTGTTGGTCAATTCATTGGGGCCTGCATGAAAAAATGTGCCTTCAAGATGTTCAGTAAACAGTGGTGGTGGGATTTGTTTGTTTGTTCGGGTTTTGTTTGTTTTTCTGGGCTCAGCCCAAACACGCTCATTCAAGTATGGCCCCAAATGCTGCAAATATATCATGGCAAAGGCAGCTACCAGGACTTGGGGCTGAGCTGGAGCCTCTGCTGGTGACATATCGCTATCACCTCCCAGTTTATACAGAGCTGCAGGCTGGGCTGTAACTCTAAACTCCATTGCTCTCCACCTGTGTGCAAAGGGACAGCAGCGCCTCAGCGCGGCCTGTGAGCCGGTGTAGCCCGCAACACCTCAGCACGGCTGGCGGCTGCTGTGCCAGAACTCCCCACCGACCTTCCAGGGCTTCTTCCTCAGTTCCTTTCGAAATACCCCATTTATGTCCCTGTGCCTCAGCCGGCATTCAGCGCTCCCAGGGGTCTGACGCGGGGGTCTCTGCCCCGTCACCCGACTGCTGCCACACGTCCCGCCAGCCGCCTCAGGGAGCTCCGGGGCTGTCGGGTTCTCACGGAGCCGCGTTGGGAGCCGCGTTGGGAGCCGCGTTGGGAGCCGCGCCCGGGCCTGCGGCGGGAGCTGGCGGCAGCCTCACTGCGGCCACCACCGCCATGGCGGCCCCGACACGGCCCTCACAGAGCCGGCAGCGCGGCCCCGCCCCTCACTGCCCACAACATGGCGGCGGGGCGGGGCGCGCCGGCGCCGGAAGTAGCGCCGGAAGCGCGGCGGCGCTGGCGGAAGGGGACGGGCAGGAAGCGGCTGCCGGGGTGAACCCTCCCCCCCGCGGCCACAACAACAGGGCGGCGCTGAGGGGCAGGTAAGGGGCCGGGAAAGGGTCGGTGCGGGGCCGCGGGGGCTCAGCCGGCGGGGCTCGGGGAACCGGTGGTTGCCGGCCTCCCACTCCCTCGCGGCGGCTGGGCCTGGCGCGGCGGAGCGGGGCTGCTGTCTCCCTGCGCCGGCCGGGGCTGGGTGCCCGGCCCGGCGAGGCCGTTCCCGGTGTGACAGGCCCGGGGGAGCTGCCGTCTCCCCCGCTGCTGTGGGGCTGGGGGGAGCCCTGGGTCGCCGCCTTAGGGGCCGCCCCCCCCGACTGAGGGCCCGGCGGCGTTTGGGCTGTGGGGAAACCTGCTTCTGTATCGCTTATCTCAGCAAAAATAAACTTGTTGGTTTTTTTTTTTTTTTTTTTTCTCCTTCTGCCATAAGGAAACACCCCTCTTAAAGCAGCGCTTGCCAGGCTGTCTTTAGCTGTTCTCTCTGCGTTTTTCTCCGAAGTGGGGGTTTCCGCGGGTCTCCTCGGGGCTTTTTAAGCTTTTCAAGTTCAGTGTCAGCAGCTGCTGCTGGAGAAGGTGACACAGGGAACTGCGGTTCCAGACAGAGACTCCTGAATTCATTGAGTTGAGAAAGCAAAACTCTGGTTTCCATCAGCCTTATTAAATATCCGAAGGGTTGTTTTTTTGAAAATGGGGTCAGCTTTGTAATGTAGGATGAGATGGTAAAGCCGCACACGTTAGCTTAAAAATAGTACCAAGAGGCACGTGTCTGTGCAGAAGCTGGTGCCTCAGAAGAGAGTGGGTCATTCTTTTCCCTTTAGTGGCAGGAGCCAAACTGCGCTACGGCCAAACTCAGCGGGCAGGTTATGCTGAATGCGTTTAAGTCTTACAGGAATTTTTCAGTTGTTTTCCCAGTCTACTTGTTAATATATTTTTTTTGCTTACTTTATATCATGGTGCTCTTAATGCTGTTCTTTAAACTCTGCTGTATTGTGCTCCATTGTGTGCCTGCATCAGTCTAGAATTTTTTGCGTTGTGTTCTGCCCTCTGTTCAAATGGAATGGTCAGGTAACACTCCCTGGGAATGCGTGGGATATTTCAGGAATCCAATCAGGAATACTTTCATTGGAATCCAGTCCCATAAGTAGTTTGAAGTCAATTTTGGACTTCATGAAGTTGAACAACATTACAGCGCGTTATTACAAACATACTAAACCTTTCCAGCATGTACCAAAAAGGGTCGTATGTTTACAGGCAACAAACTCGGGGTCTTTAGCTGGAGAAGTCCCGGCCAATCCAAGGGACCAGAGCTGTGTTTCCTGCTGTTCACTGGCAGAAGGTGCTAAGTTAGTTATTTTAATATTGTTATTTTAAATAAAATTAATTATAACAACATCAAGTTGTTAATTTAAAATGCATACAAAAATGTGGGAAAGCATGTCTTTAGATCACAGTGAAGCTATCAATATTTTAAATGTTGTGCCAGCATATAAATCATTTGTGTTGGGGAAGGCAAAGTTTTTAATTTCCATGAAATGAGGTATTTGTTTTGTCTTCTCAGTTGTCACTTCCACATAATGTGAAGCAAACATTATGGTATGTTTACATCACAACGAATGCTGTAACAGACGCATCTCTGATAAGTTTCCCAAAATATGTCTTTTTTTTTTTAAAGTTGTTTCTCCTCATACGCTGAATTTTCGTATTCAACCTGTTAAACAGGTTTATGAGTTAATGATGCTTTACCTGCCTCCCAGCAAGCATTCCTCAGCCAAACAGCACTGAAGACATTTCTCATGCTGTTCATCTGCATGAGGTGTTAACTCACCTATTCTAATATTAACATTAAGGTCATATTTATTTTAGTTACTTGTTATTGTAATCAATTTGTATGCTTTTAAATGAAACGTGTGTTGTTGTTATTGCAGTCCTCCTGTGCCTGTATGTGTGCTGCAGGAACAATGTAGACACGAACACGTAAATTCAGTAAAGGGAAAGAGGAGAGGAAATGCTGCCCACTGCTGCTGAGGCAAGGTCGTTCAGTTTTTCTGGGACTTTGATCTTTAACTAAGCAACATGAATATTTTATTTGATATTCTAACCTCTAAGAAGAGTTAGTTTGAGGACCTTTAATAGGGCATTTTTTGGGAATGATCAGTAGGAGCCTGTTTTTTCTGCTAGACAGAGGCTTTGGGCTTTCTGTTTCGGTGGAACGTGTCTGGTTGGGATTTGCCTGGTAACCTCTGGAGTCCCCGCACAGCTTTCCTGTGATTTGTCTTGATCTATTAGTGTGCGAATGGGATCTCTGAAGACATTTCACTCAAAAGAATTGGTCTCTTATTAAACCCGTGGTGATTTTCTTCTTTGTCAGGTTCCCTTAGCTCAAAGAGACTTTTGAGTTTATCTGATAATCATCAGGTTCTGCCTGAGACCTCACGTACTAGGCAAACTATGACTTGCTGGAAGAATTTTTCTGTTTCTTAGTTAACTCAGTTCAGCTGTACCAGAGCTTGTCCTTATTGGCAGATTTTGCTGTGGTTTTTGGTAAATGAAGCTTAACTGGTGTGTCCTACTGTACTCTCTGTCTCTTTTCTCTTTCAGTTGCACTGAATTTACATAACATTGTGAACATTTCCTTTAATCAGAAATCGTATCAATTATGGGTCCCCGGCGGAAAAGTGTGAAACCAAGTGCGGTGAACAGGGAAGGCTCCCAGTCCACCAAAGCTGATGAGCCAAAGGATTATATGAACCAGCTCTCTCATGAAGTGCTTTGCCACATCTTTAGGTGAGCAGCTTGTCACAAGTTAATTTATTGGTTTCTGGTATTTTTTTCCTAACCTTACCTGCATTGATGCTTGTGTCATATAGTCTTCAGAAACTATAAAGGTACCACGAGTGAACTGGTGGATAAAAACTAGATTAAAAGGGTTGAGAAATGTTTTTTCAGTCGCAGAATTCATTTGGATACTTTGAAGATTAATTTATGTGAATGTCATGAATGGTAGAATGAAGAAGAAAAAAAATGGTTTATTTAATTATGTTTACTGGTGTGTGGTAACAAATGTTTAAATTTTGATTTTGGTGCAGAAAAATATCTCAGGTATTCCATAGCTAAGGTGCATGTTTTGAAATTGTTGCATCTGCTTCATAGCGTGTGGAAGGGAACTTGGATGAGTATCTAGTGTTCCCTACAGCATAGTCCTTCTCCAAGATGTTCACTTGTGCCTATTATATTCAAAACATAATGTCTTACTGACAAGTTCTTTAAAAATAGTAGCTCTCCAAAATGTTTGCAAATTGAGCACGCTAGTGTGGGCTAGAAAATGAAAGTACCGTTAATTAAACCATGTAGAAACTATTGTGGCAAATGGTTTGGTCAGCAGTATTTAGTAGAGAACTAAAGCATCTCTCCATTTTAATATTATATTTGTACCTTAAATACCTTATATTTGGTGTCAAAAATTGGTGAGTCATTCTGCTTAGCAAAATTTCACACTGCATTAAAGTATGGTCTGAAAATTCTGTTTGAATTCATGTTGTTAAGTATTAGAAATACATGAATTTGTGTTGTCGTGCTTGGGATGTTCTTTAGTTTGGAAAAACTCAAAAAGGCTCCACCTTTGATAAATCAGAGGGATGTTCTTTCCTCCCCCAAAGGTACCTTCCCTTGCAGGATATCATGTGCATGGAATGCCTGTCGCGGAAGCTGAAGGAAGCGGTCACGCTGTACCTGCGCGTGGTGAAGGTCGTGGATCTGTGTGCCGGCCGCTGGTGGGAATACATGCCCACTGGTGAGTGACGTGTTAGTGGCACTAATGTGGTATTGAGCAGAACTGCCTGTGCTGTCCTGTTATTTGTAATGACACATACAGGATACATTTCCAAAAGCATTAAAAGGAGTTAGATGTTGAATTCCTTTTGACTTTTGTGAGATTTTGAGTGGCTTCCTTGCGTATGTGGTTTGGAAAATTTATCTCTGTGTGTGTATATAAATATATTGGATATTTCTGTAGCAGAAATGGGGATTCTCTGTAGCAGTCTGTAAATACCATCTGTGTTTGTCTGATTATTGTAAGGGAGTTAATCCAAGGGTTAATCCAAGAAGAGGCTGTTTGCATGCAGGCAGGAAAAAATACAATGGAATGAGAGAGCAACTCATCTGCCAACACTTAACAATGTAAGAATAAATAAGTTTTGATGTCATACCTCAAGCCACCTTCAGATCAATAGATAAATTGGGCAACCTAGGTCAACCTTGTGAGTATTAGGATTTCTGTTGGATTTAAATTACACTGCTGGGTTTTATTGGGGGAGAGCGCTAAAATGCGTGAATTCTAAAAGTTAAGAGGATCTGCAAAGTTAGATTTGTTAGAGGTGCTATCAGGTAGATGGTTAGGCCTACCCAAAGATGGATGTAAATACAGGTAACTTACTAGTTTAAAATCCTTTTTATGTGTTGTCTTATGTAGAATAAAGTAATCCTTTGCTTTAAGAAACTACCTTATTTCTTTGAGAATTGTGAGCTGTGGTGGGTAGTGATGAACTGCAGATAACTCATCCAGCTGGGCATTTTTGAGCCATGTAGTTGATAAATGGAATTCCAGGAAAGACAGAGACGCAAAACCTGACAGTTTGCAGAGGTGCTTCGTCTGAGAAGGGAGAAAGTATAGTTAACCCTATGGCCATGCGACTCCCTGAAGGAAACCCATAGCAAGACTGCAAAATTCAATGCAGAAGAGTATGTAGGTCTCGATTCCTAGAATCTGGAAGTAGAAGATAAACTCATTTACTCATCATTGAGTAAATCTTTTGACATTGTAGAATTTAAACTGCCATATCAAGAGAACAACGTATTTGGCCGTGCCTTTACAGCTGGGTGTCTGCTGTCACACAAATACCAAGTCTGTTGTTGTTATCTTAGGTTTCACTGATTCCAGTTTCCTAACGCTGCTGCGGAAGATGCCAGACATTGAACAACTTTATGGTCTTCATCCCAGGTATCTTGAAAGACGCAGAGTCCGTGGCCATGAAGCTTTCAGCATTCCTGGAGTTTTAGAGGCTTTGCAGGCCTGTCCAAATCTGCTGGTGAGTGGATCAGCTCAGGAGAAAACCTCCTTCAGCAGCTGAGATGGTGCATGTTAACAGAGCGGAAGAAATGTGGCAGGGACTCATTGCTTCCAGCACCTTGTGTTCAGACCTGGGCTTTGCTTTCAGATCTGGCCGTGCAGAGTAGCAGTTAATTGTGACCATATCTGCAAACGTGCAACTCATTTGCAAACAAGTACTATTTTTAGTTGCACCAGTGGGAGTCACAGGTGCTCTGAAGTCCAGAAATGAATTAAAACTCTGATCTCTCTGCTTTTAAAAAGACAAGTCTTGCTACAATTTTAAAGTGAAATACCACATTGCATTCTGTATAGTGTGTTACTGAGAAGTTAACGTGGTTAAGGGGATTATTGTTGCTTGAACTGGTGTTAGAGCATTTGTTTTGCTTCTTTTTATCCAGGGCGTTGAGACCTCTCATTTAGAGCTGGTGGAAGCTATTTGGACATATATGCCACAGGTTCATATTTTAGGGAAGTTTCGTAATCGCAATGGTGCTTTTCCAATTCCTCCAGAGAACAAGCTGAAAATTCCTATAGGAGCTAAAATTCAGACTTTGCACTTAGTAGGTAAGTGTTTAATCATGGAGTAGTTGGCTTCAATACAGCTGAATTTAAAGGCTTTGAAACTCCACAAGACTGTAATTCTTTTAAGACAGGGAATTTGACATGTGGCATATTTGAAATACTAGTTGCTATATATATATATCTGATAGCAGGTCCAAAGGGCAGATGCTAGAACACTGTGTTGACAAACTGAGGTGGAGAACTTGTGTTCAAGATGCATACAGCTTGTCTTACATGCCACTTAGCAAAGACTTCCTTTTTAAAGCCAGAATGTTAATCCAAAGACACATATCCTAGAGTTTATAGTTTAAAGCTTGTTTAAAATGTTTGTTTTGTTTATGTATTATTAGGAGTGAATGTCCCTGAGATTCCTTGTATCCCAATGCTGAGGCACCTTTATTTGAAGTGGGTGAGACTCACGAAACCACAGCCTTTTAAAGATTTCCTTTGTATCAGCTTACGCACTTTTGTCATGAGGAACTGTGCCGGTAAGAGGGATTCGTGTATGAAGGGGATGTTTTAGCATACAGGAAATGTATTGATTCTGTTAAAGCTGCAGAGGCACCAACTGTAAATGGACATCTTAGAATACAAGATTCTGAAGGCAGTCATTGTTTTATTCACGGTGTTGGATAGAAATGTATCACTCTCCTGTACATTATTTGGTGCTATGTAGTTCTGTTGACTTCCTGATCTAGATGGATATATGTGGACATTTTTTAATTCGTTAACATGATACATTCAATGTTATTAAGTGAACAACCTCCCTTGTCTGTATTGGTTTGATCTGTGTAGGACCCACAAATTCTTTGAAGTACGTTCCTCTAGTGACGGGCCTGGCTTCTGCTCGAAATCTGGAGCATTTAGAACTGGTTCGTGTTCCATTTCTTGGAGGACTTATCCAGCATGTGGTAGAAGATAGTTGGAGATCAGGTATGAAATTTCATATCCCTCATACTTAAAAAGAAAAAAAAATAGCAAATACCGGAGGCATGTAAGCCTAGCTTTTTTGTCTGTAGCATATCCTTTCTTGATTATTATTTTAAAGGTATCAAGTTTGGAACTATGGTTATGGTGCTAAATACAGCTCCGTATTGAATATTATTGTTGTCTTTTAACTGTAATCAACTCTTGACTGATAAGCTAACCTTCCAGTTGCATTTGTTGGTGAGTAGAACCCGCAGGACTGGAGGGGAGCTGAGTGCAAAGATGTATGTATTTTATTGATTTGCTAAAAAAGATGTGTTTTGTTAATTCATTTGTCAAGACAACACTGGTGGAAATGTATAACGCTTAAGGTTGTGGTCTGTGACTGAAGTGAAAGAATATTTTTTATCTGTTAGGTGGTTTTAGGAATTTGCACACTATAGTTCTGGGAGCTTGCAAGAATGCACTTGAAGTGGATCTTGGCTACCTCATCATAACTGCTGCACGAAGGTACGGGCCTTGGCATCTTCTTTCCCCTTCTCCTTTTTCAAAGTAAGTATCTTAGTAATGAAGTCCAAGAGCGTGAAGAAGCAGAACAACCTTCAAAAATTTAAGGAGTGAGCATTTAAACTTTATAGAACAGGAGTATTCTGTGATTAAAATAATAGGAGTTATATCTGCTTCTGAGTCACTTTGTGTCATCAGCCACCACCTTAGAGCTATGTCTGAAAAGCGTGGTGCTGTTTGTCTCACAACTCCTGTATTACTGTGGAACTGCCAAATACTGCCATAGAGACAACAAATATCCTCTTAATCCTGCCATTGTGGAAAGAATATTTCCATTTTATTACCAGAGGGCATCTTCTTGAGTGGTTTCTATGGCAATGAAGTTTTGGCGTGTCTTCTAACAGGAACAATTTTGAATTGCATTTAGGTTGCATGAAGTGCGGATCCAGCCTTCCTTGACCAAAGATGGTGTTTTTTCTGCTCTGAAGATGGCTGAACTGGAATTTCCACAGTTTGAAACTCTTCATCTAGGATACGTTGATGAATTTTTACTACAGTGTATGACATTTTTTATATGCATGAATTATTTGACAAATATAAAGATTAAATAAGCTGCATTTTCAATCACTTTCTAAGGGTGATTAAAAAGCATATTAATGTACCTGTGTTGAGGCTGCTGATCTCATGCAGCCAAATATGTTTTTCTTCACTTCCTGAACCTCTTACTGAAGTTGGGAAAGTCTCAGCTTTATTGAAGTGAAGTAATAATCGTATCCATTTTGCAAAATCGGACTAGACCAGGGAGTTAGAAAATTATGCTATAAAAGGCAAATTTCTGAAGTTTACTACTGTGTTTGCTACTATCTTTTCCTTAGGTAAAATGACGAATGGAGACTTGGTGAAGTATGGCTTGGCTGATGTGGTTG
Source organism: Caloenas nicobarica (assembly GCF_036013445.1). Classification (NCBI taxonomy): domain Eukaryota; kingdom Metazoa; phylum Chordata; class Aves; order Columbiformes; family Columbidae; genus Caloenas; species Caloenas nicobarica. Next base: position 1,737,222 of record NC_088257.1, read on the forward strand.
AAAATCCAGGAATTATTACAGATATTGGTATGAAAGCTGTAAATGAAGTTTTTTCTTGCATCAAGTACCTCGTCATTTACAACTGCCCACATCTACACAACCCAAATAATTGGATCACAGGTATTGCACACCTTCGAAATGTTAGCGATATTGCACAAACAGCTGTGATATTAAAGCAGCAATTTTCTGCTCATAGAACTGCTTGTTCTGTTTCTTAGTAAGTCCAGTAGATGGTGCTTGGTTTGGAACTGTGATGATGCTGGTAGCAGTCAGAATGGAGATACAGAAGATGCCTCTCGAATCTGGAAAGGGTATAATGAAAAGTGAGACAGGAATCCTTCAAGAAATGCATCTCTTCTCTTCCGCAGATCATTCAAGGTGGACCCGACTGGTTGACCTCACCCTGGTGCGATGCCATGCGATAAAACTAGATTCTTTTAGTCAGTTCATTGAGTTATTGCCAAGCTTAGAATTTATTTCTTTGGACCAGATGTTCCGTGAACCTCCTAAGGTGAGTCTTTCAGGGAATGGTTTTGCTTTTCATTGTTGCCAGCTCATTGGGAATATGGTGAGCTCCAGCTCTTAAGCATCCTTTTAAATGTTGTAATTAATTAAATAGCCTGGTAAATAAATTCCTTTGGTTTGCAGCTGTTATTATATGTTAGAGAGAATGATGCTTCTGCAGGTGGGAGCAGTGGCAAGGTATGATCTTGTATGAATATGTGACCAGGAAATAAGACCCACATTGATTCGGTGTTTCTGTTGATGTCTCTGCTGCTACTTCATTTTGCTGCTCCTTCTTATATGATTTTTTCTTTTTCATACATAGGGATCTGTTTGCAATGCTAAGGCGTTTTTATGATTTTGTAGTGGGTGAAACAAGGTTACTGTTCCCCTGTTGGAGTGCTTTCAATGCTTAGCAGTTTTATTTCTTCATGTTGTCCCCTTTCCCGCACTGTAACACAAATCTTTGTAACAGTTGTTGTAATGTAATGAAAATGGCCTACATAAAAAAACCTGCTTTCTTTGATCATTAATTCTGTCTTGAGGCTATTGTGTTCTGGGAAGGCTATATAATCTATTTGTGTTGCTGTAACATGATCTCATAGCGAATGAAATATGATATAATTGAATGCGATGATGTGGTTTGTGGAGTTCCCTTTCTGTAGGAGTTCACAGAGGAGTGTGAGCTCTGGCCACCCAACTGAGGCTGGACCTGTGTGGTGTGTAGCGTCAGGACATATTAGGGACGATTTCCCTGTTCTTTACGTGCATATTGTTCTGCTACCCTGGCTACTACCGACAGAATGCTTTTTCTGTTGGCTTTAGGATATGTTGTCAATGATGAGTCTGTGTTTTCAAATCTCAATAGTTGCTCTTTGTTTTCAGGGTTGTGCTCGCGTGGGTCTAAGCGCAGGCACAGGAATTGGTGTGTCGTCTGCCCTGGTCAGCAATCAGAACTCTAACAATGACAATGACAACAACAATAACCACCAGAATAACAATAATCCCAACATCCACCACAACAATCACCAACACCCAAATGACCAGAATGAGGAGAATGAGCTGCGGCAAGATGGTCAAGCTGAAGAGCAGCAGATTGCAGCTGAGGGTAAGCTCTGGTCTTTGTGAACCTTGAGAGAGAGTGGTTTTATTTGAATTGCCACTTACCTAGAGTCTTAGAGAAGCTGTGAATATACATTGAAAGCTTGTTGCTCGTTCAGTTCCTTCTATGTAACTTCTTTAATCTTTTGGGAGGGCTATCTGCACATCTCTGATATCTGTGTGATACAAGCTATCTTTGTATTGTCAATATGGATCTTAACGATGTAGAGTTTCAGTGTGATACCTGTGGAAGTGGGAAATGTTTTCAGGGCTGGGAGTACATCAGTGTCAGATGGTATATTTTAGAACTTCCCAGCAAAGGCAGAAGTCATTGGAGGGAACGACTATATAAGTGCTGGTTATGCTGCTCAGTTCAGTAGAACAAGACTTTTGAGGAGGAGTGGAAAATTTGGGAGAAGTAAACCCCAAAAGTTAGGCTGGGGCCTTGGCTAAAGAGATGAAGAAAAAATCTGAGAGACTTTATGCAGCCTTGGGACTCACTGAAGGAATCAAGGCAGCTGTTACTTATTTCTTGATGATTCTCTGACTCTCTGTGCGTGCCAGTTGAATTACTCCTACGCTTGTGGGCCCTGTTCCTTTTGTTTCCTATTCTTGACCTTATCTGAATCTTTCCAGCACTGAATGAGATGGAGGAGGTGGCACATGAAGAAGGGGTGGCTGCCGGACTGGGACAGAATGAGGCCCCGGTTCACAGCCAGGCTGTTGTTCCTATGGAGATCGATGAAGAGCAAGCAGGTGACGTTGGTTTGGGGAAGAAATTACCTTTTGATATCCCCTTTTGAGGGGTTAATCTTTTCAGTATAAGTCTGGTTTTGGGAGGTTTTCTTCAGCTGGGTTGCCTGGCGTGTTTGGAATGGTGAGGCTAGCGCAGCTTACTGCTGTGAAGAAATCTATTCTGTTTTAAAAGTCTGTTTTGCAGTCCTTGATTTTCTTTTGCATCTGGAGAAAAACATCTTGATCTTAAAGCCTTATTTTTGCACTGACTGTAACAAAAGACTCAGAAGGCCTGAATGAGCTTGTCATGTTCCGATGTTGGTGTTAGTGGCCTTTTTTAACTGCAGCATGTGGATTCTTTCATGCTTTTTTCAAGCCAGAATAACTTTTTCCAGTGTTAATTTAATTTATATTAGTGACATACATTAGTGACGTAAGGCAGACTTGATGCCTTTTGTAGCCATTATTTGCTGGACAAAATAATTTTCCACTAAATATTCCAACAATGTGAAGTAACATGCACACATGCTGGATCTGTTCACTTTTTCAAGATAACTCCTGAATAGGTTCATTCCTTGTGTTGTTCACAGGCAGAGGTGTCATTGTGGTTGGGTAATGCCTTTGGTTAGTAGTTGACAGAGGTAACTAGCACAGCATATTTATGCTGAAGCTTGATAGTTCAGTGCTTCTCCGTCCCAGTTCTACTGGTGAGATTTAGAAGGATAATTGTAGGTGTTCTGACTGACATTTCTGTCCTTGTGGTGGAGGTTTCATGGGCTGATTATAATATATAGTTGCGCGGTTATTCGTACTATTGTGGAAGAACCTTTAAGCCGTTCTGAAACAAAGAAACATTACAGAAAACCTGAGTTTTGTCTTACATTGTGACACTCTTCCCTTTCCAAACTAGAATGCTTTAATGCTGAAATGCAGTGTTTTGCTCTTCTCGTATTTGGATTTTAAATGAGGGAACCACAGAATGGGTGGCTAAACTGAACCAAATTCATCTTGTGTTGTTCTTTTCAAGCAGTTCTAAAAGTTCTTCAGCCCTTTAATCCACACTTGGCTTATTTTCACTTGAACTGTTGGCATTCTTCTACTGTTTTCAGGACCCAGTGGCATTCAGTCCGTTGTAAAAGCAGCACCTATTACTGTCCACGATTCAGACAGTGAAGATGAGGAAGAAAACATGGGGTCTTCAAGAGCCTGCATCTCGAACAGCATTGCACAGAACTACTCAGACGGAGAAGAGAAAAGCAGAGATCCAGTGGAAAGGAGAGAAACTTCAGGTGTGGAACAGATGGGTTCCTGGGCAATTTATTCTTGAGCTTCAGTCTTTCCATCTTGTTCAGTCTTATTTCTAGTTTTGTAATAGGCATGCTTGTTTGTTTGCCCCCTACGGTTTTCCTGTTAAAATCTAGAATGGAGATGTAAGGACGTGTCTATCTGAGCTCCAATCACACAGTCACTGTACAGAAACACAGAAATAGTGGTGCTGCACTGCTCTGTGTGCAGAAACCTGCAGGTCCTCTTGTGGGTTTCTAAGTACACAGAATGTATCATTCTGTGAAGCCAAATTTGCAGCTATGTTGCCTGTACGATTCATCTGTCGAAGCATTGCTGCTGAAACAAAATATGACTGTTGGGGCAAATCCCTGAGAGTTGTAGCCATTTTTTGGTTTGTGGGGAGTGTCCTGAAGGGGACACTTTAAGATCAACTTCAGTTTGATGAGAGCTGTGGAGGTTGGTTAGAATTCTCAGGGTGATGCTCAGTACTGTCGTCTTTACTTCTGAACAACACTTACTATTACAGCATGTGTATATATAGGAGTAGTAGTAGTAAAATATATATATATATATATATATATAAAATTATGACTTAGTCAGAGGTCTAGAACTTCATGATGGTATGGCAACTGTAGAGAGACAGAGAAAAGGACATTCCCTGTCTTTTGAGTTTACAGCTATATGCTCTACATTGTGGCACTAGGTCTGAGTCCTGGACAACATCCATAAACTTTTGCAGTGCCAATCATGGTTTTTTTCGAGATTGGTTTACTGTAATTAGCTGAGAAGATTAAGACTGGAAACATTAAGTTCCACTTGTGATTTGGACACTGTTTGCTATGGTTTTTTATTCATCTGTAGACTGAGACTGTTACCCTTTGATACCACTTTCCATACCCAGCAGAGGGAGCTAAGGATTGCGATTGAAAGCATAAACTTTAGTTCTGTCTCTGTTACTATTTAATTGCTCTGGCTTATTCTTCATGTTTAAGAAAACAGAAGCCTATTATCAGTGTATTTTTTGTATTTTTGTGCTTGGGCCTTTTTAACTAGTTTGTTGCTTTGTGAAAGCGTTAGTCTCTCTGGCAATTAAGTATCTCATTTACTGACAAACACCCCAGCACATCACTCCAGAAATAGTTGCAAGACGTGACAGAGATTCAGCAGCTACTAGAAATATTCTTAAATCCCTTAACATGTGAATAGCAGCGTGGTCCTGACAAGACTTGTCATTGGCCTCTAGGCTGCCTTCTGTGTTGAAAGAGTCTGGAACTTGCTTAGACGGTATATGATGTTGTCTCCTTGTTCTCTCTTGAACTCCCGCAGTGAGCGGCAAAGGCAAGACGCCGCTGCGGAAGAGGTGTAGCGCCAGCCAGGCGGGGCAGCCGAAGCCGTTCCACTCAGAGGAGAGCAGCTGTGAGAAGGGCTGTCAAGTAACGAGCGAGCAGATTAAAGCGGACATGAAAGCAGCAAGTGACATGCCTGAAAGGAACAAAAGCAAGGATTCTTACCCAGGTTGCAGTAACGCTACGGGATCAACGGGAACATCCAGCTCCTGCGGTGCTGTTCCTGCCGGCCCTGACTGCGCACAGGCGGCCAATAGCCCCTGTGCTGGGGCTGAATCCGGGCGGTGTGTCTGCTCGCCTTGTCAACACCGAGATTCTAGCAGGAGACACGCTGAGGAGAGCTCTGGGTGTTCCAGGTGTTGCTGCTACAAGCCGCAGGATGCGCAGCAGAGGACTAGTGGGTCTTGCGATGCGGAGTGTCCGTCAACGAGCGGAGCCTGCAGGAATGGACCAAACAGCACTGCCGCCGATTTTGCACTTAGGACTCTGCCGAACTGTGGGCCTGCAGGAGGGACGAGTGACGAGAGGACTAGTGGGGGTGCCTGTGGGCCTGCCAGGGACGAGGAGGGCACGGGCTCGCAGCCAAGGGGCTGGGAGATGGAGCTTAAAGAAGAATATCCTCGGCGACCACTAACGAGAGCTAGAAGCAAGCTGTCCCATGTTCCTCTGGTGTCTGAGTCAGGTATGACCCGTACGCATATATTAATTTCTGAGCAAACTACTGTGCTGGCATGAGACAGTTTAGAACGACTGGAACACCCACAGATAATACTGAAGTATAACGTGAAGTTTGTTGGTTAATAATGTAAAACTAAGTGGTTTGCCAAAGGGTCAGGATGTTGATGGAACAGAAGTGCCTGAGTTCACTGCCATAGCCAGGTGAAGTAACAGGTCTCTGAAAGAGTGCCAGTGACTTTTTTCTCGTTGCAAGTATTTCTGTATGTGTTATCCGTACATACTAAACAGTATTTGATTTACTCATTTGAAAACCAAATGCAACTTCTTTTGACAGCTTCTCTCTTCCTGTGAAGGCTGTTATTCATTGAAACATAAGACTGTCTCCCCCATTAAAATTCTCCCTTTAAAAGGAAGAAGACAGCAGGTACGCTCAGATCTTAGCAAGAAGGCAAAAGTTAATAACTGATACTTTATCAACCAATAAAGAAAACCATAATTATAATTGAGCCACGCTTGTGCCCCTGCATATTGGATTCTACTTCCAAGTGCATAAGGCGTGGTGATTAAACTTGTTGAAAATTGTCTTTTTGTAAAGTAGGTTCATGCTTCACATCATGTAAAACAAACAAAACAAGGAACAAAGCCAGAAATGTTGGGAGAAAAGAATAAATGTGAGAGGGAAAGTTGTTGTTTCTTCCAAATATACTTGCTTTCCAAAATATTCACCGTAGTCTGACAGAGCACACTTTGTAATTACCTCATATCCAGGATTCTTTGCTGAGAATTTCTGACAAGTAAAATGAAACTGAAAAATGAGACGTGCTAGTTAGGAAAGTGTATGCATTGGAGGCAGAAAGGATTGATAGCAAATTCCTATCTCTGTCAACATGGAATGATTCAAACCCAGCATGTCCTGGTGTCTTTTCAGTTTCTCGTGATGTTCACGAATGTTAACAAACCCTGCATCACCCAGGAGATTTTTCTGTAGCTAGATGCAGCTCAGATGGAATTGCTATTAAATTTAAAATGTCTGTTTTCTACTCCGTTCCATTATGACTAGTAATTAGTCTGCAAAAATCAAAATGAAATATTTTCTCTCTATCCTCATCCATTACCAAAACATGAAGTCAGTCAGATGGAAGTATGAAATCAGGGAATCTTTCTGAAAGGATCTGTTTTCCTGTTTCAGTTGTTAGGAAAAAGAGCCGTTCTGCTTGTGCAGAAAAACGTGTCATTATTCCCTGTATTTACCCTACACAAGTCAGAACTGTTTTCCCAGCCCCATACAGTTCTGTATATGACTTTATGCACAGATTTTCTTCTTTGAAGCATCAGATGTTTGCTGATGCTTGAGGCAGAATGTGAGACTTGATGTGTCACTTTCCTCTTTTAAATCTGTATTTAATACATAGGGCAATGAGGTTTCTTCTGCCTGGCTGTTCCAGTGCTTTTCTTCACTAGGGTGGGATATACAGCTCATTAGTGAATAGCTCATTAGTGTATAACCAGGATAGGATATACAACTCATTAGCGTATAACCTGAAAATGCTTTGTTACAGAGTTGGAAATGTTTTTCAATAAATAGTCTAAAAACGTACCTTGAATATGACTGCTTTTTATTATTCTAGTATAAATGACTTTGTGGTTTTCGGCTTCTGTAACAAACCTATGTTGGGTAGTAGAAATATTTTTTTTTCTTAAATTATTTACTCATATTAAACAGTGGAACAAGTCAAAAATTAAATACAGTGAAATTTTAAAAGCATTATTACCACAGACTGGCTAACGAACAACTTGAGTGTGTAATTTTGATTTTTACTTAGTAAAAATGTAAGCCACACTTTTTCTTGTAATAAATGGGGGTTTTTTAACTTGTTTTAGCTTACGTTTGTAGTGAAGCGAGCTTTCCACATTTTATAAAACGCATGTTATGTTAAACCTTCTGTCAAGGTTTCTTGGCCTTGAGCTGCACCTTGAACAATTCAACACACAATTGGAAAAGTTTTTCCTGTAACACAGCCAGGAAGTATTTCACTACCTGTAGATATTCTAGGAACTGGTGGAAAATTTCCCTGGTGATGACAATTCATGGGTCCCCGAGCTGAGTACTTAATATTATATATTTCCACCTGTGAATCCCCTAAAGCAATGAGCTCGTTGGCCAACTGAATGTCATGTATTACATATATATTGGTGGAATTTGATGATGTTAAGTAGGAAAATATATATATTTTTTTTACCGTTACTGGTAGTATAGCATGGGGTAGTTTGTACATAGTCTCTAATATTTTGCACTTCTATCCTGATCATGAGTCTTTGTGAATGTACCATATGTTTTAACAAAAAAGTCAAAGGAAGCTTAGTTTTAGTAAAATAATTTCTTGTTTTGATCCGTTAATCACAGAAAATTAATTCTAGGACATTTTTTTCTCTTACTGTAGGCAGTATAAGGGTGGTCAGCTATCATAATTTCTTTTCAAAGCCTCATCTTTTAAAGCAAGCAGGAATTTGATGTCACTGGGTGCATGAGATGGAGTAAGAAGCAGCTTGGGAATATCAAAGTATTTTACACCTGGGAATCCTTTGCAATATTAGGAAAAGACTTAGTGACCCGGTTATAAAGAGCAGACTTTCAAGTAGATGGAGATTATTATTTAAAACATTCATGCTATTTTGGTTCTTGTATTTGTCAAGAATGTTCTGTTTGCTGCAGAGAACCAAGTGTAACGTAACAATTCATCTTCTGTTCTTGGCTCCACATCTTTCTGTGATGTTGAACTTGTAGCTTCAGCATTCCTGTGTTTCCATCTATGAACAGCCCACCGCCCTGCCCCAAGTTATTTGGTAGGAATGATTCTGAGCAACAAACCTGAAAGTGGTTTTTGTGCAAGGAAAAGAGATGTAGTTGTTCTCAAGCCAGACAGGTATTTTGATCTGCTTGTGTAAGAACTAGATGTTGTTATTGGCCATTTTCCGCTAGGGAATGCCTCTGTTGTTCTCCTGAAATGGAAACAGAGGAAAGATTTTTCTGGTTTTCTGTTTCCAGAGGTGGCCAAGCCAAAGCCACGGCAAACCACAAAGCGGAAAAGGACAGCGGACAAGTCCACGAGCACAAGTGACCCGGTTATTGAAGATGATCATATTCAAGTAAGGTCTTTTTCCTCATCTGCTGCAGGTTTATCAGCTGGGATGCTCGTGAACAATGACGGGATTACACAAACTTGTCCTGTGCGCAGAGCCAGCTGAGTTCTGACTGAGGTTGCTGCTCTTTGGTCTTAACCATATACATGGAATGTCTGTGTTAGGTGCAGTGACACTCTTGGCTCTGAAAAGAGCAAAGTATAAGCTAAAGCTGAACTAGAGCTAAAGCTGAACGTGAAGTTTGTCAGATGCTCATGGCTATAGTGCTACATGAAGTCCTACCTGATGTGCAGGGAAAAAGTTCATTCTCTGGCATTTATTTTTGAAATGTCAGCATGCTGCTGTTAAAAGAAACATGGGGCATGTAATTATCTCTGGACAGGGCAGCTCAGCTGTTACTTTGCAGGATGGAGGTTCTCTTAGTATATAAGTAACGTGAGTTAATTCTGCAGTGAAGATCAGTCATGGAAGGAGAAATTGCAAGGTCTGACTGACTGTGTTGTGCTTCCTGATATGACTCCTCTTACTCTGTGGAGTTGTTCTTCTGTGGTTTGTGGTGTGCTGACCCGCAAGAAGTCTGTTTTTTTTCTCATTGCCATCAGTAGCCCAGTTGTCTCAAATACTTGTTGCAAACAGAAGCTGTATCCAATTAATATCCTTCTGTATCTGGGAGTATCTTTTAAAATTTATTTTATTTTTTTCTTTTCTTTGTTTTTGACCTGTAATGATTTTTTTTTTTTTAATTTCTACCAGGTACTGACTTTGAAATCCAAAAACCTTGTTGGAATCACCTTGACCAACTGTGGAATAACAGATTTGGTACTGAAAGACTGTCCCAAAATGATGTTCATACATGGTATGTAGTTAATGCCAAGTGTACCTCCTCCATCTGGCACGAATAGAAATTTCTGAAATAATTGAAGTCAGTCCACTACTGTATTTTGTATTTTGTATTCATCAGCTGCTCTGCTGCAAATCAGTCTGTTTAGAACACCAAATATTGCTGCTTCTCAATTTGAATGCCTCTTTCGTTACAAGTCATGGCAGGTTTAATGAGAATTAATATCTGAAAATCAACAGATGAAATTATGTGACAGTTAGGAAGATGAGATGTTTATTGAAGAGTAATAATAAAATAATTGGAAGTTGATGACATGAGTTTCAGAGTACCCTGGTTTTTTCCTCATTTCTTCCTGCTTCCATAGCTTGTTTAGCTGACACGACGATACTTAACTCCTTGACACGATAAAAATCTGGTTTATATTATGGCACTTAAGCTGCATTAGATTCACATGTCAGGGTGTGTGACTAGTCCTGGACTGAAGCATCGGGTCATTTATTGTTTTCTGCAACATCTACACTAAATAAAACATTTTCTTCTGATGTGCGATATCTCAACTTAGCAGAGAATGAAGAAATTGTCTATTCATTTATTCCAGAATACTTCTCAGAGCAAGGTTACTAGAAAGGAAATAGCTTTATTTTACGTTGTGTGGCTTCACATTACTCTATATTTGATGTGACTTTTGAAGTCGGTGGTTTTCAGTTGTGGCAGCCCTCAGCCCATTTCAGGGAGAAAAAGGTTATCATTAGATTAAGTTTGACACGGCCTTTTAAAAGGACTCTTCTTACTGCATCACAAATTAAAAGTTTGATGATAATGTGGAAGAAATGACCAGCCAGTCTGTTTCTTTGATATACTTAAGCTGCCAACTATCCAAACTACTTTAGTAATTGTCTGGTACTTACATTTCTTGTTTACCTTCTTTTGAAACAGTCGACTTTGAAAATCTCTGACAGGAGGCTCCTAAGGTCTTTTCAGTATTATATTTCTTTTAATCATTTTGTTTGCTGATTTATAGCTACAAGGTGCCGTGTATTGAAACACTTAAAAGTAGAAAATGCACCGGTCGTCAATCGGTTTGACTATGCGCAGTGCAAGAAATTAAACATGGATCAGGTTCTGGATCAGATTCTTAGGATGCCGCCGGAAAGAAACCGGATCATTTATCTTCGTCCAATGCAGCAGGTACACAAAAAACCAACCCCTTCTGAGACAAATTCTGAGAAATCGAATGTATTTTGGACCATTATGTAATTTTATGAAAGTTTGCTTACATATTGGAGTTGTGAAACACATCAGAAAACAGACATTTGCCATCAAATTCCACTATGCAAGAAGATTCATTGGCAAAGCTGCCCTAGGAAAGTTTTACTCCTCTTAATCATGTACTTGATTATTTATGCTGTTGAAATTTCTTTTCACTGGACGCGTTCCCCCAGAATTTGGGGGATCCGGTAGATCTCTGCTCTTGACTCCCAAGTCACATCTCTTTGTTTCTCGTGTTTACACGTCTTTGTTTCCTGCCTTTCACAGGTTGACACGTTGACTCTTGAGCAAAAGATATTTAGTGGTCCTTATCCGTACCATATTTGCATAATTCATGAATTCAGTAACCCACCTAACGTCCGCAACAAGGTGCGCGTTCGGAGCTGGATGGACACAATAGCAAATATCAACCAGTGAGTATTCGCCCTTCAGTAACTTCACAGAATTCAATCCTGATTCAGCAGCTACAGCTTCAGTCGAGCGGTAGACTTGCTGGTAGCCCAATTAAAAAAAAAATGGTTCGTTGGCTAGTGAAGGTTGAATTCTAGATGGTGCAAGTAGAATTTCAATGTCAAAATGTATCTAATACAAAATGCCGATTAAATAAACTTAACCATATAAAAATACTGTGAAATTCTCCAGTTCTACTCCGTCCAGCCATAATGCGATAAAACATTGAAGTAATCAGGATGGTTGAGGAGTATCTTTGAATCCAAAACCAAGTTTCTGTTATTAAAAAAGAGAAAGACTGGTTTAGTCCAAGAAATAATGTTACTTTCTGGGAAGATGATGTGCAATCGCTGTCAGTTCCTTACTGAGGAGCAAAAATTCTCAGCAGCAGGGAATTGCAGACAGTCGCTCTCATCCTGCTGTTTTAAACTGGTGGTTTTGTTGTTCTTGTTTTTCACTAAAATGACTAAGAGAACAAATTTACTTTTGAAGTTTTGTTTAGTTGCAGCTATGCTGGATTGTTCCATACAGCTAGAAAGCTGTGCTGAAAAGGTGGCTTAATTGGTGTCTCATTTAAACGGCACATATTCTCTGCGGTTACTCTCCAAAGCGAAGGGCTTGCACGCTGAGTTTGTGGGAGGGTTTCAGAGGAGTGTTTCTGTGTATTCAGGCTCATTAAAGGAAAGGTGGTATAACAGGATTTTCCATTTGGTTTTTCTTCCTTCCTCCTTCACATTTTCCTATCACTGCTGGCCGTAACCTCTTCCTCCTTCTCTCTAGAGAGCTCATTAAATACGAGTTCTTCCCTGAAGCTACACGAACTGAGGAGGACCTGAAGAAATACACTAAGTACCCTTGGGGACGAGATATTTACACTCTGGAAGGTGAGTGTTTATAGAGAGCCGAAAGCTGATGTTCGGTCTCTTGCTGAGGTCACTAACTTCACATCAAGTTACAAGAGACATGAATAATTATTCTTGCGAGGGAAGCGCAGGACCTTTTGGCACAGACTGGCGGAACTGGAAGGAGGAGTGACCTGCATTAGAGACCAGTGTGTGTGATATCAGTGAAGTTTACTTAATGAAGAGTGCTGATGCTGCAGGAGTGACGTTGTCCTGTGTGTGTGCTCCTCCTGTCTCATAGGCATTGTGGACGGTGCCCCGTACTCCATGATCACCGACTTCCCATGGCTGAGGTCTCTGAGAACAGCCGAGCCAAACAGCTACGCTCGCTACGACTTTGAGGATGATGAGAGAAGTGAGTAATCTATCTTGATGTGTTCGAAGAACTTTAACTTGTTGCTTGGTCCCAAACTGACAATGCATTCCTTTATTTTTCAGTTTTCTAGTTCTTGTGGTATTTTTGGTAGTAGTAATGCTTGTAGCAGGGTGGGGAGCTGGATGAAGAGAAGGTCCAGCACAGGAACGGGCCATAGCACTGAAAACAGTGAATCAACCAGCTGGAAACCCCAAACAGTGACAAAGTCAGGGCGCTAGGGTGGTGCCGAGCCTGAAAATGTGGTGGGTTTGTCAGACCCAGAAGAACGAGCGCATTTAAAACACACGCCAAACCCATGTTGTGATGGGTAGTCCCAGCAATTTGTGTTCGATGGAGTTTCCTGGTGTTACTGGTGATGGCTCAGCTGGGCTGAACTCTCAGCTGGACAGGACCCAGCAAAGTGAGACTCAAACTGGGGAGAAAAGAGGAAACAACTGGACTTAAACTCTGGAACAGAAATTATGTGGGTTGGAGTTTAGGATAGGTGTGCCTCTTTTTATTTAAAAACATGTCTTATGTTATAGTGAGCAGTTCCTAGGGGCCAATTAAGAACCTTGCTTGGTAGCAGGGAAAAAATACGTTCTTCCACTACTTAATTAGGAAAACCTTGGAATCTCCTTCATTAGAGATATTTTTAATTGATATCATTTTGGATATTCTTATTTAGCTTCAGTTCAATGGAATGAAGCTCAAGAGGATGAGGAAGAAATCTTTTTTGGCTATACCTTTCGCTGATTTTTTTTTTTTTTTTTTAGTTTTTATTTGAAACCGATTCATAGACTTAATGCTCGTAGTTCAGTATGTATTCTGAATTATAAAAAACATATGTATTTGATTTAAAAGAGTAATTACATTAAATATTAATTTAAACCCATAAAAATAAAGATTGCTGCTTTATCCTTAATGGCTCCTGTTTATAAATCATGTAAGTGATGACTGCAATGGAAAACCTGAGAGCGCGTCAGGTAAGTCTCAGGGGGAGGTTTTGTCATGCGCTGAGATTCCCTTCCCTTGCAGACATATGGACTTTGTGTGCATTAAATGAGTATTGGAGCTATTTAAAGGTTTCAATATGGGGAAGGCAGAATACATTTTCTGCTTCAATGAAATTCCTTAAACGTGGTTGCTCAATGGAAGATTTTTCTGTTTGCTTTGTTTTCCAAGACTCGTTTAATTCAAAACAGGTTTGTTTGCGAATTCCTTCATAGGAAAGACACTACTTTTCATTCTTATGTGCCTTCCACAGCTACTATTTATGCTCCGCGGAGAAAAGGACAATTGTCTGCGGACATCTGCATGGAAACAATAGGAGAAGAGATCTCGGAGCTGCGGCAGATGAAGAAGGGCGTGTTCCAGCGGGTGGTCGCCATCTTCATCCACTACTGCGACGTCAACGGGGAACCCGTAGATGACGATTACATCTGAGCGGGTCCCTCCCTGACCCGCCATCTCCTCCGCAATTCCGATTGGCACTGCCGGCCGAGGACGCAGGTGGATTCTTTGGGAATGCAAAGCATTTTCTTGAAACACATACTTAGCAGTTGCTCTCGCACGGTTTGGAAAAGAGTATGTAGTAAATGTATAATGAAAAGTAAAAATTGTATACTAAGATTTGTACATAGAGGAAACAAAAGAAAAACTTCCTAATACTGAGACTTTATTTCATATGTTTATACAATTTAATTTAAATTCCATTTTAATGAAGGCCAATAATTAGGAGCAGGGAAGAATATTTTAATTTTTCACCCCATACAATTCATAGCAGTATTTTTTTCTTATGAACAAAATCCCATTCGCTGTGTTCAAAAGAGTCACCAGAGTCTCTTTTAATCTGTGCCTTTTTCTTGAGCATTTAAGAGTCCAGTCTGAGTAAACATGTTGAGCACAATCTTTGTGTCCTGTGTGCATTTTTCAAAGAGAGAGAATTATTCTACAGCTGTTGCGAAGAGGCCAAAAGCAGAAAAAAGTGGCAAAGTTGGTGATCTGTGGTCATTTCTAGAGTTCATTAGAAACACTTTTTGGGAAAGAAAAAACCCACATTTAGCATGTTGGGAACTGAAGTTATGTTCTAAAGCGTTTTGTACCATTAGATTTCATTTTAATAGCGCATTTAACTCTAATATGAAAAATAAGTTGCTAATTGTTAGTTCCACTCTCTTTAACATAAATCTGCACATACTAGCTGGTTGAAAGCTGAATCTTCCCTTAAGACAGGCAGGCAAAGGGATGTGTAATTGCTTAGTTGTAGCTGTGTTGTTACAGGAGCCATCTGACTCAGATGGAGCTGTCGGGCTGATTCATGCTCACTTGTGAATGCAGATTTTGCCATGTGGTCAGTAAATATTGCTGCTCTTTGCCCCTGTATATTGTATATGCCTCTGGTTCCCACCGTATCCGTAGATGTTTTGTGTGGATGTGCAGAATTTGCTGCAAATGGTGCATGTGGGTATGAAAGCGCCCAGGTCAGTGTTACACCAGCTGGTTCGTGCGCTGTTGGTTGGTGCCTGCGGGTGGGGAACTCGGTGAGGCTCCCGGGCTGGGAAACGTGTGTGTGTGGGGCTGGGGCTGCAAAGTCCCGTCACACGGGCCGGGCCATCAACCTCTGTCACGCATTTTCCAAATTCCAGAGTTACCAGCCTAGCAATGACAATTTGCTGACTTACTCTGGTAAAAACCACAGAGCAGATTCATTTATACCGTTATACAATTTTGCACGTTGCTGTTAGTGATTTTGATTCTTTGATATAAACGTGGCTAATGGGGATTTCTGTGACGTCAGCTCTGGAGAACCGAAGAGGCAAAACTGCTAAACTCAGCAAAGCCAGCGTTGGTTTTCTCTGCATCTGTCCCTCTGTGGAAAGTCTTGAGGTAACGTGGGACTAGAAATATATTCGATAAGGGGAAGAGAACGGGGCCTCACGGAAGCAGCAGGAGATCGGGTACCTCAGCATCTTCTCACAGGTGCTCCCTCTAACTGGAGAGGAGTGCTGGATACCAGGTAATGATGTTACATTCACTTCAACGCGGGATGGAAGTAAATGGTTTCGTTGTAACAAGTATGTTCAACCACAGATAATATATTCAGTGATACTCAGACAAACCATAACTGTGACCCTTCCTAGAAGTGTTTCAAGTGATCTGAGTCATCGATTCAGGCATGTTTACCATTTCAATACAGCACGTACAGGAACGTGCTCCTGCGTTTCTGGAGTATTGTACCAGATCTCCATCTGCTATCTCTAACTTTAGTGTTTTGAAGAAGTATTTATACAAATAATGTACTTATTTATATTCAATATTTCTTTCTGTGAGCAACTGAAGCTTGCGGTAGTTTTAACCTCTTGAACATTACACCATTTTGACAAATAGTGGCAATGTAATAACTAAATTAATTGTGTCCATCTCCTGGGAGCTCTGGGTGATGGCGACTGTACCTGGGATCTGGGCGGGGAACCTGCTCTCTGCACCGACTTCAGCGTCTGAAACTGTGAGGAAAGGAGCAAAGCAGGTGAAAAGATTGTTTTCCTGCTCACCTTCGTTAGTGGAATAAATAGCTATTAGTAGTACATGACCAGGTGTGGTTTGCGTGAGCAGGAGCGGGCACAAGCCACGGTTTGCCCCCCAGGCCGGTGCTGTGTTCGTGGTGGGCGCACACGCTCCGTCCAGCTGCAAAGCTGTCCCTGCTGCAAGGCCTCCCAACGGCTTGTTTCCCACGGCGGAGAGCAGAAAGGTGCGGTCGTCATTTGTGTTTCTCATTTCTTCTGTCGTGGAGCCCCGAGTGTGCCCCGGGGGGTGTTTGCAGTCAGGATTGCTCTGAATCGGGCCCCATCTGCCCAGGGGCTGTGCGGGAGTCAGGGGCGTTTGCTTTTGCAAGTTGGCTTCGTCTGCTGCAGAGGGTTGACTGGGTCAAACAGCTGAGAGCGCACGGGAGCTCAGACCTGGCCATGACCGTGAACTTGACCCCCTGCTCGGCCGCCTCCGAGATCCGCGCATCGCGCCGACCGCAGGGCGGCCGCCAGGGGGCGCTGCCGGCGAGGAGCTGTCCGGGCCGCTTCACCGTGGCCCTCCGCGCCGCGTGTCAGCCGCTTCACCGTGTCCCTCCGCCGGGGAGCGGGAAGCGAGATCTCCTGCAAAGGGTCGCATACTTTTAGTTTTAAGAAATTCTAGCATACGCTTTTGGCCACTTAGAGGCAACTAAGGCTTAGAATTAAGTCGTTTACGATCAGGAGCTGTTCCGTTGTTTTTACTTTAAATGGAACTTGACTTTTTTTTCCTTCTTTCGGAAACACTTTTCCCAGTGTGAGATGCAAGTCTTTTCCATGACACAGGTTCACAACCTTTTCTTGAGCTAAGATCAGCAAAGAACAGCTGATATAAATAAATAAACACCCTTCTGTACCAGCCCTAGGGAAACTAAGTAGAAATCGATCGTTCCTTCCTTTTTTTTGGTGTTTAAGCAACTTGATTCTGCAAGGTCACAAAAAGTACAACGGAGTATATTTAGAGATTTAAAAGTGTTGGATATTGTACCCTGCCAAATCTGCACACCACTGGGTGTTTTAACAACCTCTTTTAAGACCGTTTGATGCCATATCTGGAAAACATGATACTTTATGTCCATTTCATTTTCTTGAATCCTACACATCTCTCAAAAGATCCTATCTACCATGTGGAAAACCGTCACCACATTTATAGGAGCAGATGTAGAGATACCAGGCTTGAGCAATTCTGGTTTGCAGCTTCCAGGTTGTAAAGCGGGTGGTCTTTTGTGTCTGAGCTTCCCTTTGTCTCTCGGTTTTGATGCCTTTTTAGGCAGCCTGTGATTCTATTGCCACGTCGGTTTGCCCTGGAGGGCAAGAACGTGTTTGCACTGGTCCTGTCCGGGGTTAAACTGGGCTCAGGAGGCAGCCAAATGCCTCCTGTAGGTACGTGACGGGCTGCCCCTGCCACGCTGCAAACGGGGTACCGAGTGATCCTGCTCCGTTCATCTTCCTCCAACAGAGAAAACACCGAACACCGGCTGGGGCTTTGAGCTTTACTGTGCTCACGCGTGGCAGCTTTGGAATGAACTATGAAATGCATTTACAGCCCACTTAACAAACAGCGATATTTGCATCTGGATATCAAAGCGAGCTGTTTGCTGGAGTTCAAAGGCAGCTCTGCAAACAATGAATCTGATAGGTAAGGAAGATGACAAAGGGAACTCTGATACGGTTGCATCATTTCTGTCCCCTGCTTCCTCCGTGTGGTTTCCATGCATGTGGCTTCAGGGAACAAATTAAACAGGAAGGATTATCTTCCCTGGGCTGGGTCTGACTTAACAGCTCATGGTCAACAATACCCTTCCCGGTGGCTGCAGCCTTGGTACATTTCTGTGCCCGTAGTGCAGAGGCGCTAGTCAGAGGGGCCTCCTCTTGCAGTCAGTGAAAAGAAATAAGCTCTTCCAGGGCTGAATTCAGCTGGTCGGAGGCAGCGGTTGACCAGCTGTCCACTAATTAATTGCAAAGTGAGTCTGAGCTGACTTGTGCCATTGCAGGCGCGCGCTTGAACTGCCTCGTGCCTCTGTTTCCCCAGCAGGCAGGGCAGCAGCTCTTCCCGGAGGGATGCGCTGGTCACGGCGGTGAGTTGCGCAAGTGCCCGGGAAATGGAATCTAAATAGAGAGCACACAAGGTAAATAGATACAGCGGAAAGCATGCTTGGGCTGTGGGTGCTGCGGAGAGGAGAGCGCAAAACACTGCGTCTCAGAGACGGGCGGTGCGCGGGTTCTTGCTTTTTTCTCCGATTTAGGAGGAAGGCGAAATGGGTTTTGAAAAGAAAGGGATTTTGAAGATATGTTGTTATTTGAGGAAAGGCTCCAAGGAGCTGATGGAGATAGGGATTTTGCCTGCACCCTCGCTGCAGTCTCTGAGCTCTCCGTTGTGTTAGAAGGAGCTGCAGGCTCCTGCCCTTGTCTATGATTTATGCTCCAAGTTGCTAATTAGTTCAAGCGATCCAGGCTCCAATCCCTTGTCAGGGGGAAGACAGGGTGCTTGTACGGACATGTGTGCGCTGCATGTGATAACAGGACAGCCCAACCCAGCGCTGGCCACGCAGAACTCCGCGTAGGGCGGAGAGCTCCTCTCTTAGCTGCTCTGCGCTGATGCAAGAGGAGCGCAGAGGTTCCCAGCTTGAGTTTGTGTGAAGATCGTTACCAGTGGTGATCTTGGGACTGCCATCCGGGTCTGGAAAGGCGGCGGCAAGAGAATCGACTCTTTCAGTGTAAGAGCGGGGCACGGTCATGGAAATGGGTAAATAAAGGGATCTGTGTTGATCTCTGTAGTCCTTATAGTAACCCCTGGACTAACAGCTGTTGTTCAGGCGCTGGACTCTCCTTCCTGTTTTCTGGTTTTGGCAGATAGATGGCTGTCCTTGAGTAGGGCTGGATTTAGGGATTAGTTGTATGAAGATGACCCTTGATATGGTTTGACAGCCCTTTGTGATACTTATGTCAAGAGCCCTGTTTGGTGGGTGGGATTCAGGTGTCAGGAGTGTGATAACAGATTCATTACTGAGGCTGCTGGAAAAGGACCGAGTTCTGACGCGCTGTCTGTCTGACACACACCCCTGGCAGCTGGACATCCTCATCTGGGGCCTCTCTAATCTGAACTTGGAAGAAATCTTCAAGCAAGTCAAGTGTCCTCCTTGCTCAGCAAGGAAACACATTTTCCTCCTGTCGCAGAGGACTGAGAAGCCCCCTCACAAGGTCCCTTTGAGAGCACAGACCTTGGCACCACAGCTGGGGGAGGAACATCTGCCAGCATCGCATCCCCATTCTCTTGTGGTCCAGCAAAGATACTTACGGTTTCTCTGGGTTTTTTTTTTTTAAACAGTTGAATTCCAGAACTTCAGAAGACCAATGAAAATCATTAAAAAATGACAGAATTCTGTAAATTGTCAAATAATGAATGCTAAAATAATGTTAAGCTCTTCTGCCAAATCTTTGAAATCCTTTAAGTAATAAGCATATATTTGCCAGGAAATCTACTAAATTTCCTAACAGCATAGGCAATTTCAGTTCAGTTTAGCAGGAAGTGGTGGAACTCAGATATTGGGTAAATTCTAGTTAAATCATATCTGGTTTTTTTTAAGTAGGTGAGAAAGTTCCTGTGATGAGGTAAGTCTTTATACGATGCTGAGTGAATACGTGATTATTTTGGATTCAGAAAGATTTAAGCTACACAAAAATTGAAAGAACTAAAAGCTTTTGTATGTTTTTATTGAGTTCATATTAGTAGGAAAAAAACCAAAACCAAAACAACCAGATTTATTGCCTTTTGGCATGATAGTACTCAGAGATGGCGCAGGAAATCTAATGCAGAGAAAAAGATTGGATCCTAAAGTACTGCAGGGTTTAGAGCTGACAGTTACAGAATGAAGATGCTCCCCTTGGCTTTACCGTTTCTGAAGACGGGTGAGGAAAACTCTCCAGGATGACTCAGAGTCTGCCGTACGTGGGCTGCCTGCTCCAAGCAACCAGCATTCTACTGGCATTGTTATGTGGTTTTCATCCGTGTCAGGAATTAAATGGACACAATTTGGACCCAGTTGGTTAGTTCTGTTGCACGCTATTAAGTCAGGCTGACACCAGTAAAAACCTTAAATACCTTTTGATTCTTCCTCGTCTTTGCTGGGCAAAGCCATTTTTTAGCGTATTCCATTCTAAAAGCCACAATCCTTTGGTCAGATGATCTTTAGGTTGAAGATGTTTGTTAGTAATGCCTAAATTGAGAGGTAGTTCAAGACGCGCATAAGCATTTAAGTACAACTAATACACTATTACTGGTTATTCACAGAGCTCTTGATCCCATTTAGGGGACAATGGGAGAAGGCAGGATCAAATAAAAGCCATTTTGAAGTGTGCTGATGTCAAAAGCAAGGTGAGTATCGTTTAGCCCTCTCAGCTCTGACTCATATTCAGGTTTTCAGTGCTACCCAACACATTTCCAATGTACATTCTCCCTGAAGCGTCCTTTGTTACAGCAGAGACTCACGGAGGACCAGAGTTTGCAAAAAGAAGACTCTTGGGCGCCAGGGATTCCTGCTGCTCAAAATCAAGATGACCTGATAACGGTTTCCGTTGCTCACGGGGGTCTGTTTTGGCTGCGCTCATTCTGCAAGTCAGCCCAGCATCCCCATGACCTCAGGCCTGGACCCTTCAGGTGGGTGTGCTGGCCCGAGGGCTGGGCTCCCGCGAGCGCTAGTAAATCATAACCTGTAATGAATTAAGATTATTAATATGAGAGCATCCCTGTAAGCAAGCGGTTGGGATGTGTGCGCTGCTGTCTGCTTGTGACTGGAAACGCGCAGAGAACAGAGCATTGAGAGAGAGGTTTTCAGTGGGCCAGGCTTGTTATTGCCTTCAAGTCCTAGAATCCCAGGATGAATCTTAGAATCACAGAATGTCCCGAGCCAGAAGGGACCCACAGGGTCATCGGTTCCAACTGCTGTCCCTGCACAGGACACCCCACAGGTCACCCCGTGTGTCTGAGGACGGTGTCCCGTCTCTTCTTGAACACTGTCAGGTTGGGGCCGGGACACCTCCCTGGGGAGCCTGTTCAGTGTCCAGCACCTCTGGGGGAAGAACCTTCTCCTCACGTCCACCTGACCCTCCCCTGTGTGTGCGTGCTGGAGAAGTGTACACACACTTCTGTATGGAGATGGGGGGGATTCCAGCTTTCAAACAAGCTGAGTGTGGAAAACGTAAATTGGAGCCCAGCACTACATGGGTGAGAAGCGGGTAAGGGCTTCCCACCCATCTCCACAAACACCCTCAGCTCCAGCGCTCGGTCCCTGCGTCCCCTGCGAGCCCCTTCTCAGCTCTGTGAATACCCCAGAGCCACGGACTGCGGTGCGAGGGACTGCGGTGCGAGGGACTGCGGTGCGAAGGACTGCGGTGCGAGGGACTGCGGTGCGAGGGACTGCGATGCGAAGGACTGCGGTGCGAAGGACTGCAGTGCAAGGGACTGCGGTGCGAAGGACTGCGGTGCGAGGGACTGCGATGCGAGGGACTGCGGTGCGAAGGACTGCGGTGCGAAGGACTGCGGTGCGAGGGACTGCGGTGCGAAGGACTGCGGTGCGAAGGACTGCAGTGCAAGGGACTGCGGTGCGAAGGACTGCGGTGCGAGGGACTGCGATGCGAGGGACTGCGGTGCGAAGGACTGCGGTGCGAAGGACTGCGGTGCGAGGGACTGCGATGCGAGGGACTGCGGTGCGAAGGACTGCGGTGCGAGGGACTGCGGTGCGAGGGACTGCGGTGCGAGGGACTGCGGTGCGAGGGACTGCGGTGCAAAGGACTGCGGTGCGAAGGACTGCGGTGCGAGGGACTGCGGTGCGAGGGACTGCGGTGCGAGGGACTGCGGTGCGAGGGACTGCGGTGCGAGGGACTGCGGTGCGAGGGACTGCGGTGCAAAGGACTGCGGTGCAAAGGACTGCGGTGCGAGGGACTGCGGTGCGAGGGACTGCGGTGCGAGGGACTGCGGTGCGAGGGACTGCGGTGCAAAGGACTGCGGTGCGAGGGACTGCGGTGCGAGGGACTGCAGTGCAAGGGACTGCGGTGCGAGGGACTGCGATGCGAAGGACTGCGGTGCGAAGGACTGCAGTGCAAGGGACTGCGGTGCGAAGGACTGCGGTGCGAGGGACTGCGATGCGAGGGACTGCGGTGCGAAGGACTGCGGTGCGAAGGACTGCGGTGCGAGGGACTGCGATGCGAGGGACTGCGGTGCGAAGGACTGCGGTGCGAGGGACTGCGGTGCGAGGGACTGCGGTGCGAGGGACTGCGGTGCAAAGGACTGCGGTGCGAGGGACTGCGGTGCGAGGGACTGCGGTACGAGGGACTGCGGTGCGAAGGAATGCAGTGCAATGCCAATGGAAGCGACTGGCTGCGTTTTTAAGACACTGCGGTAAATGTTTTCATATCTTGTTGTGCTTAGGTATAGGATCCCGTAAGAGGAGCAGTTCACGTATTACATTTCTGAACTAAATGAAAAGGATTTTGAGAATTTATTGAAAGCAATTTTCTAATTATTCTGTTGAGATACTGTTTAATCTTTTTTTTTTTTCATTGCCCTCTCCAAGACTAAGAACTGAAAATACATTAAGTGTTGAAAGAACTGTGAAGGATAAATGTGGAAGGGCCATTTCCCCATTAGGATTCATCCATCTGCGTGGTGCTTCTGAGCGTGACCTGGTGGAACCCTTGGGCTGCAGCCACATCTCCGTCCATGTCCCCCAGCAGCAGAGCTGCTGCCACTGCGAGCGCTGACATTTACAGAGCCTGTGTCATCCACCCATTGCTTCACATCCCTCCAGGCTTGCTCATCAGCTAATTAAAGCGCGTGGCTTCTGCACTCTTCCTTGGAGCTTCTGTTTTGCGAACACAGCTTCCCATTGGCCATGTGTTTATTCTGTCTCCAAATCTTACTTTGCAGCGTGACTGTGAATTAGTGTCTGAGTAAACCGAGTAGCAGGGACATGGAAAGCTGCTCACAGCGTGGCTCACCTCGTGGTGTGCTGCACCCTGACACCTGAAGTCAGATGGCCCACAGCTTTAGTCTTAGGCCAGGTTTTCAGTCTGCCTTTGGAAGTACTCAGCCTGTTGCTCTGCTTCCCTCTTGCAGCACAAGTAACCTCAACGCATCATTGGATTTGCACATGCCCTGCTAACAAATGTCACGCAAGACCTCTGGAGCCGAGAAAAATACAGAAATATGGAAATACAACTGTGTTGACTGACCGGCCTCCTGAAGATGGTTTAGCAAAGGCCCAGACAGCCAATTTCTAATAAGCTGGCTGTTCTGTGTGCACATTATCTCTGGCGAGGAAAAGTGTCAGCAGTTGTAATCCAAGAAAACAGCTACAGCAGGCATCGTGCTTAACACTTCTGAGGCCTACCGCATTCAAAAAAATGTAAAATGTTCCCGGACCGTAAATGTGGTGGTGTGGTAATTTGCTGATGAGTACTAGTATATTTATGTGAAGAAATAAATATATGGTTATTAGAGTGAATCTGCGAAAGATGGTAGAAAAGAAATGGAAAGGAGGGAAGAAAGGAACATCCTTTTTCAGTCAAATTCACTGGGAAGCTCAGAGCTGCACAGAACTATGTGTGACTCCCCATTTGCAAGTGCCTGGCAGTGTGATGCCCATTGCAGCAACATCCGAGTGCAGAGCTGGGAGGTGGACACGGCACAGGCGCGGCAGGAAGGGGGGTCAGGAACAACCGAAAGCGTGAAAGAAAGGGCAGGTGCAGGAGAACCTGGTGCAGGAGGCAGGATCGTGCTGGTAGTAAATATGATGAGCTTGTATTATAACCTAAGAGCTCATCAGTATTTTCAAAGCGACGGGGCCAGACTCTCCCGTGCTGTGAGAACTGCTGGAGTATATTGCGAGGCAGGTGGAGAGCACTGCTCGGGAGCAGCTTATGTATTGAGTGAAAACGGTGCAAGAAGTGAGCACGAGCAGTGTACATAGAGGATTTTTTTTATTTTTAGAAACAACCAATGCATTACATATTGTTCAGCACAGGCAAAGACACTGCTGGCCAAAATGGTCAATGGGAAGATGAACTCAGAGGCTACAGGAGCAGCTGCCTTCAGCAATCAGGTGCGAGTGCTTTCCGTGGACAGCTGCTTTTCAGTAGAAATTCTAACATTAGCGATGATGGACAATGTCATTTCTTGGGTTCACAGAAGCATTGCTGAGATTATTGACTTACTAAGCAGGAGCTGCCAGGTGGTTCATGGCAGGTTTACTGAGCCCAATGAGCAAGTAGCCAGAGATGACACAGAACATGGACGTTTCGTGTT
Source organism: Caloenas nicobarica (assembly GCF_036013445.1). Taxonomy (NCBI): domain Eukaryota; kingdom Metazoa; phylum Chordata; class Aves; order Columbiformes; family Columbidae; genus Caloenas; species Caloenas nicobarica. Next base: position 1,761,696 of record NC_088257.1, read on the forward strand.
TGGTATTTCATTCAAATAGGGTGTTTGGAATTGGAGCCTTTTTTCCAATCAGATCTGTTGACCATTTTGGATAGTGAGCTACTGACCCCATTGATAGAGCCTTCTGAACAATGCCCATGAGTAAAATTCAGTTTTGAGAAGTTCATTTTAAATTAAGAGGAGATATACCACTAAAGCACATAAAAATATAGACGACGACACTTCAAGGACAACAGCAGAAACGAACACCATCACTATAGCATCCCCATGCTGCTGGTTCCATAGCACTCTGAGACATTTCACATCGATATTTTGATGCCTTTTATGGGGACAGAGAAAAGCTTTTCTAAGATTTCTTTAAGGAATTTGATACTTGAGGTAAAACCAAGACAACCTGTTCTGCAGCCTTGATACCCAAATCCAGACAAACCCCCGCGAGCAGTTCCACAGAGTGGAGATCGTAGGACTGAAGTGGCCCCGGATGGATTTTTTCCAAACTTTCAATAATGGCCCATTTTTTTCATCCGCTGCTCTGTTTCGGTATTAACAATAGAGCTGAACTGATAACAACTTCTTTCGGAAACACAACCTTGTAAAACCAGATTGTTGCCAAACTGTTCCTAAGGATGAATCAGGAATTGGCTCAACCTATCTCGGCCTCTCTTTTCAAAGCACTTGTGTTCTTCCCATTGGCACCTGTCACCACGAACACCAACGGTTTTTTCTAACTGACAGCGTTTTCTACATCGGTGCCTACTTTCCTCTAATTAGGGCTGTTCCTGCCCAGTGTCCTTTTGAACCCCAAAGGAAAATGATGTGAAACTTTACCAGTGACAGTTTTATGCGGAAGAAGTATTTGGAGAAGTCAGACACCGTGGTGATAAAGCCGGTTGTTCTTATCATGCAAAGTTTTTTTTTTTTCCCTACTGAGCAACGTTTTTGTTTATTCAAAGCAGGATTTGTTTGTTTGTTTACAGTAAATACCTGTCACATAGCAACAGAAACATTACTAAATAATTATATTTATAATGTTAAGCTCCTGGGTCTAGAAGCTTTTAATGAAAAAACCCACACATTCCTGATAAAAAATAATAAATAACGTCGCCTTTTCTTTTTACATTAAAAATATCTGTACATGATTACACAATATAAGAAAGTACAATTTTATTTTCTAGGCTCAGGGTGGCATCTCTGGGTTAGATCTTCATCTAAGAAGGGCAGAGGCTTGCAGCCTTGATCCTGCATATTTCACACTGCGGGAAAACCATTTTCCCAAAGTCGTGAACTCTACAGCCTCGCGCACCCTTTCCATGCAAAGGTGGAAGCATCCCACAAGCAACACGGCAACATCTACATGCAGGAAGCAGCTAAAGACTGAGATCTTTGCAAACAGAGGTGCGCACGTGGTGATATTTGAAAGCCTGGAAACTTCTTGCCTCAACTGGAAGAGAACGGAAACAAATAGAAAAATAAAGATGGAAAACGTAAGTAGAAGTCTGTCTTCTTGATGTCGCTAGAAAAGCTTGTTAGGTGGTGTATTTCTCAAGGTGGCACTTAGTGATGTATTACAGACCGACTCTGGCTCTCGCCCAACCTCTGCTCTTGGTTTGGACGCCCCAGGTTTGCGCAGAGGAGGCCGGCGCTGGCTGCTGGGACGCGGTGCGGAGGGCGGCCAGCCGCCTGGCAGCGGGACCTGCCGTCAGCGCGGGACGTCTCTGCGGTCCCGCTCCAGCCTGCCAGGCACTCATACACCTGCGGGTCTGCCGCCGGTGAGCTTACCTGGCCAGGAAACACAATAAAAGCACTGACAAAGCCAGCTCTGCAGGGCAGGGCGATTCGGCAGCTCGTGCTGACCTTCCACCAGCGACCGTAATCAAAAGGCATATGCGTCCTCTTATTTGGCTAAAGCAAAAGTGCTTTTTCTCTCCTGACAGCATCCGCTCACCAGCGGGCAGCACCTCGCACAGATAAAGCAGGCATTTAGTCTCCCATCGTGTTAGGGCTTTAGCCAGAACTTGTCATCTTTAAGATCATGATGTCACAGGACAGAGGGGTGGCTCGCACACACGTGGCAGCTGGAAAGGAATAACACAAGTCCCTGCACTGGGTGGTTTGTGTCCGTGTTATTTCCTTACGTTAGCAGATATCAGCTCGCTCCCGGTAAGGCTCTGACGCAGTCGTGTAGTCCGGCTGTCCTGGCAATCCAGGGAAGTCCCCTCAGCCGTTCTGCTCCTGTACCTTCCCGCTCCCCATCGCCCTGCGCACGTGCAGCTGGACGTTCACGTGAAGTCAGCACAGGAGGCACCACGGCAATGCAGATGAAGGGGTTTTCATAAAGTCCTGCTGTCCGTGAATCCTTTGGGTATCCTAAAAGGAACCTGTTCCTTCAGCTGGGCTGTTCCTCTTCTAGGACCATGACTAGAAACAGGACTCCTGGGATTCAGGGTCGTTGTGGATGGGAAGCTTCTCATGTTCCTGATGATGCCCATTATGTAAAACAGTGTACCTAGGGGTAGAAAAACACGAAGAAAGATACGTTAGTGCTAGTTAAAAGGACAGGCTGATGTAAAATGAGTTCTTGACAACCACAAAGTACATCTTAAGACAGTACATCTGTCATACAGCAGATGTGAATCCCTACTTTGCTCTACGGCAGGAAAACAAATCTTCAGTTTGATGCAGTTAAAGCAACGCATGAAAACCAAGAACCTGTTGGTTTTCATGTACCTGAGGTGCAGCTGGTAATGAGAGGTAACCAGACCAAAGAATTAAGAAACACTGGTTATTTGTGGGTGGACTAAGCTGAAGGCACTTCAGTAACTGTCTTCAATAAGAGCATTTAAAGAATCATTTGAGACTAGCTTGGGAAGTGAATGGTGTTTAAGATGAAACCAAGACCAACATTTCAAGGCATTTCCACTTACAACAGAAAGTGCTGTCTGTCTATTGCAGAGCTGGGTTCAGTGCCAGTTCCAGTTTGTCCCATCAAACCAGTGTTCATGTTTTATGTCCTGTGGAGGTATTGTGTCATGCATATACCTTTCTGATATTTTTTCCAGGCTTTGGGCCAGAAATGGAAAAGCAGAATTCAGTTGTAAGGAAGCCCACGTTATCTCTTAACCTGTGCTCCTCTACCAGCCCGTGTCCTGCTGTCCATCTCAACAAGGCTTTCTGAACAGAACTGTTGTTTTAGTTTGCTAATGACATGCAGCTCTTCTCCCTGAGGTGCGTACAATGCCACTGAAATGTCTGGTAGATGATCTGAATATCCTACAAATGATGTATCCGCTAGTTCCAGTAGATCAGCCATGGACTCAAAATGAAAGGCAGGGTATAAACTACAGAATTTGTAGTTTTGCCTATCAGAATTTGTCCTGGTGAATGTTTCCAGAGGAATTTACCTTCTAATGTACTGGATATTGTTTTTCAACATGGTCAGGCTTGGTTGCTTAATACAGGTCACTGTATGTGCCCATGTATCCATTAAACATCCTCCCTTAGTACTCCATCACTTTAAATAATGATCATATATTTCAAAAAATGTGCTAATTCTACCAACAAGATACAGACTTGATGCAAGAAACAAGACATTTTGCATCTAGCACTGAACAGACACTCCGATTAGATGACCATGAAGCATACAAGTCGTAATGTAATTTTGATTTTTTATACCAAGTCAGACATGGCACATGGGGTGAGGCGATCCAGCAGAGCAAAATCTCTGCTACAAACGGTGATAGAGAGGAGAGCCAGGAGCCCCTCTGCTCTGTGAACAAGGCAGACAGACTTGAGAGCAACTCAGGACTTGCTCGGGAGCACAACAGACAGGCACTGAAAGAGCCAAAGAGCCAAACCTTTCCTCTTCTTCTTCTGCAGCAGTCAGAACACAGTTGTGCAAGAGCAGCAATTTAGCAGGTGATGCCGTTTGTTACAAAGACGCATTAAGCTAAAGAGAAGTCATTAAGATGTCCCAGGGTGTCCTGTGGCACTGAGTGTCTGTCTGAAGCTCAACACTTCCAGCTGTTTACCCTGTGGGGAAAGAGGACGGGTAGGAGAGGAGGAAAGAGCATCCGAACGCAGGCTGGGAAGGCAGCGCCCTGGGGTGATGGTTTGTTCTGGTGCAGGCACATCACTCCTAAACGCCTTACCGACATCTCCAGGGGGCCGCGGGAGGAGTCCTCTGCCAGCAGGCTTTTGTGTTACCAGGGTTGTTTCACATACTGCGGTTTCTTCAAATGAAAGTTCAAAGACGCCAGTAACATGGCACCAATTTAGTGTCAGCTAACGGACAGAATTACAACAGGCCTGCTTTTCTCGCACCACCGCATCTTAACTGATATGCTCTTTAAAAATACAATGAATTTTTCAGGCATCTGTATCTACGGGCAGCAAGTTTCCGAGACGAAGCGCAGCTGCAGCTGCAACTGCGTTTGGCCTCACCCGATGTGCCCCAGCTCTGCCCGCGCCGAGGAGCCAAGCGCCACGGGACTGATCGCCGACCGCAAGAAGAAAACAACATTCAGACCCCGCGTGTGTGGGCTGAACGTTTCAGGAGGAATTTATCAAGTAGGTCTGAGTAATGAATACATCTGAGGAAGCCATAATATGTGAGCAGGAAAAAATTTACAAGGTTTAAACGCATTAGGTGAATTATCTGCAGCAAATGAGTTGTTCGGCTTTCCTGCCTGTATTGAGTTCCTTTGATGGGATTTGTGGACCCTGGCATGTTAAGGTACCAAGCTCAGTTATAACCAGCATCCCCGGCTGCCCCTGCCCTCCACGCCCGGGGGGCGAGTGTCACCGTCACTTCATTGACGGCTTTACTGGGATCATAAACATCACTGCCCAGCAATAAAGCCCAATAATGGAAAAGCTTTACGACCTATAAAGGGACCCTGCTGCAGGCTATTCATATACTTGCCAAATGGTACTTTAATTGTGATGATGACCAATTTGGAGATAACTGCTTCTGCATCTCCTGCTATTTCTGACAGTCCAATGGGCTCTTCAATTAACTGGTTGGATTAGCTCTCAGCACAGTGGAGGGGAGCTCTGTGGTTTTACCCTCCATAGGCCCATGACCAGAACATGGAGCTCCAGTGTTGTTCTGGGAACTCAGCAAGAACCAGGGAGAAAACACCAAGCGATGCAGTGGCTGTTTGGCACCTTCCCACTTTCACTCCCTGCAGAGCTATCCCCAACACCAACTTGTACGATTGATTAAGGAAGCGAAGCCGAGAAGTTGCTGATCTTTGGCTTCCCCACCCATAAGGACAAACAGTCACCGCTTCCATGGAGCCAGAGGTCCCTGCTTAGTCCTCTCCTGATGAAGAAGCCCCCGGTCTCCAGCTCAGTCCCCCAGGATCACGCCTGTCTCGATGCAAAGCAGAAAGCAGCGCAATTTTGGGGCAGGGTTGCTGGCTCTGAACACAAGAGCCAACAGCATCCCTTTCCTCGGCAGAGCACGACCCGGGAGGAAACCCCCGATGGCGTGTGTGCCGCCCCTGTATCGGAGCTTGCAGCCACCCATCCAGTTTGGAGACAGTTCCCAGGGTCCTTTGGACAGCGGGGAGCGAACAGGAATTGGAAGGTGTCTGCTCCCTTTCCCAAAAATGCCTCCCACCACCCTGCACGCCTGCAGTACCCGTGTAAGGCTGCCTGCTCTGGTTACACACACCCACGTCTCTGCGCCAGCCTGGGAAGCACAGCGTGCAGTTCCGCACCTGTTTTACCCCCGAGTCACCCCCCCTGGTTTTTAACTTTGCTCTGAACACTTGTGTCCATCCTTCTTCCATGAGCTCCCCGTCCATCAGCCTGCAGGCTGCTAATCCCGGTGGCTGCTGCAAAGGGCCCCTCGCAGGTACAGAAACTCTGCAGGGTTTGGATCACATCAGTACAGATACTGCTCATGAACAACAAACCGAGCGCGCAGACAGCCCTGCCCAGCTCCAGCCGAATCGCTGACGGGCCGAAGGGCTCGTGTGGCAGCAACTCCCGCGCTGTCAAAGCCTCTGAACAAACACCGCGCTCAGTGTTGCCTCCGCAGCCTCTGTCACTTTACCCCTGGCAGGAGAAATCATTTTACCTAGAGGGTCATAATAATAGCAGAGAAAAATAACTTAAAAAATAATGAAATAAATGTCCACAACTGTCCAAGCACGGCAAAGCCTTCCAAAGCTTCCAGCTGGGCTGTCAGCAGGTTAACGGAGCCGCAGCCAACACAAACCCAGGGCGGCGCGCAGCTGGCTTGGCTCCGCTCAGTAATCCCTTCCCGATACACCTGCCTACGTTATTAATTGCTTCCATTTTTGAACGGACAGAAGGCGGTTCCTGTTGTCCTGACGTTCGCTGGAGGATCAGGTGAGGTTTTGCAGCTGCCCGGGGCTGGGTTGGGAAGGGTTTGCTTTGGGGGGGCTGGACCAGGAGCTGGGACCTCTCTGCTCCCCGCAGCCTTCGCCACCTAAATCCACTGCCCCCCTTGCCCGGAAAATGAAGGACGCGGGGTCACCAGGTAGAGGAGAGATTCTGAGCACACGCTCAGACACCAGAGCCCAGAGCTGCTGCAGACGTGGCTGTCTGGGTGCATTTACGGTACGTGCGTCCGGGCTGCCAGCAGCGCTGCCAGGACCGTCAGGTCACAGCGGGGGACACCAATGGCCACGACGTCCGGGGAAGTTTTGACACGAACTACACAAAAAGCTGATAAGCACCAAGTTTCATTCTATTTGCAAATCTTTTTCACAGCCTTTATATTTTAAATGCAGAATAGTTACTGCCCAAGTTTTCAAATACCCCCTGGTAATTCCGTTAAAATGACAAGAGAAACTTTCCATGTAAAGGCATTGCAATTTGTTGTTGTTGTTTTTTGATAAGCATCCTTTATTAATATTTTTAAATTAACTTATTTTGCCAACCACTTGCACTCCAAATGAAAGATTTCAAATTAAACCAAGCATTAAATTTCAGCAAAACCAAAACTCTGAAAAGCCTGAATCTATGAATGTTTTCCTGGCAGCAGCACATCGTAGTCCAAATTAAAGCAGAAAGCTGTGGTGCTGAGCTCTGGCTCGCTCCTTTTGAAGACAATGCATGCCCTGAAAAAATGTACACGCTAATTTAGTGTACAACTAGGAGATTTAACAGGTTGGAGTGGATTTTAAGGGAGGTCAGAGTATCTGAGAAACATGCAATTGTAGAGACTTACTTGCTAGGTCAAAAATAATCAGTTTCAAGCTAAAATCAGAGTGGTACTGAAAATGCTTTTCCCATTCTCCAAAAGTTTTCACAGTTTAAAATATTTTCCACATTTCTGATTTGGAGCAAGGCTGCAACATCTTATGAGACAGGAAAGAAAAAAAAGAAAAAAGGAAAAAAGAAAAAAAGGAAAAAAGAAAAAAGGAAAAAAGAAAAAAGGAAAAAAGAAAAAAGGAAAAAAGAAAAAAAGGAAAAAAGAAAAAAGGAAAAAAGAAAAAAAGCCAAGTTCAATTAATGTTTGAGGCCTTTTTCTGCCTTTTATCAACGTGACTGATGTAACCACTGTGTTATTGGCAATTTTGTATGAGTGAGCACTCATCTACTTGTCTCTTTCATTTTCTCCTTTTTTCCAACTGTTGACTGGAAACTTCAAATGAAACATTTCAAAATATATTTCTTCTTCCTATGCAACTAGAAACTCTCTCCAGGACCCCTGCAAACTTCTCGGTAACAGCTTTGGTACAGCCAGTTTGCATCTTGGAAGGCTGCAATGATGTTTGCAGAGGCAACCCAGAAAACACAAATATTTCTAGTTATTCTTAGTGAACACAATCAACTTCTCTACGTGTGTCCCGTTCCTCCCACCGCCGGTTCTGCTCCCTGTGGGCTCAGACAGGGTCCCGCGGCTTTGGTTCAGTAGGATGTTTGCACAAGGAGACGCGAGCGCCGGGAATTAGAACCTGCATAATGGCCAGAACTGGAGAAACAGGGACTCCTTCAGTCTCGACAAAGAACCCTTGACATGATGTCTCTGCTTTCAGCTGTTTTCTGAGCAGATCCTGAAGTCTTGGTGCGAAAACAGCGGAGCAGGAGATCTCAGAAATGAAATACTGCAAAGGAGCTGAAGTGCAAAGAATTGTTTCCAGATGCATCCTTGCAAGGTGATGAAGCTGGTAAAGTGAAGCTGGTAAAATAAGGTTTCCAAGAAGGAAAGCAAATAGGGGATGATTGCTCCCAGTGACAACACGAAGCCTCTTCTTCGCAGAAGTAAACACTTGTTGGGATTAGAGGAAGACAAAATGCTACTGTGTGTGATGTGATAAACTTTGAAGATTTACATTTTGCCTGAAAAGAGATTCACATTTTTAATGATGGAAACCACCGTTACTGAACCCAGCCCCCTAAGGGGACAGAGTGCAGGAGGAGTCTGCAACTGTAAGTGGAACTGAGCTTCTGAATTGAACAATGAATTGAAACTTTTCTTGGATTTGAAAATTGTGTTGGTCCACAATTTATCTTTCCTTGCCTTTTTTTTTTTTTTGTTTCCTGTCACAGCTGCACAACTTTTCAGTGCTTTCCCATCTGGAATATATGCCGCACCATTATTGTAGCTTCACACTCAATACAGTGCCCATTTCTCAAAGCTCCATTTCTTTCAGATGGACTTACAGGGAAAGAATAAATATCTCTCTTTAACGTCAAATTGGGATTACGGTTAACGATCACTTGGCAGACCAGAGTAGGTTATTTTAATGAACTCATCATTCTGAAATAAGCCTTCCACCATCTGTTCAGTCCCATAATTATAAATGCAAACAACATAATTCATAAGTGCACTATAAAAGAGAGGGAAAGGGAGAACAGCTCAAGCTGACTGTTTGTTAGTTATTCCAGGCAGTGATGCATCTGCTTACTTTGTTCCTGTTTCAGGAGCAGGTAAAAACCAGTCCTTTAATTCTGTATTTTATGGCAGCCACTAACCCACAGTAAATGATTGCCTGTAGGTGACAGAGATGTCGTCAAATGCAGTGTAGTTTCTGGTAGGCATCATTATTTAGCCATGTCTATGATGGAAGTGCACAGGAAAGATCCCACAGACCATCCTGAATCCCACCGACAATGCTATTTTCTCCCTGAAAAGATGCTTTTGACCTTTTGGAAAAGCGGGAAATCTTGGGAAACAGTCAGAAAATGGAGAAGAGTGTCAACATAAAATCCAAGAATCTCTGGAATTTTCTGTTTTAATTTGTGACATTTTTCATTTTGAAGGCAGCAATTTTTTTTAATCTGAAGTACACAACATGTCAAAATGGAATGTGAACAAAACATGTTGTTTCATTCCCATTTTTCTGTTAAAAAAATGAATATACATAAACCAAACTAAATGTATTTTCACTAAACACTTTAATACATCTGCATATTTAATTTTCAAAAAGTCCATGCAGAAATGTCCCTCTCTCACATTTACCGGGTTCGTAGACTCCATGAAATGAAACGTTTTCCCGTTAACTCTGTAATGCCTGGGCTGAACGACTCGGGCTCCCAGCCGCTAAGTGAACTGCCGCATCTGGCCATCAGCAGGAAATCTTTCCAGCAGGATGAGAAGAACACCCCGCCACCTGCTCAACACCGTTCCCAAATGGGAGCCAGAACTTACAAGCCCATTCTGCCTTTTTGTCGATACGTATCAAGACTGCAGGACACGTAAATCGATTTGATAATCCATGCTGAAAAACTACTGCTGTATCTAATAATGCTAGGCTGAAGAGCTCCTGTTTCTCGGTGGGCTTCTCACTTCTCCCTGGTTCTGAGATACTTGCAAGATCTCCGAGCAGTGAGGTTTAAGCTTTTTGTGTATCGTCCTTCTGCTGCGTCTGGTTGACCTGCAACCCAGAGGAGACCAGCACGTTACCCAAGGTGAGTTTGCTACAGGTAGGTCTCCCTCTGCACCTACTCGTCATCTGCTTGGGCCAACACAAGCCAACTCAGAGATAATTTCTCTTCTAAACATACGAGAAACCAACGAATATAAAAAGAGTGCGTGAACTGAGAAAACACGAGACCCGCTCCAAGAGAATTCCCTCAAATATCAGATATTCTCCTTTAACTCTGCAGAGATACCCTCGGTATTCGTTTCCCGTGCGCTGTCGAGCTCAGGGCTCCTTCCCGCGGGGGCTGGAGGGTTTCGGACGCGGCAGGGGACGGTGGGGCCGTTGTGGCCGGTTCCTGGGGGCTGGTCAGGCTGGGCGGCAGATGAACGTCTCCATCCCCTCCTCCCACGGCCGTTTCTCTTCATCGCCAGCTGACGGCCTGCAGAGCCCCTAACGATGTCATTAGCTGAGGAAAGGGCCTGGGGTAGACCATGATGTGCTAAATCGCCTGTCGGAGCCCTGGGGTGGAACGGCCGACCAGACGTGGTCGGGCTCTGTCTGTGCCCAGGACAGCACAGCAACGTGGCCAAGAAAATTCAATCCATCCTCTGCACTGAGCTTTGCAACAAGGACCTTCCTTTGCCTTCACTGGTTCTTATTCCAGTCTTGGGGAGGGATCATCTTTTACTTGTGTGTAAAACCACCCAGCCAGTGGATTTGATGTCTCAAGCAGCATGAGCAAAGATAAAATATTCCTAAATTCTTAAAATGCCCTAGCCAAGTTTGAAGTCTGTCCTAGCCTTATTTAATTTATTTTAATAAAGAGCAGCAAATATCAGTGGGCCATTCCTCCTTAGACGTGATGCAATCCTTTGGGAAAACATGGGGAAAATCCACAGAAATATAATCAAAAGTTCAATTTTCGCATTGCAGCTGAATGGTGAAAATCTGGATCTCGGGAAAACATTTGGATTGCTAAATTATTTATACAGATATGACAGCAATGTTGATTTTAAAGTCATTTGTAGTCAAATGTAAATACAAATTTGTCTCTACCTCATGACGTGTTTATTTTTTTCCACTCTTAAGCAGTTATGCTGAATATCTTAATTATCTTTAAATCAAATAATGCTGTTCAGACCTTGTGAGCTGGAAGTAAGCACTCATCATTCTTTACTAAATTTCAGTTAGAGGTTTTAAAACCAGCTGTCTCCAGCCCACGTAATCCAGCCTCCAGTACATTTTGTAAGACTTCTAATGCCTCCTCAGATTTAAAATTTGCAGACCGTTCTCCAAGTAAGTAAAAAGCTGGGGAAAAAAAACCATTACTTTCTTTGTATTTGAAAAGTGGCAGAAAACAAAGAAAGCATCCATCAATACTTCCGTTTCTCTCCGTTTGTAGGGACACGGTTTAGTGGTGGGCTTGGCAGTGTTGGGTTAATGGTCTTTTCCGACCAAAATGATTCTATGATTATATTCTATCTCCAAAGGTGGAGGTGAGCAGATAATGTCCAGTGGATATGTGACTGCACCGACACAGAGGCACTACTGCTTTAGGTTGATGTACAATAGAAAAGTTTCCTGTTTTTTTCTGGCAAAACAAGAACAAAATCCCCTTCAGTTCATTAATTTTTGTGTTTACAGTAGAAATGTATCTTTTTTTAAGGAGGATGTTTATCTCCTCTTAAAAGTGCAGGCAAATAATAAGCTGAAATATGATTTTGAAATGAAATGTCAAAACACTTCAGCACTTGTTTTCTTTTCATTTTCTCCTGCTGAAAACATTTGCTGAACTTGACCCAATCAGTTCATTTCCCTGGAACTGCAAGTGCTCATTACATCTTCCTTTTTTAAAAATGCTTTTTATTTCCAGGCTTTATTAATTAATTTGGTCTAAGAAAAATGATAAGAACCCATTCAAGCTACTTCAGCTTCAACAGCTAATCCCAGCACTCTGCCCCTTTGCTCACAAGACTCTTGTTCCATGAATGGAGGAAAATCGTATTGGCCTCTCCGGCAGAGCGCTGAACACAACCTTCCACTTGGCACAGGAAACAGATTGGATAGAGATTGATTAACAAAGATAACTAATCAGAAGCCTGGCCTGAGTCAGCCAAGGCATTTCACACAGGTCAGCAAAGCAGCAAAGGGCCGAATTCAATAAAAACAGGGCTGAAGGAACACATTTTGGATGTCATTATCCCTGGCTGCTGGCTAAATCCTTTTGCACGATGTTATAAAGTCTCATTGTTGTATTGAATAATAACCTCTTAAGATGATAATTACAAAGATCGGCTAAGCGAGCTATTTTAAGAAATTGTTGACAGAAGGTTACCAAGAGCTCAGGACACCTCTTTTCCCGGCTTCCTTAGGCTTCCGTCCTGCAGCTGCTTGACCCGAATGATGTTTTTAAGTTTCCCTATTTTCCGCTGCAGGACGTTCTGCTCAACTTCAGCAAAAGGCCTTGGACTTTGGATATTATGAACATAAATGTGACAATGACTGGTGATGAAAAACATGGGATCCACGCAGCAATCAAGGTGATGGAGTCAATCCAGAGATGCTGACTCCATCACAGATTTACAGCTTGTTAATGTTATAATAGTTGATGTTTCCACAAGAGAAACAGAAACTTGGGCACTGAAGGACAGAAACTAAGCTAAGTTTAAAATCAGCAAAGCAGCTATTTGTTTTCAATGATATAAATCTATTTGCTAATTATAAGCACCAGCATAAACAAGCAAGCAAATGACCGAGGCCATTCAATGCCCCGCTACAGAACACGGGCACTCTCCCCTTCCCACATTAACTCTGCATTTCCATTTCTCTCTCATTAATGTTAAGTTTCACACTACATTATGTGCTCTAATTACCTGAAGTTTTTGGCCTACAGTTCATGCTTGCACCATAACTAATGCAACATTCATAAAAGGCCCAAATCTGATAATTAGGAGAGTACTTGGAAGTGCCCGTTTACATTAGAAATACACAGCATCACATTAAGAGCAGCTTTAACTACCCACAGATGGGATAGCTCGTAATAGGCTTCTGGTTTTTAACTAAGGTGTTTCAATTACTGAAGAACAAGCGGGATCAATTAAGAATATTCAAATGGAAGATAATGAATGGGGTTTTTTTAATAAATGGAGATCTCCCAACTGGCATAATTAGATCTTTCATCTGCTAAGATAAAAACCACAAGCCATTCATCAAAGCTGTGGAATGAAATAGAGGCAAAACCCCTTGGAGCTGTTTCCTGGTGCAATGCAGACACCACAATTTCCAAACGTATTGCAGACCAGCAGCCTTGAGCCCCAAGACTGACTTTTGTTTGTCAGGCTTCAAATATGTGCCACAGTGTCAGAACTGCAGCTATCTGGGAAATCGGTGGCTTTTCTGCAGTGAGATATCCACTGAAAAATGGCAATTACGGTTTGTGGAAATCTTCTGGAAAAAAATCATCATTTCACGTGTCTACTTTTTGTGTGCAATAGCAGAACTTTTTTTTTCTTGGTGTCAAAACAAGGCTTTCTGCAAAGAATTATGTGGTTTATAACAAAAGCCTAGCATATGCACATTGTTAATGTCAGTCACTAATTTAAGCTCCTTTGTGAACAGCAAACTATCACAAACTCCCTCAGAGTATCTGGGGCTCCCGCATGTTCCATCCTCGTCCCATCCTGCTGCTCAGCTTTCTGTCCTTGTCCCATCCTCCGCTCAGCTTCGTGCTCGCCCGGTCCGTATCATCCCCTCCTGCCTTCTGCAGGGCCGGCTCACACGCCTGCCCATGCAATGGCCGTGGCTTCGTACCCTGGTCATTCTGGATGTCCTGACAGCGCTGTTGTGAAGCTGTACGTATCTTAAGGCGCCTAATGGTAAGAGCTGAAAATTGCATTTTCTGGTAATGGAAAAACGATGCAAAAATTAAACAACAAAAAACAGTATTGAAGAGAAGCTGCCAAATTAATGTATACTGTGATTAAGTTATAAAAGACATGCCCATCATTAACCAATTGGCATGAGATAAATGCTTTCTGACCACCTGCAAAAGTCAGATATTTTTCAAGTTTTAGATCCTTCTGCACGACAGGAGGGAGTCAGAAGATTGAGTGATACATTGTTCAGAAGCAGAGTGCTTAGTTTATATTTAACTAATAATTAATAGATGTATTGTAAATAAGAAACTAAACAATTATAACTAACATCATCAATTATTTCTTGGTATAGATGTATTGTATGTCCAAATTTCCAAAAATTGTAATGCATATGTAATAATTATTTGAATGTAAGCAATGCAAGAGCATCCAGTGTTTGGAGCACTGATGGTGGATGATCCCCAGTGTTTCCCAGCGCTGCTAAAATAAAGAATGTCGCTTAACAGTACAATTGGCTCTGCTGTTAAGTTTATTCCTCCGTTTCAGTATGAAGATCAAAATGAATAATAAAGATCCTTGTTGGTGCCTTTAACATCTCAACTAGTATCTGCTGTGTTCCGGGTTAAGTTGCAGTAAGTCTTACTAACTTAAGGTGCAGTTTCTTTGGCTACGGTAGGTGCTGCCTTTTCTCAGCTTTCCATCCTGCTCCCAGCGCAGGACGGCTCAGAGAGCAAACGCCGTGTTTCACCATGCTGAGCTACCACTCTTCCCTACTTCTTCCTCAAGGTTTTTCAATTAATATTTCTATGATATTCATTAGCTGGCACATTCCTGACTTTAGACTGCTTCTCTGTCACAGCCCACGGGGTCTGAATTGGTAAAACTTTATACATCATATTATGAAAAAATATTAACATGGTGAACTTCTGAGCCGTGCTCATAACTAGTCTTATTTTGTAAGCATTTTATTAGGATTAAATGTCATACCACAGATGGTGACATTGGAAGTGGGTGCTTTATTTGAGCAAAATCTCCCTATTCTCCTCCGTTCAGCCTTGGGTTGGTAACTGCCCAGAGCATTTTCCCGCAGTGCCGAAGGGCAGCAGCGGACCCTCCCTGCTCCCCGTCCTGCTCCGTCCTCCTATATACGCCCCACTTGCAAACATTAATTCCCTGCATCACTTTCAGAGACAGTTGCTCCTCGTTTTTAGCTTGGTTAAAACCGATACCAAAATAAGCCAATAAGTACATATTGCTTGGTGGCTGTGTTTTCATTCCCCTGTTGTTCTTCAGGAAGGATGATGCTTCGTTTGCTCATCTGCCTTCCCTGCCAAGAGCTATTTCACAGCCAGGTTAGATCGTCTTCAGGAGCGTGCTGGGGAGGACAGGAGGTGCCTTTGACAGCTTCTTCATTTCAATATGATTCAGAGGTTGCTCAGTCCTCATTTTCTGTTCACTACATCCCCGAACATCCTGTGACGATTGCCTGTTATCTGACTTCAGCCTTTCCAATCTCAACAGGAGTAGTTCCTGGACATCTGCTACTGAGAACCTCATAGGAGTGACGCCAGCTACTGCTCCCTCCAGGCCCAGGGACCCTCTGAACTTGTGTGTGCAAGAAGGACCTGAGGAAAAAACGTTCTCATCTGAGCATCATAGCAAGCAGAACCTCATCTCTTCTGGAGATGTCCAAAAGAAAAACATCAAGCTCAGCCTGAACATTTGAGCACACAATGGCCAAAGACGCCTCTCCAAGTGTCAGGAGAGGCAAAAATCTGAAGAGGAAAGAGTATTGATGCAAACAGTTTCTAGCTTTCGGGAGGGTGAGGGGAATCCAAGAACTAGGGAGCATAATCAAAGCAGATATTTATCCTCTGATGGGTTTCATAAAGTAAAAAGAGCCCTAGGCAATCCCTTTTGAGATCCTCTGTTGCCCAAATGCCTTGTAGATTGGAACATGACACTTAAGAGCTGTACTGATCGATGTACTGATTTTGATCATAGGAGGAGGTAACTAGTGCAATCAAAATATCCGGCAGTCAGCTGTGAGAAACACACACAGTAATCGCTGATAAAATCATATTCCTTCCCCTGCTGACACAATTAAGTTTTCAGGTTTTTTGCAGAAATATAAGGTGGAGAAATTAAGTTTCACGTGAAACTAGTAATTTATTCTACTTGATGTAAAGTGAAACGCTGGCAGAAAACAATCCAAAAATATTTTATGAATACTGAGTCTTTGGACTGACTCAGCCAAGTTTGAGTCCTTTGAGCATATGTGATGCTCTGAAGTTTTTTTGGAATGGGCCTGTGGAATACGTATTTTCACTGGCATTCAAGTCACAGATCATAGTTACACCTGCAAATGACAGAGCACACTCACAACAGTATGTGGTACCTAAATCTGAATGCAAACTGTCAAGGCAGATCAGAGATATACTTGTCATTGGTGCCGTGGCAATAGACATTGTATGTTATAAATATCATACAGATTCAGAATCAAGAGACCGATTTGCTTCAGATGGGACAGATAAGCCCAAAGTCACTAAATGTTGTAACTGGCAAATTGTGTTCTACAAGACCAGCTTTTCCGAAGTCTCAGCAGCTCCTGGCACAGTGACACCCGCTCTCCGCTGCAGAAGTAGCTCAGAAAGCACAAGAGCCCAAGCGGAGGCACCGGGAAGAAGAGCGCATGTCCCAGCAAGTGCAAAATCGCCCTTCGATCCACAAACGAAACTTCCGTCTACATGACAATTGCTAGATTACTTAAGGAATTTCTTCCTAGTCTATCCAGCACAAGAAATACCAGTTTCTTATTTAAACAAAGAATGTCTAAAACGTAAACCCCAAAACAGACATTAATTAAGCAAAACCCCATCTGTGTTTATCCCTGGTTTAGGGCCTTCAGCCTGAGCCAATGAGGTTGTATTGATCAGGTTTGCTTCCACCCATGGACCTGATGGCCAGAGCACCACAGCCCTGTGCCGTACAGTAATTCTGATGTATCACTGAACCCGCCGTACTGCAGCTTTTCTGAGCCCTGGCATAAGCCGGTGGGATGTCACCCTCTGATCTCTTTGTGCTTGTAACTGAGCGTGCAAAACCACGGTGCTGTTAACACCGCGCTACTTGATTTCTTTTAGTCCTCCTGCAGATGTGAGTTCCTTCAGGGCTCACAAACCCAGCAGCCCCTACCTGCCCACTGCTTAATATATTGCCTTCAAATTTAAAGTGCAGAAGCAAACAAATAAGTCCAAACTTCTGAAGGTTGTGATACCCCCTTCCTTGGTTGCTTCTGGACCTCGATATTTTCTGCTTCAGAGGAGATGACATAGTCTATAAATCTCTGCCTTAGCCTCTGCTTTGGTAAATAAATGTTGCTCAGATTTATGTTAGCTCCCATTCTTGAGGAAAAGCAAAGCAATGACGCACGTAGCAAATGGAACAGAAAACTGCATGTTAGCCAGCAGGTTTCAAATGCGACTGGCTTCAGTTTTGGCTCAACTACAACAATAAACCATTAATAAACAAAATTTTGTACCTACAATGCTTTGTATTACACTGAGGCCATTTAAGATGCACTTTGCCTAATAATTTAGCAAAAAATCACACCCCTGCATGACTGGCATGATACTTGTTATATGTATAAAATGTAACAAAGTTTTGGCCCCTTTTTACGTAGACTCATCTATGTTTCTATAAAAATGCAAAAGCGTATTAGCCCTTATCAGAAAAATAACGAGAGGTGTGCTGGACTCTGCAGACATTTGTTCTTTATTATTTTATCAGTGCTCATCTTAAATCCTTTGCTTGCACTTCTGTTGCTTCTTAGAATAGCCTGACAGGAGTAATTATTTTTAAAAGTGAAATGATTTGTTGTGGATCAGAGTCAAAGCATGTGGTTTTCACACACTGAGCATCTAAGCCCTTTACTTGTGCTTGTAATCACTTGTTTTTTGTAAGTGAGCAAATACAAATATTTACCTTCGGGAGTCTTAAACCGTGGCACTGTTTTCCATCCAGAATTGTGCTATCTAAAAACAAATACCTGAGAGCAGTATTATTTGGGGAGGACACCGTCACACCCTCGGCTAACGAGCACATTGGACAAGGGTGATTTCAATCATAGCAATGAAATTCAGTTTCCAAACATCCCCTGTGATGTTGAGAACATCAGCACTGAGCTCCTGGCTAAATGTCCCTGTTTTGAAGCTCGATTTGACCCTGAGAGCTCTGAGCTTCTTATAAGGTAGAATGGGATAGGATAGGATAATTTTGAGTTGGAAGGGAAAAATATTCTATTGTATCAGACCCTGAGGAGCTGACTGCTGTGTCTCCCTTAGGATTCACCAGTATGGAAAGCCAGAGAACGGAAGGACTTAGGAAGCTGAAGACACTGCCCTGAGGTGGCCACTGCCCCTTCCAATGTGACAAAGAACCCAACCTCGACTTTCTCATGTTCTCTGGAAGCCACGGAGCAACCAGCCCCAGGTGCCTCGGTAAGTACCTGCATGGTCATGGGAAGGGTTAGAAGGAGCCACGCGATCGCAACCCTCACCGTTTTCAGTGCGCAATCATATGAATTATGTCGGAGAAACGCAATATTTTTAGCATCAGACACCCTAAAATGACAAGCAATTTTCTGGATCACGAAGGTTGTTCATTTAACAACCAGCTAATCTCCTTATTGACCCCCAGACTATTTGCTGGTGCGGACCCACCGAATGGGTTCACACACCACAGTCTGCATCCTGAGCTGCTTGCAGCCAAATCTCAGTGTTTTCCCTAATACTGTAGCGCAGGAGTCTAGAATGGGTTACCTGAAAAATAAGCCTTATTTAGCAAGTGGGGATGACAATTACACTGTTCCCGTCTTCCTAATGCAATCAGGAAATTACTTTCAAAAAGGACCACAAGATCTGGTGGCTCCAGATAGACTTGTCACCTCATATACCATCCAAAAAGCAATTTAGTTACCAACATGGAAGTAATTTCAGCCGACTATACTGGTGCAAAGAGTGTTTTTCTTGCTGAGCTTTACAGCTTTTGAGTGATTGAAAAGCACTGAGCAAGATCTCACGGTGATTAATAACAGTCTGAAAAACAAGGTTTCAGCTACAAAACTTGGTAATATACAGCCAGTTAACTTCTGTGGGAATTCCCAAGCTGGCTGTGAATGTGCCATAAGGACGATGTGGTATGGAGACCTCAGACTGTTTAGGCAGATGCATGGCTCAAGGAAACAACTATTTAAAAAAAAAATAAGGCTGTCATGGCTGAGAAATAAAATATGGAGGGAGGCTATCTATTGAGATAATCTATTATATAGGCATTAGGTTTGCAAAATCAGAAGATGAGGGAAAAAAAAATGTATCAGGAGACCCAAGAACAGCTGCGGATTCCTGCCTGGGACATGGGCATGCCCTGAACACACCAATGGCACGGGAACATCGCAGCTGAGGCACAAAAGGTGTGCTGCTGTAATAGGTCAAATGGGATTTCTGGGCAGGGATTCCCCAGTTCTTGTTTAAAAAAAAAAAAAAAAAAAAAAAAAGCTAGCTTGCTTTTTCCCTTTTTTTTTTTATTATTATTATTTTTAGGTTGACCCAGAACAACTAAGCTTTCTTTTTATGGGAGAGACAACTTAGAATTTCTCTCCTGAAGTAAGAACTGATGACACTGATTACTGGAATTATCCTTTCGTTCTGAATAAGCTAAGAAATGCTAATTTCTCCCGACCATTTCATACAGCTGCTGTGCCTGGCGTGTGCTAATTCTGTTACACAGATAAGATGTGTTGCGATCAGAGAACTTAAGAACACATAATCTAGCTGTAAAGGCAATCTCGTGTGTATCTTGGCAGGGCTTTATCTGTGCTACCAAGCCTCCAGCTGCCAAGGTCTTCCCCCCTGGTTAACGGGCAAGCCGGTGTTTAGCCAAAAAAAAAATGGGTGCGTTCCAGGAGCTAAGCACAACCTCCTCAAATAAACGTGGTCGGTGAGGCCGCCACTGCCGTGTTGCTGAACACCATGTTCCCGGCGCGTGCCCTCCCGAGTTCAGATGTCACAGCCGCTTGTCCAGCCACTTCTGGATCGCTCGGTTTCATCTTCTCCAGCTGTAAGTCATGTCGCTTAATTAAGCTGAATTAAGTGTTGCGGGCATCTCTTGAGCTCAGTTATCTCTTCATTTAATTACAATAATGCACCATATAATGTTTGCTGTTTGATGGGATGTTTTGCACAATAGTTTAATCCAGTAACTGAAAGAATTAATCAGTTCTTAGAATATGTCTCTAAATGGGTGGCCAAGTAAACTGCATGTTTGTCACAAATGCCTGGGCTTGTTAGTCATCGTAATCTGCTGCTGATATTATATGCACAGAATCAGAAACACATCACCCAGTGCCATGGCTCTCAGATCTCCATAGGCTTTTCTACAGTAGGAATCGGACTAATATTAAACAGAGATATCTGGTGTTTCTCAGCTGAAAGGCTTGGCCACAGCCCAGGAGAGTTTACAGTTTTGGTCTTGTTCCACAAATATTTAGTCCCTGTGTATATTTATGCCTCTGGAGAAGAGGAGACTGAGAGGAGACCCCATGGCAGCTCCAGCTTCCGAGGGGGAGCAGGAGGGGCAGGGCTGAGCTCTTTCAATGCAGAACCCCAGGGGATGGCAGGGAGATGTGCCGGGGAGGGTCAGGTGGACGTGAGGAGAAGGTTCTTCCCCCAGAGGTGCTGGACACTGAACAGGCTCCCCAGGGAGGTGTCCCGGCCCCAACCTGACAGTGTTCAAGAAGAGACTGGACACCGTCCTCAGACACACGGGGTGACCTGTGGGGTGTCCTGTGCAGGGACAGCAGTTGGACTCGATGGTCCTTGTGGGTCCCTTCCAGCTCGGGACATTCTGTGATTCTAAGTCTTGCAGCAAGGACAGAGCCGAGCAAAGGCAGGGACGGTCCTGAGCAGACGGCGGCCCCCGGGCAGCGCGGGGCTCGGCTCTGCTCTGCTCTCAGCATCGCTTGTGGCACCCTTTGCCATCCTGCTCTTCTCGCTTTGCTGCACACAGCTGTTACTCCTCCAGCAACACAACCAGAGGCGAGCACAAACCCCTGATGATTGATTAAGAGAGGTGCTTTCTCTCCGCCCACCCGTATACACTCAATCAAATACACTTTACCATAAAAGTACAATACTTGTTAAAGAAAAAATACGCAGAGCCTGACTGCTTTGCTATCAAAATTTCCATGAACTTTCTGCTTCTTCTTGAACTGAACGGAGACGTTCAGCTGCATCAGCAATCACTCCACGTGCAGGACACTTGTTTTTTGCTGGTTAGGAGACTGATGAGAACGTGATGATCCTTGGAGACTGAAAAATAAGTACTGAGGGGGAATTAATTCCAGCATGAAGCTTTCGTTCATACTTCAGGAATCGGTTCCATCCAAATGGAGAGAAAAATCCAGCTGGCCCAAAGCCCTTACAAGCTTAGATGCTGGTTTTCCGGTACATATGGCAGTACCATTCAAAGAGCTATGACAATGAGACTGTTTATAGCTCTGGAAATGGCGCTGCCATCTGCACCACGGTGCAGCGGCTCATCCCCAGGACGTGACTCCGCGGCAGGACCCGTCCCGTGCCCTGCTCTTCATCGTGCTCGAGTGTCCTGTTAAAACACAGCGCGACTCCCGGGTCGTTGGTTGCAATAAATGAGAATGGAGGCACGATTTTTCGGTTGAGGAAATCCCTGCCATCTTACAGAAAAGCACCCTTGGTGTTCCTGTTGTTGTCTGGAGGAGAGGACCAGGAGCTGCCAGGCACAGGGTCTGCTGCTGCCGGGGCTGCAGCTCTGCCCTGCAAATGCTGAGGGGGCAGCTGCAGCAGTGCCAGTGGAATACAGGGACACGGGCACGTGTGCACACACACACGTGCCAATTTCCTCTTCCACCCCGTAGTTTAATAGGAAAAAAGAGAAAGCCTTCCTCTCTTTCCTGAGTCCCCCCATAAACTGGTGTATTTTCTTTCCTTCACTTTTGATTAAAGTCAGGAGGTTGCAATGGACATGTACTGCACTCCCCGCCCGGGCTAATTAGCGAATGCTGGACAATGCTGGACGTTAATTTGTGTTGGAGAACAAGCATATGGCATTTGCAGGGCATGATGTTCACACTGCACCTACGGAGTAAATTGCCAGATAATCTTGCAGTTAATCCCGGTGTGTTGCTTGCAATGAAGTGTTGATCGTTATTATCGCCCTTTCCAGCTGGAAGCCAGTTCTAGGCTGGGTATTTTCAATTGCCCTTTGAGAGCAGTTTTCAAACCGGAAAGATTTATGCTTTGGAAAATTGTGCAGCCCTTCATTTGCGTTGCTGAAACATCTTTCCAAGACAACTGTTGTATGACTACAGCTGTAACTCCCACCAGAGATTATCCTTATCACACTAATGCATCGTTAAAGTAGGAAGACAAAAAGGAGTTTTTCTTTCTCCTTGGCAGTGACATCCTACCTGCAGTCTCCAAGGATGATTGTGGGGAAAGGTTTGTGTTACAGGCTGAAAATACTTTTTCTGATGTCTGAAGCATTTGAATCAGCTGTCTTCCCACAACACGCACTGACAGCTTTCCTCTCGGTGCTTTCAAGCCTCAAAACACCCCAGCAGGATCTCAGATTAGCCTCACTGAGAACCCCATCAATAACAACCAAGGGACATAAACAAGGACAAAAAGAGCAGCAGAAGAACACGAGGCAGTTTTATCACCCCGGGTCTGTCTCTAGCCCGTGTTCAATTTGCCCAGAGCTGATGTGGGGTGACAGTGGCTCACGGGGTTGGCCAGAAGGTCTGGCAGAGCTGCTGGTGCCGGGGCTGTGAGAAGGGAAGCAAAGGTTGGGACAAACTTCTGGGTGTTGACTTTGGCTGCCGGGCCGGCTGGGCGGACGCGACAGCCGGGAGGACCCTGCTGGCCGCGCGCGTTCCATGGGCAGCCGTGCCTGCCCTCCCGAAGCTGCGCGTCCTCCCCACACAGAGCACCAAACCACGTACAATTTTTGCCTTCAGTTCATCAATTCAGGATGGCATCACCAGTGACTCAGGTTTTCAGAGCGAGGTTAATGAAAAGACTAAAATAGCATCTAGGGAGTTCATTTATCTTATAGAAACATAAACAACTTCATTTTCTATCATAGCATAAAATAAAGGGCTCTAAATGACAACACTATTGCAGAGAAAACATCTGCATAGGTTTGAGCATGGATTTTCTAAGTGACAATTTTATTTTAAAGACTTCGCAATACTTTGAATTTACTTGGCCCATGAAGGGAATATATTTAAGCAAGGCACTGTATTGTTTTATGAAATCATTGTTCAGAAGCATCGTCAATCCTCTTTTTTGACTAAATTTTTTTGGGTTATGGATCTACTCTTTAGCATTTCAGGAAATGTATGCATTTCAAAACTTGGTCAAGAATTCTTTAAGGGACCAAGAGTGCGGGAGTATGTTTGTGTTGCTCTGCCTCTGTAGGTAATCGCCAAAGCTCAGCAACGGCTTAATCGATCTGCTGGAAAACTTCTCCCTTTGACCATACCCATGGAGATCCATTTGGGGACCCCATAAAGTGCAGCTTCAAGGCCAAAGGAGCCAGCAAGTTCTTTTTAACAGTGATTACTTGTACCAAACATGTTGTAGCGCGGGTTCATTCTTCCCCGATCTCCAGCTCTCTGCTCTGATTCACAAAGTGAACCTCTCATTATCTTTCACCGGTGACACCGCGGCAGAGTCACCCACCTCCTTAACAAAAGAAATGGCGCAATCCACATTAAACAGGGAAGCAGCCTCAACCAAAGCGCTGTTCTTAACTAACTCCATCATTGCAGCCTGCCAGGGCTTCTCATTTTATCACAAGACCATGTTTTGGAACAGCTAAATCCACTTCCAAATGAATCACGCAGTTCAGAGATTGCCCTGGCAGCCTGCATGTTGGTTTTTTTTTCCAGACCCTAATCAAAGCAGTGGTGACTTTAAAGACTGTGATAATTAAGGACTGGTTTTATCACTGTCTAATTGTGAACTACAGCTCTGCGCTTGTCACAACTGGGGCAGCAGGAGCGCATCCGTGAAGGAGCCCGCCAGGCCACGGGCTCAGGTCCCCAGCGGCTGTAAGAGCCCACGGGCCGGGCTGATTTACACAAGCGTGAACTGGCTTGTGCCAGCGGCATTTTGCTTTTTGCTCCTTGTTGCTTTCCAAAACCGAGCTACTTTCGCTATTGTCCTGACCTCTAGAGAGGTATTTTCACTTCAACCAGGAAAGTGTAGAATCCTACCAGACCAGACTGGTAAGGTTTTAACTATTTTGCATAGATACAATTGACTATATGAGGGAAAAATCAAGATTTTCCTCTCTGTGACGAGCAGAGCAAGTGGAGAGGTGTTGAAGTGTTGGTGGGTCAGTGGATTCGGCAGCACCTCAGCGAGCTCGGACGGTTCCAGGCAGAGTTAATTATTCCACCATAAAGCAGAAGGAGCAGCACACAGAGCAGGAGACTGTAGATCACCTTTGCTTGCTCTCTTCAGTTGAGCTTTCTGGAAGAACTGCAACCAAGACTGATGACAACTAAGTGCCTGAGATGCCAGGCGATGGTTGTGTAGGGATAAGGGCACGTGGCCGTGTGATGGGAAATGACAGTGGAGAAATTGCCAGAGGGAGCAAAGCTGACGCGAAGACTGACTTGAGGACATTTCACAAACACTTGACACAGAAAACTGAAGGAATAAGAGACACATTAGACATCTCTGTCTGAAATTTACACCTTTAAACTCTGTGCTTGACCCCCATCTAATTACGAGTGCCCAACAAAGTCCCTTAGACACCTAAATGCGAAGAACCCAGAGAAGCTATGAACGTCCCTCATGCAAAAGCTGCACAAGCCTCCCGACCTCAGTCTGACAGTCTCAGCTTTCCAGCCCCATCCCATCAGCTCTGACAGGCTGGAGCCGCTGACAGTTTAGTGAGCAGAAAGGGATTTGAAGATGAGCCTTCAGGTCTCTGTGCCAGGGAGAGTCGACCTTGTTTCTTCCCCATCCTACAGTGACCCACCACCTCCAGACCAGTAACTGCTTTCGGGTAAAGGTTTGTGTTTGTGTTATTCCATTCTGCACAATTATTTAAATATACACGTGGTGCAGGATGGCTTTTTAATTTCTGCGGCTAATGCCTCTCTTTAAGAGAAGGAAGAGGAGGTGAGCACCATCTCCTAAGCAAACACAATACCAAGTAGCACATCAGCAACTGAGAAGAACCTGGACGATCTGCTCTCTGCATCTCATACCAAAAAGCATCACAAAGGGCTCTCACGATCAGAGCGAGGTGCTTCTTCCACCCCAGCTCGCTCTTGCCGCTCTGTGGGCCAGGACAACTCCTGTCCCACCCATGTAGGAGCCCAGGGGCCTTCCAGAAGGTGACAGAACGTGGTGAAAGGATCTGCTGGCTTGAGACGGCACCTGCACTCTGCGCGTGCTTATTAACAGACACATAAAAATGAGCTGAAGAAGACAGCCAGCTGGTCCTAGGCAGTGTCTTAGATAAATGAGTAAAATGAAAAACTATAATCCTCAGTGAGGGAGCTCATAGGCAACGGAGCTCTCCCTGACCTGAGATGCTGCTGGTTTATGGTGTCCTTCAACGCCTCAAAGTAGCGCCCTTGTCGTAGCTGAACTGTAGCTGTACACTGAACTGTGTACAGAGCCTGGCCAGGGGAGGGTCAGCCAGGCAGGGAGACGGGTAGGGCAGCAGCAAGCCTAACGAGCCTCATTAGCACCTAGAGCCTTGGTGGGGACGAGGAAATAAAAGAGCAAGGGTGGGAGAGCAGCACTTCTGGGTGCTGGAGTGGGTGCAGTGATTGAAGGAGCTTTGTTAGTGCTTTGTTATCCCAAGGAGCGTTGGAAAGGTGAGGCAAAGAGATTATAAAAGGTAGCGATGAGAGGCAGTGAGCGCTGTGCTGATCTTGTTCTCACTGGCTGTTATTTCAGCTGAGGAAATCTTTGTGGGTTGGGAGTTCTGGGGTTTGTACCTGGGCTCTTCCAAGCGCTTCCCTTTGTCCTTCCTCTCTCCCACGTGAAACGTGGTGCTCCCTCTCCTCCGGGCCTGTCTGGCTGTACATGGGGGCTCTGCGGCTGGGAAAGGATCCGAACGTTGCTGAAAACCAGAGCTGCTTGTTGTGGCCTCCGAGGGGCAGGAACTGAGTCCACCAGGGATGAAATGCTGTGGGGTGATGCTGGTGGTCGTTGCTGGCAGACTGCTCTCCTGCCCTGAACACTGCAGAGAGCTCTTCTTCATGGGTGATTTGTACCTGCATGCGTATGCAGGGGGTAATCCGGCCATCTCTGAAACACCCCAGAGTCTCCTCCTAATCCTCCAAGTTTCAGTGATGGTCGGGAACCGGGGGATGCTGAAGCTACTGAGGTTTTTCTTCACTTCTAGTGATGTGTTCTCTGAGAAGTGCTCAGCGTTCCCTTCCTCTTCAGCCAGGGATGCTGTCTCTGTGCCCGATGTTCCTACTTTCCATTGTCTACTTTATATTAGCAGCTAATTCAGCTTCCACTGGCTGCTTTCAAAAAGGCATTTTGGCAACCCCTTGTTGCTGAGGAATGTCTTTAATTTCTAGCAGCTTTTTAAGGGGTGGTGCTGGTTTCCCATCAGCGGTTGGGATTTCTGCAGTGCAAAACTTCGAAAGCAGGTTGAGCACCGATACCCAGAGCAGATTGCAGCTGATCACAGCTCTGACTCCACGTATGCTGCGTCCTACCCAGGGGACCTGGCTACGGAACATTGCAGATGGTGGAAACAGGAACCGCATTCTCCCCTTTGAACTCTGCTGTCTCAAAGCGACTGTTGAAATCTGCTGCCTCTCTTCACTATCTGAGTGTCCTAATGAGGGATAAACAAAAGCATTGAAGGGAAAAAGGAGAGAAACCCCCTGCCTGCCATGAATCTGCTGGGGCGACTGGAGGTTTTGTGGGTGCCGAGAGGTGCAATCTCGCTGGGGTCTGTGGCCCCATCGGCTGGATGCAGAGGGCACGGTCCGGAGAGCGGGCGGAGGGGTCAGTAATGCTGATCGTGTTTGTACATCTGAAAGGCCAGGTGTACGCTGCCTCCTGATGGAAGGCGCAAAACGCTGGTCAAATATCAGCTCTTGTGTCTTATCATCCCAGTTTCAAGGTAAGGAGACTGCCATCATGACCACCAGGATTTTCTCGGTCTCAAAATGAGTTCTCCTTTCTCTACCCTCTTTCCAGAAACATCTTGAGCAGGAAGAAAACTTCATGCTTCTTCCCTTTTCTTTTTTAATTTTCAGCTAGTTGGAGCTGCGTGCCTGGAAGTGCCTGGCCCTGGTGCGTTCCCGTGGTGCTTGTCCCACTGGGGCAGGAACCCAGCTGGAACCCTCCGCTCCAGCCGAGGGGAGAGGACACCCCAGAGCGGAGGAGGTTTCACCGACTTAAGAAAGGTACTGGAATTAGTGGAGTTCTCCACTCATGTCTGTATCTAAACTCTAGGAATTATTGTAAGTCCTGTATGCTCTATGGGTCAGGCTTGGGCCAGCCAAGGGCCACAGAAAGCTCTTCTATGATACATGATGATGTGTGGCTGCAATGTGACATTAACCCCAGGTTGTTACTGTCCTCTGCATCTTGCCCTACTCTTCTGTGGTACCTACTGGTGAGACTTTGCACTATTGCAACACAGTCCCCTGAGTGAGAACAACCATCAGCAGCATCCTGCAGCCAGGAGCTGCGGTGAAGCAGCCCCATTCAGCTGGGGTTTCCGCCTCTCCCCCACAAATCTTAAGCTAGACATTAAACAAGGCTTTAAAATGTGTTACGATAAATACCGAACAGACACGCACACGCAAAGCTGCAGTAATAAAAGAAAGGACTTACAGAGCATGTTCATGGTTAGACAGGAGCTGGTCTGCTGCAGAGGAGCAGGAGGAGCTTGGAGACAGAGGAACAGCCACTTTTAGTGCAGAAAGGAGGAAAGACAGACACAGTGAGGGAGTGAGGAGAGAAAGGAAAAAACACAGAGACAGTTAATAGGAAAATGCTTCCCAGCTAGCCTGACATTAAACACCAAGAAATTATATTTCAATAATGCCAAAGTTAGAGCTATATCCCCAAATCTCCCACCAAAGGGGAAGCTTATTTTTACAGTAGTGGTGGTAACCGGGTTAAAACTGTACAAGCCATAAGGTGGGGTCCTTTTTTTCATAAACCGTTTTGGTAATCCTTCAGCTTTTCAAAATTATCTTTTCTTCTGGCTCGCTGATATGATTTTAGGCAGGAATGTTCTTCTAAGCCGATTTTGCAAAAGCTCTTCAGTATTGCTCTAGGAGGGGATTTGGTAGCTAAATTGTCTTCCTTCTCCTAATTTCCCAAGCAACACCAGTCCATTTGGTCTGATTGAAGAGCCTCTTTTGAAGAAACCACCCATATCTCTTAGACAAAAGTCTAGGGCGTAGCAACTAAGTCACTTAATTTCTACCCATGACAACTTGATATGTTCACTGCCAAGAAATGTGATTTACGGGGCAATGCAGACCTGCTATAGATCCCTGGCTGGTGATCCTCGAGCCTTTTGACACCTCTAGTGTGTTGGAAATGTCAGTGTGCTTTTCTTAAGTACAGGTGCAGGAGTAATTATCGAGCTCCTTCATTTTGTCAGATCGCAGTACAGGAATACAGCGGTTACTATTTAATTTTTAGCGACGTTCTAACTACACCTGGCTGCTCGCCAGCACCCTGTGCTAACTTTACAAATACCCTGCTGTTGGTGCTGAGCGAGGTACTGCTGGTCTCCCACCAGCGCTCTAAGTGTAATGGAGAATCGCCGGTGCCTCTTAATGCAATTATCAGCTGTACCTCCTGTTCCCAGTCTAGCATTTTGCTTCCGACCAGTCAAAAAGAGCCTGATAAAGTGTGAATGGAGAAGAAAAATGTCCTGTATAAACGGCAGCAGATCTTCTTAGACCTTTCCATAAATGGTGGTTTCCTTGGATTTTATTTTTTTCCTCCCCATTGGCAAGGTGCTTGGAGATTTACAGGCAGCCCTTGGTCCTTGTCGTAGATTTTGATGTCGCTGTTCTCTTCACCTGGGCTGTCCTGGGGATAAAAACCACACTATTGCCTGTGTGTGGCACAGGACCTTGCTAAACGTTTCACCCTTGGGGAGGGGAGGAATTTAACCTTTAATTCCTTAAGATATAAGAAAAGCCATGCTGCAGTTGATAATTTTCTCTGTTGAACACTGTTAGAAATTTGTGCCCTATTTTCAGAACAAATGTTCTGGTTTCGGTTTTCAGCCACAGGACCCCCTCTTGTGCGTGCAAAGCAGCCGCGCGGACGGGGCCGGAGGCTCGGGGAGCGGCGCAGCCCCTGCTGCTCGGCCATTCATCGTGCTGACAGCAAGACGCCCAAGGTAAGCACACATCATTTCACAGCCGCGTCTTCCAAGGCAAACCCACGCATAAGGGAAGGAGATTATTTTTTTTAAGGAAACTAATTTAGCCTATAGCTTATTTTAAAGGATTGCTATGGGCTTGTTTTAAAACTTATTAAGAACAAAGAGTCTTTCAAAAACTGGTAAAGAAACGCTGCCTAACTAAAGTGCATCATTCTCCTAAGTTCTTTGAGCTGTTTTTTTATGGACTCCTCTCTTGCATCCTTTTGTTTGTTTGTTTGTTTTGCTCCTGTGTAAGCGCAGAAGCTGCACGGGGCTGTGTGTACGTGTGTAACACTGGAGCCCAGGGATGCTGAGGTGCATCTCCTGGCTGGGGAGGTGGACGTGATGCTCTTGCCGAACAAACGTTCCCATTGCCCGCACTGACAGCGCTGGGTGCTGGGCTGTCGACGGTATGAAGCTGAGCTCTTTGAAGATCTCCTGGTAAAGCTTATTGAAGTGTCACTGGTAATTGCTTTCTTGCCTACGAAGTAGTTGCTTTGTGCAGTTCTTGTATTGTATCAAAGTGTTAAAAAGTGTTTTCATTGCTAATAAATACTAACTACAGTGCTATGAAAATGTGTCAGAAAAACGCGATGGGGCATGAATCTCACTGAATAAATTATATGTGCTTTTAATATATTAATGTAAATTGTTACTGTTTCTGTGCACCACCAGCAGCTTACAATGATAAGTGTACTCATACATAACATTGATGTAAGATACTACTGGCTTCCTGATTTTTGTTTTCTTTGAGGCAAGTACTCGAGTTTGCCTGTTTGGCTACAATTCATGTAGCAATGCTGCATCCTTTCATTCCTTCCACGGTGACAAATTTGTAACGTGTTTCTTCCACTTCTTAAAAAAATAGTGCATTACTGTGATTTGCACTTAAGCTGTTGTTACGTGTCTTTCTGGAGGTGGCTTCAGGGGTGGAAAAACCCACAGCCAAGACTCAGACCTTTGGAGACTTTGAGGCTAAAGGAATTTCTGTACTTCATTTTGAGAGAGGTAAGGATTTCAGAGCAGCAGAATGTTCCTCTGAGGATGTCACATTATATGATGTACAACATCATACCAAGGCAAAGTACAAAAATATTTTTGCCTTTGTACAAGTGGATGTATATGAAGATGAGCTAAATTCAGTCTAATATCCACATATTTGTGTTAGATTGTTTGAAAGTGGTCCAGAAAGGGTTATGGTTTACAGTGGTGTTTCCCAAACTATTTTGGCCTGTTTTCTTCTTCCAGGAGTGCAAACCGCAGGCTGCTGCCCCTGCGAAGGCCATGCCAATGCTTGGCTGGTGCTACGGGCCATGCGAGTACCTGCTGGTCTGCAGGTATCGGCAAGTGAATGCCCGGGCTGGTGACCCATGAGTCGGTGTCCTCTGCAACACTGACTCCTCCTGGGATGGAATGAACTCACCGACAACACTCTTACTAGCTTCAAGAAGATCAACAACTGGCCTGGAAGAGCATCTTTCTGAACTAGAGCAAAGTTAATGATCTTGAAAGCAAATGCATCCAGCTGCACTTGGATTCATAGCAGCGGTGGCATCACTTGCAGGTGGTCCAGCTGCCCGCACGCGTCTCCGAGTCCATTCCCGCTGCACGTGTGCATTCCACGCCAGTATGTAAGGAAGCAGCTGCAACAACACCTAACAAATACAGGCTTACACCTGACATTCCCAGGTACCAAACAGAACATTAGAGAAAAAGCTAACTGCTCTTTAGTACCATGTGCCTCTTTAGTTACTAAGTGCTGCACTGTGTCTGATGGGACTATGGAATAACACAAATCAACAGCCTAATTAACACCCCTTCTGTCAAGTCTGCAAGAAAATCTCCTTTAAAGACTGTTAGTGGCAGTGACACTAACAAGTGTCAGACAGCATCAATGTGCTGCCTTGAGGGACACGATTGACTTTGAAACTTTACTGCCAGTAAAGGTTTAGCAAAGCAAGGTGGTTATTTTGACTTCAGTGAGGGAAAGCAGAATCAGAGGAAAGGAAGAATGCGGGACGGACCTCAGCAATGTTCCTCCTTTCCAGCACAGTGCTGTTCACACAAGGAAAACTCATACAACTCAGCTGTATCCCAAGGATTGCTCTGTTGTGCAAAACTCCTTTCAAAACGTGCACCTGTAATGCATCTGTCTCCTGGAATTAAATGTAAAGAAAGCCCAGCTGAAGACTCCAGGGAAGGAGTCCCTGACTCTGCTGTATGTGGAAGCACATGAAACTGGACAGAGGTTCTGCTAGAGCTAACGTCTTCCTCCCCCAATTAAAGAAAATTAGGAAAAAATATCAATGACCTATCTGCTAGTTGAGTCCTCACTCTATTAACAGGATAAACTTTCATTCCACAGGAAAAAGAGAAAACTCTTGGAGCTGTCCTCTTGAAAGTCCCCACATTTTCTGCAGTGAAAGTATGAGATTGAGGCAAGTTCTGCATCTGGCTGTGCCACGTCACTTCTCCCCCGGGGTCAGCATGTCTCTGCACTTGAGAGCTCACTTATAAATATTTTACACAGAAAATGCTGAGGCTCACTTCGATCCAAGTCTATGACATCTTTAACACCAGATGTTCACATGTTATCACTCCCTCAGAATGATCTTTCGGGAAAAAAAAAATGCGCATTTCTCCCCAGAGAGTGGTGGCCGAGTCCCGCCGTGGGTTCATCAGCTACCACTGACATCAGGGATAACAGCAGAGACCTCTGAAGCTTCCAGATGATATTTCTTCTAATCCAAACAAATGAGTGCTCTCTCAAACCGCTGTGCTGGTGGTCTGGAGCCCTGCAGCCAACTCTGCCAGGGCACAGCGACAACGTCCCAGCGGCGCTCAGAAAGAGCCGAGCTTTCCATGGACATCGGCACCTCCTCATCCCTTCAAATACCTTTCACGCTTGGATCCCTTATGCTGTTACCTCTGGTCCGTAAGAAGTTAAATTCATACAAAGTCGCAGATGTTCCTAGAAAAGATCCCTCTGGCTGCATGGAGATTGCAGCCAGTCTTTCCTTCTGGCATCTCACAGTGCAATTAATTACACTTGATGTGGAGTGGGCTCGTTACATTTTCTATGTTTCACTGACCTCTTGGGAAGTTCAGAGTTTATGAATTTGAAGTCATGTTTACAGGTTAAATTCAAATACGAATTTGTAAAATAGAGGGTGGTTAACTTGCTTTGTACTAACTACTTATGTTGACTTTGGGTATAAGATGACATGGATACAAACATCGAGAGAGGAATTTTTAGTAAATGAATTAACTGGATGTAACAGGAGAAATTAAAGAGGGACTTCTTTTTAAAGAAGAAACACAACTTAGAACACACACAATAGTGAAAGCTATCAGAAATCATGAAAGTGTTCCCCGCAGAGGGTGAGGAATCCGCTTTGTCTCTGGAAATTCAAAAACAGACTCGGGACTCTGACATGTGTCAGTCCCAGGTTCCCCCAGCCAGGCTTCACTAATCGCGCATGTTAAGATATGACGCTCTTCTGATTACAAAGCCTGCAAAATACAAAGGCTCATAGTGAAATCAGTCTTCAGATCATTGGATTTCAGATGGTTCGACATCAGTAGTAAGAAAATACATCCAGGTTTATCCCTGCAATGTCAGAAGAAGACTTCAGCTATTAAGGAGCTTGTACATCTCAAAGGAGAGGGCTACACTTCGTCATCAGTAAGAGAAAGGCAACATGTGTGGTTCAATGAGCTCTTTAAGCAGGAGAAATCATGTAATTAATTTAATCAGGATTAAATGAACACATATGGTCAAAAGGAGAATCCAGAAAAATCCCCCATTGATAGGGTTGTGATCAATGAAGGCATCACATGCCAGGTATAAATCTCATTGATAAAGATGCAACCATAAAGTACAACATAGCAACAAGAACAAAGATGAGTTGCAAAACTGCCTCCTAAATGTTGGCTGCCTGAATTTTAAAATTGCTGTTTTATCTGACGGATGACAGCAATGCTGAGGTCACCTGTGACAGCCGAAGAATAGGAAGAGTAATGCAGAAGTAAGGACTGGAAATCATCAGCTAATGCAGAAATAACCTAACTCAGCTGTATGTAGTGGCTGATGCAGTACTTGCAAGACATTATGTACTCCCACAGGCACACATAAAGAAATATTGTATCCTTACTGGTGGCAAAACCAAAACAAAGCCACATCCGTATCAATTCACAGGTCAGGCCATTTATTCAGGATGCAAATACATCCTGAGCAGCAGATGTTAGCAACAATAATCTTTGCTATGCCAAATAAATAAGAATAAATACCTCGAAATGGCCAATTTACTGTTTTGAAACGCACAGTTTAAGATGTAAAGATGCTTCCAGGTGACTAAGAACGGCAATCGCAGGCGGACGAGCGCTGCGGACAGGCCCGGCCGGTACCCGAGGGTGCCGGAGCACGGGAACCAGGCACCCGCAGCAATCAGAAACACAGCCTACGGTTAAGGATCCAGAAAGCGGCAAAACGCTAAAAGGCAACCAAATCACAAAGATGTACTGAAAGTCCTTGACACCTTCCTGGAGATACCAAATTCCTGGCCAAAACGCCTTGAGAATAAGCGAGCTCTTCTCTCCCACCTGCACACCAAAAGCCTTAGAAGCAATTTTAACTGCAGCAATGGGGAAGCTTTTCCACAGTGTGAGTTTACAGAGAAAGAGGTGGTGCATACAATGCTTAAATTAAAATCTTCTACAGCAATCGGAATGGGAGACGGATATTGAAAAAATGAAAAAGAAGTTAACCTAAAATTAAAATGCACTTAAACAATTAGCTCTGAGTTTGAGAAATGTCTGCTGCCACAATGAATAACAGAATATAACAATAATTGCTTAGATATATATATTAATAGCATTTCTAGCCGTAAGGCAAATGGAGCTCTTTGCAAATGCTGATATGCATTGTCTAAAAACACTTTGATACAACATATTAATCTCTGGAGAGGAGGGAAACCACCCAACGCATTCGGCACAGCCGTGCAAAGGTCTTGGTTACGAGCCACGCAGCTGAAACAGAAGGGAAGTAGGTGGATAGTAAACTGCTATCCATAATAGAACTTATTCAGGTACCAAACCAGAGTTTTAAACCCTGGTTTTGCCCTCTGATGGGGGAGGTGAGAGGCCGCGCAGCTGCAGGGAGGGCAGGGCTGTGGCCCCCAGGGCCCCCGGTGCCCGGACATGGACTCCTCACGGCACCCACGCACGTCTCCGTCCATCTCACCGCACCGTTCCCAGCATTCGCTGTTCCTGCATTCCCAACACAGCACACGTTGCTGTTGAGAAGTTCAGCTAAATGTCATTACATGAGAGAGAATTCATTTTCCAGCGGAAGCTTTCCGCTTTAGGTGTATAAACCCGAATAAATATCTAGCATCGTGTCATTGATTCAGGAAGCAGGGCTGGGATTAAATTAGGCAGTCTAACAATGGTACTCTGTATCGGTAAGGACTCAGAATCAGATTAGAGCTTTTCCCAACAGATAACATCATGCTTTTTCATCAAGGGCTCCGAACCAATTAAAATTACCGCTCGAATCACTTTGTACAGAACAGGAGCTGCTTGCTTTTACTGTCAGGAGACCTAGAAGGATTAAAAAGTGCATGTGTGGAAACTTAGGCCACCTTCACTGAGTGAGTCCCACCAGAGAGATGACTTCCCTACGTTTGTCATGCGCTCCCTTGCTGTTTCCTTGCACTAACTTTTGCAGGAGAGAGGAAAGCAAACCTCGAGGAAAGCTGCAGATGCCGACAGGAGGGAAGCAGACGGGAGGACGGCAGCGGGTGCCGGCGCGTTGCAGCGAGGGGGGGTTTCAGAAGCCCTTGGGAGCGCGGTCAGAGCCCTCCGGGGCTCCGCGTGGAAATCGAGTTGCTGCTCCAGACCAGTGATTGCAAAACGCTGGTGACACGCTGTTCATCACACAAACCGGCCGCGCAGAGCAGAGACAAAGAAGAAAGTCATGCATGTCAAAGACCAGAGAGGTTTAATTGGAAAAGGCAACAATTTGTGTAAGTTACCTAAAGGTTCCATTTGAATCAGAGACAGTGAAGAGAAACCCAAAAATAATTGCAGAGAGAAGAACTGTTGACCTGCAGCAGGACTAGCAACCCCTGTGGCTTCTGCCCCTTTTCTGCTTCTCCTACCAGCACTGTCCCCATCAGCTGGATCACTGCAAGCTTCTACAAACCAGATTGCTCTCCATTTTTCATAAAAAATAGACTAAGAGAGGCTTTGCAGCGAGTGCCGGGGCTGAGCCCAGCTCAGAGATGACCCAGGAGCACAAAATCCCCCATTTCCTGCAAAAATGGCTCTCCCAGAAACCTCCAAATTATGTGGGTCATACTGCAAATGGGGAGGTACAGAACCAGGAATTCAGCATTTGCCAGGGATGTATAAACCAGGGCAACGAACAGCAAATCTCAGAGCAGAGGAAAAGCCTTAACCGGGATCCTGCCCCACCAGAATACAGCAATTGCTGTCGTTACCCAAAGCACAAGTAATGCAATTAAAAATAGGCAAAAGTGAGCTGGTATTTCAGTTGCTTCCCAGCTGAAGGTGCCCTTCAGTGCCTCGGCTTCCTCCCCTACCAGAAACAAAGCAATGCAGAAGTTCTGATCTTGACTCTTGTATTACGCCAAACAAAAACCAGTTTCTCTTAGCTCTAGTCTCTTTTTCCAATACACAGACATATTGAAAGAGATTACCTTACTAAAATTGAAGGAAACTCTGGTATTTTAAAACCCTAATCCCCTCTTTCCTCTATAGGAAACAAAATAAATATCTTGATTTCACTCAGTACAATCACAAGAAGCTTTTATCTTCTCCAAAGTTCTCAGTTTCCTCTGGTGAGGCATTTTTTGAGCCGTGTACCAGGCTTCAGCAGTGTCCTGATTATCGGCAAGACAAGCGGGGTTTGGGCGAGGGAAGGTACCAGCCTCCTCCCGCACGGCGCGGACAGCAGCTCAGCCCAGGCCCTGCAGGAGCCGGTTTGTACGGGGACAGCCGGTTTGCTTTTTGCGTTTCGCGGGGCTGGGCTGGCGGGTGCGCCGGGTGGTCAGCCAGGAGCAGGGAAGGGGCGATGGGAAGGGAGCCCAGGTCACCCCAGGCCCTTTCCCCAGATTTAACCTTTTTGCAGAAGAATTTTGAGGTGCCAAAAAAAAAAAAAAAATCTTAAAACCGTTCAGCTTTTAAATTTAGACTCCTAGGAAAGAAAAAGCAGAGAAGGGGTGGGAGGAGGAATCTTACCCCAGACTTCACAGATGACAGCTGAGAGAAGAGGAATTAGCGTCTCGACTTTCTACCCTGGGGGATAACCCGACCTCAATAAAAAGCATATTGCATTTACAAATACAAAGAAAGGCTTCAGCAAGAACTTGAGAAAACACCCACAATAAAAAAATAAGTCCACCCCCATGCAAGCCAGAGGAACAGAGTACATGGTATTGCTGGTGGCGGCTTCAGGGAGCACAGACTTTGCCTTCCCAAAGCCACACGGGGGGGAAAGCAGGGGCTGCATCTCCAGCACTGAGCACCGCTCCAGAGAGCCTTCAGTCAACCTAGTGATTCCTGCTCTTCATTTTCCAGATTATGCTGGTTGGCCTTTGGGAGTCTTTTTTTCTGATGTTTGTACCCTGTTTCCCCAAAAATAAGCCCTACACTGAAAATAAGCCCTAGCGCGATTTTTCAGGATGCTCGAAATATAAGCCCTACTCCAAAAATAAGCCCTAGTTACAGTTCATTAAAAAGTCATATACACACATGTACATACATGTAAAAAAAGTAAAATTAACTGGCAATAGAATGCAGCAGGACAGATAGACCCTACACCAAGAAAAGCAGACACCCTCAAAAGAATCGCATTCACGAGACCCCACGAGACCCAAAACCATGTAGATTGTTGTACATGGAAAAAGGAAACAGAGTCACAAGAAATTCATGATGGAATTCAGGGTTTGGAGAGTTATGATGACATATTTGAATAAATGTTGATTTTTTTTGTTCAAGAATACGTATAGATTGTTGTTCATGGAAGAATAAGACATCCTCTGAAAATAAGCCCTAATGCATCTTTTGGAGTAAAAATTGTGTAAGACCCTGTCTTATTTTCAGGGAAACTGGGCAGGTTGTTTGATGCCGCACAATAACACACGGCCAAGTCCTCTGCCACGCCTGCAACTCCCAGTTTTTATGGTGATAACTTCTGCTATTGTGGAACACTAAATTCCCCGACCTGAGGGCTTCTCTGCTCCTGCACTCTGCAGAGAGGTTGTACGATCTCACCCTGCCCTTCCCGACTCAGCCCACCTCCTGTCTGAGCTCCCGGGCACCTCCAGCTCCCCGTGCCCTGCTCGGGATCCTTCGCAGCTCCCAGGGATGGGATTTGTGAACGTTACACTAGAGGCTGTTACTGTGGAGAGGACCGATGCCAAGTTGTAAAATCATGTCAGGGAAGTCGGAGCGTAAGTTTGATTGTAAATATTGGCAAAGCTTCATACAAAATTACAAGAAAGCTCCTCCAAGAAATGACAAAACTCTTTTTTTAGTTGTTATTAAATCTAACGATCTCTTGTATTTTTACAGAGCAGCTTTTCGGGTTTGCAGCTAATGAAATCTAAGTGAAAACCCAATTACCTCTTGATTAACAACATTAGCAAAGGGGAAGACCTAACAAGTGCTATACTCCAACTCCCCAGGCTGAGCCTTTTCCCCAGGAGAAGATTATCCCCCTGTAGTATTTTTAACTACTCTATCCAGTCCAGCTTGAACTGGCAGAATGAGACTTCTATATATACTATAGTACATGACATCACATACCCACTCTGAAGGAGAAACTGGGAAATAAGAGCAAAGGCACAAAAGAAACGTTCCCTCAGGTCCTCCAGCCACCACCAGCAATGTGATAATGTCCCTGCAGGGCACGGTCACTGAGGAGGTGTCCACAGCCCTGCTAATCAGAGTAACTGAATCACAGCAGTACGATGGTTTGCATGCAAACAGAATGTTTGCATCTATTCGCTACAACAAAGCAAAATAAATCCCCGCCATCAAAATCCCAGCCCAAACATACACAAAGATATTAGCTGCACCCTAACAGTATTTCATCAGCTTCCCCAAAAACAAAAATTATTTGTGTCTCTCAACGGGGAGTTTCTGCCAAACTCTTGGCAAAAAGAGAAGAAAAGCAAAATTTGCAGGAGATGGAGATATCAGGGGGATGTCACTGATTGTTACATTTCTCAATCTTTTGCTCAGAAACTTCCTAAAAAGAGCTTAGGCGGAATGTGCTTTATCAGCACAAAAGGGTGAAGCTCTTGCCTATTGCTCCCATTAATAAGGCAACTGCTGGAGAAATGACAACACACATCCTAAAGCTCAGCAGCCTGGAATCGCTCCGGGTCTCACAAGCGCAGCAAAACGTGCGCTGCTCACGCTGCGCCTCCAAAATGACCTACGGACATCCAGCGAGAACCGGCAACCAGCCAACGAAGGAAAGAGCAGACGAGTCCCAATTATCCGTCTTGGGGCTAATGACCTTGTAGCAAGGAAGATGATGACATATGTCAAAAGCTCTGATCCATCTTGCCGCATCATTAAAATTCCCAGGCAGTTCCTGCCAATCAGAAATTTTAACCTCAGTGGCCTTTTTTTGCTCTAAATAACTGTATAGCTTTGGGCAGCAGTACTCCGCCGCTGGAAAACACCAAAGTGACATCGACGCAAACGTTCCAGAGTTTGCCTACTCTGATCATTGCTCAATTAAATTTTACCCAAAGTCATCTTCTTTGCTATGGCAAAATTTTGGAACTTCTTTTATCCAGGAATTCAGGCAACGCTGATCTGGGTTCCCATCCACTTGTGCAGTATGACAGTTTGATGATTCATGAAGGCATGAGTTTGTTGTTTTGTGTTGAATAAATATCTATGCCTGACAAAAGATAGGCAAGCAATATGTTTAAAGGGGAAGACAGCATTTTTCAGATGATTATGGCATTATGGCACATGCCACAGCCATCCAGAAACTCCTATCTATTGCAGTTAATTATTATACTAATTTTTGCCATACATTAGTTGAGTGCTTATTGTAAATTCTCCTATCCACTCATTATTCAGAATGATTCCCAAGTTCTTTCAATGAATGCTATTCCAAACCATAGGTTATTAGAACTATGAATTGCAAATATTTATAATGAATTACACAATTTGTGCTGCAACCAGAGAAACAAACCTTTGTATATGACATGTGGGTTGCAATCTCAGCCATTGAAAAATGAATAGGGCATGAATTTTGGATTGTAGCCACACCTGCAGATTTCAATTCACCATTTGCATGTGACTTGCCTGAATTTTGCTGTTGATGGGGCACATCAGAATTGAAACAGGTGAATGTCCAGGGGTAAAAAAAAAAAGAAAAAGGTTCTGGCAATTCCAACACTTGCAGAAAGCAAACTTGGAAAACAGGCAAATCAACATTTTCTTCCAAAGCTGAATATTTAATTCTAATACTCTTTCCCATCATACACACAGACTTGGCTCTAACCAAATCCTGTTTCCTGGCCGTTCATGACATCTTCAAAACACGTTTTGCACCACATCTTACCCTGCCCAAGGAAAGGGTGTCCAAGAACAAGCTCAAGAACAAAACGGGTGACGGGATATCCTTTCCCCATCTTCTGGTTCATAATTTAGGGACAGAGTGGGGCGGTTGCCAGAGGACTGAGCCGGCTGTGGTTGCCCTCACCCCATTGCCACTGTGGCTGTGTCCGGCCCCAGGGGTGCTGTAAAAAGTCTCTCCCTGTATGGGGCACCCAGAGCACCAGAGTCTTCACAGATCACTTGAGAAATAAATTAAAAAAAAAAAAAAGAGAAAA
Organism: Caloenas nicobarica; assembly: GCF_036013445.1. NCBI lineage: Eukaryota > Metazoa > Chordata > Aves > Columbiformes > Columbidae > Caloenas > Caloenas nicobarica. Next base: position 1,801,767 of record NC_088257.1, read on the forward strand.
GCAAGCATGAGAACTGTCTCCCAAGCAGTCTCTCGGTCTGTGTGTGGTGAGGGCGGCTGCCTCTTCTCACTGCCGTGTTTTATCGCACTCTGCTCCTCCTTCTTCTTTTTTTCCCATGCCTAATATAAACGTGAAAAATCCCAAAATGGGAATGTCAGAACATTTTGACACTAAAGTGATCAGAAGAAAAAAAAAGAAGAAAAGCCTTTCCTCCCTGCCAGACACTCTTACAAGTCAGACACATCCAAGAGCAAAAAGCTGAATTTCAACCATGACAAACACGTTCTTTGCACTTGCAAACGTACTGGTGAGAAGACTGTGAGCGAGGACAGAACGCCTTGGACAGGTAGAGCTGAAGGAAAGTTCAGATCTTCTCAAGACTGGAAGTGGAGTTAGAAATCCCAGCCCTGCTGTCAGCCACTCCTGACTGCCTTTGAGACTAAATGACTCACATCAGCTTAACAGAAAATTGCAAATCTCTGCGGTTTTTGGGGGTGGAACTCTGCCATAGACTTGGCACCAGGTCTGTCCTGCTCTTCACTGCTCGGGTACAAAGCGCAGCTGTGATATCCCACTTGCGCAATCGCCCCATTTGCAAAACCTCTTGGTCAGGAAGAAACAACTTTGAGGTTGGAAAAGATGCATGTGAACCAGGTCCAGCTCTTACGCAGCTTCTCAGTTGGGTTGGTACGAAGCCAACCCATACAGGAAGGCTTCAATATTTCAGCTGCTGGGCACAAACCCCTTGCATTTCCAGGCTGGTAAAGCAAATGTATCTTATACCTTGAGAGAACCTGCCTCACTGAATTTCTCTTCCATTCATGCCGAGTCCAACCTTTTTTGCATTTGAGAGGCACTGAAGAAATACAAATTCCTCAAGTGAGGTTAACTATCCAACGACTACGGTTAGTCAGCTTTCCTTTAATCCCCACACTTCTGTTATCATCAGTGCATAATCTGCACCAGGGCAGCAGCTCACGCCTTTCTCATCAGTTACAAAGGTGAGGAAAACAGAAAATAACTGCTCCTGAAGTGCTGACGTGCAGAGCCGTGTCTCCTGCGGGAGAGGAGCGGATGCAGCGGTGGGGAGCAAGTGACTTCTGCAGAGCTGGAGCGATATGGAAAGGCAGAGGATAGTCTGATTTGCACATGTAGTATGTTAGAGAGAGGTGACATGCTCCTATCCATAAAAGTGCTCATAAAATCTGGAAGTGGACAAGATGCCCTGTGCAGGTTCTTATGGGGCCTTTTGCAATGGTTGTCACCCCTAGATTGGCAGGATTGTTATACATTTCCATGGATAACTTATCTGCGGGAGCAGAGTGGTAAAAGAGGGAGGGAGAAGCTGGAAATGGGGAAAGCCTGATTCCAGCTCCGTGGTGGGATCTGCAGCCCACCAGAGCCGCCCCAGCTGGCCGGGTGGCTGAGCCCATGACCAGCCCTGGAGCTCTGGAGGAGAGGTGACCCTTCACATTTGCTTTGGCTGCCACAGGGACGCCGATATGTTTAAAAGGACTCTCAAAATGAGAAGTTTGTCAGCTCAGGGACACTTAGCAGAGAATGTAGGAAACCACCAGCGGCTCAGCCCTCCCCGCGGCGTGCAGAGCCTCCTTGGCTGCCTGCTCAGCAGCCCATCTCCACCAGCTACGCTGGCCTGAGCCTGCCAGTCCCACAGGGCACAAGCAGGGTGGTGGGGTCTCGCCAAGGGATAATTTAGTGCAAAAGCAGCGAGACAACCTGGAGACACGAGGAGGCACCGGCATTGCCATCTGCAATACTTCAAGGTCAAATCTCAGCACGGACTGAAGCAATTCACCTTCTGGGCTGATGTGCTCCCTGCTCTCGACATCTCCAACCCGCGCCCAAGAGAGGCTCCCTGTCGTCTCTCTGCCTTGTATACTTAACAAAAAGCATCTTGTTGCTGTGCTTACTAGCCCGAATAGATGCCATTCTCTCTCTCTTTGTGTTTAGGCCACCGGGCCGGCCCCTGCACCCACTGGGTGCAGCTGTGAGAGCGCAGAACTGCTCCGGCTAAGCAGGGATGGGAGCGAGTCCTCCCTCCCCACCAGGGACACGTTTCCAGGTCCCCAGCCAGAGGTAACGGCTCTGATGACAGAAACACAGGCTGAGTGGCACAATGCCACACATCCATCACAGACAGAGGGCCGAGGGACCCTGGCCCTCAAACAGTTTATAATCAGCAGTAGATAAATAGGTTGTAATGTCCTTTATGACTTGGAAAGCTTGAGAGGTCTGTCTCAGGGCTGTGACAAGCCCTGCCCCACCTCCCATCCATTATACGGCTCAGGACTCTTTCAAAAACTCCAGAGATCACTGCAGAAGGGAGCTTGGGGCAAGCCAGCACGTCGGACTTAGCTGGGAAGTGCTCAGCATCTGATTGAGTCTACGGATGGGTTCAGCTCTGAACATAAATACAGTTACTAAATCCTCATCTGCATGTGAAGAGCCATGAATCCACCTACCAAAAGAACCAAATCTCCTCTAGATAGCTGCATAGAAAAACCTATGTTTTTCTTCAGAGATTGCAGTTTGTTCTGATATTACAGGAGATGACTGTTCTTCCCTCCCTTCCCCGTGCTCTGCCTCCCACCTCTCGGCTCAGTGAGAAGACAGGAGCGGGTGTCTCACAGCACAGAACCCTCCAAACCCCCCGGCACTGCACAGCCCACACGCTCTCCTCTTGCCACGAGCCCCCCGGGTGGGGGGTGTGAGGTGCGGGGTTCAAATTCACTGGGACCCAGACCGCCAGCCACCAGGACTCCGTCCCGTACCCGCGCCAGGCACGCTCGGCTCCCAGGCTCCTTGCACAGGAGCTACAGCAAAAAGCAGAAATCCCACCATTTCCCGAGCTGCTAAAACAAACCGGCAAGCTCCTCTCCTCCCAGAGAGGCCCCAGCAGGGTCAGGGTGCTTGGCAAAGCTCACCCTTTGCCTTTCCTTAGTTCAGAAGACGCAGCAGTGGTTGGTGGGGCTACCAAGGCAGAACCTGAGAAGGGGCAATGGGGATCTCTTTGCTAGAGAAGATGGAGCAGGCAGCCTCCCCCAAGGTGCTCCCCATGGGGTCAAGTTGTTCCCCTCAAACCAAACAGCAGGGCTTGCCAAAACGCATACGCAACTTCGGCATTCTCCCGACTCTTTCCCGAACACGCCTCTGGAGAAACCGCCAACGTGCCAACGCATACCCGTTATCTGCAAACCCGGGCTGTCCGAGCACCCTAAGGATTTCTGGGTGCTTCTCTTGCCCCCTCCCTTTTTAAGCATTTAACCGATCAGATATTTCAAACGCGAAGAGAAACCGATCCTTCGCAAAAACTCTAGAAGAGCACTCTTTCTACTGACTCCAAGCACTTCGCAGCATCCGAGAAAGACTCACCTTAGTACGTGAGTCGATCCGTTTATTGTGGTGGTGGAACAGGGGACCGTCTGCCCCAGGATGGAAGGCCTTCGGTATCGCTCAACACCGCAGCACAGGATGATGAGGAAGGCACGCCTGAAAGACTTGTTCAGGAAGGCGTAGAGGAAAGGGTTCAACCCTGAATTGATGTAGCCCAGCCACAGGAACGCCGTCCACAGCTTCCCCGGCACCGTGTAGTTTATGAAAGGGTCCACTATGTTTGTGATAAAGAAGGGGGCCCAGCACAAGCAGAAGCACCCCATGATGATGCACAGCGTCTTGGCAGCTTTGGTCTCAGTCTTCATGCGGTGCGTGCTGTGCTGGTCCGGGGGGTGCTGCCGGCCGTCGCCGGGGGCCCCCGCGCGCTGCAGCACCCGGATCTGGCGGGCGTGCTCCCTGGCCGTCACGTAGATGCGGTAGTAGGCCAGCACCATCAGGAGGAAGGGAATGTAGAAGGCCACCACGGAGCAGGTAATGGCGTATGGCTTGTTGACCATGAATATGCAGTAGGTGGAGTTGGAAGCTTTGTTGAACTGCCTTTGCTGGATCTGGGGCAGGAAGAATGAAGAAGTTCAGCGCTGCTCCCCCGACACCAGCAGTGTGTTTGCTAGAACATACCCCCACCACCTCGGGATTCTCCTCCTCCCTCCCGTCTCCCACCCGCGGTACCTGCTGTACCCACTGCTGCCTGTGCTCACCCCGTGGGCTCGCCAGCCCTGCTGGTCCCCAGCTCTGCTGGACCAGCCCACCCTGCAGCATCTCACATCTTCAAGCATGCCTCAAACTCGGCCCGTGGAAACCAGCCTAACACCCCAGCTCAGACACAGCGCAGGGGGGTAACTTCACTTTGCGCTGTGCTTTTTTTGCAGTGCTCACCGCTCTGTTCATCAGGGCATGGTTTCACACCACGGACACCCAGGTCTCACCCAGCTGAGTCCCATGGGGGGAGGACAGGGCAGGGACTGGGCTGCGGTGGCCTCAGCAGCTGGGGGGCAGTTCCGGGCTGGGGGTGACACTGAGCTGCCCAGGCACAGGGGCTGTGGGCAGGAGAACTCTGCAGGTGGGGTCCGTAGGCTGAGATCTGGTCAATGACTTGAGATAGAAACAGACACAGCGGATGAAGAAAAGGGCCTTGCATATGAGTTTGGGGAACAGAGGGCACAGCTGGGGTGGACAGGACTTCTCTGAGGCTATTCTTGCCACAAAACAATGTCACTGCAGGACATCAGGCCCATAATTTTTGGTGTTTATTCTGACAAGAGAATAACCCCACCTCCTATTTAAAACTAACAACATCAAAATTATTTAATTCGGCATATAAGGATTTTTACCTCTAAAGTAAACTATGAAGCATTTTCATTAGATGGTGTTTGAACCCTGCACTACCTCTCAGCATGTAGCTTCTGAAATCTGCATGGTGCTGACTCTTTTCTGAAAAGGTTGGGGGAAGAAATCAGTGGAAGAACTCAGATACTTGGTTAAAGAAACAAAATGCGCTTCCTTTTTCTACTAGCTGCATGACCTAAAGGTGCTTTGTCTGGAAGCATTTTTGGCTTTATCACCTTGTCTAGAGGCTTGGCAGCTTGCACCTGTTATTTTCCACGAGCCAAAAAGTATTCATAGCTCCTTGGCTGAGACTTGGCATAGAAGATGCCACATCTCTTTAAACAAGCTCTTCTAAATAAGGTGTTTTCACACTTTGCCGTTTTTTAATTCCTGCATCTCCAGACTGGAAGGAGAGCGGGTTTGCAGCTCTTAACTCCTTGCCCTGTAGACAGGACCCTGCAAGAGAAGCCAGACTGCGGTGGGAAAATTGCCTCCTGCTGAGATGATTTGCACGGCGGAACTTCACCTTCTCCCCCACTTCAAAGTTCATACCACGCCAGGGGATATTGTCCCAAAGCGCCATCCCTCCCGGGGCAGTCTGGGTTTTCTGGCTGTCCAAACACGGCTAGCACGGCAAGCAGGGACCCCCAGCTCAGCCGGCCGTGGCCAACAATCCCCTGGGAGCTGCAGAGGCCACGGGGAACCGAGGACTCCCCGGGTGCCCATGGGGAGCCAGCTGGGCTTGGTGTGTTTCCAGGGGACTACTCACTGCACTGAGCAGCAGCCGCAGGAAAATCCTCTCCCAGAACCACCACTGCCTTTGTGACAGTCCTTCCAGGACAGAGTCATTTCAAACCCCCTCAGAGACATCCTCCGGAAATTCAGCAGCTCCTCTGCATCGATAACAAGAGGTTTCTCCTTCAGCCCCTCTTGCCTTCTTTTATCTGAATATTGCTTTTTAAAGAAGAATATTCAGCACCGAATGTATTTGATACCAGCTTGATCTACTTCCTTAGTTACTCACCAGATCAATGATGCCAATGCTATTCCAGCCTTGCATGATAGGGAGGAAAGAAATAAATGTTGGGATTACCCAGCACCCTCCAAGCATCACAGCAATGCGCAGCGGAGTCATCTTGTTCCTGTAAACCAGAGGCTGGCAACAGATAGCATAGTACCTGCAAGGAGAAGAGCAAGAGAACTGTCATCAAAGAGATTTCCAAGTCTTCTAAAAATAAAATTAAAGCGTTTTACCAGCTTGTTTCTCCCATCTTTCAAAACAGGAAAAAAATGAGTCAATAGTCAATTTCCATCGACTGTCTCTCCCCACAAGGAGCTCAGGATATTTTCCCAGCATGAGTAAATAAGGTCTCATAGTGACTCGCAGGGGAAAGCCGGTATTTCGTTTTCCAGCTGGGAAAAACGAGGCACGGGTCGATGCTGTGGTTTGCCCGAGGCTGCAGAGCAGGGGGTGACTTCGCACTCCCCCTCGTCTCCTGTGCGCCCCGCGGGGAAGGAGGGCACCCTCCTCCCTTCAGCCAGCACGGAGGAAGGGCCGGCGTTTTCCTAACTGCAATGGACGTTTATTTTGACAAGACTGCAAAAGCTGTTATTACAAATGAACGAAGTGTTTCGAAGCTGGGAAAATGTCAGTTAAATGAAGAGTGTTTCTCTATAACCCAGCTCCCTTTCTACCGCCCAGGAATCAGCCTCTTGTCTGTCACAAGGACAGAACAAATATCTACACAGGGTTTCTAGTCTTCTCACCACCCAGAGGACGTGCCCTGTGCTCTCTTTTCTGCTCCTGATCCATCCAACATATTCATAATACAACTAACTATGGACTAGAAACATCTACCCAAAGAGATCGAAAAAAATAAATTCTTCTGTTCATTTGGTCTCTGTGCATAAAAAAAATTAATTCTTCTGTTCATTTGGTCCCTGTGCTACCCACCTGCTAGCGGACTTCTACATCAGGAAGGTGCACAAACCTAAAACTGGAAATCTCATCCCTCTGAAATTAATTTATGCCCACAGGCACAGCAGACCAGCAACCCTATCATCCTGTTGCAGACCTTTGGTGATCCTGACCCCACGGTCTGTCTCAGGTTCCCAATGAAATATTTTTGATCTTTAGATGTTTGGATTTCAGCACACGATGTAGGGACAGCCCAGTACTGATGTCCCCACCGCCGCGAGAGGGAACTGCGGTCCAGAGACGAAAGAACCGCCCATACATTCTCAGGTCTTCTGAATAATTTGAAGTATCATTCCGCTGTGTGCCTGATCAATATATTTTCCTAGTGAATGAATAACGATCATCTGGTAGGTGTAGTTTCCAGATTTGGTAAGCACAGAAACTGCGCCATATGGTGCCTCACAGGACAGGAGCACGGCAGCTGAGAAGTGGCCACAGTTGCTACAACTATTTATAAAGGGAAAGAACGATTTCCATCAGAGAATTTTTTGAGTCAAACCTCAACGTCAAGGTATCATGTGCACATAGAGAGACCCTCACTGCTGAGTGCCTATAAAAATCAATTTTGTGAGGTCAGCAGAATCAGGAATTAGTGCCACGAAATTAGCAAACACACGCTAACGCTGGACCACTGCGCTGAGGAGGTGCCTGAGAGAATTTCTAAGTGCCAGCAGCACATTAAAATAAGACATATGCGAATGCACACCTACACACAGTTCATGTGTATGTATCAGAGAGATCCTTGAGGTGTACAATTTATCTCACCAAGATATGACTGGGAACCAGAAGTTTTGTGCTATACAGGCACAAAAATCTAAGAATTCCCAAATTTAAGGCTTTTTTTTTGAAAGTCACGTGGAGGCAACTGAACTGCTTTGTTTTGATAAAATCAGATTATATATTCCACACAAAGTCTTGAGATAATATCAAAATGTCAAAAGAAAACATTTTTTAAAAGTCTCTCTGAAACAAGATTCAAAATGTCACAGGGGAAAAACTGTTGAAACAAGCATTCAGCTATTTCAGTGTGATCATTTATACATCCTCTTCTGGTTTCGTGTGTGCATGAAAATCAGCCTGCTCCTCTGAACAGGTTCACTTTCAAAGAAATGGTATATTTGACAGTAGCCGTTCTTTTAGAGCACTGGGTGGAATGTTCCTCTCACGGAGCTCATCCCAACAGCCGCGGCAGCCAGCGGGTCCCATCCCTGTCCCCACTGACACGACCCTCACGTCCCTCCCACGAAGGAGATGCTAAATAATTTACAGGACCAGGATTTACTTCGTTTTGAGCTTGCCTTCACTGGACCACAAGCTGAACAAGGTGTCCAGCCCCAAAGATCTGCAGAACTCAACTGGGTAAGGCCCTGAGTGGCCTCATTAAAGATTAAAAATTCAAGTTTGGCCCTGTTTTGAGAGGAGGGCTGGATCAGAGACCTCCAGAGGTCCTATCCAACCTACATTTTTCTGAGTTTATCAGACAATCAGGACCATCATGGTCAGATTTCAATATCTTAATCATTTCAGAGGACAGAATAAATATTTCCCTTGTTCCTGGGATAACTACCCTCCTCATATCCGCCACAGTGTGTTTGTGTAACCCTGTCCTGTGTTGCAGTGGTTTATTGCATTTGGATTTCCCCCTGCTCTCCAGATTTCCTTCCCTCAGGAAATAAACTGACCTTTGAATTCAAACAGGTATTTTCGGTAATGTTTTTGACTGCTGATTAGGACAGATGGTGCTTCTCTTGGCATTACGCGCAACTGCTCTTCTGACTCGAAACACAGCGGAGATCTATCTGGTGTATTTAATTGTTTGCTATCTGAGAGACACCTACTGGAAAGTGCTACCCAGTGCTGGACATCAAAGGATTCCTGTGACATGCCTGGTGGCAAGATACTGCAAGTCACAAGGGACTACATTTATTTGCAGAAAGGGCAAAAGAAGAAATTCAATAAATAAATGGAGAAGAACAGCCAAGACACCAGCTACCATTTCACAAGTTGAATAAGCAAACAGGAAAGGAAAACCATGATACATTGCTAACTAACTACAGCAGGAAAACAATTCTTCCAGGGAGTTTTAGTTATTACCTTTCCGTAATTCTATCTCTGCTGCAGCTGACAGCGTTACGCTGATTTCTACATGCTATTAAAGGCCATTAGAGTAAAAATTATGCCTGTAAAAATGACATCTTAAGCTCTCATATTTCTTCCCTCTCAGTGATTCAGCAGCAATTTTTCTCCGCTTACATGTCAAAAGATTTTTTATATATATATATATGTATACTTTTTTTTTTGCTAACTGCTGCTACCGTAACTTCCCTTGTGTTTAGAAAGTAGAGCTGGGTCCCTCCAGCCCAACATCGTTATCGGTAACGAGGTTCTGCAGTCGAGTGCGGGTGACAATTTTGCTGATGGCGAGGGAGGCAGAGAAACACACCGTCCACTTTCCATAGCTCAGCAGGATTTCCATTCAACGGCCCCGAGAGTCAGATAATAGAAATCTGGGTATGCTAACAGAAGCCATTGAAGTCACACCGATTTTTGCAGTAGCTGGCGATTTGATGTATGCGATGGTTTGGGCGTTTAAGCAGCTAGTTATTCACTGAGAGAAAAGTAATTATATCTCTAAGATTATCAATAGTTTTAGTCAGAGGATAAAATAAAGACATTTTCTTATTCTACATTTCTGCTTCTTTTCAAGTTAAAGCTGTTTTCCTGTGCTCATAAAGAATATCTATTATGTACCGGTATGACAACGTGATGGATGAATATAAAATGCAATACATACAAATGATTAATACGATGTCCAAGTTTAATTAAATATTAATTCTTACTATTATCAGCCAAGCCCCATGTTTCTCCAGTTCCCTGAAAATGTTAACTTCCCTGTTACCCACAGCAAGCAGACGATGTGAACACATCCTCTTCTCCGCCTCTGTTATGACATTCTTCGCCGAAGGGGAAATACAAGAATCCCTTCCTGGAGCTGTAGATCTTTCAAGCAGCTCCATAAAGCAAAGGTTATTAGAATACTTTTCCTTTCCCATATCAGACATTTGCCGCGTGAACGCGTCAAGCACTAACATGTTGCAGATGGCTCAGAAGAACAAATCCATAGCCCCTATGGCCTCGCTCATGGCTGTTGTGACCCCGCAGCTGTCGGGCTGCTGCGGGTTTGTGACCTGCCCGGTGGCCCTTGGTGGCTCCGTGGAGCAGTGCGGTGGCCGCGCTCTGTCTCGAGGAAGACGCATGTGACTGGTCTTCCAGTGGAAGTTCCAGTGATATGGATTTGTGGGTACTTACTGATCAGTGCCAAACGGATTGATTCCCAAAAGCATTACGGACACTCTCCCAGCACCCCCAGGGGATGCAGGGGCACCTCTATCATGTTCACCAAAGCTACAAAAATGCTTCAGGGTTCAGAGACTCAGTGCCCAAGTCTGCGGGGCAATTTCCTCCGTATTTCTACATGCATCACCAGCCAGAGCTGCCGCAGTCAATTGTATACACAGCGTCCACCAGCTGCAAGAGCAAAATATTTTATCCTTTCCCAACAAGACTGGCGCTTTGCCTGCCAGCGAGCTCGTCTTTACAGCCAGTGCTACACATAAAATCAGAAAGCAGATATAAATGCCTGATAAACTGTACATCAGCAACACATTTGTACCTAACAGCCTTCAGCACTTTGGGTAGAGAAGACGTAATATCACATTCCTCAGCAGCAGGATCATGGACAGCTTGCCGAATGTTAAACTTGTGCATATGTGAAGACAGGAGATGGCAGATATAAGGAAAGCTGTGAAGCCAGAGAGAAAACAGACAGAAAATGAACCTCAATTACACTCTTGCCTTGCACAACTGAATGCTGAATCCGCTGTGTTGGTCCAAGGCTTTCGTGGAAATATAAGTGCTGTAAACCACAGGAGTTTGCTGTTGCCATTTTGCATGTATGAAAAACCCTATGAAAAACGCACACTCCTTGCATCACATCCTGCCTTTCCTCCAAGAAAGAGAAAATAATCTCAAAAAGCACATCAACTTTTAAGTGATGACACCTGTAGTTATTACAAGTTAATAGCCTCTAGGTTCTTGGAGATGAGAAATGGAAGTGGAAGGACTAAGAAACAGCATTACATTTCAACACATCAGTGACCTAGGTCTGACGGCAGCATAATTTAGCTGTGGTCTGTGGCAAGGACAGCTATTTGTGGCAGTGACTGCCTACATACTCATCAAGCACCAACACCGTGAGACTGCATTTGTCACTGGGATCTGTGGTCAAGACAGAAATAAAAGGCCGAAGAATCTAGATAACCAGCTGAGTGCACAACGCTAACATGCACCAGTTTCTGTGGCCGGAGAGAAGCAAGCAGCAATACAGCAGCCAGCACATCTGGGCACCCATCGGTCAGCACATCTGGGCACCCATCAGCCAGCACATCTGGGCACCCATCGGTCGGCACATCTGGGCACCCATCGGTCGGCACATCTGGGCACCCATCAGCCAGCACATCTGGGCACCCATCGGTCGGCACATCTGGGCACCCAACAGCCAGCACATCTGGGCACCCATCAGCGTGGGCAGCCCAGCGCCTCCTCCAGCCCACGGCAGTGGAAAAGCTGCTCTGGGCACATCTCCAGAGAGCAGCCCTGGAGCCCTGAGCTCCTGCCTCAGCATCAGTGATGCTCTGACCAGCCCACTGCTCTTCCCTCCCTTCTGGGCATTACAGAAATAGAATTACTTAGCTGCATTAGATAATTCCTCGGAGAACAATTAAAGCATCTCCCTGGTTTGCAATACAATTTTGTTTGAGCTACAGGTATGTAGACACTACCCTGCAAGAGGCTCTTTAGATATCACAGACAGACAAATACACACCTACCTTTAATAAACAGACCGGTTCTGTGGGCGGCCCACATTTAAAACCATTTGGTGTCATGTGCATGTATAAAATTATATATATACCATATGTTTTATCATCACTGCGGCCAAAATGAGCCAAGGAAAATTTACTGAACGCTCATTCTGAATAATTTTTTACCCCTTTTAAATAATCTAGGAAAAAGATGACAAGAGGGTGGGAAAACTGTGGGTGCTATTAGCTGCCTCTCAAAGTTAGGGTGCAACAGCCGTGCCCATACAGGCTCCGTGGCTGTATGTGTCTGAACCACGCCTTAAACACCGAAGCTGGAAAGATTTGTTCGTGAGTTCCTAAGGAAAGAGGAGCCAAAGAAACGCAAGAGGAGGCAGCCAGACGCCAGGAGCTGCCACCCCAGGGACACCGAACGGCACTGAGGGAAAACTCCTGCAGGCAACACAGACACTTCTCTCGTAAGAGAGACGCTGCTTCTCCTCGCAGTGCACAAGTTATATATATAAGAATTTGGCTAGTTTACAAAATCCCCTTCGTTGTGTTTTCGGAGCTCTGCTTTGGCACGCTCCACAAAGCCCAAATCTGAGCGTGGTTTTGCTCCTCGTCTCCCTCAGGGAATCCAGACTGGGCCAGAGTCTTCAGCTGAACCTCGACCACCAAGTGAGGAGGTCTAAGCAGCTAGGATCTCAATTTATTTGTGCCTGTGCGAAATTAAAACGGCACTACTGGCTTTGCTGATATTTCAGTGAAACCAGGTTCTGGCTTCTGTATAACCAGATTTTTACATTTTGTTGGAAGGAACAGCTCTTTCTCTTTTCCTTTTTCCCACTGAGCAAATAAGCTATGGTCTCTGACTGTGCCAAATAAAATGAAGTTAAGCATCGCTGGTCCAGAAAAAAAAAATGGCCTAAAATTATTTTATCTAACAAAATTAAATTCTTATTAGAAAAACAACGGCCTGCTGGTGTTGAGATAATTACACTGAGAAAAACGCTAAAGAGAACAGTTAATTGGAACTGGATAAATTTAGCTAGTAATACAAACAAACGTATGTTGCCAAATGCAGATACAGGACTCCTTCATGTTCCCCGTGTGGGTCGGTGTGTGTGGAGGGTTGTTGGCAGCAACCGTGGCGCAATAAATCACCATATTTCTAGGGGGCTTGCAAAGATTAATAAAGTACAGTGCATCCCTTGGGCTGTGCCACGGCCATTTGCCCTGTTATTTTTCTTAGTGCTTTCAGACCTGACTTCTGCAAACCCCACGTTAATCTGCTGCCGAGTGCCGACAGCGGTAGCTCCGCGGCTACGTCCCGCGTCTCGCAGCCCTCCCGGCCGGTCTCCGCTGGCCCCCGCTCAGCCCTGGGAGCTGTGCGAGACCAGATGCTTTTCCAGCTGAAAAGGGCACGGGGGATTTATGGCCTGGTTCTAAACTATAGCTGGAATTTGTGTCATATAATCAGATTGCCGACTGCCTCATCATTACTTACTGATAGCTATTTAAAACCTAGTAAGCCTCCCCGCTAATCACCTCCCCCAGCCGGCCAGCAGATGTTCCGCAGAGCACCGCTGGGCACAGCTGCTTGCTCCCCGTCCTTGAGAGAGACACCGCGCTCCCGCTGTGAGCCCCAACGCGGCCAGGCGTCCCTGGTGAGCCAGCCCGTGCCCCTGCGCCTCGGCTGCCACCCCGGGCAAAAGGACGAGCAGGGACAGCGATGGGATGCAGCACTGGAAACGAGGCAGCAGGCAGGGCGGGCGGATCCAGCAACCACCCAAACCTTGCCAGTGCCGTGCCGCCACAGGTGAGAGGGGCTCTTCTCCAGACTGCACAGCACCGGGGTTTGGGCGTCTCTAAAACATCCTCTCTCTCAAGGGATTGTGCTAATTTGATGTCTGCACAGTGCGTTCATGTTAATTAATGTTAGTAAATGGTGCAACGAGCATCTGTCACTCTGGTGCTCCAACGCTCTTTGGGTACATCTGCTTTAGCCGTTATTTAGCAGTGATTATGTGGTACGTTTGAATTCCGGTAAGATTAATGTTGAATATACAAACACACAGGTCTGTTTTGTTGTGTGTTACACAGCAAATCTGGAAATGATTTGAACACGTCAGGCAAACATGGTACCTACTGCCCAGCGGAGACGTAGACTGGGAGGAAAGCGTCATGTGCTGGGACACAGCAGGAGAGCTGGAGCAAGAGAGGGAGGATGCAGGATGCTTTGGATGCATGAAGAGCAGAGGTGCCAGATGTGCGTCTAAGCCTAAGAATACAGATATTTGGGACCTGTTTGTTTCTCTGGTTTGTTTTGGCTTTTTTTTCCCCAAGACTTTGAGAAGTAATTGTACTGCAAACTGTACTGCAGATATTGCAGAAGAAAATTGCCTTCCCGACGGGTTAGCTGTATTTGGAGACTCTGTCATAGCCGCTTGGTCTATTTATATGCAGTGCAATTATTTTTATTGCATAGGCACACAGAATGGATCAATAAATGATTAATTCAAGGCTAAATCTTTATTTTCTATTAGATTACCAAACACACGATGAAAAAGCATAACCCAGTGACAGCAAGATTTGGATTCAGTGAGCCCTGACGCACCTCTGGCACCCTGGAAAAACACTTTTTCAGATGAGATGAAGAATGTCTCTAAGTCTTTGCACTACTTTGCTCCCTGGGTCTGACCGGTAAGATCAGTTTATCCTGTGGTGATTCATCCAGATTTTCTCAAATGCCTTTGAGAATTAAAGCCTGAATGCCTTTTCCCCCCGCCCCCTCAGAGGCAGTAATGGAAATAGATACAAGATACTATCAGATAAAAGTCTTTTCAAGCAACACTTTCTGCCGAACAGAATGACTTTGCAAACTGAGTCCTGAGGATTAGATTAAGCACCCCGCTTCTTTAAAACAACTCACAGTTGTACACCCCGAAATAAAACAGAAGGCAGGAAATACATGAATCACAGAAAAAAAACCCACCAGCTAGCAAAAGCGCACTCTCATAAAGCCTGAATGAACAGACAGGCCAGGAAAAATTAAATGAACCACTGCGAAGGAGGCAGCGGCAGGGGGGCGAAGCAGCGGATGGAGAACAGCTCCCCCATGGGCTGAGCCATCCTGCCCCGCACAGAAACCCAGGCGCTCACCCACCTGCTCCGACCTTCTCAGGGCCACCCACCACCACCTCCTCACCTGCTCTGTCCTCTTATCTGGGAGGCAGTTCTCACCGCGGAAAAAAACCCCACCCCAAAACAACCAGAAACCGTCACAGAAATTCAAGTTTCTGCCAGCTACCTTTAAAGCCGACGTCTGAGGCTTTGCAGCCAAGAGAGGAAAAGACAGACATGTTGCTCTTACTCGTATCAGAGTATTTTGAGCTGACCTGAAAGTTGTTTGGAGATACCACAAAAATACCACAAAAATACCACAAAAATCAACTGTCTGGAAGTCTTTTCAAGTCTCAACTGATGTTTGCGCAGGGCAAGGGAGAGATACGCTTTGAAAGCCTGGAGTACAAGTCGCAAAAGGAAAATTTGGCACAGCAGCTGGAAATTAGGAGCGGTTGCCAGTCTGTTAAACCCTTGCTGTGAACAGCACGTGCTGCTCATTTGGGTTAGAGGATGGTTATTCTGACGAGTCATTAATCTCTATTAGGCTGCGCCGCTGGGTGCCCACATTTTAACTAATATGCACCAGGAACAGCACAACTTTTTGAGTTCAGTCTGCAAAAGGAACAGGATTTTTAAAACCGGCAGTGCTCAAGAAACAGGTGGAATTTAGACAACTTTTGTACTTGTATCTATTCCAATGTGACTGAAGTGTGGATATTTTCACTTTTCACCTCTAGCACTGGCCTGGAGCGAGGTCGAAATGTTCTCCTTGCCCTCCTCAGGACGAACAGAGACCAAAACACACCTGGAGGTGATGCTCCCAGGACAGTCTCAGCAAGGGGCTGGCGCTTGGGAAAGGAGAAAAAGGCAGATTTAAAAGGTGGGCTTTAGCCTTCTTTTGGTATGGAAAATGGACCTATTATTCTTCATTCACCACTTGACCCAAGCTGCACTGAAAATCCCCGTTGTCCTACTTGCTGAGGAGGTTTGGAACAGCAGCCAAACTCATGGCAGCAAAAGCGAATTAACCTCTGCAAAAAGGACACCGGAGTGAAGCGGGACTGTCACTGGCACAAGTGTCATAAGCCCCTCAGTGCAGCAAGGAACACACCAAGGAACGTCCTTAGGGATGCGGTAAGAGCCAAAATCAAAATGTCTACGTTCTCCATCTTCTTCCACCCAAATGCCTCCTCTGAGAGATGGAAGGAAAGACCTCATGTTTCACTTCAATCAGAAAATGGTTTATTAAATAGGCCCAGTAGGAAAAAAAATAATAATGGCCTCGTTCTTTGTGAATGTTTGGACCTGACAGTGTTGCCAGGTAAGGGCTATCAGGTTTGGGATCTACACTCATCAAAATCTGCTGCTTGTGTGGTAGAAAGCAATTGCTTTTGTACAACATGTTTTCTGATTTACCTAATCAGGCTGCCAGACCATGCAGTGAGTAAGCACTGCAGAAAAGTAAAACAACATATACAGTGGTAATTCAGGAAGAAATAAAATACTTTTAATAGACTGTTTGGGACAGGAAAGAGCTCATGAATTAGCACAGAAATCCCTGTTCGGGTTGGGACTTTTGCTGTGCTCAAGGACAACGTCCAGGTAGATGTTAAACAACTTCAGCGATGGCTACAGTACACTACTGGATTTTGAAAACCATGTTAATCAGCCAGTCAATCAATCAGAGGAAGAAATAACAGCTTTAAGAGAGGAAGACGACCAGGGGCTGACCCACCTCCATAACATTTTCATTTACAGCAGTTCAGGAGAGCGAGTCCAGCGCTACAAGAGGCACCTTGGTCTGTCTCGAGCACCATGCTGGGTAGTTTGAACTTTGTATTTGGTCCTGGGAGAACCCAGCAGCCTGTACCCTTGGGACTCAGGTTGATCCTGAGGTGTCTGATCAAAGAGAAAGTGATGAAAGCCACGCACTTGACTTGGCATTCTCCTCTTCACAGGAGACAGACAGATTTCTCTTTCAGCTGACACTCATCGACAGAAAACACAGACATAATTGTGCCTTCTTGTACTGGGAGAAGAAATATACCTTTTGAAATGCCTAAGATGAAATTCTGGCTTTTTTCACGTCAGTGGCAAAGCTCCAAATGATTACCCATGGAGTCAAAAGAGCACCCACAATGAACTTCTACAGCAAGACTGAATGGCTAGGAGAGCTGTATATGCCCTGCAGGGATTAGACGAGAGAGAAAAGTTTCTATGGCAAATTCAAGAGCCTTTGGAGCAGAGCGGCCTGTCTCAGGGATGCTGCTATTAGTCTCTGCTAATGCTGCTGTGTGTGGTGGTCGCTGCTCTAACAAGCACTCAGTAAAGCCGCTTTGAGAAGAGAAACAAGAACACAGTACCAGAGAATTACCTAATATTTCCATCAGCTCTGCAGCGAGTCTGCAGAGGCGTCATTCTTCAGCGTGAAAGCAGCAAGCGAACGATAAAGGCTGCGATAATTACCCGCGTCAGGCTGCACCCGGCGCCGGCCCAGAGAACCTTTTCTGTCCCTCTGCCTGAGAGCAAAGAACAGCCCATGCAAACACCGTCCTGCGCACCGTGCGCCTCTGTCTGCGGCAGCTGCAGGTCCTTCCTTCGGACTCATCTTGAAGGTGACTTTAAAGAAGAAACTGCGCCGCGTCTGATCAGCGATGCAAACAGGGCGAAGCGGCTGAGAACCTGGCTTGCTCTATCGATTTAAATCTCACGCCTTTCAAAGTTTTCCTACGCTGGTGAAGATTCAGAGGGCACCCTCCAAAATCAGCTACCGAGAGATTTATTGCTCTGTGGTTCCCAGCAGGTTCATATTTGCCCTTTGGCTACTGCTGACAAAGAACAACACTGAAGAAACTTAAAGCAAGTCTATTTATTCTCTGTGCTCTCCTGTTCATACCTGTCCAGCGAGATGCAGCAGAGGTGCAGGATGGACGCTGTGGTGAGCAGGACGTCCAGGGACGTTCGGACCAGGCAGAACATCTCTCCGTAGATCCAGTTGTCCTGAACCAACTCGATGGCTCCGAACGGCATCACCAGCACTGACACCAGCAGGTCCGCAAAGGCCAGGGAAACAATGAAACAGTTGGTCTTGATTTTCCTGCAAGACAGATCACAAAATTAGGGCGGAATAGTTTCAGTGCAGCATCCTCTACATATGGCCACAGATTTCAGCTTGTGTTTGGGCCTGATTGGCTCTGTCACACCGAAAGGTCCTCTCTAATGTACTCCTTGCTTTGCATGGTCACCCCTAGCTTGTTCCTGGGTTTTACAGCCATATTTCCACTGGGTTCTCTGCATGAAAACATCTTTCTGCTCACACAGAAGAGGCAAATAGATGCTCACAGGCCCCTGCATGTGGCTCAGCCTTGCAGCTTGCATTGGAGAGTTTGGAGTGGAGGAGGAGGATTTTGTTTTAAACTTGTAAATTGAGAAAAATCCTTCCAGAAAGCACTGAGAAGAATCTAGACTGAAGCTGTAATTTTAACTTGAAGAGTACTTTCTAAATCATAACAATAAAATAGAATTATATCCATTAAAAATCCCACGCAGAATATGAATAGAGGCTGTTGAATCTCTCACTCTGCTCCTCACAACTCCCAGGGGCAGCATCAAGAGAGGCAGCGGCTCCTCGGGACGGCAGTTCTGCCTGTGACCCCCCCAGATCACTGGCAGCATTTTCCAAGCTGTGGCACAACCGCAGCGGGACCTTGATCCGTGTGGTTTTCTGATGGGCTTGTTTGGAACTTTGAGATGGAAAGGGGGTAGAGGCCAACCTGCTTCTCCAAGGAATTGCTGCCTAGCTCTGTTTCTCACTGATTTATCTGATATTTACACTAAGAGTGCTAAAAATGTAGCGGATGGATAACAAAATGATGCCGCCACCACAGTGTAAATCCAAGCGGGGATGCATTGAGGTCAGCAGGAGAGTCTGACGTTGCCGTGACGCAACGCACGGCCAGAGGCACTTTTCATCGCAGCAGTTTGTGCCCTCAGCTGCAAGCACGGGGCTATGTAGGTGTGGGTTTCCCCCTGTGCCGCCCCGCACAGTTGGCCGGCTGGGGGGCTCACCTGAGCTGCCTGTCCCGGCACACGGACACCATCACCAGCAGGTTCCCCAGGATGGCCATCAGGATCACGGCAGAGACGAAGGTGAGCAGCACGATCTTCTCCGCGACGCCGAAGGTCTCACTCGAACTGGGGGGCACACACAAAAAAAGAGAAAAGCAGCTGCGGCGGCGCTGGGAGGGGATGGCCCGGGCGGCGCTGAGCTGCCAGGTACGGGCACTCATTTTGGCACGTGGGACAGTTTCATTCCCACACCCATCGCAGCCAGGCAGCCTTCCCACCACGGCCACTAAGAAAGAGCATTTCTTATTTATAAGGTGTCCTGCTTTTGGTTGGGATAGAGTTAATTTTCCTCCTGGTAGCTGGTACCGGGCTGCGTTTTGGATTGAGTATGAGAGTAATGTCGGTAACACGCTGATGTTTTAGTTGTTCCTGAATAGTCAAGGACTTTTCAGCTTCTCGTGCTGTGCCCAGTACACAAGAAGCTTGGAGGGGAAGCCAGGGCAGCTGATATTCCGTACCATACAACATCACGCTCAGTATATATTTTTGGGGAAGCCGCCCTGGAGAACTGCTGCTTGGGGATGGGCTGAGCATCAATTACTGGGTGGTGAGCAACTTCACTGTGCACCTCTAATTTTGTATATTCTTTTATCATTATTATTATTATTATTGTTTTCTCTTTCTTTGCTGTCCTATTAAACTGTCTTTATCTCAACGCAGGAGTTTTACTCCTTTTTTTTTTTTCCATTCTCTCTGCCATCCCACCGCAGGGGACGGGAGCGAATGGCTGTGCGGTGCTTATTCGCCGGCTGCGGTTAAACCACGTGTCCCAGCAGTGGATAAGCCAACATGTAACTGGTAGCTCTGGACAAATCTTTCAGTGCATTCAGAAATGCTGACAAGGCTCTGCCTGAACTAAATGTGGCTTTCCCAGTTTTCACTGGAGCACATTGCTTCCTCACACCTCGGGTCATCCGTTCTTGGACAAGTCTTGCAACGAGTGGATTTTGCAGCCGCAGTTCTTGCGGTTACGCTGCAACTGCTGCCTGCAATTTGCTTACTCTGGTCTAGACATACTTCCTCCCATCTGACAGAAGAAAATCCCTGTCCATCAAAAGGATCTGCTTGTCCATCCTTCTGACAGTGGCCTGCAGGAGATGAAATGCCTACAAGCGGTATAGCAGAGCCACCCTCATATGCTGTCTCATGCCACAAAGGTCTGTGGCACAGTGGGCTTGGGTTTAGCAGCTCCGGGGGGGTCCCGTGCCTTCCTCTCTCAGGTCTGTCTCTCGAACTCTCAGTACATAGTGAACACTGTCTCTGGGCAGCTTTCCTCCTTGGCCTCATAGTCACATCCTAAATGCAAAATGAAGCAAATGGCATCAGCTTCTGTGCCCCCCAATTACCAGTGACCACCCCAAACTGCATACAGGGATTCTTTCCTCAAAACTAAAGATAATTGGCATTTAATTACTTAACCTAGCACTAAAATCCAAAGCCACCCTACAGAACCAGTTACTGGCCACATGGCTGCTCCTAGAATGGGACGTCACTCCTTCTCCCCGCTAGAAATCAGCCTCCCTCTCTCCCATCCATCTCTCACACGTTAGATCCGAAAGAGACCTCATTTTCCCCAGAAGCAAACTCCTACACTGGAGATTTTGGGACGCAGGAAGCTTGGAGCTGCTGACGGATGAACCTGCACTGCAGAAAAGTCCTTTGGAAAAGGCTGAGCAGCCGGGAGCGGGTCCTGCCCCGTGGGGAGCGTGCACGGCGGGATGCACAAGGGACTCTCCTCTGCTGGAGCTGCGACAGCCCTGGACCCACCACTTGCCACAGGTGGCCGCTGTACAGCCGGGGAAGGTCAGACACTCACCGAGCATCGGGATTCTGAGCACAACCGAATGCCAGAGCCTTCACCAATAACGTTCAGCAGCAGAAGAAGACACCGTGAAAATTAAAGGGAAATAGAAAAGAAACAGCTTCCAAGGCAGGTCTCAGCCACAGGCCTGCTAGCTGGGTACCAGGAGGGATGAAAAGCCTTCAGGAACAATGGGGATGCCGGGATCAAAGGCACCTTCACTGCCAAGCTCTAATTGTACCTGTCTAAATAAACCTTCACGATAGGCTAACGTTGCTCCGGGGCTGCATCTGTGAAACTAAATGTCAAACCACACACTCAACAGCACCATACAAAAGCTGTTCCTTTTCCTGCCAGGTGAGCACGGCAGCACATACACACTGGCAGAGCGGTAAAGAGGATGATGATGGTTTAGTTTATACAGAGCCAGGCTGAGTTAGATTTATATTTTGCCTTATCTAGCTTTGCCCGTCCTTCTGCTGTTCCTAAACAACTCTCATCACTGCGTTATTTGAGCAGCTTGCATCTGCGCTCTGCAGCGTGTACCAAGGGGGAGAGACACCCCTCTTGTCCCCAAGCCCAGCCGGGGGTGAGCTGGCCATGGATGGGGCTTCTCACTCCACCATGCAGGGCCTTGGGGCTGAGCCCGCTGGTTTTTTAAGGAAAGCCCCAGGATTTTGAGGCTGCCTGCTGAGAGATCCCGGTCCCCTCCCCGCAGCGGGGACGCTGGCTCTCAGGCTGGGGCTGCGCTGCCCAGGGACAGGCGCTTGGCGTCAGGATGCGCCGGGGCCCCATCCCACAGAGGGATGTAGAGACGAGGAGTGAAGCATTTTGATTCGACACGTTCCTTGAATGAGCTGCTCTGATCCTAAAGGCAATGGGTTTGCAGTTGGACATAAACATTTCACAGTAAGCAATATGAAGCAGTAAATTCACGGGTGATCTGAACCGCCTGCTCGTCCCCTGTTAGAAAGCAGCTGTGCCTATATAGGACACCCCCACAAATGTCAAGGCTGTCGCCTGCTACTGCCAACAAAAGGATGACTCCGTCCCCAAGCTTTTCCCATTGTGTCGCATCCCTCCTGTCCAGGCGCAGCCCCCGCTGCTGCCACCCCGGGGGTGACAGTGTCCACGTCCCGCACAGCAGGGACAAGCCGGGTGCCCCGACCCCCAGCGCACATTGTTCCCCACGGCACAGGCACAGGAGGTTCTGTGGGACGGGAGAGGAGGGAGCTGCCAGAATGCTGGAAAAAAAGGGCTCTGGAGGTGGAGAGAAATTATGATTTTCACCATGCAGCTAGGACAGAAATAGCTGCAGACACCTCTGTGCTCTCCCTTAGCAGCAGGATTTTCTGCACTGAAAACTCCTACACCCTCAAGAAAGTTATAACTCAGAAGTTACAACTGGCCAAGTTTGGTGCTTTGAGGCAGAAGATTGACACTGAATTTCAGCTGAATTTTGCTAAGCAATAACACCCAGAGTGCAGGGACGCGGTTCTGGGTGGAAGGGAGATTTGTCCTTGCAAGGTGGGTATCTGCCATCCCCTTTTGTAAGAAACCCAGATGTTTTCCTCTCATTTGGGCTCATGAAGAAGCACAGGGACCGTAATGGCAGGTGAAGACTCAGATCTGCTCCGTGCTCCCAGACGTTTTCCTCAATGAACACGTGTATTGCGCAGGACAGAGCGCTCCCCCTCCTCCAGCCTCTCCAGCTGCAGAGCTGAGCAAGTGAACAGACAATGAAGATAATTCCCCACCACAGCCCTTCTTTGGTGCACAGAGATTTTGAGTTCTGCTCATCAAAACAATCTCTGGAAATGCCAAAGGAGGCCAGCACTGAGCCACATTCCACCAGATGTTGCCCTGCTTGAAGACTGAAGGATGCTTCAGCCAGGAACCAGGGTCACGTTTTAAGGCCACATTTCCCATCTGGTGGGCACAGGCAACCCTGCCCTGAGGGTGGTGGCATCCTGGTCTGCAGCATTTGACTTGGCTGCCCACAGCCCAGGGCTCTGGACAGAGACCAGCAGGTCAGAAATACACTGGCGCGCTTGTCTGTGGAGCATCTCCTGTGATAATAGTTCCAAAAGTGTTTGGGGGATCTCTCCAAAGAGTATTTCTCTTGTGCCATGTTGCATCGCTCCCCTGGGGAACATTAAATAGGCATTTGCATCACTGGGGATGCAGGAAGAATGTTCATCTGGGATACGTTTCCACACATCTACCGTTTGAATAATCTGTCATCAAGTAGCAATATTTGTTAATTATTCAGTCTCAGTAATTTAACGCTGTTAATAATGGAAGAAGTGGATATTGCTGTAAATTAAAATCAATGGTTTGCATAACATCTTTGATCAAATCTGAGTGCTCTGGCTTCCAAGCATGCTTCCCTGTTTAATAAAGCAGAGATTGATGGGTTTGCTATTATGAGAAAATGAGATTCAGACAAAATGATTGTTGGTTAGTAGGAATATAGAAATCACTTAAGGAAAAAGGTGAAATACTGATGTGGAATGAATGCTTAAAACCCATATATGGACACATCTAAAAGGCTCTTCTGTATAGTCATTAATGTGAATGAAAAAAAAAAAAAGTCTATTTTTTCAAGCTCAATTTCTACTTTTCTGTGAACACCCCAACTTTTCTAAATGACCTCAAGTGCTTTGGCATATTTTATGCAGGAATTAAACTGCACAGATAGTCGTGTTGGTAAGACCACGCACATTGCTCCTCCGGTTTTGGGTACCCGTCATGCCCTGACCTCCCTGCCACCGCAGCGGGAAAAAATCACTAATAAACAGCTCAATGCTGAGAGCACCTTGGGCCCTGCACAGACACCCTGCGGGAGGGAGAGGGATGGAAAAGAGAGTGAGTGCTGAATAAATACGATTTTGCACAGCTGACAGAGAGGAGGCTGGATGGCCCATTTCCAAACCAGAGAGGAACGACCTGGAGCATCTCCTGGTGAGCACTTTGTAACAAGGGATGTGTGCGATTCTCACTGAAGAAGATTAAAAGCTCAGAGAGCAGTGGCAGCCTAAAAAAGGGCATTCTTGATTTAAAAGTGGCCTCGGTGGATGAGGAATCCACAGATGAGTCGATCTGCTTTGTTTTCAACTGAGCTACGACTTTTCTCTCTGTAACTCCAGCTGACATGATATTTCATGTAGATCTTTAAGTACAAACAAGCTGTCATTTGCCTCCCCTCCTTTCTACTCCCCTGACTATTCCTAGGCATAAAATCAGAGGCTGAGTGTTAAACACTTAAAAATCAAGATATGTTATTTTATGAGTAAACCTAACAATGTGTAGAAATGTACAGAAATGTGTAGAATGTATAGAAACATGACAGTGGGGAAGGTATTATTTGATCTATGGCTTTCCAGCTGTTATCATATTCTTCTCTCCTGGCACCTAAAAATATTAATCAGAAGTCAGCATTAGTCCAGAAGCACAGAATTTCTTTTAATGCCTTCAATTGCTACGCTGCCTGCGCCGCTTCGCTTCAGACTGTGCAGATGGCAGGACAACTTCTAACAGATTCAAATCAATTATGTTCTTCACTTCTGTTTTAGAAACAGATTGAAATTAATTAAAGTATTGACAAGCCAGAAATAAACAGTGTTCCACATATCAAAATAACTCAGTCGTATGACTGGTTTGAGTGTTGATGGTTTTGGTTTTGGTTTTTTTTTTTAAACCAAATAAATTGTGGTGGGGGGGCAGGTGGGAAGGGATGAGGTTCTCTCGTCTAACGCTGGTTTGAACCTCAGGAACGTTCTGCAAACCGACCTGCTGCCCCTGACGGCGCGGGGCTCACAACACAGCGCGTTACTGCAAACAGCAGCAGCCCCAGCAGGGTCACGAACGATAAAACCAGAACTTCAGGTCACCTCCTGCTGGACAAAACTCCTGATAACACCACTGATCCTGGACGACCATCACGTATCTCCTGGAGGCTGCTTTGGAGAATTGTTCCAAGCAGCTGATAATACTGATTAAAATCAATTGTCAAGATGAGGCGAAGAAGACAGGCTATTTAAATGTTTTAAAAATTGCCGTGTGTGGGCTGCGCAGGCAATGAGGACGTGTGGGGAGCGTGTTCGTGCTGGAGCTGCTGGAGCTGCCAGACGCTGCAGGACCTTGGGACACATCGGGGCCAATGGCTCCGGCTCTGTGGCCACCACAGAAAAAAAAAAAAAATGAGCTTTCTGCTGGTGCATACAATGCGCTTAGCTTAAACCAGCAGAAGCTCTTGCCTTTTCTGCATGGAAATCGGATCTGGTGCTGCAAACTGATACTGAACAGAGCGATGCTTTATCAGGATCTTCGTATGGATGAAGGTCTGAGACCTCAAGAGAGACACAGCAGTTTGCACAACTAATGGGAAACGTGTGGCAGAGGTAGGAAACAAAGCCAGACCCAGGGAGTCTCCAGGCACAGCCTAAACTCAGGAGCTCTCCTCTTGCAGGGAGGTTAGACGGGAGCCCAGGAGCCACGTCCGTCTCTACCATCACACCATGACGGATGAAATCCTGGCTCAGCTCCTTCCCCAGCAGCAGATCAAGTGTTACATAATTTACACCCACGTAGGAAGGGATATTGTGCAAGTACAATCCTTAAAAACCATTAGACTGTCACCTAAAATATAAGATAAAATTAACTTATGAAATTAGCATCAGATTAAGATCATGGTATTTACAGGGATGAAGGGCAGCTGCTGCAATTTCTGTTTGGGATCCACTAACAGGAGAGCTCTTGTGCAAAGCCCTGTGCAATCACAAATCACAAACTTACACATCTATTGGGAATTTGCAGGACCCTGGCACCATGTTTTGTTCCTTACAATATGCTTTCAAGCTTCAAAATTTTACTCCCAATGCCCCCTTCACATGCTGAAGATCCCCCTTTGATTTTCACGTAAACATAGCAATACTTCACAGACATACAGCATCTACTTATTTTAAGGTTATTAAATACTCTATAACTATGGGAAAAAATATCAGATCTCTGTCTTTGGCATAGGTGGCATTTGGGCACACTACAAAGAACAGCAGAGATGTTGCACCAATCATTTCTCCTTTATAAATGCTGAATAAATCCAAAGATCAAACATGCCTTTAATCAGAAATGTCTTGATCAGTTCCTAATTAGAATTGTTCCTCAAAAGTCAATCCACTGCATCTACCAAACTACACATCAATTCAATGAAAAACAGAAGATGATGAAAGAAGCGCAAAAATAAACCTGACTTTTGGTGTATACTCCATCTCAATAATGCGATTATCCTCTATTTTCCAGATAAGTGGCTCTTGCCTATCTCATGTCATACGGAAATCTTAACCAGAGCACGCTCTATGTTCAAACAGCACATACAACACAGCTACGCTCAGGAGATCTGATTTGGCAAAGCACCTTATTTCCCAGTAGCATTCCCATTAATTGTCCTGCATTTCACTTCCATATTCTATAAATGTTGCGGACAGAGTCTAGCATGTACTTTCGAACAAGAATATTTGTAATTCAGTTAGTGTATAAAATAATTTTACTTTACAGAGACATAAGCAATATCACCATTACACATATATGTAGAACAATCTCAAGTTTATCACAGTAGTTTAGAAACAGGGAGCAACTTGGTGCAGATTTGTGATAAAACCTTCTCTGGCATGGGAGTGAGCTGGAAAAATCAAGATTTAGGCTCATGCTAAACATACTCTGAGAGCTCTGATTTCTCACAGAAATCTGTGTGATGCCTCCTGCAATAACCAGGTGCACCGAGACCGATCACGCACAGCCTGGGCTCCTGGAATAAAAGCATTTCTTTCCCTGTCGTCTTATAAATTTTCCCATAAAAACAAACAAGTCCTGCCCTATCCACACACATTCGTTTCCCCACAGATAACTCTTTATCATAATGGCAATTCTTAGTCTTTATTGGTATTCCCATACTGAGTTCTCATTTTCACATCGGGGAAAACCTTTGTTCCCATCTTTGCTGAAAGCCTAAAGGTTGCAAGACTTTCAAATCAAAAAGCACAAAGGTCCTGCTCTGCTCTTGCAAATGATATTTGCAGTCAGGGAAATAGTCTTAACTGAGAGGCGATCAGTGAATACTGGTAGAAGCGTCCTGGCATCAGGCTGTATATTAAAAATATCCAGGCTGTGCCCTTTCCCATTGCTTGTTTCCACCTTGGACGATAAACCACAAATACATCCATTGGCTGTCTAACTTCTAATATTTCCTGGATAGTTTCCCAGTTTCAAGAATCTAGAGGAATGAGAGAGTTTCTTGTCGTTACCGCTGCTAATGGAAGACTTGGCACAGACAAGATAATACACTGATTTCTGGAATACATTTTCTGTGAAACACACAAAACCAGTTCCCAGCTCGTTCATCGCCAGACAACAGTAGAAGGTACGTTCACTTCTTTTAAGAAGACAACAGGGGACTGTGTGTCCCAACGAGTTTTTTTAAGGCACAGCACAGTGGAGCTCATCACGATGGGTTTTACCATAAAGACCAGAGTTTGGTAAAGCTAGAAAAGGTCCAGCGATGGCAGCCAGAAGCCTTCACTCCCAGAGTATGTGTTCCTATATTATGAGTCTCGCTCTTGTATTTAGGCTCCAGATAGGTGCAATTTCTAAGCAACGACATGGAAAGCCCTTGATTCAAGAACGGAGCACTGTAATTTCTTGTTTTATTTAAACCTCTTTCTAGGTCCCCGGCTAAGCGCATGTTCTGAATAATCTCCACAAAAGCCCCATCACGTTTCTCACTTCAAATAAACAAGAAAGGATGTCAACCCGGGTCAGCAGCAGGACAGAGGAAAAGCAAACAGCTGGGACCTCTTTGTAGATGGGAAGGGCAGACACAGCTCAGATGCAGCCCGGATCCCAGCCAGGAGTCACCACCATTTCTCCGAGACCAGCCTAAGAAGCTCTGGAAGCATTTGTTCCATTGTGATTCCCTTTGGCTAACACGCGCAAAAGCTTCCAGGAGGAATGTCTCATCGTGCTCATCTGCAGAAGCCCTTAACCGAGACTCCTAGAAACAGCCGTTCCTGGAGATGACAGCAATGCAAAGGGACAGAACTTCTTCCCCACAAGGCAGTGAAATGACCTAGAAGTTACTTGGTGACATCGGGTATGGACCCTCCACTCACAGGTTCTATGAACTTCAAGTCTGATCCGTAACTGGGGGCTAGCGGCTGCCTCTCCCCGCTACCTCACTGTGTGCTGATTTGAAAAAGTCTGTTTCAGTTTGATAACTGACCGCTTGCAAACAAATTACTGGGTACCACAGGTCTATAATTTTCCCTACGACTGACTGAGGAAACTGGTCCAAGAACCGGGGGGAGGAGGCGGGGGGGAAAGGCAAGGCAGAAAAGTTCAAGGGGAAAAGAGGGGGATAAGGGCAGCAGCCCTGCAATGATACCGCTGACGGTGTCCCCATTCAAGGGTCAGCGCCATCAAATGATAAGTTCTGTAGACTGGAAAACAAGCCGTGAAGCTGCATATCGAAATGGAAAGAGAAACAGAGAGTCCTGTCGGAAACTGGAACCTACTGCCCGTGCACACTTGGAAACAAGCAACGGCCTAGAGAGCTGAAATTTGACAAAATAGAGACACAGGATCAGTCTGAGGGTTTAAAAGCCTATGGAGGAAGAAAGGCTGGGCACGTCAGCTGTACCTTGTGGGTCTACTAGTGACGTTTTGAGACAAGCCAAGAAGAAAGAGGTGAGGTGCCTGCGTCTTAGATACACCTACAAAACGACACTGCGAACATAGCGCCCTTTTCAACTGTCAGAGAAGGGACCGACCAAGCATAGCAACACGAGGCTCCAAGGAAAACAACAGACTGTAACAACCATTTGGGTTTGTGGGTAATTTGCTCCATGTCAGAGCAGGGAACTGGCAGCGCTGAGCAGCCAGGATGCTCCCTGGGGTAACCAGGTTCTCAGATTCTCTGCTTAGGGGTCTGCAAGGCTGTTGGAAACCAAACAGCACCTGCCAATCACAAAGCACTGAAAACCTTAATTAGTGACATCTCTGGAAAGCTGGCGCAGTGCATTTTAACTGAGGATGAGAACAGAAAGTTAGTTTGTTTTGTGATTAAATTGCTGGCCATTTAAACTTTGTTACTAACTTCGATAAGTATTTCAGGTGAAGGACACTTGGCTAAAGCCATTTACAGCTTTGAGC
Source organism: Caloenas nicobarica (assembly GCF_036013445.1). Taxonomy (NCBI): domain Eukaryota; kingdom Metazoa; phylum Chordata; class Aves; order Columbiformes; family Columbidae; genus Caloenas; species Caloenas nicobarica. Next base: position 1,830,607 of record NC_088257.1, read on the forward strand.
TCCAATGAAAACCTCTGTTATACAGCGTGTCACCGAGAGGGTCATCTTCAGTGTCTTTTTCACCATGCCTCAAGTTGGGGAAGCTTTTTGTTGTGTCTTTGGGTTTGGTTTGGTTTTTTTTTCCCCCAGCTTTTTTGCCTTTTTTTGGGGGGTGAGCAAGCTCCTGCTCAGACAACAGCCACTTTTACTTAATGTTCTGCCCTTGGGGAGGCAGAGGCTGCTGCTCAGGGGACACGTGAGGGCAAGTCCTCAGTTAGCAGATGGGCCAAGACAGTAAGTTCAGCCAACGACTGAGGTTCAGACCTGTGACTGTTCACCAGACCAGGGAGTCACATCACTGATGATGCACTGACACAGTAAAATAAGGCCAAAACAAACACTGGAACGACTGAACCAGGTAAGAAGAAAAGCACATTTCTTATCTGCATCACAGATGCACTCTGCTCCAAGGCATAGTCTATCAACAGTCATTTATTAATAACTGATTGCAGACCCTAGACACACAGCCAAGCAAGCAGCACGAGATGTTTTGCTGCGGCATCTTTCATATCTGAGAGAGCAGAAACGCTCTTTCCCAAGCAGTGCACGCCGCGCTCTGCAGCTGCACGCACCGCGGCAGCAGCATCTGGAGCAGGTACCAGCACCGCAGCTGCCGGCACCGCAGCCCTGCTCCCCAGACAGCATTCCCAGGAGAGGTGTCGAACAGGATCTCAGGACTGCCTTTCTGCACTTCTCCAAAAGCAACGCGGGGAATTTTAACTCACTGAGGGAAGGGCAAAAGCCATTAGATCTCCACCTGCAGCCCATATCCTTTGGTTTTGAGATGCAGCGTCGCGTCTGTTCTATAAGGAAACACAGGTCTGTCAATACCACTCACGGTGCCCTATTAACCCTCGCATGGCTCATCTGGCCCCGTGTCTCCCACACAGCTGCAGTTTTGCAGCAATCCCGGCTCCCACGACACCCTAATACCCACTCCAAGCTTCTTTACTCACAACCTCTGAGCACAGCTGGCTCAAGAACTCCCAAACGTGGAGACAAATTGAATTTTACCGGCCTAATGCTGAGGGTCAGCCCTGAAAAGCCAAGGCGGGTGTCCTGGAAAGCCCCTGGCACCGCAGCTGCCAGACTTGCTCTTCCAGGCAGCCGTCACGGGCAAAAACCGGTGACAAGGTCCAGCGCGTTCCCTGCTCGGGGCAACCTGCTGCTGTCTAGGGCAGCTGCCCATTTTTGCCAAGCCCTAGAGCTGGGTCTGCCCCAGGATATCCCAGGCTTTGGGACTGTTTTAACCATCTTCCAGACCTTCACTAGCTGGCACTCTGTGCAGAGACTCTGAAGCTAAAGAAAGGATGTGCCGAAAGACACCGAAAATGTTGATTTTTACGGCCCAGCTCTTTGTCAAGGGCATTTTCAGCCGTGCAGATTCCTTAGGGCACACTAATAAAAGCAGAGTGAAATATCGCAGAAGTGTGTGACGGCCTTATGTCCCTGGGGGGGCTCAGCACACGGAGACAAGTGGTGGAGCTGCCCCTCTGCCGCTGCATCTCTAACTTATTTCACAGAGTACATACACCTCACTTGCTCCACAGCTGCCATACAGGAGCACACGCTATTAATTTGCAGAAGCTGGAGCCGGGCTTAAAAATTCCATTAATTAAGTGTTGGCGGAGGTGTTTGGAAAGATGTTCTGATAAATATAGTGCTATAAAGTGTTTCCCTAGAAACTGAGAAAAAAGTTGAACGATATGAAAAGTGCCCAGGCTGATAACAGCAACCGTTCCTGCTGAGTGGTGCCTGGGCTGTAGGGAGCATTTGGCAGAGAGGACTTCTTTTCAGGGCTTTTTTGGCTACCAAGGGCTTTTGGTTGGTAGCACAAAAATACGAAGGTGAACCTCTACACCACGCCTTGCTTCCCCCGTGCCCTCCTGCTTCACCCTTCTTCTTGCACCCAGTGCTGGCAGATGGGAAATGATGCTCTGCAAGGTCTGTGGCTGCAGATGCAGAAACGCCCTGTGCATTAGTGCTCCCAGATGTGGAACCCTCCCCAGGCGTCCCTGCTCTGCCCGACCACCCCAGCACCCCCAGCTTGAACCCTACAAACCCAGCAACGGGCAGCCTTTCAAATGGCTACGTATAGAATGGTTCATTTCGTTCAACAGCATAGCTTAGATATGGTCATATCTACGGCTGATGTAAATCGATACTGTTAAGTTTTGCCTCATAAGAGATCTGTAGGGTTTTACTTTTTTAGCGCTGTGTATTCTGCCTGCCAGTATTCTTGGGACAAAGCGCACTCATCCACACCAGCTCAGCAAGCGGAACAGGACATTTGATCACTCGTACACCAAGGGATGAAGATGAAAACACTCGGCTCTCATCTGTGCGCTCCTCTGCTCGCTGCACCGTCCCTGTTGGGGGACACAGGCGGAGAGGACAGGGCTCTGTAGAAAATGTTCTCAATCACCGTGTCCGTCTCCACAGAAATGCACGAGGAAATACCTTTCTGGACAGATGCTGCAGACATTACAGGAGGATCAGAGCTTCTCTTCCCTTAGGAAGGGGACTAGGAAAAGAAGAGTGCTCTAGGCTGTTCCTGGCTTGTTAAATTGCATTTTAGCCTGGTATTTCTCACCTAAAGAGAAATGTGACCAAAGCAGCTGAGATAAACAATGATTTAATGACTCAAAGTTTAGAAGCTGGAGAGGTTTTGAAAAGATCTTGTGTATATATAAGAATAAACACTTACATTGCAACCTGCTGGAGGAATCTTAAGCTCCTCGCTTTCCACGAAACCCCACTGGCAGGGCACTCAGAGCACACAAGCTTTTTCCTAAAACCCTTCTGTTTTCCACACTTTGGGTCATTAAATGAGACACTTCTTTTGTTCCAGCCACTCAGCACAGCCTCCCCCTTGCCCAAGCAGCCCCCTCTGCCCACTCAGCCCAGTTTTCTGCCTGTTCTCCCAGGTTCTCGGCCCCTCGGTCCCACTGCTGGGTGTGGGGTCCCACGTCCAAAGGTCCCACGACCCCGGACAAAGGAGCCTCTTGGGCCAGCACAGGCTCCAAAGCTGGGACTCACTCAAGCTGGGACTCACTCAAGCTTGGCTCAAGGGGGCACATCGTCCAGGAGGTCCGTTATCAGAAATAACGTTCACTATGCCTCTGTATGAGGACTTTGGGAACAGCAGCTGGGTTAAATAACGGAAAATTTTTCTTTGCTTCCAAACACACACAATTAATTCAACCAATTTGACTCCTTGTTCCCTCACCTTGCTTCTCATTTCTCACAGTCGAGACAAGATTAATGAACCCTGCAGAGCAGTGCTGGAGGGCTCTGAGTTCTTCAGGGCACTTAAAGCCACAAAAATACCTTCAGTAACAAACGGAGAAAACTAAAGCTGATAAAGCCAAGTTTGGAGGCAATTAACATCAATCTAAACTTCAGCTGTTTTGGGGGCTCAGTTTAAAAATAAAAAGCAATTACTGTTGTGACAAACTCAAATAATGCATTGTTTCTCCATAGCTGATTTAGCAAAGGGAGTCTGCCTTCACCAAGAGCTACAATAAAAAGGCTTACATAAAAGCTATTGACTCGCACTGAACGTTACCGTGATTTTTTTTTTCAAAAGCTTATTTCTCAATAGCTTAACAGCCTCTCCTCAGCACCTGAGGAAACAAGAACCTTTTATGCAGCGTGAAGCACACGGAACAGCCCTGACCATGCTCAGAAGCGCCATCCAAACAGCAGAGGTTGCTCCTGTCGCGCAAGGGCAGGAGCAGAGCTGCAGCGGAACCACCGCCCTGCAAACGCCGGCAGCTGCTCCTCCACCCCTGCCCTCCCACGTACGGACCTGAGGAACGGGGCTGCTGCTGCTGGAGCTTGTCTGGAAACCCCAGTTGTCACAGTGGGGACAACCAATCAGCCTTGAAAATTTGCCCAAGGACCTACGACGAGTTTGGCGTGAGAACTGGAAAACAAGCTAGCTCTCGAAGGCCAGAGCACAGCCTCTTGGGTTAAAATGCAAACAGAAGTATTTAAAAAAAGCTGCCTGAAACACACGGTCAATATTTGGCGTGCAATAGTAGGGTGGAATCATCAGCCAGCACATGAAGATCAGTTAGCAGCTTTTGAGAAATGTTCAGATTGCCTCTCGTTAGTAAACTGCAACTTCCCAACCTGTTGCATGTGAACTACACTAGAGCCTGCCTGCGCCAAAAGCTCTTTCAAAAAGCTTGAGCCAGTGGTTTTCAAACTGCGCCAGCAGAGCATCTCCGAGCAGCCCACTGAAAGCAGCATTTGAGCACCCGGCGGCTGCGGGGTGGTGGGAGAATCATCGCGACGAGTCCTCTGTGGTGCCTGCTCAGCTAAACCGGAGGCAGCCCCGGAGCTAGAAACGCTGGGCTCGCCAGGCAGCACCCACAGCAACGGGATGAATGAATGAACGATGAGTGGTGGAGCGCAAAGAAGAGAAAATGCACAAGAACAGCCAACCACGCCATTCAGAACTGGCGCAGATTTGAATCACCTGCGCTCCCAGCCATGTAAAGGAGTCAGATTTAGCTGCTGCAAGATAAGGAGGGACTGCCGTGCCAACAAGAACCTTTACTTCATCCCCGGCTACAGGGAACGCTCTGCAGTGAGATGATGAAAGTCCTACCAAAAATCTAGAAGGCTTTAATAGTCTTTCATAAGGCCATTGCTCACTCCCTGTGCTTGGCACGTTTGCCACCTACAGTGGCAAGCGCCCAAGAAAAGCAGAGTCCTCCCTGTTTGGGCCTCTCCAGCTTGCTCAGCAAGGTCTGCAGATGCTGTTCGTGTCACACAGAAGCTCCTCTCACAGTTTTCATGGGCAAAGTTATTGTGTACCTCGCCATACACAGAAAAGCAAGAGTGCCTGGACTCCCAGGTGAGCTCTGTACTCACAAACCGTGCCTGTTTTAGCTGGGAACTTGGCACAATGGGAGCAGATCAAAGCACTTGGTACCGAGGCTCCTCCATCTCCACTCTATGCATGACATGGGAGATATTTTGGATTAGATTTAGCCCAGTCTCCTTGCACAAATGTCCCCACCTCACCTTAGTGTGGAAGCTGCATGGTTTGAACTCATGCTTCGAAACCTTTAGTCCTCGTTGTGGACTGCAGGGCACATTGCACAGAGCTGCTGGTGTAACATTCCCAGAGGAATGTCGTTCACAAGTCCCCTTGCTAAATGCTCTGCGATCTGAACTGATACACCACGCGTGGGGACGACCCGGTGATTCACTTTCCTGCTGCCCTGCACCGAGATGCAACACAGGCACAAAAAAACCCATAAAACAAACTGCACCAAAACCATCTCTGTGCCTATTTTCCTTTTGTACCCAGAGCAATCCAGCCTGTTGTCCGTTCCTTTGAGGCTGTCAAAATCATTGCGTTTGTAGGATAGTGAAACTGTCTAATGCTCCAAAAACAACAAAACTCTAAAATAGAAGTGCAAACATGTTCCGAAGGTTTGCACAAATTTACAAGAACCGTGGGCAAGCACCTTGCCATAAGCAGGTAGGGCAGCAGTCTGCTGGCGAAATCCCTTGCACCAGGTCTGGCTCTAAACAGAAGCTCCCAAGTGGTACCTTCAGGCTCCAAACGGCAGCAGCGGTTTGTGCCGGGGGGGCAGAGAAACAAAGAGAATAAAGAGAACAGCTTTCCTCCCCCCATACTCTAACTGATTCATGGGTTCGAGTTTTCATTCCAAGCCACTTGACAGTATATCATTAACTTACTGCCTATAATAAATGTGTCCAATAACAATCATCGAGTCACATGAAATTAAAAAAACTCTATAAAATATAAATCAGAAATACTTGCGAGGTCGTTTATTTTTCTACTCTCGAATTAGAGAAAAGTGAGGTCTGCCACCCCCCTTAGCTGTGATAAACACGAGTCCCAAAGCAAAACTGCCTAAAATTCCCAGCAAAGTCTCCCTAACCTCACGCTGCAGCCTTTGCAAAATCCATAGCCAAATTTTTCCACACAGCAACAAAAAATTTGTACAGTTGAATCTGTCCGCAGTGCTTCGGGTGGCTACAGAGATGTAAAGCTGCTCGTCACTCGGCATCCTCTGGGCACCTCACCAAACCGTGCGGACGGCAGGAGCGCCGCACCCGCAGCCATCGCGCTGCCTGGAGCGGGACACCCCTGGCACCTGACGCTCTGAGAAAGAGCAATAAGCTGCTTCCACAGGGCTCAGCTCCAAACGAAGCCAAGCTGCCCCTCTCTCCTCCCATCCCGCTGTTGTCCCCATGTTGCCAAAGCACCTTCTGCTTCCCCGAGCTTTGCTCCCCTTCTCGTGCAAACTGCCCACTGGGGCATCCTGAGCCCCGCAGGACGGGGAGCGGATCCCAGTGCTCCCAGTGCTCACCATGGGGCTTTAAAAACAACATGTGGGAGCCCCTGGCTTCGGAAGAAAACATTCAATATTTCACATCTCAGCAAAAAAGCTGAAATCAGGCCACATAACGGAGAAACATCAGCTACTAGTAGCTGACAAGCAAAGCTCTCAAACCCAAAAATTCACGGTTTGGAAAAGTGCGGAGTCAAAATAAAATCATATTCCTATCACAAAGTCTGCATACGCAACCAATCACACAAAGTGAAGGACTGCCTTGGTCCAGCTCAGAAAGAGCCCCTAGGAACACAGGAATAAAATCATTCCTGCAGTAAAACGAAGCGAGATCTGACCACAGCGTTTGATCAACAGCTGGGGAACGGTGAATCAATATCGATTCAGGAGAGCTTTCAAATTCCCATGGATTTTCATTCATCAGATCCCCAGGAATACCTCGCATTGCCTCTTCTGGCATCTGAACAACAGTGAGTTACAAAACTACAATAGATCACCTCAAAACATCCATGCTGAGTCAGACATACTCAGTATTTGTCTCTACTGATGGCAAATAGCACATGACTAAAAAAAATCTATGGGTAAGGTAAATATAATGTCACCCTTCCCTCCGGTATAGACTCCCTGTGCTTGTGGTTCAGACGCTCACTGAGCCAGTTTCTCTGCACCCCTCGGCATTTATGAACTGAAATATTTTCCTTTTATGAATGATGAAATGTATAGCGGGGATTTTTTTTTCACCATAGTGAGAAACAGAAGATTTTTTTCCTAGTGTCTTTAGACGAATGAAAAGATTGTAGGGAAAATTGCCTGGTGTCAGCACCTTAATTCCCTTTAGAGAGAACAGCAGTAGCCTACGCATTCAACTACACTTCTGCTATTAACAAGGCAAGACAAACTTCATTAAGCAAAACACATTACCTCTCAGCATTGATTACTGGGTTATAAATGCGACTGCTAAGTGTGCATTAAGGCAGCAACCTGGAGCTGCTGGTGACTTTTCGGGCACTTGAGTAGGTGAATGAGCACCAGAGATGTTCTCTCTGATAGTGCAGCACTTTGAGGAGGCTCATTAAGAACAGAAATTGCCTTTGAAAATGTATTTATCTCGCTCTGCACATGCCCCTGCAGAGAGCAGGTTGTGGCTTGCACAGACACATCCCAACCTGAAAGCCCGAGAGCTAAAAAGCTGTCGGGACAGGGTGGCACAACAGGATCCCCTTTGAGGTGTAAGACCCTGTGCCCCCCTTTTCTGTCCTGCATTTCCTCCTGATCTCCATCCAGTAACTCCTTAGGGAAAGGTTTCCTGGAAGACCAGACTACATCCATTTGATCTGTCTCTATCAGAGCAATTTTCTCCAGGACATTTCCCCATGTACTTGTCACTTGAGTGTCCAGGCAGTGGAAGGATAGAGAATTACTCCCGGAAATAAAAACCTGAGACATCAAAAAGATATTCCCTGGATGGATTTTAAAACTCTTTGTGGAAAAATACAGGTCTCATTGCAACTGGAATATTGCTTCCTCCTGTGTCTGGGCCAGCAACGTGGGTTTGGCCAGCAGCCTGATGTCCTTGTGCGAGTGGGTTTGGTGGGTCTCAGGTCAGCATCACTGGCAACCCGGCCAGTCAAAAGCCCAAGAAACAAAAGCGACAAATTCTAGTCCTACAGAAGGACCCTGCAGGTCACACCTGAGAACGGCAGAGCCGACGCCAGCCCTGTGTCCCCGGGACAGCTGCAAACAGATCTCCAGCCTTTTTGAACTATTTCAGTTGGCGTCACACTTATGGGATCAAAATGATCCATTCAGTGGTGTGCCCAGGAGTTGGACATTACTTCAGAGATGTCACTTTTTTGCTTGCCCCAGTAATAAGGCAGCAGAGATTAAGTGGTAAGTTTTTAGACAACTGCACCAAAAAGAAAAAAAAACTAAACTAAGATCAGGCTTTCAGCAGGAACAGATGGACCTGTGCCTGGTCTTTGATGGGGCTCTGCCCATCCTACTGCAAGAAACTCCCTGACTCAGTTAGACCGCATCTGACATTTACAGAAATACATCCTCACAGAAGCTCCAGGAAAGCCCAGACCAGGCACTGCTGCCTGAGCAGAGACCTTCACCTACAATTAAATTAAACAGTATTCCCTGAAAATAAAACAAACAGTTTCAGAACAAATATGAGGCCTTGGTACTTATTTTTAAAATGTTCTTTAAGCTCCAATGATTGTTTGCTGCTACCCTTATCTACAATCATGCTGAATAAAGCTATAGCTAAATGGAAAGTTAAATGTATTCACGAGGTGTTAATGTCTACATCTTATTATTTGCAGTCTCTCAGAGAAAGCAAAAGTAACTACAAATAGCGCTATGCCAGAAACTGGTTTCTTGACCAACAATGTTGCTTCAGCATGCAATGAACTGGTTCATTCTAAAGTGGTCACAGTTGTTGACGACAAGAGGCTTTGTATTTGAATATGGCACCTTCACCTACGGGCAAACAGAAAATACCACCCTGCAGCCCTGCAAACACACCGTACGGCTGCTGCCGCGGGAGGAGCCGTGTAGTTCATCCTACCTCACATTAACATCAAGTTCTTCCATCACAGGCAATAGGCATAGGTAGCTGGGAGTTCAGTGTCCATAGAAGAGACCTCGTCCTGCAGTGGAGAGAGTCAGAAAGGACAGTTATAAATTAAAGGATCTCTCACAGGTGCACATTTACCCCAGTGAAGACACTCACACGCTGTATTTTGCCCCTCTCACCTGGCTTCTCTTGAATACAGAAGTTATGCAGACATGTCAAAATGATGTCATACCATTGCACAGAGCTGTCATAACACAATTTTCTGTTATCTACCCTGATATATTTGTATCTCACTAAGGCGCACACATGCCTGGAAGGAGAAAATGACACTGAAGTGACAGACAACCTTTTGTGGTTGTGTGTACACCACCCATTCCTGCATCACCTGGGGCTACCAGAGTGCTTCAGGGTCCCAGCAGGACACCGGCTCTGCCGAAAACAACAAAAAAATTCTTCCTCTTAGGAGCTTCCAGGTCTTCACATGGAATCTAAGATCAACCTTTAATCCACTCCGTGATCATCGCTTCTCCTGGGAACTTCAGGGATTTAGAATCCCAGAGGACGGTTCCAGCTGCATGGGGCAGTAACCTGCAGTAACCTGCAGCAACTTGCAGTAACCTGCAGCAACTTGCAGTAACCTGCAGTAACCTGCAGCAACCTGCAGCAACTTGCAGTAACCTGCAGCAACCTGCAGCAACCTGCAGCAACCTGCAGTAACCTGCAGTAACCTGCAGCAACCTGCAGCAACTTGCAGTAACCTGCAGCAACCTGCAGCAACCTGCAGCAACCTGCAGTAACCTGCAGTAACCTGCAGCAACCAGTCAAGGCTGCTGCCCCGGCACACAGAAAAGATCTTCTGGACAAACATTCCCTTTCCATAGGGTGAGGAGAAGCTGCACAGGCAGAAGTAATGAGACCATGCATAGGATATAGATCACATCTAAGACTGTAACTGTCACAGTCCTCTGCAGACACCTTGTGTCACTTGTTGAAAAATCCCATTGTGTGTAGTGCTGCCTCAAATAGCAGCAGCTCCTTCCTTCTAATTACCACAAATAAGTTAGCAGAAAATTAATTTCAAAAGACGCAAACCCAGAGCATTAAACCAGTGCACAGAGCAGACTGTGCTGTGCCCAGTGGGCTCTGGGTGCTGCTGTGGGAAGGGGCACACACAGAAATACCCCTGCTCATCCATCCTGTCCTTCTGCAAGTTAAAAACTCAGAGAGATCCATCTATATATGCTGCCAAAGACTCTCACACCTGAAATAGTCCTATTTCTAGAAATAAATGTCAGCAACATGAGTTACTAACACAGGCACCATTCACAAGACTTGTCCTCCAAGATCAACTTATTATGAAGTTTATGAAAATACGTTATGTTGCAATTCTGGTGACACCGAGGAGCTGAGCACCGTGATATAAATGAGCAATTCCCACCAAATTAAATGCGACGGCATGCACACATGTAAGCTGCACTGGACCCAAGACTTTTCGTGCTAACTTCCAAACTTTCAAAGCTACAAAAAGCAGTTTAAATGCGACCAACTGAAGGAGGTTTGCAAAATCTGGCTGGGAAAACACATGCAAGAATGCTTGGTAAATTAGTTTCTGTTTTTACACAAAATTAAAACATCGACTTACCACTAAAGTAAAATAGGTTTCCTGTGACACTATATTGTACAGCCTCATGAATAGCAGTACTGTAATTACAAAGAACTAAATGATTTGCAGCTTAAGTTAAAATAAATGTACTTACTTCCAGTAACACTAAGTGATATAAATATTGATGGGATTTTTAATTCTACCAAAATTCCATCATGCCTCCGAAGAAATGAATGCACCATCTTAATAGAGAGTTCATGTATTTGCTGCTGTTAATTCAGTGGGAAAAAAATGGATAAATTTCTAAGCACTTCAGATTGTTGATTGCCCCTTGTGCTGTGTCTCTAGAGAGCCAAGGATAATGCCACCACCATGGTGCTATTAATGACAACTCAAACGCAAATAATACCGTTGTGGTTACTTGGCATCAAATTAAAGATTGTAATAATACTGATTCAGACTTCCTAGATACGATGCCAGGTTTGTACCGCAAATGAACACCCACTGTCCAGGCCTGGCTCAGTGTTTACCAGAATTAGCACTTCAGTAGGTAGGGACTAATTTTGCAAGCAAAACTTAGTCAAGTCAAAAGGGTGTTTTTACCTAAGGGTGGAAACCTTCAGAATTTGGTCACTACTTACAGCTTAAGCATTCAACTGGTGTTTCCAAAGGCACCTTGGAATCTGGTGACCTAAAGACTATTGCTGTATTTTGCAAATATAAGGCTGAGAGGTCTAGAGTTTCCGAACAAGTCACCTCTATGTCTCTAAGATCTGACCTCCAACTTTAATTTTGAGGGAAAAAAGCTCTCTGGTGCTCCTGCTCTGGAGTCCTTCCATAGACCAAAACGCCTTGCAAGCTGCTGGGACAGCTGCCTGTCAAAGATGCTGGGAGAATATCCAGGAAGATGGTCTTGGGGATGTAAAAATACAACCAACAGTCTCTGAGCTCACGCAGACAAAAAGAAACCTAATTATTTCGTCTCCAAAGAGGTTTAAGTAACCCCTTACTTCACATCATTCATCTGTTTGGCAGATAGGTTAAATCAACTTAATCCAGCGGCAAATACATCAGGATAGGTCTGGTAGGGTCCACTGTTTCAATGGGGACAGGAGCCCATTCTTCTCCGTGCTGTCATGCCGGGAAGGATAAATAAGAACCAAAGAGAACAGTCTATAAACTGCAGTCGGAACACAAGACCGTGCCCCATCTGCCCTGCCTGCCAGGGCGGTTTGCGAGCGCCGGTCCATCGTGCCGTGCAGCATCCTTCAGAAGGATGCGGGTGTCACCTGGGGTCACCAGGGAGCCACAAGGAGGTTGACTGACGCCCAGCAAGAGGAGCCCGAGCAGGGCAGAAGCAGCACCTCAACATAAAATACAGATATTAAACTGATCTTAGTGTCGAGATAGCACAGATATGACACAAGGGAAACCTGGGCGAATGTTGTTGACACTGCTTCAGGGGAAATTGTTCCTTTGCTACGCAGAAGAGACGCTTTAGTGCTCATTGCTACGGGGGGAGTTAGGAAACTGCTTTGCTGCGGTTCACGCCTGTTACAGTTCTGAATTACAAGGGAATTTGTGTGTGTGGGAGCCGGCAAGAGCGGAGGGTAGGAACAAGAAAAGATAGAAAAAGTGTCACCTAACCGCACAATCCCAGTTCCCCATACTCCCTGTACCTTCTAAAACAAGCAAAACTCACCGTTTCAGTACAATCACAATTGTTGTCTTATCTAATCATCAAAATTTACTTTTCTGTTTAAGCACCAGCATTACTGTTCCTTCAGTCACAGCACGTGTGACACACTTAAAAACACAGGAAAACTTTTTTGTTTCCATTACTTTCTTCACTTGCTTTGTGTTTATTTATACACTGGAAATAACATTTTTGGTACAAAATAGGGAAAAATGAAGGTTTTAAGGATTTTGATAAAACTAGGAAATTTATATATAAACAGGAGCTACATCTCCCGTACGCCGCGTGACAGCCAGCAGCCACATTTCTTGTATTGCAGCTCACATACGATTTATTTTTTTCCTTACATTTACTGCCCTGAGAACACCTTTTTCCCCCAAAAAACATGTCATCTTTTTCCCCACAAATACAAACACAAGCAACATTTGAGTCTGAACAGGCAATGCCTTGAAAGCATCACACTCCACAGCCCTCCAGGATGGGAAATCTCCCAGCACCGTACAGGAGACCTGCGGTGCTTTGAGGGCTGTTAGTACTTTTCACTTTTCCCCATATGACGAAGCGGATAATGAAAGGACACTAAACCACTGTAATTGTTTAGCTTTTGTCAGCTTTTCCGTAATGGATTTTAAAACTGGATCTTGCTTCCCTTTGGCTCTCCCCAGGACACCACAGTGGTCAGACTGGTAGTCATAGAAGTCCCAACAAAGAAAGAAAAATGACGTCAATACCATGTAATAAAAAAATCTCCATGAGTTATTCTGTAACTATATCTGGCTCACACAGAGGGCCTGGTGCTATCCTTTGTTATTAAAATGATTCCTCATACTCAATTAGGAAGCTGTTTTCTGCCTCAGAAAGATAACACTGACCTCCTAACTCAACCCTTGCATCACCCAGCCCACCACACGTGCACATCCCCTTCAGCACAAGAGAGCTTCTCTGACATTGTGCATGTGTATCAGGGATGGCAATTAAAACTCACCACAGTAATCAACCTGAGAACTTTGGTTACCATGAGGGGCCAAATTCAGGCAGTTAAGAGAAGCGAAATGATTTCATAGCATAAACCGAATTTTGATAACTTTGCAAAATGGAAGACAACATTTCAGTGATTTTGTATGTCAAAATTCCAGTTTGTGGTCATATTGCTTATTTTTTTCCGCAAAATTTTGTAATTTTAATGTGCAATGAAGTTACACAATATCTGTACCATTATGCCATCAGAGACCTCTACAATAACTGAAACTTTCTATATTAAAAAAAAAAAAAAATCAAACATAGAACCCTTGAGAAAAACAAAAAACCGTCACAAAGAACCACTCGCCCAGAGAAACTTAACTGAAGTCAGTACTCTTTGCAGTATTTTCACTACAGCAAAGCACAACACGTTTTAAATAGAAAAAAATAACAGGCAAAGCATCTCCAGCAGGTTTGACATGACAGCTCCATAGACTTCCCTTGCGAGGCAAGAGCTCCTCTTCTTATTCTCCACTAACCATTGCCACCAAAACAGAGCAAGGCGGATACACCATCTGTGTAGGACTAGTCCCAGTCATCCCTGCACAGGCGACTGGCGCTGACTTGGGAATGGCCACCCAGCAACCGGCCTCAGCAAGGGACTGAGGGTACCCAGGGGGACCAGAAACCATCCGTCAGGATGGGATGAGCTGCGTGCCTGCGCCTCGCTCCTCCGCCCCGCACACCACCAAGCACCTTAGCGGCTCCCCCACCTCTGCCCCTTCTCCTCCGCACCCGCACATGGTGCGGGGTAGGAACGGGAAAACCCAACGAGGAGAGGGACAAACTGATGTATCATCCCAACCGAGCTGTTGGGACTCTTGGGGAAACTTTCCTCAGTGGCTTTAAGGTACTAACAAAGAATTCACTTCTCAGAGACCACAAGGAGTTAACTGGTGGCCAACAGCTAATCCTGTCTCTTACGTGACCACAAACTCACCTGCTCTACCTGGTGGTCTCAGTCTGCCCAGTGCAGATGAAAATGTCCCACCAGATGACAGCGATAGCCACGTCAGCCTGGTAAGACGTTCTCCTTGCAAGGCAGTGGTTAACTGAGACACTGACACATTCTCCATCCATTTTACTTCCATCCCACTCAAGCCCCATCTAGTTCCACTCTCTGTCACTGCTGAGCTGCTGGCAACAGAAGAGTTGAGTCATTCTCCTGAAAAACCTACACCCCCGTTTCCTGCAGCGCTGGATTGTGCCGCTTCATCACTTGTGACACCTTCAATTAAGCCGTGTCTAGGGTGGCCTGAGCAGTCAGAAAAGCCCATTTCATTTTACCTACAGACAAACACCATACTGTTCTTTCTGCTCTACTGAACCACAGAGGAGGAAGCTGGATGTAAAAAAAACCAAACCAACAAACACACACACAACAACAACAACAAACGGCTATATTCAGTTTCTGAGTGTCTCAGAATTGGACTGATCACTGCAGTTCTCTGACTTCGATCGTGTCTTTGTAAATATAAGGTAAAACCCACCCTTTCCCCATCCTGTGCCAGCTTTGCCTTTTTAGAGCAGAGGGTGCTGTGCAGCGACGATGACCTGATGCAGCCTCTGACTTCAGTGTAGAGGTGCTGTCAACGTCCATTGTTGTTGGGTAACACAGAGCAGCGGACTGACAAAAAAGATCTCATGGACGTTTGGAAAGCTTGTTTAGCCTTCCCGTATAAATTGCTGTCCACCACGTTTAGAGTATAAGTTCTTGGAAGTACAGGGAGTCACTTAAGTTTCATCCAGTATTAGTGATTCCCGATTGAGGCCAGAGGAAGAACTCTAACATAAAGACTACTACTATCTGAAACTGTGATTTCAAGAGGCTCTTCACTTTCTGTAGTGAACGTCTGCCAAATTAGAGCTCTGATTGAATAAAAATAGCTGTTGGTCAATTCCCACATTTCACATTTTGGGTTGTGATTTTTGTCGTGGCTCCGTCTCCAACATTATCAGAGAAAAATAAGTTGTTATCAGAGGCCAACTGGACAAGATCTTCCCAGGCCACGTTAACGCGATGCTCTGCAGTGGCCGTCACCTCCACCCAAAGATCATTTCTTGCTCATCACTGCAGAGCAGTCCAAAACCAAAAAGTGTTGCAAGAGAATCTCCTGCCCATGAAAACACTTGAGGAGTAGGAAATACCATACCTACCCCCAGATAAAATAATTCCATTTCCACCTCCCATTTGTGACAAAGGCTTCGCCCCCTCCCGCAGCTCTTCTTGCCCTCTCTGTCACTGCGGTCTCGTTCCTTCCCACGAAGGACGAAGCTGATAAGAAGTCCCTCGGTTGTCAGCAGAGACAGACTGCCAGACTGATTTTAATCAAATGTCACTCCAGCAGGTTAAAATACAGCACTCTGCTTAAATGGGGAAAAATACAAAGATAGACATGACACATCATCTGAAAAAGAAAAACGAGTCCAGCTTTAAACAGAAAAAGAGAGAAGAAATGTCCTTTCATTGAAGGGTTATTTTACAAAACAGGTCTTAAAACTCATGGAGAGAGGCTCTGGCTTGACAACCCAAACGCCGTGGGCTGAGTTTAACGGGCTCGTGTTCCCGAGGGACGTGGGACCGCAGGGGGGTCCCAGCAGACACCAGCACCTCGTGCTCGCCCGTCTGCAGACAGACCGGGCTGTGCTTGTCACCCCTGGGCCTTTCCAGCCGGACACCACCACATTCTGCACTTTCCACAATGAGAGTTTAAATTCCACGTCTGAGTGCCAAACACATGCTAACAGGCACCGGAATATAAGGGCTGTCCCCTTGGAAAGGGCGCATGGAAGCAATTCTGCCTACCCGTTCTCTTGGACCAAATATTTACAGCAGTAAAGTTCCTACGGGCTGTTCAAGGGCGACTTTGTTCCAACGCAGAGACATCTGCACAAGATCCTTGTGTACACCGTGCTACGTTTGTATAAGAGGAGAGAAAGCAGCTATAAAACCTGAGAGGTTATTTACTGAGACAGCAGTTTTATGAATTTTCACAACTTGCCGCTCTCACCTTTAGCAATTATTATCAGTTGGTAACCAAACCACTCCCAGTCTTTTCCTGCAATATCAAACCCGCAGCATAAGAAGCCAAGAAAAATATCCAGTGTGAGGCAGTGGGTCTCTTTAAACGACCAAGATACAGTGATATCAATGAACAAATGAAGGCAAGAAGGGTGTTTGAGTTCAGTACGTGCATCAGAAGTATGGGTGGAAGCACAGGTGGGTTTAATTTCCATGACACTGTCACAACTGGGTTTGTGTTTATAAGGGCAACCCACAATGTTAGTGCTCTTTGTCACCACAAAGGACTAAAAACCATACACGTGTTTGATTCAAACAGGGCTACGACATTTCCTTCTTGTTCACTTGTCATAAAACTTCCCCATAAATCACTGTAAATTTTCCCTCACTATAAAGTACACTTTCCCAACCTGGTGCTCGCTGCAGCTCAGAGCAGCTCTACACTTCACCCGAGATCCTTGCTTTTACCAATTCTCTAATAAATTACTAGCCAGCATAGTGCCCTCCTACTGAAAATGAACTTTAGAGACAAGTGGTGGTGGTCTCAGGGCAGAGGTTCATTATACCCCAACAAGAGCATCGCAGGCAGTGACCATCACTCAGTGACAATCCTCTGGCTCACAGCAGCCCAAGGCTCCAGCCTTGCGTTTGAAAAGCTACCCTGCTCCAAAGCAAACAGCAAACGGCGCACGGAAAACGCACATTACTGTGGGCGTGCATCTTCTCACAGAGACACGCTGCTGCGCTGCCCCGAGCTCTGCTTATGGCAGCTGCCGCTGTGAGATAGCCGAGGGAAAGGGCAGAGAAAGGAACCACCTCCTCCTACCACCCAGCGCAGAAGTGTCACAGGGAGAGCCCGCAGTCACTCCCAGCTACCGTGTTCTAATACGTGATGTTATTCCTTGCCTTGCCGACCGTGCAGGCGAGCCTTTGTCACCTGCAAAACCGGGCTCCCGTCCTGCCTGCAAAGCCACCGCATCGCCAGGGCCGAGGAGGGCAACCGTGAGCCAAAGCGAGCGAGCGAGCCAGGGAAGATTCCTCATCGCGTTCTGCAGAGAGGAGCCCCCGAGGCCGCCGCGGGCACCGTGGTTCACCCCGAGCACGAGAGGCACCGAGCGTAACTCGCCTTGTGCACCGTCTTCGGCTCCCGCCCCGCTTCCTACGTGGTTCGTGGTGTGGTGGACACATTCCACTCCCCATCTGGAGGTCATGCATGACTATAACTTTATTGTGTTGGAATAAAATTCCTCTGCTTCATTTTTATTGCTGCTGTAAGATGGTTTTGTAGCCTGTGAAATGCAAGCAGGAAATAATCAGCTTTGAAGCCCGGCAGTGAGACACGCCAGTCACTGTGTTTATGGTTCTGCAACCCCTGGACTTCAGCAGAAACAGAGTATTTCCTGGCCTGGGTATCTTTGTTTGTGGTAATTACTTCTGTGTAACTATGACTAAGAAATCAGTAGGGTTCTGCTGAATTGCATCTTGTGTGATTTCAGCTGTGCAAATGGTTTAAGTGAAGCTTTAGATCTCGGGTATTAAATATTCCCTGTTGCTTCTGCCTGACCAAACTGATTATTGATGGGAGGTTTTGGGGTGCACCTGCCTGAATACCTTTGCAGCAGAGAACATCCCACAGAGGCTTAGATGGAAATTACAACCCCATTGCTAAAAACCTGCATTATTACAAGCACTGGGCATTTAATTTTTGCTTTTCATGGTAGGAAATTACACCAGGTCCTGCTATGAACGACCCAGAAGTGCACGGACCTCACCCCCTCCTGCCCAAGCAGACCTGCTCTGCCATGAGCACCATCCTTGCCGGAAAAGAAAAACAACCAACCCAAAACTCTCTGCACCTGGGGGGTTAAGGCAAATAAACTAATACAAGTGTGAAGCTGTTGCCAACAGACACATCTCTCTGAGCGAGGGCGCTGATCCCACACAGCTTAACGCACTGCGTCACATCCACACTTTCCCGTCAACTTTCTTGGTTGGCACGGGCAGACCAGAGCCAGGAGGTCTCTGCTGGCCCTGTGCTGGGGTGGAAACGCCATGAGTCCACAGGACATTTTAGAAAATGAGGCAGAGACAAAATCCCCAGATCCCCGAGCTGCAGATACATGCAACCAACCCAACCGACTCACGCTTCTGCTGCCGTTTCTTCACACTGCCTTAAAGGATGACAGCTTCTGGAGAGAAAACTGGCTGAGTATGTTCATCTTAAACCTGATCTGCCTCTGGCTCGCTTCAAAAAATTAGTTGAGCAGCAAGCTAAAATGATTCCGGTCCCCAAGAGACCAGGTGATTCTCCAGATCTGCACAAAATACATGAAGTGCACAGCCATCATCTTTTCTGGTTAAAGAGCTGATACCATCAGGGAAAGTCAAAAGGTTAATTAATTAATTACTTTTTTAAAAGACAGAGATGATGCAAGCGGGAACGTGCTATAATACATTCTCAGCGCACAGGCTTTGATGTTACCTACAGAAGAGTTTGCCCCAAGTATTTCATAGCAGCAACAGAACCACTCTGAGATGACCGTAGGTACTCCCATCCTGCAGCAACGAAGCAGTGACCTTCTGTGGTGGTGGGCAGAGTGGAACAACCAGAGCACACAATTTTTGGTGAGGGAAAGCAGTTAAAACAACCCCTGCGGACTCAGCTTCTGACCGGGATGTTAACTCAGGGTGTGGGGACTCACACAACGCCCGGCCCCAGCTGGAGCCGAGACGCGGTCCCATTGCAGAGCAGCCATTTGTTAAGCCAGGCTCAGCCCTGCTGGGCTATAAAGGGCAGCCTGGGGCCAGGGGCTGAGCGGCAGCCTGACCTGGTGTGTCCCTGCTTAGGAAGCATCTTGTCTTGGTGAACTCAGCTGAGCTCAGCACCTCCCGAGATGCTGCTGATGTTCTCAGCTTCTTTCAAATTAATTACCAAATTACCCAGTCCTTTTCAGGTCATTAAAAGTACAGAAAGCGAAATAAGCTCGGAGCTACGAGACCTTGAGGGTTGGCCCTGCAGGTCGTTCTTTGGTGGGCTAAAGCTGTGAGGCTTACTGCACCCCTGATGGGAAGGGGGATAAATGAGCTCACAGGGCAAACTGCTTTCAAACGGCTATTTCCAAAGAAAGAATGACAGGACATGCTTTAGGTGGGCTGTGAGTTCCCATCGGCCAGATTTTCCAGGTAAAAAAAGCTGTCCCGATGCTAATTGTGTCTGGCACCAGACACCTGGCAACTGTGAGATGTCATGCAGCTCATTTTCAGCTGTTTCACACAGAACAGTTATTTCTACCGGCACACATACTTTGAACAAGTGCATTTTTCAAATTCTGCTCGTTTCAGGCTGCTGCTCCCTGAATAATATCCTCAGGCTGGTTTCTGTCAGGCTTTCTAGGACGTGGGGGGAGTGTGGTAACCGTGTCCCCTTTTGCATCGCTAGTGAAGCACAGGCTTCCCAATCCCCGGCTCACTTCAGCTCTGCAGGGAACCTGGAAACCCCCAAAGGGAGGAAGGAACTGAAAATATGGCAGGACTTGAATGCAGAGGGTTTCAGCCCTCATTCCTGGTGATACAGGAGGGACTCTGGGATGTGCATCCCACTGAGGATGAGATGTGATGAAGCAGCAGCTACCCTGGACCAGGCCATCAGCTGTGGGTTATTCTCTCATCCTGCTGCACCATGTAGGCGAAAAGATGAGCACGACCGCATTCGGCCAAGGCTTCTGCACGGGACATCACAGAGCTACACAAAGAGGAAATGTTCACTGGAGTAAGAAACGCCATCGTGGCAGCTCTTTTTTTCTGTTTCTGAGAAGCAAACAGAAAAAAAAAAAAAAAAAGCCAAAGCAGGAATATATAAAGAAACAAATGTGCATTAAAGAGTTTAGACAACACCTAATGTTTTTAACACAGCTGAGAACAATGAGCTGAATCAAAAGGAAAGTTGTAAACAGAAGAGAGCGATAACCGCCAGGTCAGTCCCGCAGCACAGAGAAGCCCCAACGCCAACAACCCCGGAGCAAGACACGGGTGGGATGTCAGAGCTGGGGAGTGTTTTCAAAAGATGCTGTAATGAGAGGGAAGGGGATGCTGGTAGCTGTGGGTACATAGCAAAAGCTTGGAAACAGTCCGCGAACAGTAACAGTTGCAGACAAATCTGTAGGCTGCAGAACAGGTTGGTTTTGAGCGTATTGCAACAAAAATAAATATTAAAAGTTAAGCTGATCAGCTGGAAAATGGTAGCGTTGTTGACCATGATTCAGGAAAAGCAGACACCACCCATAAATACTTCCGTTCTATTTTTAGGAGCCATATTATGTGGTGATGAACTTTTCCATCACCACGGATATTAAACAAAATGTTAAACAACAGTTGTTAATGCTAGACACTTCAAAATTAGCAAGTCCAGACAATGGCACCTTTTTCTTTAAAAATACTTTTTAGAGAGCTGGGTAAGGAACTTTACGCATGGTTGCTCTTGATTTCCAGTGAACTTGGACAATCAGAGTTAAGAAAAAAATGTACAAATATTTTGAAAGAATAAAGTGGATAATCTAGGTAATTATAAGCCTATCAATGCAAAACTGCTCTCCAGCGCAATAATAAAATGCCTCATAAAGAGTACAATTCATCAAGAATTAAAGACAGGGAATAGAACTTGGCAAATCAGTGTGGATTAGAGGAGAAAAAATTTGCCATCTTGACATATTCTGTGATAATCAACAACAATACTGCTGAAATAAACTGCTGTATTATCTTACTTCAGAAAAGCATTTGATTGGTATTACATGAGGTTTTGATAAAGAAGCAAGGATAATACCGATTCTGTACAGGACTCTTGAGCGGAGTTAAACCTGGCACAGTGAGAGGTCTCAAATGTATATGCAAACATGGAAATGCTGCCTAACAATGCTGGGTTTATCATGGTCGCTTGGGAATCTGTTACTGGGGCTTCTGCTATGCAGTTTTTCACCTGTGCCAAGGAAAAATCTCTTGAAATCATCTCTTAGAGTTTGCTGGTGACCAAGATCAGGGGGACTGATCTACTTAAGAGGGCAGCATGCTGACACCGAGCAATCTGCATTGCCTGCATCCTATAGCCAACGTGAGGCAACATATTTGGAAGCCAAAATAAAGGCACATTTACAGGACGGGGGCAATTTGGCCTTGGAAAGAGACGACTTTGAAAAGGACACAAGGTGCCCGCTCACCAGTGGCTCAATGCAAGTGCCTACTGCCATTTGTCCTGGGTAATACAATTGTCAGGAGGATCTTGAAATGAGAAAGCAGGTATGGGGCTGCTATAGTGCCTTATTCCATGCTGATGCTAACATGTAAGAAAGTTGTTGGATAGCTGGAAATGCATAGGAGAAAAGCCTTAGGAAAGAACTGGAAGAGACGTTTTTACCATAGGATAATTCCGGCAAGCAATGTATTTAGTTTATCCCAGGGGAGGCTGAAGAAGGACTTGAGTGTGTCCTGCAAGGAGGTATTGGAGAAACAGGACACTGGTGATGGGACAATCCTGATGGCAGAAGATGTTCTGGGGGCTGAAAGCTGAAACCAGGCAAATTCAGACAAGTGAGAAGATGCACATATTTGACTTGTACTGACGACAACTGCTGCAGCCAAGCAGCGCAGCTCGACCAAACACACTCCTATCAGGAGGCAAATCTCTGCAAGGCAAAATCTGTGAGCCCATCTGAGGAAATGGGAGCCGTTCCGGACAGTCTGGCTGACGGAGGGGAAAGCCAAACCCGGAAAGGTGAAATTGCAATGCAAAGGCACTGCAGGAGCATCCAAGGGTGTGAAGATTGAGTAATGTATCCAGACTGACGTGTGTGGCACTTACCTGGTAGTTATTTGCCATCTCTAGTCACTGATTTCAGTCCCTCATTCTTTGAACGTAGCAAATCACTCAGTGGAAGGAAGATTCAGCAAAAACCCATGAATGCAGTTGAACTGATTGAGGTATTTTCTTTCCTTTCACATATGAATTGCCAAAATCTCACTGCTTGTCTAAGCAAGAGAAACTTCTGATGCTCAGACAATAGAACTGTGGAAAGTTGATTTTTAAAAAAGCAAGAAGAAGGAAATAAAAAAAAAAAAGACATATGTAAAATACAGACCTGTGCTCGAGGAACAGAACTCTCCCCCCTTTTGTAAGGGGAGAGAAAAGAATTACTTCTTTGTACTCCCTGAGACTTCAAGCTCTTTCAGATGAGATTAAATCACTCAAGAGAGCTGTTTGGAGCTTTTGTTCAAGATTTCATGCAACTGAAAGAGAGGCAAGTGCCACTTCAGAGCCTTGTGTTACAATAATTGATAGCATAAAGGGAGGCAAAGAAAAAGATCTGCATGTTCACAAACAGTCCTCACTGTGCCTGAAAGCGCTTGCTTCCCAAACTAATCCCCTAAGTACCCCCATACCTGCTGATTTACTGGTGGCACTAAGAGGCAGCCAGCTGCAACAGACTCCCTAATTATAGCACGACCTGTTGCTAATTACTGTTTGACTAACCCACTGCTGTTGCATTATCACACTAAATAAATAATATCCACTCCTTTGGCAGTGTTTACAGAACTGATTTCCCATTGAGCCTCACGTAAACAGTCCCCAGCGACACCAGCTGCTCCAGTCAGACCCCGCAAATGGGGAACCCGGCGTCATATACGGCGAGCGACGGACACGAATGCCGAGCAGATATGACACCCACCGCCTTGGCTTCACCTTGTCTCATCCCCATTGCTAAAAACCTGCATTATTACAAGCACTGGGCATTTAATTTTTGCTTTTCATGGTAGGAAATTACACCAGGTCCTGCTATGAACGACCCAGAAGTTTCAGTCACTCAGTACAAGTCACCGTCTAATGCAGGAGGGACAGTGTCAGCTCCAAGTGTTGGTTGAGAATAGCTCTGATTTTGTCACGCTCGCTACCTCCAAAACGTGTTCACTCGAGAAATTCATGGGCAGCAATCGGATGTTTTCCTCCCCGCTTTTCATCACAGCTCATCAGAAATGGGAATACAGTTGGGGAAGGGGCAGGGGAGAGTCTGAGATGTGATGAAAACTAATCCATCCTTGGAAGAGGAACAGATTTTGCATTTTTTTTCTGCTTATTTTACAGTAAATAAAGAATTAAGGAAGATTGCTGAAAATGTGTCCATTCAGGCAGCAGCTGAATTTCCTGCTCATTGCTCTGGGATGGTGAAGGGGGAGGGAAAGTGTTGGGACATTAAAATAAGCAGTAAGTGGTGTTATTGGTGACTACCCAAAACCTTGTGTCTGCACATACGTCGCTAATGAAAGAAATTACAAGCATGTTCTTATAAACCCCCCTATTTAGTGAACGATGGCGAACATAAAAAAAAAAAAAAAAATCCATCTTACAGGGAGAGAGAGAAGTTGAAAGTCAATTATCATGGCATTTATCTTGGCTCAACAAATAGCGCCCAGGCCCCGCTCCCCAGCTATTCCGTGCCCCAGAGCAATGATGCTCCTGCAGCCCAGTGCTCGCCCAGCCACTACCTGCTGGGAATGAGCATCTCCCACCTGGTGGGGACAGGAGCCAGCCCAGGGCAGACCAAGAATGGCTTCGCCAAAGCCCACCATGAAAAGAAGCAGCACAAAGAAGATTAACCCTTGTCATGCACTAAGGCCGTCTTTGTTTCTCTACCTTCTCTACGGCTCACAGGGTGGGGGAGCTGCCAGGCAACACATGCTGAATAAGCACCAAGAGGTTTTGGATGCGCATCCTGGGTGCACTCAGGAAGAAGGCAGGAGTAGCCGTGGTTGCAACGCACCCTTTAAAAACACCCATGGCAACCAGCACAAAGTGCCTCTGTACAGGGAAGCAGGAAACACTGAACCAAGACAATCTCCTCCCCTGTTATCTGTATCTTTCATTTATTATATTTAACCATGCTTTTGATTCAAAGGAATAACACCCGAATGGGTAACAGCATCAAAATCATAAGCACCAACTTGGCAAATCCAATAAAGCCGCTGATCAACATCAAGTCAGCAGATCATAGAATGAATCACAGAATGTCCCGAGTTGGAAGGGACCCACAGGGTCATCGGTTCCAACTGCTGTCCCTGCACAGGACACCCCACAGGTCACCCCGTGTGTCTGAGGACGGTGTCCAGTCTCTTCTTGAACACTGTCAGGTTGGGGCCGGGACACCTCCCTGGGGAGCCTGTTCAGTGTCCAGCACCTCTGGGGGAAGAACCTTCTCCTCACGTCCACCTGACCCTCCCCGGCACATCTCCCTGCCATCCCCTGGGGTTCTGCCGTTGGTCACCAGAGAGATGGGTGTCTATCCTTCCTTTTTCCCCTTGTGAGGAAGCTGTAATCGCCATGAGCTCTCCCCTCAGTCTCCTCCAGGCTGAACAAACCCAGTGACTTCAGCCACTCCTCAAATGGCTTCCCCTCCAAACCCTTCACCAACTTCATAGCCTCTTCTGGGCACTCTCCAGTAGATTCATACCTTTTTTACACTGTGGTGCCCAGATCCAGCAAGCAAACAGTTTTTCCCCACGAGATTTCTTTGTGATCTTAGCTTTTCCACAAAAAAACCCAGTCTAAACAGAACACAGACTTTTCCCACAGGAAGTTTCCATTTGTCATTTAAAAAAAAAAAAAGGGGGGGGGGCAAAAAAAAAAATACTTCCAAGAAAATCTGCTGTGTCTGTCACTTAGTTGTTTCAGCGTCACATTTCTCTTCAGACAGGCTATAAAACAGATTCCTAGGCCATGGAGAGAAAAATCAGATGGAGAAGAAGGGCTGAAGAGGGACCCTGAGGAGCTGTTTAATCAGAACCAACTATATTTTAACCTGCTGTAGATGACATATGAGGACGTGGATTCCACATTTTGCTTACACTGCCTCCCAGGGGGACCACACGTAGGGGTTATTCTAGGCTCTATCCTAAATCTTTCTCGCTGCATTTTATTGCTGTGGCTTCTTGTCCTACTCCAAACAAACACGGAGACGTTGATCACTCTCCTTTCTGCAGTCGGTCCTGTGTGTGAAGAGCAGCACCCCGAGCCCGGCCCCGAGCCCAGCCCGTCCCGGCTCCGCTCGGCTGCGGCTCCCGAGAGCTCCGCGGTCCCTCCCGCGCCCCTCCTGAAAAGTGCGCTGGGAGCAAGGGCTCCTTCCCCTGCCTTACACATCGCAGTCCTCTCCATGAATGCTGCTACTGTGTTTGCTCTTTTTCAGCATTAATTGGTGGGTTTTGTTGATTCCCTGCTTTCCGTGTATAACTTTCACGTCCTTTCCCATGCAACACCTTCCTAACTGATCATTCTCCAACCACTTCTCTGCAGTCAGCGATTCCTGCCTAAGCGCAGCTCGTCATCAGGTCCATCAATCTTCATGTGAAGATCCTTCCCCAATAGTTACTCCGCGATGAATACAGCATGAGTCCTAGAGAAAGCCTCAGGAGGGAGATTTCAGAGTTTTGCACGTGATCCATCTTCATAACCTCTCAGTCAGATGTGGGCACTTGGGTGCGACAAGGTTGATCCCCACCAGGGGCTGACCGGCAGCAGACTCTCTGCACCCAGCTCCTGACACGAGACACGAGCATCTCTGCCGCCTGGGGTATGAAAACGTGTCACCAAGAGCTATGTGCTTGTAGGGACTTCCTGCAAATGTTCGTGTTCCATAGCCGAATTCAGGTGGAGCAGACCACACTGCAGAGCTGTGCACATCTGTGCAGATGTGCCACTGCACATCCAGCACACCAGTGGAAGTAGCAGATTTCTGCAGACACCGTTGATTCCCCAGAGGGAAGCTTGCCATGTGCAAAGGAAAGCTCAGCAGAAACCTGACACAGTGCAATCTTAAAATCTGTTTAGAAAACTGCCTGTTTTTATAATCAAGCCTGGATGTATGTCCACTGTGGCTTCACGTTCGTTCACATGAGACGTCCACACTCCCGGCAGTGGAAATGGCATCTTGCTGTTGAGATAGGAGCCCATAATCTCATCCATAGATGGCCAAGCACATGATACCACATTTACACCAGCCTCGTACTCCATCCCCAGCGCTGCGCTGGCTGGAGGACGCACGACACCTGACGCAGCACGTGGTCTGCCAGAGGAAAAACGACTCCATTTAAGTGTTTTGACAAACTCAGATGAGTGAGAGAGGCCATGCAATAACTTGGTGCTTCGTGTTTGACAGGGCGCTCAGTGTCACCAGCCTGAATCTGTCCCCATGTGGGAGCACAGCTTTATAACACATAACTACGTTAAGACGTAAGTTCATACAGAGCTGTCTGCTGCAGAAGTTTGGGAGACAGCGTTCCCCAGACCATGCTCTCCCCTGGACCACTGCGAGCACCGCTCAAGGCTGCTGTTATGGCTTGGCATTGCTCACAAAGGCCAGATAGACAAAGAGACGAGTTTACAAGAGAAGAGGCTCCAGATAGTCTGGCAGTGTCTCCCCTGTTAACAACAGCACAGCGGAGCAGATAAGGAGCCCTCGCCTTCCTTTCGCCAAGTAGAATAGAAATCCTAATTCACTCACTGTTTAAAAAGTGCAGGGGAGCAAAGGAATTTAAACTTTAGCTAGGTGTTTACTGTCTAAGTAATGCTCTTATAAGAAGGACGGCCAGAGGAAAGCTGAAGGGATGAAGACCTTTCCCCACAAAGTCTCCACAAGAGACACAGATAATCCATCTGGCTGCCATAAAAGGAGGGAACCAGGGGAGGCAAGCCCTACAAATGCTCTGGGATTTAAATTATAAATAATTTCTGGTGTCGCCCATCCATCTCCTATTTAGCGGGAAGAAGAACATCTACTTAGAAGCAGGTTCCTCCATGAGCTCCACCAGCATGCGGTGCACACCCTCCTCCCCTTGCCGAGCTGGGGAGCTCTCCCCGGGACACGGAGTCATGGGGGCATGAAGATCCACCTGCAGCGGGCTGGACATGAAGTCCTGGGGGAAGACAGCCCCTCGGGGACAGCAGTGCTGCAGCGCTCTGCAGAGGCGGCACGCACCCTCTCATCTTCCCTCTGCGCACCCTCGCTGTGCCGTGCTGCGGTCAGTGACCGCGTCCATCCCGGGAGCCGGCCCCGGCTGCCGGCACACGGCTCTGAGGGCCAGGACCGTCACCGCACGGCCCCGCCAAGGGACGCTTTTCCTGAGCCGTGGGGTGGGAGGACGCGTGGGGCCGGCTGCCCCTGGCCGTGCTGCACGGCGCCCCCCGCCCGGCGCTATTTTTGCCTGGGCTTTGAGCTTCGCGACGGATGATAATCACTGCGTGCTGTGTTTGCCATTTTTCTTTGCAGATGTCTTTGGGGTGCTTTTCTTGCTGTTGTTGCTTTTAGCTGGGATTTTTAAAGTCCTCATCACCTAAAAATGTTCTCGTGTGCCAGGATGAGAGCTTTCGGTCTCTCTTGGGTTCCCTATTTTTGGATCCTTGATCTGGGCTCTCGTTGCTAATTTTTTTGTGTATTTGTTTTTAAATAAACAAAAGCTGTAATAATAAATGTCTGGGGAACCAAAGAGTAGTGAAGGATCAGCTGTTTGCTAAAGAAGAGGGATGCGGCTGTGGAAGGGAGAGGAATTGACTGGGAAACGTTGCAGAGCCGAACATCCCTGAGTAGCTCACAGCTCATCTGTCAGGTGGCGATGCCGAGTGGGACGGAGTTCTCGGGATGCGGATAAACACGGATGAGCCAGAGACACAGTCAATCTGCTGCCACCGTTATCATTCTTGCTAATAATAAATAACAGAGCGTGCTCACAGACCACAGTCCCACTCGTCAGCAAAGTGCCACGCAGCAGGAACGCTTGGCTACTGGTAAACATGCAAAAATCCAATTTACCCAAAAACTACGAAGTAACCTGAGATATTCTATAAATGGGCTTTCAAAGCCTGTTTCGTTCCTCACCAAGCACATGTGGGCGTCCCTGGCTTGCGGACTGGGCTCACGGTGATGGCTGAACACACGCCCTGACACCCAACCAGGGCTGCAATGGGGAGGAACCTGGAAACACATGAGATCATAGAATCGTAGAATAGTTCGGGTTGGAGGGCCCTTCCCAGCCCCCCCAGTGCCCCCCCTGCCATGAGCAGGGACATCTGCACCAGCTCAGGTTGCTCAGAGCCCCGTCCGGCCTGGCCTGGGGTGTCTCCAGGGATGGTTCAGCCACCACCTCTCTGGCCAACCTGGGCCAGGCTCTCACCACCCTCAGGGCCAACAATTCCTTCCTCATGTCCAGCCTGAATCTCCCCTCCTTTAACTTAAAACCATTAGCATTCTTCTATGAGCTAATAATTTACATCGTGCACAGGTCTTCACAGATATTTGCACGCAGGTTGCCCTGACTTCATGACAGACTCTCCCCCACAGGTCTCACATACCACGGCTGTCTCATGAAGAGCCCATTTTTCTCCTCTCTTTAAGCAGTTACTTCCTTCAGAGCTAATGGTTACTCAGTGGATCAGGGAAATCCTGAACTGAGTGGGCAGAAGAAAGGAAATTCCCTTCTTCCTCCGATTTCCTACTTTCCCGGTTATTTTTTAATCACCATTGTGCAAGTAACGCTTGCTTTATTTTATTAAATGTAAACAGTGCAGATAGGGCTGGTTGTTTTCTTTCATGAGTTATAATAGAAGAGATCCGAGCAATAAGATAATGCAGCCAAGCACAGCGCACAGAAAACCAGGCACTCATAAAAGGCATCTTTGCAATTAGTTTTTAGTCAGTTTCTGTGATTTTCCCTGGACCAGCAAGGCTCTTAAACTCATACCAGCAACAAGATAATTGCTTCGCACTTTGCTGATATACCCATATGGTAAAAAACGGGGTGGATTATTTAGCCTGGCTCCTACTGAGACTTTCAAAGCTGCAGATGCTGAACTGCATGAGCAACGTGACCTGAAAGTCAGATCCAAGAACACGGATAACTCCAGAATGGAAAGTGGATGAAAGCGAAGAGGAGGAGAGAAGGGAACTTCACCTTCCACCTGCAACTGGCTTCAAGCTACTGGCTCTTACACACTTGCACGGTGGGTCTCCTTGCCATGGGTCCCATTTTACTTTCACCAAACTCTCACCCACCCTCCTCGGAATGAGGGCAGAGGGGTGATGCCCAGACCCATTGCGCTGCACTTCACAAGCAAACCTAGCCCAAAAGAGTCTCCTGTACCTTACAGGTATCCTACAGCTATTTTCCCTTCTCAAAGAACATGAAATAGATGGATTCAGTTGTTGCCATTCATCAGTCCAAATTAACCCTTCTGCATTTGAAGACAGTACTGTGAGCTTTACATGGACGCTATGAGAATGGCTGCTCAGATGCTGAAAGGGATAATGTTGAAGTTTACTCATTTCAAGGACTCTTAAGCATAAAGGTGGAAACCTTCAGGCAGGACTAGCCATAGCGTAGGTGTCGCCAGGGGTGCCAGAGCCCAACGGCAGCAACAGTCGGATGCTCCTGCTGTGCCCCACATACCAAATAAGAGAGGAGGACATGGTTTAGAGTTTTGTTTCTGAAGACAAAGAACGTGACAAGGACTCTGAGCCCGGGTTCCCGCTGGGAGGGATGCTGTGCAAATCAACACGGGAAACCGCTGGCCCGGGCAAGAGCTGACTGTGCCTCGCCCCCATTTAATGTACGGCACCAAACCTGTCTCCGTGGGAACTATAAGGGCAGAACTTGTCTGTGCCATCTCAAACCGAAAATGGGGGGAAAAAGTCAAAGAAAATAAGGACCCTCACAGCAATGCGGCTCCGAGCAGGCGGAGCCCGAGCAGATGGCTGAGCGCATGCCCCGTCGTCAGCCCACGCCGGCCCTTTGCTCGGCTTGCTCTAAGCTGGGATGAAGTCCTTGCCCTGCTGCTCTGCCACAGCCAGCGGCAGCTCCGGGGCGCGTGGCTGCCAGCTGTGCCACCACAGCAGCGCTGAACAGCAGCCACCGACCGCAACTTCGGCTTCGCAGCGTGCGAGTGCAGACGACTCCCAGCCGCTCAGAGATGAGGCGGAGACAGGGAGGGAGGCAGAGGGAGCGTGGGGATGCAGCCGGGAACGGGTCCATGTGTGAGTGGGACCACGCAGGCTTGATTTTGGAAGGTGTTGAGCTTACGCAGAGCTCACTGACTTTAAACAATGTTGTGGGTGTGAGCACCTTTAGAAACAGAGATGAGGGCAGGGTGGAGCAGGTTGGGTATGAGATACACCGAAGGCAGAGCACTGACCACCTGCCTCAGCAACGTGACCTGTACAGATCCAGGGATCTCGGGAGCAAAGGGGAGAACCCACAAGAAAATGCTCTCCCTGCTCAACTTTGTGCAACAGGTCCAGATACAACCCTGGCTGCACCAGCCAAAACTAAGTCATGGCTCTCTATAACGCAGATCATCTGTGAAAAAGCAAACCTTCCTGTCTGCATCAGGACATGGGAAAAACACCCCAGCATCACCAGCACAGAAAGCCAGCAAGTGGCTTTTCATTGTTATCTTCCCATCCCAGTCTGGAGACAGGACCCGGCTGGGAGGTCACTGCACCGTGCCCAGGGATGACTCCGGCCCTGGAGAGCAGCTGCCACCCCCTGTCCACCAGCACACGAACCGCTGGGCAAGTGCACTCCTGCTATTTTCTCTAATTGTTCCCCTAATCACATAAAATTGTCAAAGTTCAATTTGTCTTCTTACCAGGTAATTTGCTTTCCACCGGGCATCGCTGGCTGTGTCTCTCACTGTAACCCATGTGTCTGCAGCCACTCGAACGCATTATGGTTGAGGAGGGGCCAAAATTAAATTATTTGTTCTAAGACAAATAACTCTAATGGAATTACACAACAAGACCAGATTAAAGTCAGCTGCTTTGAAAATACTGGTTTCGGTTTCATGGTAGCTGAGAGAACATGCATATGGCTCATCCTTCTCCCATCTCCTGACCCACACGTTCATGCTCCTGGGGGAGGTAATCCACGCTCCGCACAAGCTGAGGCAAAGGTTAGATCATGCTGACAACCACCAGCTTTTTCAGGAAAAAAGGCAGCTCTGCAACAAAACACACCAGGGAGAAGAGGGAACCCCGGGAAACATAAGTGCAAGGAGGTTAAACGTGAAAGCCACGAAGCGCTTTTCTCGTCTTCCCCATAAATTGCACCACAATGAGATTCTTTGCAACTTAATGCAGCCCTCCCAGTGCCCACATGGCAGAGACCTCAGAGCTGCAGCTGGCCCTAAGCTAAATGTGGAGTTTACCTTTCCTGTGGCTTTATTCCTATACACATGTAGGAGACAGGAGCAAAAAATATGCTGGTGTTTGGTCCTCAGGAGACCTGAAGGAACTGCCCTGCTTTCCAACTCCAGAAGGAATTAATGCATGGTGAGAAATGATGCCACACATTTTTTTTCCTATGTAGGCAAGTACGTAAACCTGAAGTGCAGGCCTGAAAGGAGAAGTTGCCATCATCAGCTGAGCCCAGCAGGGTGAAAATGTTGGGGGACAGTGCAGGGCAAGCAGAAGCAGGCACCCCTGCTCCTCAGGATCCTTACAGCCAGTGTTAAAAACTCTGCTTCTTAGAGCAATCAACTGGGTTTCCAAAGAAATGTCTACACTATATAATTTGGTGTATTGCTGTTCTCAGATCTGGAAAATTTTTTGAGAAATGACCTGAGGAATCAAGCACAGGAACCCTCACATCAGAACAGAGAACGATCTCTAACGTGGCACTCATCACCACCTTTTTCAGCAAATGGGCTAGGGTAGCCATAAGTGGATAATTAATTAGTAGCCTTCCCATGAGGGAAGATTTTCTTTAACCCTCAGGAGCTTAGTAATCATCATGCCCTGACATGCGAGGCTCTACTCATTTGGCACACTGTCATCCCTGCAGAATTCTCAGTATTTATACCAACGTGCACTGCAGTCCTTGTGCTAGATCCCCAGGCATCTTAAATCGGCGTGGCTCCGCAACGAAATTACTGAGATTACTGTAAGCCAACCCAGGCATGAGGCCACCACCCTACCCCACCTCTCCCCTCCCATACACCAGTAGGTGCTGAAGGGACGTCACTGCCCTGCTGTTCACTCAAATGACAGCTTTGGTTTCAAACACAAACCCACAAGGAAGGTTTGCGTACTGTGTGGTGTGACAGTTGGATGAGCGAGGCAAGATGTTGCCTCCTTGCACTGTCTTGGCATGTTCTCCATACACTTGCTTGCTGAGGGAGATGGTAGGAAGCATGGCCGGTCCTCACAGAGGACACCTGCATCCTCACCTCGAGACACTCAGCTCCCTCTTCCACCCCAGTGCACCATGGCACCAGGATCTGGATTCCCCCGTGTCCTCCCCATCTCCCCAGGCACTGCCTCCTGCTCTCTCCAGCCCAGGAGCAGAGGAGCACGGAAAGCAGGAGAGACCCGAGATGTCCTTTAAAGGAGAGATGGAAAATTCCCATCTCCTCCTCTTCAACATCCCTCTCACCACACCTCTGCCCACAGTCCTGTCCCACATCAAGCTGTATCTCCCTTGCATTCATCTGGCAACCCCTTCAACCAGGTCCAGACCAGACAGTTATCACCCAAAGGACTTAGACCCACGCTGGCTGGCACCCTTACCTGGAGGAGTACCTTGCTCTTTGTCCTGCCTCAGATTTCCTGGAGATAAGGACTACTGGGAAAAAGGGAACAAATGTGGAAAACTCGTGGCATGCCAGCTGGCTGAGAGAACGGGGAGGAAGAGACGGGGGAGAACCACTGATGGCACTCACTGGAACACAGTTGGCGCAAAGGAGCTGCATGTACGATCTGGAGACTTCCTAGAGGGCTTTAATGAGCCAACAAGCGCAGTCGGTACACTTACTCCTCTTAGTTTTAAATCAGTGTTTACAAAGTCTTGGGGAAATTAAACTATTTATGTCTATCCCCAGTAAGAGACTGTTTAAGGAAATAAGATAAACATACCTTAGTCTGTAAGTATTTATTATTTAAGCAAACAAACATGTTCACTCATATGTTTGTTTTTCAATGGCATTATTGGACAGTATTGACAGTGCCGAGGTCAGGCTCGGGGAGGAGAAAGGAAGCAGTGAAGATCTTTGCAGAGCAGAGGAGGGCTGGTGCTGCTCCTTGCACATCGCAGGGGTTCCCCCGCCTGGTGTGAACACCGTGGGGAGCCTGGTGTCCACGTCCCCCTGCCCCGGAGCAAAGGTGGGTGCACCTGCAGAAACCCTACCTTACCTTCGCTATCCCAAGCAAAAATAGCCCACTGTTGTAATGCAGGACAGGGAAAATTATTCTCCTTCGAGAAAAGCTGGGCAATATTCCCATTAAAAGTATTTTATTTTTAAAACGAAATGAAGTCTTAATGACATCACACACTTCAAAGCATAGTCCAGGCCAACTGTCCCTGCTGTCTGGGAGCTTAAAGCTGGCAAACCAGGACCCAGCTCCTTCCTCAGTGCCCTGAAGCAGCAGAAACTTGTAGCTGTGTAATGTTTTAATTACTCACCCTTCTATGAAGCTTCCAGGCAGAGACAGTTTATTTTGGAGGTGGGAAATACGCCTCAGGGAGTTGAGGAGATGACACTAGTTTTTCACTCACAGACACAGCCCTGCCTCTCCTGGCGTCAGATCCACAAACTGGCTCCACTCCCAGTACCTGAATCAAAGCACTTAGACGGGAACAGGACTCCCGCTAACTTTCCTCATCTTTGGAGTAAATCTGAGCAAGGTCGGTGCTCAGCAGTGATGAAATGCTCAGCCTCAGTGACACGAGCCTGGAAAGGACGCAGAGTTTGGGCAGCTCAGATGTGGCAGGGAAAGCTTTGCACTATGGACCCTGGGACACGACTGGCAGAGCACGGAGCTGTTTCAATCCCCATAGCCCCACTCCTGGCAAACCTCTTCTTTCAGCATCTTCACTCAAGCAAAGTTTCCTATTCCTGCAGAGCCTGACCAGCCTCTCTGCCCAGCTTTCTCAGTGGCATCAGGCTCCTGCTCTGTCCCAGCTGGAATCATGGTTTTTGCCTTCCTGCGGATCACGACTGATAATTCCAGCAGTTTGCTGAATACCACGAGTTGAACAGACGCAGTGGCATCAAAGCTGGTCGGCACGCACACTGGCAGCAAACACCAGTACAAAACCATTCCGCCTGGCCGGTGGTCTGTGCAACTACACGCATCAGCCTCCCCTTCTGCTACCTCTAGAGAAGCAACCTCAGGAGACGTGCGAGAGCTGTAGGCACTCACAGACGCCCGCATCACCGCACACAAAGGCGGACAAGGTTCCTCTCCAGCGGGACGCCCGGTTACTACACCAGCCATTCGCAACCGACCCGCACACGTGCGGTTCCCAGCGGCGCGGCCCCGCGGGAGCGCAGGCGGGCGCGCAACGGGCGAAGGCAGCAGCAAACCCGCGGCACCGACCCAACTCGGGGCAGCTCCCCGGAGCTGCGGGCGCGGTGCCCGCCGAGCCGCAGGGGGCTGGAGCGCGCCCGGCAGCGCAGCCCGACCCCGACCCCGCCACCGCCGAAGCCCCCGCTCTGCCGGCCCGCCCGGGGCAAGGTGCGTTCCGCCTCCCCCCGCCGCCCGCCCCGGCCCGCCGCCTCCTTACCACCGCCGTGCCAGAGCCCCGCGGCGCACGGCGCGGCTCTCCAGGGCCGCCTCCTCATCGCGGCGGCGGGGCAGGACGGGGCCGCCCGGGCCGGTGTCCGGTGCGGTGCTGGGGGGGCCGCGCTCTCTGCCCGCCGCCCGCGGGGCTGCGGCGCTGCCTGCCGACGGTGCGCTGCCCCCGCTCCGCGGCCGCGGTGGAGCGCCCGCCTCCTCCCGCCCCGCCCCGGGAGCAGAGGGGCTGCGCAGCCCCGCGCCGCCCGCCCCGCCCGGCGCTCCCTTCCCCGCCCGCGCCGGGAAAAGTTGAGTCGGTCCCGCCGCGATGCGCCCGGGGCTGCGCGTCCGCCCTCCGCAGGTGGAGGGTGGCTCTGCCCCCCCGCAGCCTCATCCCCCGGCCTCCCCCCATCCCGCAGCCTCATCCCCCGGCCCCCCCGCAGCTCCCTCTCACACGTCTCCCAAGTTTTTATCCGGGCGCTTGGAGCAGGGCATGTCTCCCTTGATCCTGGCAACGACTTTCGGATGCTTCTCTCTCTCGGCTTGTAAGGCCAACTTCGGGGATTTGTTTGTTTATTTGCGTGCGAAAATAGCAGAAGGGAAGTAGAGCCCAGTGAAATGATGGGAGTGCATTTTTCACTTGCAGTGTCAGCCCAGTTCCTTTGAAATTATTAGAGCTTTGGCAGCTGAAAAGCTGTCCCCGTGACCCTTCGCAAATCTCAGTCTTGGCAGAAGCGGACACCACAACTAGCTCATCATCTGAATTTTTAAAACACCTACTGCAATATTGGACTGAGCATAAAAGCAGGATCTGAGCAGCTCCATCTTTAGGTACACTCACCTTCTACGTCTGTATTTTGTGTTTGGGGGATTTCAAGCTACACTGCCTTTGTGCAGTTTCTCCTCGTGTAAACATGAGGCTCGGTACTGGCAGCTGCAGGGAGGATTTCTGACAAGACCTGCTTTTGGAAATGAAGTGATATTTTTCCACCTGCCAGCACTCAGCTTCACCCACAGCTCCAGAGTTCAGCTGGATTTCCTCCATCACCGCTAACTCCAGGTCTGCATGAGACTGGGGTGCTCCTGTCCTTCTACATGGCTCCATGCGGTGCCCTAAGAAACACACACGACAGCCACTGATGATACAGATAATTCAAAAATTGAAACCCAATCCATGGGGCAGGCCTTTTGACTTGGCCTCTCCAGCTTGATGCAGCTCCTGGCTACAAACATCAGCAGATCTGACTCCAAGAGACAGAGTCTGTTGGCTGAGATCCATGGCACGGCTTTAGGCAGATCCCTGCACTCGTACAGCATCTCTCGCGCTTTGTGGGTCACACCAAGGGACGTCACTTGGAGCTCTTCAGGCTGCCATTTCTCAGAGCAGAACTGCACTGGAATGGGGTGATCCAGAGTACACAAAAGGTCAGAGAAGCAATTGTTTGGTAGCTACCTGTTTCATGGCCTGTAATCGCGATTTAGGTCCTTGCACATCTTCTGTGATGTGGAGATGCAGGAGAAACCAGAGCTCCCAGCAAACTGCAATATGTGTTGCTTGCTGACAAGATACAGAACATTTAAAAAAACAAGTGTACATTAAACACAACTTACTATCAACTTGGTCGATAGGACCCATTTTTTTAAAGATTAGAGGGTTTTTAGCAAAGATCTTTCAACTGATTTCTCCAAAAATTTGGTGGTACTTTCAGCCTTTTCAGGCAAACATGCCTTCCCAGGCTGCCAGGCCTCGTGTTTACTGCATGCATCTGTTCATCACTATAGTAACTGAAAGAAAGATAGAGAATAACTTTAAGAAAAGTAAAACTGGGATCATATCCAGGAAGAAACACCTTGTCATAGTTCGGATTTTCTCAGACTTGCACCACCAAGGACAAAATAGATGAGGCTGGTCTAGGTGGAGCTGAGAAGGATCATTTTAAAACTGGAAGTTAAAGCATTCCTGAAACAATTTTTTTTGCCTTCATTTTCTTCTCCATAATACTAATGTAAGCTTTCTGGACAGTTTGTTTTTATAGCCTCTAGCTTCAACTCTAAGTCTAGATTTACGTGGTTTGATCTCTGTTCACGGAGCAAGAAGCTGTAGCTCCTCCCGACAAGATCTGACTCCTCGGAGCAGCTGCTCAGTTGCCTTCGCTGTTGTTCTGAGTCAGGATCTCCAGCAGCAGCTACTAATGAGCCTGAGAGCATAAAAGGGAAAACATCAGAGTGTGGAGCCCTAAGCCAAGCACATGCTGTATTTTGTGCATTAGCAGGCGAATCGAAGTCAAATGGGCTTGTGCACTTGCCTAGCAGGTGTTTAAATGCTTCACTGGATGGAAGACTGGCAGCACTGTGGGTCGGGATTAAAGCTGCTCCGCCACATCCGTCAAGTTAGAGATAGATGGAGCAGGGAAATGAGCAGTCCCCTTCCTTCTGGCACGGCAGCAAACTCCTGTCCCAGCCTTGCTGTGCTCGCGGCAGTCACAGAGAAATGCGCTGAAGACCTGAATGCTGGAAGACAGATTCAAAATTTGCACTTGGAGAAGGGTCTTGACATCTTAGGCCCCATGTCCCCAGCCACAGCAGTTGGAGCTGGGGTAAACCCCGCCGTGCTGCTCGGGGTTTGGTTACGTCCCGCTGGAGAACAGGGCAGCGATCCCAGCCTGTGCTCACCCATTGCACGAGCAGCGCTGGTTGCACTGGCCCTGCCACCCAATTTCTCACCTCCCGACCCTTTGGTGCACCCATAATGCCAATATTTGGAGAAGGGTAATATTCTACGCCACAAGCACCAGGTGTATACAGAGCCATTTCTCCACCCAGGCAAAGCCTACCACAGCAGAGTGTTTTTCTGTCTGCAGAGTGGGATGGGTGGATCGAGAGCCAAGGGAGTCATTCCCAGAAGCTTGAACAAAAATGAGCCCCTTGTGTAAAGATACCCAGATGCGAGCAGTGCCTGAGCAGAGCAAGGTTGGCTGCCACTGCTCCTCTGCAATCAGATCCTGGCTCTCTTTTTGCTTTACCAAGTGCAAACCATGAAGCGGGGAATGGCTTTTGATGCATGGAGGAGGCAGAGTGTGAGACCCTTCCCTCACCGGGTGTTTATGAACCCCAAGAACAGGTCATACTGAACCCCAATGCTGCCATCGGTTTTGGTCGTATTACATCACACCTCCTTTTAATGCAGATTCCCCTCCAGGATTATCAAAGGGTTTGTTCAGCCTGAATAGGATGCTTACAAAAAATTAATTAAATTTTTAAAAATAAAATTGGGAAAGGATTAGAGAGGGAGATAAGCCGGTGGCTTTTTCTTCTTTTTTCCCCCCTTTTCCTTTTTTCGTTCTGTAACAATAATAAAGCCAAAGATCTAGTCGAGGAAAAACGTGGCTGAGTGATTCATCGGGACTGAATCACAGTCACTATGCAGTGGAATTCGCTGCCTTCGCTCCCGCAGTAGTAACTCCATCGCTGCTTTAGATCACTGGCTGTGCTTTCAGGCATGGATTTAAGACAGAGGGAGATAAAACTAACTTAACAGAGTGGCTTTTTGGTGTGTGCCTTGTGTTCCCTTTGAACACAGCATGGTCTCCTTTGCCCAGTTGCGTGGGATGGATTTTATTAAAAAGAGAGCCTGGATAAATTAAATTTCTTAGGGTTATACCTGCCGTTAGATCATGCAGTCCTCCCACTCTGCTGGGGAAGAACTTCTTTCTTTCTATTCCATTTTAAATGCAAGCTGCCCTGCTCTCGCTGGGAGGTCACCCCTGCAGTAAGAACACTGCCTGGGCCACAGCATCTATCGTACCCAGACTGACACTGAAAAGTCCAGATACGGTAGCGGAACAGCTTGGATTTCTCAGTGGTTTGGATCCCAGTCCCTTTTACAAGGCAAACTATTGCAGAGAGGTGAGGGAGGAGGAAAATTCTGGTCTATATCTGATTTACAGCACCAGCTGACTTGGTGTTCGTCCTTACTTAGAATTATGTCTCACTGTTGTCACTACCTCCTTTCTTTACATTATTTGGTCCAGGGAGCGCTCTGGATGCTACAGCATTGCCATGCATCCAGGTTCCCAGAGGCGCGATGAAAGTGCTCAGCCTGAGATAGGTTGGGAAGCAGTTCAAAACCAAAGTGATCACAAAGAAGGGGGGTCACACTAGCGATGCCTAAACAGGCGGGCATTTAAACAATCAAAATCTGACATTTGTGGTATGAAATCTCACTGCTTGTAGAACACTTTGATTTATTCACCATACTTTATTTATAACCCTACCCGGATATATGAATCTAAAATCCAGTTTAAAGCAGGTCTGACTTTCAGCTTTAAAGGAGAACATTTGCACTCATTTTAACAGTGGGACTATGACTGTTCATAATACAGACATTGTTAATTCAGGTGTCACCTGGGTGGCTCGAGCTGTCTTCTGCAGAAACCTTTCTCCATCAACCACACAGCCCCATCTTTTGAGCGGCCAGAGATGTGTAAGACCACCTACCCCCTTCCTGGTTCTAGTCGTGCAAGGTGGAATATTAAATAAGTCTGATATCAAGGGGCAAATTTGTCTCTCTTTTTTATGGGAGACAATTTTTTTTAAGACACATTCCACATTTACAGCCCACGAGCTGGAAACTACTAAACAAACCATCAGAAATGTAAGGACGAGGGAGGGTGACGTGACAGTAGCTAATAAAGCATCCCCAGCCTGAGCAGACGCGGGTACCTGGAGAAGCGCTGGGGCTGTGTCCTGGGCTGCCTCTTCTCCTCCCTCCAGTGAAGCCACATCTGTCCCACGGTTTGTCCTCGCAGGCTGGCGTTGTGCTGGCTCGGTGCACGCTTTGTTTGTTCCTCTCAGTTCACACACCCACGGTGCTCCCCAAACCAGAGCGGTGTCTGATGGGGTTGTGTCCTCTGCTCCTCAGCATCGTCTGGCATTTCCTCTGGCTGCTCTTGGGCAAGACTCTCGGAGCGCTGGGCCACCTCAATCCTCTCTCTGCAGGCCACAGAAGCCTGACAGAACTTTCCATCACTTTCTTTTAACTTGTTTTTTTAATAATCCTATTTCTAATGAAAATTTTCTACCTGGTTCTTTTCTCCTGCAAAGAAGTTCTGGAGGAAAAAGAGCTGTCTGGGAGGCAGAAGTGCATCTCCCGCCAGCCCGCTGTGCTGGAGGAGCCAGCTCGCCGGCTCACAGCAGCACCGTGCAGCGGTCGGGTGTCTGTCTGGCTGTACAGCGGGAGGCTGGGGCCACCCCACGGAAACCAGAGAAAAGATCCTGGTGTAACCTGGCAAAAGAGCAAAGCCTCAGTGCAGGGGAGGGCTGGGGACACCAGTGTCAGCTGTGCTGGCTTTATAGCCCGTCTTCCTATGAGCCCACCCTGTCACAAGGGAGGGTGACACAAAACCCTTCCCGTCCTCATCCCCACTAGAGCGCCGGGATGGACTTGCTGTGGAAATGGAAGCAGCGAGGAGCCAAGCGCTGGCACACATCTGTGCAGAAACCTCCTGGAGCTCCCAAGAGCTGGGCGGCTGCGCAGCCCCGTGCTCAGCCCAGCGAGGTCCTGCGGCCGTGGACAATGCACGAGACACGCTGGATGTCACCCCGGCTGAGCAGGAGCCCTCGCTGGCCTTCCTAATTTGTATGCATCTGACTCTGCCTGTATTTCCATGAGTACCGCATCTCTGCGTGAGTGAGGATAACTATATGCAACTGTGAATAAAAGAGCTGAGTGAATCATTCATCATGGATTATTGATAGGATTAATTTTACCTCTTTGTCTGCTCTCAGGATGCCACAAGCCCCCCTGAATTTATTTTTCCTCTTTTATTAAATATTTTTGAAGATGAAGTAGGTTAAAGCCAAGTAATTTTTCTCCTCTTTGCTTGGCTGGATGAGATGTTTGCAGTCAGGTTAACCACTGCAAATTCTCCCAGAAAGTGTCTTCACTTCTGCATCTGAGCCTAGAAGCTTGAAAATCTTTCCCCCTCAATGTTCACACATGTAAAGTGCAGTCATGGGGACCTCAGAGGAAAAGGAGTTCAGAACAGGGGGACAAGCAGAAAGGAAGGGTTTTCACAAACCAGCTGAAATGAATGACCACCAGCTGTTTTCAGGCAGGACTGCAGATGCACAGGCTCAGGTCAGCAGGTTCAATGCACACACGTTTGGGAGCTGTTTGAGCTCCTCTTTCTGCCAACAAGGAGAAATCAGCTCTTGCACGGACTCTTCAGGCAAGGTCCTGAGCCTCTATGCTGCCCAAGCAGGGAGGGGGTCGGTGGGGGTCAGCTAATTCTCTGCCGTTTCTCGTGTGCATTTCTTTTCCATGCGCATCTGTTTTCAGGTAGAGCAGCTGCCTGGGAACAGAACCTGCTCTTCACAGATTTGAAGCCCAACATATGGTTGAGTAAAGGCAGGAGTTGGTTCCCCAGCAGTTTTGGCAAATGCTGGCCAATGCTCAGTATTCTGCACATGCTTCATGCCAAGAGCTTCGTAAGCCCAGAGCGTTCAGACGAACTGTTCATATGTGGAAAGCTAACCTGGCTCCGTTTCCCACCTCAGCGCAGGCGAAATTCAGCTCCATAGCAGCAGCAGCAGCCTGCTAGGTGCTCCCATGCCGTTGCCTCTCACAAGGCTTTCTTTGCACACACAGACCTCTGCTTGCACAGAGATCCCGGTGTTCGCACAGACCGAAAAGCCAGAAGCATGAATGCCCATGAGCATCGCATGCAAAGTGCTGCAGCCCCTGGCAGTCAGACACTCATTCAAACCAATTTGATTCATGCTGGTTTTGCACGTCAGCTCATCTCCAGACAGGACGTTGCCGATCCTGTCTGCTGGCGTTTGTACATCCCATTATTCAGTGTGACAAGCATGTCCTGTCGTGTCTCAGCGAGGTTTCCCCTTGGCTGGCCACATGCCGCCCGGCACCACCCTGGATGGTTTTACACAAACAGGCCAACAATTATTCCCTTGCAGATGGCTGTGAGCTGCGCTGGGGACCAAGGCTGCTGTTTCCATGGCAGCACGTACACGATTCCACTTGTGAGCAGCCCTACTATTAAAATACAAACAAAAATAAACCTGGAGAGTGACTTTTCCCTTCCCACTTTTGGCCTTTGGGGGCCCTTCACCCTCTGCTCTGTGCTGGAAACCTCGAGCTGCTGCTGTGGCTCTTCCCACCGAGTGTCCCCAGAGCTGCTGGAGCTGCTGAACTTCCTAAGTCCTTTACTTGCTTAGTGGAGAAACGTTATTTCCAACTGTTAATTCCCCATCGGAAACCTTCAAAAACAAAATAAAAAAGAAGGAGGCTTCTTCATTTAGAGCCGTTCAAAGAGAGGAGAACAGACTGGAGCCTGCAGGTGACTTGCAAACCCTTTCTGGCAATTGCACTCTGGATTAGCACAGAGTCACAGCGGCGTTCGCCCCAGCGCAGCCCCCGTGACCAGCTGGCACTTCCCAGAAGGGTTTTTCTGACCGCGGTGGTGACTGCTTTTATGTGTCCGGAGTGACTTGCAGCAGCTCAGCGGAACAAAAGTCAAACTAGAGCTGCCCATCTCAGAGCTGTGATACCCGTTTGTTTTGGTTGGGCTTTGGCAAGACGGACACGTGGCTATTCCCTCTCCATAGCTAGGACTGAGAGCAACAGCTGGGTTCCAAGAAATGCAGAAGAGAGTTAAGTACTTTCACTTCTAAGAAACAAATACCAGAAATTCCCCATCAAAATTTGTTGTGAGTCTCACCTTCAGCCATCTTCGCTTCTCCTTTTTGCAGTTTCCACGCTGGTTTGGGCAAAATACACGGCAGCATTTGCACAGACTTGAAGGGGAATTAATTATGCAGCTTCCCAAACACAGCAGATATTTAAAGCTGAATAACGGGCATGTGAGGCCAGGCCAGGCACAGGGGTGGAAGGGCTCAGCAAAAGGAAATCACATTTCACTCCAGCAGCTGCTCTGCTTCCTCTTCGAGGTCACGCGCAGTCAGTTATTTGCATTAAAAGAGTTTGTAGGGGGAAAAAAAAAATAGAAGAAAATAAATAAATGGCTGCCTGTGGTCCAGCCACAGCAGCCTAAAGCATCCCAGGAGT
The DNA here is from genome assembly GCF_036013445.1 of Caloenas nicobarica. Taxonomy (NCBI): domain Eukaryota; kingdom Metazoa; phylum Chordata; class Aves; order Columbiformes; family Columbidae; genus Caloenas; species Caloenas nicobarica. The sequence goes on from NC_088257.1 coordinate 1,873,573, forward strand.
GCTCAGCCCAGTTACTCTTGGGGAATGAGAGCGGTTCATCTAACCCCACACCTTATCTTTAGAGTGGCTTCTGGTGGGTACCTAAGGAAGAGGTTGAGAGGGGGTCGGGCATATAGGCTCAGGCAAGTACACGGTGTCCTCAGGACGCTCTCTAAGCCTCCAGTGATCTGTGGTTAAACAAGTCCCTCAGCCAGAGAGAACACCGCTGCCTCAATTCATTATTCTTCCTTTAATTCCTCCTGCGGCATTACAAACACATTTTTGGCTTCTGGCAGCAAGGGGATCCTGGATTACTCGCCCCTTGTGTATCTGGAGTGCACAACATGCCTGTTTCAGCTCGTGCTTTCTATTCCTTGTGTAGAAACAAAGAAGGAATGGTCCTTCCCTGCTCATATAAACGCACAGGTTCTTCCAGGGGCTTCTCCTGAAGTTAATGCTTTAATATGCACTAATGTTCCTATTTCCTTCAGCAGTGCTTGCACTAGATAAGGAGATACTGACAGCTCCAAAGCCTATGAACAGGTATACATCTTGGAGAGGCAGGAGATGCTTATACCGGTAGTTAAAAAGCAGTATTAGTAGCATGGCTGTCTCACACTTCAAGGAAGCGTTCTTAGGAGCTCACCCCACCAACAAAGCATCGGGCTCTCTGGTCTTTTTCTTTCCAATCCGCATGTGAAGGCTTGAGAGCAGCAAGTCTCCTTCAAACGTTGCCTGCTCAGCATTGTCTGCTGCAACTGCAGCTGCAGGGACCGTCCCACCCGCTGGGTTCTTCCCTCTGTGCTGAGCTGCCTCTTCCCCACAGCAAACAGCGAGATGTTCCCTTCTTGTGAGCAGACCACAGGGAGGAACGACCCCATTGCTTTCGACTCACAGTGACATGGACAGGTGGGGACAGAAGGAAGGGTGGTAGGAGGGAAGCACAGGACCTGGGTAAACACAAAAGGGCTCTAGGGTGTCTGTAACAACTCATGTGGATGCCACCAGCCCCTAACCTTGGATTGCCCTAGGCCATGGCTGCTGACCCCCTGGATCTCAAGTCCTCCCTCGTCACACTGAGGGTACTTCAGCAGCGGCGGCAGCTGCCTTTGGTCTGCACCAGGGCAGCAAAGGACACACAGGGAGGTTCCATCCTCTGTCCTCCTTGGCAGCCCCAGGCTGGACCCGTCCTCCGGCCGGTCTCTGCAGGCAGGGAGCTGACACCAGCCCAGCCACAGCGCTGGCACCCATGGGGACAGCTGAGCGTGGCACAGACCAGGCTCTTCCCAGAGCCCTCTGCCCTGGGATGGCAGATCCGGCAACGTGCAGCATCGCTCAGGCCACGGCCATATCACGGTTAGAGGGACCGCAGAGTCCCCCGAAAACTGGTGCCCAGGCTCCCGCAGCGGCTCCTCGGCAGCTCTGATCCGTGTGAAACAACGATGCCATCCAGTGGCTGCGAGCCCCTGCTCCCCTCGGCGCGTCGCTGCAGATGGGACGATGTTCGCCTGCCTTGATTTTGGAGTTTGAATTTATTTTTGGTGTACCACCTCATCCTGAAATAAATACTCTCCGGACTTAAATCCCTACAGTAAACCTTCTTCTGCGCCCCAGTGCCCCCCACCAGCACACACCAAGCACAGCAGCCCCGTCCCTGCGTGACCCGTCCCTGCGTGACCTGTCTCCATTCGCTCGCAGAGAAAATATCGATTTGGAAGAAGAGGGCTGGCTTTTGTTGGAAGTTCAAAGATTCAACTAAACATTCCTTAAAAAAAAAAAAAAATCAGTTAACATAACATAGAAAAAGCGACGAACAGATCCTTCGGCAGAGACGGTTTGAAATGGAAATGACTTGGAGATGTCAGCATTCACCACTATTATTTTTCCTTTGCTTTATTGAACTTTAGTATCTATTATCCATTACCTGCTCTGAGTCTCAGCTGCTGTCTGACTTGGCAGGTATTTTACAATACATTTAATCTTGTGGTGACTTCATAAGGAAGCGACAATTGTATCTGCTGAAACACACTTCTCAGTCACTGAAGAAGAAAATACAAGGAAGATTTTATTCTTGTTGGACTCTCTTTTTTCAGCCTTTAGGCTGAAAAAAGCACCTTTTCTGTGCTTTTCCCATAACTATGTGGGCTATATACTTTTTTTAAAAGATGTAACAGCCATCTTCACAGACTTAAATGATTCCCAGGAGCTAGGGCTCTTCAGACACCCATGAAAGATCCCAAAAACTGCAAGACCTGGCAAAACTGCAGGATTTTGCCATAGAACCCAAGGGCAGCAGATGACCGGAGCTGCTCCAGCGCAGCTGGAATTGGAGTCCAGTTTAACACTCACGCTCTCAGTTCACCTCATCTGTGTATCAGGGTTTTTTAGACCAAGCAAATGAAGCTCATGTCAGCTCCCATCCCTGCCTCTTTACCATCTTCCTGCCCTGCTTTGACCTTTTTGTTTCCTTTCCCGAAGGCCAAGAATCTCAGAGGTTTTCCTTGAGGCCAGACAGGTGGACACAAAACTCCCTCTGCTCCCACTGTCCCCATCATAAAAACACCTGAGCCAGGACGCTGCCCTGGCCATCCCTGTGCCCTCTGTCTGTTGGCTGCTAGAAACCGGGATTACAACAAACAGTTTATTCCCCTCACCTTTTTTCATTGATGACAGCACCAAGGAAAAGAGCTTCTCTCCAAGTTTCCAAGACCTGTGTTATCGCTAGATTAAAAAAAGAAAAAAATCAGAAACCACATCCTCTAGCTGTGCTCACAAGACCAAGCTCTCCTTTCAGCCCTCTGTGGAACATCATTTGCCTCCACAGCTTGATTCGAGACCAGCTGCAGATTATTTGGGCCATCATTCACTGCCTGCACTACCCCCCAGCTCGTGCCACCTACGGCTGGCCACACGCAGCAAGCAGAGCTATCAGAACAGAGGCGCTCGCTGCCTTCTCCAGCCTCGGTAATAAGGTCCCCAGGGTCAGGCATCTGCTTGTCAACTCTCCTCTTGTGTCTTTTAATTGAAATTGAGGTATTCTTGAGCGAGCAGCCCGCAAAGGAGGAGACTGTAACAATACATCAGAGACGGAAGGTTTAGTGACACTTGTGCAATCTCTCCAAATCCTTGTTCTGCTCAGGTGGACCGTGACCATCTCCATGTACCGTTGGCTTTGTCCCCAGGGAGGGACCCTGGGGAAGTCCCCTGGGTTATCCGTGCAGCTGAGCATCCAGCCTCCTCTGCAGTTTGCTTTCTTAATGATTTTTAATCTTGCCCGTTATCGTTGTTATTATTATTACTAACAAGTACTTCAAGCTCTCAAAGGACACGATAACGTGCAGTAATTAGCCAGCCAGATGGCAGCTGCCAAGAAGGCAGCGTGGAGCCCAGCGCTCCCTGGGCTCCAGCAAGTGTCCGTGTGTCTATGTGTCTGCGTGTCCATGTGTCCGTGTGTCCGTGTCCACCCCCTCCCTCCTGCCCCCTCCTCACTTTCCTCAGTCCTGCTGGCACAAGCTCTCCCACTTTTGCTGCTCGAAAACGCATTGCCAGCAGCTGAGCTGGTTCGTTAGCGAATCGCTGGGATGTCTCGGGTGGCCGGCCAGTGCACGTCCGCTCCTCAGGAGCTGCCCCGGCTGTGCTCAACCAGCAGAGCTCTGCTCCTCCCTCATTCTCCCTGACCTTTATTTTTCCAACATCCCGTCACATCGATGGTTTTCCTCAGTGTGTTACTCTTCCCCTAACACGCTGTATCTAACCGGGACCTGGCCTGTGGATGTCATGACAAACCCACGCCATGGTCTGGGAACACTATTTTCCGCTTTGCTAAACAATCCCTGGGGAAGCGGTGCTGTTTGACCCATCGAGCCAGGGCAGGGTCGGCACGGAGGCGATGGGGACACCGTCCATGCTCTGGCACCAGCGCTGCTGCTCCCTGGCCTCCGAAAATCTCCCACGAGGGGTTTGCTGGGCCAGGCTTGGCCGCGCTGGTGGAGGACAGGGCTGGGTGGACCTGCACCATGAGCATCCCTCATCTGCCTGGGCCCTCGGGAGATGCTTGTTGCCAAACCCAGATGCCTGCTGAGGCCAGGCCAGCCCCAGCGCTTTGGGACGGCATTGCAGCATCCTCGGCTGAGGTCTTGAGCTGCTGGGGCAGTGAGCAGAACCTGCCCTTATCTCCGCAGTCTTGCAGGTCAGGCTGCAGCCCAGGGAGCCGCCTTCTTTAAAAAAAGCGGTGAAAGTGTTTTTAGCCAGACTCATCACTCCTGCATGGAGCTTTTCACCTGCAGCTGGCCTGTGTCAGCCCAAGCCACCGTCTGGTGATTCCTCTGTCACCAGGCTATCTCCAGTGAGGCATTAACACTGGCCCTAACTCCCCAGGAAATGCGTTGCCATCGCCTGCAGCTCAATGCTTTCCCTTTCTAACACAGTTTTGTCTGCTAGGGAAAGCTTGCATGTGTAAATTTTATGCACATGCTGGCAGCACACTAACTGCTTTATTGCAGTTATAGATCTGCAGAAGCAACTTCTTGCCATTGTACAAAGAGTGTGTTTCCAGGAACAGGCAATGGAAACAAGGAGAACAGCCCTCCATGCAGCCATCTCATGTGCTTTCTAGAAAAGGAAGCAAACACCCATCAGCTGCAACAACCTTTATGCCTTAAACCTCCCCACAGGGAGCATTTCAAAGCTTCAAAAGGATTTAAACCTGTCCAGCTGCTACTGAGGCACAATTAACAGTTGCACAGTCAGCTCCAACTGCAGCCGACAAAGCCTTAGCAGCAATCCTCTATTTGTCACACTCTTGGAGTATTTATAGATCCACAGCAAGGCAGGGGGGAGAGAGAGAAGGAGAATAACAGGTGACTTGCTTACCAGGAGGGATAACATTTGCTTTCAGCTGCGTGACATTTCCCAGCCCCTGGCGAAGCTTTAGGGGAGCAGCACACGAGATGCTCTGGGGTGCAGCCCGTGGGCAGCGGGACACAGCGGCAGGTCCGCTTGGGTGGGAGATGCGGTGGGCCAGCCCCAACAGAGGTGTCAAGGCAAACGGGGGGACTTGGGCTGTTGCAGTTGGCTGCTGGGGCAGACAAGTGCCCTGTGCCCTCACCAGGAGCCCTTTTGTCACTGGTAACTGGCCCACAGCTGCAGTCCCTTCCCACCTACATCTGCTTCCACCAGCAAGGGGCCAGCCTGATCTCCCATGATGCTGATTATAAACTGACCTTGGACTGCGTAATTTGTCCTTCCTCATCTCTCCTCTGTGTCATTTACAACCCAAGGCCTCTTAATAGGAACTGATATAAAAATAGCAATTATCCTTGAGCTACCTTGGCGACCTGCGGGGAACAGAAGAACGCTGGGTCGCCGAGAGGTCTGACTTGTGAACAGGATGGTGATGCTGGAGCCGATGGGCAGGGAGACCTGGGCGAGCAGCCTGTGCAAGGGCTGCAGTGAGATCCCAGCTGCTCTGGGCTGGAGTGGAGAGGGAAGGCGTTTGCCATCTCTGTTCTCCTTTCCAAGGGAAGGCATCCTATAAAAACTGCCCGGTATCTCTTTGGCATTTTCACAGCTCTGAGCAGGAACTGCTCAATGAATCCCATTCAGAGGGCTGTGGGAACCACTGCTCTGCCAGTGATCTCATCTGCACTATCTTGCAGCAGGCTGTGCCCAGGAATTATCAGCACTGGTTTTATTTCCTGCTGTGGCTTTATGACTCCACTGAGATCATAAAAACCTCTAAAGTCTAACTAAACCAATTTAATTTTCCCCATAAACTGTCTTACAAAGAAAATGATGGCAATGCTATTCCAAAGGGGAAGGAAGGTCATAATCCTTGCAGGTAACAAGGCCTTTATTATCCACTGACTTGCTGATTCTCTTCTGTTCAGACAGCAAACTGCCCCTTTATTCATTGCTCCATAGCTGATGCAACCTCCCTGGGGAGTTGCCTCACGCTGCGATGGACGGTGAGGAGCTTTGGGGGCAGGAGCCGCAGCTCCTGAGAGCTGTACCCATGGCCTGCCGAGCATGCCTGTCCGCCCAGCCCTGCACTGGCCTCTTCAGTCAATTCAGCTTCACCTGACACTTAACCCTGCTCCAAAGACCTGCAAGCAGCTGGGCATACTATGCTCTTTAATCCATTTGTATTAGTCTCTTGACCACAAGAAGACATTGCCCTGAGCAGAGCCAGGTTTCCTTTTGCATGTGTTTTATTTACAGCAGTCTCCTGAGCGGCTGTTAAAGCCAGAGTTCCCTTCAGTGGGATATCCTTGGTGCTGCGTTTCTTGGATGAAGCCAGTGGAATAGTCACATATTATTTTGCAACACAAAAGGGTTTTTTTACAGATGGAGTTCACAGTAGAAAAGCCATTCTGGTACTTGGCAATGCTGTGGAGCAAGGACTCAGCCCTGGGATGCAGCAGCAGAGCCAGCAGGATGCTGCGGGTCCCAGCCCAGCAGAAGGGACACGTCCCCACGTCTGCCCCAGAGCCGAGGCCCCTCCAGCCCTGTTTTCTGAAACTTCTTTTTTTTAAGGTAAGTGCTTTGAGAGGCTGTTAAACATGGTGCTGTAGGGCGTTTGGAAAATAAATGAGTCTCCGCAACCCATTTCCTGCATTGACTCAGAGTGCGGGGGAGAGAAGGGCAGTCTAAAACAAAGGTGACAAAAGATGAATATCCATGAGTGCCTGAAGAAGTGAGGGGGACTGGCGGTTCTTGCCCCCGTGCAATGAGGCCACCGCCCCCACTGATGCACATCCGAGGAGACGAGTGAGTGCCCTTGCAGCCTGGCACCCAAAGATGCCTCGGAGTGTGCATTTCTACAAAATGCAACTTTCAAGAGGCTGCACCAGAAGAGAGGATTCTGGCATCTTCTCTTTCCCTCGCTATTCTGTGTAGGGCCAGTACACGGACACTCGAGTTGCCCATGGAAGGAAACTCCATTTAACAAGCTCCAGTTGCATTTGCGAACCTTCCTGGTGGGTCTGAGCTGATGCAGCCACTTCCCTGTCTAGGGGTGCACTCCTTGAGCTGCACAGCAGAGAGGAGCTGCTTCCCTTCACAGCCGGGCTCGAGCTGGGGCTGTGCCCCCAGGACGAGGTGGGAAGCATCCCCAGGGCTCCTTGGAGGAGCAGGTGGCAGACCTTGCCTACAGCTCCTCTCTCTTTTGCCTTAGTGCCCCATGTTGATACTCCCTCTCCCCCAAAAGCAATCAGCGAGTGGTTAATGCTGGAGTGCCACTGGGGAATGGGATTTTTAGGCACAAACCTTGGGTCACTCACAGACCGCTGGGGTAAACCCCTGCAAAGCCTCCTCCCGTGATGGCCATTGCAGCAGTGACGCCTGTTGCTGCCCCAAGGATTGCAGCAGGACCTGTAACATGGGACAGGTTGTCCCACGCTGCTGGCCCTTACAGCCGGTGTGGGGCCCAGGCCACTTCCAAATGTCACCCAGTCAGTGAGGAACACGGCACCAGCACAGAGGTGACCCTGCCTCAGCTCCTGCTTTTGCACAGCTTGGCAGTCGAGTGGTCTCTTGACGATGGGTGAGGTCCCAGGAGCTGCCCCAGCCAAGGGTGCCCCGATGGGCTGGCGGCACCTTCGTGCCCAGCCAGCCCTTCCCGGGGCGGGGGCCGGGGCGCAGCGCTGCGGCCTCACCCCAGTTTGAAGCAGCGGGTGGCACAGCAGCCGTGCACCCCGTGCGTCCCCTCCGACCCCCGCCGCGGAGACGAGCGGCTTCGACCGGCAGCAGGAGCCCCCAGCGCCCACACGGGACACGGGCCCTGCCTGTGAACGCGGCGCTGGGGGGATGGAGGTGGTTTAATGGCTGGTGGGAGCCCAGCGTCCCGGCTCCCCGCCCCGCAGCTACTGCTGCCACAGCCCTCGCCAAAAAGGAGAAAGGTTAAACACCACCTAGGTTCTTTACCAACGCAACAGACCTGGAAATGCCGACAGGCAAATAGCCTGAGAGGCGTTCTCTCCTGAAATCCACACCTTCCCCAACCCTTTTACCCCATGCCATCGAAGTCTTTTTTGCATTCTCTGTCCGCACGAAGATCACAACTGCTTTCAATTGCGTACCAAGCCCACCCCCATTAGAAATCATTCCTCACACACAGGTCTACAAAGACACCTGGAAGTCCAGGTCTTCAGGGTCCAGGAGAGCATCCTTTTTCTCCTTGCTGTCCTGCTGCACATGGTACCACTGTTCAGCAAACCGCACAGCATCGTGGATGCTGTGGAACGCCAGCTGACCACCGCTGTCTGTCCTGCCAGCCCAACCTCCCTCCCGGAGCTGGTGGCGGATGGAAGGGTTGCAGTTGGCCAGGAGCACCTGGACACCAATTTCCTTGTAGTCACGGTGTATCTCCTTCAGCACCGAGAGACCCACAGTATCTGTGAACTGCATTGCCCCACAGTCAAGGATTAAGGTGTGCATATCTATGGAGGGAGGAGAGGTGTCAGCTGGAGGCCTCTCAGTCCTTTTTTCGGTAGGTTTCAGGCAGTCAAACCCGGTGCCATAAAAGCTCTTGCTGTTGCCTGTGTCTGCATTTGCCTGGGCCCCCACCATTTGGTGCTTAGCAGCCAGCAGGACAGGGTTTACCCCAGTTTTCTGGTAGAGAACAGTCTTGAAATAGTCCTTGTTGGCATAGTAGAGGGATGACCCGAAGCGGAAGATCTTGATGTTGGCAATACTGCTGAGCTGCTTATAAGTGGACTGGTCCTCATAGATTTCCGTGTTGCTGACCTTGCCCAGGAGCGTGGCCCTGGGTCTCTGGGTGCGGAAGATAATGCAGAGCAGAGCGAAGCAGACGCCCACGAGGAGACCGATCTCTGTGGTGATCAGCGTGGAGGACAGCATGGTCGTCCACCACACCGCCGTGTCCAGCTTGCTGAGCTGCCACATGCGGGGGGTGTCACGGAACTTCCTTAGGCCCCCCCGCAAGTTGACGATGGTGACCACCCCCAGGATGGAGGTTTGCAGCGAGTAGAAGAGCGGGGCGACCCACAGCAGCACCAGCAGCAGCACCAGGGAGGTGACCAGGCCAGAGACCTGGGTCTGGGTCCCCGTGGACTCCTTCAGCAGAGTCTTGGTCAGTGCTGCAGAGCTGGCAAAGCAGTAGAAGAAAGAAGGGACCAGGTTGCACACGCCAATGGCAATCATCTCTTGGTTGGCACGGACAGCGTAGCCGTGCTTTTTGCCAAAGATTTCCGCCAAGGAGACGGTCATGGCAAAGCCAATAACAGCAATAGGCAGAGCATCAACTGCCAGGCTGGAAAACAGGTTTATATCTGGTAGAGTGGGTCTCTTGAAGCCAGTGGGGATATGCCCACAAATAGCAGACTTGTATCGCTCTTCAAAGTTAAAGTAGTAAGATATCACTGTGGCTACAATGACCACCAGCAGCTCTATGGGAAATGGGGCCTTCATCTTCTCCTTATACCGGTCATTGATCTCTTTGACAGGCACTACGATGGCCAAAGCAACCAGGCTGGTGACCAGGTCACAGATGTTGGTGCCCTGGATGTATCTGAAAAGGTCAACCCACGTCAGGATGAAGGAGCCCACCCCTTCGTGACGAGGTATTTTCAGTCCCAGGAGATACTTCATCTGGGAGGTGATGATGGTGAGGCTGGAGCCGGCCACAAAGCCGCTGAGGAGAGGTTCTGACAGGTAGACAGCCACAAAGCCCAGCTGCAAAATCCCCAGCAGGATCTGAAAAGCAAGGCAGCCACACTTTTAGCATCGATTAGAAGGGCTGGGAGAGGCAGCTGGCAATTTATGTCAGTTCGCTTCTTCAAGCAGCTCTGGCTATTTGTCTGCTGGGCATTCAGTGTGGCAGAGGACTTTGTCTTCAGTAGCTAAGCTGCAGTATGGGAAGCTAAAGAGAATCACAGAATCACAGAATGTTAGGGATTGGAAGGGACCTAAAAAGATCATCTAATCCAATCCCCCTGCCAGGGCAGGAACACCCAGGTGAGGTTACACAGGAGGCGTCCAGGCGGGTTGGAATGTCTGCAGAGAAGGAGAATCCACAACCCCCCTGGGCAGCCTGTTCCAGTGTCCGTCACCCTCACTGAGAAGAAGTTTCTTCTCAAATTTAAGTGGAACTTCTTGTGTTCCAGCTTGAACCCATTACCCCTTGTCTTACTGTTGGTTGTCACAAAGAGACCTACCTATAAAACCTGTCTGTGGCTGAAGATGCCAGAGGAAGAAGCCTACAAGGTCCCTGCCTCTGGCTCCTTACCAGCAACAAGGGTGCATCGCTAACGCTGACATTCCAGGCAGCAGCCACGTCACGGCGGCTCCGAGTACTGCTCGGTGCCAGAAAACCAGTGCCAGGCACTGAATTTTGGTTGTCCCAGTGAAAGAGCCTGAAGCTGTTCGGTGACAGCTGGGCCAGGCAGTGCCAGGGAGCACAGCCTCAGGAGCCCCCGCTGATGGGGGTCCCTGAGGGATGTTCTTGCCGCTCTCACCTGCACCAGGAGCCAGCCCTCCAGGACTGGGCTGGTGGGAAGGTGGTTCCCAGTTCTCTCTCCTCCCTTGCTGTGTCTGATCCTAAAGGATGTTTCAGACACATCCGAGGACCTGGCCTGTCACACGGGGGAAACAAAACCCCACATTCAGCCATGTTTGGGGGTTTCTAAATCAACTAAATTTGATTCAAGGGTGTCAGGGTCTAGTCATGTCAGGAAAGGTTTCTCACAACTTGTAAATCTGAACCAAGACTGGACCTTAGGGGTCTTTAGCTCAGAGAAGTTCCTAGAAGGGAAAGGACAGGGAGGAAACAGCACAACAGCAAACATTTGTACCTGGTAAAGGCCGACCAGAAAGCTTAAGGAAAGGGCCACAGTGATGGCGTAGCAGCTCCTGTCACAGACACCCGTCCCATTGCTGGCGGAGGTGGAGTTGCCCACCAGCGAAGAGCCGGCGCTGCCGTCACTGTACCCTGCCAGCTGGAGGTGCCGGTCCACGGACTGCCCGATCATCAGGCACAGGACACCAAAGGGGCCCACGAAGTTATGGCGGGACGTGGCCATAGCAACGTAGATGACATTGCAGAAGAAGCTGGTGTAGATTCCGTAGATGGGATCCTGGTTGGCTAAGAGGGAGTAGGAGATGGACTGGGGGATGGCAACTACCCCCACCAGGAGCCCAGACACCACATCCCCAAGCAACTGTGTCTTGACGTGGTAACGGGGAAGCCAGTCCAGCACCGGGAACAACCGACAGAAGAAGGTGATGATGGTTTGCCGACTGCACGTACAGACCTCTCTGGCTTTCTTTAGGATGAGATCCTTGGTGCTGAAGTCTGCGGGCTCATACTCCTCCAATTGGACACACATCAAATTGGCAGGACCCTCTTCTGGTGTTAGGGAGCTCTGTACATCTTTGCTCTGTCCTGACTTGGGGCTTGACGTGTCCTCCATGGCCCCAGGAGAGCTAAGGCAGGAGAGCAGGCAGCCGTGAGGTGTTGCAGTTATGTACATTGTGCTTTGCTTAGCTCCGGGGCTCAGGCAGATTGCACGGATAAACAAACAGAGGGAAACAACCTCAGACAAATCAAACAGAAAATCACCTTCCCGTGGTGGTGGTTGATTTGTTTGTTTTCATTTACAGACCTGATTAACCACAACCCTGAGGCCACGGTTTAAATTGCACCCACACTGACGCAGATGCCCACGCCAGGGACAGAGCTGTGCTCCTTCCTGACATACCCCTTGCTTTGAAACAGGACAGCAGAATACATTAAGATCAGAAACTATTATTTCTCAGAAACTAAAACCTCTTCAGGAACCCTGAGTTTCTTGATGACACCTCCACTTAAGCAAAAACTATTTTGAAAATGTTGAGAGATTCCAAGTGATGCTTTAGCAACGTGACACGTGGGTAAGGAAGGTAATATGCAAAAGAATTTCCCCCTTAACATTTTAAATGACATTGCTGGCTTGCATCAAACAGGCCCATCACTGGGGCTCCTATCTGCAGAATGAAACGGGCTTACTTTTTCTGATTAAGTAACATAGACGCTTTCCAGCGCTACTCCAACTTTTTCCAGCCAAAATGCAGCCGCAACAAACATACCGTTTGTCAAAACTGAACAACATGCAGAGAGAAAGGCTCTCCTGAGAGGAGACCCAGAGTGGCTGCAGTTTGGAAGTCGAACTGGGATGCTGAGAAACCCGGTTCCCCTGCCCTGCGGCTTCATTTCACATCGCTAGTCCCAACCCAAACCTCCTGCCTCTGCCTGCGGGGACACAGCGGGTGTTTCTCACTGCCTGGAGCTTCTCCCCATGGACAGACCCATCTCCTCACCTCGCAGCACACAATGAACAGAGAAAACACGAGGCGCACAACTGCAAACCTGTTTCCTTTGCCTTCCTTCTGGTCCGTGTGCCGCTTCCCGTGAGAACAGACCCGAGTCACCCAGCCAAGCAACTGGCCCTTTTATCTCACCCCAGCCGGTGAAGGTGCAGCCAGCCAAACAGAGCTGTATTTTGAAAACAAACATCGTTCTGGGCGAGTATTTTTGATGAAAACTTGTTTTGGCCAGTAAGAATGATTGAAGGTGTTCGGAGAAGTGTTCCTGCCAGATAACAGTATTGCTGGTATCTGGAGATGTGTTTGCTAAACAAAGGGAACAATGCAAAAAATCTTCCTGCGTGTGCTATTGCCCTGCCCTCCCTGAACTGAGAGCGCACCATTGCCTGAGTCCTGCAAATCTGCACAATCCACATCGTGCACGTGCCTTTTGGAGACCATAGCACAAATAAGAAGGGATTTTGCTCTGAAGAAGTAAGCGCAACTCAGTAAAGTGCAGCACCGCATTTCTTTCATAGGTAAAGGTGAACAACTGCATTAGCAGCCAGGAACAGAAGGCAATGCCTCATCATCTTGAATTGAAATAGTAGCCTCATAAATACCAGTTGTGACTGTTCTGCCCTTGTGATCCATGGTAACAGCCTACCTGAGACCTCTCCGCACACACTCTGCTCACCTCAGTCTCCACTCTGTCTTTTCCACCGACCTGGTCTCTAAGGTTCTGCTGGGTGTGCCATGGAGCAGGACGAACGTCTGGCACTCAGGCAGCAGCGTCCTGACACCGTGTTCTGAGCTCGGGCAGGGGGCTGAGAGCCCACAGCGTTCGGAGAGGTGATGTGGGGTACGGAGAGATGACATTTTCACAAGCCTTTGATTTAGACACTGTGGAGACACCCGGAGGGAAGGAGAGGGGAAGATCAGCATCCTGAGTTACATTTATCTCACCAGTGGAGGTCTGTAGCTCAGTAATTAGAAGTAAATAAATAAACATCAGTGCTCTCTGGCAACAGGGAAAGGGGAGCCAGCTGCTCAATGTATTTATTCATATGAATTCTTTTCTCTCTGCCATTCCTCCACAGCTCAGGTATTCTCAAGTACATCTGTTGACAGCTCTGCTTTCCCTTCTCCTCCTTCTTTCAGTAACAGATTGAATCTTTTCCTAGACTTGTCATTCCTCTTGTCCTTAAAAGACAATCCCTTCATTTGCTTTATAAGCCTCCCTAGTTAAAGGCTTATTTGGTGTCATGGGCTGTCTGATGTTGTCTCTACTCGCTCATTTTCCTTTTCCATCTTCTTCCTCAGCAAACGACCCAAATTTCCATCTTCTGTATGATGCCTTTATCTTGAAATTCACTCACTGAAGAACTGGCGAGTCAGTCACTGAAGAGCTGGCCAGGCAGGGCTAAAACACATCTCAGCACAATCCACCTTTGGGTTTTTCGGTTTTACCTGCTGCGTACCGGGTGCTGGGAGGGCTCTGCATGGGCTGCCCCCCTGGAACACCTTTCCCAAGCAGCCTGCACGGGGCTGTGACCCAGGGGATGGGGCTGGGGGGTCTCGTCTAAGGCAGGAGCGTGTGTGGCGAGAATTACAGCTGTCCACCGGGAAGGCAGAGACAGGTAAAGGGTGCTGCTGATTGAAACCCGTTAGCTCTGCATCAGCAGGGGTCAGAGTTACGCAGCTGAAGGCAACGGCTGTCCTATGCTTTTCAAAGAGAGCAGAAAGCTCCTGCTGGGATTCTCCATAACTGAGTGCTCCTACCATTCCGCTGGCACCAACACAAAAATTACAGCATGTGCACTGAGGTCTCCTAAGGTAAAAGGCATCCTCAGGTAAAAGCTGAGTCATGCTGGATCAAGAAAACATTTTGTGCAACTCAAGGACAGGTATGCAGAGACAATTCTTGCAGTAACTGCCCAGAGCTGCATCCACAGCTGCTCTAATTTTGCTTCGACTCTTCCTGGCCATGACCCAACCAAGTCATAATCTGTTATGCCAAATAACACTGAAACACATTGCAGCATTTTTTTTAAGGCTGCATATGTAATACCAGGATCTGTAACTACACATATTGTAAAGCCCAGCTAGCACCAAACCTGACCAAATCTGTCATTTCTTGCACCTCACAAATACGGACCTGGCCCACAGGAGGGTGCTGCTCACCGGCTCATCATCATCATCACTTTGCTTATCACCTGTTCTTGCTCACGAGACAAACCGCAGCCTGCACACAAGTCAGAACAAGGTGAACAAGGTCTGCTGCTGGCCGCGGATCAGCCAGCGCCCTAGTTTATATCGGCAAGAGCTGCCACGCCAGCCCGCAAGTGCAGCAGACGGTGCGGGGGACAGTGCGCACCCAACGGGGACTGGGGACACCCAACGGGGACTGGGGACTCGCCGCTCAAACACCTGTGGCTTTTCTTCTTAAAATTTATAGCCGCAGCACTTAAGGTAGAAAGCAAACATCCGACAACAGAAAAACCATAAATATATTTTAATGGTGATAAAGAAATCCCAACGATTTTACCATATTTGATAGAAAACTCTTGTGCTAACAAATCTTCTACAATAAGGCACATAAGCATTTAAAAAGGGCAATTAATGCAAATCAAACAGACAGAGACAGCGTGAAGGAGAGTCAACAAGATGCAGACGCTGCACCCAGAGCCGATCGCAGGACAGCACAAGAAGGCTGACAAAACATGACCCTCACCGAGAACACCGGGTTGGGGAGCACGGGGGTCCCTGGTGGCAACACGTCCCTCCCCACGCCGGGCACCAGGCAGGTCCGCGTCGCCAAACACCCACCGGGACAGACCGGCACCCTGGATCCCACCACCCAGCTGGGGGAAATTTATACCTTATTTTTACCGCACAGGTAAGTCACAGTAAAAAGCAAGGTGACCTTTTATACATAACTATGCAACTTTGACACGTTTTATTCAAAGAAACTGCCTTGTAAACCTGCTTAAGGCCAGTCGACCGATGTGATCTATTCCACTCCTGAGGTCTTGTTTGGTTAAACTGATTCTACAACTTGTAAAAGCTGCTCCAGGCAAAGTTTGCCATTTTGTTTATTCTGCAAAACATTATGTCACAAACATCTAAAATTATTCTGAATTTAAAAAAAAAAAAAAAAATCAAAAATCATGCCTCAGAACATACCAAGGTACCAGAGATGATGGTCAGGGACTCAAGTGGCTGATGAACTCAAGACATCATGTACTTACCAGAAAAAGTGAGGCTTTTCCTCTCTTTAACTGTGTTTCAGCTGCATTTCAAATATACATAAAATTTGCCTCCTCAAGTAAAAAAATAGATAAAAAACTTGGACCCAAGTCCAGCAAAATGTCTTGCTTCCTATCTTCCTGTGGAGTCCTGAGGTCATTTGGGAGCCGGACAAAGAGCCAAGTGCTTTCAGAGCTGGAATTCAAATATTTTTGGCAGGGAAGTTACTCAATGGAGATTTGAATCTCTATCCAATGCTGTAATATTTTGCGTATTTGCACTTTAGAGAAGAGCAACATGCCTTAGCTTATACAATCTCTAGAAAATAAAATATAAACATACTAATCATAATATGACCTAAATATTTCTATTAAATATTTGCCATTTTACCTAACCAGAGGCATCACTTTTAGCATTGTAATAATATCAAAATAAAAAGCAAGACTCAGTTACTTCCATTTCAGGTGGAACTTTTCTGAAATAGTAAAGATCAGGTAGGTGTTCAAAAGAGCAGCTGATCCTAGAGGCTTACCAACACAATAACCAAGTGCACATAATTCTTGGCACTTAGCAAGGTCATTCACAGTGCAAAGTCTGCACTAAAGTCATTGCTCCTTTTATCTATGCCAGCATAGTAGAAGTGCAAAGCCCTTCTGGCATGGACAGGTACATCAACATTGAAGTTGCACAATGGCATCCTACACTGAGACTCAGCACAGCAAAGCAAGCAGCACAGACACAAAGCACCTTGCATGGCATGAGCAGCAGACGACTGCCACGTGCATCACAGCTTCATTAGCTTAGCCATGTCTGCTAAAAGAAAAATTAAATCACCTTTCCAAAGCACGTGGAAAAAAAAAACAAAGCAAACCAACACAAAACCAGAAAACACACCAGAAGATAATGCTCTGAAACAAACTGGGATGGAGACACGTGGGTGATGTGACTTCAACCCTCTCAAAAGCTCCTCGCACCGTCAGCGCTGGAGATGAACTGGGCACGGCGCGGAACAGCCAGTTAGTGCAGCCCGTGGGTGACGGGCTCGGGAACTGCGCCGGGTCACTGTTCTTCTCGGGGGAAGTTTGGCTACAGAAAGACTTGGACCCCGCCAAGTGAGTCCTAGATCCAGGACCTGGCCCAGGCAGAGCTCAGGACTGACCAGAGCACAAGGCTGCGGGATGCAGCTGAAAACCGCTGTGCGGGATGCTCTCCTGCCTGCAGCCCCCCAGCCCCGCACCGCAGACCCACCAGCAGCGGATTTCAGTGTCTCTCAGCACAAGCGAGTGGAGATGAAGGAACAGCTGAGTTCTGCCCCAAGAGAAAGCACCTTTCTGTTCAGCACTGCAGCCCAACGGGGACGGAGCGCAGCGGCTGTGGAAGCTCTGCTGCCCTGGCTGGGAGAGTCGTGGGTAGGTTTAAGACTAAAATTAGATAAAAATAAATAAGCATGAGAACAGAAATCCCTTAGATAAGCAGTTCAGGACAGCGACTCGTGGCAGCACCGAGCAGGAACTGGGGCCTGGGTTATTATTACGTTCATGGAGAAAGGCACGTGGCTGTGTACCAGTGTCACAGCAGCCCCAGCTTAATCTGTCATTCCTGGGTGGCACCGTCACTTCTGCAGCTACACAGACCCTGGCAAAGCCCCACACTGGGCTCAGGCTTGTGGGAGGACACGCACAGTGGTGCTCCCCACAGGACTGGGGTTATTTTAACCTCTATTCAGGGACTTTAGCCTCATCAAAAGATCTGGCATGAACATTGGGTAGCAGGTCACACGTAACAGCAACATACAAAGGCAATGATTCTTCTATTTACAGTCAATCCCATGCAATGTCTTACAGCAAAACACAGAGAGAACTGTCAAGAAGGTGGAGACGAGTCTCCCAATGAACTAGAGGGGAGCTTGCATGATTCAGTGATCCTGGTTTCCTTGTAAGACTAAGGCAGGCAATGCCATTATAAATCCAAAAATAAGCACCACGCGCCCCACTGCAGTACCTTATCTTGGTTTATGAAGTGGCCTGAAAACTGTGTGAATGCTTTGATATGGAAACAAGTGAAATATTTATTAGTGCAACTGCCACATTAAGAGGAACTGACACTGCTATCTATAGCAGCAATAAACGGAAAAAAAGAGCCTGACATTTAGCAGGAGACTAAAGACATTTCCAGGAGTCTCTAGTACAGCTGAGACTGCAAGTGTTAGTTTCCGTAATGCTGTGTTGTTGCCATTAACGAATGTGCTAATGATCTCCTAATTCTTCATTTAGACTGATAATTGCTGATTAGTACGTTTGGGAATGGAGATCAACTGATTTATACGATCTTCCAGTCTGGCCCAGGGTACTGAAGGTTGCACCTGGGATGAATATCCCTGTTCTAGACATACGTATAAACCCAAAAACCGATCGTTCTGAGATCCCTATGGATTACACATTAAGCTGTGAGGACAGAAACAGGAGTATCGCAAAAGCCTAACTGGATATATATATGTAGCTGCTGCATCCATCATACAGCAGCAGAAGGTGTATATATATATACACACACATACACCTACACACATACACATATGAAATTCCTTTATAAAACATATTCCTTGGGGCAATAGTTTTCAAGCAGTGGTCCCCAATTCCTAAATGTGAAATCGGATTACTTCCACAGCGTCCATAAACATATTCAAGCAAAACATGCTTCCTGCCAGTCAGCTTAAATCAGACTCACGTCTCTGTTAAAAAAAGTGATTCCAGGACTAAGAGGAAAAAAAGAAAAAAAAAAAAATCACTGAAAACTCACTGCTTTAAGAAATTCCAGCCATTATAAACTCTAATCTTTGGTTAATTCCAAAGGACTCTCTATTATATTGAACTCTCTGGCAAACAGCATTTATTTCTATTCCCTTTTTAACCAGTGCTGTGTGCATTAATATAGATTTATTAATACCATGACCTCTGGATGTTATCTTAAGTAAGAACATTAAAAGTTGTTCTTTTGGCTGGCTGGCTGTTTTTGCTGTTGCATTTTAATACAGTTTCTCACATTTTGCTTGAAATGGAATTTGGAGGCTGTATCACCTGTTGTGGCTGCACAAAGAGCACTGAGGCCAAATACAAGCAGCTCCAGCTAAACATAAAGCACTCCAGTATCTCTCTTAGCTGTAATCTACATTAATTCTTCGAAAAATCAATTTATGGCTGTTTTATTGTGCTTTTATGTAAACACACACCCAGGAGCTATAAATACACATCCCGCTAACTGTGGGAAGTGCGTACTTCTCGGGAGTAACGTTGCTATTCTTGCCTTCCTGGCACAGGCAGAAGTGGACTTGAAAAAAAACCCTCTTTTAATAAATAACAACGGTTTTCGCTGTCCCGGTTGGAATTTGGCTACGCGAACCTACGCATGGTCACAGGTCAAAAAAAATCCCCACCTGGGTGGCACAGAAGAGAGGGGGTGTGAGGGTCAAGAGGAAAGAACCACCCGGAGCAATTTCCAGCTCCATCCCACGCAGGGCTGACCTGCTCATTCCTCCTCTCCCTCTCAGCTGCCCGAGGAGCAAAGGGATGAGAACAAGTAGTCACGGGTAGGCAGGAACATTTGCAATGGCGACATTCGCGGCTTAGTGTCTGCTGCGCTGTCATTTTTCCACCAGGGCTTCGAGAAGGTGGCGCTGCTTCTAGCACTGTTCCGCTCTCTTGAAAAATATTAGTTAAAAAACAAAACAAAAAAGAACACACACACACACACACAAAATCAGTGTTTAAAAATGGTATTAAGGCTTTTTTTCAAAGTTCTAGAGATGCTTTTCTGGTAATGGTTCTAGAGATGCTTTTCTGGCATGCAGCTCTCTCTCGACACCCACCCAGGGGCTCTGAGTGGGAACGCAATGCAAAACGGGTACGATGAGGCATTGAAACTTCATTTCCATCCTGCACGCACTCCCTGTGTAGGTGTTAACACCACTCACTGCTTTTATACAGCTTAGGCTAATCCACTCTGGTAATACCAATTTGGCAATTATAATTACCCAAACCGCATACAGGTTTCTTAGCCCACATTAAAAAGTTCACTCAGGAGGTTACTGCAGATAAGAAAAAAAAAAAAAAAAAAAATCTATATCAGCAGTAGCTGTTTGGGATTCTTCTCCTCTTACAAACACGCCTTAAGGCCGAGAAAGAACAATATTTGTGTTCAATTCTGCAGAAGCTTCAGCATTTTCTCACTGAAGCTTGGGAAACCTGTTTCCTTAACAATGCAGTTCCAGAAAAACAAAGCACGGATCTCAGTTACATGCTCCTTTTTTCAACATACCCTACAGGCTCCCCCTGCCTCTCCCAGTATTTCTATTTGCTGCTACGATGTCCTAAAAATGCAGTAAGTTCAGTTAACATACAAAGGTTCCCAGGTCCTGGGACTCATCGTTTTGATACCTCGTCCTTCTCTCAAGGTCCCACCTCCCAGAGCGAACTGATATGTGACATTTCAGCTGTCGTAGAACGAAGGGAACAGTTACTGTTCCTAGCTCAGAAAAAACCCCACCAATCCTAAACTCAAAAATCTGTTTCTAGTTAGAGAATGTTTTGTGATTCATATTGTATTTTATTCCTTTTTTTTTTTTTGACTCCTAGCTCATTATTTTGAACAACTAAAGATGAGAATATTGCCTTTATACAACACCTTTTCCCTTCTAAAAGCTGTGAGGAACCTGCAATTCAGAGTGTAAACTCCCCTGGGAGAAGCCACTGTCCTCCAAGGACATCCTATATGCTACATATAGCTGGTACTCAATAAAAACATGTCTCAGTTCTGCCTTCATAATTGGATTTTTTTTAAGAGAACCTTTTCCTACCCAGTGCTTGTATTTTAGCATGAAGAACAGGAGCTCTTCACTGTTCTGCATAATTTAAAAGTACAAAGTTTTATTTACACTAACATGGCCAAATAACATTCAAAGAATCCCTCTGACTCCTTTCACAATGCCTGGATTCTTGGCCTGTCCATCCCCATTACATCGAGTCCATGTGTAAAGCACGTGTAAAGGGTCTGAGCTCAATAAAACCTGGATTTGCACATGAATTCTGTGCAACATGGACAAGCTTGGGCAGATGTTGGATAATCTATTGGCCCTTTTCATTTTGGTGCCTGTGATTCCACCTGCCTGGCACATAAAACTGGCTACAAGGGATTGTTTTCTGTCAAAACTCAAGAATTGGAGATTTTTCCACCTCTAATGTCCACAATCCTAAAGAGCTCCTAAATATTAGGAAAATGAACAACTGACCATAAGCATGAATCAGACTTCTAAACTGCCACCTCTGAATAAAAATCATGCCAAAAAAATTCAAGCTAAAGAGGCAAACTTTCTTGGCATGTATATGCCCATGTAGATACCCTTTTTCCCCCCAAATAAGACCTACTCCAAAAATAAGCCAGCCCTAGCGTTTTTCAGGATTTTTGAGGATGCTCAAAATATAAGCCCTACTCCAAAAATAAGCCCTAGTTACAGTTCATTAAAAAAATCCATTTAAATAGTGTCCAGGCAGCTATACATGTAAGAAAGTAAAATTAATTGGCAATAGAATGCAGCAGGACAGATAGACCTTACACCAAGAAAAGCAGACACCCCTAAAATAATCACATTCAAAAGACCCCACGAGACCTAAAACAGTGTAGATTGTTGTACATGGAAAAAGGAAACAGAGTCATAAGAAATTAATGATGGAACTCAAGGTTTGGAGACTTATGATGTTGTTCCAGAATGTGATGACATGACTATACTTGAATAAATGTTGTTTTTTTTCTTCAAGAATAAACGTAGATTGTTGTTAATGGAAAAATAAGACATGACCTGAAAATAAGCCCTAACGCATCTTTTGGAGCAAAAATTAATATAAGACCTTGTCTTATTTTCAGGGAAACAGGGTAGGAGACAACCATGCCTTCATGGCCTGGCTGCACTGGGCTCTCAGGAGACAACCCCAAGGCCTCTGGAAGTGGTAGGTGGTTAGAAGCTATTCATTAACACCTTCTCATGCATGCTGAGATTTTATTTATCTGTCTCAAATTCAGGTGGGTTACAAGAATCACCAACTAATGACTCCACAGCAAAGACCAAAGCAAACAGCCCTCACCAGTTATTCCTTAGAAAATCTAAGGGTGTGGTGACATGGAAAGGCAATGCCAGAACAAGAGACAAGAAATGAGTTGCCCCTCATTATCCAAAATCCTGCCCCATCCATAGAGACAGGGGTGTAATAAAGACTTCAATGCTGGTGATCAAAACTCAGAGGGGAACTGAGACATGGAAAGCTCAGGAGAGAAGAGAAATGAGATGAACCACCATATGAAAACTCTTAGATTCACAGATTGGACGTAATCAAGTTAAAAATTGCCTTCATTCAGCACCACCTATTGAATCACTATAGCAGGCAGGCAGACAAGCTTAAAGCATCAAAACAGACTGCGCAGTAGCCAGTGTGTTAACAACCCTCCCTCTCTCTCTGAGTGCAGGTCTATCGCACGGACATACAGACCCACAGCCATTTTTTCGCCAGACTTTGCTCCAGCTCGCTGCCTTCCCACCGCTAGTTCTTGGATGCGCTGGTCCCACTGCGCCCCTGCGCACCCAGCGCAAAGTCCACAGCCTGGTGCACGCTGTGGAAGAGCAGGGGGTCCTCCCCGTCTTGGAAGAATTCTCCTCGGATCAGGGAACTCCTCACCGAGGGATTGCACTGAGCCAGCAGCACCTGGACATCGATGTCCCTGTAGTCCTTGCAGACCTCTTTGAGCGTGCGTATCCCTGCCGTGTCCAGAAACTGTACTGCACAACAGTCGATCACTATTGTGTGAAACCCCAGGGGCTCAGAGACAAAATCCATGGAGATGCTGGTCTGATTGCCACCAGAATCCACCTCTTTATCTCTAAGCATTCTTTTTGCTGCTTTCTTCTTTGCCACCTTCACCCAGACTGGGTTGACCCCGGTTTGCTTGTAGAGGGTGGATTTAAAGCACTCTTTGTTGATGTAGTAGAGGGGCGCTTCGAAACGGAACACCACGATTCCTGGCTTGGTCTGCAAGTTCTTGTAAGCAGACAGGGACTCGTACGTCTCGGACTCTGCCACCCAGCCAAGCAGCGGTGCCTCCGGCCTCTGAGTCCGGAAAATGACGCAGAGCATAGAGAAACAAACGCCAACCAAAAGGCCGATCTCAGTGCTGATGAGTGCTGAGGCTGCCATAGTAACCAACCAGATCACGGTGTCCACTCGGCTCAAATGCCACATTTTTGGCAAGTCCTTGAACTTCCGCAAGGCTCCTCTGAGGTTTACAATGGTTATGACAGCAAGGACGCATTTCTGAAGGGAGTAAAATAAAGGTGCAATCACAAGGAGGACCAATAGGATTACCAAACTAGTGACCATGCCGGACATTTGCGTCCTACAGCCTGTGGACTCTTTCACAAGAGTCTTGGCAAGAGCTGCACTTGTTGTGAAGCAATGGAAGAAAGAGGGAATGATGTTGCAGAAGCCAATGGCATACATCTCCTGGTTGGCCTTCACGGAGTAACCGTGCTTCTTGGCAAACATCTCCGAGAGGGAGACGGTGATGGCAAAGCCAATAACAGCTATGGGGATAGCATCCAAAGCCACATTAGGAATCAGGCTCCAGTCTGGAGGGCGGGGCGGCAGAAACCCAGTCGGGATGTGTCCAGCAACGTTCGAGCCATAAGTCTCTCTGAGCTTCCCAAAGTGAGATGCCAGAGTAGCTGCCACAATCACGACCAGTTCAACTGGTATTGGAGCCTTGAGCCTGGATTTAAAGTGTTCATTCAGCTCTTTGGTTGGGATAAGTACAAGAAAGCACAAGAAGCTGGTGATGAGATCACAAGTGTTGGTTTTGTGTATGTTTTTGAAGATGTTTATCCAGGTGGTTATGAGGGAGCCAACGCCGCTGCTCCGGGGAATGTCTATGCCCAGGAGATACTTGGCTTGCGAGGTCAGGATGGTGAAGGAGGCACCTGTGACAAATCCACTCAGCAATGAATCGGAGAGATACACTGAGACAAAGCCCACTTGAAAGAAACCCATGGCCACCTGGAAGGAAGCAACGACACACAAGAGATTAGGATGCAAATCTGACAGATGTCACCACTGTGGGGCTCTGGAGGGAGCGGGGACACAAAACCACTGTGCATGGCCCTGGAGAACAAGGAATGGTCTGAGCATGGAGGAAGTCTCCAGCATCCAGCCGCTCCTAAATGCACTTCTAACACAGAGAAGGCTCTTTTGAAGGCCTTCAACACCCTGAACCTGCATTTATTGTTTGCTCATTGGTTCAGGTGTAACTTCTGGTTACCTCAGCAGGCAAAGAAACCCAGGGGGAAAAGCATTTGAAATGCTGGCTACTTTTGCCATCGCTTTCTCAAGTGCTTACAGTCTCTGAGCTTTGCAGGGATCCAAAACCTTTTTGGTTTTCTTTGTCTTACACTTGAGCTCACAACCTGCAGTAAAAACATGGCTTACAGCAGAACAGCTGTCCTTTGCACTGCATAAAGTTTGGTGCATCTGATTCAGATAATACACGAGCTGTCAATTCTTGTGATGCAGACAATATAAATTTAAGTGCCTTTTCATTAATTTTTATTAATGCTAGGTGAATGGACAAATCCTCAATGCCCTCTCATGGGAATCACTAGTTTCATGGGTACCTAGCCCACACGTGCGTCTTCCCACTTGGTAAATGTCCCCTCATCAACCTTCATGCCAAATGGAGCACGGACCTTCTCACAGCAGTTTGCTAGAAACCTTTAAACTCCCCACGTTGGCCAAAAGGGCTGTCTACACTGTTACCTGCAGGCCAGAACTTACAGGTATTAAACTTTAAGTAGTATCAATTTGATACAGCTTATTAGGTAATTAAGGCAAAATAAAGCAAGCTAGAGTCCTGGCTGGGAACTTCACAAGAACCAGGAAGCATTACTGAAGAGAAGGCAGGTTTGAGACCTGGACTGACTGGATGTCAGCTCAGAGCCAAGCTCTACAAAACGCTCCTGCACAGCCTTGGTAATCCAGTTAATTCAGATGAATTTTCTGGCTGTAAAACATTAGCAGTATTGTCTTACCTAGTTATGCTGTAGGCAACTGGTGTGAGCAGGCTTGCATTCTGCCATTTGATTGTAAAGTTTCTGATACAGATAATGTGATTTTGGTTGGAGCTTCCAATTAAAAAAAATATATATATGTATTTGAGGCTGTGAAGACCTATTGGTTAATGGGCAGAGAGACAGCAAGTGGAATATGCTTAACATTCAGAAGGATTTAGGATTAAGTAATCTCACTTCTTCATATAAAAGTTACTTAATTGCACTTGTACTTGCAAAGAACATTAAGCATAATTCGCAACTCCAAAACTACATCCATCCCATGGCGGTGAAACAAAATCCAGTGTACCTCAGGAGCCACGGAATGTTTCTGAAGTTACTCAACACTAAATTGCGGTGCAAGAAAACGTCCCAGGTTGTGTCTAAAACCAGTGGTTTAGAGCGTCACAGGCACGTTTCCTTTTCTGCTCTACAGTTTGATTAACCATCACCCTGCAGGTCACCGTAGGAACAAATTAATGTGAAATCACAAACTGAAATACCACAGCTCTGCAGTTAAAACCGTTAAAACTAAACCCACGCTGGTTAACACATGACACTCTAAACACAGAGGTATCTGCTTTAATTTCAGCCAGCAGTGAATGCTAGGAAGTCAGTAGAGACAGAGTGGTAAAATATCATTGAGCAGTATATTTTAATATGGTAATAATTAAAAGTTTTATTTCAAACATTTTATCATCTCAGTAGTATCCTTTCCATGTAACAACATTGTTTTGGCTTTGAATGGGCAAATAGCCAAGTTTTACAAGCACAGTGACAAATAAAAAGAAACCAGACGTACTTTTACTGTCCGGATCATTTTTTGAGAAAAGGAAAATGACTGAAGTCTGGAATTAAAAGCTGACACACCACATTTTGGCCCAATGAAATGGAGGCCAAAGCAGATTGCATAGGAGCAGCAGGTGGTTATGTGCAAGTCCTTATGGTCCCCAGAGTGGCAACGCAAGCACAAAATGCTGCTGAAGAACAGGAAAGGACACAGAGGAGCTTCTTGCACCACAGTAACCAGAGATCTCCAGCCCTCCCTGTGTCTGCTCCCCTGGGATGCAGATCGAAGACACATGCAAGCCCAGCAGGCTGTTCATGTGGACGGTCACCTCAAGAAGAATCAAAGCTTTTTTCCGCAGAATGTCTGCTTGTCCACCTCCTCTTACCTGATAAACTCCAGCTATGAAGGTCATGGTGGCTCCCACTGTAATTGCATAGCAGCTTTTATCACAGAGCAGCTTCTGCAATGTCTGATTCCCAGGCGAAACGGTGGCGTTGACGTAGTCGGCTGTGTCTGTGAGGACACCGGGCACAGCTGGCTCTAGATCATAGCCAGCTCTCTGTATTTCACGATCCACCACTTGTCCCACCATGAGGCAAATCACACCGAAGATGCCAACTGAGATGTGGCGGGAGGTTCCAAATAAGAAATAAATAATGCCAGCGAAAAAGGATGTATAAAGGCCATAAATAGGCTCCTGTCCAGCCAAGAGAGAATAGGCAATTGACTGTGGGACTAGTAAGACCCCCACAATCACACCAGACATGATGTCTCCCAGTAGGTACTCTCTTAGTTTGTATCTAGGAAGCCACTGCAAGACGGGAAAGAAACTGAAAATATAGTCTTTAGCTTTGGCTGGAGTGCAGCTGCAAGTTTTCTTTGCTTGCTTCACCACCAGAGCCTTCATGCTCCTCTTCTTCTCTTGGGGCTCCAAGAACATTCTGTGATGGAAACTGCATTTAGCATCATCTCCTTCTGGCATTTCAGTCACCGAATGGATGTTGTTGAATTCTGCCATTGCTGCCACCTCAAGGACTCCCTAAAAACACAAAGAACCACCATTTGTGTTAAATCATAAAGGAACGTGCTATGTGAGGCTCTTTAATAGATAAAAAAATCTTCATTAAAAGAATGGGCTAAAAGTTCAGCACAGAGAAAGCAATTGCCAAGCCAACTTGTAAAGACTCTTCCCATTATATACCTGTTAAGCAACGAATCACCTCGCAGAGATGAACTGTCCTAAACCAGCCCGAGCAAATGATCCCAACCATAGCAAAGGAACCCACATGAAGAATAGAAGCAGCTACAAAACTTTTAGACTGGCTTCTCTTTCCAGATAAAAATACTCAGATTTCTAGAACAGCCTTGCGATTAGAAAGTAATTCGAACCAAGTAACCCAGCTCTTCCACCTCACACCGCAGCGTGCTTCTCCCTAGAGCTACCAGGCTCCAGCGTGCGGGGTCTGTCTAGACATACAGGACAGATGCTGACAGCTGGCCAACAGAAAATACCAGAGGCAGGCATTCACGTTTTAACCCAAAAGGTGTTTACCCAGAGACAGCAAGCGTCTCTTTGGTGGGTGAGCTCCAGCATCCTTCCAACTCAGCAAACACAGCTGCCTTTGGAACCAGATGGCTCCCGAATGGGAGCATGTTTGGAACAGAGACCTCCCTGGCTCCAAAACTGCAAACAGCACAGTGGCATCGGCAGGGATGGATCTTCTGTGCAAGATAGACACTGTGGGCCTTCCTGTTACCACACTTAGACACCTCAAGCTCTGTTCTATGCAGACTGAACAGCATTGCCAGGTCTCACACTCCGTATGAGATGCTTTATTAATTAACACCTACCTCTGGCTCTCCCCACCCAGCAGGTAGTAAAGTGTTGATGCTTTTCTCCAGCTCCTGTCCTGTTCCATACGCCCACACCTCCCACTCTGTACTTAACTCACCTGGACCACACATGAGGTCTGCAAACCAGAAAGATGAAAATAGCTCTAAAAAAAAAACAACTGGGGAGAATGTGCCTCTTTGCAGCTGCCGTTCGGAGCACAGGCAGAGGAGCTGCTTAGGGAAAGTCACACTCAAAAAAAGGAAAAATGAAGCTTTAATGCACTGCTGGGTTCGGAAGAGACCCAAGTGAAAAATTGTATAGTTTGAACTCAAGTCCTGGTATCTTTGTCCTTCTTTTGGTCCTGGTCCTTACAACTGGAGAACTAAGAGTTCTGCATCCAAAGATTAGTCCACGCAGAACTTTAATACATATATATTTTTAGGGGTAAATTTTCAAACATATTTATTTGTCTCCATTTTTGCTCGTTATATAAGTCAATCACTTAGTACACCGGAAGGAAAGAGAAGGAAGTTTCTGTTTTGCCTACCTGTATGCTTGATTGTTCCAAACATCTATCCTTCAATCTCCTGGCCATGAAAAATTATTGTATCACATACCTGTATACACCTTATAATGAACAACTTCCCTTGGTTAATGCCTTCCAGTTCAATATCTTTATTGCGTTTAGATTAATTCCAGGCTCAGAAGAACTGCATGAAGAATTCGGATATTTATGAGGAAACGTGCACTGCAAGAAGTGACACACTCAAGATCACATAGTGATCACGATTGGAGAAGAACCCATCCCTACCTTCCAGATATCCAACGTCACCCACCCATACAACACCGCAAAGTCTGCTCAGGGTTGATTTATAGCGCTAAAAAAAGGAAAGGCAAACACTACACAGTGAGAATGAAGAAAATATAGCGTGCAAAAGCATGTGTCTGCAGTATTCTGCATAGGCACATTCTGTAGTTGTATTTGCTCAAGCAATTTCACAAGGACAGAGTTAGAAATCAAAAAGCTCTTCATCCAAAGCTAGGCAATTCAATGCCGCAAAAGCCGGCAGAAGGATTCACCCCATGCTGCTTTTTAGGTAAAGCAAATTACTTGGCTGAGTTTGTTTTCTGAGATTTTAGTAAATATTTTAGTAATTAAAATCCTCCTGATTCCCCTCTCCCTCATCCAGGACTTGCAGACAGCTCACTCAAACCTGGGAGCTTTAGCGTGTGTCAGGGAACGCCAACACAAAACCCAGATAGTTCAGTTTAGTTCTGCACAGTGCCGTAAAACATCTGCACGGTAAATGATACCCAGGTTTTTTTAGTCCTGTCTAGACAACAGAGAAATGTTCTAAGTGAAAATCTTTTTGGCTCCCAAGCTCTGAGCATACACTGGGTCTTTGTGTTGACCTGCATCACAGCTTTCCCTACGTGGCGTGAAAAGGGCCTTTGATCACGCAGTCCCTGCCTCTCACCGTGTCAGGACACCAGGAAATGACACAGTTTCCAGCATCGGTTTCATCCTTTTCTGCCTGAAAGCAACGCTCTGTATTACTTTTGTAGCCGTTTAGCCCAAGTTTGCCTAGTAAAACTGGATTTTCTTCTTTAAACAGAAAACACCCTTTGGTTCAGTATACTCAATGGCACTCTGTATATTTAACTTGGAAAAGGAGCTACTGTGCTTTTTTATTTTGAAAGCTGCTATTGACATGCAACTAATTTGTATGCCTAGAATTTGCTTTTATCAGCTCCTTTTGGCCTAAGATCTTCAAGAGTGTCTGATTGCCACAAAGCTTTGCTTAAGACACAAAGAAAAAGACTACAACCCAGAACTGAGGAAATTCCCAGTATCTCTGTGTTATCAAGTGACTGCCATAAAATAAAAGATATGGGGAGGTACTGCATTCTTGAGATCTGATGACTTTTACAGACTGTTTCTGGGTCCCTTCTGGGCCTTTCTCACTGATCCATGACACGGCAGAGGTGAATCAGCACCTGTCTGTGGGAAACACCACCTGATGCACAGGGCTGTGCTGGCTCCGGCTCCATTTCTGACACCTTAACAGTAAGAGAATAATGGATTGTGGAGCTCACTCACCTGCTGAAATAACTTATTACAAGCTTAAACTAAAGACGTGAGCATTTAAGAGTAGAAACTAAACCAGAAGTGTTCTTGCTATCACAATCTCAGTTTTCCAGGTTATTTTTCTAAATTTCACGTGCACAAGTTGTCACTGTATGCAATCACCACCCACCCTCGTGTACTCACTTGCGAGACATGAGAAGTTGCATGCACTTAAATACTAACGCATAAACACATTATATAAAGAGAGATAAACAACTTTTGAAGAGACGTAAAGAAGCGGCAGGTGAATCAGAAATCCAAGTTCCACGCAAACTGAACCAGAATCGGGCAACTACCTCTAGGTCCTTGCACAGTCTCATCCTAAGAGTACAGAAGGAAAGCAAATCACTAATTCTTTGCCTTTACTCTTGTTGGAGAACAGCCTTTTCCACGTAATCTCTTAACTGTCGTGGAGCAACAAGGAAATTCAATACTGCCATGATAACACCGAGATAGGCGCTGGAACAACACTCCACGTAACTTGGAAAAAAATTCAGGTTTTTGACAAAACCCTTAACATCCTCTGCCAAAAAGATTCAGACCGCAAACACCGATTTCAACAAGAGACTTAAAAGTCATATGAACACTGAAATCCATAAAGCAACACGCAACACATTTGAGAACAGAGCCGCCTTGCAAGCGGCACAACAACCACCAGCCATTAACTCAAGCGGGAAAACCTGCAAGGCCAGACCATAAAACATCGCTGGCGTGAAATACTCAATCTCTTCCTACTTCAAACGTTAAGTTTCCCTGCGTGGCAGCAGCGGCGAAGCTGCGAACCGGGCCCCGGCCTCTGCGGGGAAGGCCGCGGCAGCTGCAGCCCGGCCCGCGGCTCCGCTCGCAGCGCGGCTCACACCCGCGGCCGGTCACGCCGCCCTGCCCCACGCGGCTCCCTCCTGTGCGCGGCCCCACGCAGCGCTCCGGCGGCTCCCGGCCCAAGCGGACTTGGCTAAGCAGGATTTTCCGCGAGACGTTTCTACGTCCGGACGCTCCTCCCGCCCTTACCGTTAGCCAGCTCGGTAACACAATGACGAGCTGCGGTGAGGGCGGGCGGAGGACCCTGCCCCGCGGGCGCTTCCGTGGGCAACGGCGGGCGGCCCCGGCGCCGCCGCCAGCCCGGCTGCCCAGCCCCAGCCCTCGGTGCCCGACCCCGCTGCCGGGAAAGGGCTGGACAAGAGACCCGCCCAGCCCCGAACGGAACGCCACGCACAGGGTTTGCACTGGGTTAAGGGAGTCCTTAATATTTTTTTTTTTAAATAAAATCTCCAAGAACGGCATACAGCAAGAAGAAATCCACGCACTTTCTATACTCCTGAAACCGCGAGGTTGTTTTGTTGTTTGTTTTTTTTTTTTTTTCTGAGAGCGCGTATATCGCTTTGGAAACCAACCAACGTGTAAGTTTCCAGGACGGTGAAAGGGAAGTTGCAACGCTTTGAATACAACATTGTTTCATCCTCTCGATCTCAGCACCACTTCCTTCACACGCTGTGCAGACACCCCAACCCCGCCTTTCATTTTCTGCCTTCCGCTATTTTGCGAGCCGCTCCATAAAGTGCGGGTGTCAGCAGGAGCCGAGCCCGCAACGAGACCCCCCCGGCCCCGGGACCCGCCCGCTCCCGCCTCACAGCGCCCACTCACCGCGGGGCCGCCGGCGGCTCCGGACAGACCTTGGGCGGGCAGGAGCGACCGACCGACCGGCCGCAGCGGCTCCCGGCGTCTCGGCAGCGCCGGCCCGGCCCCGTCGCTCCCGCCTCCCCGCGAGGGGGCCGGGGAGGGCCGGGCTGCGCCGCCCGGAGCAAGCGCGGCGAGCGCCGGCCCCTCCACCCTAACGCGCCGGTTACTTTCTAAGTAATTAATTACTTGCTAATTAATTCCAAGTGTGTTGTGAATTACGAGCGGCCTGAGAAAGCCGGGTGCAGAGAGCGACTCACTGATCCTGCTCCTTACCCTTGAAAAAATACCACCCCGAGGCAAAAAAACAAACCAGAGGAACTCTAGTGAAGAATCCATGTTTCTGTTAATTAAGTCGCACTCACGTTTTTAAGTTGAAAGATTAATTATGTGTGGCTAACTTGTGATAAAGTGACCTTCAACTTCCCATGGCTGTCATAGGGAAACTGTACCAATTTCTGATAGAGAAATTGGCCTGATTTTGCTTTGGGGTGCCAATAGTATTCATAAAAAATAATCTTTTAAGGTTCCTCAGTGGTGTTTTTTTCCAGTGTCCAGGTCTGCCTGGGAGGTGCTTCCACCTGGGAAGGACAGAGGATCTTTGACAAGGTTGCACAGAAAAGCAGATATTCTCTGAAGTTGAAGCTTGCCTGATATTTGCATTTCGGGTGGAACCCTGAGTTGCCACAAAGCCCATCAATGTACGGTTGGAGAAGGCGAGACCAACATCAGGCTTGCAGAATCCGTGCTTGTGTCTTAAGGTGTGAGGCAAATCCTATAAATCTTGCAGTAGAAATACAGAATATTTCCAACAGTAAATGTTTACCCTCTTCGCAAGGGTTTAACTAGATGTTGTGGTAACTACAACATGGAAGTTGCAAAGGAAGTAAAAGAAACTCTCTCCCTCTCCCCTGGTTACCCACCGTCAAAAGCAGCAGTGGCTTTGCCTTCCGAGTCCTCTTAGGGGCTTCCACAGGAGTTTTAATTGAGTTTCAAGTGTGTGGTGACTCCAAGACTACCAGAGCGAATCCCTGAGGGGAGTCACATCTATGACAAAATCATTAAAAAGAACCTTTTCTGTAGGGACTCTGCAGAAATCTAATAAGAAACCACAAAACCAAGTAACAGGTGTTAAAGCATTTTCATTGTCGTTCTAGAGGCATTGGCTGTGGAACAACTCGGATCACCAAATACATCACGTCTTTATGGAAGAAACAGGGACATGGTATCTTCTTGGAGTGCAAATAAAAACCATTGTATTTTAAAATTCCCTTTTTTTTCTGAATCACTGCTATTATTAGGTTTTGGTTTTCTTTTTTACTGTACACTGATTTTCTAAAAAGTAGGGGGAAAAAAATCCAAGTAAATATTTAAGATAAGTAAACCATTTTACTTCCAACTACTTTCCTCTTCTCCAGGTATATTAGGTTTTATGATTAATGTACTTTTGTGCTAAGGGAACCTTTGGCCCTGGAGAAACGTGCTCCTCAGGCTCCAGAACCTCCTGCCAAGGAAGGGTGAGCTGGGGGTTGCTGACACACAAACCCCGGCGTTTGCCATCTGCCCATCGCGCTCACTCTGCCTGTCGAACCCGCTGCCTCCGCTTCTCCAGGTTGCACCGTCATCTTTATGACAGCAAATCCCCAGAGGCCAGTTTCTCAGACTACAAAACAATCTTGAAAAGCGCTCTGTTTTGTTCCACATACACCCAGGCAGCCCTTGAACAGCACCTGCACCTTGTCCTAGTTGAAATGCATCTTATTTATGCACTTGATTATAAATTCAGCCACATCACGCAATGCTTGGCAAAAGAAAAAAAACAGTAACAAAATCAGCTACTTCACTCTCCTCTCCTCTAAAGTTTTCCATCAAGGATGAGAAAAATTCCAAGTAAAAATGACGTGGATGGAGGGGAAAAAAGCATAATAAATAATGAAAGATGCAAGGAATCTGAGTCCTTAGGTAATCAAAATACTTAAGCCATAAAGATATCAAAAAGAAATAAGCTCTATCCATGTCTTGCTGTCAAGATAGAGTGTTCTGTACAAATATCTGTGCAGAATTGCTACACTCTCAGTGTATGCCATGGTCAGTGTCTCGTAGAGTCAAAAACTGATGATGTGTTAATGAGTGGTGTTGTGGGTTAGAAGGCTTCTGAAAGCCTCCTGTGAACGTGAGTGTGAGATGGTCGTCTGCGGTGGAGGTTGCTGGGAGGATCCTTCTCTGAGCAGGTCACAGACGTTTCTGCCAGGGGCTCAGAGATTCGGGAGGTGACGGCTGGCACTGGAGGAAAGCTGCAGTCAGTACCTCATCCTCCCTGGGGAAAGAAAATGACATCGTGGCTTCTCCAAGACTGTCAGAAATGGTGTTTAAAAAACAAGAATTGCTTGCAGGCAAGGAGGTAGCTGCATATGGTGCTAGAGTTAGGTTATGGTTGGACTTGATGATCCCGAGGGTCTCTTTCCACCGAAATGATTCTATGATTCTATATCCAGAAAGGTGCTGGTGGGGACAGGAATTGCTCAGCACCCTGCTGCCAGGCGTCCTTTTGCTCTGCTAGCAATGGGGACAGCGGTGTCGCGGCTCTGCCACGGCAGCCCGGGGCTGGAGGCACCGGGAATCCACGTTTGTAGTGTGGGTTTCGCCAAGGAAATGCTGCACCGGCATTTTGGAACAGGCTACAGAGGCGCTGACATTTCCTAAGCATAGTCAATGCGGCATGCGCTCTGAGATGGGAGCGGGGGAGCGATTTAAAATACCGTGCTGGAGTAAATCTCTGGCTGTCCGCAGCAATTCGCAGCAGTGCAGTGACTCGCTGTCGGCAGCAGCCGCGCTGGAGCACATGGACGGGTCATGGCCCCTTCACGTGGGGTGAAAGCCATAACTACCCAGCAGCCCAAGAGAGGCCCAGGTAATAAAAGTGCCGAAGGACAAGCTCGTTTCTTTTGCCTCATTTGAGAGCTGCCCGTCACGTCTCACTGGCTTCAAGCAGCAGCTTGCAAAGTCACCTTGAGCTACTGCTGAGCTCCCAAAACCTGGCCACACATTTTCTGTTATGCTGACAATTGATGTGCGCAGCAGAGCAAGGGCTGCAGATCCATTACAGCTTGGCGAGTCCATTTAAAGCATGAAGGGAGATGTTACTCTAAATCTGAGATGGATTTTGCTGAGTTTATTGTTTTTAATCCCTGCAATTAGGTATATGTTGATTATCACAAGTGACAGAATAGAGTCGTAGTCATGAAACCTAATTTATGTAGAAGCACTTGGAACTTTAGCCTTTTTTTCTTAAAAAAAATGTTTATGTTGGCAACCCTAGTTTGCAGTAGAATATTTTTATCATTTGGAGGAGAAACACCCAGGTTGTGAACGTGCATGTTAAATCCAAAGCACAGCTGGGCACGGAGCAGGCGGCGGCAGCACAGAGTGAGCGTCTCTGCCCAACAGTGACCGCGACACCCCTCCGTGGAGTTGACATGTGCTGTAACAGCCACATCTGGGGTGCACAGCATGTGCCTGATGGCCAAAGAACATCTGTACAGATGGAGATGTGGCCGGTGAAGTGTCTTCAGACACTGTGGCTCTACGGACACTTCGGACTCACATGGCTCTACAAGTGCTCCATAGGAGAGGTGTTAAAACGTGGCCTGGAGGCTAACTGAGCTGGTTTCAAACAAAGATAATTAATTATTTTCTACGAAGACTACTTGTGTTAAATGTGATAATCCAAATCTGTGGCATGGTCCTGAAGAGCTTTCTACTGCAGCCACCCACAGTGCCCTTGACAATGAATTCCTGGGGACGATACAAAATCAGACAGCCTTGCTTATCTTTGTCTATAGCCATTTATTTGGTTATCCAGCCGCATAGTGACAACATAGTCACCGGAATTAATAGTGTGCAAGTATCATTAGTACCATGAGATCATATACACCGCAGTTTGGAAGCAAGCAGCAGTTGGAAGTTTTCTTATGCTCGTGTTAATTCCTAGCACTTCTTTTTTAAAGCTTTCATATGCTACAGAATTGCTTTTAATAGCAGGAATGCAGGGGAAGTCCAGAAACTTGGCAGGTCCCCATTATTAGAGGACATTTTTGTCAATATTTAACTTTTTCTTTCCATCTCAGTTCTGACTTTTTTTTTTTTTTTCATCTTTCCTTACTTCTGGGCCTATGGGTACCAGAAACTTGGTTGACTTGTACCAAACCCTCGGGGCGCTTGGCCTGTCCAGAAGTCTGGCGAGAGTCCAAAAGATGGAAAACCGCCACATGCTGTAATGAGAAAGTAATATTTTATTGCACTGCTAATGATATTTGACAACTTGTTTCCAAGTAGAGCTTTGCATTGCATCAGAAAAAATATTTCTTCTCCCTCCCCTGTTTTGAGTAACGGGTTCTGTATAGAACATAAATGTTAATATGTCTGTAGAGGACTGCGCTCACAAGACAAATAAATGGCCATGTACACTGATTTAAAAATATACCTCTAGATTTGAGGCTTGAATTATGTTAAATGAAAGCAACTGTATTGTTAAGCTGTGCTGTGTAATTAAAATTTCATTTAATTGTTTAATTGCACTGCACGCCTCTTGTGCTCTCCAACCATGAATTAATGAAAAAAAAACCAATTTTTTGCTGTTTTTTCAAATGTGTCTGGTAAACCAAATATGTTTGTATTTAGGGCAAGGCTACACTGTCCTCAATCCCCTCACTGAACAGCTGTTCTCAAACACATCCCTTCCAATGTAAACTGTTACCATTAACCTGTCCCTATGAAACACTTGTCGGAGGAGAATATTTTTTCCCCTCCCAAAATTAAAAAGTGGTGAAGAAAGTAGGGTTTAATTTGCAATTTATGAATTAAGAAAGACTTGTTTGCAAACTTAACTTTAGTTGCGTAATTAAAAAAACGTAAAAAAAAAAAAAAATCTTTCTGATAACTTCTAAATAAGTTTTCCTCAAAAAGCTTGTGGGAAAAATGCACCACTCTACCCGGCAGACATCTATTTGACCAGTGTCCTAATGCTATCTGAAGAGAAATGCTGTTTGCAGATCTAATAACTCCTGCAGCATTCGGATTTGTCTGGGAATCCCCTCAGGCGCTGGGGTTGCTCCAGCTCCTGCTCAGTTGGTGCGAACCCTCCATGGTCTTTCCTCGGGGCAGGCTCAGACTTTGACTGAGAACTGAAGCAAACCCAGTGCCTCCCTCGGGCTGAAGATCAATGATTTCTCTGGTGAGTTCCCAGAGACTTCTGCCCACTGCAGATTTCGAGAACTGCGCCCTGAGGCTGCACTCCTGCTGGTCTCGCCCCTGGCAAGGAGGGGAGATGCATGCAACAAAATGCTGTTCGCATTTTTAGATATTTTCTCTGCAAGACTCACAGCCAGAGTCCTGAGGAATAACTAGGATTTTTGAACACTTACAGTTTGAAGAGGTACCAGTAGGTGAAGCCTTCCTGTAAAGAAACAATGCTGAGCGTTAGTTCCTCATAAAACACAAGTCGCATCGTGTTAATAATGAAATAAGAGACATGAATAGCTCTGACCCCCTCTTTTGAGATGAAGGACGGCGTTCTAGACTCTGCTTAGCTCTTTGAGACTGAAGCAGAGGACACGTGGTCCTTTAATGAACAACAGTTGGAGAAATTTGCAGGGAACATTTGTACGTGAAGGAAAGGATTTACCTGCTCCTCCAAATGTGCTCAGTGAGTTCACCTAAGAAAGATGGAGAAGATTGTTTTACAAAGGTGGCAACACATTCAAGTCTGGGACTTGGTACTGTGGCCCTGGATCTCACGGTCAGGGATAAACTAGGTGGGGATTGGGGTGGGCAAGTGAAATGGACGTTTCTCAAAAGCATGACTGACCACCCAAAGACTTGGGAGGTGGGTGGGAGGAGGAAACCCTACCAGAGAGAGGAGACGCTGGCGTTAGCTGCCTGGGAACAGACCTTTTCCTTGTTATCCCCAGACACGGTCTTTCTGCCCCCTTCACCCTCCCCTCACCAACACCCCCAAGATCCCATCCGAATCCCCATCAGCCCCTCAAGGCCTCGCGCACGCCCCGTATGAAGGAGCCAGCGTTCGGTGGCCACCAGCGCGGCTCACCGAGCCGCGGGGGACAGGTCACTCACGCTTAATGCCTTGCAGCTGCGCGTCCAGCTGACTCATAAAGTTCCACATACGCTGTTGGTACTGGTCGATCTGGACCTGGTCCAGCTGCACCACCAACACATCCATCGTGTCAACGCTGAAATCCTGACTCGCAATCCTAGGGCGCAGGCAGTCATTTCACCAAGGAAAACCATTTGTCGTCAGAAAGTTAACAAACTCCTTCATTATGGGAGGACTCGACAAAGGGCAGCATGCTTTGGCAACGTGAAGTATCAGGTAAACACCTCTCTAAAAAGGCTGAGTTGCAATTGTTCTATATTGTTGT
This sequence comes from Caloenas nicobarica, assembly GCF_036013445.1. NCBI lineage: Eukaryota > Metazoa > Chordata > Aves > Columbiformes > Columbidae > Caloenas > Caloenas nicobarica. The sequence goes on from NC_088257.1 coordinate 1,911,100, forward strand.
TTATTTGGTAATGCCTCTTGCTTACCAAACCTGGATGGGCACTTTCAAATGCTGAAAATTAGAAAGGAGGAGGCATTTTGCTAGTACCCTTGTGCAAACAGTGCTTTGTCCTACTGCAGGCAGGCTGTTGCTGCTCTAGCACAACTGCTGTCATGATAGAAAATGCCAAACATATTAAATGGTGTCCAGGCTTCTGGAAAATAACTTGGATCCCACAGGCTAGATTTTGACTTGCGGCATGGCTGTGAGTAATGGACTGTTCTGCTGCCAGCACAACCCCAGGTACACGGTGATTCAAAGTTATCCTTACAATCCAAGTTCAAACTCAGCTTTGATTTGTACAAGTTACAGAGATGACATCTTAAAATCCAGGTCGATGTTTGAGCTGGTCCTTCATGCAGCTGGGGATTTTAGTGCTGCAGCAAACTCTCCTGTGGATCTGTAACTTACCATTGCAGTGATTTTACACCACTGCATTACTGCTGACACCCAGATGTCAATTAAGAAGTTGTAAGTTATACAGTAAATGTATCAGTTGCAAGAGAAGGGATAATAAATCTGTCTAGCTATTAAGCTTGTCCACAAGAAGCAGCAAAATCGGGTGGGAAATGAGCCAGCTACCTCTGCAGCCAAAGACTGTTCACTGGCACTTACCTGCCCGAGGGTCACCAATATGCATCCAAGAGCGTTGCTGTAAAACGAACCCTGTGGGCTCCATCTCTGACAAAAATATTTTTCTGGTAATAAAAACCAGTGGTTTTCATCAGAATCTTAAAGGGACCACTGGAACAGCAGGCAGAGATCTCTCCATTGTTAACTGTGTGGATGTGGTGCCCTCGGGCTCGGCTGGAATAGGGAGCAGCTTTGCAGCATAGGGTGCCAGCTCACAGGGGCACGGGCAGTGGCGTTTGATCCCAGCTACCAACACCGTATTCTTTCAAAGAAGAAAATAAGTGTTTTCAGGTGGAACATACCTCTTCTTGGCCAGGTTAAATTCCTACAAATCGCATTTAAAAAAAAAAAAAAAAAAAAAAAAAAAAAAAAAAAAAAAAGGAAAAAAATAGTTAGCGTGATTTCCAGAAAGGGTAGCTGGCTGGCTGAGAAATCAGCCATATTCATGAAGAAAAGCAGAATACGGCTGCTTACTTTGAAGAAGAGGAAAACATCTGGTTCCTCTCTCATTTTCTGCAAACACTGAATATGCTTCACAGCCTCATCTCTCCTCTCTTCCATTTTCTTCTTCACTTCGGTAAAGTCTGCCAGTTGTTTTTTCTCAATGGATTGAATGTCACTCAGGAACTTCTTCTCTTTCTGAATCATTGCTGTCTTCATCTCTTCAAACAGCTTTTGCATCTGAGAAGTCACTGTTTTTGTATTGGTCTAAATGAACAGACAAGAAAATGCTGCACTGGCTCAGGAACTCAACACTTCAGCTTAGTGTCTCTTGTTTGTTAATTAGGATTGTATCTGTCCTTTGCACTGGCTTCCGAAGGAAACGCACAATAAACATGTGCTTAGAATATCTGGTTAGACAGAGGGTTATGAAAATTAATCCTGATACAGTAACAAAATCATAGAAATATCAGCTGGCAATATGAGAACTGTATCAGTACACACTGAAAATCCCACTTGTAGACTCAAATTGTTTTTCTTTCATTTAACAGATAAAAAACTTTAAAAACAGGTAATGATATGTACAATCTGTGGTCTGCCAGTCCTGTAACCTGCTCTGTGCAACCACAATAAATGGTGGAGTCTCCCAGCTGGTTTCTCCCACGGAGCTACACTGGGAGGCTGTGAGGCCGCTGGGCTGCTGGCAGTTTCTGACACCACTGTTTTCCCTCCTTTGGACTGTATCTCTATCCATTTGCTTCCAACAGTATAGTTGCTGTCACTTATTTCTTGGAAATTGTGGAGGAAAGATGCTCTGAATTAGTGACGAACTGGGTACCAACCTTGAGCTGATTCTCACTCTTCTGAAGTTCCTCTAGGGCAGTAGTTAAAGCGCTTTTATCTTTCTGCAGCCGTGTCACGGTGGCCGAGAGTTCATCCTAGAAGGAAAGACAGGACTGAACTTGGTAGCAGGGAAGCAGCACGGGTAGCTTTAAACCAGACTATCAGCTTGTGGAGCTGGTGAAATGGCACAGGCACCTTCTACCCGCCCGCTTTCACCAGCGAGTCCTGTGATAAACTGCAGTCACTTGCCTCCGCATAAAGACAGGGCATAACGGAAGCACTGATATGATCTCAAAATCTTTCAAGTTGATGTTTAATTTTTATTTATGTGTAACTTTGTATGTGGTAAGTTAATAAACAACTTACCCTTTGAATAAGTAAATGTCACTTTAAGTAAAAAAATCTCACTTTATCCGTTAAAGCTCTGCTCCTGCCAGAATATTCACATGCGCCTAATGTGATCCAAATCCTTAAGTTTTCACATCTGTCAGTAACTGTGGGATCTGGGATTAGGTAAGAAGCAGCCATCATTTCTGAAGATCAGTGAAACAGCAGTACTTACTCACCGAGCTGTTTATTTTGACAGATACCTTGATCATTAAGTGCTGTTACACTGCACAACAGCATATTTCAGAGGGGACCTTAAACCTTCCTCAGGGGACAGACAGTCTCTGCGAGGTTCCGGTTGCTCCTGGCTGCTTCCAGCAGTGTTTGCACACCTCGAGCACCCCAAATGGCCACGGCAGACACAGCTGCCAGATTCCCATTTCTTTAATAAAAATGAAGCCAGAAAGCTTACATTTTCCATGAGATGGTTGTCACGGCTGAAAAGTTTTAATTTTTGAAAAATTAAAAAACAAATAATAAAATTTGACTGAGGTTCTTTGCACCAAACCCCTTTTATCATTCCTCCTGAAGAGCTGCATTTCTGATTTCCTTGGCTATCCTGGGTAGTTAAAAAAGAACCAAACCACAAGAGGAATATGCAGCTGCGATCTCAGCTCACCCGTGGAGATGGCTGCTCCACAGACAGGGCAGTGTTGCTTCTTTACCAGCTCTAGGGATGAAAGGAATGACTGCTGTCCCACACAACCCACTTCTGTTCAGCATCCCTGAATTTGTCCTACGTAACTTGGGGGAGGAAGTCAGTTTGCAACACATATAAGTGCAAAGGATGCTCCCTGCTGATTCCCCAGGAGGCTGTGACCTGTCCCGAGGCCCAGGGCGAGCCAGGCGTTTCCTCCCCGCGCACCGGGTCACCGCGGGGTGTTTGGCTTGGGCTCTAAACTGACCCCAGAAATTTCGAACGCAAGGCAGTGAGTGAACACAGCGAATGCATTTTATCCTCTCAGTCTCGGCTGATTCTGGAGCATTTCAGGGACAGCAGCTGGACTTAAAGGCCCCACACCTCTGTGCCTGCTGGGATGCTGGCTCAGCAAAACTTAGGGCCGAGTGTGGAGGGAGCCAGAGGGAAAGGCCTCGAGCGGGGAAACCTGTTTCCCGACCCAAAGCTGAGCAGCGGTGGGGTACCCAGGGCTCTGTGGAGGAGGAGACTTTTTAACCCCTGCGGGAAATATTTCTTAATCCCAGCCAGGAATACAGTTGTCAGCAGCAGTTTGCAGTGGCCCGGGGCTGCGCAGGACGGGCACGTCCTCGGCGGCACGGGGCGGGGGGCCCTGCGCCTGCCCCCGCACGCACCTCCACCTCCGCACACGCTGCGGGGTTTACCCACCCTCGTCTCGCTCAGCCCCAAACACCCTTCTCTGCTCTTCTCCCTCTGCTTAGCCTGCCGGGCCGATTCCACAACACGAAGGAGGAAATTAAGAGCAAATTCCAGCACAACGCTCCAGTCCCCGCTGGGGCGGACATGAAACCCCCGGAGGTGCTGCCCGTCTGCACTCACCCCCCAGCCCCATTCCTCCCAAAAGCCGCACCACCCCTCCAGCAGCCTCCCCCGGGTCAGGAGCTTGGAGCAAACCCTGCAAGGGCTGTGGGGAGAGGAGAGCCCCTTACCAGCTGTTCATCGTGTGCCTCCTTCAGGGTGACAACGCTGTGGCGCTTGTGGTGTCCCGCGATGGAGCAGAGCACGCAGATGTACTGCCCCTCGTCCTGGCAGAAGCACTCCAGCAGCCTGCCGTGCTCTGGGCACCTCCTCTCGGCTGCCCCGCCGCCTGTGCCCACCTCCACCAGGACATGGTCCTGCTGGGAAGCCTTGGCGTTGTGTTTGTTCAGATGGGCCTGGCACAAAGACGCATCGCAGCTCAGGCAGGTTTTCACCGCCGGCTGGGACCAATCCAGGCAGTAGTCGCAGGGAACTTCCTCCTCCTTCTTCCCCTCTGCAGAGCCCTCGTCCTGTTGTCGTTTGGAAGTGGTGGCCAGAAATGTCTCCACGATGTTGCACAGCTGGAAATTCTTCTGCAGCTCCAGGATGCACCCCAGCTGGAGCTTGCACACAGGGCAGGAGTAAGGGGCCTTGGATTGCCGCTGGGCACTAAGCGTCTTCTGGATGCATGGCTTGCAGAAGCTGTGACCGCAGCTCAGCAACACCGGGTTCCTGTACAGCGACAGGCAGATGGGACAGCTGAGTTCATCCTCCAGGCTGGCACCTCCGCCGAATTCTTCCCTAGCTTTTGCCATGGCTGGAAAAATGGCGTCTTAGTCAGTCAGCGAGAAAGGAAACCAAAAAGACATCCTTGGCGTCGTGCCCAGGTTGTAAACCCAGCCCAAAGGCTGCAAGTCCTTCCCCTCTGCCCCCTGACATGCTCCCTGTGCCGGGCTCCACCCACAAACAGCTCTTGTGAGCTGCAGCACCATTGTGCACATTTGCCCTCGGCCTCAGGCAGCATCGCCCCTGCGAGCCCGCAGCAGGAGGGAGCAGGGCACGAGGTGGACAATTCTGCTACAGCCCTCTGCCCTCCCAGGAAAATCCTCCATCCCACGCCAGGGGCAGCAAATGAAAGATAGACCCTGGATGAGGAGAGCGTGAACCTGGCAAGGGTAAGCCAGGAGTTCCCGCTGCTTTGTCTGGTTCTTCTCCACAATGGTTACAGGTAAAATAGGGAGAACCCAGCAAAAAGTTCTATTGGGGCTTGTGGAGGCTGGTGTCCTACCTGCTGACAGGGAAGTGGGGGCCAGGAAAGGCTCTTGGAAAGCCACGCTAGGACAGGACCATCCCCGCACCATGTCACGAGCCACGCTTACCTCGCTTTTCCCCCATAGCACCCGAGACCAGGCAGACCAGCGGCTGCTGCGGGTGCATTTGGGAGTCCCACCTCTACCCGCATGGTTTTCCATATCATTTTGGTGAATAAAAATGCAGAAGACAAGACACAGCCACTTTTTTCTAAGATTGAACAAGGATTTCTTTTAGCACATGCAAAACTAGTGTCCCTCAAGGTCCTTCACTGTCCCTGCTGGGGTGAAGAACTCCTCCCTGGGTTTCTTCATGCAATTGTCAGGCATTGGAACAGGCTGCCCAGTGGTGGAGTCACCATCCCTGGAGGGGCTTAGAAGATGCACAGATGAGGTTCTTAGGGACACGGTTTAGTGACAGTGTTAGGTTAACCACTGGACTCAATGATCAAGAGGGTCTTTTCCAACCAAAATGATTCTATGATTCTACAAATACCCCAGCTCTGACTGAAGGCAGCAGAACCACAGACAGCAGGCAGGAATATCATCTCTTCCTCTCCAAGGCATTTGGACAACCGTGAGACTGACATAATCCAGGCACAGACTAAAGGCACAGGAGTTTTTCTCTTTATTACTTCCTTTGCTGTGACATTTTTGCATAGGTGAGGAGAAAATCAAAATTGAGGCAAGAAGTAGGTAAGTGATCTATCAGAGAGCTCACAGGAGAGGCCAGCACCAGAGATCAAGGAAACCAGGTGTCTTCTCACCAATACTCTACTCGTCTCCTAGGCCAGCTTTGCTCCTGCGATGGATGGCTTAGGTTGTGTCCAACAGCTGGAGGAGAGCAGAGGTAAAAGCCTATGCATTAGAGCAAAGATAGTCACCCTTTTTATAAAATAAATTGCCATTGAGTTTTGCAAACTAAATTACTTGAATAAACTGCACAGCATCTGACACAGTCGATGAAAAAAAGCACATCTTAACAGTATTTCTATCGTGATTAACAGAACAAATAAGAAAGGAGCTCTTGCAGCCAGCAGCAGTGTGCTGTCAGATGCCCCACAGAGGTCTGGCCCTCAGACTGATGAACCATCACAGCAGCCCAAAACCCAATTTCTGATACGCTGGCTTAGCACAGCTTCCACGCAGCAGCAGTCCCGGTACCTAGGCCTGGAACTACAAACCAGCACCTTGTCCCCACATCACTACAGGAGCTGCAGATAGCCGCCAGATGTCTGGAAAATAGCATAGGCAGGATAGTCCGGATGGATACTTAGTGTCTCTATAAGCCTGAGGCTCTCAGCAGGATCTCCATCCTTGACAGACGCGTTGTAAAATGACAGTGTATTTCTTCTGCAGTCTAGCTCTACCCTGACCACTCTGAGGGCCGTAGGACAGCCCTTCTCTTCTGCGATCATTGTTTGACCTCGGAACACACGGAGGCTATCCACAGACGTTTGCAGGTAGCACTCAAAGGACTGCTGAACAATTCCGAGCTTCCAGCAAGTTGCATTGCTGGTGTCTACCTCCCAGAAGTGATGGCCCTCTGAGAAGCTCTGGTTGCTCTGCACTTGTGCAATGGTCATCTGTCCATTTGGAAACCCAAAGGCACGAGGGTTGAGTGGGCGTGCATCGACTCTTTTGGTATTGCTAACAAATCTGTTTGCTTGGTTTATTGAAACAGTCAGATGTTCACAAACTATAGAAACACCAAAAAAAAAAAAAATCACATTATGATTAACAGATAATTGTGCAGATTTTCATATATGTCCATTGCTGAAAGCTGGATTTCGCAATCCACGTTATCCCGGTCATCCTATCCAAGTCATCCAACTCAAGTCCAACCCAACCAAGTCATTAAAAGCATATGTTAACTGAAACACCTTCTGCACCTCTCTTGGCTCCTCCTAGGTAATTCTAAAGGGGCTTGATATCACATTTCAAGAAATGCTGCTCTTTCACTATTCTAAAGTGTCTTTTTGCTCTGCAGAGCTTCATTAGGCATTTTTAAAAACTTTCCAGATTAACTTCCATTTACAAGAAACACATGAACAGTAGCAGAGCCATTTTATAAAGGTGTATATCCTAGGATCATCTGGTTATTTTCTAGAACTCTCAAAAGTTCCTGGCATGGCCAGTCACAAGCAGATAATTATACATGCCGGAACGTGCAGAATGATTTTATTTAGACCTTCTCTTGCACTTAATGCACTTCAATATTGTGACATTTTCTGCTCTTGGAGCTATTCCTTCCAGAAACTGAAATAGCAGCAGTGACATGGGCAATTAACCAAAATTGCTTGGATGGCATGGAAAATTAGGAGAACTCGGATCTGGGGCTTTCTAGCCAGAATAGGTCTGGACTATACTTACAGGGATGGCAGGGGCCGAGCTGGGAAGTGGCCATGAGCACAGAGTGCGCCTCGCCATCCAGGGCTCAAGCATCATCAAGAGCACAAGAACAAGGGAACCCTGATTTTTTTGATTCAGTTGGACAAGCATCCCACCATGCACAGCACCAGGACTGTAGGTTGATCTTAGAAAACATTACAGAAGAGTGGAATTATTTCCATGGGAAGAGTAGATTATTTACATCATCAGACAACTTCTATATGCTGCTGCTGTGATGAGTTCTCGGCTTTCCCCATGCTTTGAATCAAAGTGATCCTACAGACAGGTGTTGCTATTCTCTTAATCCTCTCAGAAAACACCTAGGACATGAGCACCTCTTTACCCAGGGCCCCTTTTAACAAGGTGTATCCAAGGCATGTCCCAAAGCGCTGAAGCCCAGGACAAGCACCCTTTTATGTACACATATGTGAAAATAACCATACAATGCTAGTTACCACTTCTTCTAGAGGTACTTCGCATCCCTGGTGTCTTATTACAGTCCTTTCTTAAATACATTTCATTAGTTTCTCTGTCTTGCGTGTCACCCAGTGAAATGGTCACTTACCAGGTGATTCTTTAAATGAGGACTTCATGTCTGAGAGGAATTGCTGGAAAAGCCTTAGAGTAGTGTCTGTTGTTACTTTATCCAAAATCATGGGTGGCATTGGCAGTGTTACACCAGCTGTCTTCGGAACTGGCGTGCGTTTCCTTAACGTGCAGAAAGACATCGGGAGAGCAGCAAGTCACCAGAAAACCATCACCGAGCCCACTCCTGAGCCAACAACTGCATCCCGCGCTCCCCACCCAGCCTCGACGAGAGGCACAGACAGCAGCTTCTCTCCTCCCTCCCTCTGCAGCTCTGCCAGGGACTCCCCCTCTGACCCATCTTTTCCCAGAACCCCAAATCTCTTCAATATCATTAGGATGAAGTTCACTCCATGGACAATATCTGTGCCCGGAGGACCTTGTATGAGCCACCTCAGCCCCAGCTTTTGCCAGGACGGACCCCAGCATCACGTCTGCTGTTACAGTCCTCAAGCCTCTGCAGCAGGAGCCAACGAGGTGTCAGGGGCAGATGCTGGGACAGCAAACGAGAAGTGCTGCATGGTCACAGCCAAGGGACAACCACCACACCCAACATGCGGGGCTGGGGGAGCCTGTGTGCACGCAGCGCTGAGCTGGAGAAAAGCCATGAACTCTGGAGCCTCGTGACTTCACTGCACGTTTCGGCTCCTGCTGCATTTGCTTCTTGCAAGCAGAAGGCAACGCAAACTGGGGGACGACTCAGGATATCTAAGCTCAGCCATCCTTTGCATGCTCACCAGCGACCTAAAGATTTAGGAACTGCCCTCACAACGGGTCGTGAGAACAGGTGCGGAGGCTACAGAAAAATAAGCCATGTGGTATACGAAAAGCCACACATGACCTCTGTGAATAGTGTGGGGCTTCTGGTGTGTGAGGAAGCAGGGTCAGCGTGCAGTCAGCCTGCACCGCGGGACCCTCCAGCACCCCGAGCAGCGCGTAACACAAGAGTCGACCACCTCGGGAAGCTCTTACCTGGTGCGAATTGCTTCAAAAGCCTGTAAAAGACATTTTGAACATAGAATTAGCATAGTGAGGGGCAAAGGCCAGCCCAAGAGCTGAGTATCTCTGGGAAGGGAGATGCTCTTGGGTACCTTGGTAAAAAGAAGCATGTCTTTCTGATCTCTCAGAGCCTTCAGCTCCTGTATGTCACGGCTGGCTGCATCCTTCTCCTCTTCGTGGTTTTGTATCTGCGTCCGAATCTTAGAAAGCTGTTGCTCTTCATTGTGCCTGAGATCTCTCAGGACCTCTCCTTTTGTGTTCTCTAGCTGCAGCTGTATCTGTTCAAAGAGGCTCTCCAGCCGACTCCTCCGCAGGCTCTCCTCGATCTATTAAGAAAACACTTGGCAACACTGTTAGGGACTGAATCTTACATTTTCCATGCTAACTCTCACTCAGAAAAGAGCCTGGTGTCTTCTGGGCTGAGAAAAGTAACTACTAACTTCGTCCCTCTCCATATGACAGCAGACCAAGGTGTCTCTCAGACAGCAGAAAGGCCAAGCCATGTAGGTGGCCTTCCATGTAGCACCTGACCAGAACAAGATGACAAAGCAGTGCTTCTTGCAGGATGCTTGCTGGAAACTTTCTGCTATTCATATATTTCCTTATTCTGTACTGGTATTTTCCTATAGGCCCGTTGCCTATTGTCCTTTTAAGGATGGTGAGGAAAAACAGTTTCTGTGCTTCCTTCCTGCCCCAAGCTTCTCAGTGTTTGGACGCAGCTGCGCTGCCAGGACAGTGCCAACAGGCACAGTTTTGTCTTCAGACTAGAAGGGAACGTTTCCTTTGCCCAGTGCCAGGGCTTCCAGTCCCATCACTTTGCTGGAGGATGAAGGCAAGTGCCAATTCTGCCCCAGCAGAATGAGCTAGGATTTGGAGACCTGTGTTAAATTCCCTGCCCTTTCAGAGCTTTTAGATGGGCATCTGTATGCTGGGAGTGAAAACCAGACACTTTGGGGCAATCTTTTAGCCTCATGCCTACCAACCTCCTAGAACCACAGGCTAATCTGAAGGCGTTTCTTGTTGTCAAAAGAAATAAAATCACTATAACATGGTCTACACCTTTTCCATAAGTATTTTAGAGTCTGCAAATTGAGTAAGGTTGGGGGGGGAAACCACAATGACAACCCCCACACACCGATCAGGAGGCATGGACTTAACAGCAACTTCCAAGCTCAAAGTTCCTTTGGAAATGAAGACTGTACTTCCCTGATAAGAAAGTTGTTCATCATCCACCCTCAGAGAAGAAACCAGAAAGTGAGAAACCACCCAGGAACTAAAATAGCTTTGGAATCCATGATCTGGGGAAGGGCAACAGAAAACCTTATCTCATCAGCTACCAGCACGCAACCATCCCCAATGTGATATGGGACCTTGGAACAAACCTCTACTTTGTCCTCTTGCTTCAGCAGGTTTGTTATTCTTTGATTCAGTGCAGCTTCATGCTCTTGCACTGTTTTCAGGGTTTCAGGAAGAACTTTCTATCAAAAGAACCGAAGGGAGATATCAGTATAGGACCGACATATGTGCATCAGATCAGCAATTTTATGGAAATGGGTTAAACTAGGCCTGCAAAATTTTGTTCACTGCAGGCTCTCAGGACAAGTAAACACACAAAGGCTTACTGAAAGATTGATTGATCCCTGAACAAATACCACAATTGCAAGCACAGGAGAGACATTTTGAAACTGAAAACTGTCCATGGGCAATAGCCACACATAAAGCTAATGTCAGTGATGACAGCTTCCTCTCTGTTACTCTGTCATCCCTTGGCTTTGCAGAAATGCACCTCAGGCTGACACTCCAGCTTAAAAGTGGACTGAGGACTAAAGGCATAGCCACAAGCACTCAGCCCCACCAGTCTGGTTCCTCAGGACGGGAAGAAAGTGTTTAGAACATCCTGTTTTACATCATGAGGGCAAGCCCAGAGGGAATCTGGGGCAAAACTAGGAATAAAAGCCCAAGGTCCCAAGAGGGAGATTTAGCCCCATCCTGGGTCTGCAGGTCTGAAGCTTGGGATGTTTCATCCGTGTGCTGCAGGCAGCTCTCTGTGTCACAGACCCCCGTGGCTTTCCTAGTGCCGTCCGTGCCCAGACCCCTGTCCTGGCAACCTCTTACCTGCGCTTGGCCAAACACGTCCTCCAAAGGGGTGATCTCGTGGTTCTTGTGGGAGCTGGCGACACAGCACATCACACAGACGCAGACCGAGTCCGTCTTGCAGTAGCACTCCAGCAGTTTGCCGTGCTGGGGGCATCTCCTCTCAGCCAAAACCTGAGCATCACAGGGCTCTACCAGGACATGGTCTTTCAGGCGGCTCTTTGTGCTGTGCTTGCTCAGGTGGGCTCGGCACAGAGAGGCCTCACAGGTCAGACAGGTCTTCACGGCTGGCTGGGGCTCCTGGAGGCACGAATCGCAAAGAATCACTCCGTCTTCCTGGCCCGAACTTTTGTCCTCATCTTCACATTGCATTTCACAGTCTTCCTTCTCCTCCTGCGTGGGAGCATCCAGGAACTTCTCCACGATGCTGCGGAGCTGGACGTTGGGCTGCAGCTCCATGGCGGGGTCTGCCTGGGAGTGGCACAGCGGGCAGCTGAACGGGCCCTGCGGGCGAAGCTGGCAGGACTGCTGGACACACTGCTTGCAGAAGCTGTGGCCGCAGCTCAGGGACACGGGGGTGCTGTAAATGTCCAGGCAGATGGGACACGTCAGCTCCTCCTCCAGCCCGGACAAAGCAGCCAGCCGGGCCATGGCGCCCGGGGCCGGGCTGCGAGCAGGGCTGGGCTGCGAGCGGGGCCGGGCTGGCTGCGAGCGGGGCCGGGCTGGCTGCGAGCGGGGAACAGAAACCGAAAGCCAAGCGGCGCGGGGGCCGCCGGCTCCGCGGGCAGGAGCTGCTGCCTCCTCCCCCGGCCAGGGCCGCTCAGCCCTCCCCTCCGCCCGCCCCCTCGCAGCGGCCGCGGCCGGGCGGACCCGCGGCGACAGCGGCAGTTCGGCCGCTGCGAGCGGCGAATGGCCCAGCCGGGCTCAAACGGGGACATGGAGCTGCTGCCTTCTCTCTGCGCCCTGTGTAACGTGGGCTTTATCCCAGTCCTCTTGTAGATGTTTCTCGAGATAACACTTCAAGACTGTCCCTGTGTCCACTGGTCCCTTTCCCTGCTCCTGCACTGCCCGGGTTTTTGCTTTCCCCCGGTATTTGAGTGCAGAGAAGAAAGCAGGAGGAAAAGAGCAGGGCCGGCTGCCTCCCGAGAGCCCCGCACCGGCACCTCACCCATCGCAGCCACCACCGGGGCAGATTTGCTGCTGTTGCCCTGGTCATCCAGAGGTCCGTTCAGTGTGGTCCACAGGCTGCAAGAGCCTGCAGACATCAGGAGCTGGAAACGCTCCCTCCGAGCAGGGCGGCAGGGACTTTGGGGAGCGAGGTTAGCGCTAGAAAAGCCGGTGGGGAGAAGATGCCTCCTTCTTACCTGCGGGAAGCTGCTGAGAATTGCGAGGAGTACGAGTTTGCAAAGGTATTTGGGGGCAGAGGCAGCATCTGAAACATTGGAACACAGTCAGGCAAGGACTGAGGGGGAGAGAAAGAGAGAAAAGACGTTGCAAGACCCCAAAGCAGCAGCACCTGGAGAAAGCTCCCCACCGGCATTTAAAGAGGCACAGCAAGCACGGGGGTGCGGGCAGGAGCTGCAGGTGCATTAAGTGGGGGAGATACAAAACCTGGGAGGGTGTGGGCAGAGGGACAAATCCTGTTCCTCCCTATGAAGACACCTGGATGGACCTGGACAATGAGCTGGGACTGATAAATGTTGAGAGTGGTCAGATGCATATGTTACGCAAAGCACAGCCTCCTGGACAGCCCTTAAGTGGCCCAGAAGCTGAGGTCTACATTGGGGAGCAGGGAGGCCCAGGGCAGGATTAGTGTCGGATGCCACTGCCCAGGGTGCGGGTGGGAGCTGAAGCTCCATAAGGCAGCCCGGGACAGTTCACTAGGCAGTGAAATAAATCCAGACGGGAGGTGTTAACGTCCTGGTTGGGAGCAAGAGCCTGGCATGGCACTTCCAGGCACTGTCCTGCCATCCCCCTGCCTCCCTTTTCTGTGGCCCTTTGGCCGTGGGAATCCCAGTGAGCAGCCGTGGTCTGAGCCGGGCAGACACAGGCGCTGCCCCTGCAGACCCGCTGTGCCCGCTCCCACGCTGCCAGGTGCCAGCTGGCCAAGGCCAGCAACAAAACTCACAGGAGCCCATTATTGACTTATTTCCCCTTCCCACGAGGTACAGAGTGCCTAGCACAGGAGATAACGCTGAACTGGGGAGCAGCGGTCCGGCCAGCCAGCCGTGTGTGATGGCTCTCCTGGTACCCGCGGACTGTCCCGGTGCCCTCTGAGCCACACAACCGCTGCATCACCATCTAAAGTCTTTTCCACACTTTTGCTTGCAATCCAGCCCTTTGCTCTTTTACTCCCACTCAAGCAAATTTGAGGTGTGTGCCCTGCTTCATTTTTAACCCCCTGTCCAGGCTCAGGGGGTTTCTTCTGCCATGGGTCTTACAGCATCGCTCCCAAAGTCCAGAGTACAGACCCAGGCTTTTCCCGCACGGCTTAAACTAAACTTAAAATCCTGATACACAGGGATGTTCCCCTGCGGGAGCCGCATCCCTGGCAGCGTTGGTGTGAGCGAGTTGGGGGCTCTGCTGCCCCCCGGCATCGCGCTGCCAGCCAGGCAGATGCAGCAGAGCACGTTTTGCAATGGAAAACATCTCCTAGAGCAGGTTTGCTCTAATAAATTAGAGCATTAGTGGCGCAGACATATTGCTTTTTTTTTCTTTCCACTTTATAGTATATATGTTATCGTTTATTTATAGGCAGATCACTTCACTATTTACAGTACATGAGCGTAGAGATTCTACAGTCTTTTTGATGTAAACAAGTAACTCCGCAGTAGGGGAGTCTGGAAAAAGAAGCCAGTTCTGAAGTATTTACACAATTTAAAATAGAACTTTTATACCCACCGGATAGATATAGATAATACATTGAGTGATTTGGTTAAATTATCTATGAAACTATATAATCTGACAATGTAAAAATACAAGAAAACGTTCTCTCGTTTTAGAAGGTAGACAGTTAAATCACACTAGAAATAAATCTCTTCTTTAAAAATAATAACAATAATAATAAAGGAAAGGCATGGAGAATCCATGCCATCTTTTAAGGTTAAAGTATATTACATAAATAAGGACACAACGGAACGGAACCGGGGAAAAAAATTAAGTGAAATATAAAAAACGGCTGCCAATTAAAAAAACCCAAAACAAACAAACAGACTAAAAACTTGATTCTTAATCACAGAGGGATCAATTCTGCTACTTGTACTTACTCTGCAAGTAGAAAATTGCAGAGTTAAGTAGTACTTACTCAGCATGAGGAAAGGAGGCAGAATTGGCCCCTAAGAATTATTAGCAGTGTCCTTTTACTTAAAAAAAAGAAAAAAAGAAAAAAAGAAAAAAAGAAAAAGAATTTAGCTTTTTTATTTTTTATAAATAACAAAGCAGATGTGCCCCTTTTTAGGTGAAATTCTTACACCTTTCTCAAGAAATGCATCGATTTAACCTTCCTCTCTCTTTCTCACGTGCATACACACACCCCCTCCCCAAGGCAGGATTTACCGTGGGCGCTGTGGCCCGGCTGCCGCCACCACCCCCGGCCCCGGGGTGGGCGAGGGAAGAGGAATGAAACCCGAAGGTTGCATTTAATGAAACCCGAAGGCTGCATTTGGCTCTGTATTGCTTGAGATTTTCGGGGGTGGACTACGACACTTAGAACAGGAAAGGGTGTCAGGGCTCAGCTACGAAGAATGGTGTATCAGTATTCAGCATACCTTCAAAAATAAAGGAAAATAAACAAAACAAAACAAAACAAAACGAAAAAAAAATAGCACTGGTCTTCAATTGCAAATTGCACATTTGCATGGACCAGTGCCGAAATCAGACGCTCAAAACTGTTAACGTGGTGACTGAGCTGCTACTTCATTAAAGAGGATGCGCAGCCCAGCCAGCAGTGCTGAGGGGGAATCAGGATGAACCTTTTCTTTGGGGCATCATCGAACCTAAAGCTCGGGATTGTCCTCTGCATTCAGCCCAGACACTCAGAAACATTCGCTCCTTCCCAGGGACCCCAGGGACCCGCTGGATTCCAGCCAGAAACCCGGGACCCCACCCTGAATGATCAGCTTTTCTGGGGCAAATCTGTGCAAAAAAACCCAAAGGGGCATTTTATCACAAAACTCTTCACATTCAGCATTTCCTCACAGTACCCGCAGGAAACTACCGGAGGACATTCTATAGTTATATATTTTTTTAAAAAAATAAATCTCCTCCTTAGTTATTGCCTACCACAATATACCCTTTTGCTCCCAGCTTCTCTTTGCAGTAGCGTTCCTACTGCCCCGGCCCTCGCGGGTGCGGGTTCCTGGGGCTGCCGCAGGAGCCGCGGTGCAATGGTTCCCTTTTTGGGGTGCCCAGCTCCAAGCTGCACCCACTGCGATGCCACGGGCCGTGCATCGCTTTGCTCCTGCCCTGGTTCCCCATCAGCATCCAACACAGTCACGGGCCTCTCACCTGCCCCTTGTGCCTGAGCCCTCCTTCCTGCTCCTTTTGCAGATTTGAGCACTGTGAGGTAAAGACACTTTTAGATTAAAAAAAAAAAAAAATCAAGTGGAAACTTATTCTTCACCACAAACCCTGTGCGAGGGATTCTAAAGGCAGCAGAGCCCTGGGCTGCCCCAGCTGTACCTCTGTGTGTTGTACACCTCTGTGCACAGTGCAGAAGTTGTGGAGGAATTTCTTGGGGGAGCTGGGAAAACAAACCATCCCAATTTAATGCGGGAAAAAAACCCCACAACCACCACAAAAACCCCAAACAGAAAAAAAACAACAACCCACCCCCAACCCCACTTATAGGCTTCAGGCACCACTAAGACCACTTATTGCATCCCTCCCTACCCTCGGGTGCAGTGCTGGTGGGCTCCGTGCAGGACGAGCCCTCCCCTTCCCCAGCACCGGCCTCCCTGTGATATCCAGAAGCTGGGCATGGGCAGGGGCTACGGGCTGACCTGGGGCACAGGAAAACAACGTGCAATTTTATATCTGGGTACACCAAAAGCAACGCTTGGGAGGTGACTGAGTGATCTCCCAGGAGAGGGCTCCCCAGCTCTGCACTAACCCTTCCCCTCCACCATGCCTGATGCATCCCCAGCGGGGCTCGGTGCCCCCCGCTGAGCAGGAGATGGAAGAATTACACTTACTTTGCTTTTTTTCTTTTTTTTTTTTTTTCTTTTTTGGATTGATCGTTTTCTGAAAAACATCAGCACACCACAGGACAGTACTACCCACCCTAAATGTGTCACTATATACATTCTACATAAGCTCTATAGCAATCACATGTAAACATCATCGTTGTGAGGAAATACTAGGACAGAAAAAGGCAAAGCTACAATGAGGCAATTGCCAATAGCAGATGCTCAGTCTCGGCCAAAGCAACTCGTGTTTGCTAAGGTGGGATGAGATGTGGGGGGACCTTGTGGCAGGAGAGATGCTGGACCTTGCTGCTGAGACTGAAACGGCACAAGGACTGTTCCCTGACAGCGACTGTCACCGGCGGCAGGTTGGGGACCTGCGGCTCAAACTCCCCAGTGACCTGTCAGCCCTCGTGCTGCCGGGCTGGTTGTCATCAGAATCATGGCTTCCCCGAAAGCGGGGAAAAATAACCAAGTAACTGTGCTGGTATCGGCACCGCTGGCAGTTCCTGCTCCCACCAGGGACCAGCTGCACGCACGGCCCTGGAGCCAAGGGCCACCTCGTCAGGGCTCAGGCTCTTGGCATCACACCTCATGCAATTTTGGAGGCTTTGGTCATACCCCCTGCAAGATGAAATAGTACCCCTGTCAGGGAAATGAGAATAAAACCCTTAAGTCACGTGGAAGGGAGACCCCAGGAGACTCTAATCTATCTATTGGCAGAGTTAAGGCTATAATATTCTATCTACATAGGATGGCTGAATCCCTAGTGGTCTCTGGGTCTGAAAACATATACATGGAGACGATGGTGATGGCTTGAGAAGCGAGATTCCCGCTCCCTTGGGAAAATGGTGCTGCTGGCCGGTTGGCGGCGGGGCTTGCTCCAGCCGGTGGTGGGCTCTCCCCCTCCCACCTCACCTGGAGGTGGAGGGCAAGTCTGCAAGCAAATCTCAGGGGGTGCTGCTCGAGCATGCCTTAAATGCAGCGCTGCTGAGCAGCCCCGAGGGGCCTGGGCAGAGCGGGTGAGCGTGCCACGGGGGATGGCTCTGGGGCGCCAACGCGTGCTGGGGAAATCTATGGCTTATCAGGTACCAGGCAGAGCATGGGCAGGGCATTTGGTGAGGGGGACGTTCGGTGCAGCTGCCGTGCCCTCTCCCGCCTCTCTGGATTTGGCGCTGGCTGCCAGGCACGATCACAGATGGGTCTCCTCGCCCCACTTGCTTTGTAGAAGCACACAGGGAGCAAGCTGCTCAGCCCGGCTGGTCTCCCAGACACCCGAGGAGCCACAGAGAAGCCACCTCCCTCCAACAGACCCAGAGGCATCGGCCCCCAGGCTGTGCCGGCAGGACCCCCGCCCCTCTCTCCTGGCTCGGAAGGTGACGCAGGGCTGGAGCAGCGATGGCTGGCAGGTCCCGCAGCCCCCCGGGCAGTGCATCCTTCCACCACCCACCTCCTTCGTGCCTGCGAAGCTGCCCGGCCCCATGGGGAGCTCCGCACGGGGCTGGCGTGCCCCACCGCCCGCCGGCTCCATCAGCCATCAGCATCCGGGCCGGGGGCCGGGGGGCTCGGGCCACATGCGCGAGAAGAATGGCTTTGACAGCAAAGGGGACGACCCCGACGCAACCGCTGAGCACCTCGGTTTGCCGCGGGGGAGGCAGGTGCCTCCGCGGCTGACGGGCGAACGCCGGCTCTGCTCTGACCCCCCATTTGCTCAGTGGCAAGTGCCTCATTACAGTGCATAGTTCAAAATCAAGGAAGCGGTACAATAAATCTGAATTACAGTACATCTGAGCCATAAATACATTTTTTTAAGTATATACTTTTTTTTTCTCTTCTATTAAAAATTAGTTTATAATCCTGATTCTATTCACAATTAACAATTTCATCGTCACACACTAAGGACAAAAAAATGTTATGGTGAACACAGCTGCAACTCCACGGCGGGAGCACAGGGGGCGGGCAGGGAGGGCGGAGAGGGGGCCAGGGGCTTCTAGGC
Source organism: Caloenas nicobarica (assembly GCF_036013445.1). Classification (NCBI taxonomy): domain Eukaryota; kingdom Metazoa; phylum Chordata; class Aves; order Columbiformes; family Columbidae; genus Caloenas; species Caloenas nicobarica. The sequence goes on from NC_088257.1 coordinate 1,929,436, forward strand.
TCACCCTAAAACAACCAGTCAGAAGCTGGGCGACTAACGTGTGGCAGTGAGACATCAACACCATGGGGACTCACAGACAGAAGCAGCTTTGTTCAATGTAAACATCGATCGGAAGGGACAGCAGTCTCTCTCTCGTGCGTGCGTGCTCTCGCTCTCTCTCGCTCTCTCTCGCTTTCCATAGACTGAATAATTTCTTTGAAAACGTAAACATATTGGAAGTGCCTTGACTGAGGTATTGAGGTATTCCTCCAAGGTTAAGGCTGTTACCGATGCAGGCTTAGCTGGGCCTCCTGCAGCAAGCTGTCGAAATCCATGGTCTCGTACTTGCTTTTCACCGGAGCTGGGGAGGACTCCTCCGCGCTGCAATCTGGGAACGGCAGGGACACAAGGCAACCGGTCAGGGAGCGGGGAAGAAGCGTGGAGGGAAACTGAGGCACGACAGGTCTCTGCTCGCTCCCCTGCTACCGGCATGCTGCATCCCGTCACTGCAAAGCCCACCTGGACAAGGCGGTGATGGCGAAAGGGCACGGGGACGGTGCTGTCTCTCCCCCACTGCAAAGGAGCTGTAGGGCAGAGGGGCTGTCGCGGTGCCCGGCAGGACGCACACCACAGACCCCCGTTCCCAGGTGTGCAAAAATCTGACGCAGCTGAATTCAGAGGCACTGACACAGGGCTGTCCCCGCAGGGGCTGTGTCGGGGCGGGGGTGCTGTCTGCAGCGCTCCCCAGCCCTCCCTCAGAACCCCAACAAACGGTGCCCCTGCAAAGCCTGGGAAATTCAGCAAATGCCAGAAATAAGGCCGCCTAACTTAACAGCAGCTTAACCCTTTTGGGTGTGCATTTGTGAATGAGCCACGAACGGCACAGTTGCATTTCACCTGTGTCTGTGGGCTCCCCATCCCATCCGGTACCAGGGTGAGCAGGATCCGAAGAACGAGCTGGGCTGGGCAATAAGGGGGTGACCGCTGGCCTTGCAGGAATCTGCCGGTGAGGAGCACTGAGGGGGCTCTCCTGTGCAGGGGGGCAGCTCTGGCCCCCCTCCTGCAGCTCTGCACAGCCACGGGCCAACATCCTCACCACAGGGTGCTATCTCTTTCCTATCTTCTCCATGCCCAAAATGAGAGGATCTGGGATTTATTCAGATGAACAACAGGTACTTGTGCCCATGACCAAAGTCAGAGAGATTGCTGCTCTGAGCAGACGAGATATTGTAAGGTGCTAAAAGATCAGGCAGCACCTGTGTCAGACTGGGCATCTAGAGATAAGTCAAGACTTAGGGCTGTGTTTTCTGGGCCTCAGTCTCTTATGCATGAAGTGAGATACTAGAACCGCTTCACCCCTCACAGAGGGTATGGAAATAAGTGCGCAGTGCTCTTGGAACACCTGAAGATCACAGCAGCGAGGGCGGAGCGAAGCCTGGGTCACATTTCTCTTGCAGGACTAGCACAGGGTTTGCTCCTGTCCCTCAGCCGAGTGCGGCAGGAGGCCCTGCAGAAGCCCATACAGCACAGAAAGAGTGAATGTGACCGCAGCACATTTCAGTGCTGTCATTTTGGCTCAAAAGTGCTTGTGCAGTGTGGTAAATCTGTCCTGCAGAGCAGCAAACCACCCAGATCACCTCTTGGGCTAATGAGGTGCTGCTGACTGCTTTCTCTAACGACTGAGAAGGGACTTTTCTGCTGGAAATCGTCCAGCACTGTGTAGAAATGCAGCAGAGAGAGGATGGGCTGTGGTGAGCTGAGATCCAGCATCTCTGGGGTGTGATGCTACATTTTGCAGCCAACACACGGGGGGTCCTCACACCACAGAATCGTGGAATCACACAATCATTCCAGTTGGAAGAGACCCTCAGGATCATCGAGTCCAACCATAACCTGACTCCAGCACTAAACCATGTCCCTAAGAACCTTGTCTAAACGCCTTTTGAACCCCTCCAGGGATGGTGACTCCACCACGTCCCTGGGCAGCCTGTTCCAACACCCAACAGCCCTTTCTGGGAAGAATTTTTTCCTAATATCCAATCTAAACCTCCCCTGGCGCCAGTTTCTTTTCTTCTCTCCCCTCCTTTTCCCAGCCATCCAATTGAGCTAAAAGGAGCTACATGAGCTACAGGAGAGCCAGTGGTCTTGCCCTGCAGGCTCTAAAGCGATTTATGATCCTTCCATGACAAGGGTTCAGAAGTGCAACATGCCGTGATGGCTCCGTGCTGATATGCACGACGCCTCCGAAAAAGCAGCTCCGGCTTTCTTACCCAAGTCAGCGTATCTGGTCCAGAAGAAGTGCCCGAGGCCACCAGAACTGAGCTGGAACGAAGGCTCGTTCCTCTTCCTTAGCGAGGTGCCGTTCTTCAGAGATAAGGCGGCATGCTCTGAATACCGGTAGGTGATGAAGCCGTATTTATCTCCCCTGAGCAACCAGAGAAAGAATTCAAGATGTGATGGGCCCTGCAGCCCTTCTGATGTGGCTCTGCCCAGCACTGCATCCCTGGTCCTCCATCCCTCTGTCCCTGCATCCCGCTGTCCCTCCATCCCGCTGTCCCTCCCTATGTCCTCAGACTTCGGGACACACAGCATCTCCTTGCCCAAAGCACCGCCATGGCAGAGGGGTTGCCCGTAGCCGCTGGAGCCCCAGACCGCAGCTCGCTCTGTACCCACCTGTTCGTCCTGGACAGGACCTGACACTCCACGATTTCACCAAACACTTCGAAGCGTTTCTTCAGTTCACTGGAGCTCATGCTGCTGGAGAGGTTTCTGATATACACCACCCGGCCTTCCCCCTGGCAAAGCAAGCAAAAGGGTTCAGGCTCTGGGAACCCGGACCTGCGCGCTGCTGGTGGGTGCTGAAAACGCATGGCTAGAAATGCAGGGCTGGAAATGCATGGCTGGAAATGCGGGGTTGGAAATGCGGGGCTGGAAATGTTGGGCTGCCAATGAGCCCCAAGGAGCCAGCGCCGAGAATCAGGCTGCAGCAGGGCGATGCCATTGTGGGCACAGCCCAGCATTGCTGGGGTCTGGCTGTCTCCGCTCCAGCTAGCTCATGGGTGTCACCCCAGGACACCATTGCTGCAGGGGACAGCCACATCCACGTCCCTTAGGACGGTGCCACAGCCAGGCTGAAGCAGCCACCCCCGCCACCTTCTCATTCGAATTTTTCCTGCATCCCTGCAGCTTTTCCAGCTTCTCCTGGCAAAGATGCTAGGAAATATTCCCAAGAATCGCTGAGGGTAAAATTCAATTGCACTGCAGAAAAAAGATGCCAGAGGCATATGTAAGCATATGCGTGTGTGCACAACAATAGAGAGGACCAACAGCTATTTCCCCGCATGCCCACCACCCCCAACCCGTGGGCACACGCAAGGTTCCCAGTGCAGGACGCTGCACCCCTCAGGGCTGAGCAGCTTCAGGGATTCCCCAGATTGCCCTGCTGTCAGTGCCACATGCGCGGGAGCACCGGCATAGGATGCTCTGGGCATTTCTGCACCAAGAACCGCATGTATCACCAATTGCTGGTGGCTTCTGCTTCACGTTAAGTTTTTCTCTCCCCCTTCTCCACTCTCCACCCCCATGTTCTTGTTTAACACTGGCCTCGCACCAAGGGATGCTAAAGCCAGGGCTAACAGGCTCCACTGCTGGTTTTCTGGAGTGGAAGATGAACTGAGGGCTGGGGATCGCTTTGTCCCAGCACGGGGTCCCCGCTCACTTACGATGGCCTTTTCTCGTCTCTTCTCCAGCTGGCCCCGGTGCCCGCTCCTGCCCTGACACTGCTCGCTGTTCTCACACCTGGGAAGCGAGGGAGAGGACATCAGCTGTGGGGCGGGGGCGATCCGGGGGGAAAGCTTCCAACGTCAAAGAGACGCTGAGGCTCGTGGCATCTGCAGCAGCCAGCGGGCACTCCGGAGCACCGGCAGCAGAGAGACGGGGGTCTGGAAACACTGGAAAGGACACTGGAAAGTCCTTTCTGAGAGATGCCGAAGCGGGTTCCCAGCCAGCACTCACCCCTTCCCAGGCACAGCCCCTGCCCATGCCCCATCGCTCCCAGGGCCATGGAAACCCCTGGCTGCTTCGCTCCGGTGCTGCTTTCTCTGGCCGTGGCTGATGTTTGCAGCAGCTGCTGATGTAGTACCAATCACTCAAATGTTTTTTCTCCCATTTATCAGCCTCTTTATTACTTGGGCCAGCAGAGCAGAGACAGCCTGGGCTGCCACACACCGGGGCAAAACTGCAGGGGGCAGGAACACTCCCAAGTGCCCCCCCCGCTGCCTCCCTGTACCTGAAGGTCCGTCTGCTCGCAGGTGATCGGGACCGGCAGCACGAAGACCCCGAGCTGGACCTGCTCCAGGAACAGTAATGCAAACTGGCTCTGGAAAGGGGGTTTCTCCGCAGGCACAGCTTGGTGTCGCCGTGCTCCTCCTCCTCCTCTTCATCCTCCTCCTCCTCCTCCTCCTCCGGGGAACCGCTCTCGCTGCAGCTATCTTCAAAGACGGTGTCGTACTCTGAGGTCTTGCAGAAGACCGTGTCCTCATCATCGAGAGCACTGTCCAGAAAGCCAAAGTGCTTCGTTAAGCTGGCTCTGATCTCCTGGTCTCTCAGCTGCTTGATGCCATCCTTCCACAGCATCTGGCCGCCCGCCTCCTTGCTGCCGAGCTCCAGCCCCTGGTAGTGGGCGGCCGGGACCCTCCTCTTGTGCTCTGTCTCCACCTGGCCCAGGGGCTCCCACGACTTGAGCACCTTCCTCTGCAGGGCAACCTCGGGCTTCAGCACCTGGCAGTAGTCATGGTCCCCGAAGGAGCGGGAGAAGGGCCGCTTGAGCACGCCCTGCTGCTCGGGGAGCGCGGGGCGCCCGGCGGCTCGGCTCAGGTGGGCGAAGAGCTCTGTCCTCTCGGGGTGCTTCTTGGGGGCTTTCTGGGAGGCTGCGACATCGCCTGTGCCCCCGGGGCCAGGGGCCGTCCCATCCTCCTTCCCTGGCTCCTGGGGGATGTCTGGCTTGTACAGGTCCTCCTCGGTGGGCTTGTATGGAGGAGTGGTGGGCGGTGTGAGACCTGAACCCCCCCCAAACAAAGGGCAGGAGTCAGCTCTGCCCCCACCGTCCTGCTCTGTCCCACCCCAGCGTTGCAAGGGAGAAGGCTGCTCGGCGCTCACAGCCTCACCCATCCAGTGGCACTGGGGGAAAAAGAAGGATGCACAATCCCAGAATGGACCAGAGGACTCTCTTGTCCCTCCTGGCTCACGCAGGGGCCCTCTGACCAGCCCTCCCATCCCAGACACGTGCCCCCCGAGCTGTTTGCAGCCCTTGAATGCAGCGGCAGAGCACGGGAAGTCACCTGCATTATCGGTGCAAAGCGGGGCTCCCAGTCCGGGGGATGAACATGCCCACTCGGCTGGAGCCAGCAACTCTAGGCTGAGTTTAGGGTAAATTTTCCCCTTCCCAGGGAGGATTTTTGCAAAATTAAAAAATTAAAAGCCTGTCCTACCTGCCGTCCCGCACAGCTCCACAGTCAGCATTGGCTCAAAGTTTCTCTTCCCAAAGGCTGGGTCACTGGAGAAGAGCAGAAAATAAGGAGAAAGCGTTTAGGTGAACCACAGTCCCAAAAAACCAAAAGCAAGCTGAGAAAACGCCGGCTACAAGCGAGCCCTCCCACCACGGCTAGTGCCTGACGGAGTAACCTCGCGGCCGGGCGCGAGGGGCAGCGGGGCAAACAGCGTCCCCTCCTCGTCCCAGCCAGAGCTCCGGGACACATTGCCCTGGCACACAGAAATGCCTTCCCCTCGGCGCAGGGCTCGCTGAGCTCCTTGCACCGAGCGAGGGCTGCAGGTCCCCGCAGCCCCGCGCCCAGCTGCACAGCTCGCTCTGCCCCACAACAGCAGCTTTGCTTGGTCACTGCAGGAGCCTGCCCAGCCAGACAAACCGGGGCGCCCTCCCAGCCCCAGCGCGGTTCATTCAGCCCCGTGTGCACTTACGTTTGTGCCAAGGACAGTGTGAGACACCTGGGTGTTTCTGAAAGGCAGGGAGAGAAGCAGGGTTACCAGAGAGCTCTGCTCCCTCCAGCGCCCGCGGTGCTCGCGGGGGCCCCTCTGCCCGCCCTGGTGTGGGGCTGGGGACCGTGGGCTTTCCCTGCCTGCGGGAGGACTAGCGCTGCCAGGGTCGAGCCATTCGTGCTCACAAAGTGCTTGTGGATAGCTGTGATTTTGGGGCAGCGGTGCAGCTGAGCCCCGGTGCCCTGGCAGAAGGTGAGCCCGTGGGGAAGCGGAATGGGACAGCCCAGTCCCTGCTGGGTTTGTACTACACCGACTCCTTCATCTTGTTACTGAGGCAGAAGACCCCCCCCCCCCCCATCTCCAGGGATTGAAACAGCACCCCAAAACCAGAGCAGAGCCCTGACTCCCCATGCATGGTACCCCACAAGCAGCCAGCACGAGTCACGGCTCGGCTGTGCTTGGGGCTGCTCACAGCTCTGCCAGCCGGGTGCCAGGCGCCGGGCCAGCAGCGCTCACCCGCGGCAGGGACGGCGCGGACAGCACGGGCACACCGGGCGGGCAAGCAGAGCGACAGCCCCTGGGCCCCCTCACCTGCTTGCTCCAGGAGGGCACAGCGCCGGCTCTCAGCCCCATCGCCCACCTCGCCGTCCCCCGGGGAGCCCAGGGAGGGGGGCTGGGGTTCTGCCAGTGGTGCCGAGCTCCTGCCGTCCCCCTCCTCCATGCCCCCCACCTCCACTTCAGCTGCAGGCTCTTCAGCGGAGAAGCCCTCCAGCACTGGGCACAGCGTGGGCTCCCTGCAGGCCAGGGTGTCCCGGGGGCCGTGGCTGTCCCCTGTCTCCCGGGAGCTGGAGGATTCAGGGGGTGGCTCGTCAAGGAAGGAGAGCCAGTGACCGAGCTCAGGGTTGAGTCTCTTGGACCGGCGGACGGCGTAAATGGTGCTCTCCTGCTTGCGGGCCACCTTTGCCACGGCTGCGCCTGGGGAGCCCACACGCTTCCCAGCATCGTCCTCGAGACCGCCCGGCTCCTGCGGTGCTTCCACCTCGGCCCCAGGGCTCTGGCGCAGCTCCCCCTTCTCCAGCACCGCTTTTGCTCTGGATGTGCAGGTCCCGCTGGCGTCCTCCCCATCCTGGGCCGGTGGCACTGGGGAGCAGGAGCCAGGCGGCTGGGCCAGGGCAGCGTACACGGGCTTGCCCAGGTGGTATGGCTTGCTCACGTCGCACAGCAGGTCCCGCGCCAGCAGCTCCTTCAGGATGGAGAAGGATGCTCCAGGCTTCTTGCAGCCCCCACCCGCTTGCCAGGCACAGCCCAGCCGGCTCTGGGTGCCGCCGGGGGGGCCCGGCTGCGCGGGGCAGTCCGGTTTGGCTCTCTTGAAGGGGCTGCTGCAGGGCTGGGGTTTGGCGTTGGCAGCGTCGCGGGCAGGCTGCTTCCGCGGCGGCAGGCAGTAGGTGTGCATGTAGCGGATGAGCTCCACCACCGAGTGCATCTCCCCCTCGCAGGAGAACTGGCTGCCGGAGCCATCCTCTGCCGAGGAGGGGGGGGTCACCGAGTCGCCGAAGCTCAGCGAGTCCTCACTGGAGTCGCTGTCGTCCTCGTGATAGGTGCAGTCACCCGGGGATGGGTGGTGGTGGCCGCTGGGGCACTCCTCGGGGGCTTGGGGGGCTTTGGTCTGCGCACAGGAGACGGTGGAGGTGAGGTGCCGGTGCAGCTCAGTGCAGCTGCGGCTCTGCGCCTGCGGGACACTCGCCCTCCTGTCCCGGGGACCCTCCACCTTAGGAGAGGAGAGAGGAGAAACTCAGACCTGAGCCTCACAGCCGCGATCTGCTGCAGGTACAAGGCATGGAGGGGGAATCGCCCTGGGCTGGCAGAGCCACCATGCAGCCTCAAACCCCCTGGTCCCGGCCCACCAGCATCCCGCCCTGCCGGGGGGTCAGCCCTACACCCCAGGGCAGGCTGCCCCACCGCTGCCCCTCCAGCAGCTGGCACACAATGATGCTCCTTTTCCCCAGGAGGGATTTGCCACTCTTCCCACGCAATCTAATTTGCCGGGCCTAATGCACTGTACAATTACCATTAGCCAAGTAGAAATATCTTTGATGGCAACTTCTGCTGGATTTCAGATTAGTCTAAGTGCCAGGGTCGGCTCTGCAGGGCAGCAGGCGGCTCTGCCCGGCCGACGGCTCCCGGCTCGGGCTGTGAGTCAGCGGGCAGGGGGCGGCCAGGGAGCACACGGGGCTCTCACAAACCAGCGCTCAGGGAAGCTGCGACAGGCCTGACCGCACTGGGTCCAAATGAGATCGAGATGTTTTTCAGCCTGAAGGTTTTGCCGACCCCGGACTGCAGCTGCGGTGCAGACAGGGATGGGAATGCCGTGCTGCTGTGCCAGCGGTGACGGTCCCCGCTTGTCCCCAGCCCCTGGCCCAGCTCAGAGGCTGCCCGCACTCCCTGACACCGTCCTTCGGTGATGTCCTCTAGGACGGCTCCCGAGAGGTGGGCACTGTGTGGGCTCGAGCTCTGCCCGCCGAGGAAGTACCTTTGTGCAGGGCCGTGGGGGTCGGGACTTAGGGGTCCCCGGGCGCCGGGCGCTCCCGTCCCGCTGAGCCTCACAGCTCGGGGGCACGTGCGATGGAGAGAGGAGCAACTTCTTCAGCTGCAAAGAGAAGCGGCGAGAAAAGGAGTCGGCATCACGGCAAGGGCAAGAGAAAGCGCCAGCAGGTCCACAGCCCCTCAGCACACCCATTGCTGAGCAGCCGACCCAAAAATGGGGGAGGAAAAATAAAAAGGCAGGGAGGCGTTTCCCACCTCCCCATGGCTACGGGGGCTGCGTGCAGCCCCAAAGGGGTCAGGGCCATCTCCACAGCATTCACTCCTGTCCCCAAGGGCCCCCCAGCAGGTCGGGGTGGTGGGGACACGAGGGAATTTGCTTCCAAGGGGCACCCCCGCTCCGGTCAGACACACAGGAGCTGTTGTGGCATCCCAGTTTCTCATGCCATCAGTTCTGCCCTTAGATGATGGAGACTTCACACGGGCATGAGTAAGAGCTTTGGAGTGCTCACTCAGTCCCCGTGCAAGGCTTGTTTAGCCAAAGCATCCAGAGAGGTCCTCGATTCATTAATGAGCTTGCAAGGTGTTTTGCAGATGCAAGCCCATGTGGGACCTGTTGAGGATCTTCCCCAACATGCTCTGTCGAGCCCATGTGCGGTGGGAGTGGGGTTCTCCTGGGTCACTCACAGTGCCACTGCTTCTGATGGCAATATCAGCATAGCACTTTTCTTCTACTCAAAACTGGTTTTGGTTGGGGGAAAAAATAAAGCAAACCCGCACCCAGCAACAGCATTTCAGATTCCACCCATGTTGTGCTAACAACCGAAGGCAACACAGCTCGACAGCAAGACGACTGCGTAGGCGCCAGGGAACTGCACGGGGAGACAGATCTGGGGCTCCCGGGCTGGCCGGTGGGCACAGAGCCCCGGGGAGGGCACGGGGAGTCTTAGGGGCTGATAGAAATAGGGGGTGCCCAGGTCAGGGGGTGCCGGGAAACATCAACCGGGGTGCCCACAGCTTTAGGCATGCAGCTCCTGTTGGTGGAAGCAACCAGCACCCTTCCCCCCCTACCCCTGCAACGTATACATCCTATATATACACATACAGACTGTGTGTGATATATATGCCCCGCGCAGGGCGCGGGCGGTGGAAATGCATGCTCTCACCACTGGATGTCACTCCTCCCCACCACAGCCCCGGCTTTTGGGGAGACCCGCGGGCCAGGCTGGGGGTCCCTGGGGGAGCCCATGAGCCCCAGGAGGGAGCTGGCTGGGTGTCCCTGTCCCAGCAGACTGCCTGGGGATAGCAGTGGTTTGCAGCCCAGGGGCCAGGGGTTGGAGCCCCGACATCGCAGGGAACCAAGGGGGATGCTCCAGTCACCAAATCTGTAGGGACTGGAGGCCACAGAGCCCCTGAGGGGGTTGTGGTGGAAAGCATGGGGGGGTGAAACCCTCCCGCTGAAAGCTGAGGGCATGGGCTGTCTGACACTCCGGCCAAGTCCCCTCTGTCCCTCCTGCGAGAGCAGCGGGGAGCTCGGCCCCGAGGCAGAGCTGGCGGAGCAGCCACCGCGGCTCATGGGCACGGGGCTGGGATGTGCAGGGGAGACCCTGATTAAAAATCAGGGAGACCTCATTAAAAGCAGGTGTGGGTCTTGCCAAAGCAGCCACCGCCCCTTTGACACCCACCCCCACCCTCTTCATAAATATATATGTATATATATATATATATTTGTTTACACACAGCTTGATCCCGTGAGGATGGTGATGGAGGTGACAGCAATGATGCAGAACATGTATACGTATACAATACAAGTATATGCTTTGGTATTGACGGTTAAATAGAGTTTTAAGCCTAGAATGAAAAAATTCAGACCTTTGCTTCCTATCATACCCATGCAGCCGGCTTATCAGGGGCTCATCCAAATCCACCTTAAACAGTAGGAAGTGGGTTCTTACTAGAGACAGCTCATCAAACTCGGGGGCCGGGGGCGGCCCCCCCGTGACCGGGGCGGTGGGTTTGGGGGAGGGGGCAGGCGAGGTGTAGGCATGGTTGAGCGTGTCCCCCTCTTCCATAGTTCGGAAGGCAGCCAGGCCCGTGTCATCTCCCTGTATATCATCCAATGTCTCGGTGAGGGCTGCCAGCAGCGCTTCGTTCTCGCTGTCTATTATCTGAAAGGAGCGGGCAGAGAAGAGAGGGGGAGTTAGGCTGGGCAGAGGGACCAGGCGATGTTGGGCAGGGGCTGGCAGTGCCACAGCAGCACCCACACTTCTTGGCGACCCCGCAGGGGAGCTGGGACAGCACCCATGCCAGCGGAGCACCAGGATGGGATCAGGAGGAGACCCAACTGGAAAAGGAACATCAGTCTGTCCCCCTGCACCTCCAGCAGGAAAATAACAAATCAGAGCATCTCTCTCCCCATAGTCACCTCCACCCTGCCATGAGGCAGCAGATAAAGGATCTGTGATCAAAATGCTCCTTGCCCAAATGCAGAAGCCCAGAAATGATCGGAGCAAGCCAGAAGTTCCTTCTTTTTGGTCCTCTTATTCTTAATGTAAACCATGCCCAACAAGAAGCAGACTGCCATCAGCTATAAAATTAGCACAGGGGTAAATTCAGGCTCGCAAGGAGGACTGGGGACTGCACACAGCCTCCTATGCTCCACTCATCTTGTCTGAAAATTAAGCATCTTTTGTTCCGTGCCCTAACCTTGCTCGCAGTTACTAGAGCAGGCTCCAGGGAAAGGCAGCAGGATGCTCCATTTTTGGCTCCGTTTCTTTTTCCTCCTGTTATTGGCATGAGATCGCTGTGCATACAAGTTCAGTGGGATACATTTCATCATACTCCGCTGCTCCTAATGGGCCTGTCTTTTGCATTTCTTTTCTGTTTATCTTTTCCCCAGGAAGTTCAGCGGAAAATATGCATCTCGTGATGAAGGTCCCTCAGCTGGACTGGACCATTTTCAAGCACAGCATCAGCACAGCATAAAAGCCAAAGGGTTGTTATTATGGCCAGGTTAGAAAATATTTGGGCTTTTAATTTTTTTTTCTCCCTTGTTTAAATACAAATCCTCCTCCCTCCCAAAAAGTAACCCACAGTTGTAACTAACAGGCACCAGTGAGTTACAGCCTCCTTGTCCGAGCAGGTAAGGGCCTGGGGGCTGCTCGGGAGGGCACAGAGACCCCAGCCCCCCTGGACAGGGCACATCCAGGGTGCAGCAGGAGCTTTGGGAAAGGCGAGCGGGCTGCCCAGCCTGTTGTGCGCCCTGTCCCCAGGCAGCCTCAGCAGCCCCCCAACTCCAACCTGCCTGCGCTGTGCTCCCAGCCCAGCCCTGGTGCCACAGCTCTGCGAGGTGCTCAGCTCTTCTGTGCTGAGGGACAAGGACCAGTGCTGCCTGTGCCTGGGAGCATCCTCTGCCCTGGCACCGCTTTGCACCGCATGGTCCCGGGAGCCATCAGAGCGACAGGGACATCCCAGAGCAAAGGCAAGGAGAGAAAGCAGCTGCCCTCTGCCAGAGGGACCCAGCCCCAAACACAAGGAGGATGCCAGAGCTGGAGAGATGGGAGAAGGGGCTGCTTTCTGCTCCCAGGAAATGAATGTACCTGCCCCACACCACAGCCCTGAGACCCCCACGCTGCCACCCCAGCACACCCTGCCAGCCCAGGAATCACACGGGACGTGCTGTGCACCAGCTGTAATTCCCTTTTGATAATACATCACAAGAGGGTTGGCTCAGCAGCCTTCTCTGCTCATCCACCTCCTCATTAGCCTTACTCTTCTTGCTCCATTTAGAGCCGCACGCAAATTAATGGAGCGTTTATCAGCTGGGGAGGAGCTATTAATAGTTGTGTGTGTCCCCTCCTTCCTCCCCCCGGCTGCACCCTCGGGTCCCCATGCCGGGAGGACGGGGGTACCTGGAAGAGCTCGGAGTCGTCGGTGCTGTACTGGCTGGAGTCGGTCTCCGAGTGCTCCCCGCACCACTGCAGCTCGCTGAAGTAGCCGGCTGAGTCCAAGTCGCTGGCATCCAGCTGGGACAAATCGATCTCAGGGAAATCGGAGTAGAGGTGCTCCTCGCCGGACACCTCGTACTGGGGAGAGAGGAGAAAGGGGGTGAGCCCGCTGCCGTGCCAGAGGGGCGGGCAGCGCCAGGCAGCAGCATCCCCTGCAGAGAGGGCCGCTCTTCCTGTGTGCCGTTGCCTGTTGTCTCCGCTCCAGCCCATTACTCAGACCCTCTTTTGAATATGCTTTGGCAAGTGGTTCGTGAAGGAGCAGCTACACAGAGGGCCCCTCTTCACTGTGCATCTTGCAAGGCGGTTTGCACAGCCTGGCACTGGCACTGCTGGTCACCGACAGCCGTCCTGCAGCTGCCCACCCAACCCTCCCTCTATGCACCCTGGCAGGCGTTGAAACAGCAGCATCTGTGCGGGAAGAGCCTTGTCTCCTCTGGTGAGCAGAAGCTCAAGGCACAGAACAGCTGCCTGGACCGTGGCAAAGCAGCTGCTGGTGCTCTGAGGGGAAACTGGAGCCATTCTGACCTTTGGTGCCCTAAGGGTGACATCCAGGGTTATCCAGCTGCCCTGAAGATCAGTGATAAGAGAGACTTGGGCACACATGAGATAGCAGTGCACCGTGCCAGGCTCCGGTGGGTGGCCTCACGCCGAGTCAGCATGGCTGCTCCGTACCCTGTCCCCATCCCCGCCACACGGCACTGAACTGCTCAAGGACAGTCCCTCTGGTGCAGCTGCACGTCCTGCATGTCCCAAGGCAACCAAGGCAATAGAGATGCTGATCCCTGTACATGTAGGATGATAAAAACAGCGTGAAAAAGAATTGATGTCCGGGTGCACACCAGACAATGCGAGCTCTAGGAACCGTGCTAAAAATCTCCATTTAACCCCAGACAGCAGCCAGGACCTGTCCCATTTCTGCCTGGCTCCCAGTCACTGCCCAGCCACAAAGCCCCATGGCTGCATCCCACACCAGAGGGAGTGAGGACTGGCACGGGCACGGCCTTGCCACCACCGCCGCTGCCTGCGCCACCGCTGCCTGCACCACCGCTGCCTGTGCCGCCGCTGCCTGTGCCACCACTGCCTGCACCGCCACTGCCTGCACCGCCGCTGCCTGTGCCACCACTGCCTGCACCGCCACTGCCTGCACCACCGCTGCCTCTGCCGCCACTGCCTGCACCGCCACTGCCTGCACCGCCGCTGCCTGTGCCGCCGCTGCCTGCACCACCGCTGCCTGTGCCGCCGCTGCCTGCACCGCCACTGCCTGCACCGCCGCTGCCTGTGCCGCCGCTGCCTGTGCCGCCGCTGCCTGCACCGCCACTGCCTGCGCCGCCGCTGCCTGCGCCACCACTGCCTGCACCGCCGCTGCCTGCACCACCGCTGCCTGCACCGCCAGTGCCTGCACCGCCAGTGCCTGCACCACCGCTGCCTGCGCCACCGCTGCCTGCACCGCCGCTGCCTGCACCGCCACTGCCTGCACCGCCACTCGCTGCCTGCACCGAGCCCTCTGTCCACGCTTGTTTTTGCCACCAATGTCCAGGTTAAAGTGGAGGGGAAAGGCCTGGTGCGACTCTTCCCTGTATTGGCTGCCCGGGGGGGAGCTTTCTGGTGATGAGGGAAGCAAGTTTATTTACAAAGCAAATGCATTTTGGAGCAGGCAAACACCTGAGCATGCAAGAGAGGCTGCAGCAGGGGCAGGAAAATGTGGGGGCCTCCCCTCCTGATGTGCCCTGGAAAGGTTTTTTCCAATGCTCAACAAGGTCTCTTCTCCCAGGTAGCAAGTGATAGGACAAGAGGAAACAGCCTCAAGTTGTGCCAGGTGAGGTTTAGATTGGATATTAGGAAAAAAATTCTTCCCGGAAAGGGTTGTTGGGCATTGGAACAGGCTGCCCAGGGTAGTGGTGGAGTCACCATCCCTGGAGGGGTTCAAAAGGCGTTTAGACGAGGTTCTTAGGGACATGGTTTAGTGCTGGAGTCAGGTTATGGTTGGACTCGATGATCCTGAGGGCCTCTTCCAACTGAAACGATTCTATGATTGTAAGAAGGAAAAGTGATTTCAAACTTTGTTGCAGGAATGGAAGACAGTGTTTCTCTCTTCTCTCTCTTTTTTTTTTTAATTGGAATAATGTGGGGTTATTGATTGTGTTCCCGTAGGCTGAGCAGCTTGTGTGCCAGTGCTCCTCACCAGGTTTGGGATACCCTGTGCCACACCAAAGAACGCTCCTGTGTGCACACCCCTCCACACCCCCATTTAGCATTTCTCACCTACTTTCTGCCCCATTCCCTCCCAGGGCTGGCAAGGAAAGGGCGAGAGGTTTGGATGATGGCGCAAGGGCAGGAGAGAGCAGCTTCACAGCCCGACAGCGAGCCAGCGCTGTGTCCTGGGAGCGGAGCCCCGGCCCGGTCCCCATGGCCACAGCACGACTGGGGGCTGTGGGAGCTGCTGGCACTGCCCCACACCCGCCGGTGCCAGCAAACCCCGGGGGGACCGGGGAGCTGCCCCCGTACCAGGGGATGCTCTCCTCAGCATCCTCCCTCCAGGAGGGAGGTGTACCAGGCAGCCATCCACAAGCGCAGTGCCGCCAAGTATATCGGGCACAAAAAAATCATCTGTACAATCCTGGAGTGATTCTGGGATCTGGATACTCCTCATGGGGCCCCCGAGGCTGGGGATCTTCAAGTCTGTCCCACAAAAACCTTTGCTCCCCAGGTGCATGTAACAGTTCAAGGGTCCCCGTCCTCATCCTTGCCAGCTCCAGGGGACACAGATGTTACCTTTAACCCGGCTCTCCTGTCCTTTCTGCTAAGGGGCATCCTTGGCTGCTCTGGGATCAGAATGTCCTTTGGCCTTTCAGATGTGCCCCTTACCTGCTGTGGCTTGTCCCTGCTTTCCTGCCATCGCTCTTGGGCGTGCTCCAGAAAACGTCTTGCAACAACTTTGGCTCCCCCTTCTCCCCACATCTTCCCATGGGAACACAGGCAAAGGCTTTTATTTTTAGAAAAGCCATACATACATATATATGTGTGTGTCTCTCTGTGTGCGTTCAATTAAAAATAGCAAAGCAGTCGAATTCTCCTGCTCCTTTTGATATGCCACAAGGGAAAAGATCCTGGTGCTGAGATCACAAGGAGCAGCTGACACCAGTGCTTGGGACGTCTTTTGATCAACTCCACAGATGTGACATGTCCCCATTGGCAACAGGGCTGGGTAAAAATAAACTCCTGCAATCTAATGCTGCTGAGCTGCCCCCTCTGGGCACCGCGGCGGCAGGAGCGCCCGGCACCGCCACGCTGCCCGCAGCCGTCCCGAGGCAGCCGATGCTCCCAGGTTCCCAGCTAGCACAGGTCAGGAGTGCCTGAAAACTCAGCTCTGCCAGCATCCGTCCCCCTCCTCCTCAGAAAAAGCGGGGAGAGTCTTTGCTCCATTTGGACGCCCACACGGGCACCCGGCAGCGCATCCCAGCGTGAAGCTGCGGCTCCATCCAGCCCCCTCTGCAGGAAAGGGTCACTTAACCAGCCCAGTCGCGGAGGACTTGAATCTCTGGAGGGAATCTATCACTTCAAGCACTGCTATCCCGACACCGAGCGCTGCGAGCTGAGCCCCTCTGGGCTGGCTGGAGGGGTGTGGGGGACCCATTCCCCCGGGCAGGGGGTGGCAGTGCCGATGGACAAGCTGCCTGTGGGCACTGGACCTCATCTGCTCTGACTTTCCCTTTTCCCACCCTTTGCATTTCCTGCTGCCTTGGGAGAGGACTGAACTTTTGTTCTAATTTTACTCGGGAGTTTGTAGGAAGATCAGCCATGGGTTCTTGGTGTGCAGCCAGCAAACACCCATGGAGACATGCTCAAAAATGTGGAGGCATCCTCCAGCCCAGACACCTGGCCTGTGCGCACTGCAGTGTGGCCACGACCAGAAAGCTGCCGTCAGCTCTCTGCAACACATCTGATGAATCCCTGCTGCAGGGAAGAGGGATGCCCAGGCAGCTCGGTGGATGCCCCTGTACCACACAAATCCATCCTTCGGGGGAGCAGGAGCTCGTCCCCTCCCGCAGCAGGTGCGCCCGGTGGCAGCACCACGCGGGCAGCTGCACCTGAAAGTCAAAGCTACAAGGTGGAAGGCACCTGGGGGAACAGCCTCCGTTCAGAGATGTCCTCCTCAGCTTTCTTTAAACCAGGAACCAGCTCTGACCTCCACTCTAGCAGAAATGCAATCACAATTACAGGACGAAGAGGCAGCTGATACTCATGTGCATGTTGCAAGGAGCTTCATTTCTGCAGAGGCTTTGCTTGCTGGCAGGACAGAAAGGCATTAACGTTTTTATTAATGTACTGCTGAGCTCAGACAGCCCTTCCCTGCTGCGAGGGGTTTATAACTTAGACCACGGGAGCAGAGGATGCTCCGGGAGGCTGGCACGGACCCTCACGCCGAGGGTTTGTGCTCGTGTCGTGCCCCTGCCGAGGCTGGCAGCTCCGGCACAGCCGTGCCGTGCGTGCCCGGGGCAGCCTGGAGAGCAGGAGGGCTCCGCACCCACCGCGGCTGCACCGCTGCTGCCAGCCCCACTGCCCATGTGCACCGCGGCAGAGCTGGCAACGGGGAGAAAGCACAGGGGACAGTCTCCAAACTGGCAGTCAAGGACGTCCAGAGGTCATCTCGCCAACTCTCCTGTCCTGGGGAACCTCGGCTGCACCTAAACTTTTCCAGACAAGTACCTTCCTCAGTGCTGCGGGTTACGGGGGCAGCTCCTCCCAGCCTGTGCGATGCCTTCTGCTGGAAACCCCATGTGAGCAAATCGTTCTGAGAGCTGCTGGTGGCCCTTTGGCCAGCACCCCTCCGTGTCTGGGGGCTGGGAATGGAAGAGCTCCCGAGGCCCTGGGGACTGCACCCACCCGGGCACCTGCTGCTCCAGCTCCCTGGCCCTTTGCAAAGCCATCGATCTTTGCCGTCCCTGGAGCAGTGGGAAAGCGGAGCAGGATGAGGACCTGGTGTAGGGGTTAGCTCCATCTCCCTGCCCCATCGCAAGGGTGGCTGATGCGGGCAACTGCTTCTGGTGTCCCCGGCAGCTCCGGCACGTGTCCTGGGCTGGACCTGCAGCTGAGGGAGGACATGCCACATCCAAGGATGCTCCACTGAGCACAGCTCAGTGCTGGCTCCTGACATCATGGGCACAGCCACTGGGACACTTCCCCTGGAGAAGTTCATTTTCAGGTCTTTCTCTTGCTTTGGAGTGGTATTAACTCTGGTGTGGGAGCATGTGAAGTCTGATCTCCGCAGCGACACAAGGTTCCTCTCCGAGCCCAACTCTAACTCAAATATTGGATTAACATGACAGGAAATGTTTTCCTCCTTTTCAGTAGCAACTTGGGCTCCTCAGTTTAAACCCCCCAGTCAGTGGGGCTGGGCCAGGCTGTTGGCTCCTGGGGGCAGCCGTACCCAGCGAGCCCACCGAGCGCAGAGCTCGGCCCCACGGGCACACGGCCAGCGGGATCCTGCCTGCCAGCCCCAAAACAGGCACCTGTCACCCCGAGTTCAGCAGCCCTCGGGCAAATGCTGATGCTTTGGGGTTTTGCCTTCCCCGTGGCAAGCCTGGGAAAGAAGCAAAGGGGCGATGCCGCCTCCAGACACCACCTCAGAGGAACCGCAGCAATAGCAACCTCAGCCAGGGCAAGCAAGGCAGCTCAGCCGGCTGTTGCCTGCAGTGCTTAACTGGCTCCGAGGGGCTGGGGACGAGGCAGTGACTGTGACAAAGAGACCCGCAGGTCCTCTCCTCTGACACACCCCCGACAACAGCACAGGTAGAAATTTTCCTTATCTGCAATACCCCTGGTTCCAGTCCCTTGAAGTTGTGGCCAAGTATTTTGCCACGAGGCTCCGAGCGCACCAGGTGATGGCACATGCATTGTTCTCATGCTTAGTGAGGCTGCAAAAGTTTCAGCTTCTGAAGGCTGCCGGCATGAAAGCGCCGCTGGACGGGCACAGCGCCTTCGCGGGAACTTAATCCTGTTTAAGCCTGGGAGGATGGATTTGCATTGCCACTCGCGTACAGGGCCCCAGCATGCTTTGCAATTGCCTTGTCACTCACATGCCACTTTGCTGTACGGAAAAAAGGAAGGAGAGCGGCAGCTGCTCCGAGGGGCTGAAGGGACCAGCCAGAAGCAGGCAGCCCATCTCGCCGAGGAGCTCAAGTGGTGACTCAGCCCCGCACGGAGCCTCCTCCCTCCCCACAGCCGAGTGCCCACCCAAAGCATTAGGGGATAAATATACATCCACACACGCTGGAGACAGAGCCCCAAATTAGCCGGTAGCATTTAGGCTGGGACCCAAACCAGCAGAAGGTGAGAAATGCCGAGAACACGAAGTGCCGGCTCCTGCCAGCCCTCCCTCTGCGGCACGGGCAGCGCCGGCTCCCGGCGCCCGCGGAGTTTCCCCCTCCTTGCCCTCACCCCAAGCTTGTCTCTAAAAAGGAAAGAAAATCCTTGGGCAGGGGTTTTGGAGAGAGCCGTCTGGGCTTATCAGGGAAATCCGTAATTACAGACTGTTTGAAACAGGGATTACAGCCATGCACGAAGACGGGCGCCGCGCGGGTGTTTCACGGGGATGAACTGTGCCCCGGGCAGGCGCAGCGGGTGGGCTGGCGCGGCGGTGGGCACGGCTGCTCCCCCCGCCGCCTGCTTCAGGCGGCTGGGACCCCCACTTGGACAGGCAGGGATGGGTGCCCGCAGACCCCCAGCACCCTCTCGAGGGGCGACGGGGGCACGCGGACACCGCGACCCACATCAGGGCTAAGCCCAGCCCTGGCCGCCCCCCCGGAAGCTCCTTGCTGTCCCCACGGTCAGGCCACCAGCACCCCGGGGGGGTGAAGCTGGGTGCTGCCAGCCCCTTGTCATCCCCAAGGTCACGCCGGCTGTCTCCCAGCCCTCCCAGCCCCAAAGGACCTGTGTGGGGTGGGCAGCCCCCCGCCAGTGCCAGGGAGGAGGGCAGAGGTGGGGATGGAGGAGAGAGCTATAAATAAGTGTAAATACAGCAAGGAGGCACCTGGCCAGAGCTGTGAAGGTCACCAGAGTGTGTGCCAGCAGATAAGCAACCCCTCTCCCCACTGGCATTTGACAAAATGTCACTGTGAATGAGAGAGAGGCGGTGTCGCGTTGTGCCTTGGCCCGGCCGTCCCTTGCCACCCCCTGATATTTATAGCCCCAAAGCGGAGGGCGAGCGGTCCCTCCTCGGGAGGCAGCGAAGGCAGAGGGGACCCTGCCTGCACACACAGCGATGTGACACGGCGGAGCGAGGCACAACGAGAGCAGAGGCAGGGATGTGCTGCTGCGCCCTCATCCAGCTCCCCAGATCTGGGGGAAAAGGAGCACAGGAATCTCCCAGCCTGCCGGGTCTGCACAGGGGCGTGCAACACCTCGCTGCCCTGCTACGAGCAGGGTATATTGCCCTCTGTGCTCTGTTGTTTAATCTGTTTTAATTTCCACTCATCTCTTTTAACAATTCGGCCCAGCCGGCAAGAGGAAAAACGAGCACTAGCATTTAAAGCCCGGACAAAACAAATAGCAGGCTGATCCTTTCTTCCACTCGAGCTGCTTAAAACCAGCTGCTGCGTGTCTGCATTGCCGCGGCACGTGGGAGCTGCGGTGGCAGTGCCGGGCTTCACGCCGGACACCTGCACCGACACGCGGAGCAGCCGCCCCCCGGCACAGCCCGGGCACGGGGGGCGCGGGCAGCACCCGGTACCCGGCCCCGCGGCACCGGCAGGACCAGGGTGCTCGGTGCCAGGCTCTGAGCCACAGCCCGAGCCTGAACATGGTCTCGCTCGCTGACTTTTGTCTTACATTGGAAGGGTGTAATTAAGGTCAACCGTGAGATGGCAGTAATAGGAAATATTAAACATTAACTGCAAACAATAAACACGAACTTGCCAGGATATGTTTGATACGGAGGAAAGATGGAAGAAATTGCACTAAACTATCCTTGAGTCACAGGATAGAAGAAAGGAGCCTGAGATACTGGTAATAATGCCCTGAATAAACAACACTCTGCTGGAATACTTTAAACAAAGGTGTGTCGGGATTAGACAGAAGGGCGGCAGCAAAGTATATCACAGGTTACGGAGCTGCGTGTTCATACTATACTCGGCAGCCGTTTATTTGGGCTCCAAATTACAGAGCCCACTTTATCTCTGGCTGAGCTCCGGGACCAGCCAGCCCAGGGCTGCAGGACCCGCTGGCGCCACGGCAGAGCCAGGGAGACCCCGCAGCCCCAGCCGCCCTGCACAGAGCACAAAGCACCTCCCCGCAGCACCCGGCAAAGGCAAAAAAGGAGAACCGGCGGTTGTTTTGCCCTGTGCAAGGAGAGAGGGCAGCAGGTAGACGCAGTGGGGAACACGCCGTTCCCAAAGAGGGACGTTCCTCTCTCAACACCGGCTAATGGAAACAGCACCTGATGGCTGTTGCTGCTGCCAAGTGCTGTGCCATGCTGGCTGCCACTGCTGCCATGTCCCCAGGACACGGTCTGCTGGGCAGGGGGCTGTCCGGGCAGTGCCAGCACGCTCAGGCACACAGGGCATGCTGACAACAGTGACTCCCATCGCAAGAGAAGTGTGTTGGCTTCATCCTGCATCCCCCCAGCCAAACGGCAGTGCCCCATGACAACCCTGCCAGCAGCCAGCCTGGCAAACGCTGCCCACCGCCCTCTGGTCCCAGCGCAGCAGAGAGCAGCACCCCCAAACACGCAGGTGCTGGTGCCCCAGGCACCCATGGGTGCTGCTGCAGGCAGCTGGGCTGGAACCGCTCAATGGCATCAGCCAGGCAGGGCACAGGCACCGTCCTGAACCCCAGTGGCGTTTTGTAAGAAATTCCTTTTCATCTGCCCCCAAACCAATGGCAAGGCCAACAGACAGCAACTGGCATGTGCTGAGCCGGGTACAAAAGTGCAGTGGGAATTGAAATGTCAGCTGGGAGCAGAGCGGCTCTGGCCGCTGAGCCCTGATGGCAACAACCGCACGGAGGTTTCAGCACGACTGGGAAAACTTGTGCCAGGGCCGGGCAGGTGAGGAGTAACCTGCCAGGGTCCCATCCCTCCAGCCAGACAGCACAGCCTGCCCGGGGCAAGAAGGACGGAGCAAGAGGCGGCACAAGCCCTGCAGCCCCCAGAGGCTCCGCACAGAGGGTGTCCAGCAGGACAGGCTGTTCCCCTGGAAGACCCACGGCTGGAGGTGGCAGGAAATGCTGTGGTGCCCCGAAACAGTCTGGGGAGCCCCAGGAGCTGGGGTGCCCCCAAACCCCAGCCAGGCTGGCAGCACAGGAGGACAAGCGCCTGACTCACCAAGGAGCTGACTGTTAGCCAGCCCCACTGGTCACAAAAATTCCCCATGATGGCAACTCCTTCCTTTTGAAAGGAAGACATGAGCAGGCGATTATTTTCAGACCTTCCTCGTCTGGTGTCCTGGCAGCCAGCAGCCACATGACAGCTGTGGGCAGAGGGATGCCAGCAAGGCTGCTCCCCTGGGGCCAGGGCGGCTGCAGGGACCAGAGGAGGAGCAGCCCCTGCCCCGCTTTGGCTACCAGCCCCTTGGGAGGTTTAGCCACCAGCCCATGGGGCTGATGGAGCTGACAGAGTGAGGGGGACGCCACCATGTTGTGCCACCTTGGGTTCCCGCTCCAGCTCCAGCGCTGCCCCGGTGAGCCCAGCCGCAGCTGTGCTCCCTGCCCGCAGCCACAGCCTCAGCATCATCCCCGCCGCTGTGCTCAGAAAGCTCCTCTGGGCATTGCCAGGAGCCACGGCTGCAGCCTGTGGTCCGGGAGCTCCTGAACGGCTCCCGGGGGCTGGCACAGGCAATGCGGGGAAGCGGGGAGGATTTCAGGGTGCATGGGAAGGTGGCAGGGAGTGAGCGTGCTGGCGGGGCAGGCTCTCAGTTGCACCGGAGCCACTCGCCCCGTGCTGCCGCCAGCTCTGGGGTTGCTGTTTTGAGGCTGTGAAATGAGAGGGGAAGGGAGGCCAGCTCGGGGTGAACTGTCAGTACTAAAATATGCAGCTCCCCTGGCTCGGGACACCAAACACAGGGTGTTCTGGGTGGCAGCTAGCGGGAGGCAGCGTCTCGGCACACAGCCCCGGCTTTGCCGTGCTCGGCGGTGGGGCTGTAATTCCCAGCACGTTGTGGCGCTTCATCTCAGCAGATCCACAGCCGTGAAATGAGAGCTGAGGTTAAGGCCAGCCTGAATCCTGCCCGTTTACACACACAGCTGAGGAGCAGGTGGAGAAAACCTGGCGATTGCCGGACACCAGAGCCCAGTGTTATCCCTCTACCAGCTCTGTGGCCATCATCTGCAGGATGCTCTTCACCACCCCAGCCACAGGCACCTTTCCAGACCTCACCATTGCTCCTGTGCAGAGCAGGGACTGTTCAGGCAGCCAGGCAGGCGATGGAGGAAAGTATCTCTCCTGCCTGCCTGCTTGCCTGCGGGTTTCATATCGAAACTCAGAGAGGCACTTAGGCTCCCGCTGCCTCCCTGGTCACGGAACACAGCATGGTGCCCCGCACCGCTGGGTGCTGCCTGCGCCGGGAGCAGAGCATCATCTTAGTGCTAATCAGGACAAGGCGGGAGACGGGGAGGGTTCAAGCTGGGGTTAAGAAGGCGCAAGGAGGATCTTCTCGCATTAGCCTGACCTCCAGCGGGTCCAGCCTGGATGCTCTGCTGCCACAGGCACGCTCCAGTGCCGCGCCATGCCCTGCTGGGGGTCAGGGCACCGTCACCAAACCCGACCCACCCTCAGTGGACCTTTCCTCCTGCCGGACAGCGGCTGCGCTGGCCCTGCTGCGGGGGGCTTTGGGGAGCCCCTGCTGTGCCCAGCTCCCGTGTGAAAAACAAAGTTTTCAGCTGGAGGCGCAAGGCCTCCAAGGATGAAAACCACTGTGCAAAGGGCAAAAAAGCCCGGATGTGTCCGTACCCCCTGCCAGGCGGGTCCATGCGTGCCCAGGCCCATACCGCAGCGGGGGTGGGAGCGCCAGCCCTGCCCAGCCCTCCCCGCCACGCGGGCGCTGCCGGCTGCCCCTCGCTGTTCCCCGCTGCAGGGAACGGGCAGCGCTGCCTGTCAGCTCCTGCCTGCTGCCCCACACAAAGCCCTGGCACCCCATGGTGCGGCCGTGCCGCCCGCGCCCCACTGCTCCCCATCACCAAGGTCCCCTGTGAGAACATGCAGAGGGGTCCCCCCACCTCTTCTCCTGAACCGGGGGCTCCCTCTTCTCCCCCCTTCAGCTGGGCTCATCAGCCAGACACTGCATCTCCCTGATTAAATTACTGCCCATTTTCTGCACAGCGCCTGGCGGTGTCCTGGATGGAGGAGATGTGGTCACCACTTGGCTCTGGTCCGGCACGACTCCGCCCGTGCTCCCCGGGGCAGCCGGCGGGGGGAGCGGGGACCCCGGGCACACAGCAGCTGCTGCCGCATCCCGGGCTCTCCCAGGCAGGGCTGTGCCAGCCCCAGCACCCCGAAACTGCAGAGAGCTGGCATGGCCGCGTCGCCCCTTCAGTGACTCAAACCATCTAAAACCACGGCGGGGAAGGGGGATGCTGAACAGCTGGGTGTTTTCCAGGTGGGCATCACCAGTGCTGATACTATTCCGATTATTACAGTGGGGAAACTGAGGCACGGGAAGATGAAATGAGAGCAGGCTACAGCAGGTCCCGTGAGCATGGGCTGTGCACACAGCTCACAAGGTGGATGGCAGAGGCTGCCATGCCGGTGCCCGCTGCACTTTCACCAGCACAACCAGTTTGGCCTGGGGATTTCCCAGCACTACACCAACCGGCATGAGGCTTTGCTGTGCCCGGGTCAGCACCGGAGCACTGCCGGTGTCCTGGGATGCGGTGAGTGTCCCAGCCATGCCACCTGCCCCTGGGGACCCGGGGCTGGGGCTCCGTCCCTGCTTCTTGGCTCTGCAGGGAGCATTTCTGGGAGCTGGTGCTGCCAACCCGGCTGCTCCTCCAAGCTTTTGCCCGCATTGGGACTGGGCGCTCCCCCCTCCCTCCCCTGCAAACAACTGACTCACCCCGGAAAGAAACTGCTCCAAGATCCCCAGATAGAAAAATCCCTCTGAGGGCAAAAAGCTCCTTCAGGAGCACATGCAAACCTGGGCAATCATCCACATGCACAAAGCTTCGCGCTATTCCAAATTCCCCCCCGTGAGGGACCACACCTTTGCCCTCCCCAAAACCCCAGCCCCACAGGCTCTGCTGGGGTGTGTGGGAGCTGCCTGCCCAGGGGGGGTCTGCCTGCTCCCCGCTGGGGGCTGGGACCCCTCTCCCCCCCAAACCAGTGAGGGTGAAGCCCACAAACATGACTTGCTATGCTTAAATCAGACCCTTTTACTCACTGCATGTCCTGCTTCCTCACAGACGTGCCCTGAGCCTGCCTGCTCCCAAGCCCTGTGCCCCCCTCTATTTTTGACCCTAGGTAATCCAGGGATCAACCTAAAGCCAGAGACCCTGGGGCAGGCTGGCCTGAAATTCAGACCTGAAATCTGGGTCCAACAGCCCAGGAACTGGTGTGACCCAGCACCCTCGTCCAGGTGGGGAGCACCAGAACCGAGGGTCCCCTCCGGAGTGCGGGCAGCCACCTCTGCCCCGGCAGTGCCACGTCCCACACTGCTGAAATCCCCACGCAGGTCTTGCAGGCGTTAAGGCACCTGCTTGGTGTTCCACCTTCACACACTTTGAATAGCCCCGCTGCCCCTGTGCCGTGCTTTTATCCCGTCCACCTCGCTGCTCCACAGAGCCCATCCGTCCCACTTGGCTGCCTCCGCTCCCCATGTCGGGGGCTGCCACGTGGGACTGTGGCCAGGTGTCCTTGGGCAGAGCCTCCAATGTCACCTTGGAGGGGAGCGTGACGGGTCCGGCAGGGAGGGCAGCACGGCCCACGGCCACGCTGGCCTTGGCACCAGTGGGGAGCCCCGCAGGGACCCTGCCCGGGGCCGCAGGCTGAGCCCGCGGGTACCGCTGGCCTCGTGCTCCCACCGCTGCTGCGGGGGAACGAGCCTCCCCTGCAGCTCGGAGCCCCTGGCAGCACGGCTGCCTGATGCTGCAGCAAGCAAACCCCTCGGCCCCTCCATCCAGCGCTCCTCTGCCAGTGCGGTTCCCAAGTGTGGGCGACCGGGTGGAGCTGCGCGTCCCCAGACCCAGCCGAGCCGTGCTTGGTTACGTAAACCACAATGGGAGCTGTTTCAACTAGTTGGACTGCTGCCTGGCAGTCAGGTGCCTTCCTCCTCCTCCTCCTGAAACGGCTGCCAGTCCCCTGCGGGCAGCTGCCCAGGCTCCCGCAGGCGCCTCCATCCCCACGCTGAACACGCCATGCCTGCTGTGAACAAGGGGCTCTCCCTGCCCGGGGTGCCCTGGGAGGGGGGAGCAGGCGTGGGGTCTCGCCATCCCCCAGCATGGCGCGCTGTTATCCTCCAGTGCAGCTGTGAACCAGCCCTGTCAGCGAGTTTCACAGTCCTCGACGTGTCCTCAAGTGTCCCGGTACTGCTGATGCACAGCATGCACCACGGGCAACCAGGGGAAAGGTTGTCCCTGCGCAGCTCACACCCACACGACACCCATTGCGCTCGGCTGTGCAAGCCCCAGGTGCAGCAGAGGTGGGGAAGGGGCAGTTTGTCCCATTGCTGGTGAGTTTTGCCCAGCATTGTGGCCACGCTGGCATTCTCCACTCTGTCTGCATCCTTGGCGGGATGCAGGAACCCAATCGAACTGTTCCCTGTGATCTGCTGTGATCAAAATTTGGAAGGGTGCAGGAAAAAACAGCCAAGGCACTGTGAGCCACAAAGGAGCCCTCTGGCAGAGCTGGCCACGTCTGTCACCGGCTGGCTCAGCCACACTCATGCCTCCTGGCAATGGCTCAGTGTTTGGCTTTGCCTGGAGAAACTCTCCCCAGGCTAGGAGGGGAGAGGAGCTAGCACACAGGGAGCATCTGTTCCAGCCTCCAATAGATTGCAAAACCGGGGAAAAAACCAGATCCAAGAACCAGGCATCTTCATGCAAATCTCATCCTTTCCAAGCCAGTACCAACTTCACACTCTGGGACAGCAGGAAACCTGCAGCTCGGCTCCACGCGGGGCTCTTCCCCCTTTGCACAATACTTCAGCCTCTCCTTAAATTTCAACATGGATCACAGGGAACTTCTTATGTTGCTGATTGAGTCAGCAGAGGTCTGGCAGGGAAATGTTCCTGAACGCCCCTGGCTGCTCCCAGCAGCTCCAGTGGCAGAGCCGGGCAGCTGCCGGAGCTTTAGGCACTGTGTGGATTCGCAGCTCCGCGGGGCGATAGCTGCTGCTGTCCTGAAATGCAGGATGACGCGGGATGCAGCCAGCCGCCTGCTGCACCAGGGCTGCGGGGCTCCTGCCATGGACGGCGTCCGACCCAGGGAGCCCGGGTGGGAATGTGGTCCAGCCCTTGTACCACTTGTTGGAAAAGGAAGAGGAATCAGCCAGCCCAGCACATGGAGGAGAGAGATGCCAACCCAGCTGCACCAGCAGCAGTACTGGGAGAGAAGCTGGCAACAGGCTGGGGTGGCACAAGAGACGGCTCCATCACTGCAACATGTTTCTTTACTACAACTTCTGTGCAACAAAATAAGGCCTTTGCCAAACTAAACGAGAGCTAAGCCAGCTCCTTCCAAGGCTCCCTGGGATGCTCTGCTCTACCCATCCCGCAGCGGGTGCCAAGATCTTGTTGCAGGTGTCAGTTTTTCTGTTTGGGGTGTTTTTCCAGCTGGTGCTGAATGTCCTTGACCAGCTTTTCTGCAAAGGTGGCATCAAGCTGGTGGAGCAGGGAAACCTGCCTGCGCTGAATAGTAAAACCTACTGGCAACGTCGTGACGCTTTCCCAGATGCTGCATCTAAATATAGACTCCTCATTTATTACCCTGCCAGCTGCTGCATTTGGTGCAAGAGGGGCCAGGGGGCTGCACTGATGCTCCCGCTTGCCTGCGGCTGGGGACTGCCTCTATGCATCCAGTGCAGAAGCTCACATTGGCTTAAACAGGATGCAAAGTATAAAATAAAGCATGAGCCTTCTCCCCCGGGCATCTCCTGAGAAACGGGGTTGGTTTGCTGGTGAAATCCTGTGGGGTCCAGATCCCCCACTCTGCATCCTGGAGGGGTTTAAAGATGCGCTGGCATGAGCAGGTCCTGCCTGGGTGGGAAGGGATTCCCCCTGCTCCTGGCGAGAGCAGCGCTGGTACCCAGGCCGCCTGGAGAAGGATGCGCGGCCTCCCGGTGGCTTCCCTGCTGACGGAATGTGGGCACGGCTCCTCACCCAAACCAGCCACGGATGCCAGTGCTCGACCTGCCTGCACTTACTGTCACCCTGAGGCTACAGGAGAGAGATCATTTTTGCCAAACACTCAGGTCACATCAGGATTTGTCCCTCTGTTACACATCCTAGAGGGAAGGAGACATGTCCCAAAAATTGCTGGGGACATGTAGCCTCTGTGACACTTGTCGAGGTTTTCCTGAGACACCTGGTTCACCAACGGGAAATGCAGTACTGGGGGGGAATGGGTTGATGATCAGGGCAGGCAAGAGAGGACGGACATTGTATCTCACAGGGCTGGGAGGGCACAAAATCCCCCAGGCTCAGCGCTGGGATGTGGTGTGAAGGCAGCTGCCATGGGGCCAAGGCACGGGCGGGAGCAAGAGGGGTGCAGCCCGGGATGCTGGAAAACGCCGCTGGCTGCCGCCCACGCTCGCCCGTGGCTGCGAGCTGCCATCCCGCAGCACCGTTCCGCTGGCAGCCAGCCCCGCGCTGCCCGGGCAGCCTCCCAGGCTGCGTGGCCGCTTCTCCCGAGCTCCCACGGGGGAGCATTTGAGGAGTGGAACTCAGTGGGACCCCAAAGGTGCTTCTGCTAAATCCCCAGCACTGAGCCCAGCCTACAGCCCCACCAGAGCTGTCCCAGGAGGTGCAGGGCTGGAGGGCAGAGCAAGCTCCCCAGACCTTTCCTGCTGCTGTCTGGTGACACCGGAGCAGGGGCCCCATGCAGGAGGCAGGATGGGCAGGGAGCTGCACTCCACTTGGTGCCATCAAGCCCCAGGCTGTGTGCTTGCTGCCTCCATCACCACATCTAGGAACAATGGGTAAAAAATCGGGATGTGCTGCAAGCCAGCCCCTACCCCCACGCAGCTGGGAAGCCAGGTTGGGCCAAGGCGCTGCTGGCTGCTCGCAGCAGCCATCCCCGCCATCCCCCCCGCTCTTGGCGTCGAGTCCCATTGAGACGGGGCCAAGCAGGACGGGAACTCCAGGCATCCTGCCTCCTGCTGCCGGCGCTCCCAGACGGCGGGTTCACGCTGGGACACCTGCTTCCCGGGTGGCCAGGTCACCCTGCTGCCAGCACCACCAGCCATGGGCAGAGCTCCTGCCCTATGACCGCAGCGCTGGCCAAAGCAAACAGCCCTCCAGCTCCCCAGTCCGCCTGACCTTTCCCCCACAGCCACCGCATGGGCCAAGCGAGAGGCTGGGGAGCAGCGGGAGGGAAGGGGTTAATCCATTAATCAACCCTGCTGAAGAGTGGGATGGCACTCACGGGAACGCCAGCCCTGCACCCCATGAACCCGGCACTCAGACCACCCAAGGGTGTCGCAGAGTGGAGGGGTCTGCTGAGGGCTGGCAGCGTGCGCTCCTCTGCATGAATAGGACCACATGGGGGCAATGGCAAAGGCAGCATGGTGGCTGCTGTGCCTGTGCCACCGCTTACGCGGACACCGGGGAGCTGCTGGACTTGCATGGCACTTTAGCTGCACACCCACCCACCGCACACCCACCCACCGCACACCCATCCACCGCACACCCTCCCATCGCACACCCTCCCATCACACACCCTCCCACCGCACACCCTCCCACTGCACACTCTCCCACTGCACACCCTCCCATCGCACACCCTCCCACCGCACACCCTCCCACTGCACACCCATCCATCGCACACTCTCCCACTGCACACCCATCCATCGCACACCCTCCCACCGCACACCCTCCCACCGCACACCCTCCCATCGCACACCCTCCCACCGCACACCCATCCATCGCACACTCTCCCACTGCACACCCTCCCATCGTACACCCTCCCACTGCACACCCTCCCATCGCACACCCTCCCACTGCACACCCATCCATTGCACACCCTCCCACCGCACACCCACACATCACACACCTGCCCATCGCACACCTGTCTATTGCACACCCTCCCATCGCTGGCACAGGGAAGGTGTGACACAGGCACCCCAAGCATCCCCAGGGCAGGGCCCGAGGTGACTCCCCCTGCTCCTGAGCATCTCGGCTACCGGCTGGAAGCTGAGCTGGGTGGCTGCAGAAACAGCCACAGACTCCCAGGCAAAAGGGCACAGTCACACCCCAGGCTGCTGTCCCCATGTGGGGCCAGGTGGCACAAGGCACGGGGCTTGTGCAGGGCAGCTGAAAATGTCACCATCCAACCGATGGGTCCCAGGCCCCCATGGAGTGTCACCACTGCTGCGGGGGCTGCACAGGATTCCTGCTGCCAGTGGCCCATGGGGACCTGCAGCAGCACAGCGGGGAGGAGCTGGGGCTCCGCAAGCCCATGGGAACTCCATGCCTGGGAACATCCCCCAGACCAACCCTGGATACTATAGGATGTGCCCAGTCTTGAAATTCCCATTCAGTCCTCACTTGGGACCAGAGATGGGGGACATGTTTTGACCCTTGCGCCTCAAATCTCACCATCTTCCAACCGAGTTTCATGTCTTTGGAGCTTGGGGAAGCCTGAAGCAGTCCAGTCCGTACTACATCCCCATGCTCAAGGTGAGCTGGCCAGTCCCTCAGCCAGACCTTACAGACAGCAACAGTCCTTCTTTTGGGGGAATGTCTGGGCTCGCAAGGCAGGAGCATGAGAGAGCTCCCGGTGCCTTTGGGGGCTACAATCCCCTTCACACTATGTTCTCTGCTCAGGGACCACCCTATGCACGAAGACTTACAGCAACCCCCGAAAAACCCAAAGATGATCTCTGGACAACCTCCTCCTCCCTGTGCTGACATCTGCTGAAGCAGCAGAGGGGACACACGGACGCTCTGCTTCTGCCTCCCCTCTCTGCCCCACAGGCCTTTCCCCTGCTTTCCCCAGGCTTGCGGGGGGCATAAACCCTTGGGCAGTAGCTGGTATTTGGGTAACAGGCCACAGAACGCTGGGGATGCAGAGCCAGGAGCATGCGCTGCTGCCATCCTGACTGATGGACACGGCTGTGTCCGTCTGTCCGTCAGCACAGCAGCAGCGCATACTCCAGCAACTCTCCCACGGCCGCCAGCAAACACCCCCGGGACCCTCCAGTCCAGATGTGAGTGGTGGCAGATGGGGGAAGAGCTCAGAAAGGAGCAGAGCCCGTCTGCCTGCGGCTCTGCCCTCCCTGCCTGCGGCTCTGCCCTCCCTGCCTGCGGCTCTGCCCTCCCTGCCTGCAGGTCTCCAGGCTGGTGGGGCCTCCCGTGGCATCATTACTTTTGACTCTCCAGGACCGCAGCTTATTTTGGATGGTGACATGTGCCGGGTGAGACTCTGCTGCTGTCCAGCTGGAAGAGCTCTGTCCCCTTCCCTGCATGGATGCTCTGCAACCGGCTCTTCATCCCGAACTGGCCATGCCTCAGTTTCCCCTCCTCACCCTCCAGCTAATGACAGTGCCCCTCTCCCACCTTTCCCCGCAGGAGGATTTCGCTAACGCCTGCCAAGGGATTTGCAGCTATAAAGGGCTCGCTAAGTGCTAACAGTGCCTGGGAGCCGTCTGGCATCCATCCTGGCAGACACCCAGCACCATCCCAGAGAAACATCTGCAAAAACCGCACCCCACGGCTGCCGCCCCCCAGCCCTGGGCAGCCCCTCGCCCCGGCCATCGCCCCTGGCCCGGGGCGCAGGTCCCGTGGCAGGGTGGCAGTGCCCGGGCAGCCAGCACAGGGGACATCCAAAGAAGGAAAGGAGTCGGACGCATGAGGAGCCGGCTGGGCTCCCTGGCCAGCCTGCTGGCCCATACTGTAAAAGGAGTGGGAACAGGGACTGCACAGCTCCGGCTCCAGCAGTTTTAAGATGGCTGTGAAGCCCAGAGGAGGAGGAGGAGGAGGAGGAGGATGACAACATTAACCCTCCCGGCGCTGTGCTGCAGCCCGGAGCACCGCGGTGAGGACAAACGGCAGGTTTCCTCAGGCTCCACTTAACAGCAGATGGACCGGGGTCCCCCCAACTCCCACCCGGTCTCAGGCAGCTGGTGATGCCGTCAGGCCCGGGACCAGGAGATGCTGCTCTCTGGCCATGGGAAGGAGAAGGACAAGGAGGAGAAGGAGGAGGAGAAGGAGGAGGAGGAGGCACACAGTGGGTGCCTGCAGGAGGGAGGTGACCCTCCATGGATGCAGGACGCTAAACAGGCCCTCAAACACCCCTTGACCATGGGCTCCCCAAGAAGGTGCCCTGCCCCTCATGCTGTCCCCAGCACCCCACATAGAATCATAGAATCATTTCAGTTGGAAGAGCCCCTCAAGATCATCAAGTCCAACCATAACCTGACTCTAGCACTAAACCATGTCCCTAAGAACCCCGTCTAAACGCCTTTTAAACCCCTCCAGGGATGGTGACTCCACCACGTCCCTGGGCAGCCTGTTCTAATGCCCAACAGCCCTTTCCGTGAAGAATTTTTTCCTGATATGCAATCTAAACCTACTCTGGCACAACTCAAGGCCATTTCCTCTTGTCCTGTCACTTGCTACTTGGGAAAAGAGACCAACACCCTCCATGCTCCAACCTCCTTTCAGGTAGTTGTAGACAGCTCAGCACCAGGGCTGCAGCACCCCACCGGGGCTCAGCAGCACCGGAGGGGCAGGAAAGGGGCACCCATGGGTGCCTCCCCTCTGGGCGCCTGCCCGTCGGCACTGCCATCCCTCGCTAGCTGCTCGGCAGGGAGCAGCAGGGCTGAGTGTTTGCTCAGCTTCCCTCCTCCCTGTGGACACGCACGTGAATAATCACGTTTTTCCTGCTTACTGTTTTCCTTTAAAAACATCGGGCTGGGCCTTCCCTGCACTTTTCTGTGGGATTCATCAGAGCTGCAGGAACCACGCGCAGCGACTGGAAGAGCAAAGGTATCAGGCACTTAATGGCAACTTCCTTTCTCCGAAATGTTTATTGCTCATTGACGTCAAGTAATTATTGAGAATTATTAATTAAGAAAGCATTTAACTGTGTTGCTTTTGTTGAGGCTTTGTCATTACAATTAGTTTATCGGCCAAGGGGAGAAACATCAGCCTTTGCAGTTGCTCGGAGTGCAGCAAAACGCCTATAATTAATTTCCCTTTCCGCAGCAAGTGTTTTGCTGTGACCTACCTTGGGGACTTGCCTTTCTCCAGGTGTGCCAACCACAACAGCTCTGGAAACACCCAGCCAAAGGGACCTCAGGAGGCCATCGGATAAGAACACCATGTCCCCTCTAGTCCGTCAGAGGCAACTACGTGTGGATAGCAGGTCTTTTCAGGAAAGCACCCTGGCCAGGTGCCCTGACCTCGCTGCGGGGTTAATGGGGTTGAGTCCCGTGGTCTCTCCAGGGCCACCCTGCCGGGCTCCTGTGCCACCCTCTGCCATGTGCCCATCTCTCATGGCATCTGTCTCCCTGTGCCAGCACTGGCGTCCTGCCGCGGAGCGGCACGAGCGCCGTGTGCCGCAGCTCCTGTCTGAGTGGTGCATGCACGTGCGTGCCCCGTGCACAGACCTGAGGCGAGCAGCAACGTGGCTGCTCCGCCACCCAAACCCCCAGGACTGGCTGGAGGAGAGGGGATGGCTGGGAGGCAGGATAACCCCATGGGATGCTGAGCTGCCTCTTCAGATGGGGGCTTGAGCACTGTCCTGGAATCCTGCCGCAGCTCAGGCATGGCCAGGCGAGCCACACACAGGCCCCTCCAGCAGCAATGCTGCCTGCTCCTGCCTCTGCTGGGGCATCTGCAGCTCTTCCTTCCTTCCTTCGTTCCCTGGGAAAGCTGATGTCCTGGTGGGCAGCATGCAGGTGAAGCAGACAGGTTGCAGAGCCTGCGCTCCCAGGGTCACAGGCTGCAGTCCTGCTGCCTGCAAGGGGAGAGCTCCCGCAGCCCTTCTACAGACCAGGCTGCAGGTGACTTCCCGACGGCTGCAGACAACCGCAGCCCTGGCACCCCCAGCCCCATGGTCCCAGGCCGGTGTAGCCCCTCGCAGCCCCGGCGCACGCACCCACAGGCACAGCACCAGCAGGGGCTGGCAGCCCCCGCTCAGCAAGTGGGTCAGCTATATATAAATGGAGCAGCCTCAGCGGTGCCGGTACCGGGCACCTTCCTGCCTTGCATCATCGCCACCCTAAAAACCATGGCCTGGAGACAGGGGCTGGCTCAGCCCAGGCTGTGGTAGACATGAAATGCTGCCACATCGCCAGATTCACTGCTGAATTCTCTTCAGCCATCGCCCTGAGAACCCCCAGCCCCATACCCTGCTCAGCCAGAGCAGTTGCCATGGAGTCTGCGGGGGGACCAGGTAGGACCGATGTCCACTGAAGGGATGCTCGCAGGAGGCGATGGCTGCAAGCTGTGCGTGTACTCCTCCACACAGAGCAGGCCCCCAGGAGGGAGATTTCCATTTCCATTCACTAAAACCAGCTGCCCCAGCTCCCATGCACCCAGGCAACAAGCTCAGAACCTGTCATTAAGGCTGGGCAGGCAGCCCCTGGGCTCGAGGCGCACAGGCGTGCCCGCTCAGCAGCACGCACGGCTTTGACTCGCAGGGTGACACTGAGCAGCTCCAGTGCAGCACATTGCTGGGTAAGGATGTTGTGCAGGAAGAACGTGTAATTGGGCAGTTCAGTCCCAGTATCCCCAGTTAGCTGCACCCCAAGGGCAGATGATTTCCCAGTGCAACCCGCCCCCCTCAGCTGCACTGCTGCAGTTTGCGGGTGCGGTAAATGCGGTGCTGAAGCCCAGGCAAGGCATGGTTTGGGGTGCTTTGGGCTGCTGCCCCGTCCACAGCCACACCAGCACCATGCAGGACGAGAGGGCTGGTGTTCATCCTGCACCCCCGCGAGCAGCTGGAAAAGCCCTTTGCAGCCTGCAAGTCTCCAGTTGTCTACAGTCCAACATCACCAACTTCTCACCCAGCCCGGAGGGTTGGTTATTAGGGAAAAACACTTTAATGAGGCAGCTCATTAAAGGCAGGAACAATTTAGCCCAGGAACCTGAGGAACTCTGTGACTGCCGAGTTCAAGAAGAGGAGAAATAGGCCTTTCCCTGGCAGGGGTAGGAGGTGCTGCCTCAAAGCGGTGGGCTGAACCCACGAGTCCTCAAAACCCTTTCAAAGCCCTGCACCCTCCCAGGAGTCTGCATGAGCTCTGAAGATGGAAAATGCTGGGAAGGGAGGACCATGGCTTGAAACCTAAGAAAATACCCACTAAAATACAAGTGGAAAACACTGCATTCCCAGTAGTCAAGTTCAGGCACTGCCTCCTCTACTGATCAAGCAAAATCCCAGCACCAGCGTGGACTTCCAGCAGCGATGCTCCAGGGAGAAAGCCTTTGGCACAACACAGCCCCGCGAGAGGGGAGCGACGTGGGAGGAGAGGCAGAAGGCAAGCAGAGTTCAGAGCTATGGTCACCAGAGAAAAAATAACCCTGGAAAAAAATCCCGCTCCATTTCCCACTGCAGAGAAAGGTTTGCAGATCTTCTCTTTCCACAGCCAAATGAAGCGCTGGCGAGCAGCGGGGTGAGCGGGGCACCCCAGGAGGTTGGGGTTACCTCAAAGCCACTTGGGCAGCAAGGAGAAGAATCAGGCCCATGCAACGGCTGTTATGAATGAAGGTGGGAACAGTGCTGCTGAAGACAACTTTGTGAGCAGGTACTATTAATAGCAATACTATAGCTCTTTTTCTTTTTTTTGCTTTCTGTAAGGCTCTCTCTGGGATTGGCGAACGCTAATGGATTGGGCCCTGCTACAATGCCAGGGAAGCGCCGGCACGTCCGCCTTGCTGGAGCCCAGCAGCAGAACGATGCCCTCGAGGAACCAAGACCAGCAGCAAGCGGCCGACTGAGCCAGCCACCCACCACCACCGCAGCACACCAGTGCCGGCCCCGCCACCACCACAGCACACCAGTGCCACCCCCGCCACCACCACAGCACACCAGTGCCGCCCCCGCCACCACCACAGCACACCAGTGCCACCCCCGCCACCACCACAGCACACCAGTGCCGCCCCCGCCACCACCACAGCACACCAGTGCCGCCCCCACCACCACCACAGCACACCAGTGCTGGCCGCACACGCAGCCCGAGCATCCCATGTGGGAGCTGCTGGCGAGGCTGCCACTGCGCTGGTTTCCATGACGACTTCAACACTCGGCGCGAGATGGAGATGACGGGATCAGCCAGGAAAGTAACTGAGCGGAGCTGGCATCCTCCGTCTGCCGCGGCCGGCGGCACAGCCCTGTGCAGCTGGCTGGCACAGGGTGAAGCCCAGGGAGCCTCAGGGCATGTGGGTCCTCCTTGTCTTACGGGGCATATGCTGGCTGCCGGTTGTCCCCGTGAAGTGGAGCCTGCCCACCCCATCGGTCCCTCCCCGAGAGCTCCACGAAGCACAGTCCAGGTCTCAGCCCCAGCCCCGCGCTGGCCAGGTGCACAACCAGCACCGGAGCACCCAGCCCCGTTCGTGTCCCTGGCTCTCGCCCTGGTGCTGCTTTCCCACTGCTGGCGGGGCCGTCTCCCCAGCGGCACCACCTCGGAGCACACACATCCCTTCACGCTCCAGCTCGCGGTGCTCAGCTCCTCTCTGCAGCCCAAGGAGACGCTGCAGGCTGGGGACGAGCTGGCACCAGGGCCAGCCAAGCCCAGCAGTACCAGCCTGCACCAGGACAGCCCTGATCCTCACCAGCCCTCAGCCCCAACAGAGGCTTTCCCTGGCTCCCAGGTAACCTAAGATCCAGCTCTCCAGCCAGACAGGCTCAGTCGGATGCCCAGGGACGGCGCGGAGCAGCGGGGAACCAAACACCTGCAGCATATGACTCCCCTGCTGGTACAATCCCCCCAGCCCCAAAAGGCACCGGCGCCCACCGAGGAGCGCTCCTGGGGGACCCACCGAGGAGCGCTCCTGGGGGACCACGGCCCTCGCCAGGCCACCGCGCGTGGCCGCTGCTTTCCAGGCTGCTGGTGAGGAGCACGGGGCTGCGGCAGCGCGGCGGGCGGCTGGGACCCCCGGCACCCCCTCCCACCCGCCGGATCCTGCTGTGCACACTTTTATTCCAGCAGTGCAATTAGCCTTGCTGACCTCTGAAATCCTCAGCCTCTCTAAGCAGCCATGCATTAAATCCCAGATCCAAGAGTGGAAATAGACTTGGTAAAAGGCTTACGGCCCTATTTATTACATTTTACGCATGACGGAGTCCGACAGCACAGCCACGGCGCTGCGGTTGGTGCTGGCTCTGCCTCTGTGCCAAGGCAGATGGACAGACAGACAGGCAGGGTTTGGAGCAGGCAGTAGAGCCTTGGCGGGTGTCTCTTCCCGGCTGGGCTTTGGTTGCCAGCTGAGTGCTTCCTCAGACGCAGGCAGGCAGGGATATCGATCTAGATGAAAGCTAACACTGCTCTCGGGGCTGGGTAACCGTATCTGCTGCACATTTGTATTCCTTAGAGCAGGGCAGGAGGGCTGCAGCCATCTGCCGGAGCGGCTTGGGGATCCTGGGGATGCTGCAAGCCCTCCAGCCGCATCTCCGGATCTCCAGCACCACCTCCTCCCATTTCAATGCGCAGCTTTTACCTTCTCTATTTCACCTCCACCTTGCTAGGGCCAAATAACACAGACCTGAGGAGGGCATCACCAAACAGCAGAGTCCTTCACTGACACCTCCCCAGGGGTGCTCCTGCCCTGGTGGGATGGCAGGGGTGGCAGAGGACCCTGCACAGCGGGGCGAGCACTGGCATGAGGCTGCAGAGCTCTGAGCTGGGCAGAGGGCATGGTGAGGGGCAGGGACGGGCAGCAGGGAGGTGTTCACACGTGCCTGCATCCCCCAGCCACAGCGTGCAGGGGAAGGAACAAGAAAAACACAGAGATGAAGGCTCAAACAGCTGAGGGACCCTCTGCTTTCCCACATCAAACATCAGGAATCCTCCCACATGTCTCCATCAGGGCCCGAATCAGCAGACAGATGAGGGAGCCCCTGCAGCGGTGCTGGGCAGTCAGGCTCTCGCCCTCAGTGCTGCAAAGCGGGGAGGAGCAGAGGGGGCACACGGCAGTGCCTCCTCCACACGCTGTGCTGCAGACTCAAGCAGCACACCGTGTGCTCCTCGCCCCAGGTCCCTGGGACACTGGCACATATGGACACAAACAGCAGCTCCCCGCTTCCTCAGAAGGGACCCACAGCATCCTCATTACAGGGCAGTCGGAGATGTCAAGAAACAAAAACAAGGGCCACCCTGTGCACCTCTGAGATACTGGGTTTCCATCAAAATTTGGTGCAACATGCAAGCCTTGCTGATCCCAGGTGGCACAAGGGAACCCCACCACACCATGTGGGCAAGCTAGCGAGGTGCCCAGACCACTCAACAAACCCCGCTCTTGTACGCACTCCAAACACAATGAGGAGTCTTGTGCATATGCAGAAGCAGAAGTGGGTCCATGGGATGCGCATGATGCCCAGATCCTGGTGTCACCAGCATCTCAGCCACGCGTATGGGTCCCAGTGCCCACGAGGGTGGAGAGCGCACGTCCCTGGCAAGGGGAAATGGCACTAGTGGGGCATCCCTCAGCTCAGCATTTCAAAGGGTCATTTGCACATCTTCCACTAGAAGAGCTCAAAGGCTTTTGATGCCTGCAGTGCCCTGTACACCTAAGAGCAGCAGGACCATCGCCCTTCCTTGCCTTTCCAAGCTCATGTTGCAGAGCTGGCTCTGCTCCAGCAGCCCTGAATGATCCCCCCGAGGTGCCACATCCCCACGAGACCCTTTGGCAGGGCAGGGCCCTGAGGTTTCACCCTGTAGCTCAGCTCTGCTGCTGTGCTTCAGCACAGCTCCTTCCTGCAAGGGGAGCTGATGGCACGTTACCAAACAGCGTGTTTGGGCGTAGATGGGCTCTGGCCTCAAAAGGCATGGAGACATTTAGGAAAAAAACCCTGCAGTTCACATCTCAGCAGGTTCTTGTTGCCCCACCAGTCACTGCCATGAGCTCCCCACAGCCCCAGGGTGGCTGCAAGCCCACCCTGTAATGGCAGGGGAATAACTCTCCCGGCTTGACTGAAAGAGGTTTAAATTCCCCCTAACATCCATCCACAAAGGTCCCATACCCACCAGGGCACTCACAGACTAATCCTCCCTCCAGAACGGCTGCTATATTTAGGCATCTAAATGCGACAGAGTGGCTCTTTCCAAAAAATAGTTAGTTTGGGTTACATAAATACAGAGAGAAACTTGAAAGCTGTGTTTCCAGGTCCTTGCGCTGCCATAAGCGAGCAGCAGAGACAAGGACAGTCTCCCCCCGACAATCTGCCTTTATTTTCAACTCGGCTGCATGTGCGGTGGGTTTCCAGCTCCTCCGGGCAGCAGGCAAGCCCTTGGACACCGAAGGGAGGAAGGGCATCAGGGGCTTCTGATGCACTAACACAGGAAGGGAGAATCCATCCCCGCAGGCAGGCCAGGCAGCACAACCGATAGCACAGCCAGGAGAAGGCAACCGAAGTAAATAAACCCAGCAGCTCCAGCCCTCCCCATCCTGACAGTCCCCCGCGACATCCCTCCCTGCTCACCTGCCGACTTCCTTCCTCCTGCATCCACTTCCATGTCCCAAAGCCTGTGGTCCCACAAGGAGAGGAGATGGAAGTGCATGAGCACATCCCAAACAACCCCGGGGCTGCAGGGCAGGGGCTGCCCCTGCTCCCAGCTCGGTGCGGGGTGCTGGGGACGGCTGGTCGATGGTCACCAGGAAAGCAGCGTCCCCACCAGAGCTGAGCGACAACAAGCACCATGGGGCTTTTTGGGGACATGTAACACGTGCTTTCGTTTTCAAAATATATATAAATAGACACACTTATTCCTCACTAAAAGGACATGGCAACAAGAAAAAATAAATTAAAAAAAAAAAGCTCAAATACCATCCAACCTTTCAGCCTGGGAAAACCACACGGTTCTCATAGGTTTGAGCTCTGTTACCTGGGAAATGGGTTTTAGCACCGAAAACCCACATGTGCCAGTCTCCTGGTGGGGCCCACACAGAGGCAGAAACTTCCTTTTTAAGAAAAACATCTGCAGTTTTTTCTTTTCTGTATTAGCACAGCTAGGTCGTGACTATCTGTGTGCAAGCTTGCTCATAAGGAGACACGATGCTGCTTGGCTTAAATCTCCAGCTATGCAAAGCTCTGGGGTTTATACTGTTCAAAAGGAGGTGTAAAAATCCTCCTGTCATTAAGGTGCTGGAAGGTGGCTCTGAGCCACACACACCTCACGCAAGCCCCGGGGCAGGGGGGGAAAGGAAAGCAGCTAAGCAGCTGCGGTTTAAAGGGAGCCGACGGGAATGCAAAGTTTAATTAGCTTGAAGCCAAGGGCCATGGAAGGTGCAAACATTTGCACCGAGGCTGTGCAAGTCCCAGGAAATCAGGAGAGAAGGACTTGAGCTGGAACAAAGTTCAGTCCCTCCGTGCTGGGCGCCAGGTGAGCAACCTCTGTGTGCCGGGAAAGGGCACGACGGGCTTGCCTGGCACAAACCGCGGCGCAGCCCCGGTGTCCCGCCCTGCCCTCTGCCAACACTGCCCGCGAACAGCCGGGGCCCCCGTCCTGCCGGCACAACGTGCAGGGAGCCGAGGAACCGCGGCTGCCCCAGCCCCGCGCCCGCCGCTGTCAGCACGCGATGCTCACCAAGGGGCTGGGGAAGGACAAGCCAGAGCCTGCCCCTGCTTCAGCCTTCAAGGAGAGTGTGATGTTTTGCACCTCCAGCTCCTTGTGGTTATCCCAGCACAAGCACAACCATCACCCCGGCTGCAGCCAGCGCTGCTCTTTGCACTAACCCAGCTCGGCTGCTGCGGGGCTGACTGGAGCTCAGCCCCATCAGCCTCGTGTGTGTGCTAAGGGTCATGGTGGTGTCCCGCTGGGACGTTTCCCAAAACACCCCACAGCTACATTTGCACTTTCTTCATTTTAAAAAAAAAAAAAAAAAAAGTAACTCCTACCCAGGCACTTTGGCTAAAAAGAAAGCAAGAAAGGGCTCAGCAAGAAGGCTGCCGTGGCTGTGGGACAGCTGGGGCTGCTCCGGCCGCGGGTCCCCTCGTGGCAGAACCAGGTCCCCAGCTGTCACTTGCAGGCAGCAAAACCTGCAGTTCAGGCAGGAGGGAGGAGAAGAAACACGATTAGAGGCAGCTGGGCTTCCTTCCGTGCACAAGGCACAGCGGGCCGGCGCGACACGCTGCCCCGGCGGCAGCTCAGCCCCAGCAGCCCCCGCCTGCGCCGGGATGCTCTGCCTGCTCCCCTTCATCTCCCCCCACCACAGGATTTCCTTGCTCTTGATGCACATGAAAATTAGGAAATGAGGGTTCCTCAGGGACTAGGTGAGGAAGGCAGCTTTTGGCGGGGGGAAAGGATGACACCTCCCACACCCCTCTCCTGCCGCCCCATACACTGGGGTCAGACGGGGTCCCGCAGCCTCCCCAGACAAAGGCCAGGGAAGCAGAAGCGACAGCTGCGATGAACTCTCCGCAAACTGAAACAGGAACACAAGAGGCTGTTTCGGCCGGCGTGTTCCCTGCCACTGCAGGCAGCAACCGCAGGGCGCAGAAGCGGTGCAGAGGAGGAATTCAGAAAATGCATCTCCGTAAAGATAGGCTGCCCTGCCACTGTAGTCGCGGCAAGAGCTCGAGGCACTCATTTTATTCTCCGCCACCTCAGCACAAAAAAATCCATATAAAGCGTGTGCCGCTCTGTCCCACGGGAGGGGAAAAGTGTCCCATCAGCCCTCCTGGCACACCAGGGTCTCTCCGGCTCAGCCCCCATCACACGGGCTCCCCCTCGCCGGGGGCAGAGGCCTCCTGCTCCCAACTGCGAGGGCAAACACCAGCCCATTTGGCTGCCTGGGCGAGCAGGGAGTGTGGGAAGGGCGGGTACGCACAGGCAGGTATAAAAAGCTCCTGTGATGCTCCAGCAGGACCCTCATCGTGCTCCCCCAACAAAGCTGATGGTATGGGGGGCACTGGGGAGGCACCCAGCACCTGCCAGCTTGGCCGGGGGGCAGCAGGGATGCAAGACAGGCAAAGCATTTTCCCTAAGTCCCCGGTGCGATCAAAGGTTAGTCTGGCTGCTGGATGGGGCCATCGCAAAGAGCCCCCGGGGCTGCCACAGCCTCCACGCCCCCAACCAGCAGATACCAGACTTGCCACACGGGCGACATCTCCCCAGGAGGTTTCCAGCTCTTACAGGGCCAAAGAAGATTTCCAGCTTTTATATTTCCCTGTCTTAATTATGAAACAAACTCGTTTAACATAGCAATTCACAGCAGCTTGACCCTGGCTGTTGCCTCAGCCTGGGGAGGTGCAGCGAGACGGAGCACGGTGAGGACAGGGCTGATCAGACCCCGAGCGCAGCCAGATCTGTGCAAAGTCCTTCGGCATTTCTTGGAAGCTCCCACTATGAAAAAAGCAATAAATAAATAAATAATTTGAGAGCCAGAGCTCAGGAAAAGTGCTGAAAAGCAGAATAGCCGAGTGATAAGGGAAGGGAAACACATTGGCTGGACGATCACCCTGTGCCTACGGTGCGGCTGCCCCTGGAAGTAGGTCAGTACCTCACCTGACCACTCGCCCCATTAACTTCAACCTTTAGTCTCTGGCTCATTCCTACAAGCAGAGGCCGCTTAAAACATCCTCTTCTAGGTGCTCACAGAGGGTAGTTGGCCAGGCAACGGGCAAGTGGTGAGAACCTGCCCTCCCCAGCACGGCATGTGGGCAGGGGAGCCCGCTGCCTGCTCCCGGGGTGCGGGCAGGGGAACCAGCTGCCTGCGCTTGGGTGCGGGCAGGGGAACCAGCTGCCTGCTCCCAGGGTGCGGGCAGGGGGCTGCCCCAGCCCGTGCCCCCCAGGGACGAGAAATGCCACGTGGCCGGGACCATGACGGTCATCCCAGCGCAGCCGCGCTGGCAGCAGTGGCTCCAGCATGTACAAAGTTCCCCCGCTGCTAAATCACTTCAGGCTGCCAAGCAGTCACGAGAAATCTAAGCCCGCGCAGGGTTGCCATGGAGCAGGGCTCGGCCACGGGAGCCCAAAGCCGATTCCTCCAGCAAAGGCGTTTGCCGATCGAGGCCCTGCCGGCACCTCATGTCCCCGGCTCTTCTCGCCCCAGCTCCTTGGTAAGGGCAAAGCAGCACAACATGCGTGGTCCCAGCGGAGCCTCGTCTCTGGGGACAGCCCTATCCCGGCAGAGCCAGGGCCCCCTCCATGCCGGAGAGTCCCACGTGGCACTTGTGCTGAGCGTGCCCTGCAGGGATGGTGCCCCTCGCCCCGGGGACACCATCCCCAAGGCCATCGGCTGGCAGAAGCAGCGGTGGCTTTGGTGGCGTTTGCCCTGCAGGCACTGGGCAGCAAAGGCACCGGCTGTCCCTGCGCAGCCTCCGCGCCAGTGGGATGGGTGACGTCCCCCGTGGGTGCTGGCACACACGGGCCAAGGGAGAGCATGCCTCTGTTGGTGCTCTGCCTGCTGGCAACACAGACATAGGGCTCCCGTGCTCTGACACGAGCTGCCCCCCAACCCCACCATGGGAAATCTCTGAGCCTGGTGGGCTCAGCACGCTGGCAGCACAGCAAACCGCCTGCCAGGAGCCAGCCGCTGCATCCCGGTCCCCAGCCCTGTGCCAGGCACTGCAGGACCCATTCCTCAAAGCCAGGAAGGGGTTTGGGGCAGGAAGAGCATCCCTCTGGGCATTTTTCGTTGGACAACCGACAGCACTGAAGTGCCAGAGCAAGTGGAGTTTCTAAGTACAAAGAGGCTTTTGACATTGGAAAGGTTAATGTGGGAGAGAGATCTATCTCCTTCACAAAGCTCCCTTTGCTGGAGGCACTAGGTTGAGACCTTAATTATTCACCTGTTGGAGAGGTGCCTTTCCATTACAGCATGAGACAGGAGCAGGGATGTGCAGGGAGGAAAGCCCACGGCACGGGGCAGCGCCGGAGCCCTGCCAGGGTGGAGAGCGCACCCAGGGATCTGCTCCAAAGCAGGGGGTGCGGGCAGGCAGGTGTGTGGAGAGGCTCCCCGAGGGGGCAGATTTCAGGCTAGCCCTCCTTTCCCCCGCAGCTGCTCTCTCCTGGCTCCGAGCGGCAGGCTCAGCAGCGCGCCACGCTCGCCATCTCCCGCAGCCACTGCTGCGGCTGCCGGCATCCTCAGCAACCACCACCCCCCACCTTGCAAACGTACCGGCATGGCCTCTGCTAAATGCCACCGGTGGTAACAGCCACCACGCCACAGCCTCCCGGTGCCAGCCGGGGACAGCGAGGGGGTCTCCAGCCTCCGTGATGCAGTGGCCCTTCGACCTGAGCTGCAGCAATTCAGCCGGGCTGGAGACACGCTGTGCACAGGCCTTTGGGCTGTCTCAGTCACCCAGACCACCCCAAAAATCTTTCAGAGAAAAGCTGCATAAAAAGCAGAATATCAGTCTGCTCAGCGAGGACTGTCAGAAATTCGGGATGCATCCCTACGTCACTACCAGCAGTAACAATCCACCTGATGGACTGCTTTTCCACCCAGGGCTTCACTGTACCTCCCGCACTCATCAATGGATTAAGCTGTTAGCAGGAAGCTGAGAACTTAAGGAGAGAATATTGTATTTCAGTTCACGTGATCTTTAAGCATCTCTCTGAGAAGCAGCCTGTTGGGTTGGTTTTTTTTTCCCCTGCTGCACTTTGTTTGGAGTTCTTAAACAAATCGAAACTGTAAGATCGAACTGTCTCTGCCTCTTGCGAGGTTGCTGAGAGCTGCCGGCCGCTCCGTGGTGCTCTCGGCAGAGCTGCCGGGCTGGCACTTTCCAGCGCCTGGTACCAGCAGACAAACCAGCTCCAACCAGCTTTATGCCTCCGAGTGACAAAAAGTGGCACAAAATGGATTAAGTGGGCTCAGAAATTACATGTTTTGAATCTCAACAAAACCAAATAACTTTTTTGTTGTTGTCGTTGTTAAAAAGGGAAAAGGAGTTGTCAGGAGAACGGCACACATCAAGTAAAAAACCCTGATTTTATTTCTGTAGCAATGCAGGTACCACGTGAACCATCACTGTCCTCAATATTTAAACAG
Source organism: Caloenas nicobarica (assembly GCF_036013445.1). Lineage (NCBI taxonomy): Eukaryota > Metazoa > Chordata > Aves > Columbiformes > Columbidae > Caloenas > Caloenas nicobarica. Next base: position 1,974,252 of record NC_088257.1, read on the forward strand.
AGGTTAGGAGGCAACCTCAGCAGAAGCCCATATAATTAAGGAACTGATACAAATACCATGTCAAGCCTTCGCTGTGCATCTCCCGGAGAGCCCTCCTGAGGATTCATCTCCTGCAGAGGAAGGAATCCCCTGGCACCCGCAAGCACCCAACTGCAAAACCTACTGCAAAAGCAAGGACTGGGGACGAGCGTGGGGAAGAGAGGAGGAGAGTCAGAGTTCCTCAAGATTTCCACGAAGGAAACAGCTAATATTCATGATCTCGTGGCCTCCTGACATTGTAGCCTCGCAGGATAATCTGATCTTGTGCTGGAGCGCTGGGGACTTTGCAGAAGCAGCTTTCGGGTTTCATTGAGGAGTCAGTAACCCAGTTGTAAGCAGAGGCTCGTACGGTAGTAATGGGGAGAGACGTCAGCGGCCAGCCCGGGACCGCCTCTCGCTCCGAGTTACAGAGCAGGCATGTGACAGCAGCCAGGGCTGAAGCCTTCCCTGCAGTTTCATCAGAGGTTAAGGTACAAGCACAACACATGCTTACAACTTCAGGCTTTTCTTAAGCAAATCCATGCAAATCATAGCGGGGGGGGCTTTTTTTTTTCCTGTTATTTTTTTCTTCTTTTTTTTCTTTTCTTTTTTCCCCAGCCTTTAACCCCACTGTGCGCGGGACAGAGAGGAAATGCAATTATCAAAAGCAGGCGCGGGAGAGCAAACCCAGGCTGCACAGCACTGCCGAGGGAACCCGCAGCGGGCTGCAAAGATCCCTTTGCTGCTCTTCACGTTATGCACCCTGCAGACGTCAGACTAGCACTGTGTGCCCATACCAATACTGCTCCCTCCAGTATAGTGCACATAGGGGAGAATGAGAGACAAAAGAGAGCTCAGCCACAGCAAATCATACTTAAAGAGATGTCATAAAAATGGTCTCATTTCATCACAGGCCATTTTGCAATCCTGAATTTTGCAGGGAATATTCACAACATGGTGGTTTTGCACCACAGAAGGATGACATTTCTCAGGATTTTTCTTTTCCCCTAAGTAGTCCTTTTTTGGAACAAGATTCCTAAATCGGCATGTCAAATGCTGACAGAAAAAGCGAAATGAAACAAGCCTTGAGATGTGTGCTGCAATCCCATGAGCTCTTCATTTCATGTTAAGCATGTGGAGAACGGGCGGGTTATTGCAGGAAGAGGAGCCGGGAACTTTCACCTGCCCAGGGAGCAGCAGGGCTGGTGAGAGCCGCAGCCTTTCTGCCACACTTCCCAGGGATGCCATCCCATACAACCAGCTGCCTCTTCTCTAGCCGACGGTTCCCTCAGCATTAATAAATCGATCCAAATCAGAAAATGCAAACCGCTTGCAAAATCTTCTCGGCCTGCTTCTCACCCTTCCTGACCCTTCTGCTGTAATCAACCTGTCAGCAGCTCTTCGTTAACAACCAAAGGTGCCACCTCCCCCCGGCTCTGCCCCCAGCGAGCTGCCCGGGTCCCGTGCCAAGCGGGCGGCTCTGGAGCTGGTGCATGCAAGGAGAGGCGCCGGACCACATCAATCTAGCTGGTGGCAAGACCTGCCTGGTTCTGTCTGGCACACGCACCAGGAGCAAATCTGATTTACCAAGTCTTGAGATCTTATTTGTTTTGAAACCAAACAGCAGGATTAGTCCCCGTCCCATTCCTCACACACATGGTCCCGCTGTTTGCAATCAGGTGAGAGAGCAAGGGTTGGGATGAATGTGCTAGCTTCACAACCAAAGCTATTTTGTAATCTGTCGTTATGAAAGTGAAGGGCTGGAGGGATGATATATAACTACAGAAAACTCTTCCCACTTGCACCAGTCTCATCAATCCGACTGCAAAATGCACGGTTGTGCTCCAGATCGGCCACGGCTCTTGCTACTGCCCGGCTTATTGTATAGCGCCAGTCTTCCACCCCCCAAAATGGAAAAGCATGCAAGCCCTATAGCCAGCACGGCTCGCTCTCGTGATCGTGCGGGAGCTGCCAAGGAGCCTTAATCTGATTTTAATACCCAGCTCAGTCCAAAAGCGAGCCCATCCACGTTTTGGAGCCGCTGACTCGCAGCGCCGAGCCCCCTCTCCCTGCCACCCGCCCCGTTCCCAAACCGCCATCCCCCAAGATCCCAGCCCGTATGCGTGCAACTGACGCTCGGCATGACTCATCCCACAGCCCGGCTCTTATCAGCCCCCACCGCGCAGCCCCCTGCGGAGCGCCCCCCCTCCCGCCGCCCTGCACCGCGGCGTCCCCCTCCCCACCTCTGCAGCGGGGGGGCTGTTGCAAAGGGGTGTGTGTGGGGGGTGCCAAAACCGATCGACCCATCAACTTCTCTCCCTCCCTCCCTCCCAAATTCCCCGCGAGGGCGGGGGGGGACGCGGGAGTCCACGTGCGAATGGTGCTGAAAGCGCCGGCGGGGCTGCGGGGCTGCGGGGCTGCTGCCGCGCCAGGGCCGCCCCGAGGCCACGGAGAGAGCCGCGGGGGCGGCCGCGTCCTGCGCCTGCCCCCTCCCCTTATTTCCCCCTCTGCGCATCCGTGGAGCAAACGGGACCCCCGCAGATCCTCCGGGCACCTGGGGTAAGAGCCGGCCCCCGCACTTCCCCCAGAGGGGGGATGCGGGAACCGGCTTTTCCCCCGATGTGCCCGGGAAGGAGGGAGTCTGCCGCCTTCCCCCCGGCAAGTTGCACCGCGCTGCGGAGCCGGACAGCAGAGCCCCGGCACCGCCTGCCCTACCTGGCTGTCAGCGAGGTAACTGAAGACGAAGGAGGAAAGATCCTCATCGAGCAGAGAGCTGCAATCCGGCCCCGGCTCCGCCATCTTCCACCTCCGGCTGGGGCTGAGGCGGCACCGAGCATGCAGCAGGCGCGGCGGCGGCGGGGAGCCGGGCGGCCGGCGGGGCGGAGCCGCCCGCAGCCCCCGCCCGCCGGCTGCGGAGCCGGGAGGGCGGCGGAGGAGCGGAGGGGAGGGGGTGGGAGGGAGCGGGGCGGGAGGGGGCGGCCGCGGGTGCGGAGCGCCCCGTGGGGCTTGCGGCCACGAGCGGGGCACAAGCGACTTCCCGCGGGACACGCACCCACTTGAAGCGCTGCCGTGCGCAGCTTAGAAGTGCCCGCCGCCCTTAGAAGTGGGGACACCCGGGGTGCTGCCAGCGTCACAGTGCGCTGCTCAACAGTCCCCAGATCATCCCGTGTTGAGATGTATAAACCCTCAGTGCTGCGTGTTGAGCGGAGGGTCACATCCAGGCTGAACCGGGGACACTTCCATGCTCGCAGAGTGCCCCATGGGGCTTGCAGCCACACACGGCGCACAAGCACCCACTCGGGACACCCACTTTAAGCACTGCTGTGCACACATTAAGAGCCCAGCCCTTAAAAGTGGGGGTACCCAGCACCAGTGGGCACCACTCAGCAGTCCCTAGATCACCCCATCCTGAGATACACAAGTCCTGAGCGCAGTGTGGTTACTTCCAAAGGCCAGGCTCCCTGGGTCTGCACTGGAGTGGGGCCAGCTGGCTGAGAGCAAAGAGTAACAAGAAGGAAAAGACCTGCAGGTTTCTCTCATTTTCATCTCAGTGCTCATCCCACTATTGCTGCGAGCATCTTGATGTCACGCACATCATTTTTCTGTCTCAGGTTTTGAGGTGTATGCTAAAAGCCCTTTCAGAAATAATTAATGACAGGACGAAAAATCTCACAAATGTTCTATTCACTTGCCCGTAGCAATTACATGGGAAAGAGCATGGCTTGGCACTGCAGCCTGCATTAGCTGATACACAACCAAGTGGCAACACCTGCAGCCTAATGGCTCCAGATCCTCAAGTGCCCTCAGATGGATCAGTGTAAATGGCTGATGAAGCAAAGTGATATGGAATGATGTAGGTGTTGGGCCCTGTGTTGGGCTCATGATGGGTGAACAGGAGGTGCTCTTTCCTCTGGTAGGAAAGGCTTGTTGCCTATCTGCGTTCTTGCCTTGCCTTTGTTTCAAAGGGAAAGCTGGTTTTTGCCACTTTTTATTACCCTCCAGCCCCGCTTTAGTTCAGGACATGCTATGAATGCCATGCAATGTAGCAACATTGGATTTTCCCTGATGATCCCAAGCCTTGCATCAAAAAATGTCAGCACACAGCATGTGTAATATCATATGGCTGGTGAGAGCTGGGCTGGGACAAAGCTGCCGCCAACTCTTCCTCATTGCTGCAGCACTCTATTACTAATTACTGTTATGAAGTGCTGAAACAGTTACCCAAGGTGCTTTTCAAGCTGCTCTGCCAGCAACAAAACTTCTCTTCCCGTGGGTGGGAGCTCTTGGCCCAGAAACGCGGCTGCCGGGATGCGGGGCTGTGGCTCCCAGCAGGCTCAGCACAGCCCTGCCGGGCTGCATCGCAAGGGCCTGGACAAGGAAATTTTCTTGCTCTGGGGCACGTGCAATTCCCTGCAGACCAAGACTTGAATCTCCAGTTGGTCCTGCTGGCCAGTGATCTGGAATGCGTTCTCCCTCTAGTCCCCACTTTGCAAAATATGCAAGCTCTGAAATCTGTGGAGACAGGAGGTAAGCTGAGAACAGGAGGGATGTTCGCCCTGTTGGAGGAAGAAGCAGGACTGGAGGGCCTCACTATAAAAAGCAGTCCTTTGGGAGGAATTTGTTGCACAAAAGGCGAGGTTCTCGTTTGAGTATCTCGTGATTTCCTTTAAACCAGTTGTGCTCAAATAGGAAGTAACCATTCATGGGAATTACTTGTGAAAAGTTGTTCTAAAATCAAGCTGTGCATAGCCACGTGTTTCAGAAATACCTTTTCCCATCTGCTGTGTGCAAGCACAGTTCCTTTCTCTTTGCTTTCTAACCCAAGAAGATGAGCCCTTTCCAGTCCCCGCGTGATGCAGCCTGTGGGCCATGGGGTGCAGTGATCCACATGGTGGGCTTGGCTGGGATCTCAGAGGCACCGAGGAGAATAAGGAAAGCAGAGCCCAGTTTGTGCTGCTCCATTTCTCCTCTGGACAGAGACAGGTTAGGGCTTCTTTCAGCCAAGCAGGCAAAACTGGATGGGACATCGGGGTCAGGCTGCCCTTCTGCTGAGAGGGGTTCAGACAGCAGCAGAGATGGAGCAGAATGGGGGCGTCTCAGAGTGCTGGACTTGTTGCTACTTCTGGGTTTCAGTGGGATCCTGGAGGATGAAGTACGGTTGCTCATGTGGCTACAAGTCGCTGTTAACATGCTCCAACTTCTGCTGCTGACTGCTCTGGACTTCTGCACAGTGCAAGCATTTTTCTCTGCCTTTTGGTTTTTACACCTACAGAACAGAGTTCACACCGCTTCCCTGCATCCTGGAGCTGCTGGGGGGATCGGTTCAAACAACACTCCTAAAAAGGGCTTCGAAAGCACCAGGAGGGAGGCAAAGGAGGACAAGATGTTTTACCTGGTATTGTCTCCACCTTCTCAGAAGTCAGTCACGTGGCAGCAGGTAAAGAGGGCATCTGATCCATGGTACTTCAGTGCAGTGGTGTGAACAGGATGTTATATTCCTCATGTATGTGAACCCTTCTCTATCTGCACACAGGGTGACCGTGCAGTTTCACGAAGTGCTCACAGCTTTTCTCCTCAACCAGAACCTGAGCTTTGCAAGCAAGAGAGCTGACAGAGCTCTGGCTTCTGCTATGCCTCGTATTTATGTACTCAAAGAGGTATGAGCTGCAGCTGAGCAGAAACGAGCCCCCCAGGCCCACCCCTGGTCTGCGGCCCCGGCTGAGCCAGAGCACCCTGTGGCACTACAGCCGGCTGCAGCAACACGATGATAACCCAGAGGGGCTGGGAATAATATTACCAAGGTAAAGTGTAACAGGAAAATCTGCAAATGCCCTTTCAAAACAGCAGGGAGCAAGTAATGTCATTAGGCCAGCGGTCAGGAGGGGACAGGGTTTGAAGGTACCCTTAGCCTACCAAAGGACAAATGTGGGACAGGGGCTGGAGCCAATGAGCGGCAGCTGGACAGGAGACACCCTGCGCTCTGCAAACTCCCGCCTTCGGTTTCATGTTGCAGCTGCCCCTGTTTGTGGCTGGGAAAATGTTGTAAGGACCGGGCAGCGCGGGCGGTGAGAAGCAGCGGCAAATGAGGCTCCTCCGCATTGCAACATCCCCAGCCTCTGGTGGGTCCTCACCAGCCGCCCATGCTCTGGCACTCTCTCCTGGGCACCAAAATTAAATGCAGTCCCAGGGGGAATTTGTGTGGCAGCCGCTCTGGCTGGGGACCCAGGGGAAGGGGGCTCTGAGCTGGCGGTTGGGTAAGTTGAGGGCAGCCAAAGGGGAAAGTGCCGTCGAGGCTCTCCTGATGTCCCCCCCTAAAGCAATCTCCATTCATGAGGCCCCGCTCCCCACGGGGCAGCAGTGGTTAGCAGTGCCGTGTCCCTGGGTTTCACTGAGTTTCCCTGCTTGGCTCCTTTCCACGAGCTCTGCTTTTCCTTCACCTCAGCCCCTCTCGGCACCCAGCTCAGCCTTGTCCTTCACCTGGAGTCACCACGGGCAGGGACCCAGTGTCGCTTTTCCTCCACGCTTTCTGTGTCCGCTGACTCCCGATCAGCCACATTCACCTGGGAGCTCCCGCCTCTTCCTCCTTGGCATGAGGGGTCTGTGATGCTTAATGATCAGCAAGGAGCGAACCTCTGGAAATGCGACCCTGGGTGACATGGCCCTCGATCCCCATGAGCTTGGGTGGCAACCTTCTGCTCATTCTCAGTCTGACGTCCTCTCTGCCACGGGGCTGAGGATTTGGTCTTGTGGGCTGGAGGGGGCCTGGGAAACAAGACAGTGGCTTCAAGAGGACAAGTAGATGCTGGCTGGGCTCCTGGCTCTGAGCTCCGGCTTGTCCAGGGAGCAGGACCACAGCCACGCTTGTTCAGAGGTCAGCGCTATCCCTCCTAAGCCAGACCTGTGCTCAACTGTGCTGGCAAAACCCCTGCACTGGCACAACCCCCCATGCTGGCACACATGGGCACCATATCTGCCTGTGCCATGGCAGAGACCCCCGAGTCCCCTCTGTGGAGCGCGCCATGGAGAGGGTTGCTCCCCACCCCTTGCTGCCAAACTCGGCTTGCCGCAACTCTCCCTGGAGCAGAAACAGGCAGTTGGGCTGCTCCAGCTCCGGTGGAGGAGCCTGCGGCCAGCACCAAGGGCTGGGGGGACGCACACGAGCAGGGTGATGTTGGACAGGGCCCCACCCTGCCTGATTCTGCAGCCTGTTTCTCTCCAGAACTGCAGCCTTGCACCTGCTGTGGAGCTAAACCCATGCAGTTATCGCAGAGGAAACCTATGAAGAGAGAAATGTGGTGGTGAAGAAGTAAGAGGGGGTTGTGGATGAGCTATTAAAACAAACAAGACTTTCCCAGAGCAAGCAGCACAGGCCAGGCTGTGCAGCAGAGGGTAGAGGAGGCTCCTGCACGATGGCTCATGCTGCCCACCAGCTGTGTGGGCTGAGCCAGGAGACCACGATGCCCATTGACTCCTTATGGCGTTTTCAGTGACTCATTTGTCTGCGGAAGCATCACACTCGCAGCAGCTGAAGCAGCGTGTCCTCCTCCCCGGGCTGCTCTGCTGCAGCGGGGCCAGCCAGCCCACCCCACACCTCACTTTATCTGGGGGAAGAAACTCCCGGTGGCAGTTCGTGACCTCCTCCCCCTGCCGAGCAGCACAGCACCGGGAACTCAGATGTTTCCTCCATCCCCATCATCCTGCCGCCAGCCGCTCCTCTGCTCTGCTTCCAGGAGGAGCGAGGGGCAGGAGGAAGGCTGGCCAAGACCCAGACTGACCTCATCCTCCTTGGTGACACTGGCCTCCAGCAGGGTGACTCCTCCTGCCTCTCCCTGGGCACCGCTCAGAGTCTGGTCCTGGCATCTCTGTTTTCTCTTCCTCTTTCTGTTTAATTGCCTCCTCCTGGAGATGTGCCATGATAACCTGAGCAGGTCCTGATCCCCCAGCACCAGCAGAGCTGGCCAAGGAGATGAGCAGAAAAGGGAGCCGCTTCACGAGCGAGAACTTGCTGTTCCTCAAGCAGCCATTGCTGGCAGGGTTGTCCGTGGGCATCTCCCCACCTCGTGGCTCCCAGCCCAGGGTGATCGCCGGCCAGGCTGACCCGGTCTGTCCCCAGGCCCCCATCCCGCAGCACCCCTGCCCTCCTCACCAGCTCTCCTCTGAGCATCCCCAGCTGTCCATGTGAGAGGAACGAGCGCTCTGCAAAGCTGAGCTGCTGCGATGGACGGGCAAAGAGCTGGTGGCTGGGTCTGGGGGAGAACACACAGAAGTTGGCTTGCTCACAGTTAACTCCTGCGCTGGTGTTAGAGTAGAAACCCCTCTGCAGGCATCCCCTCCTGCTCGCTTTGCCAGCCCAGCATGCAGAGCTGTGCACAGCCCTTTGGGGAGCAGTGGAGATGGGGCCATGGGCTCCGTGGGGCTGTGGGCCAGAGTGCTGGGGCAGCAGGCACTGATGCATCTCCCCATCCTGCTCTGCTCTTCCTCAGCACCTTGGCACCATGTTCCTGGGCAGGAGATACTTCAGCTCCAGCCAGCACTATAAATAAAACCACGTTCTTGTACCCCGCCAAATGGGTTCTCATCGATTTCACTCATTCCTCCTCCTCCCTCCTGCATCCCTTTGATATGTGAAGTCAGCTGCAGAGGACCTCAGGGAGCTGCCAGCCTGGTGGGGGAAATGTCACCCCCTCTAGCCCCCCTGCCCTGGAGATAGCCCCTCTCCCCTGGTTTTCACTCTCTGAATAGGTGGCACCACCGGAGGAGAAGAAACAAAGCACCCTGGTGGAAGTTTGCCGGCTAATTATTTATTAATCTCCTCCTGACAGTGCAATTGCTGCAGAGAGGCAGCTCTCAAGCCCCCTGCCATGGGGAGGAGGGTAAGGAGGAGGATAGAGAGCTGTGCTGGTGGAGGCTTCTTGCCATGGCTGAGGAGCTTGGGTGAACCAGCACATGGCTTCCCTCTCTGGCTGCTTCGGTTACGGTTGTACCAGTGGCCGAGATAAGGGGGGCCCATCTCAGAGGCTCTGGGAAGTGCTGAGAGCTGGTCCCAGGGTGGTCCCAGGCAGGCGATATCAGCCAGGGACTGTCCCCCCCAGATCAGGCAGTGCGTCAATGCCTGCTTACTGCAAGCAGTTATTCTGCACACAGGAGCTCCCTATGCAGAGATGGCGAGCAACAGAAATAATGCAGCAAAATCACAGCTCACACAGTCTTCCTGGCACTTGAAAGCATCTCGAGAGCTTAAAAAGCTTCAAGATGCTCTGATTTCCATCCCTTCCCGGCTATCTTTGCTGCTCACTGCCTGTGCTTTGGGCCCCCCTCCCCAGGGTGGGGGTGCAGCACTTTCCCAGGCAAACGGTACCAAGTTGAGCGTGGCGAACGCCGCCGGCACGGCGCAGCAGAAGGCAGGGAGGCCGCGTGCTGCCTGCCGGAGCGGGGCTGCGGGTGACTCATCGCCGTGCAGTGTGCAATTACCAAGGCAAGTGCAGGCCCCTGCTGTTTTGCACAGGTATCTGTGTCAGCCAGGGCTATTTCCAGCTCTCTCCATGCTCCCAGCTCCTTGGAGAGGTAAGGAATACAGCCACCTGGCTACTCCGCCTGCCGCAGGGACCAGCGTGATGTTCCCATGAGCAAAGAGCCGGGGGGTGGGGTATTGCATGCTGAATTGCACAACTGGGGGAAGAGGGAGTGTTGTATGATTGCCCACACATTTTATGTATTTAAGGGCACGTGCACAGCTGCAAACTGAAAGGAGACACAGAAAGATGCAACGAGGCTGCACAGTGCCCATTGCCACCGACCAAGCTCCAGGTGAGGAGAATTCAGAGCTATTATTATTAGTGATGCTGGTAACACTAGAAAGAAAGCTGCAGGGATGGGATAAAGCAGAGTTAGGAAAATGAGCTGGCCTAGCAAGGTAGGAAAAGGATCAGGATAAAAGGAGCAAAGCAATGTGCAGCAGTGCCTTCTCCCTTCCCTGGTGGAGCAGATAACTGCAAGCTCCATGGGGCAGCATCTCTGTCTCCTGATCTGTATGAGTGTGCGGCATCCCCTATCAAACTGTTAAAACAAACCGCGCTCAGAGAGTGAGATTTTTTAATTCCCGAAATGTTTGCCTAAGACTTTGCTCATTGTTTTTCCCTCTGGTCACTGTGAGCAGGAAGCGGGGTGAAGCTTCGGCCTTGAGCGCTTCTTGGATAAGCCCCAAGTGAGCCCTCCAGCCTTGTTTGGTACAGGGGTTTTGCAATGGGGGTTGTCACAGCGGGGCAGCAGCCGCAGCCCAGTCCCTATGGCCATAAGCGGAGGCGGCTGTATTGTTGCACCAGTGTTCTATGCAGCAAAGGGCGCCTGCGCTGGGGTGGATGGGGTGCACCCTCCTGGGAAGCCTGAGCAGGCTGAATCTGCCCAGGGGGTGAGCCTGGCCCTGCACAGCCTTCAGCGGTTTTCCCGGTGTACTGGAGGTTTGCTCAGCCTCACCCGGAGGCTGCGACACGGGGGAAGCCTCCATATGTGATACAGATGTGCCTGGCATGGGCCACTCTGTGCCTGCGCAGCGTGGTGAAGCGATGGATGTATGACATTACCGAAGCCCCAGGGACCCCATACACCCCTTGTCTGGGTACAGCCCATGTCCCGTTTAACTACCCCGATGACGAGCCCTGTTGATCACCCAGCTGGGCTCAGGCAGGCGGTGTGCTGGAGGCAGGCGTGGGGGATAGCGGCCGAAGGAGGGATGGTTACAGAGCTGTGAAGGGGCTGAGAGGGCACCCTGCCTTTGTCCTTCCCACGCACCCCGGCAGAGCCCTCGACATGGGAGAACCGCTACAGTTTTTTTCTGGAAAAATCACATTAATCATCCTCAGCGCCGCCTCCCTGGCCTTTGTCACAGTTTGATGCCCCCAGTGCCAGCTTCACTTTGGAGGCATTATTTCTTTTTAATAAAAGCTGATCTAAACGGCGACATTGTTGGGATGATAAAAATAAAAATGCAGTGGTTGTCGCAACTGTCAGCAGCCCCAGGAGTGGGGACGGGCCGTGCCCAGCTGTGCCCCCTGTCCAGACTGTGTTGCCCCACGGGCAGAGGAGGAAACATCGGGCAGCGTGTGCCCACAGGCAGAATCTGCCAGGAAAAGCAGAGCCTGCTCTTTTATTCTTTTTTTTTTTTTTAATACACAGCCGCACTTCTTCCATACACTTGTTATTTTCTGAATGTTTAGAAACTTTAATTTCATTTATTGCATGATCGAATGAGCAAATATGACATATACAAATGTTGTGAAGTAAATCAGTTTGTTAAGCCCCTTCATTAAAAGAACAGTGTGTATTAAAATATGTGTGTTGCAATGCGCTTATACCACATTAGCAACAGTAATAAGAAATGCTGTTCACCCATACAAAACTAGACTTTCAGGGCGCAAATCATAGAACCATTTCAGTTGAAAGAGACCCTCAGGATCATCAAGTCAAACCATAACCTGACTCCAGCACTAAACCATGTCCCTAAGAACCTCGTCTAAACTCCTTTTAAACCCCTCCAGGGATGGTGACTCCACCACGTCCCTGGGCAGCCTGTTCCAATGCCCCACAGCCCTTTCCGTGAAGAATTTTTTCCTGATATCCAATCTAAACCTACTCTGGCACAACTTGAGGCCATTTCCTCTTGTCCTGTCACTTGCTACTTGGGAAAAGAGACCAACACCCTCCATGTTCCAACCTCCTTTCAGGTAGTTGTAGACAGTGATAAGGTCTCCCCTCAGCCTCCTGTTCTCCGGGCTGAACAGCCCCAGCTGCCTCAACTGCTCCTCATAAGAATCTGGCAGCGTGCGTCGAGTCGGTGTGTGGCCAAGACTATAAACCATGCGGACCAGCAGCTTCTCCATTTGCTCGAGGGCAGCGTTTCACGTCCCAGGCTGATGGCCAAGCCAAGAGCTTCATCCCAAGGCTGTCCCTGGAGAAGTTTGCCTCTGCTCCCTATCCCCATGTTGGTGTCACATTGCGGGGGCGAACAGGCAGCGGGCACAAAACACGCCTCGCTCGCTTCCTGAGCATCGCTGCTCCTTCCATCTCTCTCTGCCTGGCAGATGGGAATAACGCTTCACCAGAGGCTTCTGCACCCCTGCCCCTGGGCTCTGCCCGCTCTGCTGGTTTTTGGCAGGGCTGGGCAGGGTGCCGTGCCAGTTCTCCTCTCAAGCTCCGTTTCTCCTGGGGTTTTCCAGACTGGCTTTGTTTGCAGGCGCGAGCCCCGTGAGCGGCTGTATTTGAATGCTGCCTGGCCGGAGCAGAGGGCAGCGTGGCTGGGACCAAACAAAACCAGCATTCACGGGCCGTCATTTAAATTCCCAGCAGCTGTTCCCTCCCAGCACGCTCACACCCGCCCTCCTTTGCTGTCCATAGGCACTTCTGGGAGCTTTTTCCCTGAGTGGTAGGGGATTGAGTCTTCCAGCAAGTTCACCTGCAACCAGCAGCCCTCCTCCTGCCTGCTAAAAATAAGCAGCCAGCCCTGGGGGGACGGTAGTTTGGGGCTGCTCCTCACTTGGGCGCCTGAGCCCACCAGGACATCAGGGGAACCCAGCACAACGGAGCTTAGGGCCAGGCATAGCCACAGGACCCCGAGCAGGAGTCGAGCGGTGCCTTTTGGCCCCTCGCACGTTCACACGAGGAAGAAATTGCTCACATGTGTTTTGGTCTGGTTGGGTTAACCCCAGCCCTGCTTTCCCGCGGCAGCTGCCGGCACGAGGGCCTGGCAGGAGCGGGCAGGGAGCAGGCAGCGGCACGCCGGCCACCGGCAGCAAAAGCGAGCATGCTGCGGTTTTCCAGCCGGAGACAGGCAGCTGCTGCGAAGAGCTGGTGGTGAAATGCTGCCTGCAATCCCATTACGGCTGCGAGCGTGAATGAGTTTAGTGGCCTCAATTGAATTCCCATTTGTAACCGGTGGAAAAAAAAAGAAAAAGAGGAAGGAGAGCAAAATCACGGATCGGCATGGATTGGCACGGATCGGCATAGATTGGCTGGGGTGGGGATGCGGGAGCTGCAGCTGCATGGGAGGCAGCAGGTGCCAGGGATGCGCCCAGCCCTGGGCAGGGTGACACGCTGGTGGCAGAGATGGGTGTCACAGCAGGAGGAGAGGGACGAGTCATCCCCGCTGGATGTGTCCAGCACACCCAAGCCACGGCGTTGTGTAGCTTAAGACCATCAGCAAAGGGGTGCACCAGGCACGGGGCGCCCCCAGCCCGGCTGGGAGGCCTTATCGATGTGAGCCATATCGATGGCAAGTGCAATGGCTGCTGTGGGCCAAGCTGAGCCCCTCGGGGTGAATGCCCATCTCCCTCCCCTCCGTGCCCCCGGGACGTGCGTGGGGCTGGAACAGACCTGGCCATGGGAAGGCTGGAGAAGGGAAGATGCCGCCTGAAGCCCTGAGGAGCCAGGGCTCTGATTTCAGAAAAATAACGTGAGGATTTTCCTCTGTATTTGCTTAGCGAGTTAACGACTTTATTTCTGATTTAATGCTCTTGTCTCTGATGACTCAAGCACAGAAAGGGAGAGCAGATAAGAGCGAAGAGGCCCAGCCGGAGGGATGCTGGTGGCTGCTCGGTGCCTGGCGTACCCCAGCTTGGATCCCTTCCAGGGGATTCCAGAAATGCTGTCGGCACTGGAGCAGGACCACGGGCACGGGGCGGGCGGCAGCTCTGGGAGGTGAAAGCAGAAGCAGCCATCCCTGATAAGAGATGGGCTCTGCCCCGTTATGGCTATGGCAATTACACTAACAGGAGCAACAGGTATTTTACACTTGGCGTGACCTGCCCAGATCGTGCTGTACCACCCTGGCCCTCTGACCTTGTCCTGTTCCGCGAGAAATAAACCCCTGGGATGGGGAGGAGAGGAGTCCCTTTCCTTCCCCTGGCACCTCCAGCTGGAAGCAGGGACCTGGGCTGTCCCCCAGCCTAGGGTTTTGATCAGTCCCAGCGCAATCCAGCCCCTCCTGGCTGCATTTCTCCATCACAAGAAGCAAAACAGATGTGTTTAACCTGAATTAGCTGGTTTAGATTGGGAGGGCAATCCCAATTTCACTGCACCCAGTTCCACCCCAGCCTAAACAAGAAGCTGGGCAGAATGCACATTTTCTTTGGCTAGGGCGAGATTTCTCCTTTCCCCCATCATTTGCTCCCAAGTTCATCAAGCCCCTCAGACACACAAGCAGAGCTCTCTGCAGCTGGAGGGCTAACATCTCAGCTCTTCCAAATAAATAGAAAATGATCCAGTTTCTTTATTTTTCTCTTTTCCCAAAGTCCAGGCACCCAGAATATGTGATGGGAAGTGGAAGCCACGAATAAATTTCACATATCCTGACAGAGCCATGAGATGAAAGCAGTGGAAACAGCTCCTGCCTCCCCTCAGACCCAGGTTTGGTGGCAGCACATCCTCCCCAGGTTTAGCTTTCCTGGGTCAAAGAAGAAGGAAAAGCTTTAGGGATGATCTGTCTTCAGTCCTTCTCTTTTTTTTGATGATGCCAGGGCGGCTCATACGGTCCTTGTACCCCACGGGGACCCAGCTGTCCCAGGGCAGGGCAGGAGCCTCCCCAGGGCTGCTCCTGGCAGCCTTGCTCCAAGTATTAAGGTGAGCAGCAGAACATGCCCAGCCTTCAACTATTCCTATCATGTCCCATCTGGAGACAGAAATCTGCCTGCTAGCTTTACAATTAAAATTGAAATGATTTGATTATGGGCCTTCATTAGTAAAAACAAACACCAGGCAGCCTTCCTCCCTGCCCCCCGCATCCCCACCCAGCCGCTCCTCCCTGAGGCTGTTTTAGGTAAATCCCAGCCAGGATGCAGGCTGGGCACACAAAGGGGGTTCGTGTCTGCAGCTTGCAGCTATAGTTGGGTGCAGCCCATAGGAGCCAAATTTTAGACTCACAAATCACCTTCATCAGGTAGAGATGCAGCAACAGCCTCGTATTGGCGGTTCTGTGGACTGCTGCCCGACGGCGGGTGTAGCGATGGCTTTAGCAGCCGCAGGACATTTCCCAGCCCTGCACAACCTGCTGAACGCTTGCAGACCTTACTGTGGGGTTCTGATTTATGCTTTGACTCCGTTCTCTTTGTCCGGTGAGTCTTTGCAATGGGGGGCCATTTGCACCTTCACACCAACCTGGACTTGCCACTGCCAGATCTGTTTTCTTCCTCTCCACTGGCTCATCCCGCAGGGAGCATGAGGAGCACGGGGAGCGCGGGGATGGGCTGAGCCAGCGCGGCACAGGCTGCCCATGGCACCTGCAGATGTTCGAGTCCCTGAAGCTGCAGCAGTTCTGGGGGAAGTAATTCAATTAACACCCAGGGTGTCGGGAGCAGGTTGTGCGAGCTGGGAGAGGAGGAATACTAATGAAGGAGGGCTCAGGAATGCTGCAGGGTTAGAGAACCGCTCGCCCGGCTGCTCCCAGCACCTGGTTTTCTCTAGCAGATGGGATGGCTCCGGGCAGCAGGGAGGTGAGGTGGGAATTACGCAGCCTTTCTGCCTCCAATGCCTGATGCGAGGAGATGGCTTTGAAATGGATGGATGTTGAATTGGCAGCCCCTTTGAAGGGGCCTGTGGCAGAAGAGGAATGCGCTATCCCCCGGTGGCAGGCAGACTCCTCTGCCCTCTCCCTGACTGCAGCCAGTGACACTTCGGTTCCATGCTTACCTGAGCTTCTCCATCCCCACCTCCCACCTGCACTGACTGACTTTGCTCCAGCAAAAAGCTGCCTTGGGGGTCTCCCCAGCACCGCAGCACATGCCCCGGTGGGACTGTGCCCCCAGGGAGCAGCCAGCTGAGCCAGGAGCCGGCTGAGAACACCGAGCCGTGGTGCTTGCAGACCCCGAGGCCAGGCTGTCTGGGACCTGACATCACCTTTAGCCCTCTTTGTATAACGAGGGACACCCAGGCCCACAGCTGCAGGGAGGGGGGGCTGCGGCTGCAGCGTTCTGGCTGGGGAGGGAACCCCTGGCTCAGGAGCAGGGCCAGTCGTGTGTTCCCTTTAGTGTCCACACTTTGCAGCAGAGCTACAATCTGTCCCCTTTGCAAGGTCAGGTCCAAGTCTTTGCTGCCACTGATGTTGCTTGTCACTTGGTAAAGTTTGTCTGGGCCATGCTTGCCCACAAGGGGAACATGAGCAGATGGCTGGTGGATGCTGGAGGTACTGTGAGCTCTGGCCGTGGCAGGGGACAATGGCAGTGCCCATCTGCTCACCCACACTGAGGGGAGCAGAGCTGGAGTCCAGAGCTCCTGTGGGGCTCAAGGCAGCACTGCCTTTGCAGCCTCGGGGTCACCAGCAGCCCGAGGTCTGACCAAGGGTTTTATTTGGGATGTCTTTGCAAGGATGTGTTTGGGAAGCCTTTGCAGTCCCAAGTGCTGCCACGACAACTGAGTGCAGCTCCCCCAGGGATGCAGGCATGGGGCCGCAGGAGGAGAGCTGTG
The DNA here is from genome assembly GCF_036013445.1 of Caloenas nicobarica. NCBI lineage: Eukaryota > Metazoa > Chordata > Aves > Columbiformes > Columbidae > Caloenas > Caloenas nicobarica. The sequence goes on from NC_088257.1 coordinate 1,990,719, forward strand.
GCCGTGGGTGTGTGTCCCCTTTGCCAGGCTGGGCAGAAGGAACAGCTGCCACAGGAGCCAGCCGGAAGGCAGGAGGGTGCTCTGCACCCCCTCTCCACCATGCTCCCTCCTTAATTCCTCTGGAAAGCCCCGGGGTGCTCTCCAGCCAGCAGAGTGACCTTGGGGACAGGACGAACCTGCAGGAATTGCCTTTTGCTGCCAGGTGGATGAAGCCCCAGGTGGCATGGGGCCCAAGGGAGCCCCAAGAGAGAAGGCACATCTCCCTGGGACTGCCAGCTCGGGGGGTCTGAGCCCAGGGACCCCCAGGGCATGGCGGGCAGGGGCATGCGGTGTGGGGCTGACGAGCAGGCTGAGCTATTCACGGTGGGGAGCACTGCCTGGCCACTCCAGCTGACTCATGTCACATCAGGGCCAGGCTGGCTTCCCAGCGGCACGAAGCCTCCCCCTGGCTGGTGGCACTGGGCAGAGCTGTGGCCAGGACAGGCGGCAGGGGTTGCGGGCTATAAGATTACACCGGAGAAAGAGCAGCTCCTGGTGGGACGGTCCGGTCCCATGCCGTGTGCCGTCCGCCCGCCTGGCCTCAGGGCAGTGCCTGGGGATGCTCCAGCTGCATCCCCCATGCAGGGCCTGGACACCGCCCGGGGATGCGGGGTCTGGCCGCAGGGATGTGCTCTGACAGCGGGGCTGAGCCACAGGCGGGAGGGCAGCAGGCTGAATTCTCTCTGCCTGGGCAAGTATCACCAAGTCGGCAGCGCTAACAGCATTGCTGTCCTACCCAGGCTTGCCTTGTGGGCTAAACCTTTAACCAGATCAAGGGTTTAACTTTATCAGTGGCTGGAAAAACGTGGCACCATTTCCCTGGGGCAAAGTATCTCGATCCCTGCAGAAATCCCAGACACACGTCTTTTTCCTGTGCCTCACTCAGCAGCTCCCTGGCACTCGTGTCCAGCCCTTCAGCACTGGGACCTGTGGGACTCCCCAGGACAGGGAGCACTTTGGGCCTGGGTTCCCAGCTGGCCCCATCTTCCCCCCAAAATCACAGTTTGCATAGACCCAGGCACACCGGCATGGTGCCAGCATGGAGGAGCTGGCACTTCCCTGTGCAGGGTGTACCTGGGCACGGATTGCCCTCCCAGGGGCAGCGTGGGAGGAAAGCCACCACCGGAGCAGACACCTCCATGTCCCCTCCAGGACAGTTCCCCCCGCTGGCACCACAGTCCCCTCCCCAGCCCTGCTGGCTCCCCAGCCCTGGAAAGCCTTCCACAACCCCTGCCCACAGCAGGAGCAGGATGATCGATCGTCGTTATTAAGACTGGAGGACGGTGTCTGTGCACAGCCAGGTGGTTCAGGAGCAATTAGTCACCCTCTGGCTAGGCAGGGCCAGGCTGCCCCCCTGTCCCTGCCGAGGTGGGAGCCCCACGCCGCCTGAGCGAGGGTCTGACGTGGCTCCTGGCACTGCTGGTGCAGCCCTGTCTCCTTGCAGGCTGTATCTGATGGGCACCTCCCCGCCAGCCCTTCCTGGGAAAGGGCAGGGCTTTGGCAGCAGCGCAGCCACAGGGCAGGACTCAGACCCAAGGTGACCACTGCACCCCCAGGGTATATGATGTGGGGAAGGAAGAAGGTCTGCGGAGCCCCGTGGTAGAGATTTACCCCCATCCAGCGTGATGCACCCAGAGCAGCTTGTGCTTTTACATGGGACGGGCACACTGGAAGGGCTGAGGAGGGGGCGCTGCTCATCCCCGGCATGGCGGGTACCACACGGCAGCCCCCGGCACAATGGTCCTGTGTGGCAGCGCCAGGCACAGCTCCAGCCGGGGGCTCATCTGGCGGCACCGTGACAGCGGGGACATCGGCAGCAGCCGGCTGCCAGATGGGAAGGGGGGGGCCGTAATGATGGTCCATCTCAGCAAAGGTAGCAGAGCATGAAAGCAATTTCACACTTTATTAGACAATTCAGGTGCCGGCTGCACAAGCCTGGAGCGAGCACTGCTGCTCACGCCTCTGCTCCTGCTCCTCCTGCTCTGTGGGGCTCAGCCCCCACTCCGGCCACGCAGCACCGTGCTGATGATGGCGAGCGGCACAGCAAGGACGGCCAGCACGGGCTGCCAGGGCCGATTCTCATGGGCTACCCTGCTCCCACACACGGACAGACGCCTGGGAACATCGCAGCCGCAGGCTGGCTCTGCTGGGAGCCAGCTCAGCCTGGCAGTTGTGGTGAATTCGAGCATCATTCCTGCAAACACAGCTCTGCTGGGGCTGGCCGTGCCCCTCAGCCCAGGGCAGCCGCCCAGCCCCTGCTGGATCCCCCCCGGTCCCCCCCTCCCCTGCCCACCACAGCCCTGCTGCACCTGTGGGGACGGGATGGGCTCCAGTTTGGGAGCCCGGGCTCGGGGCTCCCCTGGCAGCTGCTTTCCTCTCACACCTCACTGACACCCAGGTGCCCCAGCACAGCCGGCGGGGACATCAACACCTGCGCATGCGGCCATCCTCCCCGCCATCCAGGTGCCTCCATCTGGAGATGTGCTTTGGGGGTCCCCACCCTCCTCACAGTCACTGCTACATTCCCAGGGACCGGCACAGCTCCCAAAGTGGGGAAGAGCGGAGTCTGAGCTGCCACCATCCTGCTCTCCAGCATGCGGCTGTCCCTGCACCCTGGGGACACAGCTGCATGCTGTCACACCCCACGGGTGGACGCTATCCAAATGCCTGCACGTCCAGGATATGAATCAGCCTGGACAGGAGTGCAGCAGCCACTCCTGGACAACTTGAGCTGCCTGGCAGGCTGCTCCAGCAGCCAGGCTGTGCCAGTGCCAAACACCTTGCAGGTCAGCAGGCAGGTTGCAGGCAGGTTGCAGGCAGCAGCGCCTGCCTGTCTCTGCTGCCACCATGCAGATCAGCCCTGGGCATGGCAAGACCCCAGCCTGGCATGCACTTCCCTCCCCCTTGCTTGGCTCTGCTGCTGTGGTCCCAAGCCATGGCACAGCGGCACCCGGCCGGGGCAATGCCTAACCCTGACCTGACCTGCCAGCGAGGAGTCAGCCCTGCCTGCTGGCCCCCCCTGCCCCCAGCCACAAGCATGTTCCACCGGGCTGGCCAAAGCATTCCTCCTGGGAGAGCCTGTCCTTGCTGGGCTATTTAAAGGCACACTTGTGCCCTTTATTCCCCCTCGTGTTTAGGCTGGAAGAGCCCCATACCCTCCAGTGACTCTGAGGCACTTCCAGGCTCAGGGCAGCAGTGGGTGCAATGAGTTTGGGTGAGATTATGGGAGGAGTGAGCGATGTCAGTGCCCTGTGTCCTGCAGCCAAGTACTAGGCCATGTCCTGAGGACAGACCCATGGGGAAGGTCCCATCGAGGTTGGCAGCAGGACTGGTGGGTACTGCAGAGTCCAGCTCATCTCCTCAGGTCCAGAGACCGAAGGAGCCACACGAGCTAATTTCTCTCTTCCTAGAGAGGATGTTCACAGCGTGGGACCTCGGGGCAGGCAGGGTGCTGGTCCTAGTGCTGCTGGGCAGGGCTCTGGTGCTGACTGGCTCAGCACCATGTGGTACCTGACGCCAGCAGTGTGTCCCCACTGAGCTGCCACCTCCTGCAGAGCACTAGTGTGCAGCTCACGCACATCTCCTGGTGGGCTGTGCATGGGCTGTTTCCACCTTGCCCCTCATGCCCTGACAAGCGCTGTTATTACAGATTGACATTTTATGGGTAGAACAAGGACTCAGGAGAAGCAGCAGGGGTCTAGGACACTTGGCAACAACCTGGAGCCCCCATGCCGGCTGCAGGCAGGGCACAGAGCTCCTGTGTCAAAGGGGAGCTGATACCAAGTCCTGCCCCAGGTCTCCTTCCAACTGGTAGATCAGGGCACAGGCAGCAGCAGTTTCTCAGTGCTCCTTGTCCTGCTGGCACCTTCCACCCTCCAAAGGGTTCTGGGCACCCGTGGGCTGTGGAGCGAGACCTGCGTGAGCTGCTGACTCCTGCGCTGGCACGGGGCTGATTGCACCTGCGCCCCGCCGAGCTGGCAGGAAGGCGACCCCAGAGGGAAATCTGACCTGATATGATTTGATTAGGAATGGAAAAATCCTGAGGAGCCATTAGCAGCGAGCTGGAGGTGTGAGACCTGCCGCTGCGGGGCCAGGGCTGGGTGGGCAAACCTCAGAAAAAACCCCTGCACAGCAGCCTCATCCCCCACCAGCTGCTTTCCTGTTCCCAGGAGCACATCAGGTTTTCCCAGGCTGGGAGCATCCCCAGGCAATGTCTCCAGCTCCAGCACTGCTGTCCCGTCCCAGGTTTTGTGTGGGTGACCATTTGCTTGGGGCTTTCAATGGCACCTGGGCAGGGGTAGTGAGCCCTGAGGTTCTCCACAGACAAAGCCCCAGGACCCTGCAGGTACAAAGGAGGCAGCTCTGCCCCAAACCAAGCACCTGGACTCATGTGGGGGTGCACAGTGAAAGCAGAGCAGCATCCAGGACCTGTCCCCACCTGCCTGGCACCCACTCTGTCCCTCCTTACATGGTGCAAACTTGGGTGAGGACACACAACCTGTGCCCCCTGCCCAGCACACAGTCACAGCCACATGGCAGCACTGCAGGAACCCGCACCAGCCACTGCACCGCCAAACCGCGTCCTGCGGGGAGCCCGTGGGTGGCCGAGCGTGCTGCCTTCCTGCCAGGCAGGCAGCGGGAGCCGGCGTGCCAGCGCTCGCCAGCGGGCCAGCGCGCCTTTGATGCGGGAAGCAGCAGGTGCCCAGGGCAGCCGGGCTGACGCCAGGCTGCTGCACCGGCAGGTGCCTCCGCACTCCACTGCCCGCGGCGGGTGAGGGGTGGGCAGAGTGGCACCGCGGGCTGAGCTCTCCCATGGAGGGAGTGCGGTGCCAGGCCCCGAGAGCTCCCGAATTCCCCTCTGACACCGTGTCACTGCTGCCGTGGGCACAGTGCCCTGCCGCGAGCCCCATCAGCATCACGTAAAGGCACAGCATCACAGCAAGCCATGGGGAAACTGAGGCACAGAACAGTGACACCTCATGCAGTGGCTGGAGGGAGCACTGTCTCCATCCCCAGAACAAGCCTTAGGTCAGAGACTGACCAACAGAGATTGGTTCTCCCAAACCTCTTCCACAGGGCCTGTGCTTCGAGAGAGCACGCACTTGTCAAACCGCTGGAGATGTGAGTCGGGAAGGGGGATGGGGTGTCCCGTCCTCTGTCCCCAGTCCCGCGCAGCACTGGCTGGGAGGGAAGCGGTGCCCAGCTCGCCTTCGGCACCACCAGCCCTGTCCCCTCGGGCTGTCCCGATGCCGGCCAAAAACACGCACACTCCACCGCAGCAATGAAACCCCTCAGCAGCCCGCCAGCGCCCCAAAACCAGTGCTCCCCGTGCCCCCCGTGCCCCCCGTGCCCCCCGTGCCCCCGCCGAGGCGCGCCGGGCGGGGCGGCTCTGCCCCCTGGCGGCCGCGCTGCCACGGCCCCGCGCGGGGGGGCATGCCCACGGGGAGCGGGGTGGGCAGCGAGATCCTATAATACAATATAATATCAGCGTTAAGAGTCACATGAAATAGCATCGGTGGGTGCACAGGGCGCTTCTCGTCACCAGGGCTCAAGGGGCCTCTCAAAGGGGTCAGTAGCATCAGCCCCACGGTTCTGCGGGGGGAAACCGAGGCCAGGAGTGGTCCTCCCGTTGCTGCCGGTGCGGCTGGGCACGGGCTGGCACTGCCATGCCCTTCAGCAGGACGTGAAGGCTGTGCTGCCAAACGGATGGCAGTGGCACAACAGGGCGGGCACCCAGGCAGGCGTGACACCCCAGTGAGGAGCAGGCAGCCGTGGCCCTGGGGCTGCTCTGCCTCCATCTTTGCACTCAAATCAGTGATTTTCCTGAGAGCTGCTTCCCAAGAGCCCCAGATTATAGAATCATAGAATCATTTTGGTTGGAAGAGACCCTCAGGACCACAGTGTCCAGCCACGAACCTAACGTACTCCATGCCAGGCTGAAGACACCCTCTGCAGCGCTGCACCCTTTGCAGCTTGGTCCTGATCTAACTGGGGACAATGCTGTCTCATGATCCCTAGGGACATTTTTGTCACTGACGTGGATTCCAGCAAATCCCTGGAAAACTGCAGGCACCTGCCCTCATTCCCTCATTCTCCTTTCCTTCAAGCAAACACATATGGGACACAGCACCCTCACGCCTGCCCAGCTAAACATGCCTCCTGACTGCCATCCCTTGCACGTACATTCCCTGGGCCATATTCTGCCACCTGCTTCCCACCGCCTCCCCAGCCCGGGGCCACCGTGGCTGCCCCTTCCAGCATCTTCCGTGGCGAGTCCTCGGGCGCCACGCAGACAGCTCTCATCGGATGAAGCCTGAGTTCTTGGGTGCTCCTGGCTGTGCTCACACAGGCAAGCTCCAGCCCACGGGCTCCTGCACAGGGACAGTCACCAGATAGCTGGAGGGCACGTAGCCCCTCTGGCCGTTCACCTCCACCAGGCTCCATTCTTTGCTCCCCTTCTTGTCGTGAGGCTCCAGCACCACCACGGGCTGCCCTGCCTGCAGGCTCACCTCCCGCGGACTCCGGGCTGCAAAGGAGAAGCCAGCGACCACCTGCAAAAGGCAAGGGAAGGAGGGAGGAAGCCCTTGCTGGACGCAAGAGTCAAAGGGGAAAGGACATACATGGCAGGGTAGGACCTAGAGGGGACATGGAGGTTGTATCCAAGAGGGCAGCACAGTACTGCCATCAATGCAGGGGCACTGGGGACCCCACCAAGCACAGTTCTCTTGCTCTGTCCATCCCAGGTCCCAGCAAGGCGGAGCCCAGCCTCACAGGAGACTCGGCAGGGCTGTGACAGTCCCCTACTAGGCACACGGCTACACATGTATGACCATGTGTGCACTGGAAAAGCAGGTCTGCCTTCCCTCCCACAAGCTGGACACATGGGGACTAGAATGGAGCTGATGGGGATGCTAGGAATTGCCCTGAGGGGCGTCTCCCACTCTCACCTGGAAAGCTGGGCTGAAGGTGGCCACCTGGGGCCTGGGAGCTTGAGGTGACGCATACGAATGTCGCCTTCTCTCTGTGCTGCTATCCGGGGCTGGCATCTGCATCCCGGGCTGCTGGCTTTGTACCGGGCAATAGGGCTGGAGTTTGCCAGCAGGCACAAACCCTCGGGGACCTGGAGGACACGCACACACACAGGTCATGGGGCACCACTGCCTGGCACATGTAGGACTGGTTGCAGGAGAGATGAATGACAACGTGGCTGTTGCCTGGCACGGCACAGCAGCACTGTTTGAACTAGTCCATCACTAGGGGATACTCAGAGGCAAAACCTCCCAAAAAGGGGGTTTAAGACATTTCAGTGTGGATGGGATTCTCCTTTCCCAGCCACGATGAGCCACGAGTGCTCCCTCATGGACAAACAACTTTACAGCTAATGGCTATGGGTGCAGCTGGCAAAGCAGAGGGGGTTTGGGCTGAGCAAACCCTGGAAGGGAGGACCCAGGAGGCAAGAGCCCATTGTTCATTCAAGATGAGGAGTGGTTCAGGTTTGTTTTCTGACCCTGGTGCCAAGGAGGGGAGAGACGCTCACAGTACCTCCAGCATCCACCAGCCATCTGCTTGTGTTCCCCTTAGTGTCCACACTCTGCAGCAGAGCTACAATCTGTCCCCTTTGCAAGGTCAGGTCCAAGTCTTTGCTGCCACTGACGTTGCTTGTCACTTGGTAAAGTTTGTCTGGGCCGTGCTTGCTCACAAGGGAAAAGACCTTCCGCTCCTCAGCAGGGTTCAGAGGCTGGTGGGGAACAAGAGACACAGGAACGCTCGATGAGACAGTCAGTACGCTGAGCCCTCCATGTACATGTGCTCTCCTTTCTCCAGGATCACATCCCAGTGAGAGGTTAGAGAAGAAACTTCCTCACATTATCTGCTCTATTTCATGGTTTGGAGACCAGTGTCCAGAACCAGAAGAGCTGAGACTGTTTCATCCCTGGTTATTTCCAGCCAGCTGCTGCCAGGGGCTTTGGGGAAATACTGCGGCAATCCCTTGTGCCACCTTCTGAGCCAGCCTCCCCCGCAAAGAAATGTTCTGCTCTGAGAAGCCACAGACCGACCTCTTCATCCAGCTGACCTGAGACACCCCCTTCCCAGCTCATACCTGTGTCATAGGGCTCGGCGTGACTGTCTCAAACGTCTGGCAGAAGGTGCGCAGCTGAGCGCCGGACTGCTGCAAGGTGTCTTCCACCATCTTCCAGAAACTGGGCAGAGGAACATGGCCATGGGGCAGCTGTGAAGACAGATCCTGAGATCAGAGACAGGCCTGGGGAGGGGAAGAACTGTGGGTAGGGTCAAAAGAAAAGGAGCAGGAAGAAAAGAGGTGAGAAAGCAAGAGAACAGACCTCATCACTAAAGATGCATCTAAGATGTGGTTCCCTTTGGCAAGAAGAGCTGCTGCTCTCTGGCTTTGAGCCACCTGCCTTGGGCAGGGCAGTCAGACGTGGGGCACTTGGGCAGTGCCCAACCCACCACAGCAGCCCCTGTGTCCTGCTGTCCTGCCCCAAGCCCACCGTCCCACCTGATCGAAACAAGAGACAGGTAGATGGAGCGCTGGGGTAGATGTCTGCAGCATAAGCATCCCAGGCCGAGCAAGGGGAATCCACCGTCATGCCTGAGTGCGTACGAGCACTGCCCGAGAGGAGACCTCCACAAGGCTGAACCTTGTTCTCGTCTTGGTCATGGGTCAGGCCAGGGCCGTGTTCTACCCCAGGGCTCTGGACTGGCCTGACCCACTGTGTTTGCAAACACCAGGCTCAGAATGTGCTGTGCAGTGAGAAATCCTGGGAGATACCTCCCAGGGGATCGAGGTTTGAGGGATGCTCGTTCCTCAGGCCAGGAGCTGTCTTTCTCCTCGTCTTCCCAGCACAGAGCGCAGCGTTAACACTGATCTCTCAGTCACCACATCAATAAATTACCAGTGGTGTCCTCAAAGAGAGAGCAGAAGAGCTCTTGGCAGTGAAAACAACAAAATTTGGCTTTGCCCAGTCAAAGGGGAGGAGCGATCACTCACAGATGCTGGACAGAGAGCTGTGTGTCTGCAAGGGTGGGCTTGGACTACAGCGAACCTTCAGTGCCCTGATGTCTGAGTGATGTCCCAAGCCTGAAAAGGCAGGTCTGGCTCTGCACGTGCACCGGTTTGGGCACACATGCCATGGGGTCCCTCTCACCTGCTCCAGCTCCTTTTCTGCCCGGTGCAGGACCTGGGCAGCCAAGTCTCGTTGCAGGGCACTGAGGGAGCACAGGATCTGCCCCAGGAGCTGCAGAGCCACCTGGTTGAACCTTGGGAGCTCGGCCACGAGCAGGGCGTTAATGGCGAGGTAGGTGTTCATGGCGGCCTCCTCATCGTACGTCACGCTGCCCGTCTCACTCTTCCGCTCCTGGATCTCCTCGTAGTCCAAGAGCTTGTCCAGGCGCTTCTTGACCAGCTGCTGTGGCCCCACCAGCATGTCTGAGAGGCTGCAGAGGGGCTGGCAGACCAGCCTGTCCAGCCGGCGCTTCTGTGGGGTGAGAGAACCCAAATCTCCATGTGAGCCCCCCAGACAGAGCCAGAAGTCTGCATGGTGCACTGTCTTACCCAAGAGAAAAGGCTCGGGGACCTGTTGAAGAGCTTGTGCGGAGTGGGGAACATCTCGGGCATCCTTCCCTGAAGGCATACAGGATGCCAAAGCAAACCCTTATAGAGGGCAGTCATGCGTGCCACAATTCAAAACTTATGCTCCTTGAAAATGATTGTGTAGGACCCTCATGTGCAGGGTCCCATGGGCTGCAGTGACTGCCCCATGCAGGCTGTAGTGTCCTGGTTTGATGGAGACCCTCAGCCTGGGGTCTGCATGGTTATCCCATGCAGCTACCCTCTCTCCCTGTGCTGGCACTCCCTGGGGATACCAGCATCCAGGTGTGGGGTTCAGGCTGCCCTGCCACAATCTTTGCTGCTTGGAAAACCTCCTTGACTGTGTTCACAGTAGCAGCCACCACCCAAGAGAGAATCCTGGAGAACCAAACAAGGGTGGTGGAAGGAGACAGATGGGGGGCTCTTGGGCTCCCAGTGGTGAGTACAGATGTCTGCAAGGTGTGGGTGGGATGGGCTGAGGTTGGTGGCAAACATCTCGTGTGAGTCAAATGAAGAGTATGTCTGTTTTCCCCCATTCTGTGCTCTGCTGTAGCCTGCATAGCTGGCTATGAATGTGTCAGGGCCCTGAAGGCACCAGTAGTCTTTAATGGCTCAGACCAGCCTCACCTGGGGCCTCTGCCCACACTCCATTTAAGGACCTTCAGCTGCTACCTGAGCATTGCTGTGGGTGAGCTGGTTTCTGCCTCTGTCTCCTGGGTGGACCTCGGACCTCTACGGCAGGTAGCTTAGCTCCTGGGCAGACCCCTCAGGGGAAATTGCAGCTTACCTCCAGCCCAGGATGGACTTTAGAGCTTGTTGTAGCCATGTTTCTGGCCTTGCCTCCTTTTCTTTCCTGGATGGACCCTGGAGCTTGTTCTTCACTTCGTGTGCCTGGGGCTGCTGATGGACCCTGTTACCTGTCCCTTCACGCTCAGGCCCCAGGGACTGTGTCTGTTAGTGAGGATGCTGCCTGCCCTGGGGTCCCGGCAGCTCTTGGCTGTCCTGCCCTGGAGCCAGCCCTGCTGTACCCTGGCAGAAGGTGTGAGAGCAACGCTTGGCTGTGGCCCTGAAGGAGATACACGGGGAAGAAGCACTCACAAACTCTGGGAAAACAGTGCAATGGAGGTGTTCTGCAAAGCGGCAGTACTGCTGGGCAGGTCCCTCGTCCATCTGCAGATCACGCTTGTGTGGGGCGGACAACAGGAATGCCTGAAAGGGAGAAAGCCATCAGACCTGACCTGCAGAAGCTGCCCAACACTGGCTAACCCATCAGTAACCTATCCCTGTGTTCCCAAGGACATGCCGGTGCCCCAGTCTGGGCACTCTGTGCTGGCAGCCCAGTGGGACTGATGCTCTGGGCTAGGCTTGTCTGCAAGTCAGGGAGTTCACTGAGGTGCTAACAAACCTCCCTGCTCGTGCAGGCGTCATGCAGCAGCTTTCAAAAGCATTCCTGCCCCAGCACGGTGGCCAAGGCTGCCCTGTGGCCCCAGGCAGCCTGCCCCAGCTTGATGTTGCCTGGTGCTCTGACACTTGGGTTTCGTGCTCCAGTAGCTACGTGGGGTTTCTTGTATTTGTATGCAAAATCTTCCCCCCACCGCCTCTGCATGGAAAGTGAGACTGGTGGGAAAGGAAAGCAGCTAGGGATGGTTTGGGTGGAGACCCTCCTGCTCTGGGAGGCTTTGCTCTAAGGTTCACTCCGCAAGCAGCAGCCTCCTACCTGGAGGCAGACTTTTGACCCACAGCCTCTAGACCCAAGAAGGGAGCACTGAGCTCCCAGAGCCCCAGCCTGCTGCTGGTGCCAAGGGCAGCCCGGCCTCTGCTCCTCCTGGGCTTGGCTTCTGCCATCAGTCCTGGAGCAGCAGGAGCAGATTCTGTGTGATTCCCATCAACCATGGCTTCCATGGGCCTCTCTGAGTGACCTGATCTCTGTCCTAAATCCTGGGTTTTTGCCCGTGGTCATGTTTAGGAGACCTCTCTTTTGTAGTCCTCCTTGCCACAGCTGGAGAATGGAAATATAAATGGAGGGCTGGAAAATGGAGGGAAATATAAATGGAGGGCTGGAGATGGAAATATAAAAGGGAAAAGGGATTGACCCTTCGAGCAGAAGGTGGCAGCTCTGCGACCTGTGTGCCCAAGCCTACAGGGGCTCTTACACAAGCAGAGGTGGCTGTGATGATCTTGTATGCACCGAGATTGGCCTTTCCTTGTGGTGAGGCCACTGGTACAGACAAGCACAAGAGGGAACTGCCAGCCAGCATGAAGTGAGGCCAGGCTGTCTCTGCCCTATGAGGATGTCTTCAACAGCTCCTCGGGATGTTTTTGAGCAGCTTTTAGAGGGAGAAAGACAGGGCATGCGTGCAGCCCCACCTTCCCACCAGCAGCTCCTCTGAAGCTGCAGCCAAGCCCCAGCATGACTCCCAGTCACAGCTTATTATCTGGGCTGCCCAGCCTATTTGCAGATGCTGGGTGTCCTGGCTGAAGCCAAGAAGCTGGCATATGGAGATGCAGCTCACCAAGGGCCAAAGCCAGGTGCGTACCCAGGAGCACTCAATGTCCCAAGGAACGGTCATGCCCTGTTCCCCTTGATGGTGTCATAATCTCATACAGATTGCCATCCTTATGTGTTCTATCCTAATTCTATCTGCCCCACTCTTTGGGCTACAGGGAGCCTTTCTGTCCCCTTGTCCTCCTTTCCAATCCTATATGGGGAGCTCTTGTCCATATCTTCATGACAAGGTCTTTCCAGATCCTGAATTGCTGCTTTCTGAACCCTCTGACATTTCCTGAGACTTTCGTGATAATATAGTGTCTGGGGAATTCAAGTTTTGCCACTGCTCATACTTTCATTTCCCTCAGATGCCCCAAGGGATTTCCATGAGACAATCACAGCAGCTACTCAGCCGGGTCATCTCAGAAGGGAAGTGTCTTGTTTTCCTGAGTTGGAAACACTTCTGCCTTATATTTGTTATGCAAGAATTCCCAGACTGAACAACACTTAGCCTTCTCAGCTATTTAATGCCTTGAAATAATGATCAGTTTAAGGACTGATTAATCTCAAGTGACGCCCAGCTCAGACTGTGTCAATGAATCTTTGACTTTGTTTTAAACTCTGCTGGACCCGAGTGATCCTTGGATGTCATGCAAGCTCCTGGCACAACATCTTTAGCCAAGAGACACAAGTCACGCAACATCCCCAGCTGACGCTGGTTTCCATAGGGCTTGAGAGTATTCTGCAGCCCCAAGAAACAGGTCCTGAGGCCTGGAGGGGGGCAACCCCCTGCAACTTTACCTCTAAATGGCCCAGGTAGGATGCCACGTTGTCCTTCAGCATGGCCACGCTGGACACCACACACTGGAACTTCTCCTCCAGGTCATCGTACTCCCTGTCCTCTGTCTGCAAGGCAAGGGGCAGCTTATCCCCAGCACGGGGGGCAGGCGCTGCCTCGGGCAGGGCTGACGCCCCTCGCTGGGTGCTAAGGTAAAAAGCAGCCAGGCCCCTGCCTGAAGCTCACAGCGCTGGGACAAGGGCGGGGGGACCCTGAGAGGCTCCAGGAATCTGAAAAGGACCAAGATCTAGGGTGCTTGGGATGCCTGCAGAAACAGGGCTTTCGGTGCGGTGCTGGGGAACACCAGGGTGTCTTTTCTGTCGCTGGGGTGCCTGAGGATCCTGGGAATCCTTTGGGGGTCAAAGCACTCCCCTGAGGTGTTCTGAGGCAGGGAGCGAGGTGTACATGCATCCCTCCCACCCCGCTGGTCCTTGGGATTGAGGACTGGGAGCCACTCTCAGGCTGCTCGAAAAGGGGACTGTGGCTCCTGTGACAGCCAAGGCCACTGGGTGTCAGCATTGGCCACCTCACCTCAGCTCTGCTCACCCCATCCCACTGGCGAGGTGTCTTGGGAGGCAGTGGAAAGCCCCAGAAATGGCCCAAGGAGAGGCGGCGGGGTGCAGGCTGCCCACCTTGGCCACGATGCCGGCCTCGTGCATGAAGAGCCGGCTCAGCCGCGTGGTCTTCTTGGCGATGGAGTGCGTGCTGAGGCGGGCAAGGCGGTCCCGCAGCGTCAGGTGCTCGGCCTTGTTGTATTTGGTTGCTGCCTCAGGTGGGGGCACACGAGGTGAGAGGAAAAAAGATCAGAAGAGGAAACTTCAGGGCAGCATCCTCAGCAGCCTGAGCAGCACTGAGGTCTGGAGCTGACAAGTTGTGATTAACAGGATAAGCACAACCCACATCAAAGAAGGGCAGCCCCAGGGGAAAGTACTGTGAAAACCAAAAAGAAGAGCGAGCTCCCATTTGTGGGGAGCCTGATTTCTCCTATCCCAAGGGCAGGACTGTTCCTTCCCAGTTCCAGGAATGCAGACGGACTGGTTTTGTGCTCAGCCCCCCAATGCCACCCTGTTCCTGCAGTGTTCAGGTCTTGCCCAGAGTGGCATTTGCAGGACCAGAGCAGTGCCGGCAGCTGCCTGCACAAGTCTGCGGCTCCACCAGGCGGGACGGGTGGAGGGCGGGAGAGCTTTGAACTGATTTAAGTGGGAATTAGCGCAACACCAAGAGGAGATGACTGGGGTCGGGATGGGGCTTCCCAGACGCGGTGTCCCCTGCCTGCACCGTGTCCCCTGCCCGCGCAATGCCCCCTGCCCGCTCACCTACTTCTCTGCGCCGTTTGTACTCGTTGATGTTGGCGTTGACCTGGGCCATGGCGCGGACGGCTGCCTGCAGGGCTGGGTAGGCGCTGGTGCTGGCGGGGGTGTTCTCCAGGATCTTCCCCAGCAGCAGCGGGTATTTGGTGACTCTCTGCACTGGCATCACCAGGAAGAAGCTGAGGTCCGATGCACCCGTGTGAGGCCTGGTGGAGAGGAGGATTGCCAGAGGTCAGAGCGGAGGGCTGCTCTGCTGCTCCCCCCAGCTTCTCTGCGAGCATTCTGGGGAGAAAGCAGCGCCTCACCAGCTGCAAGGGGGCTCCGCTGCCTCGGACCCACAGGTAAGCTGTGCCCAGCAGCCGTGCGGGCTTTCTGGCTGTGATCCCCCGCTCCCTGCCAGCTGCAGGGCCACCCCCTGGGAGCGCTGGCAGAGAGACACTGTCCCCACCAGCCCCGAAGGCAGTGCCAGCCCCAGGCGGGCACCTTGCTGCCCGGAACAGTGCTGCGCTTGTGTCATTTGGAGGCACGGGATCAATGCTTGCTCTGGGGGCACGGGGGAGGGAGGCTGTGGGTAAAGCGCAGGCAGGACTCCTCCCTCTGCCCTCACGCAAGGCACTGCTTGTCCAGGCTCTGACAATGTTTGTGATCCCCCCAGTAGTTTAGGATGGGTTTGGCAGGTCCCCCAGGGCCAGCCCATCTGTCTGGTCAAGCCAGAGAACATGTGCCCTCCATGAGCACAGCCTCTTGGGCTGGGGAGCAGGCAGGAGCTGTGGGTACCACTGCATCCCTTGTTTTGGGATCCACCATAAAAGACCACCAACCTGTAGTGCCACTTTGGTAAGTGGCCCCAAGGATGTAGGACAGGCTGTCAGGGACTACACCAGGCAATGTCACAAGGGTGATGGCCATGACATTACACTCAGCCTGGTGGCATGTACCTGTACAGGGAGCTTGTCCAGAGAGGAGAAGGGCAAGGCCAGTAGGTAGAACAGGGACAGGGAGGTGGTGGCCTCAGCAGCAGGTACCTACACTGTTGCATTCAGGGTCTCCAAGATCTGCTCCTGCAGCCTGGGGTCTTTGCGGTAGCTCTCCACCAGCAGCAGGGCATGCTCGTAGCTGGCACAGTAGATCTTGTAGACGCTCTCCATCTCCTCCTTGAATTCCTGGAACAGGGCACCTGGGGAAGGACAGCCAGGCTGGAAAGGATGGTCCTTTCCTATGGCCCCAAGGAAAGCCAGAGGTTTCTCCCCAGCCTGGAAGGTTCAAGCTGTCAGAGCAGAGCCAGTCACATGTGCTCTGCACCCCGGGCATCTCTGCCAAGCTGGGCCTGAAGCTGCGCCCCCCTCACTTTCTGCCTTGCCCCTGTGGGTGGCTGTGGACAGTGGTGTGTGGGCAGCAGCACTTCCTGCAGCCCAGCGGGTACAGGAGGTGCCAGGGCGGGGGGGCTGGGGGCTGCACCCAGGCACAGCACCAGGCAGTGGCACTGCCAGCACCAGCAAAGGCACGGGTGGGCGCGGGTCAGCTTTCGGTGCTGCAGCACTTACTGATGCAGAGCAGCTGCTCATGCTCCTGGGTGGCCGTGGCCTCTAGACCCTTCAGGAACCGTCTGGAGACGTGGAGGATGTCATCAGTGTTAGAGAAGAGTCCTTCCAGGTCAAGATCGGGCAGCTGAAGGGAACAAAGATGTCCCTGGGTAAGCCAGATACATCAGACAGGTGGACCACACGGTCTGGATGCATTTCCCCTCCTGAGCATTTGTGTCCTTCCAGCTGCCCCATGTGACACCCAAGGAGTTGGAGCGATGCTCTGTTTCAGGGGGCATGGGGAATGCTGAGACCTGGTTGTGCTCCTGAGCAGGGCAATGAGGCCTTTTTGTGTCACAGGTGCAGGTTTAAAGCTGTAGGATGGCTGTACTGGGTCAGACCCAATGTCCATCCAGCCCAAGACCTTGGCTGATCGGGGGGAGCCCAGGAAGGTGGAAGGTGAACACGTGCTGACCTCCCTGCGGTGATTTGGACATCTTGCAGCTCTCAACAGATTCACCCTATGATCCTCAGCCCCTGGGTGGGGGGACATATTCCCTCTCACCTGCTTCTTCTGGAGGTGTGCCCGGATGTCCGACACACAGAGCTGGATGTTGTGGACGTAGCTGGCCTCAGTGGTGATGAGCTCCTCCACAGCCAGCCGCTGGCTCAGCTCCATCTTGTCGCAGGGAATCACATCCTCGTAGACCCCTTCTGCGGTCTTGGCCGCATCCTCAGCATCGGGCTCTGCCCCACCGGTGCTCGCCATCTCCGTGTGACACTCTGCAGGCGGTGGCAGGGGTTAGGGACAGGCTGCGGCAAGGGCAGCCCTGGGACTGGTGCTCAACCCAGCTCCATGGCCGTGCTCCCCGCTGTGCTGGGGGCAGCCCACAGCACATCCCCAGGGACACTCAAGCCATCTAAATTTACAAACGAGGCACAGATGACACTCCAAAACCATAAAGTGCTGCAAGCCAGGAGCGGGCTGGCAGCAGAGGGCAAACACCCACGTGTGGCAAGCAGGGACTTGCCAAACACATGTGCCCAAAGTCCAGAGACCACGAGGAGGGCCAGGGTACAGGCAAGGGGAGCCCAGCTGCAGGCAGGGGCCCGGCAGCACTGGGACTGCACAGGGGCTGGTCCCTGAGGGCACAGCAGGGTTTGCTGCCACCACTCCGTGCTGCCAGGGCTGGCTGTTCCCTCCCTGCCTTGGCTGTCAGTGCCTGGCATGCTGCCTCGCGTTCAAGAGTCCTATTCAAAGTACAAAGACTGTTTTTCTGCAGTGTGTGAACAAGAGGCATTTCTGTGGCAGGGAAAGCTGGTTTAAAAGTAACAGCAATGGGGGAGAGAAGTGGGCAAAGCTGCAGGTGCCTCTGTCAGAGGTGCTTGCATCACCTGGTGTGCAAAGCCTGTGCCCTGCCTAGCACAGCCCGCTCCACTCTTCTCTCCACCTGTGGAGACCATGAAAAATTGGAGCTGATTCATGCAGTTTCCTTCTCAGGGAACATCATCTGCTCTAACTGATGCTGAGGAGGATGCTGATCCATGCCATTTGCTTCTGATGGAATATCATCTGCTCTAACTGAGGCTAAGGAGGATGGAGCAGCTCCCAAAGCATCACAGATAGTGCTCGGTCCCAGGCAGAAGGCCTTGAGAGAGAGACGGGGCACAGCCCACGCCAGCGCAGCACACAGCTCGGCCAAATCCAGAGCCTGGCCAGGGCAAAGGAATGCTGCCAGGCAGCCTGCCCGCGGAGCCTGCAGAGGAGGTGACGAGCAAAGGCAGAGCGGAGGTGGCTTGGCAGGATAAAAGTGAGATGGTACGAGCAGTGGCACAAGGATGGCAGTTCTGCATCTGCCCTCCACCACCCGCCGAGCCAGTGCCACCCTCTGCGCCTTACCGTCAGCTGGACCGTGACACGTCAGGCGCTGCAGCCGCAGGTGCCTGCGGTGAGAGCAGGGACAGGGGCTGGCAGGACAGCCCAAGCCTCCACTGGGGAACAGTCCAGCTAGAAAGCAGGTGTGCGGTTGTGAGCACCAGGCAGGGTGAATGTCCCCGCCTGGCACGTGCCCACTGCTGTGCTGGTGGAGAGCTGGGCTTGGCACAGCAAGCAAATGCCTGTGAGAAGGTATGGGACCTCCGCCTGCCTTGCAAGGGCACTTCACCCGGCCAGCTGTCATCCCTGCCCTCTGTGGATTTGGCTCCTACCCCTGCCTGTGGCATGGCATTGGCTGCTACAGGACATGGGGAGCAAAGGACACTTCCCTGCACCCCCTTGGGTGCTTCTGAAGTGTCCAGGTAGAAGGATGCCCACCAAGGACTGTTGGACAAGCCCAGCATTGTCTGCCTGGAGCGACAGCAAAATCCTTGCTCAGAGGAAGGGCTGCAGTGGAGGCAGGTGGAAAGCTGTGATCTGAGACAGCCCTTGAGCCCTGGAGAGATGCCTTGAGGCTTGGGGGTATGCAGGCACTGGGGTGTCACTGGTCCCTGCGCCAGCATCCCCCAGAGCATGCAGCTGCTTTGGGGCGTTGTCCCCAAGCTGGGGAAATCTCTTTGCGCCCAATCCACCCTCCGCCTCCTGAAACACCAGAGGAACAAGGGAACTGTACAAAACCGAAAAGAAGCATTTCTGGCCAGCGTTGGAGTGGGTTTCACTTCCCAGCTGTCCTCTCGGGCAGCTGTCTGCCTTCGACATGTCATTGCTGCCTCGGTGGCTCTCAGCATCCCTGTCTGTAAGGCAGGGGCCAGGCAGCGTCCCCAGCCCCGCACTCACGCGAGCAGGGGATGCCGTGGGGTCTCTGGCATGCTGGGGCAGTGCTGGCTCCAGGGCCCCAGCTCCCCCTCTGCGCCCCGAGGCTCTGGTACCGCCGTTTTGCCACCCCCCAGCTCCCCACGCTGCTCCGGCCCCGCTGTCACCTCCACGCCCCGAAGCAGCTGTCCGGGCCCCGGCTCTTACCTGCGGAGGAGGCAGCGGCTGGCGCCGGGGAGCCGCGTCCGGCTGCGGCCACTCTCCCGCCGCCTGCGGGGAGTTAATGATCAACCCGCTGCGCCGCAGCCGGGGTGGCACGGCCGGCGTGGGCAGGACAGGCCGGCCCACGGCACGGGCTGGCGGAACCCACGCACCTGCCGCCGCTGAGCTCGGGCCCCGCCATCCCCCCCGCCGCGGGGCTCGGTGGCGCGTCGCGGTGGCGGGGCCGCAGCGCTCGGTGGCGGGGTCGCAATGCTCGGTGGCGGGGCCGCAGCGCTCGGTGGCGGGGCCGCGGGGCGGCGGGGCCGGGCAGAAGAGCAGCAACGCGCTCCCTGCGCACGCCCGGCCGCGGCGGGGGCGGGCAGGCGGCCCGGGCAGGCAGCCGGGCTGGCAGCGGGTGCGCGTCGCCTCCGCCGCCAAACCCCGCCGGGAGGGAGCCGGGCAACAGCGCCGGGAGGGCGGCTGCAGCGGAGGGGGCGGCGCGGGGAAAGGTCTCATCTGCAAAAGCAGCTGGTCCCCAGGCGCTGTACCTGGCTCTGTATCAGCCCCTGGCACCGCAGCCGGAGTCCCCCCCCCGCGCTTTTCCCCTTGTCCACCCTCAAAGCGCGGGGCAGCGCAGCCCCTTGGCGTCCTGGGAGCCTGCGCCGGGCAGCAGCTCCGGGTGGGGAGCAGGGGATGAACCAGCGCACTCCACTCGTAAATAAACAGGGACAAGTCCTCTGTGTCTTTTTATGGCCTTGCTACAGCTCCAGCGTGTCGCTGCGTCAGCACTAGCTAGGGGAGCCCGGCTGGTGCCCTGCTGCTCTCACAGCCCATCCACGACTGCACAGGCTTCGCCCCGCGCTGTACTGCAGACACATGCCCCTCAGCTCTGCCGTCACTTCCCAGCTGCTCAGCCGCGGAAAAGGGTTCAGAGCAAACAGAAACAAAAATATATTATATAACTGGGAAAGTGGTTGTGCAGATTGGGCCATTGGGAACTAGTGGCTGTTTGGTGTGAAGTTGGTTTTTTTTCGCTCATGAGGTGTTTGCATCCTCATAAATAAGCTATTGAGAAGAGAGAGGCTGATCTGCCGCCAGCTCCCGCAGCTGGGAGCTGGTCCCCAGCCTGGCTGCAGGGAGGACATGGTGGCACCTTTTTTTTTCCAGGCTGAACCACCATGTCTAAAAAGTGTCACACTAAAAATGACTGAGTCTCTGGTGACTCATGCAGGTCATAGGTGGCACCTGTGTCCAGAGCCAAACCTCCCCATGGGCCAGGACAAACACCAGATGGATAACCTGGGCAGCAACATGGCAGGAGGAGCCAGGGATGGGAAGAGGTAGAAGCACTAACACTCAGGCAGGTCTGTGGGGGAGAAGCCAACACAAAGCAATGTCCCCTGGCTGAGTGGGTGGCCAAGGTAAAGCCACCTCATGGGAATGGTTCCCAGGTTGGCCCACACCCTATGGGCTTAGGGACAGACCCACAAATGGCTGGGCAGCGAGAGCTTTACCTGGCTGTGGCCCTGGGGACGCAGATGTTGTCCTTCCTCACTTGCAGGGGGCAGCAGGGATTCAGTGCTCACCTGGGCGCTTTTTAAAGTGGCCAGGTGGCCTTTGGGCTGCCATCGCAGGGATGTCAGGAGGTCCCCATCTCCATCCTTGGGCAGGCGCTCTTACTGCTGCATCCAACAAAGCCATCGCCCCTCAAGGTTCATCACCACCGCTTTGCTGCCATCAGCATCTCATGGCTGATCACAGCAGGAACCGCAGCCCTGCGGCTGCTGGGGTACTCCCAGCAGGGGAGCACTCCCCTCTTGGACAGTGTCCTTGCCCCACCAGGGCCAGCCCAGTGGGGTGGCATCCCTGGCCACCTGCTCCACCCTGGCCAGCTCACGCCATGGGTGTTTTCTAGGGCATATTTCCCATTCCAGCCCGGTTTTTCAGGTGCTGGTTAACCTGGCTCCAGTGAGTTCCTTGCAGGATGGCCTCACCGTCGAGCACTGAGCAGAGCAGCTGATGACTCCTTTCCCCCGTGCAAGCCTTTTCCTTCCTGCCATACCAACAGCCCCACGCTCCTCCTGTCCAGCCCCAGAGCCAGGGCTGCTGCGGCTCTGCTTGGCTTGCCCAGGTGCCTCAGGGATGCGGAGCAGTGGCTCCCCAGGGAGATGTGAGAGCAAGCTGCCTGCCCTGACCCGGCTCTAGTTACAAAGGAAAAGCAAATAGGCGCCGGCTGGTCGAGCACAATTGTTTGTGTTCCAGGGCGAGGTGTTGTGCTCAGATTAAGCCAAACTAAAGGGTCCCAGCACAGTGGGCTGCCCCCCAGCACCCCTGGCATCAGTGGTTGTGTAGCCTCGTGGGCAGCCAGCGCTCCCACCCTGCCAACACAAAACCTGGCATGTGGTAGCAGCGTGTGGGACCGTACATGGGACCACATGTGGGACCCTGCAGCCTCTGTGGAGGATGGCAGGGTGGCAGGACTGCCTTCTGCAACAGAGCCAGGTTTGTGCGCCTTGTCGACAAACTGTTTTTACAGGATGCTTCTCATAGAGCAAGGGTGAGCCACCTCCACGGCACCACCCAGCCGCAGCAGGAGCGCTCTGCCGGCTCTTTTCTGGCAGTGTTTAAGAAAAAAACAACCCCAAGCTGCTGGTGGGACAAGGTCCCCGTGTGACACTCTTTGTGTGATGACCACAGGCCCCGTCGGAGGCTGAAGGAACACCTGCTTGATGGTGCTGGGCTCCAGCTCAAAATAGGCATTGCAGTAAAAGCATCAGGAAGAGGGAGGCAGGTTTGCAGGGGGGGAGGCTGCTGGCAGGAACACAGCGTGTATGCAGCCTTTGGGGGAGAAGGTACCATCTCAGCCAAGAAGGTGGTTATTGCCCCCCTTCATCTCATCCTAAATACCTGATGGCTCCTGGAAAGCCTTTTGCTGCTGACAGAGATTTTCCTAGCCACTCAAAACGTTAAAGGTCAGACTGTTGAGATGAAAGCTAAAGCCATCAGGGGGCTCTCTGGGAACACACCAGATAAGCTTTGAGTTGGACAGGGCTTGCTCAGAAAATAAACGCAACTTCCAGCCATGCAAAGGACGACAGTGCAGGCTCTGCCTAATAACAGCAGGCGGGGGTTCCTCTCTGAGCAGCAGGTTTGCACAGGAAAGTTACATTTCCGCTGTTTAATTTTTTCCATTATTACTGTTCTTAAGATTTCTTTCCCGTCTTGAAAGGACTTTGTTACCACATGCCGCTATCAGCCATTCATGGTGGAAATGAAAACATGGGGAAAAAAATAGCAGCTCAAGAATGTGCTTGCAGGTGCGTCCTAATCGCAAAACTTCCTCCCACACCGCAGGCCTAGGAGTGGACTTTGCCTCCAACGCCATCGCTTGTGCAGCCTGTGCAAAGCAGGAGAACTCAAGCAAAGGTCCTCGGAAAAGGAGGAAAAAGCCCAGGAAATGAAAGGTCTTCATTCTGCTGAGCTAGCCATCAGGAAGAGCATCTCCTGAAAAAACACAGATTTAATTCCTTTCTCTTTCTTCTTCCCTTCCCAGCTGACATAACCTGTGCTTAAAAGTTCTGTAGGTGGGAAGGAGGGCTGTGCATACCTGCTTGGGGTAATCCCTTCCAGCTACTTGGCCAGGGCTGTGTCAAGATCCTGCTCCCAAGCAGGTAGGAATTGTGTCAGCTCCAGCGGTCTGGAGGGAGTCACAGGCTCCAGCCTCATGGCTGAGGGGCACTGCCTGCACCACGAGGCAGAGCACAGCCTAAAAATAAGCACATAGAATTTGATCCAAGTAGAATAAATTAAGAGTCAGACTTTTTTTCTAAGAGGTTTATTTATGGGCCTTAGGCAGACCTGCTTTGTGGATGAGGCTTCAGCCCCTCTCAGCCCCTGAGGCTACAGCAGCTCAAGCCTCCTGTATCCACATTTTAGTGCTCGCCTCTGTGGTCCTTCCCTCTCCCCACCGATTCCCTGTTGCCTTACATTATTTGTCCTACCCCACGATCTCCATTTCTCTCCCGGGGCTGGTGGCTTGGGGCCTTTCACCCATGTGTCCCATGTCCCTGTTATCAGCTGGGCCAGCTGATGGTGAGGACAGCTCGAGGAGAAAGCCAGACGCCAGTTTGAGGGCACAGAGTGCTGAGGTATCTGCTTTTCTGCCCAGCCAGTAGTGCCTGCTCTCCTGGGACCAGTGCTCTGCTGGGAGCCTGCTGCCACCTCCTTCCCAACGAACCCAGCAGTACTGATATTTTATCTTTTCTTCCATTCATGCAGGGATGCTGGTGGCTGCTTTTCTTGCCGGCATCTCCGCTGGTGAAGAGTAACAGTTTCCTGGAGAGCACAGTTACTCACTTAGCAAAGAGGTTATTTTATAACGGCTGTGGTCTGCAAGCTCTCCCATCCCTGCCCATCAAGGACATGGACACCAGGCCCTTCCTGGGGACTGATGTTTCCAGACCTGTGAGCAGGATTTAGTCCCTGTCCCTGCTCTGGAAAGCCATGGCCAAGCAGCATGCAGAGGTGTGTGTGGTCCATGGGCATGTGAGCAGGGGTGCCGGGAATGGATGGGGGTGTCTGCATCTCCTCGCAGCTCTGGGAGGAGGGACAAATGCCTCCAAGGGAGCCCAGCCCCAGCTGGGGCCACTGACACCCCATCCCACGGCAGTGCCAGGAGCAGTGCTTTGCCCAGAGCATCCCACAGGGCACGTGTGCCATCGCATCCAGCACCTTCTGCCTGGACTGAGAAGGTAACGAGACGTGAGACAGGTAAGAAGCGTTTAGAAAATTCTGGTGGTTTCTGCTGATTAGTCATTGTCACTGATCAAACCAACATCTTCTCCCTGCCTGGCTTTGCACAGCTTCTGCTCCTGCCGAGTCATTGCGGCCACCCACCCGCAGAGCTGGAGCTCCACGCGACCGCTGTCTCTTCTCAGCAGCACCCCACACTTTCACCCCAGGCCACCCATGCGCCCAGGCACCCAGGCATCCCACCTCCGGTGCAGTTGCTCTCCTGTGCAAGGTGAGGGCGCAAGGAGATAAGCAGTGGTGCATCCCCTTGAGATTCACCTTCTTTGGGTGCAGGTGCCCCCAGAGTCTCACCAGCACCTGCTCCTCCAGGCAAATTCCTGCAAGAGTGGTTGTTCCGGAGCCACCGCAATAGCTGCTGTGTGCGTGGGAGACGTTGCAGGAGCTGACTTCTCTTGCTCGAAACAAAGAGTGGGAGGGAGGAAAGAGCAGCTCTTTGAAGCTGCCAAGCCCATCTGTGTGCAAGCTCTCCACCCCTTGTTCCATTGATGCAACTGGGAGTGCTGGGGCTTGTGTCTCCACCACAGGCAAGCCTAACAGCTGCCCCTTGAGAGGGATCATCCTGGGCTTGTTTCACTGCTGACGGCAGAAACCCAGCCCAGGAATCTCAGCTGATGTGCTGTATCTCACAGCACAGAAAGGACACCTGAAGCAAAGACCTTGCAGTAGGCCACCAGCTCCATGCACTGCCAGCAAGGAGGGCAGGGGTGGGCAGATCCCGAGCTTTGTGCAATGGGCTGGGGAAGCCCATGGTCAAGAGCCCTTTCAGGGGAGCAGCCTAATGCCTGGGCTGCCCCTTCATTTTGTGAGCAGATAAACAACCACGTAGGGAGAACCAGGCATCTCAACTGGAAGCTGCCGAGAGCTGAGGGTGGGCATTTGCCTGGCCTTAACTAAGGTCTGACTGCACGCCCCTGGCAGGGCAGCGCTGGTGGGGCTGTCTCATGCCAAGGCTGAGAGGACAGAGAAGTGGCCAAACAAACTCAGAAGAGGTGAAAAGAAGCTGAGGTGGAAGGAGGGGTCCAGGGGTCCCTGGAGCCCCAGCAGCAGCTGCAAGGCTCAGGACCAGCTCATGGTGTTGCCCATGTGTCCTCTTCTACCCACCTCCTCACATCTTTCGCAAGGAAGGTGTTTTACTGGGGAGCAGTCTGCTGTGGAAAAAACCCAGGAGCTAATAACCTGGAATCTAAAACGATGGTCAGGAGTCCCATGTGCTGGTGGCACTGAGGTCTGGCAGCTGAGGGAGAGAGTTCTGGCCAGCCTGGCCACCACTTGTACAACTCGGCCCCCCGTACCTGTCGGGTTATCCCGGCTCCGGACACCGGTCCTTGCTGCCAACGCGGCAGCACCTGGCCGGGTGTGCTCTTCCCATCAATCGCTTCGGCTGAAAGCAGAGCTCCCGTGTGTCAGCAGCCATTACTTCACCTCCTTCCCTCCAGCCACAAGGTGCAGGCAGCGTCAGAGGGACGTCTCCATTATTAATGTGTGTAGATGAGATGCCAGCTCCGGTTCTTCCACCTGCCTTGACTCACCAGCCCATGCCCCACCTGCAGGTCTCCTCCCCAGGCCATGATGGTGGAGAGCGACCAGCCTTGACAGCTTCCAGGTAGAGACCTCCCTGCCAAGCCTTGGGTCCCGCTTTTGGCCAAGGGGCATCACGGGGCCATCCAGCAAGGATGCGGGGAAGGAGACCTGGTTCATGTGGTCTGCCAGGGTGTCCAGCGAGATGTCCTCGGGGACACAGTGCTGTACAGGAGGGAGAGAGGAAAGACTGCCAGGCAGGAAAGGAAGGACTGAAGTAAAGAGTGTGTTTTCACAGCAGAGGGATGTTACCCTTGGAGAGCAATAGTGTGTGTCCAGAAATTATCTAAAAAGGGGCCAGAATAGCAAAGTGACCACATTTGCCACCAGAAAAACCCAGTCCTAATGCTGGTAGCCCAGCAGTGGGCTCTGCCCTGTGCGTCTCCTCCCAGCAAGGAGATCTCAGAGGTAGTGTTAAATGGTGTTTGCATAATATCTGGAGCAGAGAAAGGAGAAAATTGAATGTTGCGAGTAGGAAAGAAACAGGGTGAGAAAAGAAACACTGCCGCAGTGTGAACCGGTGATGGGCCCACGTTCGGGAGGCTGCATGGGGGTCTGGCTCTCCCCATTGCTTCCATCTCAAGAGGGACATGGAAGAGGCTCAGAGAAGGGAAGCAAGAATGACCCAAGCTCTGGAGCAGCCTCTCTGTGAGGAACAGTTCCACGGCCGGGAAAAGGGATGACGAGAGGGGTGTGATACAGATCTGCACCGCCTTGGGAGGTACGCGGGGGTATGGAGGGATGATTACTCACCATCTCTTCCAGTACAGGAGTACAAGCTCCAAACGAAACTACCTGGAGGGAAGTTTAAAACAAGGAAAAGGAAGTGGTTCTCGGTGCAACATATAGTTAAACTGTGGAGCTCCTCACCACAGGATATGACAGATGCAAAGCATTAAACAGGAACTGGATGAATTCATGGAAGAAAAATCCTTTGGGTTATTAAATACAAAGAACTACCATCTCTTCCTTAGGGCTGGAGGACTGGTGGGAGCTGGGGGACTATTCAGGGGAAGTCTTGCTGCATCCTTACCCTGTTCCTCTGTAAACACCTGCCGTGGCCGACAGGATATTGGCCTAGATGAGCCGACACATGGCTCTTACATTTTGTCAAACCACTGCCCTGAGATGAAGCCACAGACAGGGCAGCTCCCCGGGAACATCGCACACCGTGTGCTGGCCCAAGGGGAGCCCAGGACACCCCGGCCACAGGCTCTGCAGCCCAACCTGTGCCACGAGCTGATTCCGCTGTGCCACCACGAGGTGGTCCCATTCCCTTTGGTTTTAAGAGAACAGTTGATAATAATCCACTGAAGTTCACTATTTCTCTTGAAGTGCTTTTTGGAATGCCTCGCCATGGGGAACATCACTGTGCCCGGTCTCCTCTGGATTTTTGGGCAGCATAGAGCCTAATGAAAGCAAATAGTTCTGCTGCTAACAACCGTCTGCTGATGTCCTTGAGACAGAGGAAGGGAAAGGAGTCTGGGAATTCATGGAAACCACAACACATGTTCTGGTCACAAAAATTCATTTTAAAAAAGTTCTTTAGCTAGAACTCAGTGCCACATCCGTCACCAGCGCACGCCTCTATGTGCACATTTCCCCTCCACTGCTAAATGTTTACAAGAGTTTTAATCAGCTCAGAGCTGGCAGAAACTGGCGATTCGGACATGGCAGCTGACTCTGGTGTCTTCTGTTTCCCTGGTGCCACCTGATCTGACGATATGATCTGGTCATCGTGATACCCAAGCAGCCCTACTGAATTCAGTCTGAGTTTGAAGATTTCTGAGCATCATCTCCAGTTCCCCAGGGTGATAAAGCAAACCTCACAGCAAGGGCACACAGAGGGATGCTGTCATGTGCCTGGAGGTCCCTGCAGCGCACCAGTTCTCAGCAGCCGAGTACCAGCTGCTGGATACAGAGATGTGACTTGGCTTTAACAGGAAGATCTGACTCTGATCTGTCTCCTGTGCTGTTTGGGTGAAACAAGGAGAAATTCATAGTTTTAGAAACGTTTGTTTCTGGGATAATTTTTCGAAGAAGTGACTGACAGGGCTTCATGTGCTCCAGATACTGAACATACAAGTCACAGTGTGGGTCGCTCTGGCAGCTGCCTGACCCTTGGGAAGGGAACAGGGCACTTTGTGGGGAGTGAACCTTGTTGTAGCTCCCACCTCAGGCTGCCAGGAGAAACCACGCTGGTACAGCAGGACAGAGATGTGGGGATATCCAGTGCCGCGGCTGGCAGAGAGAGCTGCCAGCCAGGACCTGGCACTTGTTTTGACTTAGTGCATTGCTGCTGCAGTTCATGCTGCAGCATCCAAGGGATGCTCTGGATGCATTTCCCGCCTTTCAGCCAGTGGTGACAGAGGACAGAAGAATGCTGTCACCTGCTGCATCCCACAGCTGCAGCAGATCTACCCTTGGATGAACTTCAAACACTCATTTCTTCCCCTCTGCTCTCAGAGCTTTCCTTGTCTCCCTCCCTGCAGAGAGGAGGCAGGTCCCACACGTCTGAATCTTCCTGAGAAGCTTCAGAGTGATGTGAATCACCTGTCTCAGACCCAGGAGCCTGGTTTCATCAGCGCAGCAGCACGGGCTTGCTGTGGGGAGCCACGCTCAGCCACCGCACACCTTCCCCTCCTCTGGGGACCTGGGGGACACTGTGTCCCGCTGGGGGCAGGACCACGAGACTCCTTGTGACTGCAGCTCACTTAGGAGAGAGGTGACAAGCCTTGTGCCTGAGTCACGCCAGATTTCGATCTGCTCCCCAGGTACTAGTGGGCTTTGGACCAGGCCAGGAGTACCTGTAATCAGGGCGGGCCATCCTTGCTGCGTGACATTCCTGTGTCAGGCATCAGCTGCCACGCCACAGATGTGGCCTCACAAACACGACAGAGATGGCTGCAGAAAGGAGCGTGGGTACGAGAGCTCTGCACCCGGAACCTCATGCAGCAATAGTAAAAATGCCTGTATTTTCACTCAGTCTTGATGCCAACAAGAACAGGCACAGAGCAGCAACTAGCAGAGCTGCTTTCCCATCATGAAGCCCATCATGAGCTGCCCGCGAGATCCTGCAGAGCCATTTCTGTGCTGCCCAAGTGTTGGCTGGAGCATCTGACACAGACACCTGCGTTTGCAAACCATGGCCCCTGCTCCTCTGAGCTGTGCTGAGCTGCTGATCACTGCTGCTAAAATTAGCTGAAGGTCCATCAATAAAGGAGCCCTTGAAAGAGCTCGCTCTCAAGAGCATCAAAGCAGGACGGCCTGCACCCTTTTCTTTTTAATCGGCTCGCTCTGCTCTTCAGATGATAAAGTGGGACCCACATGGCATGATTGCTGCTCCGGAGGAGATGTGGAGCAGGGCCTTGCGCATCAAGGGGCTGATTGATTTGTTAGTGATATTTCCAGTGCTGTAGCAACAATAACATGTGATGAGCTTTTCCCCTTATCTGGCACTTTCCACCCTGCGCTTTTCACAAATAATAATGAACCGGAGCTTGTGATGATCTTTGGAGGAGGGGAGACAAAAAATTCAAGCCTAATCAAAGAGCATCTCTCAACCCATGGATTGTTTGCTTTTTTGTTTTTAATATCAACAAGAGTCAGCTTTCAAATTACATGCAAAGCTGCTCCATTGAGTAGAGAAGGTGTTCAGGCCTGCAGGTGACTGTTGGAAGGGACAAGACACAGGTGGATCCTACCCGTGGGAGGATGTGCTCACGAAGGGGCTGGAGCCCCAGGTTTCCAGCCACAATTGTCTGGATTCAGGTGCTCCATCCTGAGTCCCAATCCCAGGATACTTTGCCCAGTAGTGTCCCAGTGGCATCTGGCAGACGGGACAGCACTCAGCATCCCTCAGAGCTAGTCTCCTGCGAATCTCACCTAGGATTTAGAAATCAGCACGATGGCCTAGGAAATATCATGTTTAAAAATCACAGGGACAGGTACAAACAAGCCCCTGGAGGAAGAGGGTTCTTTTCCGCTGCACTGTGCTATCCAGGCTGTCTGAGGTGCTCTCAAACATGTTTTTCTTTCCAATCTTGGGAGGAAGCAACTTGCTTTAAAAAAAAAATGGAAGGAACTGTAATGCCCTGACTCCACAGGACTACCTCCATGCCCCCTGAGGAGGTGCTGATAAAAGCCACCACATGATGTGCTGCCAGTGATAAAATCACCAGACTTTACAGCCCTTGATTGGGTCCCTCATCTGCAATCTGCTCGAGTGTGGATCCTCATCCAGAGGCAGCCTCTCATGTTTTAAATGCAGGAGGTGGGGGGCAGAGGGAGCATCCCTGCTGCGGGGACAGGGGGACACAGCCTCTGCTCACTGCTCCCTAACTTCTCTGCCCCAATGTGCAAAGAGATTCAGAGCAGCCCAAGAAGAGGGTGGTGGGAGCGCAGTGGGATGGACTGTGCTCGGCTGGCTCCTGTCACTGCAGAGCAGCAGTGTCACCCAGCCCAGTCAGAACCCCCACCGGGCAGATGGGACCAAGCTGACCGTGTCCTGTGCTCCAGGCTCTTGCTCTGCTGCTGCAGCAGATACTCTGCACCACCTGCTTGCATTGCTTTTCTCCTCCCCAGCATCCTAAACCACAGCACACAGCATGTATAAAAGTCCACGTTCCCTAAAAAGGTTCAAGAAGTTATACTTAGAGGGAAGAATTACTCCCACGTGTATCAGCCATCATCCGCAAACTGAGTTATTTTGCATTAGAGGAGACTCACCTCAGCAATTTGAACCTGACGCTTTCAGCATTTTCACAGAGGAAATGTGCCTTGGATGCCAAATACCAGTACTCTGCACTGACAGGGTAATTAATTCAAAAGCACCAGAGAAACTGCTGCTGAAGACTCATCCATAGCACTTGACATGCAGTGAATCAGCCGTGATGCCATTTACAGCTTTTTTGGCCCATGACTTCTTCAGTCTCTCACCTCACCTCCCAAGTACCCGAAGCAACTTCCAGTCTGACATCACTGGGAAGTTTGGACCTCAGCTTCACCCCCGTTCAGCGAATTGTCCCTAGCGACTGTGCCAAGGGAAAGGAGCTGCAGTTCCCCTGGCTACCTATGAACACTTCTGGAACTGCACAGCCTCTTGGCACAGGGTCAGGAAACGAACCTGCTTTTGGAAACCTCGTGGGCTTTCAGAGAGTTAAGGCACGGTAAAACAAGGTATCCCAAAGGAAATCAGATGAGCTCCATTAAGAAAGAAACCTTCAGGGACGTCATGTCTCTGAACTCTTTTTGCCTGGGTGGATAGTCCGAGCTCAGCAGCAGAGCCAGGGCCATCCAAGCACCTGCAGACGCTGCTGCTCGGCACAAATGTGCTCACCAGAGAAACTCTGCAGGAAAGGGTCTTCCAGGGAACAAGTTCATTGGTAGAGCTTCAGCTCTGCACTAATGACATTTCCTATGAATCATCAAAATTACTTGAAAATCCCCCTTTTCCTGCAGTACTTAAAAAAACCTCCTCTCTCCAAACAGCCAAATATGTCCCAGGCTGCAGAATTCCCCTCTAACTTCTTGCAAGGCTTGGAAATGGTGCTGTTAGCTCGTGGACACCTTCTCCCCAGACCCAAATGCTCTGGTTCAATTCAGTCACTGCGAGAATGAGATTTGCCCCAGTGTCCCAGCCCTGCTGCAGGCTCTGCCCAGCTGGCCAGCGCTGTGCCCCAGCTCCAGGGTCCCCCGTGTCCCTTCCCTGCAGAGGATGAGCAAAGCACGGTGCTACATCCATGCTGCCGTGGCTGCAGACGATGGGCTCTGTCTGGAGACACGATGTGCACAAATGCCAGGGTTTGGCCTTGGTGGGGAAGGCTCACCCCAGCCTTGCTTATCTGTGCAGATCTGCTGCTGCAGCAGTGCTGGAGACAAAATCCCAGGCTCAGGGTTGGACATGGCATCTTCTGACACAAAAAGGTATCGCCTGTGCTGGATGTAACCCCAGATTAGAAGGGATGACAACTTTCTGAGGGTTACATGCAAACACTTCAACAGGCACCCTTGCCAAAAATAATGGTGCCTCTTGCCTTGTTGCCAGCACTGGCATGGATGCTTTGTGCTGAGAGCCAGCCTAGCAAATGCAGGTGGTATCAGACTGCTCCGGAAGAACTGAGTTATTTTCAACCTGGACCAGTTCCCTGGGCTGGCTCTCCATAGCCCCATGCCTGGCCCTGCCAGTGATACCATAAATCGGCTTATTCTTATTAAATTAATAAATGCCTAAAATCTATGACCCTTATTTGTATAGACTTATTTGATTACTAATTGCTGATTTTAGGTATCACCAGCGCAGGGGAGGGATTGGTGGGAGGGCAGGGGCAAGTGGCCCTGGCAGGGGTGGCCAGCAGCACCTCTTTGGTGACTGTGGATGCTCTTGGAGGGGGTGGGTGTCAGGCAGGATGTTGCCCAAGTCACGCAGAGGGACCGGATCCCTCCTGCCCCCGTGGAATGCCCTGGTGAGCCCCACATCACCCCACTCTGCCAGAGGCACCTGCAGGGACCAGGCTTTGGCCGGGTGCAAGGTGTCCTCGGGCACGTGGGCAGGACCATCCCAAGGGGAGCTGCCCCACGTGGGGTCCCAGCACGAGCCTGGTTTGGTTCCTACTGGCACAAGCTGCTCCTGTCCAGCCGCTTTCCCAGACGTCGTACGCCCTGCTAAAAATAGCTGGTTGGAGGGTCAGCTAAGGTCAGAGCAAAGCCAAAGCCCAGGGGCTCAGGAGCGAGGGCAAACATCCCTGCATGAAGGACACACTGCTAGGGTGATGGTGTGGGCACGGGGAGAGCGAGGAGATACCAGAGCTGAATGGGTGTCCCCAGAAAAGCAACCTGCTGTGTCTACAAACCTGCAACTCAGATCTAATTTAAACCAGAAATCCCTCAGCCATGCCACAAGCTCAACTGTCATAGAGCAAAGAAATGCTGAGATTATTTTAGTTGCCCAAGACTCAGTGAAACCCATTGGTGGTATCTTGCTTTATTCATCTGCAGCCGAGTTTTGCCCACTTACAGGCAAAGTTGTGGATAAAACTGCCTTGGGTTCTCCATCTCTCTGACATAATAAACACTTCGGAGAGCAGACTGGACTTCGGGTTGAAGATATGGACCTTGGTTTTTCTTGGCTACACAGGGCAAACATGCCTGTCTGGAGCAGGGCTGATGCTGGGTGGCTGGAGGGATGAGTCAAAAGACAGAAGACAACAGTTTTATTTCTGAAGATCTTGGGCTTCTGCTGATCCCACTCTTCTTTTTCCTTTGCATCAGCTCCAGCTTTGTTGGACCTTGCCATGAGACAATTTTATTCCCTAAACCATCAGAAAACTAGCCTGGGAAGACAAGGGAATTGTCTCCTGCCAGGTTAGGAGGTGCCCCAGCTCAGTGAGGGGCTGGGCTGCCAGTGCAGACCCTGAGCAGGACTCTGCTGCTGGGCAGGGGATGGCATCTGTCAGCTCGGTTCAGCTGTGGTGTGTAACTTTGCCCTTTGCGGTCCGTTACTTTGCCCTTTGTGGTCCGTACTAAAGAAGAGCTCAGGATGTGCATCCCTGGTGCTCCCAGGTCCTACCCGCAGCATGATGAAAGCCCTGGGAGGTGGCAGCTCTGCTCCAGAGAGGCTCTGAAATTATAACTTGACCTGAACGTGAGCTGACTCCTCCAGAGCAGCGGCGCTGCATGCCCTTTGACTTTTTCAATCATGATTTTGCTTAGCTTGTCATTTCACTGATCCTCCCTCCCCAGGAGCTTTTAAACAGGAGTTCGGGATATTCCTGTTGCCCAGGAGGATGAACAGTTCCCTCCTGCTCCAGCTTCACAGCAGCACATATTTGCTGACATGGTTGCAAGCGTGCAAAGAGCACTGCTCCATCAGTGCTGCATCGAACAGCTGGTTTATTACACTGAAAACATTCCTCTCCTTTGCTGGGACCAAATTAAGAGCTTTGGGGATGCTCAGTTGCAAAGCAGGCACAAATAAAGGATGAGCAACACTGGGATCAAGGACGGTCAGGCCCACTGGAGGCTCGGCCGTGCACCAAGATTTCTGGCCTATCTTCTGGAAAGAGAAGAGAGGGGATTTTTTCCTTTAAGTTTAACAAGTGATGCAGCTGCAAACATGTTTTTTATTGTCTCAGTGTCCCTGAAAGATGTGAAAAATAATAATGAACAAGAGGTAAAGCACAGCTTGTGGATGCTCTAACTGTCCAGTTCAGCCCGTCCTCTTTGGTGGTGGTGCTAGGGCTGGTGTTCTCTCTGTTAGCAGTGAATTCAATGACTCTTGTGTTCTCTTCTGGGTGTCTGCACATCACCTTCCCAGGCAGCAGGAGTTGCTGCTTCACTTTTCCCACCTGATTGCTCCAGTCTGTATTTTTGGCTGAGAGCATGTCATTGCCAACAGGGGACAACCTTTGCACTGTCCTCTGGAGCTCCCAGAACTATTCGAGTCATTAGTCTTGCAGAACATTAACCCAGAGAAAACACCAAAAGAAACCATGTGGACAATTTTCTGTAGGCTTGGAGAGTTGAACCAGCCCTGGAGGCTGTGACAAGCTGCCAGAGCTGGGCATTGGCAGTGGGTCAGTGGGAGGGGAGGCAGATGCAGAAGCGAGACTGCCCGGTACGAGCAGCAGCGAGTGCTTCGATAACGCTAGCTGCTGTGAAACCACAGCCTAAAATTCCCCTCTCAACTTACCTTTTCAGTGCTTTTAATTTATATAATTTTAAATCCAACTGGTATCTCTGCAGGTTTTATGTTTGTGCAGATCTTGGTGTTGTCTGTGTTTGTCTTCACCAGTTCCTGCACTTTCCTAAAGCCTCAGGACACAAGCCCCGAGGCAGAGGCCAGGGTAGGATTTTTCCAAGGCCAGGACTGCCTTCAGACTGTCCATATCTTCACTGATCAGCAAAGCAAACCCCAAACGCCGTGCTGTAGGATGTGGTTTTCCACAAGGGGAATACTCTGGCACCATGGCACAAAGACAGAAAAGATCAGTGGGCCAAAATAATAAACGACCACACAGTCTTACACAGGTAGACTTTGTCCTGACACAGGAGGAGACAACACACCAGATGAGACCCACTTCCAGATCTGATCGGCTTCTGGACATCTAGCATCCATCAGGCTATGAGTCTCTTCCAAGCTCATGCTCTGAATAGTGCTGTTCATTTACTGCGTTAAATTCTGCCTACCCAGAAACAGACGCACACCTTTCTTCTCCTCTGAAACTAAACCAACCTCTCCTTGCTACTGTGGAGACCAAACCAGAGCCCTGGCGTGGCCAAGATGTAAATCTGAAAGGTAGGATCCAACACGGTGTCCCCAGCCCACAAACAGAAGTGGGCTGCAGCCACGAGAGTGAGGAAATGGGAAACGGGGTGAGGTCACCACGGTGCGGCACACGGGGGGATGCGGGTGCACGGGGCTCTCCAGCTTCTCCTTCACCCGGCTGATACACATCAGGATGCTGGAGGGGTTCCCCATGCTGCTGGTCCCAGTGCAGGGGTGTTCACAGGCATCCCCACTGCTCCTGGCTGGGGGTGATGGAGCTGCAGCTGTGCTGGTAGGTCTTTCATCTCGTCTGTGCCCTTGTTTTAGCCTTGTTTATGCTGGCTGGCTTCTGCTGTCTCTCTGCTACCCTCCAGCCTGTCTGCAGCCCTTCCCACGCTGCCTCAACTGATCCTGCTTTGAATACCCTCAATCCTGTCCCTGCTGCAGGACCTATCAGTGAATGCACATTGCAAATGACCAAGACAGAAAAATACCAAATGCTGCTGGCTGGTCATTTTTGCACAGCACTCCAGTAGACTGCAGACATTTTGGGGAAGATGTGTGCCTGGGTGCGTTTGCAGCAGGCTTGGCTTGACCGGTCCCTGTCCTGTGTGGTGTCCCCTGGCCCCAGGCACCAGCAGTGTCCCCAGGACACAGAGATGTCCCCCGGCTGGCAGGAGGTGGCAGCATTGCATAGCTCAGGAGATCCTGCTGGCCTGCATAGCCATGCATGCTCTATTTACTGGCAGGGAGCTGCAGACCTGTTTTTCCAGCTCCTCCAAGGATATGTGACTCAAGCCAAACGCCTCCAAACTGCTCAAATCCCATCCAGAACAACCAGTAAAACCAACAAAACCCCAAAGGCCGCTAAGTGCACATCAGTTCTGAGCCGTCTGCGAATCACCATTAACAGCAACGTGAGGGCAACTGAGGACACGGGGGCTCTGCATTTAGAAATGAGTGTGATGTTTAAAGATACCCCATTCGCCCTTGAAACTCCAGCCCCCTTAACTAGCGTGTGATGTATCTGAGCTCCTCCGCACAAGCTCCACATTCCCTCTGAGTGACAAGGGTGCAGATATTCTTGCTTGCGTAAATGCTCCTTGACAGAACTGAGGTGGGAATGAGTTGGAGGCAAGCTCGCTCTTCGAGCATCATTTTCATTCTGGTGGATCTAGCACAGTCCAGGCTGATTTTGAATTCCTTCACATTTTATTTTTATTAGAGATGCAGAGCAACCTGTAGTAAAACCTTGGATCTAAGCTCCCTGAAACACAAGGGGAACTTGGACCTAATATTTGCAGTTCAGGGCATTGCTGGCTGCCAACCTTCCCTTGACGTTCCTCCTGGTCTCTCACTATGGAGTCATCCTGTAGCCGACTGAGTCCGCCACAGGCAAATCACAGACTTCCCTCATTGCCTAACAGCCAGATGGACACAAGCCAGGACCGTTTTGCAACTTGTGCATCCAGAAAGCGTTTGTACCACAGTGACGTTACCGACTTAGAAAGCAACATGGTGAATGGAATAACAGCCTCTATCACCATGTGGCTGCTGTTCTGCTAGGACGACGACCCTACCTTTATGTGAACAACTTCCCACTGATATAGCACTGTTCTAACCTGAATCTCTTAATCTCACTTTTCTCAAAACCAGGTAACTATTAAGAAAAAAATTAAAAAATCTGTACATAGACCAGTCTTAAAATAAAACTTTTTATTATTCTTATGGCTTTGGGTACACCAGACAAGCTGGAAAGCAGTTTCTCTGACTGCCCTCCTTAAAAGTAGACACCCCCAGCAGGCCTTCCTTCTACATGTATGAGCTACATTACTGCAGGAGCTTTCTTTCTCCTGCAGACTGAATCATTTCCCAAATGTAGGACTGCACAGCAGAAGACACCGCTCTGACAGGGAGTGATGATGAGTCACCAGGAATTCACAGTTTTATGTTCCTGCAAAGGAAAAATTCACAGCACCAAGGGGGCAACAGAGGAGAGCTTGGTTTTGACAGACAGCAAGAACCAGGTCCTTGAGCACGAGCTGTGGGGTCGAAGCAATCTGAGGAAGGCGAGAAGCCAAGCGTAACAGCCGCTTGAAGGCGGGGGCCACGAGATGTGGCCGCGGCTGGTGGTGTGAGGGGTCCTCGTGAGGGGGCCACGGCCTCCCCAGGCTCCTCCTGAACCCGCACCTGGGCTGAGAAACACCCGCCAGAAACGCGCTCAGCCCGTCCAGCGCGTGCATTGCGATCCCAGCGGGCCAAGGCCGGAGGGATAAATCAGGTGTGGCTGGTCGCGCAGGGAGGGGTAACGAAGCAGATGTCGTGTGTGCACAGGAGCGGGGATGTCACCACCGGGCCCTCAGCTCAGCCCTGCGACCCACTGGGCTGCAGGAACCGCGGGACAGGAGACAGGTTGTTGTCAACTCATTATATACACAACCAGAGCATTAAAGTGCATGCAGAGCAGGGCTGGGGACTCGATAAGGGCCTGACACAGCGCCAGCAGCCCAGCCACGGCCCCACTTCACAGAGGCGTGATGTGTGCGTCACCGCGCTGCCTCTGACCGGCCTTATCTCCTGTTCCCAGCCACCACCTCGCAGCCAGCCAGGGACTCAGCAGGAGCCTGGCGGCTCTGCAGCCCGCCTGCTCCCAGCCCCAGCAGCGCCCGGAGCAGGCCCGGTCGAGGCGCTGGGCTGGTGCTCCTGCCCCTTTAAGAAGCGGGTGAGGGCACGGATGCTTCTCTCCCGCCTCTTCCGCCCGAGGTCGTGTTCGCGCAATGCGCATGCGCACATCGAGCAGCCGACGACTCTCCAGGCCTGGGGCGGGTGAAGAGCGACACCGGTCATTGGTTTTGAGGGCGGGCTGTGCGTGCGCATGCGCAGGGGGCGCGGTAGAGCCGCCTCCCTGCCATCGCGCAGGCGCGCTGCGGGATGGGGGGCGGTGGCCTTTCCCTGGCGCATGCGCGCCGGCCGCCCCGCCCCGTTCCCAGCGTGCCCCGCGCGGTGAAGAAGCGGCGGCTGCAGGCTGGGGGCATTTTGTGTCCGCGGTAGCAGCGGTTGGGAGACAAGATGGCGGCGGCCGAGTGAGGGACCGGCGGCGGCCGGGACCCAGCGGGCTTCTCCTCTCCCTTCCCCTTCCCCCCTCCCCCCTTTCCTCACCCTCACAGCATCTCAGTGGCTGCCTCTCGTCTTTCTGGAGGGCGCCAAGAGCCGAGCGTCGCCCAGCCGGGGAGCGGGACGGAACCGCGGAGGGGGGCGCCCGCCGGAGGGGCCCGGCTGGAGCTGAGCGGCGGGGACCAGCCTGCCTTGATCTGCCCCCTCCTATTCCCTCCCCTGCCCCTTTCCCCTTCTCCGGGGCGGCAGTAGAGCCCTCTCTCTCCCCCCGAGCCTCTCAGCGCCTGGAGGGCCCCTCCGCCGCCCTTCGCTATGGCGAGCAGTAGCGGCTCCAAGGCCGAGTTCATTGTCGGAGGCAAATACAAGCTGGTGCGGAAGATCGGGTCGGGCTCCTTCGGAGACATCTATTTGGCGATCAACATCACCAACGGGGAGGTAAGGGGCGCCTCGCACTCCCCCACCTCGCTGGGCCCGTCGGGCCGGTCCCCTCCGCACCCCGGGGGGAACCGGAGACCAGCGTCCCCTTCCCGGGGCCGACTGGAGGCCTCGGTGTCCCCACCCGACCCCCCCGCCTTGTCCCCGGGCACCTCCGTGGGTGGGGATGAAGGTTCGGACCGCGGAGTTGAGGGGCTTCTCCTGCCTGGCGGTCACCGGGGGGGTGGCTCTGTCCCTCTTTCCGTCCCCACAGCGGGGCCCGCGGTCCTGGGCTCCCCCACGCAGCAGTTGCGCAGGGAGAGGGAACCACCATTGTGGGAAAACACACTTTGTCTTTTGTGAGCGACTGAAGTCGGCCCTCTCCCACCAATCGTCTGTTCCCCTCTCTCTCAGCTCAGGAGCGCTTTATCTCATTTTCATCAACAGTAATAGGAACAAAGAAGATCCTCTGTTTCTTCAGCTCTTTTTTTCCTGGTGTGTTGTTTTGGTTGGGGTTTTTTTATTTTTTTATTTTTTTTCCTTTCTCCCTCTCACGGCTCTGAGCTCTAAAGAAGAAACACCCACGTATGTTCTTCCTCACTTGTATGGATCTGAAGACTTCACATCTCCAGCTCAATTTCATGACCTGGGATGGATGGATATTTATGTACAAATCGTCACGATATGGATTCTATTTGAAGATGCAGCAGAACACAGGATGTTGAGCACCGAGAGCTTAAAAAAAAATTATATCTCAAAGTGTTTTCAGCAGGGATGTGTGTGGGATATTGAAGTGCTGTGCCCCTTAAACCTCAGTGGCAAGGCTGTGCATGGTGGACGTTCTGCTCTGACTCCTTGTTCCCTCTCACTGTAGGAAGTTGCTGTAAAGTTGGAGTCTCAGAAGGCCAGACATCCCCAGCTGCTGTATGAAAGCAAACTATACAAGATTCTGCAGGGAGGAGTTGGCATCCCACATATACGGTAGGAATCATTGAAGTATGCCAGTACAGTGATTTTTCTTTAATGTCAGTGTGAGGTAGGACACACCATTAAAAAGAGATTTATCCGGGAGGGATTTGGCTGTTGGAGGAAAAATAACTTCATTCCAAGCTCTACAACTAGTTGGGTATCCTGCCCAGCAACCCGCGGTCTCTCCTTCTTCCTGTGTACTGTGCTTTGAAAGTGAGATCTTCAGCAGTTCCTGAGCTGTGAGAAATAGTTGTTGTGATTAGAACAAAGTGTGAGACTGTTTCGGTGAGAGCCAGTGTTCTTGATGAGGTTGAGAGTTTGGAGGCGGCACTGGAAATGGCTGCTTTCTTTTGTTGCTTTTTTTTTTCTTTTCTTTTTTTGTTCCAACATGTCTTCCTCCTCTGCTCAGAAAATGGCGGATGGATGTGATTAACCCTCCCCCTTCTCGTGTTGGGACAAGGGACATGCTCCGGCATGTATCTTTTCCTTTCATAGTTATGTGCTGCAACGCTTGAGACTGCAGAGAACCTCAACTAGGAATGAAATGGCAGCCCCTTTCTGTTACCCGCAACAGATGCGTCACTAGGATTTCCGTACGGTTAAAAGTGCCAAGATTAATCCCTCTCAGTTGCTCATTATGCAGATTCCTTGTTTCATGTTCTGTCTGAAACTTTCGGGAGTGTTTCATAATTTCACGATCTGGAAGAAAATCACTGGTGCAGCAGACTCTAGGAGGAGTTATTTTTCTGGAGGCTATTGAGCTGTTACAGTGGGTTAGTTCTAGCTACTGAATCTATGCATCTGAATAGATTAAATGAAACTTCAGGTTTCTTCAGAAAGACTTTGTACAAGAAGTTGTTCTTTTTTTTTTTAAATTTTGTTAACAGTTGTCCTTAAAAGTTAGTATTTGTTTGCACTATGGCATAAAGGAGTTTTGCTCCTTGAGCCGCAGAAACTACTTCAATTAGATATTGAGTCGAACTGTGGATTCCATATAATGTTAACCCTTCCCTGACTGTGTTGAATGTGCATCTACATCAATAGTGACCTGTAAGGTATATTGTGAAGCCATAACGCTATTGTATTCTAGACTGTGTATTAGTTTCAACAAAACCTAAACCAGGTCTGCATTTCTGGGGTTAATAGCTCCTTTCCTCCCCCTTTCCCCAAAAACACAACTGGCTGCAGTCCTGGGCATAAGCTGGAGCAGAGGACAGTGTTGTCTTGGCCATCTGTCCTCATTCACTACAGCCTTTCGCAGGAATAAAGTAAATGTACCTTAATTAAGCTGAATATTTGTAGCTTAAACAGAGTTGCTTTTGTGAAAATGGATTTAGTCTTTAGCCTATAGTTTCCCTCTTCAAATGGATGCCTTTATTTCACAAGTGAAAGAACAGAAATTGCAGTTTGGGAAGCTATCGCAGTATAGTTATGTGCTAAAACAGGGATAACTGGGAGAACAGCCAAGACAAGTGGATATCAGGTGGTTCATCGCAAAACTGGAAAAGCAGGCATTCTTAAACTTTTTTTTTTAAGTAAATGAATATTTGGCATGATAACAAGGCCCAAGTTGCAAATTTTTCAACTTTTCCATGTAACAGAAGTGAACTACTGTTTGAGTTCTTGGTTTTGGTTAAAATACACTGTGAGAGCATTTTCTTTAAAGCTGAAATACTGGAATGAATCTGCATGTTGAGAAACTTGATTCTAGCTTCAGCTACAGCAGTCATCTTTAAGTTTTCTTTCATCTGTGTTCAATGTTCTTGTATCTGACTGTTTTCTGTATAACTGGTGACTGTGGTTTAGAATTCTCACCACCACAGGGGAGCTACAACCTTTAACACACACTCTGCCTTCCCCCAGTACAGGATTACGAAAATCTGAGTAAGAATGGACATCTGAGGCAATACTCAAACCAACTCAGACTTACTCATAGACTCATGCTAAAGGTGTATTATTTATTTGAGAATGTCAGTGAGTTTTGAGGTTTTTCAAATCCAAGCTCTTGGAAGTTCTTCTTAATTGTTACACAGGATGTTTCAAAAAGTTGGATCCAATTTCAAAGCAGTATTATTTCATGATGGCAACATGTTACAATTACACAAAAAAAATTCAAATGGTTTAATGAGCTATTGAGTTTTAGTAACCTTTTAGTAACACTAATGCTGTATGTGTGCTCCGTGTGCTGTATAAACAACATCGAGGCTATAGTTGAATTAATCCAAATGAATTTCAAATTGGGTTCATCTTTTTGAAAGACCGTCTAGTATTTTTCTAGGAAAGTGTCTTTAAGAAATTTTTGGAAATACCTTTTTTGTCTTCAGAAGCAGCATTAATTTTAAGATGCTGCTTCCCAAGTTCTTTAACTAGGCTTCTGTTACTAGTTATTGCTGTATGACATCTGGTGGTGCTTGAAGAAATCTAAAATTGTATTTTTTATGTTCTTTAAGAGGAAGCTGAGTAGGGCACCCAACACAGTTCTTAGGACAAATATTGAAACAATGTGTTTAGTAGCAGAATCCATGGTACTCTGAATGTAAAGGGGAGGACTTGGGGTGCCAGGTGAGCTGTATCACTGAGGTGCTTAACAAGGATATGTCCTGAATAGGTGATTACAAAGATTAGGACCAAAGCGAAATTACTGTGCATATTGTTTCAGACAATTCCAGCTTTTCTGTCGTGTTTTTGGCAGCAGCTAAGCTGGGAGAATGTACGACTTCGTACTTAGGTCACTTTGCATGTGTAATTGATAATGCACATTCCACCATTGTTTTATAATGGTATGCTGTCAAGTTGGAATAAGCTGTTCTTGGCTCAGTATGTTTAGAGGGATGAATCAACTTGAAGGAAAATCTTTCAATACATTTGTTAAAATTTCTGTAATGTGAGACCTTTAAACAACAGTAGCACGAACAGTGCGTTTGATAAAAAAATAAGGAATCATTCTAAGCTTTTCTTATTGTCGTGCTGTCTAAGCTGGGCTCAGCACTGTTTCCATCCCAGTGCTACACATCTGGGAAACAGAGGCACAAAACCTTGCGTTCCTCATGTAAAAATGTGGGACTTCTCTGGTTTTCATTTACTTAAGTAATGCAGTGGCCGCGATCAGCTTACTTAGATGTTGCATGACGTGGCTTTGCCTTACAAAGTGGGCTGCTGTGGTTCTTTGACTCACAAAGCTGAAATAATAGGTGAGGTATGGATTGTTAGTTCGTTTTGGGCACCTGCTCTTAGAACTGAATTCTGCCCTTTAGATGTGATTGCAAACTTGGTAATGACAAGGCAGCATATCTGGAGTGTCACTTAAATTATCTAGAACCAACCAATTGGTTTTTTTATAGCCTTTAAATTGATTTGATGGCTTTTCTGGCTGATTGCA
This sequence comes from Caloenas nicobarica, assembly GCF_036013445.1. Classification (NCBI taxonomy): domain Eukaryota; kingdom Metazoa; phylum Chordata; class Aves; order Columbiformes; family Columbidae; genus Caloenas; species Caloenas nicobarica. Next base: position 2,033,008 of record NC_088257.1, read on the forward strand.
AGGAAACTAATGAGCAAAATCTCAGTTTTGGAGATAAAAGTTTTTAAATATTGCTTCTGTGGGATCAGCTGCGAGCTTTGCTTGTCCTGGAGGGTGAACAAGGGGCCTTGGGAACTCCCACTGTAACTGAACGTGTTGTTTGCACATAAAATAGCAAAAATAGAGATTGGAATGTCTTTATTTTCTTAATATTCTAAACCATTTTAGACTTGCAAATCTTTGACTTCGCTGCTTATTTTTATTTCCTGGAAGAGCAGCAAAGTTTCTGAACTTGTCCCTGGAGTTTCACAAAACTTTGTATAAATGCTCTACAGACTTTTAAGCTGTGATATGTTCTTGATGCACAAAGTTTGGTTAATTATTACCTTAATTTTTCACAAAAGGCTCTTGAACCAAGCTTAACATTCTAACAATCTGATCTGCCTTTAGGACACAACTGTAAAGTCCACGGTATTCTGCTGGGCCTTTTCCCATTGTTCTCAGCCATCAGCTGTCTTTCTCTTTTCGTCTCTTTTTCAGCAGTGAAGCATTTTTAGCTGTAATCTTGTTAACTGGGCACTGATCCTGTTAGTTTGGACTGTCTGCCTTTGTTCCCAAATCCTTGGTCCTGGCTTGGAGGAAAGCAGCAGAGCATGTTTGGTGATTTTTTTGTATGGTGGGCTGTTCATAGTGTAATGCTGTTAGACATAAACAATTGAATAATCTGTGATAGCCCTTCTTAATTTTTGCTATTTATGGTGTTTATCAACCGTTGTTCCTATCCTTTATGAATACTACGTTTAGGTACTTTCAGATGTACCTTTGAAAGAAAAGTGAGCTTTGAATTTTTCTCCTGACAATATCATGGGATAACTTAGTTTTGGTATCAGTTTCAAATGGAAAACAGCTACGCTGGAACCAGCTGTGGCTGTTGATATATTGTAAGTGTGGCACTTCGGAGCAGGAAGAGAGTCTAATAAATGTGAAACAGATACTGCGTGAATTCTTCTGTGGGCCAGGCTGATGAGACACTGTACAGCATGTGAGGCTAATGAAGGTGATATTTAAGTTTAGTCATTTGTAAGCTTAAAATCCCAAAGCTGCTGAGTTAGCAATTTTTTTGCAATGTTCTCTTGCAAACTGGAGAAGTAAATCTTCACATTTCTGAACTTTTCAATGGAGTAAGTTATTGCAAAATATTTTGATGTTGAGAAATTCAGTATTGCCACCCATGTATCACTATGCAATCTTCTAAATAGTGAAGCATAATTAAAATGTTCTGGCAAAAAAAATAATCTATAAAAGCATCTACAATTTTTGTTCTTCTGGTTGCTTACTGCCATTAATCTATTAATAATAGATTCTGCCTGTATTCATCTTCACTAAGTAATACTTGTAATGGAAAAGTATGGTCAAGTTGAGTAATTTCAGAACTGTTCTCACACCGGACTTTTCCTTGAGACCTTCAATTTTTTAATCTTTAAGCAGTGCTTAATCTGTAAATACACTTCTCAAACACCTTCATTTTAAACTATTTTCTCTATAACTTCCTGCAGCTTAAAAAATAGGGGGCGGGTCGCAAACAAACCAGACAAAACATGCTGGAAAAAATACCCACAAAACCCACATACAAAAAACCATCACCCCCACCCAGTGCCCCCTTCAACAAAAATAAATTTAAAAAGACCCAAACCTAGGACTAGTAGTCAGATAAGTCCGAGTTTTTGTCTTCAGTGGTAAGACTGATACTTTCATCTAGGTCTGCAAGTAATGATGAGGAAGGTTCTAGCAACAGAGCCTCCTATTAATTAATCTTGTTTTATTACTTAAGGCTGTGTGCTGAAGGGCAGAACCACTGCAGTAGATAAGAAGTGGTCTCTTGTTCCGGGAGCTCAAAGTGAAATTAAAAGCTAGTCTTTTAAATTAGTACCTACAGTTTTTCTACTGAGAGAACAAATGTCTTTGAACAAAATCTGTTTCATGTTTTATAACAATTTAAACTTCTGTCCTAACTGGTCTTTGTGGGTTCCTTAGAGGCATGCAAGAAAGACCACAGTTTGAAAACAAAGGAAGCTGTCCCTTTTTCATTTTGTTTTTCCTTTTTTCTCCTTGCCTTAGCTCAGCCCTTGCAGAAGTACCTGCTGAAGGGTGCAGGTTCAGTGTTACTCTTATTTGAAACAGGTGATCAGCAGAGGTGTAATACCACTGAAACACTCTTTTCATTGGGAATGTTTCCTGTACCTGCTGTGGATTAATGACTCACCCTCTCAGCTGAACTGAACCTTCTGTCTTTTATGGTAGAAACTTGACTTATGTTCCTGCCACTTCCTCCCAGGTGTTAATGAACCTCACTGAACAGCTGGCAGAACAAGCGACTCACCTACATGGAAGTACGTTTGCAACATAACACAAGACAGATGAAATGACCCTATTGCTTAGGAGATGAGTTGCACTGGCTTCACATATTCATATTTCTCTCATAACTGTACAAAAAAATGATACGGAATTTTATTTATAGTCTATCTAACTTCATAGAGTAGGGTGTTCGTTGTTGTTTCTTTATTTAGTACTTGGATGGCCTAATTCATACTCACCATGGCAACTAATGTTGGATGACATCTGCTAAATAGTCCACTTCAGTATTTCAGTCATGCCATATTATGTTAAGTTCATTTATATTACTCCTAGCTGGCTAACAGTTAAGAAGTGCTTTTCCAGCTTTGGGGGAGATAAACTAGAAATATAAAATATGTGGCAATTTAGACATGAATATTTTAAGAATAGATTGACATTTTTATGTGTGTTGCTTCAATATATGTTAAGATTCAAATTAGTTTATTTTTACAGGCAGAATATACTTCCCAATTTGTCTGAAACATTTGTCAGGAGATGTCTGTCCTGAGAAGCCCAGAACATGGGACCAGAAGGGACCACTTTGCTCCAAATCCAGCACAACATACTGTTTTTCCTGTGAATGGGTCAGGTGCAGTGTTCAAACTTTCTAGTCTGGCACGGCAGTGTTCATGATTCGGTCATTGGCGAGAGCGAGTCAGCTGCCGTGCCTAAAGATAAATGCTTGTACCCACAGGCAGGCAGCTCCCATTTCTTTCTCTTTTTTTGGTTTAATATCTTTCTTGCTACTTCAGCCCTCCCATACCTCTAAAGAATAGTTGCATCACTCTGCAGCTGCCTTGGTGAGCTGCTTGAATACATGATTGCGGAGTTCGCCAACTTTCTTGACGTTTCTTTTCTGTCCCTGTTGTGATTTGAATTTCCTTTCCTGAATGTTGGTGACAGGGCTTGCACGTCAGTGCTGTAAGCATTGATACTGATTGCTTCACAGTTCCTGTGGAGAATACCTGTACTTTTACTGGTTAGGATTACTTATTATTTTTCAGTGATTCCTGATATTAGAGCCGTATGATTATAGGGAGGTCTGTGTTTTCTCTTTAGTCACATCATCTGACTAATGCTTAGTTCAGAGACTTTTGTATAAATGACTTAGTGCTTGCAGAAATGGAATACAGTTCCAGAGTGTTCATCAGTTCAGTGTCATTTGGTTTTCTGTGGGTTGTCTGAATCCTCTGTGTTCATGAGGCCTCCCAGACTTGCAGGTTTACCCTTGTGTCTGCTGACTTGTCAAACTTACTCATAAGGTGATCTCAGATAATTCTAGTACTAAGTTCTTTTCCAGATTGCTTGTTCACTGTACACTTCTTGTTTTAATAGCTTTTTTTATCCACCTTAGCTCTTCTGAGCATCTCCATTTTTGTCAAGTGGACTCTTCTGCTTGGTGTTTGAAAGCCCAAATGCTGGAAAACTAATTGCACAGGACTAGACGGAGTAATCATAGGGTCAAATACTATGAAATATGGAAGTGGCAAAAGTTTATGTAATGTCAAAGTAGTCCAAATTGACCTTTTTTTTTTAATATGACTATAAAGGTTTCTGGAAGTCTAAAGGTTTAACTATTCAATCTTGTCACAGAAGCCTTGTCCTTCCTTGCAGCGACGCGCCAGGAGATATTTTTTGTGTGTGTAACAAAAGCGGGACCTTCTGCATTTCTGTAATGCCAGATTGCCCCACTGGAATAGTCAGTGATCATGTTGACAGAAGCCTGTAGTGGAGGACAGGTTACCTGACAAAGCAGGTGTTGATTAAGGAGAACTTTTATTCAGCTAGAACAAAATAATCTTGTGCTAGTTGCTCTGGTAGTAGGACCATTTCTTGGGACACTGTGCTGATGTTCTGGTTTTGTATCGAATAAGCTGTAGACACAATGACATGCCATCGTGCTAATGGTGACGGTGTCTTTGCTGCCTTCATGGTTTCAGAATGCATGGGATTTGGGGTTTCTTTACCAGTGATTAACAGGTGTACAGTTATTCAGTAAATTAATTAATCTTGATCTGAACTTGAGAATTTTTTTTTGTGTGAATTTTCTGAATCTTTTTGTTCAGCAGTTGACCAGCTCACACAGCTTTGATAATTGTGCTGCTGTCGTTACCTTGTTGCAATTAGAGGTGCCAGTGTAAGGGATATCCGCTGAAATTGTGTAAGTGGTACAGTAGTCTGAAACTGTAATTTCAATTTCACAGGCTGTGTCTGAATTCTGTTAGCCCTTCACTTACCTCTCTTTGCGAAGTGGCCTACCTCAATTTGACCCTTGCAAAGGAAGATTCACAAGATGTGAAGAGAATGTTCTAATAACCAAACGAAACGTTTTCTCAATTAAAAAAAACCCCAAGCTATTAACAAACATTTTCTCAAATATTTCTTTTGTTATTGACATTATTTATAAAATAAGCAGTTGCTGAAATAGACATCATACAATTTTTGAAAGATACAGCTCTGAAAACAGAAGAGAATTTTAAGTTTGGGTAGATCTGACTACAGTATGTGTTACCAAGAGCTGGATGTGCGTCAGCTGTTCACTTGCTTGTCTCAAGGTTAGTCAAGGGAATTAATAAAAACACCCCACGTGAGTTCAAGTAAACATTCACTTGTCGTGTGATCTGACATCGTACCCTCTTTACTGTATGGGATTTGGAAATGAAATACTGCCAGACCTCTGAGTCCTGTGACATAGTAGTTCAGCAGAGAGCTGCAAATACTGAAACTCAAGATGTTAGAGTTTCAGCTGGGTGCATATACTGGGGCAGCACATCGGGCTGCTGAACCACATGATTTGGAAATGAGGTGACGTGGTGAGTCTTGGTCTTTCGAATTAGACTAGTCGCAGAAGTCAAGTTAAGGTCACTGTTCAATCTTTAACTGTGCTTTGATGGAAAGCTTCATAAAGGATGTTTACTGTATTCTAACTGATATGTAGTAATTTGATCTGCAGTTTGAAATGGATGAGGCAAGACAGAGTGACAAAGCATTTTCATGCATGTGTGAGCTTGGCTACACCCTACAGCTTGAATATGGACCTCGGTTCTTAACAGCTGGATCAGGCGTGACACTTACACTGTCTGCTCAAGGATAACTCTTAGTTCTTCATAGCAACATTGGCCTGTTAATGTAGAAATGGGCCTGTGCTACAGAATCAAAATTCTCTATTTAGGAGATACGTCCTAGTGGAACATACAGTACTGTGGGAATGGATTAAAGGAATAGAATTTTCCTAGTCTAGTAATTTAGCTTTTGTTTTTGAAATAGTACATTGTGTGTAACTATGTGCAAAGTCATTACCTGCCTAAAGTGAACTGTCAAGTGGTTAAATCTCTTCCTCCTACTTTCCAGTCCTCTCCAAAACTCCTCCTGCTTAAAATGTGTTGCTGCTGTTGCTTCCTCAGCTTTAGTATGAGAAAGAGTGCTTCCATGGAGTACTGACAGAGGTGGGACAGTTCTGAGATACAAGTGTCATCTGATAGTGCCTGGGGCTTTGTATGGATCATTCCTTCATATTAGTAGTTCACTCCAAGTTTCATGGCTGATGCAGTATTAGAATTTATGAAGATTTATCTTGAAAACTCCAGGTTTTTTTTGTATTGTGCTCAGTTTGTTGCCATAATGTTTTGCACTTTAGCCCAGCAGTGTTAAAACTTGCATGCCGAGTGCTCTAAATTTGTGCTTATCCAAAGTATGCACTTATATGCTATCTTACAGTGATTATGTGAATATTGGAGTAAGGAATACTTGCTGAGGTCTTCGGTGTGATAATACGCAAGGTTTCCTAAGAAGAGCCAAGGCTTCTAACACCTTTACTCAGAGCTGCCAGTAGTAGCAGCTACTAGACTTTGAATGGACATGATGTATCCTTACTTATTAATCCCATTTTTTCCCTGGAAGTGTTCCAAGGGAAATGAAAACTTACTTGCAGTGTTAGCCAAGTAAATAAAGCACAAGTTACTGCAAAGCCTAGCAGAAGTTTCTGTTGCCAGTGGTGAAATGGAGCAGTCTTCTGAGAGGAATTACAGGCAGGTGCACATGAAAACAAAATGTTAAGAGGTCTGGTCTCCTTGCTTTGTCTTGCGGAGTTGATTCTGCTTTCCACCAGTGCAAAATGGTCAGGAGATTAACATTTTCTTGTGCATATGTAGAAGTAGGCCAAATGGAGGTTGTGCAATCAACCTGAATTACCGCATTTACTGAGCAGAGAGGTCCCTGTAGAGGAACCAGATGCTTTTAAAAATGTGGCTCCCAGGGTAGGCTTCCTTTTCATCAACTTTGCTTTTTCTGTGATGTTGTAACTAAATTTTCTTAGCTGAGTTGAAAGTTGATCTTTGATCCTTTTCCCTCATACCGCAGTCTCTTGGGCACTGAACCGTTACTGTGCTGAACAATTACGCTTAGCATCTGAATGGGACTTCCATTTCTTGAAGAAGATTGTATTTTATCTAGATCGTGCTTTACTCCTTAGAATGCTTCAATTCAGCTTGTTCTTTAGACTTTTTCACAGCAATCCTAAATTTCATATGACAATAACTAGACAGGTCATTTGGTCCAGTTTTCGTAACTCTAGATGGCCATAGTGATTCGTTTTCAGCTGTGACCTGTGGAGTTGTTTGTAGAGCCTTGTCAAAGCCGTTTGCATGGGTGACTTTGAGAGGAACCAAGAAGTAGATTTACAGGCATAGTCAATAGTCCTTGAACTGAAGCTGGTTGGTAGTTGAATAAAAACTGTTCTCAACAGTATCTCACTTTGATTCTTTCCTGATCTCTGCATTGCGTTTTTTAAATACTCCTCGTGGTTGCTCTTGCTGTTGAAATGAGCTCCTTAAAAGGGCAGAATTATAAGGCAGGTCTTTTCAGAACGCATACGTTTCATGGCTTGATGTCAGGTTCCACTGCGAATATTAACCTTTTCATAAATTGCAGACTTTACCAAATGATCCCATCAGCATGCTTTCCCAGGTGAGTTACTTGTAAGGGCTTTTTGGGGTGGTTTTGTGTATCATAGTACATTCTATGAATTTTTAGAGGGCAAAAACTGCTAAATAGTGCTTACAGTACCGGTATGATCATTAACATGTTGGAGTACAGCTGTTATGTAGACATCTCACTTGAATGGCTGCTTTCAAAATACATATTTTTCTCCATTCGCTCATGATGTAGGGAATCAATAAAGGTCCTTGACTGACCTGTAAAACAATGACTGATCCACAGTCCTCATGTAACTTCGTAATGCATTGTTACAGATTTGATAAAAGTGCATGGTTTCTACTAGAATTCCAACAGTGGTAAGGTACAGGCCAGTAGTTCCTGAAACAAATCCAAATACAAAATGTTTTCTCTGCGGTTTTGTAAACACTTTACTACCCTGGCTAAGCTTGGAATCCTGTGAGTACTAAGGCATTTGTCGGCATTATCAGTGGTAACTATTTTCCAGACAACGATGCATTGGTCTCCTGGAGTTGTTGCCTAAAGTGGAAATAAAATGTCTATAGAGGTTTTTAAGCTCCAGGTACAACTGTGTTTGAGCTGAATTTTGATTTTTATTGCTTTAACCTGCATCCTCTTGTTACGGGAGATACTCTTGGTGTATCTTGTCTGTACCACTGTAGTTGGAAACTTCGAGACTCCTCCAGGAGAGAGCTGGTCAGTGCCTTGTACATTGACTGCTGGTACTGGGTCTTTGCTGGGCACCTAAGTCCTTATGACAAAGGCAAAATGCAGCCTTCTGATTCATGCCGTGTTTGATCTGTACAGTGACGTACTAGAACTCAGCATGGCTTCACAAACAGTGTCTCACACATTCCTCTCACTTAGCTGTAGGTACCTGCAATGTGCAGAGGACCATAGAGAAGAATATTCATGTTCCTTCAGTGCCAATTTAAAGTACGGTAATTCGCAGCTGAGATCTGCAGAAGTGAAGGGTGTGAGTCCAGGTCCCAGGCAGCTTAGGTGGTGCAATACTCCTGCCCCAGCTGCAGGTAACATGAAGCAATACTCTGATAGAAATGGTAGATGTGGATTGGAAGATAAAATACGCATGGGAGGCCTTCTGCTTGTTCTCACAGTGTTGGTAACACTTAATTTTTTTGCACCAGATTGATATATCAGACACTTAAAGGTGGTTTTCACAGTCTACTTGACTGCAACTGATATATTGCTAGATCTGTGGTTTTGCTTTTATGACACTTAAGTGTTTTTCCCTTTATGATGTTGAAAACCTGGTAAAGAACCTTTATCATCTGCTTAATAGGACAGTAGAACTTATTTGCTGTTTGTTAAATTTGGATGAATAAACAGAGAGGTAGTATGTGAGTTAACTACATGAACTGCTTTGGTCTGTTGCAGGGAAGTCATAGTCGAAAACAAAGGTTAAAGCACTTAAAGATGTTTCTGTGAAGTTAAATAACATGGGAAACATTGATAGGAGTGTAAGGTGTCCTGCAGGTGGATTTCAGTTCAGACTCAGTACATTAATATGTAATGGCTTCTGCTTTGATTGTGTTTTGATTTTGATGTTTAGTATTTCAGTTGCTACTAAAGTGTAGTGTTTCCTCTTAATGGAAAATCAAATGTGTTCATGCACACTTGCCAACTCGTGTATTCTGCTTTGTCCTCAGACTTTGTTTCCAGGAAAAATAAGGCACTCCCAGCCATAGTTTTCAGTTAGCTTTCAAGATTGAACATTAGCCAGCAATGTGCCCTTGCAACCAGGAGGGCTAATGGTATCCTGAGCCGCATTAAGATTCCTGCTAATGCTGGGTAATTTTCTTTGTTGCAGGTGGTATGGTCAAGAAAAGGACTACAATGTTCTAGTTATGGATCTTCTTGGGCCCAGCCTTGAAGACCTATTCAACTTCTGTTCTCGCAGGTTTACGATGAAAACAGTACTTATGTTAGCAGACCAGGTACGTATAGACCTTACAGTGAGGAAGTTAAAAACCTTAAGGTATTCTGTGCAACATGATTCTCTTTAAGTGGGTTAAAGCACGTGTTATACAATGTTGTATACAGCTAATTGAACACTTATTAGAGGAATGAAGTGATGGTCACTTCTGTGCGGTGCCATAGGAAATGAATGTAGCGGGAGGGCAGCCCAGATACCAACTCCTTGATGCTGCAGATCTAACAAGTGCAACTTTAATCAATTATCAAGACTAATATGGGTGGTTTAACTCCTGCTGTCAGCCACAAGTGTGGTATTAGAAGGTCTGGAGCAGTCTCCAGTTGTGGCTGATCTGATTTAAAGGAAACCTGTTACACATTGGCCAGCTCACTATGCACTCGCAGCCTCCCGTAACATCTAGTACCAGACCATGAGCTAATAAATATGATTTTAGTTGTTGTGGTCCTTGAAGACAGTTCTTAAAGCTGTTAGTGGAGATAACACTCTACTGTAATCAAGGCTTCTCAAACTAAGGTCTGTTAAGTCTTTTTCTAGCAACTGATATTTTTTTCAACTTGTTCATGAGAGTACAGCATTGGAGACGGCCAGCTGTATTCTTGCTGTTTAATAAACATCTTGATTGTGCTGTGCTGTCTTCAGCTACTTGCAAGGCAATAAGGGTTTCTCAAGTTGAATTTTCAATGGCAGTTTAGATTTCATCTAATATTACGTAATTGATGTTAGTACCAAGTTGTCACTTAGCCAGCTGCTTGTAGAGTCCCAGGCTCTTGGCCAAGGAAGCTCATGGCATTTGTTTGGAGACAAGGTCAGCTGCCTCATTCTGGCTGCCCGGAGTGAGCGCAGCGCTTGCTTTTGAGAGCCGTTAGCTGGAGTCTGGGTGTTCCAGCATCACTGGGGAATCTGTGAAGCTTTCCTGCAGTATTCCTTTGGATGATAAACACTAATGAGTTATCATCTGGGAAATGTAGATGGGATATATGTCAGTGCATGGAAACTGGCTTGGAGGTCATAGTCCAGTAGAACAGCTGTCAGGAGTATGATGTTGTAAGAATTCAACTCACGAAAGGCTGCATGAAGAATGTTTTAGTCGCTGGAAAGCTGTACTGTATAAATGTGTGTGCTGTGATCTCACGCACAGGAAATCCCATGGTTGTATGTGACTTTCTCTGTGCGTCATTGCTGACTGTGATTACTGGATCACAATAGCTTGGATGTGACAGTATGGGCCATAATCAAGTTGTTACTTGCTCCCTGCAAACTGTTACCTGGAAAAGTGACGCTTGATAATGAATGAATAACTAGGGTGGGGGAGGGAATGAGTTTTCAAGTTCTCTTGTAGCAGGTATAGCAAACCTTTGTTTGAAGCAAGGAAAAGAAATTGCCCGTTAATGGGACACTATAGTTAAAACATTAAATGTCTAGGAAATTGTTTCAGGTATTTAATTTGCCATTTCCTGAGAAAGATTATGGAATTTTAACATATAAGAAAGTTAGATTTATTTGAACAGCATAAAAAGGAGCCCTTGGTTTTCATTAAGGAAATGTAGAAACTTAAGTTGCAGAGGAAGGTAACTCTAAAAATTCATGCTTTCATTGAAGGTTTAAGTGAATTGTATTGCTCTTGTTGAAATCTTACTTGTTTTGTTGTTGCTTTTTTTTTTTTTACAGATGATCAGTAGAATTGAATATGTGCACACAAAGAATTTTATACACAGAGACATTAAACCAGATAACTTCCTAATGGGTATTGGGCGTCACTGTAATAAGGTTAGTCGAATGCTCTTTGTTTAAAAGATCCATAGGGAATGGCTGCGTTACTTGACTGAAGCTGCACAACCTTTTTAAAACTCATTGCTAAAACTGAAGTTTTGGATGCTAAACCCTGATTGTTTGATGCGAGAACTTGGATTTCGAAGTGTCCACTTCTAAATGCAGTGGCACACACGTGGGTCACTGACCCACCCTGTGAGATGCACTTGATTGCAAGACGATTTCCAGGCTTGCTACGAGATTATAAACTAACCCTAGAGAACACTTTGCTACTTTTCTCAGTGATGGAGTTTCATTATCAAGAATTGTTGTAATGGCATTTTTTTCCTCAATGGTGAAGTCAAATTTATCTTTGGATTTGGGGCTGACATCCTGGGATGAAAAGGATTCATGCCAATGTGGGAGCTCCTGACCTACCAGTCATCAGGGCATTAAACCTTGCAATGACTGGTAAAGAGAACTCTGCAGCCATGAGAACCATGGATACAGCCGATAGCCAACATGGAGATCAATTGCTGCGATAAATAAATGAACTTATGTAAATATGTTGATAGAAAACTGTTAAGTTGTAGAGTACCTGAATATGTTGTACAACAAAAAACTGTTTTCAATTTACTTTGTGGAGGAAAAAAAAAGCGAGGTGGGGGGGTTGGGCTGAAGTTGTTGCACTTGTTTGGATGGGTAAACATAGTCAGAAGTGCATGTTTCCCGTTGAAAACCTTATATAGAAGAAAAGTTTTAAATTTTATTTTTAGTTCTCTTGAGTGAAATATGCTTAATCCTGCAATTTGTGTGTCGAGCTCGGGCAGACAGGCAGCATTGGCAATGCATTAAGCATGCTACTTAATAGAAATTAACTTCAGGACAAATGTATGTGATCAAGCTGTTTATTGGAAGCAAGATTCCCACTTATCTTCTCGATATGCCATCAGAGAATGTCTCATTTCTTTAGGCACCACTAGTGTTTAAAATGTTTACCTTTGTTTGCCTGTATGAATGCCAACTTCAGGGCCATGAACGTTAGCGGGGGAAAGCTGGATTGCCGTGAGATGACGGCTGTTGTGTGAAGAGGTGCAGTGCACTGACCGTTCAGATCCAACCATTGAACAGCTCGTCCGTGCAGCGGAGGGGCCGTCTCTGTGATCCTGTCGCTGTTCAACTCTGCGTGTTCCCAAGTTTCACACTTTCACTCTGTAGAGCTCTATTTTTCTCTGCTGTGTTGAGCAGTTAGGCTCCTTAGTTTCCTGGCATGACTTAACAGTATGACTTAAACTTTTTTTTTTCCTAGTTTTAGTTTCTAATTTCCAGTTGTTCTTTTTGGGCCATTTTTCTATACTTTTGCACAGTCATGCTCGCTTGGCATTGCTGCACTCAGTTCATCTTGAGGTGGATTAATGGCCTAGAAAATGCTGCTGTGCTCACTTTAGTGGAGGAACACATTAGATTTGCATCAGCTGAAATGAAAAACAATTGCCTGCAAACCATTATTTTTTTTCCCCCCATTAGTTAGATTAGTTAGGGCGCCACACGATGTGGTGGTGGTAAACACTGTGGGCATGGGCTTTGTTACTGGTGCAGGGGTTTAGAGATGAGGGAGGTAGTTCTTGGCAAAAGTACAAATCAGTAACAAAATGAGGAATGGATTGCTTCAGTTTGGGAGCAAGTGCTTTGTCTGGGGAACACTTGCCACCATACAGTATTTACTTTGTTTTGTTTTGTGACTAAGTGTAGTTTGGGGTTTTTTAGAGATGACTATACACAGTTTAAAGAAAAACGGCTACAAAGTCTAGAATAGCATGGTAATCTTGTTCCAGTAGCTTCCTGTCAGTTATATTGGGAAAAAAAAAAAATTGATTTTTTCCAAATTTTAATTTGGTGATTGGGAGAAATTTTGCTCCCACCTTAAAAGATGAATTTTCAGCTCTGCTAGAAATAAGCCCTGCATGCTTATGAAAGTAAACTTTAAGGTGACTAAATGCCTTCTACCTCTTCCTTACTGAAGATTTACTTTTTCTAAACATCTTTTGGGGGAAGGGCAGTTTGTGAAACCAAAGGATGGTTTTGTAAGCAAAACTTCCATTTCCTTTTTTAATAGAGCCAAATGTCACCATTGCTATCCCTGGTCAAGGCAGTGTCATTTTAGAGCGGCTCACATTTGAAAATTACCTTGTCACATCTTTCAAATTTTCTGCTTGGAGAAAAAAAAAAATACAAACATACATAATTTTTTGAAAACTACAGTGCTTGGTGGAAGAAGGATGGCATTTGGCTACCCTGTTCTTTCTTGAGCGCCTCGGTGTTGCCTGTCTGCGCCGGCCAATGTTGCAATGTAAGCAATACTGTTTGATGCACTGCCACCCTCTATTGTTTGTTCAGTGTTTAGAATCTCCAGTGGGGAAGAGGAAAAGAAGCATGACTGTTAGTACTTCTCAGGACCCATCTTTCTCAGGATTAAACCAGGTCTGAACTGTCTCCTATTCCAACCTCAACCCCAAATTCATGTGCTTTATTTTTGTTTTGTTTTTTGTTATTTTTATTTATTTTTTTTTTCTGGAGAATGTAGACCTTGCAAAAGCACCTCTTATGTTGGCATTATTCAGACATACTTGGCAAACATGTAACATTACTAAGATGTTTCCCTGTGGCGCTTGTTTAAATTGTGGAATTATTTCTAAACTTTATTAAAAAGGGCTAAATGTACGTGCTTGGTTTCAGATGCAGAAGCAGGTTTTGGTTTTGTCCTTTCAAACTCAAAGGCAATGTGGTGAAGGATGTGTCACCCTAGTGAAACAGCAGGATTTCTGTGTAGGGCTCCCTGCTTGCCCCTGTAGGGTTCCTGCCGTGTCTTTGAATGCATGTGGAGAAGTTCTGTTATCGCTTTAGCCAGACTCCTTCCCTTGCAGTTTTTGTTCAAAATCTTTCCAAATGTGTAATGAGGACTCGTATTTTCATCCATTGTGCTTATAAAATGAAATTACTCCCAACAAGCTGTGCCTCTGAGAAGCGTAAGCTTATCTTGTAGTGTTAAATGTAGTACTCCTGACTCGTCAAGAGAAGATGAATTGGAGAGAAATGAAGACATATGCCAGTTCATAGCAGGACAGCTGGAAATTGCTGGATATGAATCATAGCTCAGGAGTTTGGCCATAGAATCAGTCCATAGCTTTCCACAATGATTGTCTTCACGTATTAAATCCCTGGCAGCCAGCTGCTGTATGCAAGCTGACAGGCTTCTCTTGTCTCCTCCTGAAACTTTCTTGTCAGTTGAGGCAGAGACTTTGATCTACTCCTCTAGTAGCTCTTGGCAAAAATCTTGCCCTACTTCTCCAGTTTCCTGCTGATGGTGCAACAAACAGAACTAAGGTGGTGTGAGGTTATCTGTGGGAATACGTCTGTGTTCCTGCTGGCTGGCATCGGCATGTTCTGTGCTCATCCAAATCGGGATGTATCTTCCAACTTAACTCTTTGCAAGATGGATTTACTCCTTTGCAAATGGGAAATACAGAATGAGCCTAAGCTGGGAGCAGAGTAAACTTCCCCAGAGAAATCAGTGCTGTAAAAGAATAATCCAGTTATTTAACTAGTGTAAAACAGGTCTGTGTTGCTGAATTGATTTTTCTTGTTGTTGAGGTTTTACCCATACCTCTTGAGAGAATGCAGAATTACCTTGTTCAGCTCTGAGCAGCTGTGGAAAGGGCAGAGCATCATTTACTTTTAGAATTCTTTTGAAGAAAGTAGTCTTACCGAGTTGATGCTAAACAGGGCTAGGCACCAGCTATTTATGTATTAGAGGCACACTTCTAGTGTTAAATGTTTTAATTAATGAACTGAGGGTTCCTTCATACCATTAATTAGCAGAAAGATCACCAGGATTACAGAAAACATATGAAGATATGGAGTTGTTTAAAGTGTTTGTAACCAAAGATGTGGTGAAAATATTCTTATGGTTACGTATAGTGTTTGGATTTCTCTCCTTCTCAAGGCACAGTATTTTGCTTAAACTAATGGGCACAGGCCCTGCAAAAGTAGCTATTGCAAACTGTACATCAGAGAGCTTTAATCAGAAAAGAGGTTGCATTTGAGTTCGGGCATTGCTTCTAGGAAAGTTGCATATGCAGTGTAGTGATCATGTGGAAGCTTTGTACTATCTGCTTTAGGAGTTTAGTATCAAAATTGCTAATTTCCCGGTAGCTGGAGAACATGTCCGTGCTCACTATGTGAAGAACAACCTCTAGTGGTGGCTATGGTGGGTGCAACGAAGACGAGACCCCCACTTTCCTGAACTATGACCAGTGTAGCTGATGTGAGAACTTGGCTTTACCTGCTCTTGCTCCAAGCATTCTGGACTTCGAGGATGACTTTCACTAGGACAGCACATGTAGGACTGCTCTGCTTTGTGGTTGCATATAAATCATGACAGGACTTCAGCTAAAGGTTTGCTGCTCCAACATTAGTGGCTGAAGAGGTTTTTAGCATGGTAGTTTTTGTTTTTCCTATCTTAGACTACTATAGTTAGAAAATCATCTTCAACCAGAATTCTGAAACATACCTACCATGCAATTCAGAAACTTCCAGTCTTTCAGTATCTTTGATACTTCCATGTTGAGTGTTACTTTATAATTCACTGCACTTCCAGTGCACCCCTTTGTTTCAGTCTTGGATGCAGGTATAGCTGCATATCAATCTTCAGTACTTTTTTGCATTTAAAGCTGTATTTTCTGTTCTGGAACCACCATTAAGGTGATACTGAATAGGTTTTACTGAGAATTTCTTGAACTTTGTCTTCTCTCCATCATCTCCCTTCCATACCCAAGCTACTTCTGCAGTATTTATTAATCTGTAGGGCTTGTAGTACCTGATCCTGTTGCATTAATCCAGCGCTGGAATCAGGAGCTCAGCCTGATGATTTGTAGATTGAAGACTGACTGCTAGAATTTGGAATGTGCCTTATGTACTTCTGCCTCAGCTTTTTTTGTCTAGTCCTGAAATCTTGTCACAAGAAGGTACTGTCTGGATTAACCTTTGTAGACAGGCCAGCTGTTAGCATGCTAATTAGCACGCATTCAGTTGTTGCTAAATACCAAATCATTGAGCAAGCTTGGTCACCTTGGAACCTAAATTGGATTCCATGTACTAGGCTCTAGCTTCCTGGCTGTATTAATATCAGCATGTCATGCAGCTGTGATAGTGTTCTGGCAGTCTGAAAATGAGCAGATGATTGAAAGCAAGATGCCTTGGTTGCTGTTGAAGGTTTTGGCCTCATGCTCTGCAGAATGGCTAGTGCTCTTCATGAGACGTAGGGCAGAATACAGGATGTGCATCATTTGCATTACGTTGCTGAGCTGCCTTTAACTATCTGGATGTGTAAACTCTAGTGCAAGGGGGTTTTGGGAAGTGTGCTTTCACACCTAGTAGTTTCCTTCCCTAATTGTGCACTGCAGTTATTGAGCTAATGTGATACGAACTATGATAGTAACATAATAGTTGTAGAACTAAGCTACAGATTAGCACAATCTAATCTATTCCACTGGATTGAGAAAAAGCTTGAACTAATTCACTGTTAAGTTTTTGAACTGGCTAGTTAAAGCTGGTTGTGATTCTGCACTGTTACTCTGCTTCCTCTTAACTGTAGGCTGTCACATTGTGTGGATGTCTTAAAATGTTAATGCCTAGTGAGAGTTGGGGGATTCCTTGCATTGTATAGAAATATAACCTATTTTCATTTTTCTTTAAGTTATTCCTTATTGACTTTGGTTTGGCCAAAAAGTACCGGGACAACAGGACAAGGCAACACATACCGTACAGAGAAGACAAAAATCTCACTGGCACAGCTCGATATGCCAGTATCAATGCACATCTTGGCATTGAGCAGAGGTGAGTTCAAGGAGATCACTGCTGTGCTTTTGGAGGCAGCAAGATGATCTTATTTGTAAGATTCTGAGGTGTCTGAACTAATTTTACATGAATAAGTGTATATATCCCTTTGCAAGTGCTTTGCTTTTCAGCTGCCTATGTAAGGGTAGGAGGAAGAAATCCAAGCTCCTAATTTGCTTCTTGAAGAGAGTCTTAAGTTTTTGCAGATGTGGTATAGATGCTCTGCACACTGGTTTGCGTTGGGTTTTGGGTTTTTGTTTGTTTGGGGGTTTTGTGTGTTTAAGAATAAGCTATACTTTCATGTGGATCTGTCAGAGTACCTTCACCAATAAAATGGTGCACTTTCCTGATTGTGTTGGTACCTATTGATGCCGCTACTGACTGGTTTGATATGCAATTCTGTAGCCAGAAAGAGTATTGTAAAGGTGGTGTCTGTGTCCTGTTTCCTCACTCTCACTTCAAGTTAGTAAACTATTGTTTATCCTTTTGCCTGCAAGCAAGACTTAAAGATCTTCTACTTCACTCCCATGTGTAATAGGGCATCTTTACCACACGATGCCAAGGTCGCTTAGACATAGTTAAAATTGCCATGTCTGTGCCTCTAACCTTCATTTCAATCAAAATGGGGATGACAGAATTTCTAGTGGTCAACTTCAACAGAACATGTAACTTAAAAATAGCTGGTGCTTTAGAATGCACCATGTTCCCTCTGTGCTTTAATTTTCTTAAGGTTCCTTAAGTGTATCTTATTGTCTGCCAGTGTCATTATTTAAGCCTACTTGACATGTGGGTCAGGTAGTCGGGTGTCATTTCTGCAGTAAGTACGTTTCACGGAACCTAAGCCGTTTGTTTAAGGGAATAACACTGCTAGTACCATACAGTGAGGGAAGGGAGCTGCAAATCACTAATGCTTTTGAATTTAGTTGAAGGCTTTGTACCATCTCTGCTGGTACTGGGAATTCTAATGTAATTAGAAATGTAGCTTAGTGCATGCTAAAAGCTTTTAAACTATCTAAATCAAGCCAAGAGTGAGACAATATATTCCTGTAATCAAGAGAAACCAGTCCTGAAGCTATGGCAGAATACATCAGCTGTTAGTGCTGTACTTTAACTGTTGCAGAACAGATTTCCCTATACGTAATGACAGCTATTCTTAGGGAGCTGTTTGCAATGTTACCTGTTTCTTTTTTAGTGATGGAGAGTATTGTCCTGTTTTCCAAATCTTTTAAAGTCACTTCTGTCAGTAAATGCTCAAATGTAATCTGTCCATTACAGATTTACAGAAGTAAATGTTGCGTACTAAAAAACCATGAAATTCAACATTACAACAATGAACTGGATGGAGGATAGACACTATTAATCCCTGTGTTTCTTCCACATTTAACACTGCCTTCTCAGAAAGTGTAAACGTATGTCACGGTTCCACACTGGTTCACTGAATCCCGTTGATGATTAAAATCTGAATTAGCAGGTTTTTCAGGTCGGAGTTTGTGGTCTGGGCATCATTTTTCATCCGTCTTTGGCTGTGGTTTCATGTTACAGCTGAGATGACCTTGGAGCTGGTTGCTGTCAAGGGGACTGAACCAGTCACTGGGCACAATTAGCATTTTTTTTGTCCTTATGGTGAAATGGTTTAGGGAGCCAAGCTGATTTTCTTGTGGGAGATCTCCCTGAATGGGTTCCCCAAAGGGCCAGAGAGCTGGAACACGAGTTGAGAGGGTGACAGGCCACACTGGGGATGATTAGTGGTTATATTGGATTGGCCATAACACAGAGCATCACCTGTGACTTCTTTCCTCTGGTACCAAGATCTGTAGGTAGATCTGTCCAGGTTCTTACAGATTGGTCTCGCTTAAGAGGGAGCTGGTTTAGGTATAATCCTATTTGCAATACTGCTCTCAGCCTTTTACTCCCTTGTGGGGCTGGTGGGCACGTAGTCTTTCCTGCCGCCATTTAAATACTTTTCTTGCACATCTGCCTGGGTGCCAAAGCAGCAGCAATACCTGTCAAGTTCTCTTGATAAGGGAGCTTGGAGGAGAAAAATGAGTTATTTTTCTGCCTCATGTTAAATAGATGTCAACTGTGAGGGGCAGTCAGAGGAAAAAACCTGATTCTAGCACAGCTGGGAAAAGGTAACTTGGCCAAGAGGAAGAAAAATTGTGGAGCATTTTTTCCACTTCAGTGGACTGTACTAGCCTGAGTAATCATGAAAGCTGTGTAGCAAAGTACAATGGTGTTTGTGTGTCTGGAATGTGAATCTGGAGCATATGCAGTACAGGAAACATTGGAAGCCTTTTTAGATGAGAGTTTGAGTGCAAATTCTCAGTGAAGTCTATTCATAGATGCCCGGGGTTCTCCAGCTGCCTTGAAACAGACTTCTTGTGGGAAGAGAGCAGGGGCACCTCTCTGATGTGTGCACCTTTCAAAATATTACTAGTTGTTTAAAGATCATGGAAACAATTCAGGGGTTTTTAATAGAAGTGAGGGAAGAAAGAGGTTATGCATTTCTGGGGCTAGATGGTCAGTATTGGTCCCAGACGGCTGTTCAAAGCAAAATCTTCCTTAATGAAGTTAAGGCTAGCATCCTGTATCTCCGTTACAATGTGTTCTTTGCTTCCTGCAGGTAAAACTTTTGTTTCCATCCAAGCTACATAATTAAATGGGAAAGACATGGAATGTTTCCTTTTTTTTTATTTTCCAAAGTTATGTTTCCCTTGCTTGAAGAAAGAATAGGATCTCCTTCTGCTTCTGGAGCCTTCTTACGTGTCTGCCAGTGGAAACCTGAACTCCTAGATGGCTTAGCTGTTATTAGAGACCTTCTTTTGTACCAGAGCTTAGTTTTTATTCCTTATTTTTTTATTTTTGAATGCTAACACTATTTAGAATAAAGTACGAAATGCCCAAATTTGTAATTCATTGTGTTCATCCTCTTTCTCTAGTCGTCGGGATGACATGGAGTCTCTAGGCTATGTATTGATGTACTTTAACAGAACCAGTCTGCCTTGGCAAGGATTAAAGGTAGGTTATTTTGCTTTTTTTCCCCCACCCTTTTTTTTGATGTTTGAGTATGGTGCTTCTGCCTGCTGATCTGGATATGTGGTTGTATATAACGTTTAGTTTCAGTTATACAAAGTAGTTCTTCCCAAGCCGCGATATTTATAGAATGTAGAAGAAGGGTTCTTTCTGCTTCTCGTGTAGCAGGCAAAATGTGTATTGTTTGACTGCCTTAAAATTTATACAAAACAATAGCTTACATCATCTTTGCAAATTATTATTGTACTGTTGTAGGCTGAGGCCCTCTTTTGGGAAATAAAAAATAGCATTGTTAGTGGCTTTTTGAATTACTGCAGAGAGCATGGAAATAAACTCTCACCTAGCAAGTTGAGCTTTAGTGGTATCTCCAGTCCAGTTTATAGGATGACTGAATAATTATTAGCTGCAACAGACTTGTTTCAAGTATTGTTGTGTATGGTAGTCAAGTACAACCATGGCAAATACTTAATTCTGTTTATATAGACTTAAGTGATTTGTTTTCATGTTTTAATTGTTCTTCCTCCATGTGAGAGTTGTGTAACTCAAATGGTGTTGCAGCTGCAAGTTGTCTAAAAAGGCAAGTGGCTCATGAAACACTAGAACTCTCAGCTGCAAATGAATGTAATGGCTGCGCGCTGAAACACGCACCGGCCCCTGAATGGGGCACTGAGTGGGAATTAATAGAACTTTGGCAAATGGAAACGCAAGTCTGGTCTGTTTAACGGACAAAAGCAGCAGCCAGAACTACACGAGCTGTGCCATGTGATGGAAGCATTAGACTGCGACAAATGGTATTAAACTGTGTCCAAATCTTAATACCAGATTGACCTTCATTCTCTTTGCAATAAGTGTGTGGGACTTGGAGATTTCACATAAAATACTTACGGTTGACCAAAGGATTTTTGTCATTTTTTTTTTTTTTTGCCACTGTCCTTGTTAATCCAGTGTTGCACAATATCTCTTATATTGTGACCTACATGTTCCACAGGCTGCAACAAAGAAGCAAAAGTATGAAAAGATTAGTGAAAAGAAAATGTCCACTCCTGTTGAGGTTTTGTGTAAGGTAAGAGTTTCCAAATGATGTCATACTGTGAAATGGAAGAGGGTGTTTGTTTGTTTGTTGTTTTTTTTAAACTAGAGCCAATATCTTAGTCTCACATGGCACTTGCTGCTGAATAACACTTCTATGGCACTTGTGGGTGCATCGTGTTTGGCCACCCAGCAAGGCTGTCAGTGTGTGTACCAGGGCAGGCATTCGCGGCTGTTTCTTGGTGTAGTTCAGGCCGCCATCATTCCAGTTCTTGGTGCCTCTGGGCTGTGCAAGCTCTCCAGCTCTCTTAGGTGAAGCTTGTTCACTTCATCAGCTTCTACAGTGAAAGCTCTACATGTGCCCTCTTGGATAAATAAAAACAAGGTTTTATTTATAAAAACCTTTATTTATAAACCAAGCCATATAGATTTCATGTATATACATGTTTCTGCCTCTTGAGAATTGTTCACATTGTCTTCTGTATCTCAAATAGAGGCGGTAGTGGAACTGGATGTCAAGTGATCTTTAAAGCCACGTCACAGAATGATGTTTTTCCAGTGCTATCCTTTGGGTCTTAAGATTTCTCTTTAACTGTGGCAGCCACATGCTTATTAGCAAAGGTCCTTGACAACACATGGTGTTTTCACCCATCAAACAGCAGCACCAAGGATTACACTCGCTAATCATACACATTTATGTACTCTGACAGTCTGACATCTTCCAAACTGCTGAACTGTTATACCCCCTGCTTGCTTGCTTGTAGTACAGCACTGTGGTGTGTGCTATTACCTGCTTACACACAGGCTTTAATGTAGTGTTAAATCCATGAATATGTAAAGCGGGGAATCTTTAAAAGAAGTCTTCATGGTTTAAATCTTCACTTGACAGTGGTAACTGACCTTGCCTCTAGTATGCTCAAGTAGATTATCAAGGAAACATGAGTGCAATCTTTTAAGAGACAATTACTACTAATTTCAGAGACCTAGTTAATAAGAACTAGATTTAATTAGGATTAATGAAGTGCTTTAAATATTTTCTATGTTGAGATTTTTGGTAGCAGAGGACTTGTAATTGCATAATATGCATCAGGTAACAGTTCTGGGGAAAGAATGTATACCTGGTAACATGCTGATCAAATCCACTTTCTGAAATACAGAATAAATGAATAACTGGAGGCAAAATGGAATTTACATGTACAAATTTTCAGCCAGTTTTTCTCTGCCATTATAGACAGAAATACAGCTTTTTGCCTTCTTACAGGGTTGTTAGAAGCTTTTTGCTGCAAGCCATGGCTTGATTAACACTGTTGATTTACAGGGATTCCCTGCAGAATTTGCCATGTATCTGAACTACTGTCGTGGCCTGCGCTTTGAAGAGGCACCAGATTACATGTATCTGAGGCAATTATTCCGTATTCTTTTCAGGTCAGTCTCGAAGTGGAAAAGTACAGACATTTCAGTGGTTTACCAGCTGGTAACTGCTCTGTGGGACTTGCACTGCAGAAAGTTGCTCCGTATGTGTGTGGTGTAGGGAGTTCTTTTGAGACTTTCTTTCCATTTCAGAGTTTGAAAAGCTGTTTAAAGGACCTGAAAAATACTGTTCAGTGTTAAACAAGAAGGAAAGATTCTCTTGGTTTTGAGTTGTGTGATCTGACCACTTAATGCTAGAGGGTTGAGCCCATCCTTCAAGTTCTGTTGCAAGTAGCTTAAGAAGCTGACCCCTCAGTAGAAGCGTGTGAAGCTTTTTGCGTTTGGAGAGTAGTGATGGGACTGGCAGTGGTGCCCAGGAGATGGATTTCAGCGGAGGGGGGATAGTGCTATTTCTTTGAGCTTATTAGAGAAACCAGATCATAAACTCAGCCTTCTGGAGTGAGCAGCATCTGTCAAAAGAAGAGCTGGTACTGATCGCTCACGAGTCTCCCTCCAGAGTTCTGGAATCCAAAGCCATTTTTATTTGATGATCTACAATCCTGCAGTCTCTCCTTAAAAGTATAGATTAAAAAAAATACTGAGAACCTCAGTGCAGACAAACAGATAAACTGGGTTGTGAGGAACTTCTGCTTCTACAAATGCAGACTTTTGTGTAAACAGTGAAGAAATTGCAGCTTGATGGTATTTGGGCTTGCTTCAAGAATCCCTTTAAATTAGCGATACATGTAGCATTTATATACTATTCATAATCTCCCAAAGCAGCTTAAAAAAAAAGTTAAACTCTAGTTCTGAGCTTTCAGTGAAGGCTTGATATTAGCAATAAAGAAGTTGTTATGATATGTTACAGTAAAGTATTTTGCTCTTTTCTAGGACCTTGAACCACCAATATGACTACACGTTCGACTGGACAATGTTAAAGCAGAAAGCAGCACAGCAGGCAGCCTCTTCCAGTGGGCAGGGGCAGCAGGCCCAAACCCCCACAGGCAAGCAAACTGACAAATCCAAGAGTAACATGAAAGGTTAGTAGCCAAGAACCAAGTGACGTTACAGGAAAAAAGAAAAATTTACACTAATTTGGACAATGTCAGCAATTTAAGTGTTAGATCAAGGAGGTGGTTTAAAAAACATATTTGGCTGTTAATTGAAAAAAGCAAAAACAAAAGACGTCCTTGGAGAATTTGACTACTAACTTTATACCAAAATGTCCTTGTTCTTCATATCATTTCTTCTGGGGATGTTGGGTCATTTTAACCACTGCATCTTTTGCTCCTGCATTAACCACTTTCCAAAAACAAGAAACTGACTTGGTGTTGGGAATGTGACATTTTTATTTATATATATACATATATGATATTATGTATATTTATATATATAAAACATATAATACAATCCAAAATCCTAGACCTAACACTTCTTAAGGGATAATTCTCATTAACTAGGTGAGGATCTAGAGACTTTGGGTTCTACTGTGTTCCAGCTGGTACAGTGACGTGGGTTTGCTTCTGTTCTGTATGCCTCAAACACGGGAAACAGAAAATTGTGAATGATCTGGCTTCCTCCAGTGGGTTTACATTGAGAAATTTGGTCCAGAGTTAAAAGAAAGGACCAGTGAGCTCCAAAGGTCTTGTTTAAATCACAGAGTAACCCCGAGCTGCTGGGGATGCCAAGTCACAATTTTCTGAGGTATCTGGATGCTCTGGGGTGGGACTTCAAGTTTCTTGATTATTTTTAATGCTTCTAAGTTACGGTTTCAAAGGGAAATGTTGTGAAATGTTCAAGATGGAATTGTGTAATAACTGAAAACTGAGTTCTGAAAAGGCACATTCAAATCTTTTTTTATACGTTCTAGAAGCTTTTTAAAATTTTTGTGATGTAAGTCTGCCAGTGTCAGTCTGGTAAGTCACTGGAATGAAACTGCTGCAGCTGGTGACTCTTACAACCAGTCCTGTCATGAAACTGATTCCTCAAGTTAAGCTGTGGATAAAATTGAAGCTAATGAGGCTGTTTGAGTGGAGAAGCTCGGTTTGGGTTATTGCTGCTGAGGTAGCATATTGAGGTATTGCTGCTGCTTGTGACTCTTCAGTACATCCTTGTCTTGACTATAATTTTTATATATATATATAAAATCATGTGTGAAGTTAATGTGGCTGACTTGGAAGTCAAAGAAATGCAGAAGTGTTTACAGTAAACTTACCAAAATATTGTTTTTCATGTATTGTGGCCACATTCAAACATTACCAGGTGGCTTTAGTCAAAATAGCTATCCAAAAATACAACACTTCTTCATTTTTCTGGATGAAGTAAAATACCTGCCGGTCTTTCCAAGATTCAGTCTGAAATGGTTTGTTGAAGAAAAGAAACTTCCGTTGGATCCATTAAATATCAGGTTCTTTGAGGCATCACTTGTCCAGCTTGTTTTGCTGACGGGTGTTAGAACACTGCAAGCTGTAAACCAGTTCCCTCAGCTCTAACACCGGTATGTAGCAGACTGGGTGATTAAGGCTTAGGTCGCTTCCTGAAATACAGCTCAGAACCCACTGCTGAGCCCAGCCCAGCGCTGGCTGGGTGTGGTGAGGTTGGCTGTTAGAGCAGGAGGGAATAATTGGAGCAAAAACGCAGATTCTTCACAACAGCTCATGTTTAAAGCGAGCATCTTAGGGAAGTGATGATGTGTAAACAGATGCTGTCCTGAAAATCAAGTTGTGTCGCTTGAAATACTTTTTTGCTGGTGCAGTATTCTGAGGTTTGATGTGCCACTCTCCTGGCTGAGGTGATCTCTGACCAAGCGCTGTACTATAAGTGAAGAAAAGGTCATAATTATGACTTGCCTCTGCTTTCCAGCGATGGTTTGACAGCGCAAAGCTGACTGACAAGCATGAGTAACGGGGAGCCTGTCTTGCAGTTAAGCCTTATAGCCCATTTCTGTTTCTTGATGGACCTTCCTCATTGCACTGTCCCAGAGTAATGAGGCCCATTGCTGTAGCCATGGAGAAGTTGTTTTTCTAACAGAATTCCACTAGCTCTTGCACAGAGCAACAGCCTTTCAGGGGAATGACTCCTTCCTCTCCCACCTCCCCATTTTGAAGAAAAGGCCTGTGACCTTTAGGTGGATCAAGCTCTAATGTCAGCAAAACGTTACAATAGTGACATGACAATAGTGCTTGTCAAACATCTGAAGGCTTCCCCAGCTTCCTAATATAGTTGAGTCTCTTCATCAAAGTACAGATTCCAGATTTCTAAAACCCTATGTACTTTTTGTAGGAAATATTGCCTGTTAACAAAGATTTTCTGAAACCAGCTAAGCTCAAGCAGGAGGCTGCATGGCTTTTATGTTGCTGCCGCATTGAAGATTAACAAAATACCTGGTTTATTTTTTCCAGAGTTCAGTTAAATTCTCACGTAGTTCCCGTAGCAAAGCCCATGCTCAAGTGTGTTAAAAGGCTTCACGGTGTCAAATTATACACCTCTGGTAACCATATCCAGTTTAACGAGAGTACTGGAAATAGCAATTTACAGGTGCATTTATTGGTTAAAATCTTAAATATACTGTGTAAAGTGCAAGTACTATAGAAGATGTGTGTCTTGGGAGTGGAGATGGGGAGGTGTGAAATCTTAATTCTTTCAAATAATGTCCAGAGATGTGAGAGAATAGACACCTTCTTAATCAACGACTTAGATGATTTGGATGGACAGTGTGTTCATTTAGAGATATTCCTGACTACCTGAACTCAGATCCATATTAAACCATCTCACTGAGTCCTGTAGGTTATTCAGGCTGAATATTCTGTTTGGTTCCAGAGTAGCCTGTTCTGTCAATGACCTTTTTTATCTCTTCCCGTCCCTCTCTCTGGAACTGTGCAGTGTCTTTTGTAACAGTGAGATCAGCTGGTTTGAAGCTGTTTGTGGTGACCTGTGTGAACAGCCAGGGCTGCTCTGCTGACTGGGGAGCTCTTGATCTGACAGTGCAGCAGTTGGGGTGCGATGGGTGACAGTGCTCATGCTCCGCTTCCCTCCGTCATAAAACTGACTCGAGCAGCCAATCGCCAGGTTAAAGTCCATCAGTTCTGTTTGCAAGAGGTGTTTTTAAATCTCTTTAGTGTCGAGTTCTGTAAGGCTGTGGGCAGTCCCGTTAGTATTCACCGAACGCTTCTGGTCGCAGCAGTTTCTCAGAACAGACTAGTTCACTCCTTGAGATTTATCCAGTTGACAACTAAATACTTTTCACTGCTTGTCTCTGCAGCTGCTTAATAGAGAAAATGTTTGAACTCTTCTCAGATAGAGGAGCTTCGTAAAGTATGACAGTCCAGTTATTCTTCCCCCGTTGATAGAGCTGTAGCTATAGTAATAATGAAGCAATTTGCGTGTCTGTCATGTAGCACAGAGGTTATCAAAGTTTTGGGTAACACCCTGGAGGGGCAAGGAGTGATGAATGTGCAGATCTGAGCTGGCCGTGTGTATAGTGAAAACTTGTTAGAGAGATGCCAGCATGAACTCCTGAGCATGTTCTTCATACTGGCCAAGTCTCGTGCTACACAAATGTCTTGACATCTCGTTTGGCAGCTGGGGCTGGGCCGTGTTTGGGAGCACTTCTGTGTGGTCTTAATAGGCCTTGCAAAGGATGTTGTGGGTTGAATCCAGTTCCCTGTTGCTCTCTGTAGACTTGGGGCATTTTCTTTCCCATAACACCCTGGATTTGAGGTGATCTGACAAATAGCAGCGTATCATTTGTTAGCATGTCCTTGTCCTCGGGTTCAGGATCCCATTGTCATCTGAAACATCCAGGCTTCTAATGCAATGAGTTGATATGTTTCTTTCCACACCGGGAGCACACTCCTCCTTTGGTGACTTAGTTTTGGCTACTTTGATGGAGAAAATGGTTCAAATGATGAATCGGTGTTCACTGCTAAACGCACTAAATGGAAAAACAGTGTAACTTGTATGCATCAAGTAAGGGTTGTGGACAGCCTTATGCCAGTTGAGCTAAGGAATCACTGGGGTTTCTGTGAGAGTTTGCACTCAGGTGGGAAAGTCTGTCTTAGTTCTGGTTCAAGATTGATTGATTGATTTATTTTTTAGAATCGCTAGTGCTGGCTGTAGAGAAATGTCCTTCAATGCATTAGGATTGGGTTCAAACAAAGCTATTGAATATCTTCTGAATTACCTGTAGCCTATTCTGGAAGAGTTAAAGCTATCTTCTGGGTACTATCCAGATACATTTTTGACAGAATGTCAGGCTATGTTTAATACTTGTTTGCACTTGCTTCTCTCTGGATGACGGCACACACTATAGCTGAGCTCAGCTTTGTCTGCAGTTCACTCTGAAGAGATATCTGTTGCAAAAACTCAGAGCTGTTGCTCAGATGAATTCATACATCAACAGGATTACCCTGCTGCTTGGAGGGTGTCCAGAACAGAAACTTGCTTGGCAAAGTAGTCTTTGGTTGAGGCTCTTGTTACCTCTTTAAAGCACAGTGCTAGTACCTGAGTCACCAGGAATGAGTAGAAGCACTCACATGAAGACTGGCTTAGCTTGCAGTAACTGGTTCTTTGAGATCCGTGTGTGTATTCCTTTATTCTCCTTTTTCCATGATGTCTTGTAATTTGAAGTACTGAGCCTCAAAAGAATTGCTCTTGAAGCCTCCCTTCCCCTGTCACACGAGTTGTTTCACTTGTCCTTCCAAGGACAGAAGGTTTGCTGCGTTCCTAGTCACTACCAAAGGTTCTTGCTTCTGTTCTGGCTGCCCAGAGCATGGTACACGTGAGCATGTAGTGAGCACCAGTTACTGTAAGGTAAGTTCTGTCCGTGTGATGCTGCCGTACCATGTCTCTGAAGAGCACCACTGCAGTCAGATGACAGCTTGACATTCAGGGGTATAAACACAAGACGCTGCAGACGAGTAGAAAACAATCCTATGAAATTACATCCTGCTTCGTAGTAGCAATAACACATCTTGTTTTCAAACTGTTGGTCTGAATTCCTGTTTGAGGAATGTGGCGTCCAGCTGGTGCGTACGCCTGTTTTCCAGTGCAGCGAAAGGTGTGTGTTTAAACAAAGGGGTGGTGGCAAATGCTGGTTCGCTTTGGAAATGGCCACCAGGAACTCTGCAGTTCTGAGACACAGCAGCATTTTCCCCTTTGAACGACCATAACTGCTGTTTAATTCTTCTACTGTGAAGGCTGTTTCTCATTTTCATCCTGTATCAGTAAGTTGCCCTTGTGTTTATCTTGCAGGTTTCTGAGCATGGCGAGGATGGGACAAAGCAGAGCAGATCGGAGCAGGACTTGTCACTCCCCAAATCCTAGAAATTTTAGTTCATACGTACACTTGCCAGTGGCTGTGGGCAACCATTTACTTGGTGTAAAGAACTTAATATCAGTATAAACTGGCTCTGGGCAGTGTCAATGATGCTGCACTTGGAGTTGTAGCAGCTGTAATTGTGAATATTACTGAGATAGTGAAACATGGTGTCCAGTTTTCTATTGCATTTTTTTCAAGTGGAAAAGTTAACTAATGGTTGACACACAAGTGGAGAAAATTGTGCATATGCCAATTTTTGTTACCTTTTTACTTTGAACTACACTGCTTATGAGATCTCATTGTTTTGGAAGAATGGCATGAACAGTCTTCGGCAACAGTTGTGATAATTGTAAACGCTCACAATTGTGCACTCTTTTCTGGTTATTCCTCCCTGGGTTTTGAAAGTTGTACACTTAAAACATTCTTAAAGTTGTTGGCTTCTATGTGCAACATACCAAGCCAGCTGACATGGTAGTAACCAAAGATTCCAGTTTTTAAGCGTATGAAAGACTCTGCCTGCTTACCTGTGCTAGAAATAACAGCATCTAAAGTGAAGACTTAAGAGAAACTTAGCGACTACTAGATAATCTTTAGGACTCTGCATTAACTCTATAATGTTCTTGGTATAAAAGGAAAAACAGCATATTTGTCACGAAATTTAGTTAACATCTTACAACTGAACCTGTATGTAAGTTGCTTAGATAAATGTAATCACTGTAAACATCTATATGATCTGGGATTTTGTTTTTATTTTGAAGCGGGAGCTTTTTTGTTTACAAGTTCATTAAAAACTAAAAACTGTTTCTGTAAGGAAATGAGATTTTTTTTTTAATTTGCTTTGTTAATTCAGTTTAAGAAATCTACATTACCCTGTTTTTAAACCAAGTTTCAAGGCCATTTGTTAAGCAAAAGAAGTCATATTTCCTTCTAAATCATTTTAGATTTAGCGTTGTAACTCTTCCTCATTTTGTTTTTAAATAAATTTTGTATTTTTTCCTTGAGGGAGAAGGGGCAGCTTTGCATTTTTATAACTTGTTGTTTGAGACCAGCCCTCTGTACTAAGATCGGAATTTTTTAAAACGAAATGGCATCTTTTGCAGGCCCGGCATTGGCAGCCTCCACGCGTTGCCATGTCCTGCATCGGCTGGACTGACTTGTGATGCTAGTTTTAAGAAAAATTTGAGTGGAGTATTTGGATGGTTTTAAACCAAGGCATTTTTCTTTCAAGTTCTTGTGAAGTGGATATGAGCAGATTGACTCTTGTTCTCGGGGACAGCCTCGTACCACGCAGAGTCACCCTGGTTACTGCCCCGGGCTGTCTTCCTTCTCACTCCTATTCTAGCCCAGCTGAAAGAAAGAAATACTTTTATTGCTGGTAATTCTTTAATAGTGTAATTTATTCCTTTATAGCATGTCAGAATAAATTAAAAAAATGTCTGAAAAAGCTGCCAGATGCCTATTGTGTAAATGTTGTTTGTATGTTAGCTTGTTAGACAGTTTCCATGCATGTAGCAGAGTTTCCTGCTCACAGTTCATATTTTTACTGTTTGAAAAGGTCTTTCATTTTGCAAATGTTTTCTTCAAGACCATAATACTCCCGCTGTGCACTTGTCACAGCGGTGATCTGGATCAAGGCCGTGCTCCTGTGCGGTCACTATGCATAACTCCCTTTACAAGAAGGATCTGCCCTGAGAAGATGTTAAACTTTAGCTGGAGAACACCGTGTGCTAATAAACATTTATATAGATAATCTGGGAGTACGGGGGAAGTAAAAAAGTCTGCCGGGCTTTGGAAATATCGGTGCACATTTGGAAACTTGGGTCAGAGCGGTCGCTATTACCTGGAAGGTGAAAGAAGAAATGCAGCCCGTTCTGGCTGGGATGCTTTCCTGGGCTCTGAGTATTGCCCTATACGAGTAAGGATGCTTTACAAGCAATGCCTCATGAAAATGTGTGTTTCTAAGAGCTAGTATCTAGAATACCATATTATGTCTTTATGATTTCCACTGTCCAGGCAATGCATCTGACAACATGCGTTGGCAAAAGGGGAAGGAGCATCAATGAAATGCAGCCGTGGCAGCTGTTTTCAGAGTGGCTGCTTGGAATTGTTTTGCCACCACTTTTCTTGCTTTGACAGGAGGTGTTTAAAAATCAGAGGAAATCATTTGGTTTCAGGAGAATGAATTATTTCCTCTGTCTGTTAAATTTACTCATGACTTTGAGGAGGGTTGTCAGATTTTAGAAACAAGCTGCTCTTGATAAGCACTGTAAGCAAGAACGGTTCCTATGCTTGGAGTGTCAAAACGCATTTGGTTTGTAGTTCCTACAACCGCGAGCCGTATCCTGCGGAGGAGCACGGGGTCCGGCTAGTCCTTCAGGCACGGTGTGTTCATGGAGTTTGCTTCTGCACAGAGGTGTGAGGTTAAACTGTCAGCTCTGTCGTGCTGCTTTGCAGAATCCAGCCTGAACCAGGAACGGGATGGCAACCTTCCTCAAAGAGACGCTGTGATACTGAACGCTCATTTGCTGTATCATCTACTTGGTTTGTATCAGAGACTTAAAACTGAAAGCATTAAAAACTATGTGGATCTTGATTTCTGGTTGCAGCTCCGCAAAGGTTTTGTGTTGGGAGGTTTGTCTGCTGTCCTGATGAAAACTCGAAAAAACTTCTGCAAGCAATCCCAGGCGCTTCACAAGGAGTTGTCATTGTAACAGGGGCCATAAAGTGCAAGAACTACAACTTCATGTTCCCTGGAAAGTGCTAGAATTCAGGTAATGATACTAGGCTGTGACAACAGGTTCTTAGTTATCACACTAAGCTGTTACAGAGTTTCGAATCAATTTATTAACCTCCTTATAGCAACCCCGAGAGGGCTCCTAAGGCCACCGTTTAAAGACTTGCTTAATTTGGAGCAGGGAGCGCTCATACGTGCAGCTTACTGGTTCATTATTTTTAACCTATTTAAGCCATTCCTTCTTACAAGCAATTTGAAAGCTTTTTTTTCCTTTTCTCCCATAAAAGGCTCTGAAAGAAGGACAGACTGCTCAAGGTTTCAGTTACTAAACATTGCTGCTTTGCCTACTGTTCTGTGTGGCGTTGGTAGTAAGTGATGAATTCAAACCCTGGCTGTGCTGAGAACACCGTCAGTCTCCAAAAGCTAGATATGTTTTTTTAGTAGGTGTGTCAAGCCTGCCCAGTCGGTGCCATCCTAATTTATTTTGCTGATTTCTGTTGAATTCCATCTGTACGGGGGTTATTTCTCAAGCTGTTGTGTTGACTTGTTGTATCGTTCTGCCTGTTCTCAGTCGGCTTTTCCAGGTGCGTTGCTCAGCTTGCAGGGACTTGTCCGTGCCTTGAGTGCCGTGCTGTCCTGTCCAGGTCGTGGTTATGCCGCTTTGAGCCGGAGCTCGGGCTCGATCCCTCCCAGCTGGAATTCTTCTGTGATCCTAAGCTGCCTTTTTTGCATAAGGCATTAATTTCTTGTGACAGCATTCTCCCATTTAGAAGATTTGTTGCTTAGCCAGCTCCGTCAGCCCCATCTGCTCCTTACTTAATTGCAGTGAAATCATCATGATTTCATATCAGCTTGATGTCATCATGCAAGTTTACGAGCCTGGCAGGCTCCAGGCTGGGGAGGAAGGGCTGGCTGCTCCGAGCGGTGCCTCTGCAAACACGGGGTGGGGAGGACGCGGAGGAAGGGCCCACCCTCCTAATTGGGCCTGAGTGCATGTGGTGTGTTCTAATGTGGAAATGGCTCTTTAATGCAATCCGCGTTATCCGGGGCTAAACAGGAAGGGGGGAGGGTGGCGCCAGATCTGTGCGCAAAGAATTGAGATGGAGTGTTGTGCTAGGACATGAGGATGTTCGTCGTTCTCAGCTGCCTTAAAGAAGCTTTTCCAAGTAGACCCAGGACCGTGTTGTCCTCGGCTGTGGGGGAAAGACGGGTTGTTAAAGGAAGGAACCACAGCGGGCTCAGCTGCTTGGCTGAGGTCAATACTAAAGGTGTGAAATCTTCTAAATGAAGATGCGAACTTCACTTTTCGCACCATGTGAGATATTCTTAGATGTGACTGCTGCTAGTGCTGAATTTGGGTAGCTGCAAATCAGGAGGAGCTGGGGGGTATTCTCACACCAGCCTAGGATGAACAGATTTCCTAGTATTTTGTCCATAAAATAACTGTGAAGGTGATGTAGCTCCTTTTTCAGCAAACAGCTTGGCGTTCTGATATCGGGGGCTGCTTCTAGAAGTACCTGAGCACACTCACTCCTAACTGTTCTGTTTTCCCACCTGTCCCCAGGAGTCTTTTGTTCCCGTTGATAATGCAGATTGTTTTGTTGTAAACACAGCTGGTCTTAGCTGCATTTCTTCCCCTCTCTGAAGGATGGCATCAATACATGCAGCTGGCAGAGAAGCTCTTTCAGAGCTCTGTGCACTGAAGAGCAGGCTGCTCCCTTCGCCGCTCCCCGTTTGCTGCCGCCCTTGAAATACTAGTGAGCTTTGAGCTCTTTCGCACATGAGACTTTGAACTTCTTTTTGAATGAAAGCAATTTGAGATCATCAGAAGACCTTGAAGGGGTGTGCACGCTGTCGTCCAGGGTAGAGTGGCTTTTGAGCTTTCCTTGCTGCAGTCAAAACCCCTGTTTGTAATGATAAAGCTGAGCCTTATCCTTTACAGCCCTGTAAACACCCAGGGCAGGCGCTTGGCTGGGCACAATCCAGATAAGCAGCAGAGGTGGGGCAGTGGCTCTGGCGTCTCGGCTGTGCTGTGTGGGACCTCATGGTCCACCACACCAAGGGCACGAGGAACAAACCTTCCCTTTCCCTTCCGTGTGTTTCTGTGGCACATACTGATGCCAAAGCAGCGCAATGGGACTTTTCCAGGTGAGACCATCAGATGTGTTTAGCTGAGAGCCCCTGGGGTTTAAGGCTGGTGTTCTCGGTGTACCTTACCCTGCTGCCTGTCTGGCTCGTCATCACTGCTGAGCGCACTCCTCTCCTGGTTTTTGTACACCAACTGGTACCTCTGCTTCTTGGCAGCGTGGGTAATTTTAAAGGTCCTTGAGCCCATCTCTGCATGACTCTGCACATCCCTCTGACCCTAGGACCAGGTTGGGATTACAGCTGGCTCCAGTGTTCAAGAGCCATTCCTCATTGCTGGACCAAGCCAGCTGGCCTCTGCTAGTAGGATTCACCACCAGATCTGCATCTGGTGGCAGCTGTGGGTCAGGGAGCAAGGAAGTGTTTGCCTGCCTTGGTGTCTGGGCAGGTACAGACAGGCAGTGGGAGCACAGAGAAACTGGTGAGAGTCCTTTGAGCTGAGAAAAATCACTCAGGCAGCAAATAGCTGCATTCCCGTGTGCTCAAGTCTGTCCCCTGGCACAGCTCTGATTCATGCTGAGCTTGTTCCTCCTTCTCGGTGCCTCCTCGGTGGCTGCTGGTGTGGCAGCAGCTGCTCTTGGGCCAGGACTGTTTGCAGCAGGCGTGTTGGTCGGGGTTACCTGCCCAGAGCGTCAGGAGTGTTTGTGCGGTGGAGCGTGCGTTCATGTTCCTTCAGGGCTGGCACTCACGTTGCACAAGGCAGACCTCGGGTACCTCCTGCATGGCACTGTTTGAACAGCAGGAATGGCCAGAAATTCCTGCTGACTCACATCCTGGAAGTGTTCGCCTTCCTTCCCGAGACCCCTTTCTTTGGGGGAAGAAAGATGAGGAACCCAGGTGTGGCCATTCTTCCCTCAGGCTGCCCAGGAAGTATTGATTGCTGCCTTTTATTAGATGGACTCGTGCTACAATGGCCCTGCTGCACCACTTGCATCTGAGGAACATCACTTAACCCTGTTTGCGTTGCACCCCCATGACGGGAAGGTGCCGCTGTGCTGCAGCAGGGCTGACACGCTCACAGCGAGTTCCCGGCTGGTCAGCCCGAAGCTATTAACAAATCCCATAAACGGATGATGGGTGTCAGTCGCTGCTCGGTGACCTTTCTCCCTCTCACTGGCAGCTTTTTACCCTGCACCCCTTGCCCTTCCCTGGCCCTGCTGGGGGGCTCCCGGTGCGGTGTGAGCCAGGCTCTGTCGGTGGCACTGGCTGCTGTGCCAGCAACTGGCAGGTTCCCGGGAGGCAAAGCAGGGGCTTGGGAACTTGACGCTGATGGGAAGTGGCTTGTTTTTGCGTGCTGGCGTGCGAACAGCTCACAGGGTCTGGTCTGTGCTGCGCTCAGCCTTTCCTACTGAAAGGCCATCAGGGTTTGTGAGCTCGCTGCTCCCAACCCCAGTCCTGTGTCTCCCCAAACCACAGCTGTGGGCAGGGGTAGGATCCCTCCATGGCCACGGAGAGGGAATCGTGGCACTGGGCAGACTGGTTTGGTTGTGGCCGGGGAGCTTGTGCTGCGCTGGTTTTTCCAAGGGAGTTGAACATGGGTGACAAGGGACACCTGGGCGTCACGTGTTCAAATGTATTTATGGCCCTTCCCAGGGCAGGGAGCAGTTCTCTAACACAAGGCGGGTCCTGGTGCCAAGATTGCGCAGGCAGCTGCCTGTTGCTGTTTCCTAGAGGACCCATGTGTTCCCCTCCCGGGAAGCCCTGGGGGAGCTGCCTGGCCCCTGTCTGCTGGTGAGGGAAAGCCTGGCAGCACCTGCTTGCTGGGCAACCACCCTATTCCCGGGGGTTCAGCAGCCGTGCAGGCGGTGAAAGCAGAGCTGGTGCTGCTCTCGGTGGGGTTGCTGGGTGACCGGTAAACACAGCACAGGCAGCAGGGGGGCGGCTGCCCTTCACCCCCCCTTCCTGAAAGCAGGACACAGCTGTCCCGATGGAGTGCAGAAGTGAGGGACCTGGCTTGGAGAGCCAGCAGCCGTGGGCTTGGGACAGGGTGAGCCCCAGCTTGGGGGTGCAGTCCGCCCGCTTTGCCTGCAGCACACGCCACTGCCCCTCTGCCCCGCTCCTGGCCCAAGCCCAGGGGCTGCTGGCTGCGTGAGGTGGCTCATTTCTTACCCCAGCGTTGGGTTTGGCTGCCCAAAGGAGCTCCGTGTGTGCTGGGCAGCCCAACACAGAGGGTCCCAGAGCTGCAGCATCCCATCGGGTGTCTATCAAAGACCCAGTTCACAGCAGCTTCCCTGTAACCTCTGGTTTAAATACAAGATACTGGAGCAATCAGGGCACAGACAAACCTGTTGCACACTGGGCTTTTCCTAGGTGTGACATGGTGGCTTGAGTGGAGCGTGGTGGCAAACCTGCACGTGGGGGGCTGTCTCTGGCAGGTAATGGGAGAGGACAGCAGTGCTGGAAGCAATCCTGCTGCTCTAAATAGCTTTGCCAGCTGCTGATGTTCGTTAATGTGGCTGAGCCGTGGTCCTGTGGGAATGCGGGTACTTGGGATCAGTGTTGCAAGGGAAGCTTTGTGGGATGGGAAGGAATCCCAAACCCCAGGGAACACTTTCCAGGAAAGAAGTGCTTGTGCTCGGATCCTGTTTCTAGAAGGGCAGAGCAGCCTCCCGTGTGCATCTGTGGCTGCTTTTAATCTTGCTGCGGTAAATGAGAGCTGGTGCTGAAGCCCTGATCTCAGCCTCTCCGCCAGCATCCTGGGAGCTGAAGGCTGAACCAGCTCCACGTCAGCTCTCACAGATCTCCAGCCGCCCTGGGGCTGACTGTTGGCATCCAGAGACCTGCACATCCGCTCTGGAGCGGGTTCAAAAGCATTGGCCCAGCCCAGAGCACGGTCCCGTGTGCACCCTGCACCCCTCGCCCCAGCTGGGTCCTCACCCCGGTACTGGGGAGCAGCTCCGGGCACCGTGGCTGTGTGGGGCAGCTGCTGCAGGGATGCTACCGAAACTGCTGCGGCAGCTCTCTCTGCTCCCTGCCTGCATGTCAGCGTGCCCAGGGAGCTGGGAAAGCTGGCGATATCTGTCCTTGGACCTGCAGCTGAACCCCAGCAGCCTCTTTGGGATAAGCCCTAATTCTGCTAAACCCCGCCATGGGGTAAAAGAGACATGGGTGTTCTGGAGGTGTGGGCAGAGCCGGGGCAGGACTGCGTCCTCGCTGGGTCTGGCAGATCAGCCGTGTCTCTGCCTGCTTGTGTTTGGGGCATAGGCAAATGTCCATGGTGCTTTGCATGTGGGTTCAAAATGAAGTATTAAGAGAGACCATTTTATACCTGCTGGATAACACAGCTCTGTCTGCCTGCCCTCGCAAACCATTCAGCCAGTTCCTGGGTCCTCACAGTCCAACTTGAGAAGTAATGCTGTTTTTCTTTCAGCTGGGGAGAGAACAAGCTGCTCACTGCTTCAGCTCGCGTTAGGAGGAGCGTGGTAAATCCCTAGTGTCTAGTCTGCCTTTGCCTGATAGCTGGAGTGTGGAGGTGTTGCTGATGGAAAGCTGAGCGCAGCATGGGAAGTGCTTTGGCTTGGAACGTGTGAGCTGCCACCCAGTCTTCTTCCTGCAGAGAGGCCCCAGGTGCAGTGTCTGCTCCTGCTGGGCTTGGTCCTGGGCACTCAGCTTTCCCAGGCTCCGGAGCAGGAGGGGAAGCTGCCAGCTTAGGGCAGCACCCTCTCTAGTAGGAGAGATACGCATCTGACTTGCAGCTCCTGTTAGATAAGCACTTCTCCTGTTAACGCTCTGGTTGGGTAGGACCAACGCCTACTTTTCAAAGCTGCCATCGTGTTGAAACACCCCTCCTGCTGTTGGCAAGATTTCATCAGGCGAACGCGTGTCCCAGCTCTCCCTCCACCGGGGAACGTCCCCTCCTGCGCTGTGAGGAAGCTCCGGCTCCCACCTCCCAGCTGGGAGCATCGTGGTGTTCCCTGGCAGGAGAGGAGCTGCTGCTGGGTGGGCTGTCCCTGCCCGCGCACCCACCCTGCGCCCCCTCCTTTCTGCCTCTGGCGCACCGGGGCTGGCCGAGCCCTGGCTGGTGGGCTCGGGAAGGAGCTGCAGGGCTGAGGATTTTTCCAGACTGGGTTTCTCTTCCCCAGCTGTAAGAACTTTTAGGGCATTTCTTACAAGCAGCTTCTGTGTCCCATACAAAGCTGGAGCTCCTGGGCTGTGCCAGTTTTGTGCCGTGCCACCCCTAAGCTCTGGCTCCTTCATCCCGCTTAGCCCAGATTTTCTTCTAAATTAGGTCACTTGTTAATTGAGGATAGGCACAAAGTTGCTCTGTTTCTCCTGGTCCTCCTAGGCTGGGCAGACCCACTTCAGGAGCTGTGAGACCTGGGGCAAGGCTGAGTGGTGAACACCTGGTTGCTGCCGCAGCTCCGCCTGCGTTCTCCAGCTCCAGGACTTTGGTCGCTGGTGTGTGAAGCCGGGGAGGGCAGGTCTGGGCTGACTTTCTCAACAGCCATGTGAAAGCCTGGCCCTTGCTCATTTGCAGGAAGAAGGCAGTAAAAGCAGGAGTCTGGGTTGTGGCTGTTGTGAGGGAAGGAGGGAGGGATGGGGTTGTGTACCTCCATGGCAGAGTGCAGACAGGTGCTACATCTGTTCCTGCACTTGGACACACTGCTCAGCACAGGGACGCTGGTGCCAGGCCAGGGAGAGGTGACAGCGGGGTTGCAGACCCCAGCAAGGGCTCGGTTCTAGGGAGAGGGGACAGCGTGAGCTTTGCTCTTCACGTCCCTCGTGCCGTGTTGTCGCTGTGCCCCAGCTGCGAGGGGATCCCGGGGCAGCTGGGCACCATGAGCGGGGCAGCTGCCCGCGCAGGCTCCCATGCCCAGCCTCTGTGTGTGTGTTTAGCTTTCCCTGCCCATTTCCATGCAGAAGGAGGCAGCTGCAGCCCCTCGTTCCCAGCACTGCAGAGCAAAACCCAACTGGGAGCACAGGCACAGCCAGCACGTGGCTGTGGGACCTTTTGCTGCCCAGGGAGAGGTTGGGACAAGCTGTGGCTCAGGGTCTCACCACCCTGCTTATGACATTACCCCGCTCCTGGATGGTCTGAAGTGGCTCATGCAGCCCTGAGCTGTTTTATCCTGCACAGGAGCTGATCCCCAGCCCCAGGGTAGGGGGGTGATGCAGCCTCAGGGCTTGGTGCGAGGGTTTGGGCGGCTTCCCCCAAGGAGGAGGTGAGGTAGGGTTGGAGCCTGGCCCGTGGCACCGAGGTTGGGGCGCGCCATGAATCCATATGGATTCACAACAGCCTGTGGGCAATCGTGAGGAGGGGAGTGGGGCAGGGAGCTGTGGCCAGTGCCCCTGCTGGGTCTGAGCCTGTGCAGCGAGTTGTGCGCGGCCTCTGCTCTCGGGGCAGGGCCGGCCAGGCGAGGATCAAAGCCGCTCCTAGTCCCAGGCCCCAGGGGGACTTGGGAGGAGGGAAAGCAGTGGGAAACTGCGCTGTTGGCGATCGGCTCGCGCCGCCTCGGCCCTCCCTGGGTGTGATTTGGGTTCCCAGGCTGCCGGGGGGAGCAAGGCTGGGCGGGCCGGCCCTGCCTGCGTGCTGCGCTGGGCCTGCTTGCCAGGGCGGGGGGGACCGGGAGATGCTGACAGAGGAGCTTTCGGTCTGGGCGAGCGTGCAGGGCCGTGCCTCCCGCCCCGGGACAGGCTGGGCACAGCTCTGAGCACCAGTGGCTCTGCTCCCTGTGCAGAGCTCAGAACAAGACCCTTTGTGCTGCTGTGGCTGAGCCGGGTACACTGGGGCTGGCGATGGGGGTGCTGGCAGCGCCCGGCACGTCTGCCCGTGCTTTGCTCAACCAGGGCAGGGCTGAGCTCCTGCCCGGCCGGGTTTGGCACCGCAGGGGCTCAGGCGCGCCAGGCAGGCCTGGCAGGCGCCGGCTGCCGACACAACCTTGCCGGGTGCTGACTCAGCGGGTGGGTGGCTGCAAGCCCAGGCTGGGAGCTGGGTGGGCTGAGCCCTTCCATGGGCACAGGCACCCGTGTCCCGCAGCCCTGCGCATGGGCTGGCAGCCACCCCCACGCTCGTGGCCTTCTCCATGAGTCCTGCATGTCTGCGCTCCTCAGGTTGGGCCGTGCTTCCCCCTCCCTCTGCAGCTTCCCACGCACACGCTAATCCCATCCCGCTGCAGTGGTGAGAGCGGCTCAGCCCTGGCAGGGCTGGTTTAGCAGGCGCAGCTCCTCATCTCGGGGCCATGGGATGCTGTGAGCCCCCCCAGGATCTGCAGGACACAAGCCCATGTTTCCAGCATCGCTCTGGGGAGCTGGGGGGCTGCTTTCTGGAGCCACAGCGGTGGGGGGTGTGGGGCAGGGGGGATGCGCTGTGGGGGGCTCGTGGAAGGGCTGTGCAGAGCAGGAAGGAGCAGGGGTGTGTGGGAGGGCCCTTGGGGTGCAGATGGGCTCTGCTGCTCATCCGCCTCTCACGGGGTGCGTGTGTTTGCGCATGCACCCTCCCTCTGTCCCAGCCCTGCTGAGCTCTGAAAATCTGCAAATGCAACAAGCCCTAATCCTGGGAAACTTCCCCCAGCTCAGGGGTGTCTTGCCCTTGGCAGAAAATAAACCAGGGTAATCCAAACCACTGTGGGGCCAAGCGCTGAAGCACAGTGGTGCAGTGCTGCAAGGGCCACGGTGCTGAGCGTGCTAGGTGCTCAGGGCTGTGATCTGAGCATGTTCATGCTGTGCCAGTCCGTGCGAGTTTGGAGAAGGGCAATGGGGTTCCTTGCTGTGGGAGCTGGGGAGGGTTGATGGCATGCAGGTGCCATGACATCACCCACTGTCCCCTTGCTTAAAATCACCCTGTTTCCCCCAGGCCCTGGCAGTGGGTAGCATTGCCTGGCCCCCGCGGGCACCCGAGGCCAGCGCAGGACACGGGGATTAGTTTTAAGCCGATTGCTGCTGCCTGTTAGGGAAGCGCTGAGGCATTCGGCTGTGATCATGGGGGAGTGTGGCCCCCGTGGGGCTGGCGCTGCACCCTGGCAGGGCAGGACGAGGTTTTGCCCCTGTCCTCATCCATTTGGTTTTGCCACCACAGCTTAGACAGGCTCCTCACCCCGATGGCCTTGAGGAGTGAGGGTGACCAGCCCCTGTCCTGCGCCAGCTTGATGTCCTGGTGGGACACTCATAGGACCCTCCTGGACCCCCGGAGGGCTGAGCCTCCCTGTGCTGGGCAGGGATGGCTGCGGGCACTGGCGTTCGGCTCCCAGCATGGTGCTTCTCCTTGCTCTAGCCAGGCTGTAACAGATCCCCAACATTTTTGGGAGGGATGTGGCACACCACACATGGCTCTGGGAGGAGAGGGGGGGAGGCAGGGAAGCATAAGCACAGTCCCTGTGGGCAGAGGAGGATTTACGGCTGCCGAGTTTGTGCAAAGACAATAACTGTGCGGGACTCTTGGAGAGGGTGGAGGGGGAAAAGCTGCCCAAAAAAGGGAGCGTGGCAGCTTGGCCTGCCCTCCTGGGTGTTCTCCAGAAAGCAGGAAACATGAGGGGCATGTCCTGCCAGGAATAAGGGACAAAGGAGCATGTCTGCCTGGAAGCCCTGGGGAGGCAGCCCTGCTCTGCCATTGCTGCTGCACTCCGGCCGCATCCTCCACGCTGCGGAGCGGGGCTGTGCCTGCGGGTGCTGCTCCCATGTGTGCCGGCTGTGCCGGCTGAGTCAGGACAACACCCTTCCCGCACGGCAGGCCTGGCCACGGCAGCCAGCAGCACTGGGCAGACTGGTCCCGGGCCAGCGGTAGCACCGAGCTGGTGGTGGCTGAGCCATGCTGTGTGTCTGAGCTCTGCCCAGAGACTCCACGCCAACGCCGTCTGACCGGTGGGGAAACTGAGGCGGGGAGCGTGTAACACCTGTGGCTGATGCCAGCACGGCATCTTGCCCTGGGGCAGCGTGACTCCCCTTGCTGCCCTTGGCACAGAGCCACGTGGCTGCCCACCCCACTCTGGACGGGATGGGCAGGAGATGTGTGCCTCAGTTTCCCTATCAGGTAGATGGATCAGCTCTCCAGGCTGCTGCTGTGAGCCATGTGCGCGGGGCTGGGGGAGGGACCCAGTGAGTCCCGGGGGACATTTGCCGAGCATTTGGTCCCTGCTCTCCCCCTGCAGCTGCTGACACCCGTGCTGCCGCCCAGGTGGAAGCTGGTAGCGGGGGGGAGGCGAACCCCAGCCCTGCTTCGGTGACAGGGAGGGTTCTGGTGCTGCCTGCACTGGGGCAGCTGGTTCGTGGGCAGACTGGGGGCAGGTCAGGAATTCTTCAGTTAAAGGGCTTTGTTTTGGCCACAAATCACCAATCTCAGGGCCAAGGTCAGCCTTGATAAATTCTCTGGCTGAAAAAAAGGGGGGAAAAAAAGAAGGAAACAATCAAAGCTCTCTGAGTTGGCATTTCCTGAAGTGCTCTATTTTTTAAAATTTGGGTGTGTGTGAGAGAGACATGATTTTCCATCCTGCACCAGCATGTCATGGAACCCCCCCAACAACCGAAATCAAAACAAACTGCTTGGAAAGGCTTGAAACGCAGCAGTTGGAGCCACTGCAAACCAACAGCACTGTCGCAGGGGGGAGGTTGGGGTTGTGCTTTGGATTGTCATTTCCAGAGAGGTTTCGCGATCGCAGCTTTTCCTGCTCTCCCAGCTGGGTTTTGGGGTGGCCCCTCTGGGCGGGATCTCCTCACCCTCCCAGCCCTGTTCCATCTACCTGCATGTCCTGGGAGCCCCAAACTCCTCTGGGATCCTTCGGAAACCAAACCCACTGCCCCTTCCAGCTCCCCAGAGGGGCTACGGGGTCCCGGCAGAGCGGGCAGCGAGTGCTGCAGGCAGCGCCAGCTGTGTGCCCGCAGGGTTTGGCCATCTGGTCCCCGCAGCCATGGGGAGGTGACACGGGCACGCGTGGGAGGCGCTGCCGGGGGGTGCACAGTCCTGCGTCAGCCCCCATGGTGGGGCTGGGTGCTGCCGCCTGCGCCCTGCTGAGTCAGCGGGACGGCGTGGAGGCGGTTGGCCCCGTGGCGTTTTGGCACAGGCTGGAAGCTGGGAATGGGATGGGTGGGAACAGGGCTGTGTGGTGTGCGGGCTGTGCCACGCCAGCGGCACGGCGGTGGTGACGGCATCGTACAGCTGTCCCCAGGCACTGTCCCTGGTGTGGGTGACTGTCCACCTTGCGGGCGGCTGGCTCTGGCTGCGTGTGGGGATGGATTAGGGGTTAGGATTAGGGCCTCTCATCTGTCTTGGCTGGGAAATGGGGACCAG
This sequence comes from Caloenas nicobarica, assembly GCF_036013445.1. Lineage (NCBI taxonomy): Eukaryota > Metazoa > Chordata > Aves > Columbiformes > Columbidae > Caloenas > Caloenas nicobarica. Next base: position 2,075,825 of record NC_088257.1, read on the forward strand.
CCCAGCCACCCCGTGGTGTCCCCTGGCAGCCCGTGCTGCCCCTCGCCCCGCACTGTTCTTACGGCCAGGGTGGGGGAGCTCATCCATTGTTCAGTTGTGAACATTACCCAGAGTGGGGACAAGCGGAGTCCCGGTCCCCATGGCACCCACCCAGGACAGGCTTCGAATCTCCCGCATCCAAGGCTGGCACTGGGACAGGCAGGACATGAGCTGGAGAGGGGACACGGGGCCAGCGGTGCGTGGGGAGGGAGGGGACACTGTCTGCTTCTCCGGTGGCATGGGGACAGCCTGCCTGCGGGGTGCTCTCCCTCCGAGGGTGGCAGAGTGGGCAGGAACGGGCGGGACTGGCAGAGTGGGCAGCCCAGGCTGCCTGCTCCAGCCTAGGTAGCACTGCCGCCTGCTGTCCACCCTGCTCGGCTGTGCTGCCTGCGCCTGCCTGCGCCTGCCTGCTGCACCTGTCTTCTTCTTCCGCCTCTGTGCTGCTCCCGCCCCAGTGCAGGCAGAGGCCCGTGCAGGCAGCGGGTGCCGGGCACAGCACACGGGCGAGGCCGCAGCCCCTGCTCCCCCCTCCTGCTGCTGCTCCAGGGCTGGGGTCAGGTCAGGTCAGCAGCCAGGGACTCCGGTGATGTGATTAACGTGGGGTGGATGTGGGTGCCCGGGAGGCTGTAGAGAGAGCTCCCAGCTCCAGCTGAGGCAGCCGCTGCCTGGGATGCTCACGCTGCCCAGCAACAGCAGGGACGGTGCATCAGTTCCCTTTGCAGGAGCACGGCAGGGCTGGGAGCTGGGGGAGACATAAGGAGGACAGTGCAGGAGGGAGACAGCAGCCCCTGGGGCTGTGCTCCCTCCTTTCTGCCCCAAACTGTGCTGGCACCAGACCATAGGCTCCCACCCTGCCCCCAGCCCCAAAGAACCGGCCAGGACAGAGTCACTCAGGAGTCAAGACCTTTATTGACCCCAGGGTGGCTCGGTGGCACATGCAAGGACATCTGCGCACCAGCCACATCCTCTTGCAGTGAGCAGTGACCCATGGGGACATCTGTCAGCCCCCAGCGTGGGGCAGCTGTGGCTGGCTGGGCTGGGTTACCTACCTCTCTATGTTTAGGGTAGCCAAGAGGCTCCTGCTCGCAGCCCCTCCCAAGTGGCCCCTTACCTCGGTCACTGGCTCATCCACAGGCTGTGGCTCCCCGTGGGATGGACCATCTCCAGCCGCCGAGCCGTGGCCTCAAGAACAGTATTTCCAGGAATCCCCAACGTAGCACCTAAGGGATTCCTGGGAAAACTGGACCCTGAGGGCACGGCGACCTGGGCTCTCCGCCAGCCCTGCACGTCCTCGCCACTGGCCAGGCTTCGCGTGTGGCTGATGGTGGTGCCACTGCCATGTCCCTGCTGTTCCCCTGCTGCACAAGGCTCCCACGTTTCTGTGCAGCCCCTCCTGCTGGTGCCCAGCACTGGGCTGGAAGTCCCAAGTGGACACGGAGGTCCCTCTGCTTCAAGGAGAAACCTCCCCACCCTCCTCTCCCACCTTGCTCTCTGCAGGGATCGGGAGCTTTGAGCTGAGACGTTTCCTGTAGCCAGGGGTCAGCTCTCCTTGTTTCACTCATTCCAGTGGGTGGGGGGGTCCCGGAGGTCCCCGGGGTGCGCAGTTCCTCCCTTCCCGAGCTACAGTGCTTCATCTCAGACTCCCAATTGACCAGAGATGCAGCACTGCACCTTGGGCTGGGAGACATGGACGAGTCCGCAGTCAACCTCGCTGTGCCTGGCTGGTGTCCGTGGGTCGTGCTGCGGCAAGGCTGTGTGTCTGTCTGCCCCACTGGGTGCAAGCAAAGAGCTCTCCCCGCTCCAGGGCCATGCGCCTGCGTCCCCCATGCCCACCCCACCATGGTGGCGGGACAGACCTGGGCTCAGTAGCTCAGCCTGGCCCCAGCTCTGCAGGGACAGGGACAGATGGGAGGAGATTCTGCCTCCAAATCCATGTACTCCTCCTCAAGAGCCAGTACGGGGCTGGACAAGAAAGCTCCTGCTGTCTCTCCCCACCCTTGTCCCTCTCCCTGTCCCTGTCCCCCTCAGAGGAGAGCCCGCAGCTGGCCAGCACCTGTGGGAAGACTTCAGCCTTGGCTTCCCAAGCTCGGACATCAACCCGATCGGTTCTCGGGGTGGCAGGGCTGAGCCCAGCCCTTCCCATGGGCAAGGACCAGGGCCTGTGGGATGCCCTCTGGACCTTCACCCTCGGGTCCGGAGAGGCTTCAGCCCATCCAAACCCAAGGGCAGGGATCCGGGGAGAAGCAGGAGGAGAGGGAGGGTGGAGGGAGCAGCTGAGCCCGAAAATGTCTTTTGCAGGCAAACACTAACATCCTGAGCAGAGCTGAAACGTGATAAACAGACCATCTATCACAACCACGTCCTGCTGCCGGGCCCCGGCAGCCGCAACGCTCCCAGCAGCCTGACAAGAAGCAGATGGTGCATCTCCGGAGTGAGCCCCTGCATCCGGCACCGGCCCCCCCGCTGGGTGCACCCAGCTGGGAACCGGGGCAGAAACCACCCCATGTAATGTGCTGGGCTCCCACATCTTCTGTCCCTGGTTCTTGGGAGGAAAGAGCAGGGAAAAGAACCCTGTGGTGCCCTGAGCTTGCAGCATCCATCAGTCGGGAGCGAGGTTTTGGGGCAGCCTTGACCGCTGTGGGGTGATCTCCAAACCAGCCCCGGCAAAGTGTGGGAACAGCCACAGAGACCCAGAGCCAGGGGAGGTGCCACAGGGACCCTCGTGCCACCCCACACCTGTGCAGAGCCCCTGCCCCACTGCCAGCCCCGCTGGGCAGCACCCCAGCCCCATGCGCACCCCCAGGACGGGGTGACCATGCTGTTGGCGAGGAGCGATGTGGCGCTGCCGCCTGCACGGAAGCAGCCCTGGGAGCCTTCCCCCTCCTGCGCGGCTGGACACTGGCGACAGGGACAGGTTTGCCTGCAGAGTGCAGCTGCCTGTGCCCAGGGAAAGGGCAGGCAGCGGTGTCCATGTGGGCAGCACGGCTGGCATGCTGGCTCTGCCCGTCCCTCGCCGCCGGCCGTGTTTCTGGGGTTGTACAGTGACCGTGTGCCTTTGCCAGCCTCCATGTCCCCATGGTCTCCCACGGCTGAGCCTGTAAGACACAGAGGGTGGCAGTCAGTGTGGCGGTGCAGAGCCGAGCCGGGGCTAGTGTGGAGCCACCTTGGGTCCCTTCCTGTGCAGCTGCTGTGGGGCCTCCAGGGGTGCCCAGCACCCTACGGGACTGAGGACAGTAATGCCAACAGCTCCGTGCGCACGAGAAATCCCATGACAGCCACTCAAAGGCCTCTCTTTGAGCACTCAAAGCCACGTGTGCCCAAAGCCCAAGGGCATGGGGCACGTTCTCCTCTCCCACGTCTGGCTGGCAGGAGCCCTGCAGTGGCACCCAGGCCTGGCTTATGTCCTCTCCCTGCCACCATCCTGGCCTTGGTGGAAAAGACAGGACGGAGCCTTCTCTGCCCCCACAGTGCAGGGCTGGGAGAATTCAGCTGCCATCCCTGGGGAGGTGGCAGTGGGAGAAGAAACGCCGAGAAAGGCTGGAGGAATGCATCAGGCTGCGCATCCCGAAGGGTTGGAGGCTAAACATTTGCCGGGGCTTGCGTGGCCCTGGCCAAGGGGAGGTCTTGCAAGGGAGAGAGGCACCCCCAGCCTCCCTCCAATGTCCCCATCGCGTGTCCTCACAATGGGGCAAAAAAGCCAGCGCTACAGGGCCTGTCCTTTCCCCTCTGTCTCCATTCTCAGTTTTGTCCCCGTTTCCCAAGGAGAGGAGGCTGCCACCAGCGTGCCGTGATGCTGCCACCCTTTGCTCCCCAGCACACACATTGCTGCTCAGGGATCTCTGCACGGGAGACACCAGCATCCCCGGAGCAGCGCCTGCCAGGAGGAGAGCTCATCCCCTCACCTGCCTGGGTGTGAACGTGCCACAGAAGAAGAAACCAGAATAACAAATAGCTTGACTCCTTGTCCTGCCGAGGCTGGGGGACCACCAGCCGCCACCGCATCCCCTGGCCGAGGCTCTCCGGAGGGCGCCCGGGGCACAGCGTGCGCGACCAGGACAGTCCCTCAGCTCCTGCCTCGGTCACACCAGCGCTGCCTGCCATTGCCCTTGCTCCGACCCGCTGCTCACCTCCAGCCTTCGCCTTTACCGAGCCGCTGCCCCGCTCGCCCGCCCTGCCGCCCGTGGGTGCCGGGAGATGGGAGCCGTGGCCGAGCTGCCTCCCCGGCGGTGCGGGGCTGAGTCAGAGCTCGGCCCTCCCCGCGGTTACAACACAGCGCCCTTTCCCCTCTCCAGGCAGGCCGCTGCAGCAGGAAATGTCCTTTTTTAATAGCATTTGGGATTTGTTTCCTCCTTGAAATTCCCCAGCCCCACGCGGCCAGCCACAAGGACAGAACTGGGCTTTTGAGGGAAGCCCGACTCTGCTGTGAGCTGCTCCAGGCTGCTGGGTGATGCTCAGCGCTATGCGGGTGCCTTTTCCCCTCCTCCTGGCCCCCAAAATCTCATCTTCACCAGCCACTGGGGCTCCATCCCTCCCCAAGCTGAGCTTTGATCCAGCTCTGGTCATCAGCTACCCAAGCAGCCCTGATGTCACCTCCCGCTGGCTGAGGGGCTCATTGCTGGGTGACACTGGGCAAGGTAAATCCTGCCCAAAGACCCCCCCCAGGTGCCTCCTCCTGAGTGGTGAGGGTTGGCATGATGGAGGGGAACGTGCTTTTCCTGGGCAGACTCACTCGACTCTATAGAAATTTCAGGGACTGACCCCAGCGCAGGTTCTCGTGCCTGTTGGGTGTCCCTCGCAGGCAGCAATCGCACAGGGATGCTGCTCGCTCTTGCCTTGCAGCACAAGCTGGTGGCAGAGCAGCTCCAACGCGCCTTCCCACCGGGGCCTTCCAGCTCCCCCAGCATCTCCATCCCATCCCCCAGCATCGCCATCCTGTCCCCACGGACCACAGTGGCCTCTGCAGAGGAGAGGTGCCTCCTCTCTCCATCCCTCCTTCCCTCCCTTGCCGACACTGCTATTAAATCAAAGGTTTATGAGAAAACGGTGGGGCCAAGGGAGATCCTAATCTGGTCGCAGGCTGATTAACCCCGAGTTCAGGCTGAGGTCCTGATGCTCAGCTATAAATAGCTCTGCCTTCCCTTTCCCATCCTCCCGCCGGGGCTGCGGCGTGCCTGCCCTTTTATGGTCAAAAAGGCAGATTTGGAGACTGAGCGGCCCCCATCTCCCATACTGGGGGTGAGCCAAGGGGGCCCAAGGGGATGCTGCTTTTTCTCTCTGGGTTTTGCTGGGATAAATTATAATGCCAAGAACAAAGGAGCAGGTTTGGGGGGCTCAGAGCAGGGGATGGGTGCAGAGGGGAGAGCACATCTGGTTTGTGCTCCTTCCTCCCAGGCAGGCTCCTCTCGTGGTGCCAGAGGGAAGGAGAAATTGCCTAATTTGGTGTCTCCGCGGAGAGCCGGGCTCCTCTGCATCCCACTTGTATTGCAGGTTGGTGACATGGAGGAGATGGCAGGAGGGAGCCCAGGGACAGGTGAGGCCTCTGCCACCTCTGCCCTGCAACCATAAGGTGACATCTCCCAATTTGTCACCCTGGGGCAGGGGACAAACTCTACTGTCCCTGCTTGGCCACCACCATGCCCAGTCCTGTATCACCATGCAGGATCCACGGGTTCCTGCAAAGCCACCAGTACTGGCTGCTGTGGTGAGGGGCTGAAACCCTCCAGCAACACCGAAGCCTGGCTGGGGGATGAGAAAGAGCCTCTGGAGGGGCAGGAGTGGCGGGAAGGGGTTCACGGCTGGAAGAAGCAGGGCTGAGGAAGAGCCGAGGCACACAGCAGCCCGGTCACTGCCTTTCTCATGGCCTCAGCTCTTCCCTGCTGCCCCAAGCCCATCAAGCCCCATCTCCCCATCCTCGGCTGGTTTCCTCCTCCCAGAGCTGACTCCCCCTCTCCAGGGCAGTGCAGCCCCAGGCCCCCTCCCCAGGCATTTTGGGGGTGCCGGGAGCCCATCAGCGAGGACTAACGGCCACCGGCCCCACTGCTGTCCCCGGGGCACGCAGAGCGTGGGAGCGGGCGCCGGCACCAACCCTCCTGCTCTGTTTACACGCCACATTCCCGGTCTGGAGGAAGCGGTGCAGGGGCGAAGTCCCAGCGGGGACAAGCCATCACGTCACCGGCTTCCAGCCCTCGCTGGGGAGGGCTGGTGGGAACCCAGAGCAGCGCGGGGAGAACTTTCCACCAACACTGTTCCCAAGCAGTGCCGGGCAGCTGCTCCAGCATCCTCCTTGCTCTCCGGGCTCTGCTCCTCGCCCCGCTGTGCACAGCTCCCAACCAGAGCTGGCCAGAGGAGCTGGCGGAGGGGACACTCATGTCATGGTGGACAGGAGCTCACACGAGGCCAGCAAAGAGCCGGAGTGGGCAGGGAGCAGCGCGGCTCCTGCTCCTCTCGTGGAGGCACAGCCGCGGTGTGGCTGGAGCTCGTGACGCTGCCAGTGCTCTCAGCCGTTTACCCAGGCTTTATCGCCTTATCTCTGCTCCAGTAACGAGGAGCGGGAGTGGGGCTGCATGTGCAGCATCGCCTGGACATGAGAGGAGCCCAGTTTGTAAATCACTTCCCACACAGGCCCCAGCTTTCCCAGCCCTGCTGGCTGCCCACCCAGCCGAGCAGGGAAAGACACTAAAAGAAAATACCCTAAACAGGTTGAGCCCCCAGCAAGCAGGAGATAAGATGTGGAAGAAAATCAAGCACAAAAGTTACACCAGGGCTGATAGCCGGGCGCTGTTTCCCTGTGGCACCCACAGGGGTGAGCAATGCAGCTCCTGTGCTCAAGTGCAGTGGGGATCTTGGGGGCCGGAGGTGGGGAATGATAAAAATGAAATTGAAAAAGTAATGGTGGAAAGGGAGAGGTAAAAGAAAGAAGGGCAAACCTGTGGTGAAGGAGCCCAGGTAAGAAGGCCAGGCTGGAAGAGGGAATTGAGTGTACTATCAGCAAGTTTGCTGATGACACCAAGCTGGGAGGAGTGGCTGACACGCCAGAGGGCTGTGCTGCCATCCAGCGAGACCTGGACAGGCTACAGAGTTGGGCGGGGAAAAATTTAATGAAATATAACAAGGGGAAATGTAGAGTCTTGCATCTGGGCAGGAACAACCCCAGGTTCCAGTACAGGCTGGGGAATGACCTATTAGAGAGCAGTGTAGGGGAAAGAGACCTGGGGGTCCTGGTGGACAGCAGGATGACCATGAGCCAGCACTGTGCCCTTGTGGCCAAGAAGGCCAATGGCATCCTGGGGTGTATTAGAAGGGGGGTGGTTAGTAGGTCCAGAGAGGTTCTCCTTCCCCTCTACTCTGCCCTGGTGAGACCTCATCTGGAATATTGTGTCCAGTTCTGGGCCCCTCAGTTCAAGAAGGACAGGGAACTGCTGGAGAGAGTCCAGCGCAGGGCCACAAAGATGATTAAGGGAGTGGAGCATCTCCCTTATGAGGAAAGGCTGAGGGAGCTGGGTCTCTTTAGCTTGGAGAAGAGGAGACTGAGGGGTGACCTCATTAATGTTTATAAATATATAAAGGGTGGGTGTCACGAGGATGGAGCTAGGCTCTTCTCGGTGACAACCAACAGTAAGACAAGGGGTAATGGGTCCAAGCTGGAACACAAGAGGTTCCACTTAAATGTGAGAAGAAACTTCTTCTCAGTGAGGGTGACAGAACACTGGAACAGGCTGCCCAGGGGGGTTGTGGATTCTCCTTCTCTGGAGACATTCAAAACCCGCCTGGACGCCTTCCTGTGTAACCTCACCTAAGTTTTCCTGCTCTGGCAGGGGGATTGGACTAGATGATCTTTTGAGGTCCCTTCCAATCCCTAACATTCTGTGATTCTGTGATGTTGCCCTTTGTACCAGCGACCAGCGAGTCGATCCCACAGTGAACACCATTCTGACATGTTGACCACCACAGAGCCTCTGCCCCATGTGCGGCATGGCAGGTGCCACATCCCCATCCCCTGTCCACTGCTGTCCCTTGTCCAAGGGAAGCTGCTCGTCCGGCTCTGAGCAGAGCTCAGCCCAGGGACAGGCGGTGCCGTCCTTCACCTCCTGGTCCTCTGCTGCCCACCATGACAGGGATGTCCTTGCAGAGCAGGAGAGATGCGCTTTTTACCAGCGGTCTTGGCATGAACCCCCGGCTGCCTGCACGCTGCCGGCTGGCACCCACAGACCTGCCGGCGCGTCCCACCTCCCTGTAGCCGCTGGGGAAGGGGCTTTAGAGATCTGTGACACCCCCATCCCAACACAGCCTCAGAGCTGATTGATGGAGGCAGATTGCCGGGACAGACGCACTGCGCTGCCCGGAGCAGGACGGTGCCCTGCAGAGCTGGCCATGCCCCAGGCAGCCCCACCGGCACGCTGACCATCTCCAGTGCTCCAGCACTGCACGGCTCCACGCTTCCCTGCTCCAGCAACAGCGGGACAGGGGAGACATTGATGCTCAGAGCCTCATCCTTCAGTGCCCCACATCAAACAGAGCCTGGGCAGGCTGGCTGCCTCTCGTTCAACCCTCTCAAACACGTCTGCTCACCTGCCCAGCTGGCAGCTGCACAGTGTGCACCTCATGCAGGCACGGGGCTGGCCCTGAGGGCTTGCTAGCCGTCCAGAAGCCCCCTCCCCATCCCCAGAGGCAGCGTGACTGTCACCAGCTTGTCCAGCAGCACGAAGCAGCTTTGTCCCTCACCTCCACCCAGCAGTGGGAAGATGCTCGCTTGCAGCAGCCGCAGCCCAGGTGCTGGAGCCCAGCCCTGCGATGGGCTCCTGCCATGCTGCTCTGCAGAGACCAGCTCTGCCCCGATGCCACTGCTGGTCCCAGCCCTAGGATGTTGCTGGCATGGCCTTGCACAGCCACATCTGGTCCATGCTCAGCTCTGCCAGCCGCGTGGGCTGAGTGTGCAGTGGCGATTTGGCTGCCGCTGCCAGGAAGGGTCCCTGTCCATCCCAGGGGCAGCCAGGGGCACGCACTGGCCCCTGTCTCTGCCCAGGCTGGTGCCACTGGGGTGTGGAACAGAAAAGCCCAGTCCCCTCAAGTAACTGTGTCCCTGGCTCTGCGTGAGGTCTGACTCTGGCCTCTGCCCTGTGCCTCCATGCCCACGGTAGGTGAGCCTGGCCCCGCATCTGCTGTCCCTACCCTGAGCCAAAGGGACAGGGTACCCCGAGGGTATCCCCGGCCAGTGACCCCCTCGGTGGCTGGCAGGGAAGGAGGGGGGGCCATGCTCCCCTGCGCCCTCCCTGAGCCCAGCTGGTGGATGCTGCTGCTGGTCAGACACTGCCCCAGATCTGGACATCCCCAGAGCAGCATGTCCCCACTGCCCTGGGGGTGGCCAGAGCCAGGCGAGGAGGCAGGGCTGAGATGAGCCCTGTGAATGTACATGGTCCCTGGACAGGCAAAGGTGTTGGGGGTTCAGGAGCAGTAAGTGCTCCCCCAGCACCCACTGGCCTGTAGCCAGGGGACATGTGTTGGGCTTTATCCCCCCCTCCAGCTGGAGCCTCCCCTTGTGCAGGATCTCGCCTCCTCTGTGTGCTCCTGGTCAAGGTCAAAGGACAGTGAAATAGCTCCGGAGCTCAGATTTCCAGCCTCTTGCCTCATTGTTTGCTGCTCGACTCCAGCTTGCCCATGAAGATGAGCTCTCACTGTTTCTGCCCCACACAGGTTACGGTGCCGAGGCTGCCTCGGAGAGCCCGCCGGGGTCCCCAGCCCAGCGCTCGGCCCCCCGCACTGCCCGTGCTCCTGCCTGCAGGCTGCCTGTGCCACACGCTGCCCACACGCCTGCCTGCTGCTGGCAGGAGCCCTCGGGTGCCGGGAGGCACAGCGTGCCACAGGCTGGTGCCATAGCTCATGGCAGCCCTGGTCACCGGCAGCCGCGCAGGCAGCATCACTGGGCACTGGCTGTCCCAGCTCAGCCCTGGGAGAGGAGGAGCAGCGGGATATTGAGGATGAGCAACGACAGGTTTCACTGGGGACACAGAGGAACAAGCCTCAGAAAAGCCTGATCAAGAGCAATGCTGGTTCTCAGATGGAAAAGGAGACCGAGAAAAGAAAAAAAAAAAAGGCCCTTAATCATGTCCAGACTACCTCTTGACAAGCATGGAGGGAAATGCCACTCTATCCAGCAGCCACCCAGAGCTGCAGCCTGTCTAGACACAGCCTTCCCCGAATTCCTGCTGATAACTGCTTGGGAAATCTTTGTCGGAGGCGTCGGCCTGTGTTTTTTTGGAAATTAACTCCTCTCCTGTTGGCCGGCAGCAGGGAGGTGATGGCATTGTCCTTTGGCAAGGCACCCTGGCCAGTGTGCAGGGGCCAGGGGGCTGGGGCAGGTGCAGGCAGGGTAATCCTGTGCCAGGGACACCGCCGCTGGGATGGGGACACAGGCCATGTTGCACCGGTGTCTCGCTGTCCCTGTGTAGAGCATCCCAATGCTGAGATGCCACAGCTTCCCTGGGACCAGCCAGAGACAGCGGGAAGCCCTTGAGGCACAGCAGGATATGGACAGACCTGGACCACGGTGGCCTCAGCTGCCCTGAGAGGTTACAGTGCCCTGGTTCATGCCACTGTCCCTTTGCAGAGGACCACACAGCCTGTACAGAAACTTGCATCCCCAGGGATGCCATTGTGCCCTGGCTGGAGCCCCTGTCCTTATGCTGGACCCCCGTCCTTATGCTGGACCTGAGTGACGGCTGGTGGTTGTCCCTGTGGTGGTGGGAGCTGCCCTGCAGAAGAAGGAGGCGGAGGGACATGGCAGCTTGCTGCCACATGCCTGCTGAACACGGTGTCCCCAGGTGACCTGCTGGGAGGGGACAATCACTGCCAGCGCCCTGGCAGCAGAGGGACAGCGCAGAGCCAGCTGTAACCCCAGCAATGGCAGCACCACGTCCTACAAGGGATGGGCAGGGAGGAGGCAGGACTCGGAGAGCCTCGGGGAGCCTTTGCAAGGCCTAAGCTCAAGGCTGTCTGTCCCCTCATGCCACACGGGGCTGGCAGCCCTGCCATCGCCTGCTGCACGCCCTGTGCCCTCCCCACTGGCCCCATGGCCGGGCCACGGCTCAGCTCGGCTCCCACAGGGTGACCACACTCAGCAGCTGCTGCTGCAGCCCCAGGGAATGAGGACAGGGCAACCATTCACCCAGCGAGCGATGGAGCCAGAGGAAAGCCGGCGGCTGGGAGCATGATAGCAGTGCCAGCTGTGTGCCATGGCCAGAGGGACAGTGAGGCAGTGGCACAGGCTGGGCTGGCCTTGGGGTCCCAAGGGCTGCGGGATGCTCTCAGTCAGCGTGAGTGCACTGGGTAGGGTGGCTTCAGCACCCTGCAAGTCTCCAGGAGTGAGCCCCATCCCCTCCCCAGCCTGTTTCCCCCAAAAAGTGGCAGCAGCGCATCCGGCCAGAGGAGCTGATCGAACAGCCCGTGGCCCCTGCTGAGCTGGGAGCCTGCCCGCCCGGGCTTGCCTCTGGCTTCCCGTTTTTTCCATTCTACATGTACACAGAACAGAAAGCAGTTCCTCCCCCAGCCCCAGGAGGGCCCTTCTCTGCCTCCAAAAATTTGGGTGAGCCCCATCAAGCCCCTCTCCCAGGGCCAGGATAGAGCTGTAGGGACAGATTCTGGGGCACCTCTTTGCACGGGACCCCCTGGCCTCGAGGCGACTCTGGCCACTCCTCGCCAGCTCCATGCCCAGCGGGTTTCCCTGCCAGCACTCTATGGCCATGGTCCGCTCGCCTCCTCCACTCTTCAGGCAAAGCGCCCATGCACCTGGGTTGGGGACACCACTGCCAACCTCTCCGCCACCAGATGGGCTGGGCATCCCGCATCTGGCAGAAGGGGATGCTGGAGGAGCTGTGCTTTCCCCTGCCTCCTGCCTGCCTGTCCCTGCCCACGCCAGGCACTGGGCAGCGCAGGAGCACTCACGCTTCCTGGGGAATCTCAGCATCAAGCACCCCCCATCCCCGCTACCCCACGCACCGAGCGCTCCCGCCCACGCGCCCACCCGCTCTCTGCATCCACGGGCACCTACCTGCCACCCCACACCTGCGGTGGGGCACCGTGGGGACATGGGTATGCACCCGCCACCTCCTCCTGGCACATTAAAACCAGCCACTGGGACCCCAGCGCTGCCAGATGGGGTTTTTTAAGCAGCTGGCATGGGAGCCCTCGGCGAAAACTCCTTCCAGGCTGCTCAAAAGCTGGAAAACCTTTTTCTTTTTACCTTATATGAGCTGCAGGAGGAGGCCAGGCTGCCGACGGGCACCGCTGTCAGGGGCGCCGAGGGGATCCATTGGCTGGGGTGCCGTCACGTGGCCCCGCCGCCGCGACCCGCCGCCGCGCAGCCGAGTGTTGCTTTTACCCCCTAAGGAAGGGCTGCTTGACAATTTTCATATTTCTTCTAAATTTGGAGATTTCAGACAATGCTGGGAGGCTTGGCTTGGGATGCCAGAGGCCCATGTGGAAGTCATTAAGTCAGAGAGGGGGAGCGAGGGAAGGAGGGCTGGGGGGAGCGGGGGGAGGAGAGCGGCCAGGGCTGCGCCGGCTGCCAGCGACGCGCCTGGGAACCCAGGCCATCCCGCCCGGAGAAAGTTGTTTGCAATAACTGACTTCCTCCCGGCCCCAGGACCGCGAACGGGGGGGACGCACATCCCACCGCCGGTGGGGCGGGGGTCTGGTCAGGCAGGCTGGCTGTGGGGCCGGCGAGCGTCTGTCCCACCGGCCGGGGGAAGGAAGTGAAGATGCTCCCTGGCCTGGCTGGAGGCGGTTCGTGATTCCCATTACTTTGAAAAGCTCCATCTGGGCTGGGAAAAAAAAGTAATTTTGGCGGACAAGGAGCTCTCACTGGGCCGCCCATGTGTGCGGGGTGAGATCCCCAAGTGCCAGTGGGGCTGGGACCCCCATGGGACGGTGGTGCTGAGGCCAGGGCTGCAGGGCTGGGTGCACGTGGCACCTTTCCCAGGGTTTTAGAAGCACGAGGAGCCAGTGTGGGAGCTCCATCACCACCGGGCTGCGTCAGCCCTGGCCCCTCCCGGCCTCGCGTGGACCATGAGTCCATGTACGGCATCCAGCCGGCACTGGGGCCCCGGTAACGAGCAGCCAGTTGGCAGCTCAGGAGGGAAACACCCAGCATTGAAGCGCCTCCATCCTCCTGCACCGGCTGTCACTTCTGCTCCAGACATTGCCACTCTGCCCCGGGCCCCTGCGGGTGATGTGGCTGTTTGCAGGGCTGTGCTGGGCCCCCCCGGCAATGAAGCTGGGAGCAAGCGTGGCGCCAAAGGAGGAGGAAATAGCTGCTGCAGGGTCCTCTGCAGCAAGAACAACCAAGGCAGAGCCAGGGAGCAAGGCGGGGGACACCAACAGCTTCTCCCGTGGGTTTTCCAAGTGGGGAGCACTGGGCTGCTTTGTGGGGTCTCATGCCCTGAGATGTGCCCTGGCTCACGAGAAGGAGCTCGATCCTGAACCGCGCACAGGCACAGCAGCAGTGGCTGCTGAGCACTCTGGTGGCTGGGGACGTGGATATGCTGCCCCAGCCTCGACGGGGACAAATGTGGAATAAGAGTCTGGTGGCCATTGCACCAGGCTTTGTGCAGGAACAGTGTGGAGTGCTTGGTGTCTCTCCTGCTTCCTTCTGACTTACGCACAGTCTCAGCACTGAAGGCCCTGCGACAGGAGCCAAGCATCCCTGCAGCACCTCTGTGTCCCCTCCAGGACACCCGTCCCACACTGAGGCCGCGGCCAGCCGCCAGCCCCCTCTCCCCACTAGCCCTACACACCTGAGAACCGGGTGGCCACCAGCCTGGCACAGCTCTGGGTGGGTGCAGGCATCCCTGGAGGGTCAGGGCTGAAAACGAAGTCTGATTGCCCACAGCTGGCAGGGAGATGGGTGCTCAGAGTCATCCAGCTCACCTGGGGGAGGTGAAAGAAAGCAAACTGGCAGAGCTAGCTCTGAACTGGCTGGCCTGGAGAAACACCCACCGCTGGGAAGAGGGAGCGTGGGCAAGTCGCTTCGGGAGTTAAAGAGGTGAGGAGGAGAGGCAGAGGCTGGGCAGGCTGCTGTGGGGCACCCAGCCATGCTGGCTGTGAGTGGGGACAGTGGGGAGCAAAACCAGTGCGAAGGGGTTGTACAGCAATAGGGTTCAGTCGAGGGAGGGGGCGAGTCACCTGGGAGCTGGCTGCCCTGCCAGTTGCAGTAAAGGAGAAGCATGGAACCGCTCTTCTTGCTTTTTGCACCACTACACACACACGCTCTCACATGCACACACATCTCTCTCTGCCCCAGGCACCCTGCAGCAATGAACGCTGCAGTCAGGACAGCTCAAAACAGGCAAATGTAGGAACCACCGTGTGCTCAGCCCTGCTCCGCCTTGGGGCACGCAGGGCTGGCAGGGCAGTGCTACCTGGCAGGGCTGAGGACAAGGCACGGGAAAGCAGTTGCCAGCAGGGTCCCAGGGGATGCTCAGCATCTGCTGGGAGCGGCAGTGCCTAAACCTGCCGGCAGTGGCAGTGCCTAAACCTGCCGGCAGCATTTCCAAATCTGGGGGGAGAGGCAGCTGGTGCCCTCCAAGGAGCCAGAGCCACCATCGAGATACCTGGCCAGGAATAGGAAGGACTTCCCTGGGGCTGCTGGCAGCAGGCGGGGGAAAAAAATCCCTGCCTGTTTCGACCCCTGCACAAACACAGGTCCAACGCAGGACAAACCTTGACCTTGCCACTTCCCAGGAGCAGCAGGTCCCAGCAGGTCTGTCTGCGGTCACCAGGGTGCAGGGCTGAGCCTGGGCTGGGTGTGCAAAGGGAACGGCACAGAGCACAGCCCTGCCTTGTGCCTCCCCGCAGCAGGAGCAGCCCCCTCCCCGTGCTGTGGATGGTCCTGGGTGCACAGCACACAGCTAGGACAGCACGTGTGGCACGTCCCCAGGACATGCTGCAGCTCCTCTCTGGGCACAGAGCCCTCCCACGATGCGTCCGACCCCTGTACCCCTCCATATGTCAGGCACCCCGTGCTTTTGGGTACCGAGGTCGGCCTCCCCAGGAGTCAGCATCTTCCAGCCCCTCTCCCCTCCACGTGGCTGCACAGCCCCTGCTCTTGGTGGGCTGGCTTGGAGTGCAGCACAGCTAACTGCTGCCATTAAACAAACCCTATAATTAGAAGCCAGGTTTCCTAAATGAAGTGAAAAATGTAACGTTAGCCTTTGTTTGTTCGCTGGATGCTGCTCTCTTATTCCATGACCCAGAGGGGTCGTGCCCTGCGGTTTCTGAGAAGCCTTAATAAGGTAATGTTTAGGAGGTTACTATCTTTACAACTCTTGTCTTATTACAACTCCATAAGTAAAACATTTGGGGCAAAGCAGGATTCCTTGGCGCGGGTTTGTTTTTGTTACGCATTCGCTAAGATGCTGCCCAGCAAGCCCTCCTCATGGCAGATTCAGTTTCAGTATCTCCACAAATGTGAGATTTTTTTCCCACCCCCCCACCAACCTCCAGCGCCCTTGGCTGGGCGTGAGGGACCCAGGTGGCCCCGGCCGGGACCCATCGCAGGCAGGGGCGAGGGGACTGCTGGCTGCCAACCGCGGACAGGATGATGCCACAGGGCAGCGATGGAGCGGGAGCCCCGGGCAGGCTCTGCAGGGCTGCTCCCGCATTCCCGAGAGCCCAGGGAATGAGAAGAGACCCCTCTCCCACGAGCCCTGCTAGCATCCAAACGCACCCAATTTGCAGCCAACATCAGAGGGGGCTGCGGTGGGACAGGCGGGCGTTTCTCAGCCTGTGTATGACTATTATACCAGAGAGCAGGCAGCCCCTGCCTCCCTCGCCCCCACGCATGTGCAGGCTCCATTGCAAGGGCAGGACAGTGTGATTAATGGGTGCGATTAGTGGGCGTGATTAATGGGTGAGCTGGGCTGGAGCAGCTCTGAAGGTGACCTTCAGGACTGGCCTGTGCTGCTTTGTAAATCCCTTCCCTCCACGGATGGCTAAAACAGCAGCACATAGGAGCAGGGGATGGGGACCAGGGCGGGGGACTTTCTGCCCTGACTTTAAACCATCAGTTCCCACCTGGTGACAACTCCTCAGGAGCTTGAGGCTCCCTGTGTGTGCCTGTGTAGGGAGTAGAAGTTTGACTTGAGTACAACCCATCCAAGCAGACGTCAGTGCCACTGCCAAGCTTTCCATTTACCTCCACCCTCTGCCTTGCCCTGGGAAACTGGGAACTTGGATGCCTGCCTGCAAGCAGAAGCCACTAAAGCCCTAAAAATAAGAGGCTTTCTCTTTGCAGACCTGGAGGGCATTGCTGGCCTGGAAGCACATCCCTGGGAGCTCCCTCCAGCCCCATGGCCTTGCAGGGAGGGCAGCGGGGACAGCTCCGGGCTGTTCTGTGTGCCCTGCATGGGACTGGAGGACCAGCCCTTCCCGTGGCCAGGAGCTGGGATGCAGAGAGCATCCTGGTGGGACCATGTGTCACCTTTGCAATCCAGCACAAAATACAGCCACTCCTCCAAGGTGCTTAGGGGTTGGTGTCTGACCACCATGTTCACTGGCTTAGGCTGTGGAGGGAAGCAAAACTGAGTTATTTGGAAACGCAGCGATGCCTGCCTGTGCTCTGAGCTTGCGGGCAGTGGGGCACAGCCAGTACGGGCTGGGGAGAGGACAAGCACGGGGGACATGGAGGGAGCAGGATGTGCAGACAGGTACCCATCAGGCTGGACAGGCTGACGGGACCTGTGTCCAGTCGGTGCCTCAGTGGTCCCTGCAGCTCCCTGCCTGGAGAAGACCGTGGCTCTGCCGTGTGCACTGCACCCAGATGGGTCCTGCTGGGACGAGGGTCTGTCCCTGCCATGGCCTCGCACCAGCCCCTCCTGTTCCCCCCTTGCTGCACAGGGCCAGCCAGATGCCAGCAGGGCAGCAGCCGGCACTGCAGCGGGCGCTGTGCCGGGCAGGGGCGGAAGGAAGCGGGTGTCTCAGCGAAGGGTGGGAGAGCAGGCTTTTTCCATCAGGTGCTCTGTCTCCAGGCGCAGAAAGCAAAAGGAAACAAAAGGCGGGAGCGGAGCGAGGCAGGAGGAACCTGCGTGTCTGGATCGTGTAACCAGCGACATGCTGTAAACGCCGGGCGGTGATCGATGTCCCGGTGAGGCCGTGGCAGGATGTGCCGGACGCGCAGCCTCCCTCCCCTCCTGCCGTCCCGGTGTTGCCAGCAGCCTCTTTCCCAACACCTCTGGTCCCCGGGGAGTGGGCAGGCTGGCGTGCTGCCGGCCTCGGCCCCAAAGGACAACCCTGCACAGCTCTGCCTCCCCACGCCAAAGCCTGGCTGTTATCTCACGCGCGTGATCCAAAGGGTGTGATTTACAGACAGCCTGGAGCATCATCCAGCAGAAGGGCCACTGAGACAGCCGTATTAGGACTACACAAATAATACCGTCCTTTACACAGAACCCAGGCGCAGCGAGACCCTGGGCTTCCGACAGCTCGTCCGGCCCCTTGTGCGGTCACCACGGTCCCCTGTCCTGCCTGCGGCTCCCCGGCACCGCAGGGCAGCTCTGCAGGTGCAGCACTCGCATCAGACGATGCCTCTTCCATGGAAAAACTCTTCCTGCCAGGGTGGGGACTCTGGGGACAGCGCCAGCATGACGGTGGCATGGGATGGGATGGGTCCGTGTCCCACGACAGCTGCCTGGATGAAAGCACCCACCCCACTTGATGCCAGCGATAAATTCCTGGCCAGCCTCACCAGACAGGCTGTGGCTCTGTGTTTGTGCAACGGCAGGAGTCGGCAGAATTAAGCACTTTTTGTTTTTCCCTTTTTTGAGAATGGGGAGTTTTAATTCCCACCAAACAATGTTCTTTTTCCAGCAAGCTTAAAATAAGCCTTTTTGGCCCGGGCGCCCTGGAGCCGCTCGTGCACTGAGCGGGGCCTTTGTGCAAATATGGATGTGAGCGCCGTGCTGCCGGCTCGGATGGGCACTACCTGCTGGGGGGGGACGTGGGAGGGCCCCCAACTGGCCCCCTGTGCCGGTGGCCCCAGTCCCAGCTCTCCTCCCCACCATGGCGCAGCGCTGGCTTTGGTGAGATCGGCTTGCCGGAGCACACTTGCATGGGATGAGTGGAAAATGTTGCTCACACAGAGACAGGAGGTGCTGCAGCCATGCCGGAGCCACAGGTGGGGGTGTGCTCAGGTGTGCTGGGGCCTCGCCACCCCCACAGAGGATCCTGGTTTGAGAGCAGCCTGATGCCTGGAGAAGCAGCCATGCCCTGCAGCGTGGCACTAGTGGTGATGCTGCCCATCACCTGCTGTGGGTAGAGGGCACCACAGACCCCCCGTCAGCAGCTCTCCCCCGGCAGGGACGTTCCTGCTTGTGAAAAAAAAAAGGCAAAAAGCTATTTTCTGCCAGTGTGGGAACTGTGGTTTGATCACTCCCATTCCCCCACGTGCTCCTTGGCCAGCACATCCCTCCCATCGAGCACAGCATGGCCACCCCACATCCCTCTGCCCCAGGAGCTTGGGTTCAACAGGGGGCACGGCAGCGGGTTCCGTGGTGGTTACCCTGGGAAATATGAGCCTGGATTTACTTGGGGCAGGAAGAGCCCATCTTCACAATCCCTCCTGCCTTGTCTGGGGACCTGTTCCTACTCTCAGCCGCTGCTTTCCACCCAAGTTTCCCATGGCTGTGGGACAATGTGGTGGGGAGGTAGCAGGAATGAGCATCTATAATAAAACCCGAAAGCACAACCTCTCGCCTCTCTGGGTAACCCGCTCCTGGGGAGTCAGGTAGGGGTTTCCAGCCCCTCCTGGCCAAGTGTTCCCTTGCCTCCCCCGGCACGGGGCTGACCCCAGTGCACCACACTCCCACAGGGCTGGCACCATGTCCAGCACGGGCACATGGAGCCCATCAGTTGTGGCGTCCCGGCCGGGAGGCAGGAACTGGCCATGGCCCAGCGCCTGCGCACCCCAGCCCCTTCCCTCACACAGGGCTGGTGGGGAAAAGCTGCCCGCCCCCGCCTCCCCCGGCTTATCAAATTTGGCCATGTCTGAAAAGCCCTGGTTTCCTTTTCACCAAAAAAGATGAAAACTGGGTAATTGGCTGCCGGCACGGATGCCTCTGAGCCTCTCTCATGTGTAAACAGCATTTCCGAGCGCTGACACAACACAGGCGGCCGCGGCACATGCAAGCGGCCGGCACCCACTGGGTGCCCTGGGCCCGGGGCTGCTCACTGGCCCTTTTCTGGGGGGGTGGGCTCACGGAATAGGAGGTGAAATCACCGGGGTGGGTGGCGGAGAGCCGGGCGCTGCTGTACTGCCCTGTGAAACAAAGGCAGGTGGCTGCTGCAGACAGGTCCCCTCTGCCAGGTCCCAGAGGTGACAGAAGGGACACACTGTGCTAAGTGCACAGCGTCAGACCACACCCAAGGGGATGGCAAAGACCTGGAAGCTGTGCTGGGCTGTCCTTGGGGACGGTAACGGGAGCAGAGGCTCCCCTGTGCTCCCTGTTGCATCCTGAGGATGCGGGACTGGGAGGAGGAGAGGAGCAGTGTGAGTTGGGGGTGTGTAGGGAGTTTTTCCCCATTTACAAGATTTTCTAGAGGCCCAGTTCCCAGATGGGGAAAAAAGAGGTGGAAATTTCTCACCATGCTACAAAGCACAAGGGCCTTCAAGTCCCTGGGGAGGTAGTGAGTTAAGAGGCAGAGCGAAACTCAGCATCTAGTGCTGCTGCAAAAGCTGGCGGTGCTGGGGAGGAAGCGGGGTGAAAGGGAAGGCAGAATACACCAGAAAGAGATGGACCAGCCCCTCACGGCCACCTAACCTGCAGGGTCAGTAGCCCTAACGATGTAAAGGGCCCCTCCAAAGGAGCAGGGCAGACCCTGCTGTCTGTGAGCACGGAGAGCAGCACCGAGCACTCCCTGCGGATGGCTGGGGCTGGCAGGGGAGGAGGGATGGAGGGTGGGATGGAGGGAGGAGGGATGGAGAGGAAGAGGGATGGAGCGGAGGAGGCATGCAGGGAGGAGGGACGGAGAGGAGGAGGGACGGAGAGGAGGAGGGACGGAGAGGAGGAGGCATGCAGGGAGGAGGGATGGAGAGGAGGAGGGACGGAGGGAGGAGGGATGGAGGGAGGGTAGCTGCGGAAGAGGGCTGCAGAGGAGAAGGAGGGGAGCCTGGCGGTGCGGTTGGGTGGGTAACAGCACCATCGTGTGGCACAGCGGCTGCCTGGCCGCAGGGACAGGGACAGCAGAGGGGCTGCAATGCCGGGCTGCTGCAGCCCCCGGCCCATGCCTAAGGACAGCCCCCTCCCAAGAGAGGCCCCTTGTCCCCTGGCCCTGGGACGGGGCATCACCGCCGGCACCCCGTGCCTCAGTTTCCCCCACCGCAGCACCCTGCATCCCACACTGTGCCCCGGGAGGCCAGAGCAGCCCAGCAGGGGCAGCACGCTGCAGCTCTGGGGACCAAACCCAAGGACAGCTATGAGCAGAGCTGGTGTGTCTCCATTGCCAGGGGCTGGGGACAGATTTGACAACAGAAGGGGACAGACAGACAAGAGGTGCAGAAAGTCAAGGACGTCATTGCCTTACCTTTGGCAGAAGGGTCTGGTGGCTCCTGGGGACAGCAGAGCTGGTGGTGGCACACGGATGACGATGGGCCCTCAGCTGTCCCCACAGGGACAGCAGGACAGTGCCAGGCTACCTGCACACCTAGGTGCCAGCGCAGGAGGCAGCCCAGCCCCGGTCCCCCCACATGCCCCTGCTCCCCCAGCCCCGCAGCCGTGTCCCTCCTGGCCCCAGCAGGGCTGTGACCATGCTGGTGGCACCACGGGAGCCCAAACCCCCTCCCCAGGGCAGGTTATTACCCAGCAAGCCACTCCGGGCTGGCTGGTCCCCAGGGGACCCACCGCCGGCCACAGCCACAGCCGCAGGTGGAGCCAGCGCCTGGGGAGGTGGCGGGTGGCCGAGTCCCAGACCATGCTGGCCCCCTGCCCGGCCGGCACCGAGGCTCCCTGGCACCTCGGGGACCAGACACACCTCCGGCCGAGCGGAGCCGGGGGCTGGGGCTTTCCCTTTTTAGCTCCCCGGCTTGCTAGTGCCAGTCACACTGCAGGACAGCGGCCGGCAGCCCCTCTGCGGCGATGGACCGGGCTCCAAACCTGGTAGGAGACTGCACGGCAGCTTGGGCTCGCCCTTCGTTTTCCTTCTTTAACGTAATTATTTGCACGCTTGTTTATGGGTGCCTACCTGGCTTTGTTTGCTTTGGAGATGCGTGCTGTGGTCTGCCAGACCCATCTCTCCCACGCCTGGCACAGCGAGGATGCAACAGCCTCAGAGAGCAGAGCCACGACAGTCTGACCGGACAGTCCGGTACTGGAGAGGGAAAACGGCCCCAGCCGAGCAGTCCCTGCCCCGGGGCACTGCACACCCATGGGAAGGGCTGTGGGACAGCGGGCAGGGCTGTGGGACAGCGGGCAGGGTGCGGGGCTGCCTGCGGCCGGCTGCAGGGACACGAATAGCAGGGAGCAGGACTACAGAAAGCAACTTTGTTCGCTGCTGGGCAGCCTGCCGGGTGTCAGCACACGAGAGCTTGGCCCTGCGAGACCAGAGGGAGAAGGAAAAAGCATCTTTCTTTTCTCTCTCACCGTCCTCGGAGCACAGAGGGAGGGAGAGGAGGATTTGGATAAAGATCCCATTCTTGACTGTCTCATCTCTGAAGCTCCTTTTAAACCAGAGGCTGCCCCGGTACAGCCCGAGCTGAGGGTGTCCCCATCCCTCCCAGCACGCAGCCACCTTCGGGTGGGCAGGGAAGGGGCCGGGCACAGCACAGGCAGGGGCATTTTGGGCGACACAAAGTGCCAGCTGCGCCCAAGGTGAGGGGCTTTGCAGCCGTGCGCATCAGCTGGGGCTTGGGCTAGGGGCTCACTGCGACCCTGCGCCCGCCACCCCTGCAAACCGCCCTCCTGTGTTTCCACGGGTCTCGCCACAGGCCAGTATTGCCCTTGGGGGGTTGTATGTGCCACCCCAAAGTCAATGTGGTCCTGCCATCACCTGGTGACCCACGGGAGGTGGGAGAGCTCCCCTTCCACACCAGCCCTGCGGTCCGGGCAGCTACACACCATCCTCCTTCCTCCTCAGCTGCTCCTCTGCATCTTCACCTTTGCCATGGTGCTGGTCCCTGAAGCGAAGGACCAAAGCAAGGCAGCGAAGGGCAGGAGAAGGGGTCTGGCGCGGCCCCCCACGGCTGCCCCTGCCCTCAGCTGGGCCCTGGACGACCCCTTCACCACCATGGCAGACTACGAGCGCAGCATCCAGGACATGGTGCACCAGCTGAGGAACAGCTCTGAGCCGGGTGACACCAAGTGCCAGGTCAACTTGAGGCTCTGGAGGTCCAACCGGAGGAGCCTGTCCCCCTGGGCCTACAGGTGAGCTTGGGCCAGGGACCTTGGGGATGTGCACAGTGGCTCCGTGCCAGCAGGTGCCACGGTGGCCGTGGCTCCAGTACCACAGGGCTGCGGTAGCTGCTGAGGGGTGTGATGCAACACAGCACCCCATTTCACCCCATGGTGGCATTGCCCTGCCTGTCCCCAGCCACCCACTGCCCCCATCTCACCGTCTCTCCAGCCTTGTCTTGCTTTCCCTCTCCTCCAGCATAAACCATGATGCAACGCGAATCCCGGCTGACATTCCTGAGGCTCGATGCCTCTGCACTGGCTGCATCAACCCCTTCACGATGCAGGAGGACCGCACCATGGCCAGCATTCCCATCTACAGCCGGCTGCCTGTCCGCCGGCTGCTCTGCCAGGTGCCAGGCGAGGTGGGGCACAAGCCCTCTGGGAAGAAGAAGTGTCAGAAGAAGTACCAGATGGTCATGGAGACCGTCGCTGTGGGCTGCACCTGCATCTTCTGAGGCTGCAAAGCTAATCCCTGCAGCTACCTGTGGGCATCTAACCAGCTTGCTCTTGCTTTCCGAGCTTGCACAGCCCTCTGGGAGTCACCCTGCTGAGCACCAGGGTGAGAAGAACCCCTGCACAAGTCGATGGCAGCTCCAAGAGCTCCCCGATCAGCCTCAGCCCAAGCAGCCACTTCGGGGACACCCAGCACGGGGGCAGTCCCTGCAAGTCACCCAGCTATGCAGTCCCGCGGGTGGCCTCCCAGTGGGACACCAGCCCGAGCCCCAACACCGCCGGGGGGAGCTCAGCAGGGCGGGCTGGGGACAGAGGGAGGCAGCTGCGCAGTCCCTCGGGCTGGGCAGGATCAGGCCTCCTCCCGCCCCAAAGTCCCCGTTTGCTCCATCAGTGCAACAGCTCTGGAAGTGCTCAGTCCTCCCCAGTCCACCTACAGGTTCCTCTGCGCTGGGCCAGGCAGCCCAGGGAGTGGGGCAAGGCGTGGTGGTTTGGGTGGCCTCTGAGGTCTTCAATAAAGCTCATCGCTGGCCCCTGTCTGAGCCGCCCTCTGCCTCGGCCCCTCGCGCTGCCCCTCCGTGCTGCCCAGTCGTCTCCCAGCAAGGCTCTTCTGCCCCAAAAAACCCAGCTGAGGCTCGGGGAAGCCTGGACACCCTGGGAACAGGGAGCACCCAGCAGCAGGCGAGTCAGGACCTGCGACAACCCACTCTGCGCGCCCATCCCCGGGGCGCCAGGCCAGCGAGAGGGGCTCAGCTCCACACACACACACGGCATGGGAGAGGCCACGGGACCTCCTGCCCCAGCCAGGGCCAGCCCTACCACCGAGTTTCCCAGGGCCAAAGCCAGGAGAGGCTGCAGCAGCTCACCAGGGTGGACCCATCTGCTGCCAGTGGCACCCAGCCTCGTCCTTGAAAGCCCCGAGGTCCCTCCCCAAACCAGGTGCAGAGTGACCCTTTTTCACAGGAAAAGGCACAGGCTGCTTTCCAGTAGAGCCTGGGGAGGGGGAACAGGGAAACTGAGGCACATTGCACAGACACACAGCAACACTGGGCAGGAACTGTATTCCTGAAGGTGATGCACGCTTCAAGTCATCCACGACACAGCCTGCCCCTTCTCCCCCAGCCCCAAACCCCCTGGTGTCCCCAAGGCAATAAATACTCCCCAGGCTACCACACGCAGAAGCTCCTGGCCCTCCACCTCCTCCAGGTGTCACAGCTCAGTCTTCACCTTGTGCATCAAGTCCTTCTGGTCGATTTTCTCCAGGTCCTGATGCCAGCGGTTGTAAGCCAGCAGGGCCACATTTTTGGCTGCCACCGCTATCATCTCCATGGAGCTGGCCACCCACTCCACACCACTGAGGTAGAAGAGGTTTTCGTGGAGCACGATGGGCGGGAGGGACTTGGCGGCATCGTAGCGGGGATACGTCTGCCACTCCGTCACCTGCACCGAGTAGTAAGACCTGAAGAGGGTTTTCAGCTGCCGCTTGTCCAGCGGCTGCTGGGAGAGGACACGCCACACCGCGGCCTCCTGAGGCTGCTTGCGACGGAAAGCTGCCGAGATATTGACAGGACAGATGTTGTCCATGGCATTGAAGAAGAGGTCAGGGGTGTCGGTGGTGAGGATGCTGGCGAAGGGGAAGAGCTTGGGGTCGGGGAAGCCGAAGTAGGAGGAGTTGAGGTAGCCGTGCACCACGGAGGTGACAGAGGGCTGGAAGGCTCCGGGGAAGTCAGCGATGGGTGGCTCGAAGTTCTCAAAGGTGAAGTTGCTCCTGCTGGGGTGCAGAGGAGTTGTCACCACCACCATGTCGTAGAAAGCCGAGCCCTGGCCCTCACTGCCCTCGTAGTGCACCTGGTACAGGGGTCTCCCCTCTGAAAAAAGATGGTGGACAGTTAGGAGTAGCCCTGAGCCCCAAGTGGCATTGCCCTGGCCCACTTTTTCCTAGCATGGCCTCCATCCCCTGGTTTTCCAGTACACACTAGTGCTGGACCATAGTATCTGAGGGTTATGGATGAGTTACTGATGCTTTACGGCAACAGAGAGAAGATTTAATCAAGCCTGTGGGAGAAAGTTTCCAGAGAAGCCCAGCCTAGAGGGGCAAGGAGGACCGAGGCAGCAAAGCCTTCCCCCAAAATCCAGCTCTCCAGCCCTTCTGCTGTGCTGGGTGGGGGAGCAAACCTGCAACAAGGATGGTGCCATAGAAGAGACCTGAGGGACCTCAGGAGGGAGTGCGGGGAACCTCAGGGCCAAGGTCTGTGCTGCAGGACCCCAACAAGGGGAGGAGATGGACAGACCCCCCGAGCCCTTGCCCAAATGCTTTAGCAGGACCAGGATGCTCTCCAGCCTCCCAACACTCCCTCTCTGCCCCAGCATCCCCATGCAGCCACCACCAACCTCTTGCCCACACCCAGGCCAGTGGCACCCAGAGCAGACCCCGTGCCCAGGCTCACCCGAGCTGTGCAGAGAGACACCTGTCACCCTGGCCGGGATGACATTGGCTTTGGTCAGCTTCAGCAGACCCGAACACACCAGCTTGTTGCCTCCGTCCACCGCCCAGGTGCTGCCTTGGGCCCCCACCAGTGACATGGCTCCTGGGGAGAGGAAGAGGATGGTGGCTCAACAGCCTGTCCACATGGGGGCCGCTGGGAAGGAGAGTCACACGGGGAGGAGATGGGATCCCCAGTCTCACCTGCGAAGGCGGGCACCAGCACCGACTGCCCGTAGCTGGAGCGCAGGACGGCCGCGATGACATCGTCCACGAAGCGCTGTGTGACACCCACCTCCAGCAAGGACTCGGCCACCGAGCGCTGCGTCATGTTGACGAAGGCGTCACCCCCCAGCGAGCGCAGCAGCTCCTCCAGGCTGGAGAACGCATAACCGTGCGCTTGGTACTTGTAGATCCTGGAGGGAACAGGAGCACAGGGCACTTGGTGATGCCCCGGTGCTGGGGAAGACCTTGTGTCCCCCCAGCCCCATGGGCTCTCCTACCTCATGAACTTCTCCATCACCTCCTCCACCCACATCTGCAGGCGCAGAAAGCTGATGCCATAATGCCACCAGAGCCGGAAGAGGTTGAGCAGGTACCAGTCAGTCTCCTCCAGGACGAAGTGCTCCCCGCTGAAGATGGCACTCTTCCCCGGCACCTCGCGCCGGTGCTTGAGGCCTGTAAGGAGCAGAGGGGCTGCTGGGAAAGGCTGGTGCCAAACACCGTCGCAGCGGGGATGCAGGCAAAGATGCTCTTGGAGGAGCATCAGGGAGTGTAAGACCCCAAGGCACAGGAACCTCGATGTTAGGGCATCCTACGGAGTTGTGGCTCCCTACTGGGACAACCTGGTGGGAGCATGAAAACAAATCCCCCACACTAATTCCACCAGAACGCCTTGCCCCGATGCTCTGCTGGGCCACCACATCCCTTTCTCTTCAAGGCACAACAGGGCTGGGGTGCAGAGAAGCAAGGGGGTCGCCACATGCCTGGGGTGCCCTCCCCATGGCCCCAAACGCACAGCCCGGCAACACCGCACCCCCCAGCTCAGGGATGGAGGCCATGCAAGCGCTGAGGTGCCTGTGCTCACCCAGAGGTGCCTGTGCTCACCCAGAATCTTGACGAAGTCCTGCATGTGGAGGCTGAGGGCGTGGATGGAGGCTCCCCTGCTTTCATACTGCTGCTTGTTGACAGTGACGGTGGCCAGCCGCCCCCCCACGCCCGCCGGCTCGTACACGTCCAGCTGCACCTGCGGCCCGAAGTGCTGCTGCAAGAAGTAGGTGACGGCCGAGCCGCCCAGCCCGGCGCCCACCACAGCTGCCGGTGGAGAGGGGCGAGGGCGGCCGGGTCAGCAGCGAGCCCCGAAAGAGCAGGGCGTGCTGACCCCCGCCCGGACTCCCGGGTTCCCAAGCCGCGGGTGGGAAGGCGCCAGCGCCGCGTGCGAGGGCGCGGATGCCGGGGGATGCAGCGGGGACGGTGCCGGGGGATGCCGGGGGATGCCGGGGGATGGTGCCGGGGGATGCCGGGGGATGGTGCCGGGGGATGCCGGGGGATGGTGCCGGGGGATGGTACCGGGGGATGCAGCGCGGATGCACGGCAGCGCGCCCTGCTCCCGCCGCGGAGCGGTGCCGGAGCTCCCCTCTCCCACCCCCGGAGGCAGGCAGGAGGCCGGGTGCTGCCGGTCCCCGGGCTGGGTGCCCCCTCCCCACCCCGTACGCCTCCCCCCGCTCCTACCGATGCTGCGCGGCGGGGCGCGGGCAGCCGCGGGGGCGGCCAGCAGGGCGAGGGCCGGCAGGAGCAGCGCGGCGGGCGGCGCGGCCATGGCGCGGGCGGCGGCGCGGAGAGCGGGACCCGGCAGCGCCCGGCCCGGCCCGGCCCGCCCCTTCCCGCAGGCCCGGCCCCCGCGCCCCCCGCGGCCGCCCCGCCCGGCCATGGGCCCGCTCCAGGGGCAGGGCTGCGCCGGCGCGGGGAGCCCCGAGCGGCGCGTCTGCCGGCGGCGGGGCGAGCAGGAGCCGGGCGAGCGGGCTTCATGCCCGCAGAGCCGGGGTGCACACAGCCCTGCGCGGCTCCCCGGCTCCAGGGGTGCGGTGCAGGGGCAGCACCGGGCTCACAGCAGCAGTGCAGAAGCAGGCCTCGTGATTACTTATCCCCTGCACTCATCCTCAGAGAATGATACAGAGGGTCAGAGGAGACCCTCAAAATCCAAAAGTGCTGGGTGTGGTAAATGAACAACCCCAGGCACAGCCACAGCGAGGATCCTCAGTGCCCTCTGGTCCTGCATCACACTCACAATCAACCCAGTGCTGATCCAAGGGGCCAAATCCAGGAGTCTCCCCTCGGCTCCGCCTCTCGCCCACTGCACTGGGGTCTGCATCCCAGGGTAGTACTTGGGCCAAGCTGCCACCTGTGCACATTTTTCATGTGCTCAGTCTCCAGCACATGGTGCTCGGCACCTGGCGGACGGGAGCAGGCTGGATCATGCTGTGGCTCATGCGCCAACAAGGGCATTTCAAGCTTTCACTTGCATTTTCTGCCCTGGGCAAAACAAGGTGCCCGACAGCAAGCGGCTCCTGCCATGGGGATCCCATCAGATTACAAAGGATGGCTCAGGCTGAGCAAAAACTCTGGAATGGGTAGGACATGTAATTACAGACCCAGAGCTGGCTGTAGCGCTGTATTGGCTCCGTACCAAGAGACAAAATTTAGTTTGAGAATCTGTCTACTCAACTTTGTCTCAGGAGAAACACAGCACAAGCACAGGCCTTGTCTTATCCCCCAACCAGGAGATGCTTCAGAGTTCCTGCATGGGGGAATATGCACAACCCAGAAACTCAGGCATGAACATTGTTTGGGGACACACAAAAACCACTATTGCTCAGCTCACCCAAGTCCTTACAATGGGCAGTATCAACCCACCAGGGCAGGGAGGTGATGTTCCCAAAGCAGCCTGAAACACAGCACACAAATATCTTTGCAGCACGCCTCAGGTTTTAACAAGCTCTCACTTAACCGGCCTGATTTCACCATGTCTTTTGCAAAGGCCTTTTTCTAGTCAGAGCTTTAGGACAACAGGCAAGCACAGCACCAACTGCTGCAAGACTAAGGCAAAACCAGGAACGGAGGCCCAGCTATTTTTGCAGAGGATGCGGGGAGGGAGAATGCGGTCTGTTACAATCACAGCCCTACAAAGAAAGCCTGTTCTTTTCTCCAACAAATCCCTAAAATCCTAACCCGCCTGCAGATACCACAAGCACTAAACACACTGTATGTTAAGCCAACCTCAGTGGAGCTGCCATATGGTTTGCCTGCTACAACTCACCAATGCAAAAGGGCAAAAATGCACCAAAGCGCAGCTGTGAGAGAATAAAAGGGCAAAAATAAAACCAGATATCAAGATTTCAACTAAATCCCCAACAACTCACCTGCTGAGGGAAGATGGTGCACACACGTGCATTTCTGGGAGTCCACCTAAAGCGTTGTTAATAAAATGTTCACCAAAGTACTGCCATGTACAATGTGATCAGGAACAGTAAGAAACCTTTCAATCCTCAGTCCTACCCTATGAGAGTGGCAGTCGGAATGGGCAGCAGTTTGGGGCAGGGAAAAAAGGAAAAAGAAACAACTGCAGTTCTTTTTTTTATTATTATTAGCAAATGGACAGTATCTGGACATCTGAAGGAAATCAGCCCTTTCCAACATTAACTCAAATGTCGTTGTCAATTACTTGCACCATTCCCACACTTCAGTCTTTGTTTTTCATTCAGCCAGAACCTTTGGGTAAACGAAGAGCACAGAAACACACAAAAAAATACAGTATATACAGGTTTTCCACCAACTAAATGGATTTAGATTTTTGGACATTAGCAATGTTTTGTTCATCTGACTTTGCAAGTAATATCAAAACCTCTCAAGTTTTAAAATAAAAAAATGCTACAATATTCACAATATAAAACTTAAATACATTATTTTTTTAAATTAAAGGACTGCTAATAGCTACTGATTTATCACAGCTGTCTCAACAGCAGCTCCGCTGATGAAGCACTGAGAAGTTAAGGTTCACAAAGCGACATTCACATTCTGCACTGCTCGTGGTCAGAGCCAAGACGCTGCCCCGCTCCTGAGCCAGTGCTACTGGAGACTCCTCCAGCTCAGCTCCAACCGGTCCCACTGGCGGGGGATGGCAAGGGGACAGGACAAGGCGAATGCCCACGGACTGTGGGGCTGCCCACGTCCCAAGAGGAGAAACGCAGTCCCACATCAGCATCACGCACGCCTCACCTATAGCTGTCTGCATCTCCAGCTCGAGGTCTTCAGTTCATGGCTGGGCAAACTGGAAAGGACTAAGAGGTACGTGACACTTCCTCTCCTCTGCCATTCTGTCCCTGCTAACGTACTCCTGCGTTTTATTAAACAGTCATTGAATAAAGTGACCAGAGAGAAAAAGCTCCTCTCTGGTGTAGCTCTGCAGAGTGCAACGGAACCGCACGAGCGGGGACTCTGCCCCACCGTGCTGAGTGTGCAAGCTTTACACAAACAGGGCAGACAAGGGAGCAAGAACCTACAGAGCAGAAATTTGATCCACCCTTATGCAATCTCATCCACAATAAAAGGGATCATTAAGTGTGCTTGAAAGGCAGGAGAATCAAATTTTGCCTAGGAAATCTGGATTCTGTGCTGGAATCCAGGTTTGGCTATTTCATTTTCACTTCAGCATTCAAAGGAAGCAGAAACTAGGACAAACAACAGCTACAGGATTTCTCTCTTTGGTAACTTCTGTAAAAGTCTCTAAGCAATGGGAACATCTTACAGTAATCATCATAAAAGCCCAATAAGATCCTATAGAAGTTTCATAAACTGGGGCACGAACTGGGAAAACAGCTTGCCCAAAATTAAACGGGGCCCGTGGAAGGGCGAGAAAGGCTGCACGGGAACTGGATCCCTCCAATTCCTGCGCCAGCCCTGCAACAGTGCCTCGGTGAAAGTGGATCCACACAAGCTGAATCAATAACCTCTCACTACAGACAGAAGGTCCGAAGTGCATTTTAGGGTATTTTAAGGCAAAAATGGGTGAGTACTGGCTGAGGAGACAGGCAGGCCTGGCCAGCACTCCAAAGGCGGACTGAGCAGCTGTTTACACTTCCACAGGCAAGTGGCTCTGGGGGTCAGTCTAGAAGATTTGGATCCCATCACTTCTGCTCACACACTACGTTTAAATCTGGCTCAGGTAAGCTGCAGCCTTCCTGTGACAGAAAACTACCTGTTGTGTAAAATGCCTTTGCTTTTGTTTAGCTCCATACAGATGAAGTTTCACATTCAAAGTTAGTTTCCATAACCAGCTCTGCCCTCCTATTGCAAAAAGACTCGGCTGATGTAGCAGGGGCTGAAGAGGCAGCAGAGAACCCAACTGCTCCTTCCTGATGAAGACACGGTTTCCTCTGAACAGGCTGCACACAGTCTTGAGGCAGAACAGCAAGACTTGCATTGCTACATTTCGTATTTTACCTGTTCTTTGTCTTGAGTAACTGCATAACCTGGTGACCCAGTTTAGCATGTAGACCAGCGAAACAACAGAATTCCTGTATTTCTCTGAAATTTCCAACAAACAAAAGCACTGAACAAGAGCTTTGTCCAAAGCGACTCATATTGCAATGAAGCACTGTTTCAGGGTTGAAATCTGAAGTACCTCTCTGAAAACCTAGCCCCACGGAGGCAGAAAATGGCAATTCAAAAAGTGTCCACTACTGAATCACCTGCATACAGCTGTCATTAAAGCAGCTTGCATGGAGCATATTAGAAACACGCATCTTCCTTAAATATCTGGAATGACAATCAACTATAACAGCTGCACATAGTCTCTCCAGATGAAAGACTGTCGATAGCTGCTAATTGAAGGCTGCAGTAATCTTGAAGTCCACCACAAAAGGATTATGCAACTGAAGCCTGCAAAGAAACAGGAGAAGAATAAGCTTTCTTCCAAACCAGTGATGGCATCCACCATCAGTAAAGAGTTTTTTGGAAGTAGATCTGAAATAACTGTCTGGCCATAGATCCAATTCCAGAAAGTAAAAAGGCAGGAATTAACAAATCAGTAAGAAACAACCTGAAAACCACCATTCCTCCCTTGGGTTTGTGTAGTGCAGACCATAGGCTGGTTCATATAACTCTTCCGTCACTACACTGCTTGCTGCTCCGTAAAGGGTTAAATTCTGATGTCACTCGCCAACTGGATCCTTTCAGCTGAAATAAATGGACTCCCAGGCAGAAGGACCACTGGGAAATACATATGCCATGCTGTGACAACAACACGCCTCCAACTAAGAGGACGGCTCGAGGTCAGCTTTCGCCTCCTCAGCCTTCTGCTTCTCCTGCTTTCTCATCGCTGCTGATAAAATTGGTTCAAGGCCACTTGAGACTTTTAGTAGAAAACATTTTTCTCCTTGTGTCAAAACCCAAAAGGTTTAATATTTACTATGACCACGCAAAAGTAGAATCTGAACGTGAACTGGAAGTTAGTGTTATCTGAGTACCATTATTGGAGAGCTGAAAAATCAAAACAGTCCAGATTTCCTGCTTAAGGGCACATCTCCACTTTGCCAGCAGCTGCAACAAAGAACACATAGTTTATCATGCTTGAAAGCTGCACAAATACCCATCAGGCAAGAGAGATTACTCTCCTCTAAAATATACTTTTTGGTTGGAGAAAGAGAGATTTGAGAACAGTTTTCTGGCTCCACCAAGAACCACTATTCCCTGTTTTACCTTTAGGAACAAGGAGGCAAGCTGATGGTTTACCTGGAGAACAAACATTAACACGTTAAAGTCTGACCTAACAACTGAATTCTCTTTAAAACCTCATCCCTATTCGACTACAGTACAACAGAAATTTCATTAATTCAGGATTGTTTTCCTGAAGTGACATGAGAAAAAGCTGCCCCTAAATGTCATTTCAAGGGATCATCTTCATCCCCACCTGAGGGGTGTGGGGACAAGGGAAGACACCAAAACCAGCCTGATAATAATACTCAGCCCTTTGGGCTTCTCCTCTTCTGAGGACTTTGCAGAGAAACAGCCTCACCACATCCCTGTGAGGTAGGTCAGTAAGTATTATTATATTCCCTTAATACAGATATGGAAACTGAGGCAGAGAAGTTACTTTCCTGATGGCCACTGCAGGAGTCTGTCTCAGAGATGGAACAGGGAGACAAGATCCCTTAGCTCTCAGAGAATTTCCCTTTCTCTCCCGTATGTCCCCCATACAAGTCTTAATGGAGAAACGAGCAACAGAGAAAGGGGATACAGTGCCACGTTTCTGACAAATAGCAGGACTCCTAGTACTACTCCGCATACTCCAAAAAGGACTATTAAATATACAAGTACCTTAGAATTAATGGCAAAATGACTGCACACATTATAAAGAATCCAACGTACAATACAAACCTAACTTAATAAATAAGTAAAGACATGCAGCTGCAGTTGTGACTGCGTGCTGAGGGGTCCTCAGCTCAGCAAGGTCCCAATGGATAAGCCCACGTCATTCCTGTGACTCCACCGCCACGCCAACGAGCGCGTGTCTGATAGTGCGACCGTGGAGTTTGTAGCCATCCTGAGTCACCAGCGCTATCGTGCCCGGCTGCAAGCCCTCAGCTGGCACGTGGCAGACTATTTCGTGGTCATACGGATCATATCTGCCACCAACAGGGTTCATCTTCTGAAGGCCATGTTTGGCAAATACACTTTGCAATTTGGCCTCTATGAGAGAGAGGCCTTCATAGATTTTCTTCAGGGTCGGACTCGGGTTACTGGGTTCCGCTTCTTCTGCGGCACTCTCGGTGGTCTTCTCCAAGATATCTGCTACCTCCACAAGGTCCCTGCAGAAACTCTGGATCCCTGTGGGCACAAAGAAGCAAGAAGTAAATGAAGGGCAGTTTCAGAACGTACAGAGTTACAGTACCAATGACAGGCACAAAGTCACAGCAGTTGGAAAGCACCTTTACAGCTGCTAATTGATTTGAATCATTACTTCAGTGAGAGCAGACAGTGTCTTCTGTATTGTGTAGCCAAAGCTTTATCATCAGACGGGTAGCAATCTAAAGACTCCTCAAATCAAGGTATATGCAGGAAAGGTACATCTACACACATCAACACATATATATAGTATACCTGACAAAGCAGAGCATTAATGCCCATGCACATGGGGAACAAACACAATGCGGGGAAGTAAAAATAATACATGGCCATTCAAAAGTACATCCACAGTTTTATTCATAAGTTAAAACTGCTGTGAAAGGACTCAATAAACTGGTCCTTGGGTCAGGCATGAAAAAGTCATGCAGTCTTTTTCATTAGAAAAAATGGGCTTATATTATATATATTTCCAGAAGTGGTGTATTACACTGTGCAGAAATTTCAGGAAAATCAGGCTCTCTCAGTCTATATATAGATGCCATAACTAACTTACTGGAAAGACACATTAGGAAAACAAAGAAAGAGAAACAAGACTTTGGTGCTGTCTGTACTTGTACATACATGTTTAAACATCCACAGAACAAAGCAGCATGAAGGAGAAGCAACAAAGGAGCAGACAGAAGCAGACTGATGAGCAACAATTTCCTCTTGTACCAGAGTCTGTTTTCATGCTCTACAGACCTCTGTGCCTCACTCCACGAGCAACTTTTAATAACGAACCTCATTTTTTCTCCAAATCTGAAGCATAATGCATCTAAAATTCAAAGAGCTACAAAAACCAAAACAACAGCAAAAAACAACCAAACAAAAACCCCAAACAACCAAACAAAAAGAAACAAACCTCAAAACAAACGGTGCTGATTATCCCAAAACTCAACAGCCATTTTATAGCACAATGGGTAGACCGGTTAGAAAAATACAGTAGCTCTAATTTCAAAGCTACTGGAATTAATAAAAAACCTCCCAAGATCCATGCATTATGGAGAATAAGAGTTTCTCATTCTCAGAGACAGTGCTGGCAGAGTGCAACATTTAAATAGCAGTTTCTTCCCCCTTCACCTGCCTCCATTGCCAAAGCTAGAAATCCAGCTCACTTCATTGATGCTACAATATTTATTATAGAAATTTTAAAGAACATCTAATATAGGAACCGACAAGCTTTGTCCCAGGCAGGATCTACCTCCTGAAAGCCAGAGCAGAAGAGGCTGTTAAAGGAGATCACAACCTGATGACACAGATAAGAGTATGAAACACACCCTGCCAGAGCAAATTCTCAGGCTACAGAAGAACCTGTAATTTCAGCCAAGTCAGTAGAACTACACTCAGTTGCACCAGCCTTGTTTTATTACGAAAAAAAATCACAAAACCGTCACTGAGATAAACCTGATAGGACACAGCTGGATATATAGAAAAAATAGCGAGTAAGCCCAGACACCAACAGTCCAGGCCCAGCATCATGCCAGGCTTTACAATGAACGGGGGCAGGACAAGGGGAGAGAAAAGCTGTTGCTCAGCATTTTCTGTTCAGGCAGGGCACGGCAGTAAACACAGCTTTGCTTCCGCTTGGCTTACCGAAGAGCTTGGCATCTTCCACAAACTTCTGCGTTCTCCTCCGGACATTCTCAGAATCTGCCAAAGCTTTCCGGTATCGCTCCTGTAACCACCACAGCAAGGGGAGACATCAAACAAGGAGTTAAAAAACATTTCCCGACAAGCTGTCAATCCCTTAGAAACGATTTTAAAAGTGCCCACTTCATGTCAGAAGGTTGTGCTGGGCTCCTGCGCTTTCATTACGTGCAAACCCAAGTCCTTCTCCTTCTGATTAATCAGCACAACTCCCTCAAAAGCGGCACTCAGGGCACAGCGCTGGTTTTTGTGTGACTCACTGCAGCTCCGCAGACGCTCCTTTCTCCAGCAGGCAAGTTGGCGGCCTCAGCAACAGATCTGCAAACGGCTGATCTATCGCTCGGGGCAGTAGTACCCGCAGGGTGATCATCTCTGGAATTGCCTGCCCAGTGCTGAAGTATTTAATTCCTCCCCTTACTCACATCTGTTCTTCAAAGTCCCTAGAACATGATCCCTACCATTTCTACCACATCACTGTGACTAAAGATGACTTTCCTCTCGGACAATCTGGACCTGGTGTGACACAATACGTGACGCTAATCAGGATGAAGCTACTGCCATTCCCTCTGTATAATGCTGTGAAAGAATTGACCAGACCACCTCCAAAATACAGTTTTGCCTACCAGAATCATACTACCAGTGTCTTGTTTCTAGGTACTACTGACAGATGGTGCTTCTAGGGAACACAGACTGTATTTTCACAGTGCAACCACCCAGAACACAGTGGTTTTGAAGGCTACCATGGCACAGCGGCACTGTGTGCGTGTTCCAGGGCTTACAGAAAAAACTAGGGCTGAAAGACAGACCAAGTGAAGGGGACTGAAAGAAAGACATCCTGATGGCACCAGCAGCATACTCACAGTTAAATCCCGGACTTGTTCTTCCAGTTTGATGGCTTTGTGCTCTAAGGCACAGTCAGAAAGGGGATGCTTGGGCTCATCATGGGGATCTTCTGGGCCACACTCGTCTCCTGTACTTCTCTGCTGAGCTGCAGTGCTGAAAACACATGGGGACCCCCTGAAATACAAACTAGTGACAAAGAGGAAAGTTAAGTAACAACAGAGTCAACAAGAATTCTAGTTAATGTCATTAGTAAAGCAGGCTCTCTTAAAAAAGGTACATTGGATGCTAGATAAAGTTTTGGCTCTTTTTGGAAAATGTGGACGACTACCACAGAAACACAAAGAAACAGATGTTTTGAAACATTCTTTTATTTTAGACCCACATGTCACTACAGAGGCTGCACACTACTTCTTTGGCATACCTTGAAAAGAGTCAGATTTTCAAAAAAAAAAAAATTGTGGGCTGCATTTTTGCTGATCTCCCATACAGGCGGTCAATACCGAATGATAAACTTCAGAAACATTTTTGCAAGGTACTCTTGAAAAGGAGGCAAGTAGTATAAAGCTCTTTTTACAGCTATTTAAAAAGAACCTCAGATGTTCTGAGCAAAGTTCAGAGACCTGCAAACCCATGGCACTTAATATGATAGGCAGGCAGAGCCTGGCCTCCTACCTCAGATGTACAGTGACTGCAAAAGGGCAAATCGCACCCATGGAATGGATGTGGATCTTTGAGGAGCAATTTGACAAGCAAGGAAAGACATTCACATCTCAAACTGCTGGTTAACAGAGGATCCAGTTCTCTGATCCTCTGACCATTTGTTCTCCTGGGTGCCAACAGACACAGTATTTGGTGTATTCAGTTTTCCTCCTACTGAGTGAAGAGGAGGAGAGTTTGAGCCTTTTGCCAATCAGTTCTTATAAAGTAGCCATTGGTAGACTGTACCCAGCCTTCACGTCCACTGCACAAAGAACAGTTAAGAAATCAAAGAAAACTGTCAGAGATGTGACCAAGTTGTGTGCAGCCCAAATATTCTGGAGCCTTCCTCCATGGCCTTCACAGCACTGTTAACTGTGTTTGGAAAAGGGACTGAACGTGTCAACTGAAAATTGTCCCTAACATTCTTCAACTGTTTTTATCTCTACTGGCAATGAAAAAGTCCCAAAGGCAAAAAAATCCCCAAAACAAGCCCAAGCCTCAAGTACTGAAACCCACCTTATTTCCAAAGACTTTTTCATCTTAAGTTCTCTTTTCAACTAAAAAGCACACTTGTCAGTGGCTGGTGTTGGGACAGCAGGTGGAGCTCACCCAGGAGGCTGACTCTACAACGTGCAGACGAAATGATGAAACAACCAAAGAGTCAGATAATCAGACTGAGCTCTATAAACACTGCCTAGGTGCTTAGCAGCCTATTCTATAGTGTAACAATCTCACAGGTTTCCCAGAAACTAGATAACAGAAGTCTGGCTGAAAACAGTTTGGTCAAAGATGATGAAAACCACCACACCAAAAACTTTGAAAAATAAAGAAAATATTTTTCACTTCATTCTGCTCTTTTCCAGAAAGCCCTTTACCTGCAGTAACAATGCTGTCCCTTTGAGAGAGAAATGAAGAGTTTTCCCTCTCCTTTTTCGGGAACACCTGGGATCTTCCTCCAAGCAGGGCTTTCAACATCCCCTTTAAGAGCGAGGTTGTGCATATGATAAGTGCACATCTACCACGTGAAACACAGAAACCACTGCACTGGCACTGACTCGAACTTCTGTGTTTGTACAGTATAATTCGACACTGCCTGGAGATACTAACTGAGGCCCCAGAATCAATATAGCTGAGTTCATGTTACTGGCCTGCACCATTAAGCTTTCCTACTTTTCGGCAAGGCTACATTGCTCGGGTACAATGTCATAGAAGTGCACAGCTTTTGTTTCTTGGGCTATCAAATCTGTCATAACACTTAAGCGTTTTTCAGCAACCCAGCTAAGCTGAGTTTACAGTGTAAACTGGAAGGGACAGGTTTGCTCCCCTTATTCCAGTACTGGAACTGTGCAGAACGAAGGTTCAGCGAGTCAAACCAGCCAAAACCTAGCTCTACAAAACAAAAGACTTTTCTGTCTGTGTCCCTGAATCGGTTTGCTGACAGATCAGATGAGCACAAATGCCAGTACAAAAGAGAAGACAAACTCATGAAGCCTGGTGAGACGTGGGAAGGAGAACACGGGGAAGGGAAGAGCTGTTCCCCTTGGGGTGGCAGCCAGGGCTTAGACTGGCTCAGCTCTATGACCAAAGCACAGTTTAAGAGATTTATATCTGCCCAAAGACCACCAAGCATCTCCTACCACTCCCTGCTTAGCAGCCCACATGTTCCCTCATTTCATCTTTAATACAAGGTTGCTACATGTCCCATAATACCAACGACAAACTTCCTTTTCCCACCTGAAGACATCTGCATGTAGAATTTTTTATTAAGTGGGTACGTAAAGCGGAACCTATATGTCAAACTGCTCCTTTTCAATACATGACATGCCAAATACAAGTCTGAAAGTGCTTTTGCTATGTACACTTGCTCTGGAGTAGGATGTTCCTCACACTGATCTTTAAGGAACCAGATGACAGGCTGTCACAAGGCTCTTTTCAAAGAGCTGCCCAGCCACAGCGGCTCTGAGTTCCAGGAATGCCAATACAGAAGAAACCCCCACATTTTAACCCTGGCTGCTTTGGGCATGAGACCCCATCTTGAATGATTTTTGAGATGCTTGTTACATTTGTGCTGCTGACTGGTTAACGTAGCACTTTTTTCAAAGTTATAGAAAGCAGACTACACGGGAGGTGAGGAAGACTCCTTCTGTGAAAGAGGATCCCCTTCACCAAGCTGTCATAATCAATCCGTGAAGTTTCAAAAAACTGTAAGGCTTTCTTTGTAAAGAAAAGGTGTGTCTGTGGTAAGTACCAACTACAAGCTTTGTCCTTTATCATCTCGTATTTCATTTAAAGAGCTGCAGGGATGGAAATTAGCTATGCTACAGAGGAATCAAACAACCTGAAATGCAGCTGAGAAAGCAGCCTTGCAAGGCAGCTCACAGGTTCATCCTAAAAAAGCTATAAAAATGAGTTAACTCTTTTGCATCCAAGAAGGAAAAGTCAGTGAAGTGGTTTACACTACACAAATGGGTGTGTTGTGTGTGTAGGAAGAGAGGGGTAGGAATGAGCTGGCG
The DNA here is from genome assembly GCF_036013445.1 of Caloenas nicobarica. NCBI lineage: Eukaryota > Metazoa > Chordata > Aves > Columbiformes > Columbidae > Caloenas > Caloenas nicobarica. The sequence continues at coordinate 2,114,872 of NC_088257.1, forward strand.
CCTCAGCTCCAGGGACCTGCCTACGTGAAGCAGAGAGCTGCCTGCATGGACTCCTTTCTGCAGCTCCTGAAACCAAGGCACAGAACACTCCCTCATGCAGCGAAACGCCCCGGCTATCACGTGCTCTTCAGACAAACCTGCCTTATAAGTTGCAGACAAGAAACAAGAACCACAGACTGACTCCAAAGGGAATTCTTAAGAAGGACTATTATGTGGAATTGAAAATGCCGCTCAATTTACTTCTTGCTCTGGCATGAAAGGAATACTCCACTAAAAACAGCAACTGCTATTTACACTGATCACTGCACTGTGATCCGTCTTCTAAACACAGTCGCGATCACAGCTGCCCTAAAACCAGGCAGAAATCCCACTGGAGGAAGTTGAAACATCCTCAAGTGACAGACATGTGGAAATCCCAGGGTGTGCAAAGGGATTACACAACCAAGCTGGTCATATAAAAAGATTTACAAACTGATGTCAAATAGATGTAGCAAAAAAAAGCCAAATAGATGTAGCAGAGAAACTGGCGGTATCCATATGGCTTAAGCCACTTGTCCTTAAAGATTAGAACTTAAATGATGAGAACAGATCCCTCCTGTCAGAAGAACAGTATCACCTCTCTTTCTGGAGCACAGGCACAATACCTGACCATCCCTAACTGACTGTCACATTCCCTCTGAACACAGGGTCCCATCCTATCTCTCCTTTAATGCTCCCACTTCCTCCTCCTCCCAAAAGAGCATGACAAACCACACAAATGCCAACACACAGAGAAACATCTGCATTAGCGTTTTAGCTCTGATAAGCATGCTTTAGAAGGAAATCTAATTACCCCCAATGACTCCATTTCATCAGGGAGTGACACCAGAGATTAATACTATGTGGATTCCTCTTCGAACAAGCTTGTACAGCTCAGTCTAACACGAGAGGGCTGTAAACGGCCAGTAGGATCCCAGATTACAGCGAGTCCAGGGTGAGAAGTCCCTGAGATGCCTCCAGCATGGGTGTCTGGGCCCCAGCACCTGCTGCTTTGCTGCTGTTGGCTGTGACACAGGCACGGCCACAGAGAACCTGGGTTCAAAGAGGAGTTTCACACCAACAGCAGGTGCTGGTGACTCTCCACAAAAGGAAGAAGGCAGCTCAGCTCCCATCAGACAAAGTCACCTCTCCCAAACTTGGTGTACACCTCTTCCAAACTTGGTGTACATTTTAAGAGAGGCAAAGCAGTCTTCACACGTATAAAATCAAAAGGACTTTCAGACACGCACCTTTGCATTTAGTCCCAAATGCAGACGCTTCTTTTATGTGCTGCAGAATTGTTTTATTGTATTTAAATGGTCTTTTGGTTTTTATTTTCAGAGAGAAAACTCTAGGATAAACCAGCAAGCACTTTGACTTTCTTTTCTTATCTCCTGCCCACATTTCACTTGAATAACTGAAGCACCTGTGATGGCTTTCACTTGTACAAGCCATATTCCACAACCTCAAAAAATATGACTGGACACTTTTTATGTCTAAATATTGACACGATTACACCGACTCCCTTCCCTTGACCATCCAAAACATGCTGAAAGTACAGGTGCAGCATCCTTACCAAAAAAAAAACCTGAGGAGCACATTAAATGTGTAACTCATGAATAAATGGTTCTGATGGGCACGAAGAGATGCAGAAATCACTCATGGATATGTGTAAGGCAGGAACCACATCACAACATGACTTACTGACCACAGAAAAGCTTTTCTTAAAAATTAAAATTATTTTTCTTTCCTCAAAATATCACTTTTCCAGGAAAGAACACACTTATCAAGAGCCTGGTTTTGTCCCAGGCCTTCTGTGGAGCTAAGGGCGGGCAGCGCGCCCCTCACGGGGGGTAAAGTGGAGATCTCCGGGGAGACAGAATCACAGAATGTGAGGGATTGGAAGGGACCTCAAAAGCTCATCCAGTCCAACCCCCCCGCTGGAGCAGGAACACCCAGATGAGGTTACAGAGGAAGGTGTCCAGGCGGGTTTGAATGTCTGCAGAGAAGGAGACTCCACAACCTCCCTGGGCAGCCTGGGCCAGGCTCTGGCACGCTCACCGGGAAGAAGTTTCTTCTCATATTTAAGTGGAACCTCCTGTGTTCCGGTTTGTACCCATTGCCCCTTGTCCTGTCACTGGTTGTCACCCAGAAGAGCCTGGCTGCATCCTCCTGACACTCCCCCTTTCCATATTGATCACCATTAATGAGGTCAGCCCTCAGTCTCCTCCAAGCTCCAGAGCCCCAGCTCCTCAGCCTTTCCCCACACGGGAGATGCTCCACTCCCTTCAGCATCTTCGTGGCTGCGTTGGACTCTCTCCAGCAGTTCCCTGTCCTGCTGGAACTGAGGGGCCCAGAACTGGACACAATATTCCAGAAGCGACGGTTCCCTCCCACACCCCCGCGGGCGGCCCAGGCCCGGGCCCGCCGCAGGGCGGCTGCGAGGCTCCGCGGCGGGCCCGGGCCGGGGGCGCTGCCACGTCTCGCACCGAGCCCGCCACCGGAGAGGACCGGTCACCGCCGCGACCGCTACCGGCTGAGGGAGAGGGACGACACAGCTTCCCTCACACCGCCTCACGTACCTGCCGCGCCGCGGAGCGCCGAGGACGGTCCCGAAGCGCCGCAGGGACCCGGCGGCCATCGCGGAGTGACGGCGGGAGCGACGCGCCGGCGCCGCCCGCCAACTACAGCTCCCAGAAGCCCCTGCGCGGACTACGAGTCCCGGCGGGCAGCGCGGCTGCGTGGGCGTGGCCCGGAGCGGCATGGGCGTGGCCAGGAGGGGCGGGGGCGTGGCCCGGAGCGGCGAGGGCGTGGCCCGGAGCGGCGTCGGGGACACCCCCGGGGCTGCGCGGTTTTAGGATGGTAGTAACGTTACAGATTTCACGTCTTGTTCAATAAAGACTGAGAGAGGCTTGGGCCTGGAGGTTGACATGAGGTGGAAGAAAGTGTTGCTTAACTCATGGTGAATAAATATTAAAAAAAAAAAAAAAAAAAAAAAAAAAAGCTTGGCCAAGTGTGCCTTCTAACTGGGGACTACCCTGACCGGGTCTACAGGAGAGGTGGGGAGGGACGCTTCATCAGGGAGTGCAGGGATAGGACAAGGGGCAATGGTTTTAAACAGAAAGCGTGTAGATTTAAATTAGGCGTTAGGAAGAAATTCTTCCCCATGAGGGTGGTGAGGCCCTGGCACAGAAGCTGTGGATGTCCCCTCCCTGGAAGGGTTCAAGGTCAGGTTAGACAGGGCTCCGAGCAACCTGGCCTGGTGGAAGATGTCCCTGCCCATGACAGGGGGTGGGACTGGATGACCTCTAAGGTTTGGACTAGATGATCTCTAAGGTCAGCTCTGAGCCCACCGCGGTCAATACCCGCCGTACCGGACTCACCCAGCCGCCTGCCCCGGGATGCCCAGCCCACCCCAGAGCCGTCCTGGCCCACTTCGGTCTGAGCGGGGTTGTTAACCACCCCCCCTGCTCCCCACAGCCAGGGGAAGGACCGTGCCAGTGCCAGCGTTTTTATTAAAAGCTGCTTACCTAGTTACTAACAAGAGGGCTTTGAAAGAGCGAGCTCCAAAGGTTAATTGTGGCAGTCATTAGCATGGGTTGGCGACAGGCCTGCTCCCTTGTTCCCGGAACAAAAGCCTAGGCCTTTCCTTTTTATTCCTGGCTCTTGTTTCTGCCTGTGCTAAATGACCTTCCTTTACTTCTTTTCTGTTCCAGTACCCTCATTTGAAAGCACCTTTTTAAAAAAAAATATTTTTTTTTTTTTTTACACTTCCCTTCACTCCCATTTGACCACGTGCCTCGACAAATCACGTCTGACTGCAGCAGCAATAGTGTGACCACGCTGTTGGCCAGGAGACAAGCCTGTCCCTTTCCCTGCTCCCCCAAAAGCTGGCAGCGGGCTGGGGCAGGACCGCTGGGCTGCCTCCAGCCGCAGCCCTTTGCAGCGCTTACGAACTGTTTAGCAAGGTTGAAATGTATCCCCGTGTTAATTTGCATTCAGATGCTGACGCTTGAGCTTTGTTCAATCCCAAGGGAAGCCAGCGTGTCCTCACATTTACTGCCTGGAGGACAAGAACGAAATACTGGACAAGGGCACTTGGTTGAGGCACAGCGAGCTTGAGACGTGATGAACCCTGAGATGAGACCCTGCGGAGCTGGGAACAGGGCGAATGATCGGCATCTCCAAAGTGTCCGGTCCCGAGCAGCTCATGAACTCCAGCACCAAGCGGGGCAAAACCCCCAATAAGTTGGTGGTCACTTTGGAAACTGTTATCCTGGTGTCCAGAGTCGCCAGGGTGGCACACGCTGATCCTGGTAAATCAGAACGCCTGGCGGGCAGCACCGACTGCCAGACCCGGGCTCTGCCCTCTTTCCTTACCCATGACCCAGGCACACACACCTTGTGTTGAACTCCCAGCCCCGTGCGAGGCTCCCCCCAGAGATGAGCTTCCCAGTAGTATGAGACACTGATCCACGAAGGAGTTCCCTCCCCCCCACCTCCCAAATCCCCCTCCTGCCCCCTTCCCCATGGTTTATAGTGTTGCCCACGATGCAGGTGGTGCCACAGTGCTGGGGCATGGGAGGGCATCTCTCCCCATATGCCTTCCCAGCACCCTCTCGATGCCGTGGAGAAAGGGGTCGTGTAGCTCCAGCGTGAGCCCCAGTGTCCGGCGGGAGCTCGGCAGGCGTTCCTGCAGCCTGGCTTAAGTCTGCTTCTTCTCCCATTCCTGCACAGAAGGCAAAAGAAGTGGGGGATGAGGAGACATCGCTAGAGAAGTGAGTGCTGAACCCTTCAAGGGCATCCCTCCCTACTCAGGGCTTTGGACCACCCCAGCATCTTCAAAGCCTGGGGTCACTGCTGCCCCAGTCATCATAGAGGTGATGCTCTCTCACCCCTGCACCTTCCAAATGTCCCTGCAAGCCAGGCTCATGCCAGCAGTGAGTGCTGCTAAACTGGACCAGCCTGTCCGCAGGAGATGCTGGCAGTACCCTCTGCTTTTGGGGTAGGGAGCATCCCCGGTCCCCAGATTTTATGGTCAAGGAAGGGGGACAGGATGAAGGATAAGATTTCCCGTGGGGCTGGGGAGGAGAGGAGGAGTGAAGCAGGACCTTGGCCTTCCGCAGCACGTTTCCCGTGTTGGCAGGGAGGATGGAGGGACTTCTTTTCCTCAGTTCAGCTGCGCAGTTAACGGGGATCAAGTGATCAGGGGGGCTCCCGTTTGGCTTGTTTGTAGCTTCCTGTGGAAAAGGGTGAGAAAGAAGGAGGATGATGTAGGAGACCCAGGGAGCAAGGACAGCCAGGAGAAAAAAAAAAAAAAAAAAAAAGGCACAAACTGTCATGAGGTCAAACCTGACGCTTTGCTTCCCACTTCTATCCACAATAGGACAAAGCAGCAGGAATGTCCCTTCTTCCTCAGGTGCTGCTCCCCCCCGCCACCCCATTGCTGGGGGAAGCCAGAGCCATGAGAACAGGAAAGATGGGATACATACCCCATTCTCAGCCTTGCTGGTCATAGCCAGCCCCAGGGCTGGCCCTCCTGCCAGCGACTGCTTCAGCCGCTCCTTCACTTCGGTCAGCTTGAGCTCCAAGTCCACGCGACGCTCCTCCTTCTCCCGGCACTGCTCCTCCAGCACCGCCACCTGCTGCTCCAGGTCCTGCAGCTTCGTCCCTGCTTGCACAAGCACACCCAGCTCAGCATCTCTGCCGGGGGATGAGGGCACGGGGCTGGAGAAGCCACCCATCCTCCTGGATGGGGACGCTAGATGGGGCTGCCAGCCCAGCAGCGTGCAGCAGCCAGCCCGGCGCACAGCCACAATGTCACCGCCAGCCCAGCGTCCCCATCCCACCCCAGCTCTGCAGCCTGCCTCCTGTGCCCGAGCACCTTTGAGGGTCCCCTGCTGCAGAGCTTGGACGGCACCAACCCACCTGCACTGCCCTTCATGGCTTCCCGTAGCTCTCGCTTCTCTTTCCGCAACAACACCAGCTCACTGCGGATTGATGCTTTCTCCTTCTCCAGCTTCTCCTTCTCTGTCAGGAATCGCCTGGCGTCCTCCTCAGCCCGGTTCTTCCCATACCTGTACTGGTTGGCATCTGCATGCACAAGGAGAGCCCAGCATGAAGGCTCCGGCCCCAGCTGCACCAATGCCACCCACAGCCCAGCTGAGCTGGTGCAGCACACCCTGTTGCCGTGTGCCGGAGCCGGCCAGACCCCCCGTGGCCACAGACCCCCGTGGGGATCCAGCATCCTCCCACAGGGTCCCCCAGGGAGGTGTGCGGCTGAGGGTCCCCACTCACTCGATGCGTGCCTCTTCACTTTGACTTGCGGGTCCACTCGCCGCGACTTCTCGCTGCAGGAGGAGGCATGGCGCTTCACCTGGGCTCCTGCCGGCCGCCCCGGCTCCTCCTCAGCCTGCGGCGGGGATGGGAGGGAGGCCTGAAACACCCGCGGGGCCATCACAGCCTGGCCAAGGCTCCCTGGAGCATCTTCTGTAGCCCAGCCACAGTGATGGGAGAGGATGAGCTCCTGAGCTACACTCACCTGGACCTTCTCGTAGGGAACGTCATCGTACACCACACGGGAAGAGTCTGGCCGGTGGTCCTGGGAGGAGCTGGCCCACCTGTGGGAGGAGGGATGGGGTCTTCCTTTCCAGGGCATCCCTGCCAGCCCCCCAGTGAGCCCCTGCACCTCAGAGGGCTGCCTGCATTGCTCTCACAGCTTTGCTCAGAAGAACCCTACCCTACTGTGCATATGCCTTAAGTCCTTCACCAGCGTTGATGAAACACCTTCCATTTTCCATCCTGCCCAAGGAAAACCACCCTGCTTTTGGAACCACCAACCCCCTGGGACACCAGATCTCCCTGAGGTCACAGTGCAAACCATGTCCCAGCCCCTGCATTTTCTAGGGAACACATGGGCTGAGGGTCACCATTCCCAGCCCAACACTCTGCTCCCAGCACAGCCCCTTCCCAGCGCTGCATGGCAGGACAGCCTTACAGGTAGGAGTGCCTCACAGCTGTCACTATGTTGGCGATCGTCTCCACGTCCACGTAGTCATAGTGCAAGGCCTCTGGTGCTGTCTGAGAGCCCGTCTCCACCAAGAGGAGACCCAGCCAGCGGCCCAGGTCTTCGGAGCAGCTTGCCTACAAAGGAGAGAGAAAGGTTTGGGGTGCATGCCCAGCTCCTGGCCCCTCACTCGCGCCTCCCAATGCAAATCACCACTGTGGAGAAGGGCCCTCCAACACAAAGCATTTGTGCAAGACATAGGAGCTTCCAAGAGAAGGAGCACAGGCACATGCAGGAGGTCCCCGTCCCAAATCCCCAGCCACTCCCTGCAAGCCGCCTGCTTCAGCCCTGCCAGTCTCCTCCCTGCACCCAGCCTCACACACCTGCACGGCTGCCCCGTCTCAGCCAAGTGAGGCCCTGGGCTTCCTTAGCATGCAGGGCAGGGGAAAACAAGGCACCGCTTGCATGCAAGCAGTGATCATCACAGGAGATGCTCCCCCAGCTTGGCAACCCCCTCCTCATGGACCAGCACGCCCTGCCCGACCCGCTGCCCGCTCACCTCCAGCGCTGCCACCTCCTGCCCATTGCGAAGGATGCGGAAAGCGAAAGGGTGTTTGGGGCCCAGCCCTGGGACCACCTCGCAGCCCCGGAGGATGATGGCATTCACGTGGGTGCGCAGGTCAGTGCGGTCCTTGTGGAAGTAGAGGGTGTTGCCCATCAGGCGACACCAGCGCTCCTTCCAGCACTGGTTAACCAGGACGCCGAGGTGGCCTGGGGGGTGGCAGGGCCAAGGGAAAGGTCTCAGCACCTGCTCAGCCAGACCTTGGGCAGGCTTTGATGAGACAGGGCTGTCCAGAGATTACAGCGTGGCTCCCTACTTGTTTTCTCCTTCTGTGCCTCAGTTTCTCCACAGAGAGCCAGCTGGGACCCCTGGACCCAGGTGTGGTGCCAGCTCAGTGCCACACCGTCACCTGAGCCCGTTTTCTGGGAGGACATGGGCGACCCCTCGGCCCCTCCCCACACACCACAGGAACATGCAGAGCTGGGACTGGGCATCATTTTGTAGCCCGAGGCAGTGTCACAGCCCTCCTGCAGCTTGGGGAGCTTGCCCCCATCCCACTGCCCCCTTATCCCCCGCCTGCCCCCATACAGCCAGGCTGGGGGGAAGGATCCCAGCTCCCCACCGCTCCCAGCCCCGTGCGAGCTGAGCCCCGTCTGCCCCCGGCGAGCACGAACCGCAGCACGGGATGTCCTCCTCGGTGGACGAGGTCTGCGTGTCCTCGGGGGAAGGCTTCTTCTTGGAGAAGCTGATGATCCTGGTGATCTTCTTCCCTGCCGCCCGGCTCATCGAGCCCTTCAGGTCAGCCAAGCCGCTCTTTTTGCCTTTCCCTGCAAGGACAGGGTAGCTGTGTGCCCCGGCATGTGTGACAGCATCCCGCCTCTCCGGGAGAGGATGCTCCCCAGCTGTGGTGCACGCTGCTGGCCCCGCGGCCAGGGGGACATACCATGCTCGCCGGGCTCTCTGCGGGCCGCCGAGGAGCCGGTCTCACCCATCGCCACACTGTCCGAGTCCGAAGCGTGCTTCTCCTGTGACAGCCGCTGCGGGGGGAGCAGAGCAGGCACTCTGTCAGCAGCCCCCCGCAACGGCCACTATCAGCCCTTTGTCCCTCTTGCACAGGGCTGGGATGTCCCCCGGTGCCAGGGGAGCCCCATTTGCCTTCCCCAGCAGTGGGGAGCCCCATAAGCCCCACAGAGCTGCTGCGAGGATGGGAAAGATTCCTCGTGCGGCACCAGGAGCTCAAGGCTCCCCTGATTCCATGTTCCCCATGCTCAGCCCCAGCAGCCCCACGCAGCACCTCGGCAGGGCGGTTAGAAACCATCACCTTATCCAGGTCCATCTTGCATGGCATCGCTGGGGAGGTGGGGGCTTCCATCCCGCCCGCTGCCGGACTGCTGGCTTCCTTTATCACCTGCGGAGACAGCCCCCAGCAGCCACTCAAAACGGACCTGAGCACCAAGGCTGCTTTCCCTGGCTCGGCACGCTCCCGTCTCGCCGCCAGAGCTGGGCTGAACCATGGGGAGAGAGGTCCTGGCTGCTGCAGGACGGGACAGCATGCCCTGCTCAGGACACAAACCAGTTTTGCAGGTTTTGTCAGAGATTTTGGAAAACTCAGCAGTGAGGGACTCAGGTGCCGAGCCACACAGTCATCCCCCCAGCAGAGGACACCTCATGACCTCCCATTTTCCAGGCAGGTACAGCACGGCTTGCTCAGGTCATGTAAAATGACCCTGTCCTCTCACGTTTGGGGTAACAGCTGGGTTTGTGGTGTGCACAGAAGCTCCCTTCCCACCCATGGCCCCCACCTCCTGCCCCTGAACAAAGGCAGGAAAGGGCCACAGGGAAGAGGAGGGGGAGAGCAAACACCCCCACCCCGCAGGGCTATCAGCACCGGAGACGCCCAGGCCCTGGGAAGCAGCCGGCCAGCCCCTCTGACTGATAAGAAATGGGAGAAAAGCCCCCTTCCCCTCCCAGGGGGGCAAGACCTTTCCCAGGGCAGCCCCCTCCCCATCCCAGCTCGGGAGGATGCCAAGGAGGGTCTGCGGCCCCCGGGTGATGCGAGGGCAGCCACGGTACCTTCAGCCACTCCTCAGCCTGCTCCTTGCTCTGCACGGCCAGCACCAGCGCTTCGGCTCCCGGCAGCGAGAACCGCAGCTCGTGCTTCTTGCGCCGCCCGTCCTTGGGGACGTAGATGACGTTGCAGGTCCCCAGGGGCACCTCCGTGTGTGGCTGCCGGTCTTTGGAGCTTTTGTAGCACTAGAGGAAGCATAAGGAACCGCTCAGGGCTGGGCCAACACCTGCCTGTCCCACTGCTGTGCCGGGCAGAGCTGGGTCCCTCTCAGGGTCCCTTACAGGTGGCACAGATGGAGGTGGCTCAGTCTCTGCAACAGCTCTCACTCCATGGGGTCCTAAAAAAGAGGAGCCCTCCATTCACTTGCAAGGGAAGCGAGGGCAGCCTCTGTATGTGCTGTGGGGCAGCGGCAGCCTTGGGCAGGGTCTTGGCTTGGATAGTGCTATTTTTCTTCAGCTTGGACCCAACCACCCTCATAACCCAGCAGTGGGTTTCTGGCCCCCGCCACCTCTGGGCTCACCAGCAGTTTGCTGTCCCGTATGATGGTGAGCTGCTTAGCCCACTGTCCAAAGCGCTTCTTGCGCAACAGGAAAGCACAAATCCTGCAATCCTTCACCAGGTTCATGGAGGCTTCCTCCGAGGGCCACTGGTGTGTCAGCTGCTGGCCCTTCCCCTCCTCCTCCTCCTCGTCATACGACTCGTAAGAGCTGCTCATCGCATCCGAGTCATTGTCTGGAAGGAAGCAGGCGAGTCACCCCAAATAGCACCCTGGGGCCCTGCCTGCTGGCCGTGCTTGCACCCTGCCAGGGCTCCCCGCACCCGCGGGCTCCAGCACAGAGCTGGGCGTGGGTGCTGCGATGGATGGGCTCCGTGTCATCCCCTGCAAACAGCGGCATTTTGACCCCAGCTGTCTCCGTTTCCCTTCCAAAGCAGGCAGGATGCTCGTGGGCCAAATGCCAGTCCCAGGTGCATCTATCCAAACCCCTGGGCTGGCTAATTTCTTTGCAAGCTTCCAACGCTGAAACCCAGGATTAAACCTTCTACCCACAACAGAGGATCATGTGCTGGCGCTCTGCCCCACACCTGCCATGTGGGGCACAGAGGAGCAGGGCCCCACAGTGGTGTCCCTGTCCCAGTGGTGGCAAAGGCAGCTCAAGCAGGGCATGAGAGCTGTGCAGGCAGGGACATCCCTTCCCCATGCTGGTGACAGACATGGCACCGATTACAGCCCTTCCGCAGCATGAGTGCTCTGGCTCGCATGACAAACAGCACTCCATGCTCTTTGCTTTTTGCCCAGCAGCCTCTGACACACGAGAGGTCCTCCAGCCCCAAACCCACCCTCAGGCCCCTAGCCCAGCCCTCAAGCCCCCATCTCAGGGCTGGACTTTGCCAAAGCTCTTCCCTCCCCAGTGAGGGCACCCAGATACCTACAAGAGTTTTTTTGCTCCCCATTCATCCTGGTGACGGGGTAGTTGCTGTCTGCATCCTCATAATAACCATCCTCGATGGAGTTGGGAGGGCTGGAGCTGTCTGCGGAAGAAGCAGAGGGCAGCTGTGGCTGTTATACCTGGTTTCCCCCCAAGGATGCTCGGAGCAGCAAGCCTGCGAGTTGGGGCGGAGCAGCTGCCTCCCAGGACATCTCAGCGTTGGTTTTCCCCCAGCTCCAACCTCTTCCCATCACCCTGTTCCCAGTCGAGCTGGTGCAAACAACTCCATGCAATAACAGCGCAGCGGGATGGGAAGGAAGCAGCACAGGAGCGATGCTGGCGGGAGCAGCGATGTTTCCTTCCCCAGGACGAGCCGTCCTGCCCACCGAGCGCTGCCTGCTTTGGCAGGTGGGGGGATGCAGCAGGAAGCTTGTGGGGCTCCCCTACCCTTCTGACACCCCGGCATGGAGCAGAACTCACTACGGGAGGTGATGTATTCTGGGGATTTGCCAGGACCCAGGGGCAAGGCTTCCTCATAGTAATCCTCAGGCGGGGGAGTGGTGGGCAGCGGCGGAGCAGGGTCCACAGGAACCTATGGCAGAAACGCCACCAGCATTAGCCAGCCAGAGGAGAGGGCCATGAGTGCCAGCAGCTGCTGCAGTGGCAAGGGACAGGAACAGATCCCAGCCCCAGCCACCTCCCTGGGGAGGTGCAGGGCACACCTCACCTGTGCGCATTCAGGGACTTACAGTTTTTGCCGTCTGGCTCCTTGCCACCTCCAAGCCAACACCATCGCTGGTGTCCCCCTCCTCCTCCTGCATGTCCTGGAGATCCCGCAGGTCACAGTCTGCCCAGGGGTAAGTGGAGAGGGTGAAAGGAGCAGGGAACCTCAGAGCTAGCCTGCCTGCCCTGCCCGCCAGGGACCCCCAAGGAAAGCGCCCATGGCCCTTCACTGGGAGGGTGCTGGGAGATGGGCAGTGCTGGTAAATGCAGCTGGTGTGTGGATCCCCCATGGCCTGTCCCCAGACAGCTACAGGGGAGCGGGAGCAAGCGCCTGGGGTGATGCTGCCCACTCTGGACACAAGATACAGCTTTCGCTCTCCTTGCCCAGGGCACCCCAAGACCCCCTGCTGTCAGCGGGGACCTCGGGGCCAGCACTGCACCCACCCAGCGTGACTCCCGGGACATCACTCCAGGTCACCCGCACGTACCAAACTCCTCAAAGAGAGACTCCACGAAGCTGGTGCCATTGCTCAGGGACGCTGTGTTGACGTACATGTAGTCCACGTCCTTCCCTGGGAGCGAAGGGATGCTCTCAGCCCAGGGGTGGGCAGGGTGGCCAAGGTGAGCAGCAGCACCCCTGGTCCCCACAAACACCAGCCCAAGGACACAGGCCAGTGCACCCCACCATGCCATGGGGTGCTCCTCCAGAGCTGGAGTTGAGGAATCCCCAGGGATGCTGCTGCCCCCCGAGAAGGGCAGGAAAGTGGGAAGGCTGTGAAGCCCCAGGTGCACATCCCTCCTGGCCTTCCCACGGAAACCCCTGCGCTCAGCAAAACCATTGGCAGGAAGATCTCAGTGAAGTGGCCTTTCCGCAGGGAGCAGCCCCCCCGCAGCCCCGGCAGGGCTGACACCAGCCCCATGCCTGGGGCAAGGAAAAGCTGGGAAGCAAGGGCAGGAGCAAAGTGCCCCGAGGGGGCTGAGCAGATGTTGGGCGCTGGGCACAGGGGCAGCTCATCCCTGCCCTGCAGATGGTTTTCCCCAGCCTGTTGGGGTTTTGGCCTGGGGCAGGGTTGGGGACAGACACTGCCCCTGGGGACAGCCACCGGCCCTGGGGACAGCCACCATGGGAGCAGGGCACAGACCTGCAGGTGGCTGCAGCTTCTGCAGGATGGTGGAGACGGCCAGCTTCTTCTCCTGCGTGGTGGCGCTCAGGTACTCGTGGTCCAGCAGCTTGAGCAAGACGCTGAGCTCTGGCAGGAGCTGGTCCAGCACTGCGGGGAGCAGGAAAAAGCCCGTCAGCCAGGCTGGTGTCAGCGTGCTGGGCTTGACACGAGGCAGAAGGGGCTGGAATGTGTGGAAGACCCTAGGATGGGCATCTTCCCCAGCTGGCCCGGCACAGCTCCGGCAGTGTTTGCTAAGTGCACACGTGCTCCTTCTATGCACAAGCTTCTCCACCTGCACACAGACACCAGGATGTAGCCTGCTGAGCCCATGAATGGAAACACCAGCTCTGCAGGCTACTGGACGGCTATCAAAGGGCTCAGCACACAGATTTTTCCACGTAGCTAAAACTACATCTCTGTTCACCTGACAGCATATTGCTGCTGGTGCCCCCTCGCTGTCATAGGCACTGGGGGGTGACGGAGGGAAGGAAAGAAGGAAGGAAAGGAAACCCAAATGCCACCTCCAGAGCGACCTGGCAATGCCGCCCAGGGGATGTCCTCCCACCCCTCACCTGCTCAGACCACCCATGACCTCCCAGACCAGTGTCACCTCCACAGGGTCCCCATACACCTCTTCACGCTCCTCTGCCCTGCTGTCACTCCTTCCCTGTGTCACCCCAGCTCACCCATGCTGCTCCAAGGCCACTTTGCTCTTCCCTCCAGGCATGGAGCCACTGCCCCAGGGGACAGTTCCTGCCCCATACGGGTGGCCTGAAGGGTGCCCGGCAAGGGGACAGGGACTGCAGGACAGAAGGGGCTCTCCCCACCCAGCTCCGTGCTCGCTGAGCCTTGATCCAACACACACGGCCCCAGAGGTTGCCAAGAGGGTCAGAGCAGCTGAAATCCTGGCAAAGAGGAGCCGCACCAGAAACCACCACTCATCTGCTTTCCCATCCCTTGGTGAGACCCCAGCAGCTGCCAGGTCCTGGGCTGCACCTGGACACAGCATCAGCCCGGCAGACAGAACCACACAGCAGAGATGGGGAGAGCCCAGCAAAGAGTAGGAAAAGAGAATTTGCCGCAAATCACCATTACAGGCACAATACATGAAAGTGCAGCTCTCTTTGAGATGGTGATTCATGAGCTAGGTTTTAGGAAGCAGAAGCACACTGCAGCTTTGGGGTTACCCATGCAGCAAGGGTCCAGAAAACACTTGGCTGTTTGCACATAAGAGTAGGGCTACAACAAAAATTCATCACTGAAAGCTGCCCCTCCGGGCTCTCCCAGGGGAAGGGCCCTGGTAGAGCAGAGCTGGGGGGCAGTGGGGGCCGGCATGGGATGTATCACCCAGGGAGAGGGCAGAACACTGTGCTGCTGCTGCTGCTGCTGGGATCCTTGTTATTCGTGTTATTTAATGAGCTTTCACTGGGCCCTATCCAAACACTGCATCCACTCTGCCCAACGCCCACCAAAAACTGGGCTGCTACAGGTTTGACCCAAGATTTTGGGTGCACACCTTCCACCCCCATGAGCTGTGGTTCAGAGCACAGACTGAGTTCCCCGAGACCGGTGCTGCCCAAAGCAGGGAGAGTGCAGTAAAACCAACTGCTGTTTCAAAGCTTTTTGGCTATCGGGGAACCCAACACGAGCGGGTCGATGCAGATCAGCACCCAGCCAAGACAGGTCCTCGGGCAAGGAGACAGCGTGCCCAGCCCCACATCGTGCCTGGCCCCACATCGTGCCCGGCCCCACATCACCACCTTCCCAGGACACACAGCAGGATGCAACTCACAAGCCTCTTCCTGCCCCCCCCGGGTGATGGGCTTCTATCTCGGCAGACCTTCTGCTTCCTCCTCCCTCCCCAGTGCCAAGCTAAACAGCAGCCTCAGCCTTTTCGGCAAGGGTGGCTTTGCCAGCACCCATCTCCTGTGGGCAGGCCAAACCAGGACAGGTATCCTCCAGGCAGGGAGAGAAGCCTCAGCACAGCTCCAGGAGAAGCAAGCGAGCCTGGGGAGCTGGCAGCATCCCCCAGCATATGGGGAATGAGAGCTCCAGCCACGCAAGAGCCTCAGGCATGTGATGAGCAAGGGCGAGCTCTCAGCTCCCACAGCCCTCTCCTTGCCCCTCTGCAGAGGCAGGAAGGGAGGGAAGGGGGACAGAACCTCCCTGGGGTGTTTGCAGAGCACTGCATGGGCAGGATGGGAGCAGGCTCCTGCTCAGCAATGCCGTGGTGGTTCCCAGGTGAGACATGCTCCGCCGCAGGGCTTCGTGGGGCAGGGGACTAGCAAGGAAGCAGCTGGAACAAAAAGCAAAATGTCTTCCTGTCCACCCAGAACCTGCAAGCGTCGAGGGAGACACCCATCTCCCTGCTGCCCCAGCTCAGCAGCCTCTCAGCTGGCCATGAGCTCCCATGGAGGAGATGGGACCACGCGCACACCCTACATCAGCTTCCCACAGGCACTGAAGCCCAGGCCATGGTGCTCACCAGCATCCCCATCCCCTGCCCTGCACAGGACATCTCTCATCACAGCCACCAGCTCCCGTGTCAAGGCTTTGGACCAGCCGAGGGTGAAAGCGCAAGCGGGTATCTATTAATAGTGACAAAGCAGGCA
Source organism: Caloenas nicobarica (assembly GCF_036013445.1). Lineage (NCBI taxonomy): Eukaryota > Metazoa > Chordata > Aves > Columbiformes > Columbidae > Caloenas > Caloenas nicobarica. The sequence continues at coordinate 2,130,451 of NC_088257.1, forward strand.
GCGTGCGTGGCGAGGGGGGCAAGGAGACCCCCCTGCACAGGAGAAGCGATAGCGGCCGATAAGCGAGGTTTGTTGCTCGGCTTGGCAGGCGAGTGAGCTCATCAGCAACACCCCGAGCGCCAGCCCTGAGCCGGGCTGCACGGAGCGCAGCGTGGGGCCAGCACTGAAGGCGCCTTTGTTTCCCCTCAGCTGAGCTGTCCCCTCCGTCTCCCTTGTTAAACATCCTCCGAAATACAAGGGGGGGACGGTCAAAGAGGCCTGTGATGCCAGGAGGGCACATGGCCCGCTGAGCGGAGCCTCTGCCCGGGGGAAGTGGAGGAAGGGAAGGAATTCATTTCCTACACTCGTTAGGCTGCCAGCCTAAACCAGGTTAATGGTGTGGCTGCAGGAAGCAACGGGAGATTGCTCCGGGGTTGCTGCGTGGAGGGCAGCAGGTGCCAAAGTGACCGACCCAAGGTTACCAGGCAAGCAGGGACCAGCGCGTTACCTCTGCAATAGCCAGCGGGAGCAAGCACAGACCCCGCGCCAGCGAGCACAGACCCCGCGCCAGCGAGCACAGACCCCGCGCCAGCGAGCACACCCCTGCCCTTGGGGCTCTGGCCAATGCAGCATGAAATGAGGCGGCAGCAGGACATCAAAGGGCTCCTGGGGGGAAGGTGACACAACATCAGAGCAGCCACAGGCGTCGAGCAGGTGACGGAGATGAAAAGGGACCCGGTGTTCCCCACCCACTCGCTCATAGGACACCTCTGGCCTCGCACCTGCCTCTGGTGCTGACAAATGTCTCCCACCTGCTGCTTTCTTCAGGAGCTTCTCTTGCAACTGAAGTCCTGTGGGATGGCACTGCCTTGCTGGGCTCAGGCTTTGGACACAGACATCCCAGAACAGGGAGTAACACCAGCCTCCCCTCCCAGAAACTCACTCCTCTCCATGTTTGCAGCCTGTCCCTCTGCTGTGGCAGGACGGGGAGATGTCAGTGAGGTCTCTGAGCCTGCAAAAGCCCAGAGCCGTGGCAGCAGCTGGCTTTGGCATTAGCTAATTGGCACTGATTGGGCTGTGGAGACCCAGGGCAGATCTGCCGGGACAGGGTGAGCCGGGTGACCAGAACCAGGACACTGCTGCTGGCCAGGACAACGGGGCAGTATTTCATCTGCCGCTAAAGCCTGCCCTGGAAGCAGCAGCAAGCACAATGCGGGCAGGAGAGCTGTGTCCCCTCCAGCACCCCGCCACCTCTCTCCACTCTGCACCCAGGCCAGCTCTATTTTTGGACCCCGCAAGCACTCCCCACTTCAGGGACCAGCTTCCACAGTGCGGAGATAAGGGTCTAGGCACAGCCTGCAGCTGCAGAGCCCATCTCCCCCTCCTCCGCCTCTGCTCCAGCACAGGAGCAAAAATCAGGTCTTGTTCCAGCAACCTGCAGAGATGAGGAGGAGGAGGAAGAGGCTCCGGCCAAGCCAAAGCAGGAGTTGCCTGGTGCACAGACCCAGCTTTTGCAGGGGGAGAGATAAAACAATGCCTGTGGAGTTGTCACCCCAAGCAAAGCTGGTCTACAGCCTGAAAACAGAGTCCCAGGGAGGGGAGACGCTGTTTCACAGCACAGTAACGCTGCAGCGGGAGATGCACAGGGACCCTTGTCCTGCAGCCGTGGGTGTCCCGTCCTCCGCCTGCCCTGGCCGCGCTTCCTCCCGCGCCAGGTGAAGGATGGGGGCGAGGGGGACCGGGGGGAAATCGGATGCTGGGAGTGACGGCCATTGTTTGTAGCTAAAATAAAAACCAAGCAAAAATAAACCTTTCCTGTTGGCACGGGCAGGGCCCTGGGACACCCTGCCTGCCTGCGCAGGGCTGCTTAGAGCTGCCATTGGCAGTAAACAAACCTTTATAGCTCCTGAGATGCCTTAAATAGGCGGGGTGTGGGCCAGAGAAGAGGGCACAGCCAGGGGCCACCCCAGCACCCAGTGGCAGTGACAGAGATGCCCCATCTCCAGGAGGAGCCCTGCAGGGAGGTCACCCACCCTGTGGGACAAACAGACCCAGCGCTGCTGGAGGAGTCACTGGCAGGAGATAAACCGCTTTGCCCTCTCCACAGCCTGATGCGAGCACGAGACACCCGGGCACCGGCATGTGTCCCCATCCCTCGCTGCCTGTCGCCAGCTCCTTCTGCCCCAGCACGGGCTGTGGGCATCACCGCACGGGCGATGTGTTGACAGTCGCCTCCAGCCCCAGCGCGCTGCTTCTCCCCCCAGCCGGGCCAGCTTTCCCCCACTCCTTTTTCTCCTCCTTGAGGAAGACCACGGCCTCACGAGCTCTTTGCTGAGCTCCCGGGGCAGTTTCTGTTCCCGTTCCCATTCCCATGGAGGTTTCTTTCCGATCAGGAGGAGGCAGCTGCGCGGCCAGCGAGGAAGTGCCTTGGCGGGGGAGGCACAGTGCTCCCAGAATTGTTCCTTTGTGCAGAAGACAGGAGGACAAACTGCTGCCTGCCTGCACCTTGCCTGCGGCCACCGCTCCTCCGGTGCAGGCAGGAGAAGGGCAGCGCTCAGCCCTGGGTGAGCAGGGCTTCCCAGCCAGCCATCCCCCAGCTGGGTGTGGGGCAAACTGGGATGACTGGGATGGGCTGGTGGGGCCAGGAACACCAGCCTGGAAAGTACCTCCTCCTCCCAGCATGGAGCAACTAAACCGGGGTGCTCCAGCCCGGGGGGGTTTTAGAGAAAAGCCAGCCATTAATGACCACACTTGAGCTCTGGCAACATCCCATAACAGTGGAAGATTTGCTCAGGGGCCACTCGATGCACATGAATCATCTCCTCCCTGGAAACAAGGGCCCCTTGAGCGGGGCAGATGAGGGGAAAGTCTCCAACTCAGCATCCAACAATGTCAGCAGAAGCCCGAGCGTCTGGGGCTGGCTCTGGCATGGCCAGGAGCCCCCCACCCTCCCCAGCTCTCCAACTGCCCCCACTGGTGCCTCTTCCCACCCCTCACTGCGATTAACCCCTTGCCATTAGCCCCAGGACCCCAGCAGCCATCCCTGCTCCCCCAGCAGCTCCCAGCTTGGGCACCGCAGCATCCCTGGGCATTGTGGAGCACAGGATGAGCTCAAACCTTTTGATCTGTCCCCCAGACTCTTGGCACCTCCCTGCCACCTCCCCACGGCACACCCTGCACCCGGGTAGGGACATGTATCTCCTGGGGACGTCATCATCATGACCTTACAGTAACTAATATCCATAGCCGATAACCTTGGAAAATCAGTCCTGGGAGAAGAACATGAAACCTGCATGCTCAAGGGGGCAGAAGGTCCCCCCACCAGCTCTCCCTCCCAGCGCAGTCACCCACGGGCTTCTCTCCTTACATGAAGGAGCCTGCAGGGTTCACAGGGTCCCCCCATCCCATTCCAGCCCTGGGAGAGGGGGAGATGTGCAAACAGAGAGGTTACAGAATAAGAAGCCTGCCCTGGCTGAGCCTCCCTCATCTTTTGCCTCTCTGCTCCTTAAGCACACCCCAGCGCTGACAGCAGCTGGGGGGGATCGTTTCCCAGCACAACCCCAGCGGCACAGCCAGCTCCGCTGCTTTCAGCAGCACTGGTGTGACGGGTCCTGCGTCTGGCCCAGCGCCTCTGCCAGCAGCAGCTCATCTCCCCGGTATAAATAGCTCTGCAGAAAGCCTTATCGCATGGCCTGGCTCTCAGCTGCCCTCCCAGCCCAGCAGAGACCTGCTAAGCAGAGAGTCCAAGCCCAGGCACCGTGGCACAGCCACTCTCAGCCCCACTGTACCCAATCCTTTTTGCTTCACCCTGGCCCTCTACGCCAAAGCAGTTTCTCAGAATCCTTGGCAGCCCCCAAAATGCAGAGAAGAGCAAGGGGAGCAGCAGCACAAGCCCAGGGGATGGTGCTCTGCCCGGTGTACCCAGACAGTGCCAAGAGTGCGAGCACCAGGGAATTGGCCGCAGGAGCAAGGCCCCAAACACCCCCGCCTCAATGCACTGTTTTCCGGAGGAGTGACAGCTTCACATCCTCACCACAGCCTTACACATGAAAACAGGAGTCCTGAATAGAGAGAAGTGTAATTACAGGCCGACAGCTTGCACAGGGCAAAGATTATCACCCGCATTCACACCCCTGCCAGCTCACACACTGCAGAAACCAGCACTCACTGCTGTGGGGCCACTCAAGCCTCTTCTCTATATAAACGGAATAAAGGAGAAACTGGAGAACTAGGGGGTCATGGTGGTTCCCTTCGCACTCAGCCCCGTGCTGGCAGGAGCCCCCTCGCAGCATGAACCAGAGTCGGGGTTCGACCCCAGCTGGGTCGAGGCTCTCCTGGCGATGCCCGTGCTCAGGGAATGGCTGCGGGTGGGAAATTTCCCCCTCCTTGGCAGCGACCGTCCATCCAGAGCTGCAGCACCCTCACCCTGCCCGCGCCGCTGGGCACCACAGTCCCCTTGGGCTCACGGAGGGGTGTCACCTCCCCAGGGAGCCCCCAACAGAGCCACGGGGCATCAGAGGGGCCAAGGGTCTCTGAGCTGGCACGGCTGCTGGCAGAAACGCCCAGGACAGCCCTTGTTGGGCTGCAGGGTATGTCCTTCCTCCCAGCAGCTTGTATGGAAACAGAGCAGCTTCAGAAGTGGTGCAGGTAATAATTAACAGGCTGATTAAATCACCCACAAACATCTCCTGTGACCCAGGCAGATAAGGACCCTCCAGTGCCCCGTGCTGCAGCCCCAGTCCTTCTCCACGGGCTGCTGGGGCTGTCCTGTCCTCCACTGATGGCTTTAGCAGCCCTTTATCCGCCTCCTGGAGAGGACTGTGGTCGTTCCCTTTAGCTCACCAAAAGCAAACTTTACCCCTCTAACCCAAAGAGGCTGCAGCTGCCCCCACCCCTGAGAAGGAGGCAGAGGTTTCAGTATCACGCTCTCTTACTGCCGAGTAGAGCAAGAAGCTGAGCAAATAAAAGCAGGCAGGTGAAGTATCGCTGAGTGACCCCGGTCATGCCCCCAGCCTCCTCCCTCTGCCCCGGACCCCCGAACCCTGGGCAGGGGGTCCCAACCCCAGGTACAAGTTGTTGCCAGCCACAGCTCAGCCCAGTGAACACAGTTAACTCTGCAAATACGCATGGACCAGACACAGGGCTTCCAGGCTCCATTTCAGAACTTGGTGCCAGTGTCAGCGGGTGCATGGCAGGATGCTCTGCTGGGCCAGCCTGGGAGCAGGGCTTGGAGGCTGCTGGCTGGAGAACGCGTTTAGATAATGAATGAAAAAGAGAGGTTTGAGATGCCCTTTAAAGGAATAGTCAGGCACGGACGAGACCTGCTGAGTAATGTATAAAAACTAAGCTTCAGGCAGAGGGGGGATGTTAGGATTAGTTAGAACCCAGAATAAACTGTGTTTTCTCCAACCAAAATTTTGGTGTCGGCCTTTTCCAAACAAACTCCACAGCGCAGGGAGCAGCAGGTTGGCCTTGGTTTCCCCTCCGACACTGGCAGAGGCCCCAGGGCCAGTGCCACAGCCACTTGCCCACCCCTGCGATGGGGAAGCTCCCCCCGGGTTGCACCTTCTTGCCTGTAGCTGGAGCTGCCTCGGAGCTGGGGGGACCTGCAGCGCTCCCCACTCTGTAGCTCTCCATCTCCACCAAACCTCAGCCTCCAGGACAGCAGCAATCACAGCTAATTGCAGGCACTGTGGCTGGAAACCCGCTGACTCAAGCACCCCGGTGCTGATGGTGGTTGTCCCATGACATGTCCTCCCCACCGCCCTGCGCCCGGGCAGGCACAGCCATGTCACCACCCGGGGCTGCGTGGGTGCTCCAGCCCCCAAATCTCCAGACGCCCCAGCCCCACTGATGGGGGTGGGAAGCTCTCTGCATCCTAAAGGGCTGCTCTCCGTGTCCCATGTGTCCCCCGACCTAAAGCCAAAGTCCAAAACTTCTTGGGTGCAAAACCTGACCCACAAGAGTGAGCTGGGGGAGGCTGGCAGGGCTGACATGTGTTTCTGGGAGGAAGGCTCACCCGAGGCGGTTTTCCCTGGACCCTCAGAAGCAGAGGAGGGTGCAGGACCCTCGGCTGGTAGGGTGTGGGTGGGAGGGCGCAGGTTTTGCAGGAGGGAGCTGGCGGATTAGCCAGCAGCCAGCTTCGCTTTCCCAAACACCTTCAGCCTCATTGCACGATGCAGACTCCGCTTTTCAGAGGAGAAACCACAGACCCCCTGTGGGGGAAATATCCTCGTGGAGTCAGGGGGAGGGAGACAAGCACCCAGCACCCAATCTTCTGCGTTAGCATCCCTGCTCTGACCCCAGCGATGCCCTGGAGCTCGGCAGCTGTGCTGGGCACGCGTCCCCTCTGCCCGGTGTGGGGACCAGGACCCTCTCAGTGGCCACCCCAGCCCTGTCCCTGCAGGAAAGCGATGTTCCCGGGCTGGCATGGGCAGGACACGGCAGAGGGTCTCTGTGTTTGGGGGCCGGAGCCGTGCTGCCCCGGAGGACTCTCAGAGGGCAGGATAAGCGTATTTTCTCAGCTGAGAACAGCCCTTCCGTTTCCTTCCCTTGCCCAGCTCTGCCGGGAGCATCAGGTGCAGCGGCAAGGCTGCTGGCCCATAGCATTTCCTACCCGCTTAACCCCTGCGGGGCAGGGCCGGAGAGCCAGGAAAGCCGGTTTATCCCAGTAGGAAAGCTGACAAACTTGAGCCCAGGGGAAGGTGAGACTGCTCTGGTTATTGCTGATGGCTCTGCCGGTGCTGGGATGGGTTCACCGTATCTGCTTTTAACTCCAGGTCACAAAAGCCAGCTATCAAACCTGTTCCTGTGTAACTTCTATTCCTGGCTCTGTCCTTTACAACCTCAGTTTCCCAAAGTATAAGGTGACACAGGGACCACATGAAAATGGGAAGCTGAACCCACGGGACGAGGAGCCAAAAAGGGGCTGTTGCCCCATCACCAAGCTGGGTGGGCTTTATGTTAAAAAAAAAACCCAGAGGAGAGCCAAACCCACTCTTCAAGCAGCTCCTTACATATCTCCTGCTAATTGCCAGTGATCAGAACACGCCAGCATCTCCCAGAGCTCCCCCCTATCACTTCCAGGATCACATACAAATGAAACCCACTTCAAAAAAAAAAAAGAAGTATTTTGAGCATGGAAATCCCTTGCAGCAAAGATCTGTTTTCGTTCCAAACTGTTACGAAATGTCAGTGTTTTCCCCGGCCTGCCAAAGAGCATGCCTTTGATGTGATGGGAGGCATATCAGGAGCAAAGAGGGAAGGGGCTGCAGCAGCCGTGCCATGGAGGGAGCCTGGGGAGGGAGGGCAAACACAGTTATTTTCATCCTTCCCCACTGCAGAGGCTACAGGTCGTTTGCACAGCGTCTGCAGAAGGACCTGAGCTCCCCGAGTGCCGCCAAGTTTAGCCCCACAGGGTGACAAAAGTCTGTCGGCGGCTGCACAGGTGCTGTCCCCGCTCCATTCATCCCATGGGTGCCCTGGCAGGAGGTGCCAGACCAGGTGTGTTTGCACAGAGTCAGGGCTGGGAGAGACAATGCCGAGCTCCTTGGGAGGTTTCCAACCAAACTGTCCTGCTGTTGCCCTGGAAGAGTGACATTTAATGGATATTTTGCAGGACTGACAGTTGTGCCATTAATTTTAAGGTTCCTTATATGCAGGATGAGATGTGCGTTTCTCAGAACAGAGCTTTAGCTGTGCCAGACTGGGCAGTAGCTGGTGTAGGGTAGGGTTAAGGGGTTAGGACATTGGTCTGGGATGCCAGAAACCACTTCAAGCCTTCACTCTGCTAAATTGTTATCTCCTGTCCCCAGCAAGTTATTTGGCTATTGAACAACAGGCAAATCTTGGGTCAAGCCCAGTTTTCACTCCCTGTCCTCCTCTGAAAAGCTTTCCCACTGTTTGGGATGAGACAACTTCTTCAAAATCTTTAAACAAAGTTTTCCTGGGCTGGGATAAGAACCATCCGCTGGCTTCGGGCAAGAGGATTTCAGGCTGGTCGGCGCTCAGCGCTGCTCCAGAGCAGAGAGTGCGTCAGCCTCACTGCTCGGCACGTTTGCACCGGAAAACAGCATTTCCAGGTCAAGAGCAAAGGCGGGAAAGAGGCAGATTTTCCAGACAGCCCAGGCAGATAGGACAGTCCCCAGGGTCCCTGGCTGGAGGACACTACCCCGCAGCAGTCAGTGAGGGCACCAGCCTGCTCCCTCCCCTCTCCAGCAGCGCCTGCTGCGTCAGGCACCTGTGATGTGCAGGGCAGGTCTGTGTCCCCCCAGAGCAGCCAGGCCGGTTTCAACACAGATCCAGTATCTACAGCGAGACCTGTTTCCCCCAGTTAAGGGCAGTGCCGCACATGGAAGGGTATTGGAAAATACAGGGGAAAAATAACTCCGGTGCATTGCTCTGCATCAGCATCCCCAGAGCTGCCCTCCCACTCCGCGTTGCCCCGCACAGGGTGGGCTCAGCCCCTTCCCCGCACGGCCCTGGCCATAAACAGGCGGTGGCCCCGGGGCAGCTGAGTTTCCAGCGGAAGGAATGGCTGCAATGCGGGGGAGAGCTCGGCACTTGCCTGGCGCGCTAACAGCTGGCCCGATCTGTGTCTGTCACCCACCCCGCGCCCCCTTCCACCGGGCGGGATTCTTGCTGCCCGCTTGCAGGCGGCCGGTCAGGAATGATCCGGGCTCCCTCCCACCAATTCCATTCCTGTGGGCAAGCCGGAGCCAAGTTTATCCCTGACGCATCTCCGTCAGCTTTGCTGGATTTAGACCCCGGATAAGTTTGGGGCAGGACCTAAATTCTGGTGGCACAAAAGGTCAGGGAAGAGTCCCTAATGAGGAGAAGCCACGTGCAAGCACAGCCCTGCTAGAGCAAAGGCTCATGGCACAGATCACCTCCCGAATCACACACACATGCACTTCTCCATCTGCAGAACTTGAAACAACTCTGCAAACAGCCCACAGCACCAATTCTCTCAGTTAGTGTAGAGTTGAGCCCCTCACCGGCTAATGCCCAGCCTGCTGGGAAAGGCAGCACACTCGGCTGGAGCATGGAAAGCGATGAAAAAGCTGGTGTATAATAAAGCAAGAACAAGTCAGGGGCTGAGCCGAGCTCCAGGTGAAATGGGGGCTGCCAGAGAGCAGGCAGGGGCTGGGAACGGGCCACAGAGCTCCTGCCCACCACTGGACCCAGCACCCCCTGCACTAGGGAAAGGAGCCCAGCGACACCCCCACACCTCCCCTCCCTGAGCCACAGCCCCCAGAGGGATCCAACAGCACGGGGTGATGAGCAGGAGGGTCTGGAGGAGGTTTACATTAGCAAAGAGCCATCCAGGTGCCAAAGGCAATTCATTACAAGCACTGAAAGCAAAGCAGGCAGGCACTGCTGCTGCTACCATAGAAGGCACCAGTGAGGGGGATAAAACAGCAGAGCTGCTCCCCCCTGGCAGGGCCAACCTGTGGAGCAGTAGCACTGTGCCTGGGCCCATCTCCATGATGCTCCAGGAGGTTTCCACAGCATGTCAGGCACTCCCTGCCCTTCCCTGAAGTGAGGTCCTGGGTTTGATTTTTGGGGTGGGATGGGGTGCAAACAAGGTAATGTTCCACCAGCTTGCACGGCAAGAGAACAGGGACGCCAACAGCCTCTGCTCTCATCTCTCCCAGTCAGTGAGGTTCCCTGGGACCCCAAAGGACAGTTCTGGCATCATGTATCATTTGACAGCACTCCCCCTCCCACAGCAGCACCCTCCTTTAGAGCCAGAAAAGCCACCCTGTCCAGCTGGCAGGGCGAGCTGCAGCCATGGGGGAAGGCTGTCCCTGTCACCGTCCCCTCCTGGGCTGCTGGGCACTGACACAGCTCTCCGAGCACCAACACCACAAGCTGCAGCCCGAGAGTAAAACTCCTCACACTGCATTTCCACGGCGGAAACACAATCCCATCCTTTTACATCAGGAAAGGGAACTCTTGACCTTTGGGCCTTTCGGGTGCTGACCCAGAGCTGCAAACACAGCACTGCCTGAACCCCTGGGACTTCAGCACGGTCCCAGCCTGCAGAGCCAGGGCGATGCCTCTGGCCTCCCTGTTATCATTTTTGGCTGGTGCTTCTGTAGCATCTCCAAGGACCGGTCAAGGGCCAGGACTCTGGTGCTACACCATGTCACCACCTGCTCCTCCTCTGCAGCCCCAGACCACTGTTGAGCAGCAGCAAGCAGCAATCCTCCCCAGAAGCCTCCCTCTGCTCCCCCCAGAGCCCTGCCAGCCCCAGCAGAAAGCCAGGACCTTCTCTGCAAAGTTGGCCCGAAGCCCTGGCAGGTTTATTCATATCCCAGATCAAAGCCTAACAGCTACGTGAGCCTGATGCCACAAGCTGCAGGCGGGAATCACACATGTGGGAATGCAGCCGCTTCCCAGCAGGGTGGGGATCAGGCCCTCTATGGGTTTATGAGACCACCAGCATCTTCCTCACCTAGGGAAACTCTCTGGATCTGATCAGCTCCATCTGGAAACACCAGTCACCTCCCTTTCTATGACCATAATTTCCTTTAACAAGTGCTTACACCCCACAGGCTTGCTTACACAGGCTTTTCACCCATCTGACCAGCAAAAGGAAACTGGTACCAGTTTGTGTCCCAACTGGCCCTTCCGCAGGGCTGGCGGGTGGCGAAGTCACCCTGGAGGGAGGGTCCCGCATCGATCCGGTGAGCTGCACCCACTCGGTTGGGAAGGGATGGGAAGGGATACGCGACCCCCAGCCCCCCGGCACCGGGACCCCCCTCTCCCCGCCGTGCCGCCCGGTCCCGTCCCGGCCGCTCTTACCGCTCAGACGGTCCATGGTCCCGGAGGCGCGGGCAGCACCGGCCGCCCCGGGAGGCGCGGGCGAGCGAGTGCCACCGGCAGCCGCCGCCCGGCGGGGCCGGCTCTCGGCTGCGGAGCGGCCAATCGCTTCGTCCGCCCCTCCCTCGGCGCACGGCAGCGCCGAGCACCAGCACGGCTCGGCACGGCCCCGGCAGCCCTGCTGGAGGTGTGTGTCCAGCCCGGCAGACGGGCGGGGGGGTTGTCCCCACCGCTGCTGGGGCAGCGCGCACCTCCCTCCAGCCCCCTCGCACGGCTGGGAGTGTCCCGGGGTTTCCCCCAACTCCGTGTATCACCCCCCCGGTGCTGCCCTACACCAGGTGTGTATCTCCCCGAGGTGATACCACCCAGGTGAGACCCCACAGAGGGCGTCGAGCACCCCCAGCAGTGGCAGCACCCCGGATCCCTCCATGGAGGGTGGGGGTCTGGAGCAGGCCACCTCCACCTGCCCACTCCCTGCCGGTGGGGGTCGTTGGTTTGGGCAAAGATCCAGAATGAAGCCCCAACACCCAAAGGCACATCCACTGAGCAAGCACACTGCCCCCATACCCACTCACTCCCTGCTTCACCTGTGCTGCCTCCTGCTCCCCTCCCACCCAAAAACCCCTTCATATCCGCTCCCTCCTGATGCCCCTCATGTGCCCAGCCTCTGCCTGGCCATGGTGCTCATGCCATCATCACTGTCCCCCAACAAGGACCTCAGGGGAGATCTGGGTTTGGGAGACTTGTGAGGTGCACGAGGGACCGTCCTACACGTGGAGAATGTGGGCTGGAGAGGCTTTCTTACCTCTGAGAGGTAACAATGAGCCCTGCCTCAGTTTCCCCATCTTTGCCATGCAGGCAGCTGCTAGGAGCAGTTAGTTAGTGTCCATAAAATGCTTTGAAAATGAAAAGCTCCCCACTGTTGTGTTATTATTATTATTATTAATAATATCCTCCAGGCTTTATCGCTGAAACCGCTGCTGGAGATGGAAGTTTCTTATAGCTCCAAATGGCTGAGCTTGGTTCAAGGAGCTGTAGTGAGGGTGAGATCATCATAAATACAATCAGTTCATTTACTGCAGCACTAAAATAGACAGGAGCAATTACCAGTGCAATATTGCCATGTCCGCCTCGGGCCCCAGCCCCTTCTGCACCACCATAAGGCTCCCAGAGCTGGGGCTGCTGCTGATGGGCGATCTGCCCTGAGCACCCTGGCAAACCCCGGCAAGGGGACCTGCATGTCTCCCATGCCTCACACAGGACCCTAGTTATGGCTTTTTTGGGCAACACACTGGGTGAGCTCTTCACCCAGTGGTGATGGTGCTGATGGCAGGGAGGGCATGCAGTTCACCTGCTGGGAGATACCAGCACAGGAGGCTTTCAAAGAGGACCAGAACAGCCAGAGGCAGAGCTGGCCTGTGGCACAGTGAAGGTGAGACCCTCACTGTCCCCTCGGAGGTGCCCTGCTGACCCAGCTCTTGCTCCCCATGTCTTGCTGGTGTTTTTGGGACTGCTCAGTCCTGCGGTATGCCTGAAAATTGTGCCAAACAGACAAATAGGAAACTAGAGCACCACAGGTGAGACCAGGAAAGATGTTTGTGTGGAAATAACCCTATCAATTAAAAAAAAAAAAATAAAAAAACCAAAACAAAAAACCACCAACCAACCAATCAAAACCAACAAAAAACCCCCGGTCAAATCAAACAACCCAATAGTTTGCTGAATGGCTCTGGTAACAGCCTTAATTCCTGAAGGTTGCAGAGGGGTTTATCTGGGGCATAGACTTCAGTGCCAGGGTAATTCAGGAAAAACCCCCATGAAAAGGCCCAGCAGTCAGTGGGACGGGCAGCCCCTGCTCTGGCCTTGCCCCCAGCTCCCGGCTGGGCTGCTCCCCTCACTGCTCCCCCGGGTGCTGGGACCCCAGAGCTCTGCTGGGGCCACAAGGGTGGTGGCCCCAGACTGGGTGACATCTCAGCTTGTCCACTCTCGGGGCTTGCTGGCCCTGGACAAACCTGAAGAGCAGCGAGAAACTGCACGAGGGAGGAGGCAGCTTTGGCCGTTTTAAGAAGGGCTTGGTTTTGGAACAGCTTGGAAAGCCATTGTTCCGGCACTTTGGGAGGAGAAACTGGCTCTGTGGCAATACTGGGTTTGCAGGGCAAGCCAGCAGATCAGGACGCACCAGGGCTTGCAACTTGACCCGTGGGGCTGCACCCCACTCCCAGGGGTTCCCCACCACTGCTCCTCCTGCCCCAAGCTCTGCATTTCTCATCCTGAGGGTGAGGCTGAAGGTGTCCCCAGTGCACGGCCCTGTTAAAGCCTGGGGGAGCATTAAGGAGCCCATGGTGGGACCCCCTTTTCCTGCAAATGTACCCAGGACGTTTTCCAACCTGTAAGTAAATATACAGACCAGCTGAGGGGGTCAGGACACTCCCCACGCACCAGCCCAAGGATAGAGCCCTGGGTGCTGTGGCTGCACCAGGAAAATCCTGCCTCTCTGTCCACCTGGGGTGGCAATGACAGACACCAAGCAGTTTGGGGCCCATGTGGTTTCAGCCCCTGGGAGAACCCAAGGACTGATGCAAAAACAGGGTTGGAAAATAAAAGGAAACACAGAGCATAAAATGATCTGCAAGACTCCAATTCACTCTCAGGGGTGCAGAGGGCGCCTCTGCCACGTACAGCACTGAGAATCATACAGAGCTGCAATATAGAGATCTTTCTATGTATATATTTATAGGTATGTATATATTTATAGTGCACTGTATTTAAAATAGCCGGGCCTGCTTCTTCAGCTCATTCCTCTTCCAGAGGGCCAGGCGGTCAAACTCGGCGATGGTCATGCCGAAGATCTGGTAGAACTCCTCCTGGGAGAGGTGGCGCTGAGGAGAGAAGGGATGCTGGGCCAGGGCTGGGGACCACGGCCATCACCCGGGGCCAATGGCCACCACCTGGGCCATATGGCTGCAGCGGGGCAGGACACAACATGAGGGGGTCTGGCAGCACCCCCAGCCCAGCTCGCCCAGGAGGGTGGGAGCACCCGGCTCCCTCCTGCTCCTGCCAAACGCACTCATGCTGGGGCACAGGGACAGCCCTGCCCAGCCAGCAGAGCAGCAGGGCCACCGTGACAGCGTGTGGGCACCTGTGTGCTCCTGGGGAGCTGTAGAGATGTTCCTTGCACATCCACAAGCCCCTCGCAGCCCCACGCTGCCTGCCGGCTATAGGGGATACCCCACAAGACTGGGTCCCTCTAACCCCGAGCAGATTGTCCCCAGCAGAAACGGCTCCCCTCACCTCCAACCGAGTCCTGTCCACATCTTTGGGCAGCTGGTTCCTCCCCCTTGTCTTCACCAGGAGCAGCTCGTAGGGGTATATCTGCACAGGGACAGGAAGATCATGGGGTAGCTACTGACCCAGAATAGGACAGATGGGGCACATGTGGGATGGGGCCATGGAGGGCAAAAGGGCAAAGCCTTCCCCCACTACATTTAGCAGGGTTTGGGTGTCACAGATGCCCCTGGGGCTTGGACGGGACAAGGCAGATGGGGGACCTGCTCTCAGGGTGACCTGAATCCACCTTGAATCACCTTGGTGGCTTTGGAATGGCAACCTGAAGGTCTCCTGCTCACTCCACAAAGCCAGGAGTGACCCAGAGATGAGCATGAGTAGGGAACCCCCAGCACAACCACCATTCTGTTGTTCCTCCCCAGGAGACAATTCTGCTTGGCAAAAGGCTTGGGACCTTTGAGACTCTGGCCTGAGCCCCACAGTCCCAGGCTGGCGCTGTCAGGTGGGGAATGGAAGGGAGGCAAGGCAGGGCACTGTGGGCAGAGGGCAAGGCTTCCTCCTGAAGGGCTGGGGACACATGGGCACATCTCTGGGACTTCCTCTGGGTGGTATTCACATCTCTGTCTGGCAGCCGTTCCTTAGAGCAAGAGCATCTTACCTTGTACTCTGTGGGGAGAGAGAAAAAGACAAGAGAGACATGAGGCACACTGACCCGTCCACTGCCAGGATCCTCCTCCAGAGCTGTGAGATCCCACCCCATTTCCTCCCTGCTCCCTCCAGCCTGGACCCCGTTTTCCAGAGCTGCCTGCAGTGGGGTAGGCAGCCCCACGGCACCTGGCCCCATGTCTACAGGGTCCCCTACCCGCGCTGCTCCCCAGCCCCATGGGCACCTCACCTCGCATCCCCCAGTTGACGGCGTTTGTGCTGTCGTAGTGGAAAAGCTCGGCACTGGGAGGCTGCGGGAGGGATAGAAGGAGAAGTAAGAGGGGGTCCCCTCCAAACACTCAGCACAGCACCTCCATATCCCCAGGTGGGAAGGCACCAACCCCAAAGCAGGATCTGCTCTCTACACCTGGCAGTGGGGAAACTGAGGCACGAGGAGGTGAAGTGACAAATCCCGTTCACATGGAGGCAGGACCAGGTCTCCCGGCCCCCAGCAATCACTGCCCCAGGGCACAGAGCAAAGCCCTCCTGCTGGGAAGCAACACCAGCATCCCTCTGAAATGTGCCTTACAGGACGTTCAGGGCAGGCACAGAAGTCCCACAGTGCCTGGACAGGGCACTTTTGGTCCCCAATAAGGGTCATTTTGGACCGGCACAGACCAGCAGTGACAGCAGGGGTGCAGAAAAGGGGGGAGCAGGACACCTTAGTCCTGAAAGGGGAGCACTGGGGGATTTGAGGAGCCTGCAGACAATGATGAAGGGTGCAGGGATGCCTGGCAGCAGCAGGATGCAGGCAGTAGGCACTTACCCTGTGCAGCCCATTCCTCCTGTAGGCAGGAAGGGAGGCTGACTTAGAAATGAGGGGATCTGCAAAGAAATCAGCAACGTGCATAAGGGAAAATGCAGGAGTGAGCCCCACACCCTGGGAGAGCACCCGCTGGGCCACCCCACCCCTGTGCTCCCATGTCACTACCAAGCTCCACATTCACCCAGCTCTGTCTCCTTCCAGCTCCAACTCATTTCCAGCCTGGCTTCCTCCTGTGCTGATATTCCTTTCCCCAAAATCCCTTTCCCACGGCAGGTCTCCCACCTCACCCTCCAGTGCAACACAGCCTCCTCTCTCAGTTTCTCTGACTTGTCCTCTCCTGGCGCTGCCACCAGCTCTACCTTGGCCCAGCCTTTCAAGGGCTCCTTCTTCCCTCCCTGGTCCCAGCATCTCCTCCAGCTCAGGCTCTGGACCCCACTGCCACAAGGGACCAGCTGGGAAGGCTTGCAGGCTCACATACTCACCGCTGTCGGCCAGGTAATGCGTCCGGGGAGCTGCAAGGAGAGCAGAGCCGGGCGTCAGGGGGGACCAAGCACCCCACGCCATACAGAGCTGCCTTGAGCATCCCTGAGCAGCACCAGCTCCGTGAGGGCAGATGAGCCATGAGAAAGAAGGGAGTGGGCAGGGGCATGTGGTGCCAGGCTCCCCAATGCCTCCAGCAGCCCCTGCAGCCCTGAGGGAATTGGGGCTGGGTGCCCTGGGTGCTGTGCAGTGAAAGCAGCGTGAGCAAGGAAGGCAGCCCTAAGGCCACTTAGCAGGGGTGCCAGGAGGTCCCAGACGTGCCGTTAATGAGGAGGCACACAGGCAGCGAGCCCAAAACAGGTCAGAGCAAACCCAGCGTGGCTGTGCTGTGAGATTGCCAAGGGACCCTTTGACCCCCCGATGATGCGCTGCCCAGACAGACTGCAAACAGCTGGGCGATGCTGCATCCCAGCTGGGGCACAGGGAACGCAGAGCCCTCCAGAGAGGGAAAGTGTCTCTCAAGTGCTGGCATCCAGCACTTCTCCCACCACCCCACCCCATGCCCCTGTCCTTCCCTCTCCACCCCAGTGAACTTCCCACAGGGACTGGGGCCATGCAGGGTGGGACAGACGGATAGACAGGGCTGTCCTTACAGCCGTTGAGGGAGCCCTCGTAGCCAGCTGTGTGCAGGGCTTCTCTGCTGCTCGCCGAGCTGCGAGGGGGTGTCCAGGGGTCCGCGTAGGAGTTGGACCGAGCCTTCATCTCCTCCCTCAGGATCAGCCGGCCAATGCCACTCTGGATCTGGGCAGGGAGGAAAAGCTGCTTTGCACCCCCAGCATGGGCTCAGCATCTCCCATCTCCCATCTCCTTGGCAAGGGGGTGTGCTCCCCCTCCTTCAGGCCCCACGTCAGGGGTGGCCAAGCGGGGAGAGATGGCGCAGGGCAGCAGGGACGGTGGTGGCCTCTTCTTGGGTGTCAGAGCCAGGCTGGGCCTCCTCCCCAGCGCCAGCTGTCACGGGGACAGCCTGCTGCCGGCTCTGCCCTGCCGGGCTGCGGGCAGGGACATCACCCACCTTGTGCATGCCCCGGTCGTACCCATCCTCCTCGCCTCCTGATGAGAACCGCCGGGCCCGGGGGGCTGCAAAAAGACACATGGGGTGGGTCAGGTGGGGGCGAAAGTGGAGGCAGGAGACAGTCCCCAACTGCATGGGGACAGGCAAGTCCCAAGGGCTGCTAAGATTTTGGGGTCACTTTGGCAGGTACCTTGGTCCAACCCCACCTGAGGGTCCAGACCCAGCTCGGAGGGTGCTCGCTCCCAGGGAACAGCTGGGTTTGGGGGCAGGAATAGGATTCCCCATCCTCCAGCACCGTGCGGGGCTGTTACCTTTGGGGGAGCCTTGGAAGGACCAGTACTCTGACTCGGAGTGGTAGTACGGGTCCGGGGAGTAGGCAGGGCTGTACTTGGACGACTGTGCGATGTCTTCACTGGTTTTGCTTTTCGTGGCTGCCGGGGGGTTGTCTGCAAAAGGAGCAGCAAGAGCTGTAACGAGGACCTGTAGTTCTGCTGGCAGGACTTGCAAAGATCCACCCTGGGACACAGGCAAATCCTGTTTCCCCCTCCCACTCCCTGGTGTCCCCCAGTGATTTGTGTGTGGGACAGCATGGAGTAGAGCTGGGAATAACCCATTTTCAAAGCACTGACACCTCCTGGAGACAAAGGTGCAGAGACAGACTGTGGGGACGGTGACACGCAGAGGGGCTGTCACAGATGCGGGAAGGGACACGAACAGCTCATAGCCCGCAGCACCATGACAAGCTCTGGCTCCTGCACAGTGCTCACCCAGTGCCACCAGTGCCACCAACCTCCCCATGTCCCTGTGTCCCCAGGCTGCCCCATCACCCGGAGGGAGGCTGGGAGGGGATGGAGGGAGGCTCCATTCCTGCAGGGAAAGAGCTCCTGGGGGTCACTGGCAGGGGACAGCAGCAGGCTGTGCAGCAGCGGGGAGCAGAGGGGTGATCCCAGCGGCCCCAGCTCTGGCAGGGGCACAGGTGAGAAACCGGAGGCTGAGCCCTGCTCCTTTCACCACCGCGAGGCCAGGAGATGTGTGGGGATAGGAGCACCAAGGACAGGCTGTGTGGCAGAGCCACCCCAAGCATGCGCAGGGGACCCGGCCAGTGGCAGCTACTTACAGCAGCGGGTGCAGGCAGCAGCAGGGTGGTGGGGAGAGAGAGCCCAGGGAGAGAGAGGAGACACAGTTACTGCTCGGGGGGGAGCTGCTGCTGTCCCTCTACACGCAGAAGTGAGCAGGGACAGTACAAGGCAGCCCCTCTGAGAGACACCAAACACCCCTGTGCCTCCTCCCCACCCCTCACACCCCCCAGGCCAGTTTCACCCTGGAGCATCCATCCAGGATGGGCTGTGATTTTTCTCCAGAGCTTCATGTGAAACTGCAAATTACCTTCTTCACCCCTTTCCCGAGGTTGCTCTGGCCCCTGGCATCAGCAAACAACAGCCACCCTCGTCCCCTCTGCCACCACCCCATGGCCTTGCTTCCCCTCCCACAGCCTTCCCTGTCCCTGGTGCCACTAACAGCCTTCACCTGCATCCCTTGCAACAGGGATGCAGTTCAAAGCTGCATTTCTCTTGCACAGATCCCTGCACTCTGCTGCCCAGAGGGGAAGCAGGAGCATCAGCCCACCAAAGCCCAGCAGCCCAACATGTCACCTTGACGCTTGCTCCCATCTCCTGCCCCTAAACATGGCTTGGCCAGACCAAGCCCCACACTGGTCCCTGCCCCGCTCCCTCCCAGCACAGAGCCCAGCGTGCAGCCGGCGGACCCTACCGTGTCGCTTATAGATGGGGGGTTTCCGGTAGATGTTACTCTCGCCAGCAGCTAGTGGAAGAAGAAAGGAAGGGAAGAAGGAAAGAAGGGAGGAAGGGGAGGTCAGTGTGGGCATGCTGAGAGCGGACAGGACAGCGGTCCTGCAGGAGATGCTGCCCCCACACCACGTTTCCATCACACAACCACGTCTGGGTCCACACGTCCCACGGGAGCACAGCACCAGGCGGGCTCCGGGAGGCAGGAGCGCGGTCCCGGGGCTGCCTCGGGCAGCGGTGCGTGCAGGGGACATGCAGTGAGCGCCCCAGGTCAGCATGCACCGCGGGACCGCATAGCTCCCGGCCCCGGGAGGCAGCGGCACAGCCAGGAGCCCCTGGCTGCCCCTGCCAGCCGGCAGCGATGCACCACGGCTCGCACTGGCGTGGTTTCTCGGGGGTGCCAGCACCTGGAAAAACCACCTGCAAGCTACCTGGGGTGAAACAACATCAGCCAAAGCCTCTTTCCGCAGCAGACAGAGAAAAGAGCGAGCTGGGAGGCGAAGCAAACTGCAGCCTGGTGCTGAGAGCTACGGCCCCCAGGCAGGGGCCAGGCAACGGAGCTGGCAGAGCAGGGAGGGGGCCATCCATAAACCACCGACCGGCAGCGGGAGGGCAGGGCAGGGAGCGGGGCCAAACCGTGACAGGGATGGGATGGGAGCAGGGGACCATAGTGAGGAGCCTCTGGATGTCCTCCTGGTGCTGTCCCAGGGCATCAGCTACACATTGCATGGGGTTCCACACTCTGGAAGAGGACAAGTGCAACAGGAGGTGTCTACAGCTGAGCAGGGTGGTCTGGGGCTCTGCCCCCGCTCCGTGTGCGGAGGGCTGGGTGGGCAGCTCTGCCTGTGTCCCTCCCCGCTCTCTCTTTTTGCCCGCTCTGTCCCCATCCCCGTGGGCTCTGCGAGGCCGGGAGCAGGTGGTGGCCCTTACCTGGTGGCCCCCAGCAGAAGGGGAGCAGGCAGCTGGCAAGCCCAGAAGACTCTGGGGGGAGGGAGCGGCGGGCCCTAGGGGGAGTATAAAATAGTCATCTGTAGCGGATGGGTGCGGAAAGGCCTCTGGCAGACACGCTTCGGCTTGTGATCCTGGCGGGGGGGAGGCAGGGGAGGGGACAGGCTCTCCACAGAGGACTCGTCTTCGTGTCGGGGGTGAAGGAAGGTCAGGGATGAGGGAGAAGAGGGACGTTGCAGGGATCAAGCAGACTCCGGGAAGCTCCGGGACACCCGGGTGGTGACGGGGAGGGAGGAGGGTTCAAGCTGCAGGTCCTGTTTATGGATGGCCTCTACCAGGAGTAGATCCTGCTGCCAGCTGGCTCTAGGCAGGCGGTGGAGCTACGCATGCGACACAGGGGGGACGGCACATGCGGGCATGCCACAGACACGGCGCTTCCCCGGGGACCGGGCTGCTCCAGAGCCTACCTGGGATGTGGAAATGCTTGGGCGCTTGGTATGAGGTTGGAGTAGAGGACCTCACATCTAACTGGCTATAGTAGGGGGAGCTGCGCCCGCTCTCGGTGCCTACGCGGTGCCGAGCAGAAGCAGCCATAAGTGACCGAGAGAGAGAACAAGAGGCAGAAGAAAATGGGTGTTAAATGCAGTGGTGTTAGAAGAGCATGGGGGCGACGCATGTGGCAGAGGTGACAGGGATGTGTGCTGGGCCGTGGTCCAGGACCGGGCGTGATGGAGCAGGGAGAGATTTCCCGCATCTCCGGAGGAAGGCGGGATGCAGAGGAAACCCCCATGCGGGTGCTGTCGCAGGGCGGCAGCTGCCCCAGCGCTGCGGAGAGGAAAGCCGAGCGTGCTGCAGAGGCGAACGGTGATGGGCCCGTGGCGGTGCAGCGCGGGAGCAGCTCTGGGAATGCGGGACCTCCAGACTTACTGACCTTGGGTTTTCCCAGACGTTCCTCCCCAGCTCCAAAGGACAGAAGACAGGGCACAGACACACTCTTTTTCCCCTCAACATGCTCCAGGGTGTGCACACACGTCTGTGTGTGTGTAAGGACCCCCCTTACAGCACTGGCTGGGCACACGCACTCTTGTGTACACCCCTCCCAGAGTTCGCAAGCCAGCTGAGTGGTCTTCACTGGACCTGGGGGTCACCTCCCTCCTCATCCTCCATGAGCCCCAGCTCAGCTCCGAGCCAGGACAAAGCCAGCTCGGCCTCTCCTTGCTGCTCTAACATGATAAGTCAGGGGAACTAAAGGATGCACACAGCTGGGCTGCTCACTGCCCCACAGCTCCCATTGCTGTCACCCCCCATGGACCCCCCCAGGCCTCCTGCCTGCTTGCCAGAGGCGGAACCACCGAGCTCCCCTGGGAGAAGCAAGGGACAGTCTGGTGACCCCCGCTCCACTTGGGGGTCTGAGTTAGCTCAGCCTGAGATTGCAGCTCAAATCCTCACCTGAGCGGTAGAAATGGTGGGGGGACCTCGGGATGGTGGGGGACATGCCCTGGCGGCTGTAGGTGGGGGAGTCGATGTAGCCAGGGCTGGAGGCTCGCCTTTGCCGCGTGTCAAAGCTCTCGTAGATGTCCTGGAGATGGGGAAAGGTGTGGATAGAGGTGGGATTAGAGCTGGTGGGATGAAGGACAAGGTGGGTCAGTGCCTTGGTAGCCCTGCGGGCGGGTGTCCCATGGACAGGGGTCCCCAAGCCTGTGGCAGCCCGGGAGGGTGCATGCTGTGCGGTGTGACATGCCAGGCAGCGTGTGTGTCCTCCGCAGCTGGAGGGGCTCCCCAGAAGCTCTGCCTCCCGCTGACAAAGAGCAGGCAGTGACACCCAGGGTTTGGGACCAGGCAACAGTGTCTGGCCAGAGACTTTCACCCCCTTGCCTGGAGACCATCCCCTTCCCCTGTGCCTGTTCCCAATTACTGGTGCTCCCCTCCACGGGGCAGAAGCTGCTCCCTGGGTCCACTCTGCCAGGGAGCACTTGCATGCTGCTCTCCCCAGGGCCCAAAGGACCCTCCTGGACAGGGTTCCCCATCTCCCCCACCTTGGGGCAGCACCTGGACGGGGAGATGTTCAGCAGAGCCCCAGTGGTCCCTTGGCAGAGGGACACCCTGTGGCAGCAGCAGGTGACAGACCCCCCAGGAGGCATTACCTGCGAGTATGGGGAGAGGGTCCCCAGGGACTGGAGGCAGCAGGAGGCAAAGGGGGGAGAGAGAGACAGCACATGGTTAAGGGGAGCAGTGACAGACTGGGGTCCCGCAGCGGCTCCTTCTCCCCACGTTACAGCCCCATCACAGCTGCCAGCTGAGGGCAGCTGGTGGCACAGCCGGAGCTGAACTGACAGGACGCTGAGCAAGGAGCCCCTGGCCTGCAGGGGAGCTGGTGCGAGGATGGCACCTCCTGAGCCAGCAGCCTGCACCCCTTCTCAGAGACCTTGGTGGAGCAGCTGCAAGAGGGGAAGGCAGCTGCTGGCCCCCTGTGCTCCACAGCAGCCCATGGCCATGCTGCCTGCACCATCTCGGGGGTGCTGGAGGAAACCAGACTTGTGACAAGCCTTGGGACCAGAGATGTATGAGGTGCTGCTGCTGGCCATTACAAAGTCCCCTTCCAGGGCCCCCCTCAGGTCCCTCATCTCTGTGTAAGCAGCTCAGGCTCTTCTTCCACAGACTTAATGAAATGGTCCAGCAGCTGCAGCCTGCCTGGAGTAGCGGGCAGGGCAGTCCAACGCCATGTGCTGCTTGGGCATCATCTTGTCACACGCTTGCAAAAAACACACTGACCAAGCTCCCTTCCCCTGGCTGCCCCTGGGCCCCCAGCACCCACCAGAGGCCACCCTGCCGTGCTCCAGAGATGCCATGCTGGGGCTGGTGGCCAGCAGGACTGCCTGCTGGGGCCAGGCTCCGGGCTGAGCCTGCTGTCCATCTGTCCCTCCACCCAGGAGGGATACACGTGTGCTGCATGCCCTCCATCCCTCCCGCTGCGGGCTGCGATGGGTGAGCTCCCTGCCACATCGCAGTACACAGGGTGACGTCTCCTCCCACACAGTGCTGCCTGTCCCTGCACATCGGGTCTGTGGCACAGCGTGGGCAGGGCGCTGCCACCAGCTGGATAAGGTCACTGGTTTCTTTCTTCCTCTACAGCAGCAGCACCAAGATTTCTCTTCCAGCCCAGGCCCTCTTCCCAGTAATGGGAAGCCTCTGGGAGAGGTCTTATCCCCGCTCCTGCCTCCCTCCAGCAATCCCACTGGACTGAACAAACCACATGCAGTTCTCCCCATTGCCCTGAATCGGTGCCTGGCTCCCTGCGCAGCGCAGCATTGGGCATATCGAGACTCGGTACCTCCCCATAGCTATATCTCTCCAGCGTCTCATCCGACGTGTATCTGTGATAGGGCTCGTAGGAAATGAGGTCAGGACGCTGCACTTCATAGATGGATTTAATCTTGGGAAGAGCTGCCAGGTCTTTGTAATTAAGGATCTCATTATCCACTTTAGCCTAGGGGGAGGGAGAGATAGAGAGACGGAAAGGAAGAGAGAAGGAAAGAGAGGCTGGAGCGCACAGTGTGGAGCCAGCACAGAGCAGACAGAGCCCATCGTCACCCCAGCACCAGGGAGAGGTGAGAGGAGATTCCTGAGAGGCAGCGGCAGCAGCAGGAAGGGGCAGAGGAGCTGGGAGGGTGGGACTGTGCCCCTCTGGGAGCTCCTGGTTTGTGCCAACAGCACTGGCAGCATGGAGAGGGGGCACGGCTTGTCCGTGCTGTCCCCAAACACAGGGCTTGTCCCCGGGAGATGCCTCATACTGCAGAGCAGCACCAGGAACCGCTGCTCCCTCCCCTGGGGCCAGAGCATCTGTCCTACCCTGCATGGACAAGGGGCAGAGCTGTACTCACACAGATAACACGGTTCGGGGAGCCGATACTGGAACCGGGGGGTGAGATGGAGGTTTCTGACGTCCTTCTGTGCTGTGAAGGCAGAAAAGCAAAGGACGGATGAGAGCATGGCAAGGAGGGACCCCTGAGTGGGCACAACACTGGGTGTAGCAAGCGAACTGTTCGTTTTGGGGCTGAATTTCACTGAAGGTCCAGTTCCTCTGCCAGCCGGGCACAGAGAGGGAGCAGCAGCTGGATGGGTGCAGGGGGGTGGCGAGGGGACTGCTGTGCCCCCTCCCGGCTGTGGGGTGGGCTGGTGCCAGGTCCCCGCTAAGGTCGTGGCCACCCACCATCCTGTGGGCAGCGGGGACAGAGCTGGGGCCAGCCCCAGGAAGCCACTCTGGGCTTGGACTCTGCCACAACAGTTCGCCTCCAGCAGGGACTCGGGGGGCAACATCACCTGGGATGTGCCACCTCTCGGAGGTGACCCTCACCCTGCTGCCTACCTTTAGCTTCTTCTCTGCTCTGGCCGCCTGCTTGCAGATGGGGTGCCACACTTCAGAGCCTGCAACACAGCAAAGGCAAAGTGTTCCAGCTCCACGCACAGCCCACCCCCTGCCATGGGTTGGGTCCCGTCCTGTCCCTGCCACCTCCAGCCCGTGGTTCCCTGGGGTGGACGTGTCAGTGTTCTCCGAACAGCAGCTGCACTGGGCAACCGGTGTTGCAGCAGCTCAACCCCTGCGTGCTGGGGGGAAAGCTCCTGGGGGCCTTGCAGGGGCAGGAACCAGCATCTCTCCATGGGGAGCAGAGCAGGAGGGAGGTGGGGAGCCCCAAGGATGCAGAGAGGGGTCACCTGCTGCGTGCCACTGGCTTTCCTGGTGCCTTCTCCAGTACAGCACGGCCACAGGCACGTGCCCATGGGGGCGGCAGGGCAGTGGGGACTGGGTGTCTGTGCTAAGAAACAAAACAGCTCCCAAGCACTGAGATGTAGAGGCCAACACTACTAAGTGTGACAGCAAACCCGGGCATGTTTTGGCACAGCCCAACCAGTGCCCAGTCAGGCAGCTCCTGATGGTTAAATTCAGGGTAACACTGAGCCCGGGGCACTCACAGCCCCTCGCACGCCCTCTGGGCTGGAACCAGCAAAGCCATTGAGCTTTGCCCAGTCGTGCCCTGGGATGGATGCTGAGCACACGCATCCTGCGGGATGTGCTTTACTGGGACCCCCACTCCAGCTCTCTCCATTCAGAATTCCATTTGCCAGCCATGGAATCATTAGTGACTCAGGAAGACAAGCAAGCACAGGTTACTGAGAGAAAAAAACCCCTCCCTCTGCACTGAAAATAGCCCCTAAGGCAGCTCCAGGCAAGGATGAGCTCCTGTTGAAACCAAACCCAAACTGAGCGAAAGCCGTACCCCTCCGGTGCTGCTGGCAGCACAACCTGAACGGGGGGAATTGGGAGCAGTGGGGAAAGGGTCCTGGACCACCCTCCCCTGGGGCTGGGGTGAGCGGGGAGCCAGGCACCCTGCGCCCATCCCAGCCTCTGTTTGCTGGTTGCAGACCAGGGACACATCCAGGCATGCCCAGCAGCGCTTCTTGCTGTGCAGGGAGACTCTCAGGGAGCAAAAAGCTGCAGATGAGGAACAAAGTCTCCTCCAGCTCAGCGTCAGGGAAGGTTTCATGGACAGAAATGATTGCTGCATGGCCCAGGAAGAGCACAGAGGCTGCAGAGCAGCAGAGAGGGGTCTCTGGCATTGCTGCAAAGGGGAACCCTTTTGGCACTGAGCACAATAAGGAATTGAGCCCCAAATGCCCCCCAGCACATCTCTGCACAGCCGCGCCAGTCCCTCCTCACCGCAGGGGGATCCCTACCTGTGAGGTACATCTCCTCTCCTTCTGTGAACATCTGGTGGCAGCGGACACACCTGGCACAGGTCGGGTGGTAGTGCTTCCCTCCTGCCTGCGAGGGTGAGCAGAGAAAAGGGGCCCCTGAGCAAGGCAGGACACGGCAAGCTGCTCACAGCCGAGGGCGAGCGGCCCTGGCATCACTGGCTGCTGCAGACAGTGACCAGGTGAACGGAGCAAAACTGCCCAGGGTGGCCTTGGCAACCGCCACAACACACAGAGAAAATCAGAGACCAGTTCGTCACTAACACTTCTGATCTGCTGAACTAGGAGTTGGACTGGGAACCTTCTGCTCGCTTTGAATGGCCCAACACACAGGAAAGTAGAGCTAGGAGGTCCCAAACAAGGTACTCCTACAGACCTCACCCCTAATAAATTGTCCTTGGACTCTGGAAATAACCACAATCCCCTGCAGTAACACTCAGCCAAGCAGTCATGCTTTGCACCAGCTTCTTCTTTCCACGGGTGTGAAGAGGTACAGCAAACCTGGCCCAGGTGTCACAGCAAGGAAGCAGTAAAGGGAGAAGAACGGCCCCAAAGACAAACCTCACAAAACACAGGCTTCGTCTTGCTGTCAGATCCCCTGGGCTACCATTGCCAGCCCCTTGCCCTCAAGAAACTTTTCTCCTTCTGTGAAGTCAGGCTCAAACTTCAGCGCTAGCGACACACTATTCCCCAGCTGAGCAGGAGATGGGCTGCTTGCTCCCTTCGCTCTTTGACAGGGATAATAGCTTTAATTGGTAGCTTGTTTCCACTCAAAGTGTCTGCTAGCATTTCAATTACAGGCTCATTTTCTGGGCTGGGAGGCAGGAGCAATCTGGGCTGCACTGTTAGAGCTCGACCCCAAAGGACATTTTACTCCCATAATAACCCAAGAGGAGAGGATGGATAATTTAAGGCAGCAGAAGGAAGACCATGCTCTGGCTGACAAAGGGGAGGGTTAAGATTGAGGGGGCTGGAGCCAGTTTGAAACAGGGAGGTTCAACAGGAAAATCTGCTGCAAGGAAGACCGAGAATCTGCCACTTGATTGCCTGTAAAAATCAACCTGGAATTCAATGTCCTTGGGGTGCAGGTGGCAGCCAGCAGTTTTTCCCCTCCAGTTTATGCCAAAAATGCGTGGAGAGTTTCAGGGTAAGCAGGAGAGATGAGTGGGAGAGCTTGGACTCCTCTTCCTCTCATTGCAGTGCTCTGCAGACTGAGGTGTGGACGTGGAGAGGGGCTGGCTGCTCCCACAGAGGTTTGCACCAGCCCAGCCCCAACTGCCATTTCGACACAGACCTTCTCCAAAAACCACCCAACATCTCGACACCACCATTCCTCCTCAAGGAACAACTCTCCAAACCATGCACAAACCTTGTTCCTTTTATACTGGTTAATATTACAGCTCATAAAAGGCTGGGAGAGACTGAGAGGGAAGAGACCTGCTCATTATCACTTGGGGTCCCCTAAAGACTCATTAATCATCCAAGCCTGGCTGCACAGCCCGGAGGCTGCTGGGATAGCATGAGAAGGCTCCTTAAGACCTAAAATTATTTAAAGGCGCCCTTTCTATTTCACGCTCTGCCAGAGAAGACAATTAAAGCCTGTGGTTTTACAGATCATTCAATACTGCGAGCAGGCACGTAGCTGGGGAGGGTGGGGAACGTTGGCTCAGCCCTGGCCGTGGGGTGGCAAGGGGTACCCGCAGGTTACATGATGCTTGCCTGGCACAGCCCTCCAGCACCCAAACCCCATGCTCCTCTCAGCTCCATGACGGTGCCTGCGAGGAGGTGACACCTCGGCTCTGCCCGCGGGGATCCCGGTGCTAAGGTATGTTAGTTCCAGCCCACCAAGTCCCATTGATCAAGGAGGGCTCCCATGCCCGGGCATGGGTGCAGCAGGTAAGGCGCTAACGCAAGCTGACTGCTGTCCACAGCATCTCGTGGGATTCAGCCAGCATCTTCCCACAGCCCGGCATGGGTGGGCAGAGCTGGCTGGCCCCTCCAGCCAGGAAGAGCCGATGCTGAGAGCAGATCTGGGGACAGAGGGCATGGGAGAGGCAGAGAGAACTAGAGATACTGCCTGGAGAAGAGCCAGGGGAGATGGAGGTGAGGGGGAGCAGGGAGGGCTGTCCCCTTGTCACCACCCCAGGGCCACCTCCAGCTTGCAAGCAGGCTGCCCCATGCCTGTCATCCCTTGCAGAGCTGCTCTCTGTCCGTCCCCTCAGACATGCAGCAGCATCCCCTGCTCATCCTGCCTCTGCTGTGGTTGCATCGAGAGAGGAAAACCCCGAGAGCAGTGCAACAAGTGGCTCAGAGGCAGCGGTGCCCGATGGTGCCAGCGCAGACTCTGGGGCAGGGTCCTAGGTCCCCTGGGGCTCCTTTCACCCCATGCCCCCCGCTCCCGAACATCCCACCCCATGTAACACCCAGCCTGCTTGCCCTGCTGGGGAGGCTGAGAATGCTCTGTCCTGGCACAGGGTTATCAGGGACTGGACTGCCCAGGGGAGCAGCAACAGGATTCAATATCAAAGGCGCCTCTGACTTTGCCCTGCTCCGTTCAGACATTCACTGATCGAGCGGCCCCACACCGGGCAGCTGGCCCGGGGCAGCCGCTGCAGTGCTGAGCTCACAGCAGCCAGCACTGGGACTGCTGCCGAAACCTGGAGTCAGCAGACAGCCTTCCCAGGCACAGGCAGCTACCTGAAGAGAGGGAAGATGCTGGAGGGCTCCTGGCACCCAGCTCCAGCTTCAGAAGTTCCCTGGCCAGGCTGGTGCTTTCAGGCCAGCCCAGACAGCAGGACTGGAGGGGGCGACAACTTCTTGGTAGGCTGAGAGTGAAACAGGCTGGAGATGTCCTGGAACGGCTCACAGCAGGCTGGAGACCTACACAGCCGCTGCCACTCCAGTCCACAGCAATTGTGGTCTGGCTTGTTGTGGAGCCATGGTACCTCTGATTTTGGGATACAGCTTCTTATCTCTGCTGCCTCGGGATGCAGAGATGTGGGTACCAATGCCACCCTGGGACCACTTCCCTCCAGTGCAGAAGGGAAGGTCTCAGGAGTGACTGGGAATGCTTTCAGCATTGCTGCCTCTCTGCACCACCACAGCCCAGCTCCACAGCCTAAAAATCACAACAGGCTTCATTCTGACCTATTTCTCTATGCTTCCTGAGCCTTTAGTTTATCCTCAGACTGGATCTTCTGAGTTTTTTTTTTTCCCCTACCAACATTGGCTTAGGAACAGAAAGCATGACAGGACACCTCACCTCCAGGAACAGAGACCACGTGCAGGATGTGACCACCTGGCTGATGGGAAGGACCAGCCCTGATGGGTCTCTCTGTCCCTCCCCAACACCAACCCCATTCCCCTCACCAGCTGTGCAGCTCTGCCATCACCCAAAACATGCTCCGCAGCCACCTGCACCCACGCCTTGCTGCGAGATCCCTGTGGGATCCCTCAGTGGCTCTGCCAGAGCAGCTCCTGCTGGCCAGCAATGCGATGAGCAAAGCCGCCTCTGGATTTGGCCCAGGGAAGGTGACCCCCTGCTCCGGTTGCTGCCCTGCAAAGGGGTGTAGCATGGGGAAGGCTGCCCATGGGCAGGGTGCTGCAGCCCCTCGGCTGGGCTCTGCAGCGGGCAGCCGTGCTGGATGTGTTTCCAAGGCAACAGGCGGGCTGCCTGCACAGGGATGCGCTTCAGAAAGCAGGCTGGGGTGAGCATGGTGGGGACACTCCAGAGCTGGCCATTGCAGCATCCGGTTAAGGTTAGTGTCCCCACATCTTGGGCTGGGGACATGTCCCAGCACACCCAGGCCCCTGCATGCTCTGGCTGCTCCTGGAGCTCCAGTACCCAAGCCAGCTCTCCAAAGGTCTGCATGGTGGTGCTCCTTGCCCCATCCCCACCCTCCAGAGGAGGTGGTCACACTGTGTCCACACACCTATGCAGGATGAGCCATGGCCGCAAAAGACCGAGGGTAGCACGACAAGGGTGCAGGATGATGAAACTCCCCCACCTCCCCAAGGCATGCACCTCTGGGCATGACACACACGGGGCGGCCACAGCCCCAGGACTCACCTCCAGGACCCTGCCGCTGATGTACCGGTCACAGGTCTCGCACTTGATGCCAAACTGGGCATGGTAGTCGGACTCACAGTATGGGATGCCATCCCTTTGGGAGAGGGAGAAGGGGCGTGAGCAGCGGGTGAGCCAGGCTGGGCACCCCCTCCCTGCAGCCCCAGAGTGGTGACACTCACTTGCTGATGTACTCGCCGGTGAGGATGATCCCGCATGTTTGGCACTTGAAGCAGCTGACGTGCCACTGCTTCTCCAGGGCCAGGAGGGACTGGCCTTGCTTGATCTCCTCCTTGCAGCCTGCGCAGTCTGGAGGGACAGAGGAGGTGGCGGGGGGGGAGTGTGGGACCACCAGAGCTCCCTCGCAGGAGGCTCGGCAGCATGGCAGGAACGCCCACACCTGCTGGCCCATGCCGAGGCACCCAGATATTTAACCTGGCACACCCCTCACACCCAGAGGAAAGCCCTGCCCCAGACGACCCCCTTTCCTAGGGGATGCTGCTACTATGAACACCCTGCTCCTGACACCACTCCAGGGGCAGACTCTCAAGGATCATTCCTTAGGGAATTATGCACCTCTGCTTGTTCCCAGCAAAGGAGCCAGGAGGAAACCCTCCTGCTGGAGCTGGGACCTCTGACGCACCACTGGCACACAGCCACTCTGGCCAAGCACCCACCACAGTGCCAGGTCTCCCTGCCCGGGCGGTGAGCTTGATCCAGGGCAAGTGTGTCGGCTGCGGGGGCCGCGCTGCCCCGGCAGGTCCTCGGGGACTCCCTCCGGGGCAGGAGCGGTGGGAAGCGTCGGCAGCGAGCGCGGCAGAGGAAGGGCTGTGCTCTCCGGCAGCCACGTCCGCCCCGCTGCTGTATTTACGAGACTCCCTTCCTTCCCCACATCCCCTGGCTCCATCAGGGCTGGGAGCAGGAAGCACATGGGCCTCGGAGCCTTGACCTTGGCTCTTCCTTGTCCTCTTCTCCCCCTGGGCAGCAGGTTTGTCCAGATGGGGTTTCTCCTTAACCCCTTCCCTGCTGCTTGCCTCTCCGCTTGCAGCACCAGGGAGTTGCAGCAGCACCGCACAGGCAGCCCGAGCAGGCAGCACAGGCAGGCAGGCTTTTCCGCTCAGCCCATTCCCAGGCAGGTCTCCATCAAGTCCCTGCCCCCTGGACAACACTAAAGGGGGAGGATTTTTGACCCCTAACAAAAAGCAAGCTGGCCAGCTCGACTGAGCCAGGATCCGTTCCCTCTCTCACACAGGTCCTTGCTGGTTTTTGAGTTGCTCGCAGGGCTGGGGCTGCAGGGAAAGGCTCATCATCCTTCTTCTAGGGATGTCCTCCCAGCAGACTGCACCAGTGCGGGCTCCAGCGCGCACAACTCCCCCGCCATCCCTTCTGGGTGGCACTGCCAGAGCCACCCGGGCCACAAGGGGCACACGGAGGCAGCAAGCTTCATCTGGCCACCGCCTGCGGCTGCCTACGAATAAAGCACAGTGCCCTCAGGTAAACCCAGGCTGCAGGCCAGGGTGGAGTGCTGGCGGCGAGGAAAGGAGAGGAAGGCAGGCGAGAGGCAGAGCGTGCAGCTGCCCTTCCCCTGCCCTGCTGGGGGAGACAGCGGGGTGCTGTTTGGGCAGCTTGGGGTGCCGATGGAGGAAGGTGGGGGAAGCCCTGTCCTCTGGCTGGGGCTCATTCAAACCCTGCCATGTCCCCTAGCTGCACTGAGGCCACGGTGAGAGCTGTGGGGAGGGAGCCTGGGGGGGCTCCCAGGGACCCATCAGCACCAATGCATAACTCGGTCCAAACAGCCACCACCAGTGCCACCATGCTGACCCCCAGCTCAGCCTGCTGACACGGCAGGGCTTGGGCACCGCGGCGTGGCACAGCTCCCGGCTCTCCCTGCCTTCTGCCACCTGCCCACGCACCGTGCTGAGACAGCTCCCCTGGGACTTGAGAGCAGCAAACACAGGGCATATGGCAGACAGTGAAGCATGGACGTTAATGCTGCAGCCTTCTCGTTCCAGACACGGGCTGAAACGAGCCCTGCACGCAGCAGCTCCGTGCTGCAGGGATGCTCTGCCAGCCCCCCAAGCGCAGCACCCATCAGATGCTCTGCACTGGCCCAGCAGCAGGACTGGCGGGGCAAAGCCCGAGGAGAGGAAAATGGCATGAAGAGAGGGTATCCCAAGGAGCAACCTGGCATCAAAACCAAGGCCAAATCCACTCAAAAGAACCTGTCCATTGCTCTTGCTGAGTTTTAGCTTACATTCATCAGCATAAGGGAATGAATGTAAAAAGCCTTTTCAGTGCTGGTAGAGGCAGTGAGTAACATCAGCATTGGGAAAGCCAGATGAGTCCTGGGGCTGGCACTCAGACACAGACCTTGGTTTAGCTGGGCACAACACCTGGGCGCTGCCTCAGAGCAAACGGAGCTTCAAAACCTCCCTGCTGCCCCAGACAGCACCCATTGGGGCGGTGGCACCTGCACAGGTCACAAACAGGCCAAGGGAGTTTCCGAAACCAGCAGTGACCTGCAATCCCAGGTGGGGCCACAGGACTACCCTGTTCCTCCTCCAAAGCCTCTGTGAACGCCCATGGCGCCATGCAGCGCTGCACTCCTTCCCCAAAGCCCGTCCCATCGCCCCATCCCTCTCCTTGCGGCTATCATGTAACATGAGAGCAGTCAACTTACGGCTCGGCCCGTGGATCTTGATGGGTTTGGTGCTGATGAGAGAGTGGGAGCAGTTTTGGCAGACACAGTCCTTCCCGCTGAACGTGACCTTGTCTCCGATGGGGAATGGCTTCCTGTGGCCAAGGAGAGGTGGGGAGGTGTGAACCGCTTGCTCCAACTCCATGCAGTGCCTGGGGCTGCCCGTGAGCTCCATCCCCGGGGGCCAGCGGGACCCACGGTGCTGGGGAGGAGAAGGGCTCCGGGCAAGGGCTAAAAGGGGAGGCAGAGAGTGTGCATGTGTGCTGGGGCAGGAGGACCGAGCCAGACATTAAGGCAGGTCTCCAGGCTGCAAAGGGAAGGGTCGGAGCAAATTCATTGCCTCCCAAGGGTTTCCACTAAGAAAACACAGAGGAGGTGCCTGCTGCGGTGCTGAGCGGGGAACGAGGGGCTGCAGGCTGACGAACAGCCCACTCCCTGGTGCACGGCCAAGGGCTGCACAGTCAGTCTGCAGGGGGGCATGCACCCTTGGACATGGCTTCAGCTCACCTGCAGGTGCTGCACACGAAGCACTTGGGGTGGTAGGTCCTCCCCAGGGCGGAGATGACCTCTCCAGTGATGAAGTCGCCACAACTGTCACAGCGGGTCCCGTAGAGCTGCTGGTAGTCGTGGGTGCAGATGTACTCCTGGTTCTTGAAAAAGAAGCCCGACTGGGCCAGGTCGCAGCCGCACACTGCAGGGGGGGACACGCACCCGTCAAGGGGGCAGCGGGCAGGTCCAGCCCCATGGCTCAGCCGGGATCTCTGAGCCTCTTCATCGGTCCCAGGGCACCCCTGGAGACAGCTTTCTGCAGGTATCTCTGAGGGTTTCCCTTCCCACCAGATGGGCTGGGGCCTTCCCCCAGCACCACAAGATGTCAGTGTTGGGCTGTGGCGGGGTGCAGGATGGTGCTGCCCAGCCAGGCTGGGCGTTCCCACAGCAAACCCCAGCACGGCAAAGGGAACCCCTGCAGACCCCACTCACCATGCACAAACATCCCAGAGGGCCCAAGACATCCCCTCCTGGACCCACGGCACCTGGTTGGGGTTCAGCCCCTCTATTTGACACTCTCACGGTGCCAGGAAGCCAAGAACAGGACTGGCAAAGAGTCAGGCGTGCCCTAGGGACAGGGTGGGGAGAGGTCTCCATGCCCTGGGACGTGGCCTTCTCCATGATGAGCCATCTCCACTCCCTGGCCTGGACACGAAGCTGTGCCCTAATGGGAACAGGTCCTGGTACATACTGATGTTGGTGCTCTCACTGCTTGTTTTTCCATAGGTGTCCAGCCAACCGCACTTCCTGCCCTGCTGTGGGAACCGTGGGTGGTGCACAGCCCATCAGAGTAATCCAAGGAGACGCCGCAAGCCCTGGCCCTTAGTTTCATTTCCCTCCTACGTCTTTTCCATCCACAGAGAGACCTCGAGAGCATCAGATCTTGGAATGCACCTCAGGAGTGGCAGAGGGACCAGGTCCTGGGGCCTTTGCACAACACCCATCACCTGTCCTGCCAGGTGACGGGGTGGAGCGGGCAACTACAGAGCAACTGAGGACCTGCTGGCACAGCCCACCTTGGTTCCTGCTTTACCCTTCACCCCACCAAGTACCTCTGTCCTGTCCTTGCACACCTCACCTGCACCCTCCCAGGGCACAGCCGGGCTCCTGTCCCACCGAGCATCCCCCGGCAAAGCTGCTGGAGCTGTGGGCAGACAGCCAGAGGGTACAGGGCCAGCACCCACTGCTCCAAACCAGCCTGCCAGTGCTTCCTTGTCAGTGACAAGGGACAAGCCATCGGCTCTGGGACAGCATCGGGAAGCAGAAGCAAGAGAAAAAAACCAAGGCAGGTCTGGACCCTGTTTGCTGTGGGACCTGGGGCACATCCCCAGGGGCTGTGCCAGCCATGCGAGGCTCCAGGGGACACATCAGGGACAAGCTGCAGGGCTGGCATGGGAGCAGCCAGCCTGAGGTGGCAGGGGGTAAGAGCTGTGCTGGAAGGTGAGACAGGAGGATTTCCTCTCATTACTTATTCCATTTCACTTGGAAATCAGGCAGCCGGCACTGCTGAGCTCTCCCTGTTGGTTCCTGGCCCCTTTGAAGCTGGCGGCTGTCTGAGCTCTTTGTCTGGACGAGCAACTCCTGCTCCATCCCGCATGTCCCAGCTGGGAAGGGCAGGGGGCTCACCACAGTGCTCCACACGCGTGGGTCAGCCCTGAGGGCAAACTGGGGCCCACAGCCCCCTCCCAGAGACCAAGGGCTGCCCATGCCATGGGGGACAGGGCTGCAGCAGGGCTGGTGACAGCCCAGGAGGAGAGTCCACTCCAGCCAAACCCTTTTTTCCCAGGGAACAAGCAGCAAAGCACAGCCAAGGGGATGGGGATTCATGCCCTGCTTAGCACAAGGTGCTGGAAGCTTGGAAAACCCAAGACCTTTAAAAATTCTTGGTAATGGGATGCTTTACAGCCTACAGAAGCAGCCACCAGCCAGGTTGAGAGCGGTTGCTTTAATAAACATGCTAAGGAGCCCTTCAGCCTCAGCTGTGGGCCGTTAGCTTTTCCAGCTCCGCAGCTTTCCTCCTGTGCTCAGGGAGGATTTGAGCAACCTCTCTCTATTTCTGCCAGCCCCTGGGGGGCTGCGGAGCCCCAGTGACATCCTGCAGCCCCTCGGTCACATCCCATGTGCGGGCAGCAGTGATCTGTTGCCCACCCCCAGGAGCCGCTCGGGGTGTCTCCTCCGCCTCGCTGCCTCTCCGCCAGGCTGGCAACACCTCCTTCTCCTCTCCATGTGCGGGCTGGCAGGTGGCTGAAGGACACGGTGGTCCCTCCAGGTCACAGATGGGTTGTGGGTATGTTTGGGGCCGATGCAGCATGGGCTGTTGGTGTTCAGGCAGTCTGAGGGCAGCGACCGTGCCCGGGT
Organism: Caloenas nicobarica; assembly: GCF_036013445.1. Lineage (NCBI taxonomy): Eukaryota > Metazoa > Chordata > Aves > Columbiformes > Columbidae > Caloenas > Caloenas nicobarica. The sequence continues at coordinate 2,165,740 of NC_088257.1, forward strand.
CCCAGCACCCCTCCCCGGCATCTCGCAGGGGCACTGCCCGCACCGTGCCAGCCCTGTGCCATCACCTCCCCACCCGCACCGCATCCACCCCTGCGTGAAGCTGCCACCCCCGAGCCTGCGACCGCACCTCTGTGGCCCAGGCAAATCTGTCCCCAGCCTTTTGCTTTCCAGACTGCACGTAGGGTCGTTGGGCAACCCGGCCAAAAGCTGTTCGGGCAGCACCGTCCTACCTTGGCAGGTGAAGCAGCGGATGTGGAAGTGGTTGCTCTGGACACGCACCACCTCGCCCTTGCAGGTGTCCCCGCAGCGGTAGCACTGGATGACGGTGGAGCTGCTCCCAGGGGTGTAGGGGTTTTGCTGATAGGGAACTGCTGACAGAAAGGAGGGAGAGAAGAGCGAGAGAGGGGAAGGGTCTGTTAGCATTCAGGACACCAGCCCGCTGCCATGGCACCGACTTCAGCTGGGCAGCTGCAGGAGAGCCCTCCAGTGACCATGACACAGCAGCCAGACATCAGGCCATCGCTAAAGGCAAAGGACAGCCGAGACCATGGCACCAGTGACTCTGAGCTGGGTGCACATCCCTGTCTGGATTTGGGATTTCCCTATGCCCACAAAAGAGCTGCTACCCACATTTGGTTCACAGGTTTGCTGTCCTAAGTGCTGTGCAGGTGCCCAGGCACTGCTCCCTGTCCCCGCATGGACAACCAGGTCACCATCATCCCGAAGCCACGCAGAGCTCCCCAGATGCTCTCCTGTCCCTAAGCAGTTGCAGAAGGACAATTCAGGGACCAGCTACCCACCATCGCTGCTCCACTCAGCCCTCGGGCAGTCCTGACTTGCTGCTGACCTGCTCAGAAACACACCAGCCAGCACTGATTTGGCAGCGGCACAGGAAGGAACTGTTGTTTTTTTGGAGCTTCCACTTGTTTGGTTAGGAACTGGATGAAGAAGCCATTTTTCAAGGAGCTTTCAAACATCACAGCAATTGAGCGCTTGGCCCTGGTGGGACTCTCGCCTCCTCGGCCAGGAGCAGCATCCCAGCCCCGCTGCTCCTTCCGGAGCGGCACCGCAGCGCGGTGGGCTCTGTGCCGAGCTGGGGGCTGCAGGGGAGGGCAATACGGGTCCCCCGGAGCCAGGGGCAAGAGCCGACCTTCTCCTGCTTGCAGACAGTCCTGGGACTCACCTCCGCTCCTCATCCCCCTCCAGCAGCCCTGCTGACCACCACGAAGGGCTTCTGCTCTGCAGCCTTGCCCCACGCTCCAGGAAAGGGACCGTACGGAGCAGGGGGTCTGTCCGCCGTCTCAGCGCAATCCCCAAACGCACACAGAAAACGTTTTAAAGAGCAGCTCCTGCTTCTCCTGCCCCACCTGCAAGCACGTGGGCTGCTCGCCAGAGCTCCGCGCTGGCTGACACCGTGCTGACCGCTGCAGGCAGGGGCCAAGCGGCAAAGGGCTTGTTTGCCGCAAGATTTCGGAGAGGGAGTTGCAATTTGGGCAACCCGAGCGGTGAAGGGCAGAATTTCAATGGACCAGAGACTTTCTGACCCAGCGCTGAACTGAATTCCCAGGAACAAGAGAAGCAGCTGATTGAAACCTGGTATGTGAACTCCCTCCAAAGCAGGGAGGAACGGGCACAGGACAGAGGAGATCACTCATCAGAGAGGCTTCTCCTTCACCGTGGTGCAGATCATGTGAGCGGGAACAGAAACAGCCCATTATTAGCTTCAAAAGCAAACAAAGAGAAGTCAAAATGACACTGAGACTGTCTCACAGTTAAAAGCCCATCCCGTACGCCAAGTGCCCAGAGACACACTCTGCGGACGTGCAGCGCTGGGAAAACGGGCTGATCCTCCCTGACCACTGCTCTGTCCCCCGCGGCTGGGGAGCTGCTGGGGAGCGGCCGCCTGGCTAAGCCCAACCTGGGGCCTGCAAGGGAAGCCGAGGTGCTTTCCTGTGAGTGTCCCCCCACAAGACCCCTGCAAAGCTCAGGCTCCAGCCTTGGCGTGAACTTCCAAGAGCTGGTGGGACTTCCCAACTGGTCATGTTCTTGCAGGCCAAGAGCTCTGGGAGGCCAGCAGAGGAGCTACAAAACTGGAGTCAGACCTGGAGCTCAGACCAGAAGAGACACTAACTAGTCTAGATCTAAACCACTTCGAGGTCCCAAATATGATGGACACCTGTGAAGGGAGCAGGGTGCCCTCACCCATGCTTCTGCAGGCACGTTTTGCAGGGGGGCACAAGCCCTGGGACGAGGGGTCCGGGACCTTCTGCGGCAGCTGCTGCTGCTGGTGGGTGCCCATGAACCCTGCAGCAGCCTGGGGGACCCAGGCCTGACCCCAACAGGATCTGGAACAAATGAGGGATCTCTTCTGTAGGGGTCTCCAGCAGAGCAAGAGTTACAGCACTGAAATTCCTCCCACGCACCCCACGCCTGCACCCTTGCTGAGAACAAAGCAGAAGCCAAGCCCTGGGACACAGCCACGGCAATCCACAAAGCTCGGAGAGAAAAGCAGGAGGGAGGCAGGGCGAAAAGCTGGGAATTAATCAACACTTAAACAAACATTAATAACAGAAAAAAAAGGAAAAAAAAAATCAATGTCAGAAAATGCAGGCATCACTTGTTCCGGGCTTCTGGTCTCTAGGGGAAACTTCTTGGTGTCCATAGCAACACACTGCCAAGCCCCTGCACTGGCGGGTCTGATGGGTGGGGAGGCAGAGGAAAAGGGAGTCGAGGATGGAAGATGCTCATAGCAACGTTACACCACCGGCAGAGATGAAACCGATATGGTTGCTCCTATTCGTACCATGGAGATGGGTCAGGACACAGCTTAGGGCACCATCGCCCTCCCGCCCGCCAGCTTTGTCCAGCACTAAGCCAAAAGCTCCCTGATTTGTGATTAACCTCTGGCCCATGCTGGAATTTTGCTCTGGGAACATTAATGCATTGTTTTGCTGGGGCTCTGCTTGTTTTTGAGCAGGCAGCTGCCCGCCTCGTGGCCTCGCGCAGGAAGTATTACACATCACAACACCCCTGAGCAGAGGGACAGCTGAGCAGAGCAAAGCTCATTACACCAAAATAATCCAGTAATAATATAAGTAGCATTAGTGGCCTCGCAGGCTGAGATGCAGCAGTCGGGGCGAGGGGGCAGGAGCTGCCCAAGGAATGCCTTAATCTCACCCCAGTTTGCTTCTGCTATTGCTGATAGAGTGGGAAATTAAGCTGGCTTTGTTCAGAAATTAATGCATTTGTGCTCCACAATGCAGCACACAAGGCTGCCCAGGGCCAGGCTCCTGCAGGGCTGTCCCCATGTCCCAGCTGGTGTTTGATGTGCAGAGCCCGAGGAGCCGCTGCGGACGCAGCCAGGAGCTGCTGCGGGGCTGCACGGGCACCCAGCAGATCTCCCGCTGATCCGGATTAAGGTGGCACCTCCGGCCAGGGATCGGTGCCCTGCACAGTCTCAGGGACAGACAGCAGCCGCCATACGCAAGCAAGCGAGTTTGTGACCCGAGTTGGGGGAGAGACGGTGCCCGCAAAAACTACACCCAAGGGTGCACAGAGGATCTTTGTCCCCCAGGAAGGCAGAGGGACCTTGCCCAGGAGATCCTCCAAGCCATGCTGCAGTGAGCAATCTGCAGGTTCCTGCTGCGCGTCCCTGGGCAATCCCCCTCCTTCATTCCCAGAACACCCACCTTCCGCTTCGGGAGGGTCAACAACCTTGTTTGCCTTCCTGTCCTCTTCCTGCACAGCATCCCAGCCCTTCGCCAAGGAGCAGCAGGGTGGGGGAATGCTGAACCCTCACAGTGCCTCTGAAACACTCTGAGCCCTTTGGGAAGGTGCAGGATGCTAGGAAATGATCCCCATCTACCTTAGATGCATGGCAGCTCAACACCAATGCAAATAGCAGGGCACCTCCCCAAACAGTGGCACAGGGCTAAAAGGCTGACAGAAAACAAGCCCCACCAGCTGTTCGAGCCCCCCACCTCCTACCCAGGCATCCCCACATACCGCAGCCCCATCCCACACCAGCAGCAAACCAGAGTCAAGTTTCCAGTAATACAAGCTACAGGGAGCAGGACACCTGGGCCATTTATAAAGATAGATCCATCTATCCATCCATCCATCCATCATCCCTTACTGGGATCAGACCAGGTCCTGCTGGTTTCCTGTCTCCCTCTCCCAGTCCATCAGCCCTCCAGGAGGGCCAATTAGGTGGAAACTTCTGCAGGTGGGGTTTGCATCATTAGCAACAGGTAATTGGAAGCTCCCACCCAGCTCTGAGAGCCTGCCCTGACGCTGTGTTTGTTATCAGCATGTTGACGAGACAGCATCTCCACAGGGGTATGGGGAGGCCTGATCTAATTAATTACCAGTAATTAATATTTGCACAATGCTTGGAGAGCCACAGGTGAAGGAGACTGTGGAAAAGCAAAGCATTCATCCTTTAATTAATAACGAGAGGCGGTGCCACTGTGGGAAGCTGCGGTGGGTGAGTGTTGGGGGTGCTGCTGGGGCTGAGCGCTGGCGTGTGGAGCAAGGTGCAAGCAAGTGGGTGCTGACTGTGTGTAGTGGAGACATCCCTGCTGGGTGCTGTGGATGTCAGGATGGGGTCCAGCTCCAGGGGGTGTGGGACGTGTGTCTGGGTGAGACCTGAGCTGGGGTGGGTGCTGGGAGGCGAGGGGGAGCGGGAGCAGCAGCAGCAGTGTGTCCGGGCAGAGGATGCTGTCAGGAGCCCTCACACCTCCACAGGCTGAGCAAACCTCCACCCTTCCAGCAGCTGCTGCCTCCCACCCCTCCCCACTGCCTCGGATTCCCTGCAGCCATCATCCTCTGCACGCTCCCTGCACTAACGCCGGCTGTAAATCATCCTCTTGCAAAACCCCGCTGGGGTGGTGGGACCAGCATAGCACGGGGTGTGTGGGATGTGGCTCCCCCGGGGAGGGTGAGCCCCCATGCCCATGGGAAGGGCTGATGCTGTGGCACTGGGAGAGGGTGAGGAGGGGGCCGGGAGTGTGGCAGGGGCTGGGGTGGCTCAGGAAGAGGAAGCCCAACCCTGCCAGTGTGCCAGCCCCGGAGGCGTCGAGGTGATGGGCGGCAATGACTGGCCAGAAAGGAATTTTGCTGGAAGCACTGGAAGCTGAGGGAGAGGCTGGGGTGAAGCACCGGTGATGGGACACAGTGTGCTGGGCTGGGGGTGGGGAGCAAAGAGGTGCAAAAGAAACCTCCTGCTGGGATATGGGGAGAAAGAGGTGGTGCTCCGGGAGCCTGCACCCCAAATCCTCTTGCTGCAGCAGGAATGCAGGGTGACCTGGCCGGCTCCAAGCCCCACGGGAGCTGAGGGGGAGGATTTCCCCTGCAGGCAGGACCTGTGCTGTGTCCCAAGGGCAGCTGGAGAGGAAGGGTGGGAGCTCCAGCAGCTGCGGGTTATGGGTTTCTCATCAGCAGCGAGGCTGAGGGCTCCTGCCTGCTGTCCTGCGGCAGCCAAAGAGCTTGGCCACTGCCACAAAAACACCTTGGGGAGGAAGGGAAGGATGGGCCTGGAGCCACATGATGCTGGTCCCATGGGCGACTGTGGGGCTGCCCCCCACCCCGACATGCAGGAACGAGCCTGCTCTGGTGCCAGGGCTGCTTCGCCCCACCCCGGCTCCCTGCTGAGAAGGCGATGGTGGAGAAAGTCACTGGGTGCTCTCAGCAGTAGGTAGCTGCGTAAGGGGCATCATGTGGGCATGTGCACCCTGCCATGCTGGCAGCTCAGTTGAAAGATCAGCCGAATTACCCCTGAAATAAAGGAAGGTGCCAGCAGTCAGGATGCTCAGGTCCAGTGGCAAATCTCACACCTGCTGTGACATGTGTGGCCATCTCGGCGCTCAGGCAGCTGGCCACTGCTTTCCGTTGAGCTTCCACAGACAGAAGTAATTTTGATCAAGGAGAAAACCACATATTTACATTCAGTCAAGATATTTTCTCTTCTGATCTTTTCCTCAAGTAAAATCCAGAAGTGTCATGTGATTCCTTAATTAATATTTACATTTTGAAGCCGGGGCAGCCTGGGTGCTCCCAATAACGGCACAGGCTGAGAGCAGGTACCATGGATCTGCGGTGGGATGGTCAGAGCAGCTGCTTCTCTCTGTGTTTGCGTTGCATGCCTTGCTGTCCTTATGTGTGCAGTGGGCTGGGAGCAGTGGGGACCACGCACCTTACAGGGACCAGGCACCCAGGTATTTCCAAGCCATCAGAAAACAGTCCTGTTAGTCAGCACAGAGCATCGTGCAGGCAGGATTATGAACCCCCAGCAAGTCCACGCCAGCTTCTCCTCTCCTCTCCCAGCTCGCAGGCAGAGCCATCTGCAGCTTATGGCTAAAAACCCTCCACTGTGTCACAACTCCTAATCTAGCCATAGGCTCCCCTAATTAGATCATGACCAATTATTGCCCCCACCTGCCTCACGCTGCCTCTTGCCCCCCACCGCTGTCATTCCCACACCACGTCACCCTCCTCGGCGTGACACAGGACACAAACAAGGCGTGGGTGCTGCGAGGGTGGCAGCCAGCAGAGCTGGAGTGGCAGATGCCAGCGCAGGCGAGGACATGTGGCTGTGGGCAGGGGGACTGGGCTGGGGATGTTGGGCCAGCACCGGCATTGCGTGGGGGACAGAGTCCCCTTTAACTGGGTATGGTGGGGAGGACTTGTGTGAGCATTGCTGGATGTCACAGAGGATAACAGCAGCTAAACTCTGTGCAGGTCCCTGGTTTGCAGAGGTTGGTCACGGATGCCGGGCAGAGGCGCCAGCCCCACGCTCCCACCCCGCAGCACCCTCGCTGCTCCCCCTGCGCCACATGCACGCTCTGGCCCCGCTCCAGCCCCCCAACCTGGGGGTCACTGTGGATCTGAAGCTCAGGATGCTCAGAGGGTCGCACCCTCCCTTGTCAGGATGGCGGGGGGAAGGAAGGGGGCTGGGGGGGTTAGCACAGCCCAGAGAGCTGGCAGCACCACGCGCTGCCCGCACGGAGCGGGCAGAACCAGCCTCTCCTCTTGCTCTGCTCCCCAAGCTCCCAGCACCGTGCTGGGAAGCAAAGCAGCCAGTGCTGGGGGGGTTCCCCAGAGCTCATGTCAAGCTGGAACTGCGAGGAGGCAGCAAACTGTCACTGTCACACAGGCGGGAGTGGTGGCAGCTGCTGTGGCTGGCCAGTGATGGGGGAAGGTGCCCAAATGGTGCCAAAGCCTTTTGCTAGCAGCAAGAGCATGGCAGGACCATGTGCTGGGGGGACCTGGTCTGCGAGGGGGACACACTGCTACGGCTTTGAAAAGAGAGAGGAGGGAGGTAAAAAACACAGAGGAGACAAAGGAGAAGGGTAAAGAGAAAGAGGGAAGGAGAGAAGGAGAAAAAAAAAAAGAGAACAGAAGGAAAAAGAAAAAAAAAAAGATGGAGCAGCGAATAGCGAGGACGCTGCCTGCACAGCACAGTTTGTTTCTGGCTGCATTCATGGAAATTATTCTCCAAACGTGAGTGCTGAGGAAGCCAGCGATTGTCTCCCCGCACTGACCTGGCTGCCGGCAGCTGCCTGTGCTGCCTGCAGGATGTTTACTGCCCCAGCGCAGGCAGCCCAGGCAGGGCCGTAACACGCTGGGGAAACCCAGAGACCCCACTGCCAGCAGGTTTTACCTTGTCCCCTGCAGAAACCTCCTGGGGAACCCCCTGACACGACCCAGCCCCACTGGGGCTGCGCTGGGTGAGGGGCCCTGAGGTGTCCCTGGTTTGCTGAAAGCACCAACCGCTGCAATCGTGATTTTTCCTGATTCTCAAGAAAAAGAGGAAAAAGTTGCTCTTCCAGTTCTTGCAGCTGCAGGGAAATTTGAAGACCTTGGTGCAGAGCAGCATGACAACAAGAAAGCCTTGTGTAGTGCTCACACGCTTCCCCAGCCTGACAGCTATTCCCTGGGCTGCCCGGCGCCAGGGACCATGCTGTCCCAGCAACTCCCAGCCACCCAGCCTGGCAGCGCCAGGGAGCACCGCAGGGAGCAAGCCTGTCCATGGCATCTTTGCCCGCAGAGCTGCAGCGACCGTTAACACCCAGAGCACCAGGGAGGTGAGAGCCACCACCCAGGAAAGGTCCTTGTGCCACTCACCAGGCGAAGGAGGAGGATGAGCACCCTGCTGCAAGCTGAACAGCATCCCCAGTCCCACGCTGCTCTATGCCGTGGGGGGGGTGCCCGGAGCTGGGTTGCACCCCCTGCTACCGATGCTCTCACCCAGATAGCAGCCCCCGCTCAGAGGCAACAGGCATTTTAACAGTGTTTGCTTCCCAGTGCAGAACCACCCTTTAAAATTTAATCCTCACTCACCAGCCCCTGCTACTAAATAAATGAAGAAGTGGAGGGCTTGGGGGGCACGAGCTTCCACTGCCTGACAAGCCCTGCAGCATGAGGCTGGTTTCTCTCAAGAGCACCATCAACACCTTCCCTTTCCTGCAAGGGCTCTGCTGGGATGGCTGCATGGGGGCAAGGGGCTGTGCATCCCTGTGCATAGGAGATCAGGGGGTACAGAGCTTGAGAGCAAGGCAGGAGGTCTTGAGAGTGTAACAGTGAAGGATAACGTGTGTTAGAAGGCATTTAATGTGTGCAGTTGAACACACGTGCTTGCAGCCACATTAGTGCATGGCTGGTGTGCTATGTATGTGCCCTGCACACTGGCTGTTTTTCTCCCATCTCCAACAAGCGCTGCTGGGGTATTTTTTTGTTCCCAGATAATACTTGTACAGCTTGTCATGGCAACAAGATCTCCTTGAACTGCAATTGCAGCCGGGACGCCTGGTGCTAGCATGTTTGCCTGTCTGCAGACATGGCAGCCTCTTCCAGCAGAGCCCTGGGCTCCACAGACCCCCAAACGGCGTGCAAGCGGGACCCCCAAGGCAGGGCAGCAGCCTGCCTCCCTGTGCTGGGCCCAAGCTGCCTTTAAAACTGCATTTGGAGGGATTTTTGCAACGACTAACAGAGAGCACCAGGCAGTTCCTCCCATTTCACCCCCTTCAAGAAGAGTCTGCAGGATTCTCAGCCCCCCCGTGCTGGGCCAGCTGCTCCCCACCTCACACACGCATCACCCAGCCCCGCAGCAGTGATTTGCAGGAGGAACTGAGGAGCTGGGCGATGCGGGAGAAGGAAAGTTGTGCATCCAGCAGCCCCCTCCCCACAGGCAGGGCAGGGCCTGGGGCTGCCCCCCTCTCATTCCCCGACCCGGGGCACAGCGCTCAGGGCTGCAGGCAAAACCCTCCCAGCTGCTGCCTGTCTCCTCCCAGCACCGTGCTCGCTCCAGGAGCTGCTCTCCATAAGCAACATTGCTCTTCTCATCCCAACACGCGGTATCGCGCCCGGAGTGACCGTCCCATCGGGGCCCCCGGCTGCATCCCAGAATTGACACCAAACGCTGCAAATAGCCACACAGCTCAGAGATGAGGAGCTCAGCCCCTCCGGCAGCTCGCAGAAAAGATATCCCCCAGCATCTGGTGTACCGTGTCTGCATGCAGGCGGAGCGCGCCGCAGCTGCCTGTATATCTCACACGGCGTGCCCCGTCTCCCAGGCAGGCGTGGTATTTCCACCGAGCGTGGGGCTGGAGACGTAGTACCCAATGGGGAATCGCAGGCTCCAGGAACGGCAATAAATCTCCAAAAGGCACAGCTCAAATTTCACGGTAACTATTTAATTCCCCTGCCTATTATCCCTGAGAATATTTTAGCAGCTCTTGGCGACTTGGGGAGAGGAAGAGAAAGGATAGATTGCATTTTAATTAATAATGGCTGAAATGCACGGCTGCTCAGGGCAGGAGCTGTGGTGAGCCCAGAAGATGGTGTTATGCTGAACAGAAGAGGATGACCCAGCAGAGCCTGGGTGCCAGGGGCCTGGTGCTGAGTCCTGCCCCGGGGCAGCTGGGAACAGCCCCCTCGGTCCCCTTCTCCTGCAGAAGCAAGGATGCCCTGCACCTCTACAAGCCAGGCAGCTACTTTCCTTCTTCCTCTCAACACCTTTGCAAGGGCATTAGCTACTCACAGCCCCGCAGCTCACACCCCGCTCTGCCACAAGGTCAGACTCATGAAGGAGTCCCAAAACAGCTCCGTGAAGGGGAAGCCACCCCCATGGCAAAGCTGGGGAGCAGCAGCTGTCTGCACAGCAGCCCCAGCTGCAGCGCCTGGAGGTGGCCGAGGCTCTTGGTTGACAGAGCCTGGGTTCAGCAGAGCACCAGCAAAGACCACAGCAGTCTCAAGCCTGCCTTTGGGGTGAGCAGGACTGCTCCTTGCTGGTGCAGCTCCCCAGCAGCTGGTTATCCAACTGCTATCCAGATCCACTGCAGTGCTACGAAGCCTCCACCTGCAACTTGGGACTAGCAGTGCTGGGAAGCAAGATCCTTCCCCCAGCTCATGGGATACGTCTCCATTCCCTGATGGCTAAGAGGTGACGTGCAGGCCTCCAGGGCTTGAGGGCATCACTGCAGCACAGCTGGACCAGATCCCAGTTCCACTGGGTTCCTCACAGCCACACTGACATCCCTGCATAAGCCACTTCCACCCCAAGCTTGGATGGCTGGTGGCTTTAGTTCCATAAGCCACTCCCCATGGGATGCGCAGGGCTGCGAACAGCTTAATCCCGAAGCAGCCTGCAGTTCCCATGGCCAGGAGCCCAAGTGCCACCTGTGATTTGGGAGCCAGCCAAGCTGTGCAGGAACAGCCACCGAGCCGGAGTGGAGCTGCCAGCTGGGCAGGGCACCGCGCAGCACGGAACGAGCTGGTGCAGGGCTGGGAGCTGCGCGGAGCTGCCTGGGAGAACACACAACTATCGATTGACTTTGCTTTCAAGAAAAATGGAGCAGCAAAGCCAGGAGGGAGAAGGGGTGAAAGGCGTGCGTGTGCGAGCTGAAGGAGAGATGGAGGATGCAGACAGCAAACAAGCGTCCCCAGTGGCAGAATCTAGAGCACATGCACTGCCCAGAGCTCTTCTCTCTCCCAACCACCTCAGGGGACACACGCGCTCGGTTGCTCCAAGCAGACGCCTGCACGCACGCACATCAGCTCTTTGCTCGGGAGGTCGCGAAGATGCTGGGTCAGGACCCAGAAATCCTGAACAGGTCCCTCTTGAGGGGTTGTCTCTCAATTCAGAGGGTCCACCAGAGTTTAGGTGGTCTGATGAAGCGATAATCAGCAGGAGCAAAGCCCAGGGCGACAAAGAGAGCTGCTGTGCATCCCAGCCCCGCGCCAGCACTCATCCGGAGAGGCCAGACCTGGCTCCTACAGTGCTGCACAAAACCCACCCTTTTACACATAAAACCAATGACAATGTGGCCAAGGACACGGTGAGAGGTGACAAAACACAGTCCTGCCCTCTCGCCCCCATACGCATCTCTCCGCAGCATCCCAGCCCCATTCTGCAGCCGGGTGCATCCCCCGCCTGCCCTGTACAGCTTGGGCACCGCACCAGGGCCGCTCCTGCTGCCGGCATTTGCCACCGCTCCCACCGGCCACCACCTCCCCAGCAGATGTGCAGCATTCTCTGAGATCAGCATTTTGGGCTGCGGAAAGGTTTATTTGAGGCAGGCAAGGAGGGATCCCCGCTGCGAGGCTGAAGATGGGATTTCATCCTTACATCTGGTTCAGCTTAAAAAAAAAAAAAAAAATCTTGCCCAAGCTGCTGTAGATACAAGTAAATTGCGTATGAGTGAGGAGGCGTGAGGCGGATGAGTGCATCCTGCACACAAGCACTCGCGCATCCACGGCTCAAGCTCTGCCCGGGTCCCAAAGCAGGGCTTGGATGCGGACTACCCTGGGACAGGCATCTGGGCCAGCATAAACCCAGGTGAACAGTCACAGAGACACATGGCTGCTCTTGGTGGCCATCTGTGGATCCCAGGTGCAGAAGGACCACCTGAGGCCATGTTCTCTGGAGCACACCATGCTGCAGCCAAATGCTTTACAGCAGCCTCCCCCTGCCCTGCCCCTGGACCTGCTGTCCCCACAGCATGCACACCCCATGGGGTGACACACCACCCCAGCCATAAATCTCCAGTGCAATGAGATGCTGCAGAGCAAGGACAGATATGAAAGCCTCCCCCACATCCTCTCCTCCACTGTGGCCATACCGTGACATCCCACTCCCTCAGTACACGTGGCCACCGCATCCCAGCCATCCTCCAGGTCCAAACCTGAGCTGCCAGCCATAAGCAGGGAGATGGCAGGAGCTTCAGGCCACCTGATGCCCACACGGATCCCACCAGCCTCCTCCTCCCCACCACTGCCCTTGGCCACTCCAGCCTCTCTCCTGCCCACCCGGGGTGATGCTGGCTGGGGAGGGGACCCAGCAGGGTGTTCCTGAGGGAGGCAGCCCATTTATCAGTCAGGAACCAGCCGGAACCCATCTCCTCCCCCAGATTTTATTCATGAGGCGTGACAAGTGGGTGAGCTCCAGCCAGCCAAACAGCTCACCCAGCAGCAGGAGGAGGACACCTCAGCTGGGGGCTGAACCCAGCCCCAGCCCACACAATGCTATTTTCTGCTCTAACTGAGCCAGACAGTTTTGTGGAGTCCATGCAAGAGGATGCCCTTGGGTGCTAGAATCAAGAGGTGCCAGATGTGCGTGGGTAGAAAACACTAAACTTGAGGTCCTGGCCAAAAGATGAAAACTGTAAGCTCGTCATTTTGCCAAGGCCAAATGTCCTGCTAAATAGAGGCTGTGTTCAGTGCTGGGAGGCAGTCTGTGCTGCGTGGGAGTGCGAGGAGCCCAGGGGGACTGTCCCCTCCACTGCCAAAGCCCACCCACTGCCACCAGCCAGGGGTGCAGCAGCCTGGACAAGCTTCAGGAGGACAGACCTGACCCAGAAAAACAAAGCATAACACCACCACGCAACACCCACAAAATAACCCCAACAACCCAGAAGGCAGCAAAGGGGCTTTCTGAGGAAGGGAAAAGGCAAAGGAGCTGTCAGATGGTCTCTGACATGATGGCATCTCCGGCTGAGCCTTGGAGAGGGCTGTGGAATCAGTGTCAGGGTGTCCGGGACAGGAGCTGACACAATGGAAACATTCAGGCTGGTTCCTTGCACGAGCACAGAGACAGCCAGGACAGAAAGGAGCTTATCGCTGGCTGATGCACAAAGGGATTTTCTGTTTGCTGCTGAGTTTTGTATTTGTGGCTTCCCATATGGAAATGCTTTTTCCCTTTAACCTCCACCCACAAGCCCAATGGATTCCGTTGCAGTTTTCAAAACATATGGTGCATACATCAGAAACATAAAGGATGCTATATTTAAAATATTACAAAGCAAGCCAGGAGCCTGCATTTTTAAAACTAGGACAGTGTCTGAAAGTGAAAAATGTGGGGATTTAGGATTTTCTATACCAGATCAGAGAACCAGCCCCGTTAGATGAGATAGAGCCAGGTTGGCAACTGGCCACCTTGCAGCAGACTGTTGCTTACACAGTCTGGTACCCACTTCTGGGATTGACCTGGTCAGCCCGCAGGTCTGCACCCTGCTATTTGAGAGAGACCACAGCACTGCTGAGCCCAGCACCTCTCCAACCTGATCACTCAGTTTAGCACCCAGCCAGCACTTGGCAAGGGGGTTTGCACATGATGCTCTAGACAGACGGCCCCAAACCATCATGCACTGAGCTAATTTCTTCCTGGTTTCTTCTGCAATCAGTTGATTCCCTGATGGGCTGAATACCTCCTGTATTACTCCACTAATCACTCTGTGTGTAGCATCATTTATCTGGCCAACACAAGCACTGCAAGGAGAAGAAATTCTTGCTGTCTGCAAGCACAGGTTACAAGACTAGAGACTCCTCCATGTCATTTCTCCAGGCTGGAGCTTGCTCTCCTATTCTACACAGTGCAGTACACTCGCTTGTTTTATTTTAAACCATGTTCACACTGGCATTGTAACTCCAACCTGGGAGACTGCGTCATAGCCAGGGAATGAGGGGTGTTGGATTTGCTATTTTTAACTCCTTCTACTCCAGGGAGGGAACTGAAATCAAATCTCTGTCCAGAGACACTGTATAGATATTAATGCAATGAAATGGGAATTCAGACTGGAGGTGACAGCTGGCAAAGCAAGCCCTGGCGTCACCGAGGGGACAATCTCCCCATAACTAGGATGCACAGAAGGGGTATATGTTACACAGCAATCTCAATGCCATCAGCCACGCTCAGGACAGAAGGTTCAAGACCAGCCACCCCCCAGCCAGTCCCATTCCAGGGGATGAATTACAGCTCAGGGCTGGGGGCAAAACACCATCAGGAGCTTCCCCAGCAGGCTCCAAATTCCTGTATCAACTCATATCCTGGGAAGGTGCCTTCTAAAACAACTGGGATCTCATCAGCTGTGCTCTGGAAGGGGGGCAACACAGCCCAGGCTGCAGCAAGAAGGGCACTGCCATAACCCCTCAGAGCCCTGCTAAACCAAACTGCCTACAAACCATGGGGTCAGAAGAGACAAAGCATACACCTGCAGGCAATTAATATGGACCACCCCACAAAAACTGTGCAAACCCTTTCTCAGAGCACAGCTCAGTAGGGTCCCTACAGCCCAGAGCTAGGCAGCACAGAAGGTGTTTACTGCTTTTCTTATCTCCTCTGATCCCCACTCTAATTCTGTGAAAGGTAGCACATGGAGCCTTTAAGTGGTCATAAAAAGATTGTATCCCCCCACCCATGGAGCTTATTTGAGACACCAGGACTGTGTGGGTGGTGGGGGACAGCACCATGCCAGGGAGAGTCCCATGGCCACCAACAAGTTTCAGGTATAAGAACTGCAGGACAGGACAAGGCATCAGTGAAGCACACTGACCCACGGAATCCTCAGGACAGTACTAGAAAACACCACTTCACCAGCCCCTTGCTGCCTGATGTCCATCTCACCCACCCCATGCTTAGTGCCCACAGTTAGGGTGGAACCCTGTGGGACAGAGCATCTTTACAAGCCATGAAGATCACAGCCCCTTGGCCAACAGATACCCCAAGGGGACTTGCCCCCACCAGCATCACCCCGAGCACGGTGACCAGGGGCTGGCTAACCACAGTGACAAGTGCCCCACGGCAGCATCTGAGGCTTCTCCACCAGCCACTGCCCCAACCCGCCTGGCAGAGGTGGAAGGTGGGTTCAGAGGGAGGGAACTCCCTCTCTGCAATGCAGGTAGCCTCCCTGCTCCTCTGCAGGCAGCTGCCATGGGCTCAGGTCCATCCCCTGCCCCAGGAGAGGCAGATCCCCCTTCTGGGCTCCTCGAGGGTTTGAGAATCTCCTGCGCAGGCTGATGAGGTGCTCCGGTCTCACCCAAAGCCGTTAGCATTTAGCTTCTGCCATGTGCCGGTTTCAGTTGGCCGGAAACTGAGCTGTCGGTATTAAAAGACAGCAGTTTTTGTTCTTCTTGCCATCTGTATGTTTGTGTATTTCCCCTACCACCATAATTAGAAGGCTGGGCTCCAGCCAGGCTCAGGAGGAGATCTTAGTAGATGTCTTCTCAGCAATTTAAACAGCTTCATTTCTTTTATGGCTCCCCTAGTGCGGTCCCCATCACCAAGACCATCACAGCCCACACTGTCACTCCCAGCAGAGGCAGCAGGGATGGGGGGGTGCACCCCAAAGAGCATCAGCCCCTGCAGCTGCAGGGACCTGCACCCAGGCAGCACAGGTAAGGGCTGAAACCCCACACACCACAAACAGCAGCAGGACATTTGTCATGCTCCTGCCAGGTCCCTCAGCAGGGACCCAGGTCACCAGCACCCCTAGAGCTCTGCCACAAGCCCAGCTCTCTCTGGGGTGTGCACTACTGCAGGCAGCTGCCTCCTATTTGCAAAAACAAGAGGATAAAATAAATCAGTGTGGCCTTGACAACAAACAGAGCCCAGTTGATGCCTGGAACTCTGTCCAGCTCCAAAGGAAGCTGGAAGCACCACATCCCAGTAGTCCAGGACCAGCCACCTCCTCCCTGCATCACACCTCTACCTCCTCTCCTTCAACCTATCTGCTGGCACCAGGGCTTGAAAAGTCAACCTGGCTGACCCAAGGGTGGTCAGGACCCAAAGTTCAACAAGACCTTGGTTTCCATCCCAGACCAGTGCTGTTAAAATCATGTACACAGGTTTCAGCAACTGCACCTCTCCACGCACACCCATGTCCCTGCACCCTGGACAAGCCAGGGTTGTTATAGGTGCACCATCTCCTCCAGTTGCTCCTGCTCCCCTCACTGCAAACCCCAGCACAAAGACAACGGCCGGGAAGGGCCATGCACAGGGATGTTTGCAAAGCACTTGTGTGTGAGCAGCAGCTCTGGCAGCAGGAAGCTGGGATGCGCTGGTTCTCTACGTCGGACCACAGGAGAGGAGTGTTGCTGTTATTGTAACTGCTCCGCCTTGAGAAACCATATTCTGGTTTCAGGCTGTCTGATAAACAGACTTGAGCTTGCACATACACAGACATCTGCCTGAGGCAAACAGCAGGACAGAAATGTACAAACAAATTTGGCAACTTTATGTGAATCAAATGTGCATTTAATTGAGATTTATAGAGGGGTTGCAATAGCAATTGATTATCAAAATCAGATTATTTATGGGGGTTTAGCAACTATACAGGAGATTAATGTTGCTTCTAGAATAAATCCTCCATAAATATATGTTTCCCCAGTAATCAGCTAATAACACATCATCCTAATTATCTCATGAAAGGGGTACAGAAGCTCTGACAAATCACAGAATCACAGGATGTCAGGGATTGGAAGGGACCTCAAAAGCTCATCCAGTGCAACCCCCCCGCCGGAGCAGGAACACCCAGCTGAGGTTACACAGGAAGGTGTCCAGGCGGGTTGGAATGTCTGCAGAGAAGGAGACTCCACAACCTCCCTGGGCAGCCTGGGCCAGGCTCTCATATTTAAGTGGAACCTCTTGTGTTCCAGTTCGTACCCATTGCCCCTTGTCCTATCACTGGTTGTCACCCAGAAGAGCCTGGCTGCATCCTCCTGACACTCACCCTTTCCATATTGATCCCCATTAATGAGGTCACCCCTCAGTCTCCTCCAAGCTCCAGAGCCCCAGCTCCTCAGCCTTTCCCCACACGGGAGATGCTCCACTCCCTTCAGCATCTTCGTGGCTTCGCTGGACTCTCTCCAGCAGTTCCCTGTCCTTCTGGAACTGAGGGGCCCAGAACTGGACACAATATTCCAGATGCGGTCTCACCAGGGCAGAGTAGGGTGGAAAGAGAACCTCTCTTGACCTAAATACTGAAAAGACATACTGTTGTCTGCAAAGCAGCACCCGAAAGCCACAAGTTGCACTCTGCCTCCAAATCACAGGTCCACTTGTGTCCTCCAACACCAGCCCATGGCCAGGGGCACATCCAGGTGCCCACGGTCAGCCTCAGTCCTCCACACTTTATGGGCAAAGACTAGAGCTGGGGTCCCTTTGCCCACAGACACAGGGAGGTTTGCACGCTGGGTCCCAAGTCACCACAGTCGCTTGCATGTCAACAGATGACAATATCGAGAGAAGAAACAGCATGGGAAAAGGAAGCTTGTTTCCAAGAGCTAGGGTGCAGATGTCCTGCAATGGGGTACAGCTCTGCATTTATACAGTTTTATATTCCTCTCTGCTAGCAGGTGACGGTGCCCCATTAAACCTAAACTGACTGCTCAGCTGCAGCAGCTCCTCTGTTTTCCTTGAGTAGCACTCACTCATTAAAGACATTTATTGAAGATTTACAGTTCTGGCAGCAAGAGGCAAATAAAGCTGTATCACACAGCCAGCCCCGCCACTGCCCCCTGCACAAGGTGCTGCATGGCCCCATCCTCAGCTAGTGAGTGCCACCCTGTGCCCTGACCTGTCCCCTCCCTGGACACCAGACGTGTTGCAGGGATGTCCCCAGGGACCCCCATCCCTGGGAGAAGGGGGTGGCTGGTCCCTCCAAGGGGCAGGAGGGCCACTCCCATGGCCAGGGCAGGAGCAGGACCACTGCTTCGGGATGCAGAGATGCTCTGGCAGTCACCATGGCAACCCCGGTACACAGCCAGGGTGAACAAAGCTGACAGGAGAGAAACAGAGAAAAAGGAAAAAAAAGAGAAGAGAGGGAGGAAAACAAAGGAAAAAAAAAAAAGAAGGAAAAGGAAACAGCCTCAAGTCATGGAGTGAAGGCTGGGGCAGGATGGAGCAATGGGGTGGGAAAGCATCGTGGAGAAGAACAAGGAGGAGAGTTGCCTTCAGGCAACCTTGGGACAACCTTCAGCAAGGTGACCCAGGGCATACACTGAGTGCACCATTGAGATGTTACCTGTCGGCCCTGCTGTGACTGTCCCAAAGGGACCCTCCAGGACACAGTGTGTCCCCCCTGCTGGTTCCTGGGCTGGGGGCAGCACCCTGCTAGAGACCCAGGAGGCACAGCTTGGGGCTCACCTGAACCCCCAACCCAAGGTCAGAGTAGGAGGCGCAGATGCAACTGCAAGAGCATTGACATGAGCCCTTGTACTACAGGAACACAAGCCATGCCCACTGCCCAAGCGCTGCTCTCGCTTCTCCATCCCACCTCATTAAAGGCAGAGAATTAAAAAACAGACATCAGGGTTTGGGTCACAAAGCAGCAACTACAACCTCTCTCAGCTGGAATGGAAAACAACATCCCACTTGGCTGTTTATTCTAATGAAATCACAAATCCCGAAGGGAAGCTCCCCCTCTGCTGAGCCACCCTGGTGATAGCTGAACGGTAAACACAGAAACAGCCTCTTGCATGCAGACAGTGAGTGCTGGGTGGTGCCTCAGCCCACCAGTGACAGAGACAAGAGCAGGTACCCAGGGAGCGGGACATAGTCAGCAGGGCTGGCTGTAGAAAGAAGCCCAGTGGGAATGGGAGAAAAAAAACCTGAGAAAACTCCTGTGAGAAGCACTGGGTGAAAAAGCTCAACCATTTTAGCAAAGAGAAGGTGTGAGAAGCCACTGAAGTGATTAGCGCTGATGCTATAGGAGCAGCTGGAGCAGGGCAGCAGCCGATGGGCACCCAGAAAGCTGCTGCTGTGCAGAGGAGCGCCCGCCCTGCTGCAGCACGGGGCTGTCTCGGCAGGTAAAACCACAGCTCTGCACCAGAGCTCACACAGCCTGACACTCTCTAAGGGGGCTTAATATCCCCCCCCAGACACATCCCAAGCCTCCGCTAGCAGAACACGGGGTGGGTCCAGTGATACGGCCAAGGGTGCCAAGCAGGTCTCAGTGCTGGGTAAGGACAAACCAGGCTGGGGATGGTGGGGGACACAGCAGGACGAGACATCTAGAACAATAAACTCCCATTGGCGTACGAGGGGTTTTGGCACAGATGTAATGCTCTCCCCTCCTCCTTCTTGCACTTGCGCTCCCCTCGGCTCCTGCGTACGCCCAGAAACCCAACTTCAAAAGGCGGGGGGGGCCGTCAGCGCAGGAAGCAGCAGGCAGGCAGACACGGCTGTCTCCTGCTAAAAGCCTTTGGTGTCTTTCATCAGGGCCTGGGGAAAAACAGCCTTCAACCATCAGGCTGGAGGCAAAACGCCAAGCCCTGGCATCAGGTCCTGCTGCCCAGCAGCCCTGCGCTCCCAGTATGGGCCAGCTTGGAGATTTAACCTTCCCTCCCAGACAGGGAGGGTTTAGCCCTCTCCATCCCACCTCCCTGCTATATATACACGTAAATAAATCCATCTGTGTACAGTAAGCACCAGAGATCCTCTTAACCCTCCGCGCGCTCTGCTCCAGAGCTGGGGCTACGCACTGCAGCGCAGGAATTGGGACAGTCTCTGGTAACAAACCCATTCATGCAGCTCAACCCACCCGCACCAAGGTCACGGCTCCCTTCCCTGCTGAGATGCCCCTCTCAAACCAAAGTGATGGTCTGTCCCCAACAGCCTCTGGATGCCACATGTCCCAGCTCCTCATTAGTGACAATTAACAGGCAATCAACAGGCCTAGCAGAGCTGGCATTTTCCAGGGAACAAGTCCCCTTTCAACAGGAAAAAAAAAAATGAACATATGCTTTGTTGTGCACACTTTTGGTTTAAATGAGCCAAAAACTGCCTGCCAAGGAACAGAATTATTTCCCAAACCAGACCCTTTATGCCATCTGACCAGCCGAGCGAGGTCGGGGCGGCCGCAGGTGACCTCTCTTGGCAGCCCCAGTTCTGCCACGTGCCCACGGGATGCTCTCACCACAGCCCTGCAAAGGGCAGGCAGGGTGGGAGCAGGGACCGGGGTACCCCTGCCTCGGGGAGGGTAACGGGCACTCGCCAGCAAGGACCGTCATGCTGGCTCAGAACCACCCGCTGCTCCTCCAGAAGGTGCTTCAGACCAGGTGAGAAGCTCCTCAAGTCAGCAGAAGTCAGCCAGGGCAGGAGGCAGCTCTTCACCCTGCCCAGGCTGGGGGCTGCCCCGGGGTTTGGGGAAGGAGGCAGCGTAGAGACCTCAGCACCCACAGGGGGTGGCTGGGCTTAGACTTCAGCTCCCATGCTACAGCATGAAAAAAAGCTTTGGGCTTGAGACATACGGCAATATCGGCACACAGAGGAGTGGTGACCCTTCGTGACAGGCCACTGTGAGGACTGGGCAGCACACGCTCTTTAGCCATTTCCCCAGCCAAAAACCAGGCAGGGCTAGCCCACCACCAGCCTCTGCTTCCCTGGGTATTTGCCTAGCTGATAAGGAAGGAATTAAAAAAAAAAAACCACACAACACACACAAGAGGGAGATGATCTGGATGTGACAGGCTGGCAAGTTTGACAGAGGAGTCTTGTTAGCAGTGCTTTTTTTCCCTGCAGCTCAAGCAGGGGCAAAGCCAAGGAATGCTTCCCAGCAGCCTGCACCAATGAGCCCGGCTACACAGAGCTTTAATTGCCAGCGGCAGAGCTGGGGTGGGCAGCAGCCGAGGGGTCCCGCAGGACGGATGGCAGAGCTGCGCTGACAGCTTCTGCGGCAGCACAAGCTCCATCCTCATCCCCCAGGATGGGAAACTCCTGTTGCCTCCCCAGCACAAGGGGTGCATCTGACCCCACGCTGTGCCTGCCAGAGGCTGAGCTTGGCGTGTTTCACCCCAAGGCTGCAACACTCAGAGCACACTGTGCCTTATTCTGCTGGGTATTTGGGACCATGGATCTGGGCCAGCCCGGGTGCAAGCCTGCAGCTCAGCTGGGGCCCAGGGATGTAGGGATCAGCAACGACCACAGCAGAACTCCACCAGCTCTCCAGGGGAAGGAGAAGGAGGATCTGGCAGATCTCTAAGCTGACTAAGAGCTCTGAGTGCCCGGTGGCTCTGCTGTACCAAGCGCAAGCCAAAGCAATTAGCATTTCTTGGAGACACTCCGTGAAATCTTCCCCGAGTGATGGGGAGAGCTGCCACAAGCACAGGGAAGGGCCTGGAGCTGCTTCCCAGGACCGCGGAGATGCTGCACTGGCAGTGACTCAAGGCAGAGGGGTCTGTCCCACCAAAGCGACCTCCTGCCAGCAGCTCTGGGACTGCTGCTCCCCCCAGGTGCTGGGGAATTGCACCTTCACCCAGTCCCACCACCACCAGATCTGGCCCCCAGGTGCTGCAAGCTGTCAGGCAGCAGAAAGCCAGAAGACAGAGCAGAGAGGCAGCTCCCAGCATCTTTCTTGGAGCACAGCCCAGGTAGGAAAGGCCACCCTGGGGAAAGCCAGAATCAGGATCAACTTCATCCCTTAGCTCCCAGGTGAGGCCGTCAGCCTGAGCCTCGAGGCAGAGAAAGGAACACAAATGAGGCTGGAGCTGTTCAGGGAATCATGCAAGAGCAGCAGCAGCCAGCCCAGGCCAGCCATCCAAGAGTCTCAGATTATTTTTAACAGCTACTTGTAGAACACCGTGACCGCCCACAGGAGAGACAGCCCGAGCCGATGCTCACCCCATCCCTCGCCCCAGCACGTGCGAGAAACACATCTCACAGCCAGGCTTTTTATAGGGTTTCCCATTCCTGCTGGGCATGCAGCTCCGTGGCTCGGTATGACCACACCACCCCCTCCCTCAGTCATCACTCACATGCCGTTCACTAAAGTCTTTCCATTCCCTCTCTAGCTGTTTCCTCTTCTCTCCTTATTAGGGATCCACCTACCTATCCATCTTCTCATTCTCTCGCCCTCTGTGTCTATTTTTAAAATGCCATAAAAGCTTTCAACTGGTGGCATCCTCAGGGATGCGAGGGATTTTTATATGTAACCCATCATGAGCCATCATCACCACATAACTCACCACGCAGGCACTGACTTTTCTTTTTTCAAAAGCAGGGGAGGGGAGAACATCCACACTCGGTCTCAGCTTTCCCTGGGCAGCTCAGCCAGGGCAGCACTGCCAGGCACCTCCTGGCCTGGATGGGAAGGACCAGGTCCAGTCCATCCTCTCCCATGGGGGCAGAGGGTGGGCAACAGTGCGAGTCCTCTCAAGTAGCACCCGTGGGTGTATGAAGGGATGGTTTTGCTCACTGAATAAAAGGCTCTGAGCCGCAGATCACCCAGCTTCGTGCCTTTGCATCTGCTGCCAGACAAAGGAGGGCTTTCATGCTGAGAAGATGGCTGTTGTTTCTCCCTGTATGCCCATGCACACATAAGCTCTACACTGTTTGGTTCCCATGCTGGTTGATGGTCAAGAGGTGAGGGATATGCAAGTGCTGCCAGCAAAACTCCCTCCAAAGGCACAGCCTGCCCCAAGAATTGAATCTTTGGCAACAGCCTGGATAGGGAGGACCAAGGTTTTCCTGATCAGCCCCAGCCTGGACGAAGCAGCATTCAGGGACCACCCAGACACTGCGCCAGCATCACAAAACCCACTTTTCTCTCCCTGATCTGGTTATTCCCTATAGAAGAGCTGCCTTCCCCTTCCCTCCCAAAGGTCTGGCCAGAGACCTGACACACTACCAAAGACACCCGCTTGCCATGGCCTGTCTGTGCCACCTGCAGCCCAGCACAGCTTGGCAAGAGCCAAAGGCAGGTTGCTAAATCTCTGCTGGCTGGCAGCTGCTGCCAGCGAGGGGCGGGCAGGCTGACCCAGCCGCGCCGGCTGCCAGATGGGATTAGGCTGTGCATAACCTGAGAGGTGTCCCGCCGTGCGCTAATGCGATGACACGCTGCGTGTCACCAGCGGGACCCGCGGGAGCCCATCTCCATCGGCTCCGATGACCAAGCGTTGGGTGTGACTGTGACGGAGGCAGCAGGTCTCCAGGAGACCCAACTCCATCGCATCACTCTCAGACAATGCTTGGGTGACGCGGCTATTTATAGCACGTAGGAGGTTGGAGGGAGCTCATCTTACCTTGCTCCACCTTCTTCATCCTCTGAGGACTGGGAGCTGGTGCAGAAGGTGCCAAGGCGAAGGGGGAAGCGGGGTGAGGGACACCCCACGGGGCAGCCGATGCAGCGAGAGGGAGGTGTTTGCAGGACCAGCGCGGTGCTGCGATCTCGGCGCAGACAGAGGCTGTGCGAGCACAGAAGAGAGCCAGGGGAAGCCTGTGCTCTCACACTCTGAGGACTGCCGCGATACAAGCAGAGAGAGGGAAAATCCGGAGCAGAGCTGCCTGCTGGGATGGCAGGAGAAGCCGGTGCCGAGCACAGCACCCTGTCTGCACCTGGCTCCCGCAGCCCCGTGCGGGCAGCTGCCCTACATGGGCTGCGTTTAACGTGGGTGCTGAGAGCCAGTGGGGTCTGCACCCCATGCGGAGGGGCTCTGAAACCTCTGCCTGGCCCAGCCAGGCAACAAGAGCCTTTCCATGCCTTCGCTGTACTCTGTACCTCACTGTTGATCCCCAGTTTACAGGGCAAGCACAAGCTGTAGGGACATGGCACAGGTCCCTCCTGGCCGGTCAGAGACCTGTTTGCTTGTGCAATCACACACAGACATCCCAGCTGACACAGACCCTGCAGCCACACCAGCCTGCTGAGAAAACCACCCACCACCCCAGCCGGACATGGCTGTGGCTGAGCTAGCCGAGGTTATTTTACCTGGGAAGAGCTCTTAGTGATTCAGTGCAGAAGACGACAGACCTGACCCAGCCCTGCGTCCTGGCCAAGGCAAGGAAGCCCCTTTGTTTGGAGAGGGGCTGCTGGGGGGAGGCAGCTGCCCCCTCTCCCACAGCTCTGGGGGCTTGCATGGGCTGCAGCTCCTGACACACAACAGAAATGGGTTTCACATGCAGGTTCCTTCCTCCTCTAAAGCTTTTAGCAGGGAAAAGCCCTTGTCTGGGGAGTGAAAAACAGCTGCCCTTGGCTGGCCATCCTACTGGGACCCTCCCCACCTCCACAGAGAATCCAGGATGGGGAGCAGCTGTGATGGGGAGTTCCCCATCACAGCATCCAACATGTCCCAGCAGTCCTGCTGAGCCAGGGAACAACCTGTCTGGTCTCCCAGCTGCTTTAAAAATAGCTCCCCTTTGCAAGCGAGTGCTCCTGGGCTGGGCAGTCCTCCCCGAGACACCTCCGGCAAAGGGGTCCCCAGGGCTGACAGGGGGATGGATGCCAGGGGAAAAGCAGCAAGACCTTCAGGGTCAGCTAGTACAAAACTCAGGTGCTGAGAAGGACGGGCAGGGCTTTGCAACGTGCTTTCAGTGTGCTACAAGCATGTTTGTAAGGAGTGCTGTACTGCAGAGCCTGGCGTGTGCACTTTGGGAGCTCACGCTTTGAGTCTGGTCTAGGTTATGCTTGTCTTTTCCAGCAGCAGACTGCTGCCTGGCTGCACATATCTGAGAAAGAGTCATACAATCCACTACTGTGAGAACAGGTCAAACCCTGAAACTTAAATTCAGATGGCAATGGACTCAAGTTGGGCTGAGGAAGAGCTCCAGGGCTGGCATTGCACCACCAAAGCCTTTCTTGCCCCACAGTGTAGAGCTCTCCAAAATGGGCCACTTGTTGCCAAGAAGGAACACAGAAGCCAACAGGATGGCTCCAAAACCTCAAGCACACGCTCCCATCTTACACTGTCCTGTTCCTTAGAAAGACCTTCCCCTGATTAACCTTCCCAGTTGTCCAGGTCTCAGAGACAAGAGAATTCAAAATGGGAGTAAAATGTCCATTAATAGAAAAAGAAAAAAAACCCAAAACACACAAGTGATGCTTGGGGCTCAGGGAAGGACTTTGCCAGGGTAATAAAGGGTAAGAAGGTCAGAGAGGCTGCATAAGGAAACCAATTCCTTATGAAAACCAATTCAGATCTCTGCCCCAGGCAGCAGGTAAGGCACATCAGTTCCCAGCCCAGGGCTCACAGCTGACACTGATAAAACATCCAGCAAACTATACTCAAACTGAACAATGTGTGTATAAACTACATGAACCAAAAGTGTGAACGGCCATCAATATGATATCTGAGTGCCCAAGTTTGCTGTCCCACTAGATCGGGGTAGTACTGTTAAGCTTCAGACAACCCTTTTCTAGAAGGCAAGGCATGTCCACCGGAGCTGCACATCAGCACACTCAAGCTTTTACCTCCCCAGTGATTTACTGAGCCTATAAACTCAAAAGGCAGAGAGGCTGGGCACAAGAGGACATGGGACAGTGTCAGTGTCCTCTGAGCGAGAAACACCTTCTCTGCTGCAGGTTGCCAGTCACCCTGCCATGCTTGCCCTGAGCTGCTCACAAGCAAACTTCCCGAGCCTGAAACATCTGGGCTTGGGCTCTGCCTGCCCCATGGCTACTGTGATCACTGCTCGTGCCCTTTCATCTTGCAAACCCCACTCCTTCTCCCATCACTCTCTGCCTGAGCCCTTGCCATCACCAGTCTACCCCCAGGACGCTTTTCAGAGGTGCTGCAGCGCTCACGACCGAGAGGCGCTGATATATTTAGTCTAAAAATATCTAATTAGATATTCCAGCCACTTCATTATGGCACCATCACGATAGGACTGCAGGGTCTGGCAGGAACTTGGTGGGTTTGCCCTCGCTCCTTTGCGGAGAGCAATGGCAGCACCATGGTGACTCCTTGCTGATAACAGGACAGTCTGTCATTAGTCCAGCCTGTTAACATCACAAATACAATCATCTGGCTAAAGTGATTGTCACTTCGTCATTAGAAAACTTGCTATTTATTTTATAAGAGCATGGCAGGCCCTTGAAATAATTCAATTGGCTTTACAGTCTGCACTTCATTGGCCTGCAGGGCCACTTTCCATGGCTTCTGCTCTTCAAAGGGCAAGCTGCCAAGAAAGATGGTTTGCAAGAGGGCCTGAGCAAAGCTCAGTGAGAGGACAGAGTCCACCCACCAGCCTGAGGACAGAGAGAAGCTGCCTGGGCTCTGAATTTTCTGGCACTAAAGTGAGGGCAATGCATAACTGTGCCTTTGCTAGGCTGCCCAGGAGAACAGAGGGGACAACTTGTATCAGGTTGGTTGTGGCAGCAGAGTCAGGCTTGGGTGTTAGTTGAGAGCAAGACATGGGTGGAGAGCCTGGAGATGCACACTAGGGCATGTTCATCACTGAGTTTGGAGACAACATACTGGGAAGATAGCTTTTCACCTCTTGCAAGGCTCTGTCTTGCATCTGTGACCTTCCTTTCTTCTGTCCCACCTGTCCCCATGCCTTGGTCTCCAGCCAGCTCACCAAGCACCTGGGGGTTAGGCAGCAACACCACTGATGCGGGCAACATCTGACCCTGCTGGGCCCTCCCTCACTGGAGCTATGCTTCATCCGCAGTTTGCTGCATGCCCGTGGCAGCCTCCAGCATTGCAAAGATGAAACAGTGTCGACCAGGAACCACAGCGCTGTGATGGAAAAGGTCTATCTGTACCATAACCCCCCCGTCACCCTTACAAAAACTGGAGCCTCGTCATGAGGAAGACACTAACAGGCTGATCCCTCCGGGTTCACTACGCTTCTGAACACAGGAGCAACACCATGTCCTCCTCAGCAGGTCCTGCCACATTGGGTGGGGAGACCCAGTGAATCACCCTGCCAGATGAGCTGCACAGGGCAGAGCTGGAGCTCCTGGAGACACACAGCACCATCTGATTCCTCTTTAATTACACAGGGACTTAATAGAGTTTGCTGGTAAACACCTTGTAACCACGTGTGCCTAGAGATTACTGGGTAATCGTACTTAGTGGAGCACCGCATAACAGGGAGCACAATTTAAGAAAGACAAAAATAACCAAGCAAACATGCTGTATTCATCAGTATCTGTTAAGCCTTCCTGCTCAAATGCTTAGCTGGGCAGCCTTCCATCACAGCTCCTTCCCCAGCTCTCTCAGCCTAGTGGAGCCTCCAAGCAGGAATTTGAGAGGTTCCAGGGAGTGAGATGGTCTGGGGAAGCTTTCCACCGTGAGTACCAAACCCTCTGCAAGACCCCTCCATGCTCCAACAGGCTGTCAGCTGCACAAAGGAAAGAGGATGGGCAACAGATGCTACTGGTTCCCCCCGACTCTGAATTAACTTGGCATGGGGACAGATCATGGTTTCCATCTTCGGGATGTTTGTCGGAGACAGAAAGGTATCTAGAGGATCTCCGTAAACCATTTCAATCACCCATTGCAACCCAGATCCTGCCAAACCAGATCTGCTCTAGGAGTTCACCAGGGTTTAAACTCCCCCAGCGGTTGCATGTGTCTTTGACCAGGGTGGCCCATAACAAGCAGCACCTCACTGCTGACAAGACCAGTGCCAAGACTTCCAGCAGCCCCCCTCCCACCCCAACACGGCCGGACCAGACAAGACAACATGCAAATGCCACCTTGCATGGGTCCCACAGGGGTGACCCCCACTCACAGGCTGTACTTGCTACATGGACCTGCAGCACCCAAACCTGGTGGCTGCCTTCAAAGCAGCAGATGGAATTATTCACACATTCCAGAGTGTCTTAAACCCCTGGGGCAGCTGAGAGTTTCAGCCCTTTGCCTTCCAGTGAGTGCAAATCCAGCACTGGCCGCAGCAGCCTCCCTGCACCAGGACACTTTCTTAGTGAGAGGCTGAATTCAAAACCTAGGAGACTTAAGGGAGTGGTTTTAAGGGATGTTCTCTCGGGCAAGGGTTTGTACTACAGGACATTGCTTCAATGGGAATACAGCACAGCACTGATAGACCCGTGTATGGATGTATGAATCTATTTGCAACCAATTAGCAGTGCTAACCAGAGTAGGAGGTATAAATAGCATAGCTAATGTAAATATCAACACCGTGCCCTCCAAACACTCACTGCACACCTGCTAAGCCCTGGAGGAGAGGCTGCATCCACAACCAGCATAACCCCTGCACCTCCAGGGCTACCTGATCTGCTCTGCAGCCTCAGGATACAAATTTACACCCAAGATGATCAAAGGCCTTTTCCTCTTCCCCTTAAAAGCAACACTTCCATACGGCTTCACCTTCCCTGCAGAGTGACATGGGGCTTCCAACCCCAGGACCCACACTGGGGCAAAGAGCACACCCCTGACCCCTCAGCACGGGCAGGTGAGACTCCTGCGTGCTGTGCATGAAGTGTGGTCAGAGATGCACCTGCTCAGCCCAGCGAATGCTGCACAGAGCTCCCCGGAGGCCTCCCCGACAGTTTTGCACAACAGCATGGCTGAAGGCCAGCCGTGGCCCATAGCCCCAGGTTTCCTGCCTCACGTCAGCTTCAGACAGGATAGAAGTGTAATCTAAGTGTACCAGTTAAAATGGAAAGGAATGTGGGATCAGATCAGATCAGATGCACAGATGAGGATAAAATGCCACCATCTCATTGATTTGCCAGCTCCAAAACTCTGGTCCTGCGGCCACGGATACACCTGTAGGTCATCACCCCATGCACAATCTGGCTCCATCATCCATCATCCTCCTCCTCCTCTGCCTGTGTCTCCCTCCTCACATCTGCACAGGTGGGGTCCCATGCAGCAGGAGAGAGACAAGACTTGGGAGGCTGGAGTAGAGCTGAGCCTGCTGGCTGGACCCCACTGCAGCTGAGCCCTCACTCACTACAGGTGTTGGGAGAAAAAACAAACACAAACAACAAAAAAAGACAAGACAGAGAGCAGCAGAGCTGGCCATGCCTGAGAGGCAGAGCT
The DNA here is from genome assembly GCF_036013445.1 of Caloenas nicobarica. Taxonomy (NCBI): domain Eukaryota; kingdom Metazoa; phylum Chordata; class Aves; order Columbiformes; family Columbidae; genus Caloenas; species Caloenas nicobarica. The sequence continues at coordinate 2,194,741 of NC_088257.1, forward strand.
GCAAGCATGGCTGGGAAGCCTCTGACCAACAAGTGGCACGCAGCTCCCCTGAGCCCCTGGCCACTAGAAAAGGGCTGCAAAAGCCATCGCAGGTCACTGCCAGCTAACATCATTGGCGTGAAACAGAGATGGCAGAGTGCACTGACACAAGGGTCTTGGGCTCCTTTTTTGCCTTGCAGGCACATCAACCTGAGGGATGCAGGCTGGGTAGGGATGCCCAGAGCTGGGTGAAACAGCAGCGAGAGGGGAGACATGGCTGACAGACGTGGTGGCCTCACACCTCATGCCTTGCTCACAGAACCAGCTAGGAGAGGATCGTGCCATTGCTAATAACAGACACAAGTCAGCAATTAGGTATGGCAAGCCCTGCTTCAAGCCCCTTGGTTACTGGGAAAAAAGCCTGGAAGCCTAACAGGGCAGTCCATTGCCTTGCTGGGTTTGCACAGCCCTTGTGCCAGGTATGGTTCCAAAGGGACCATAAGTAATCAACCCACAGCACAGGAAATGACCAGCAGATATGACAAAGTTCCAAAATCTTCACTAAAACACATGGCTGCTTAGAAGGAGGTAGTGACGATACTTAGGCAAAGATTGCAAAGCCATCTAAAGGGCTGGGCAGGAGCCATGGTGGGAACCTGCTGCTGACAAAACCAGAGGCCGGGGCACAGCCAAGTGACATGCCCAAGGCCACAGAACAAGGCAGGGGCAGAACGAGGAGCGGTTCCCAAGGGACACCCAGCTCTGTGCTCACTGCCTGCTCAGTGGCCTCTTCCCGCACAGCATGTCAGAGCAACAGGCACACAACAGTTTGGGTTTGCTGGCACCTCTCTCTGTGTGGGGGAGGACCCAGTAAAGGAGTTTCGCGACACAATCAGATAGTTATAACACAGCAGCATCATAAACAGCCCTTATCACTATTAGTAGCCAAACTAGCTATTAAGAACTGGAAAGGAATCCCCAAAAGAACCAACACACATTTGTCAAAGTTGGCTTAGAGAAAGCTTGACAGTCTCACCTGACCACTGCAGTCACTGACCCCAGCACGCACTGTGTGCCATCCCAGCCCTCTGCACCGGACCCGAGCTCATCACCCCAGATGCAGAGGGAGGACCCTTTGTTATCAGGCATCCAGCAGGCCCAGAAAGAATTAGCCCATGTTATTTCCTACCCAGGCACCACCAGCCCCACTCCCCCAAGAAGGATAGTAGCTCCTGTCCCAGGTGTGGCTCGTGCCGAGAGCACCTGGAAAGTTTTCTCACCTCTGACACAGCCCAAGAGAGCTGGAATCACCTGTTCTGTTGCCTTGCAGCATGCCAAGGCATTTTTCATGGTGTTTTGCTTGGGAACCACCCCAAGCCCTCGGATTGAGAAACCTCAACATGCCAATGTGATGGAGAAGTCACTACTCTGCCAGTTTCTGCTTTGGGGAGTCCTCCTTGTTTCACAAAGCCTCTAGGACCCACAGGAGGGAGGGCACTTTCCTTGGGCTGGTTATCCCAGGAGGAAGACCCTCAGGTGGCCATCAGCACCAACTCCTTTGGCTGGGGGATCACTGCTTTTAAAAGAATGGATCAAAGCTGTGCTTTTGGGGTGGGCACAGCTGTCACACATCACATCAGTGAGGAAAAAGAAATTGATCGTGACTTGATCAAACATTGATCAGTCTCTCCAGACCTTGCAACAAGGACAGAGAACCAGAAGTGACCAGATTAGTACCAGGTGCCAGTTTTCATCTAATGCAGCACATTTCTAAGCTCTGCTTCTTTAGAAATTCATACATAGTGCATGAGTGCCTCTGTCCCCATCTCACGCACGCACAATAGAAACACCCACGTCCCCTGCTGCAGAAGGTACATGTTTTTCAGTATTGCACTTGTGCTCTGCTCAGGTCCCTGGTTTTTGGGTCTCTTCTTCTTACTCTGCTCCTCCTCCCCATTGCCTGTTCCCCCACATCCATTTATACGTAGGCAGTGGCATCAGCAAGTGAGACTGCTGCCTGTCAGAGTGCTCCTGGCTCCCTCTCACCATGTTGCATATTGACATTTTAGTCCATGATCCACCCTCAAAACCCCTGAAATACAAGCCAAGAAAAGTACTCAGTGGAGATAAGCACCATGGCTTAGCCCACATGAAAGAGGGGACAGCAAAACCAGACCCTATCAGAAAGCAAAAGGCAGGCAGGAAAACAATAATAAAAAAAAATCCATTCTATTAGGCTTGCCAACCCTGTTGTGACATTTTCTTTCCAATTCCTTCCAGCCAGATCAGTGCAATATCAGTCCCTCTCCCACAGCAAAAGCAAGGGAAAGCCGTACTTACTGCTAGTGCTCATCTTGCTGGTCCTCCCCCTGTCCTTCTCATTCAACAAAGAGGGCAAAGATGCTCTTTAAATCCTTTTTTTCTTCCGCCTCTCGTCAGTTGAAAGAGGTTGCCTCTCGCCTTCCTAGTAGAAATTTCTACGTACGATCCGCCGGCTAACGCATCCCAAGGCAGCTCCGCAACCTTGCACAGCGGTCCCCCGCCTGCCGCTGCTGTCGCTCCCGGATGGCAAGGTCAAGGGTGTCGGCTGCTGGGAAGGGGCGAGGCGGGAAGGGGGGACGCCCGGGACCGGCCCGGGGGAGGGTCCCGGCGGGGCGGCGGCGGCGCCCCTGGCCGAGGCGCTGCCATGCACTGCGGAGCGCGGCCGCTCCTCTTATAGCGGGGTGTGGAGCCGCGGCGGGGGACGCGCAGCGCCTCCCCCCGCCCGCCCCGCCCCGCCGCGGCGGCTCGGCCCGCGGACACCGCGCCGGGCGGAGCGGCGCGGAGTGGAGCGGAGCGAGTGGCGCGAAGTGGCGCCGGGGGGCGCGGGGGGCGGCGGCGCGGGCCCGGGGGGCGGCTGCGGAACGCGCCGCCTCGGCACCGCCGCCATCTGCCGGGCACGGCCTGCCCGCTGCCCTGCCCGCAGTCCTGCCCGCAGTCCTGCCTGCTGCTCTGCCCTGCCTGCAGTCCTGCCTGCTGCTCTGCCCTGCCTGCAGCTCTGTCCTGCCTGCAGTCCTGCCTGCTGCTCTGCCCTGCCTGCTGCTCTGCCCTACCCGCAGTCCTGCCTGCTGCTCTGCCCTGCCTGCAGCTCTGTCCTGCCTGCAGTCCTGCCTGCTGCTCTGCCCTGCCTGCTGCTCTGCCCTACCCGCAGTCCTGCCTGCTGCTCTGCCCTGCCTGCAGCTCTGTCCTGCCTGCAGTCCTGCCTGCTGCTCTGCCCTGCCTGCTGCTCTGCCCTGCCCGCAGTCCTGCCTGCTGCTCTGCCCTGCCTGCAGCTCTGTCCTGCCTGCAGTCCTGCCCGCTGCTCTGCCCTGCCTGCTGCTCTGCCCTACCCGCAGTCCTGCCTGCTGCTCTGCCCTGCCTGCTGCTCTGCCCTGCCTGCAGTCCCGCCTGCTGCTCTGCCCTGCCTGCGGCTCTGTCCTGCCTGCAGTCCTGCCCGCAGTCCTGCCTGCGGCTCTGCTCGCAGTCCTGCCTGCGGCTCTGCCCTGCCCACAGTCCTGCCTGTGGCTCTGCCCTGCCTGCTGCTCTGCCCTGCTTGCAGTCCTGCCTGCTGCTCTGCCCTGCCCGCTGCTCTGCCCTGCCCGCAGTCCTGCCTGCTGCCCTGCGCGCAGTCCTGCCTGCGGCTCTGCCCTGCCCGCAGTCCTACCTGCTGCTCTGCCCTGCCTGCTGCTCTGCCCTGCCCGCAGTCCTCCCCGCAGTCCAGCCCTTCCTGCTGTGCTACCCTGCCCTTCCTGCTGCCCTGTCTTCAATCCTGCAACCTGCCCTCTCGGTGACCCGCTCGCTGCCCTGCTGCTGGCTCTGCAAGCAGCTCCAGGGGTCCCCAGGCTGGGCCCTTCTTGCCACAGGGCTCCCCCCGCACAAATGCCACGGGGCTCCCACCCAGCCTGGCACTGCTCCCATCCAGCCCTGACTTGGCCCTGTGGTGGCTGAGCGTGCAATGAAACGCTGTCCCAGGACAGAGATGGGGGGAAGTGATACAATTTAGGCTGAAAAATTTGATTTCCTCAAGTGCCAAAGTTCCTCTCCAGCAGCTGTCCTGGCTGGACACCTCCAGCTGTCCTGGCAGTCCCATGCAAGACAGCCTGGGTGTCTGTGCCATGGTGGGAGCAGGGACAGGGCTGTGGGTGTCTGCACAGCACCTGGCTGCAGAATGGAGAGGGGGCTTTTCCCCTACATACAGCAAGGAGCCTTCTCTGGCAGCAGCGCATCAGGATTCCTGGAAGGGCTTCAAAGCCATTAGCTCCTTGTTTTGTTTGTGAGATGCTATCTATCAGAATAAAGCCTTACCCAGCAGAGCTGCTCCCAGGGCGCGAGCAGAGACAGGGCTGTGCCCACGCTGCCTGCAGAGCCCCCAAGAAGCTGTGAGCTGCGATCTTGCCGCTAAAGAAAGGGGGTTTTTGTGGAGCATGACAGGCGCTGCATCTCTCCCGCTCCTGGGGCTGGAGTGCAGCCCAGAGAGGGCCTTTTGCATTCCCTTTCTTTTGCTGTTTTATTTACGGCAGCAGATGTTTGCAGTGACATGACAAGACAGGTAGCAGGTCGTGTGAGCTCCACCTGTGCTGCTGGTGGTGCAGCCAGCTCTGTGCAAGCCCTGCTGCCTGTCCCGGTCGGCTCTGTCCCTCCTGAGAGGCATCGGGTGGGTGAGAACAGCAGGACCAGGGGTGGGTCTGGGAGTCCCTGCAGGGCTGAGGGGAACAGGCAAGGGGAAAGCAGCGCTGCTGGTGCAAGATCGCTCAGGCTGTCCCATGGCTCTGATCTGGGGCCCTTTGTGAAGTTTCCCTGTGCTTGACAAGTGCCAGTGTGTCCCCTCATCGAGGGAACAGCACAGGATCCTGTTGCGGTGAGGCTTATGTTTATCGTATCGATAACGTCCGTTCAGGGAGTCAATAAAGCAGACACGATATGAGCTGGTCCCCACGGTTCAGCAAGCTAATTAAGCTTCTTCCGCTGACCTGGTTTCCAAATCTTGTTAACTTGCTGCCTTCAGAACAACTTGAAATTTCCAGCACAGGCAGGCTGGGGTTGCAGGGGGCTGTGGAAGAGGACGAGGTGCTTTGGCAGAGCTCGGGGGGCACCAGGATAGCCCTATGCCTCCCCATCCCCTCCCAGCTGGGTGGCCCCAGCACTGCAGAGCTGCACAGTGGGGAAGTGGAGCGGGTGCCACCAGTGAGGCAGGTGGGCAGGGTGCCTCCCACCCTGGGATTTTGGGGTTTTGGCACTGGTGAGCTGGTAGCAGGGAGCTCTGACCCTTGTCACCTCCCTGCCTCAGCCAGCAGCTCCTGCGCAGGGTCCTGGCCCCCAGTTGGACTGCAGCAGGACCTGTGATGCAGGACACTGGCTGGAGCCCCTCACCATCAGTGCCATCCCAGGGTGTTTTAGAAATCCCATTTCCTTTTGTTTGACTGAGGAAACTGGCTGCAAAAGCTGCCGTAAAAGGATGTGAGGGATGCCTAAGACAAGAAGTCAGAAATGAGGAAATGTCGGGATGTTAACGCAGCCTCCTTTCATCCCTTTGTGTCTGTGCATTGCAACGCAGTCTTTCATGGCAATTATTAGATGCGTATTTTTCCCATAAGGCGCCTGCCTCGTTCAGTACCCAGCATGTACCACGTAGCTCAGGTCATGCAGAGGAAGCTGCTGCCTGCAGGACCATGCATCGTTCAATGAAAAGGGACACAGTAGTGATGGAGATAAGAGAAATAAAGAAAAAAAGGTGCTAAATTCATTTTATTTTACTGACAGCTTCCCTGGACTCTGAGTTTCTTATCCCTGCCTCTGCGCCCTTGTGAGATGCTGAACCAAACTTTTCCTACTTAGTCGATAACTGTGTTTCTTCTTTCCCTGATGCCTGACTTGAACACTGGCTGGTTGATTACTGGGAGAGCTGGAAGTTGCTAACTGCACGTGGAATCACCGGGAGCTGGGCTTGAAATGTATGTTGTGCTGTACACCAGGAACTTGGAGAAATCAGGCTCCCTGCCTCTCCCGCTGATGGCTTGGGGAGCCACCACCACGTGTTCCCATGTGAGGCTGCGCTCAGCCGCTGTCCTTGGGAGGGGATGTTGGTCCCCAGGGCTGGAGGGGCAGCCCCTGTCCGGGTCCCCCAGAGCGGGATGCCTGGGGAAAGCCCCAGGGAAGGGGATCCCTCCTCACTCCTGCGGGACTTGGGGACCAGGTGAGGAATGGACAGGCTACAAGGGAAATAATCAGATAGCAGGTCCCAAGGCCAGGGGAGACAGGGTTAGGAGAGGTCAAAGTTAAAAGATCACGTTGGCATCTCAGTCCTCAAAGTGCATGGGGAGATGGTTCAGCAGCAGCCTCAGCTCTGGCATTTCTGCTTAATTTGAAGCCATAGCATCCCTTTCAGCACACCTAGGTACAAACACATGCATACATGTGTTTGCAAACACACATACAGTCACATGGAACAGCTTTCAGAGGTCTCTGTAGGAGCCCTGGGCTTTCCACTCACTTTCTTTCCCCTTCAACTGGTAGTCATCTTGGTGAACAACCTTCACTGCTGAGCCCTGTGAATCACAGTTGCAGGAGGAGTGGAAATGCCTTGGCCAGAGATCCCAGCTGCAGCCCTGGCTCCAGGGTGCTGTAGCACAAATGTGTCTGTCTGTCCCAGAGGCACCAGCTGCCCAAATGCATCCCTACCATCCCCAGCTCCCGGCAGACCTGCCTGCCCGTGCGCTGGCAGCGAAAGGCTCTCCTTTCTCAGCAAGAAGATTTCAGTCCAAACAACGGTAGCAAGATGCCTGTGGGGACCCCAGCACAGCACAGCCCGATGCCTCATTCGAAGCACTGGGCAGGCTGCAAAGAAGCAGGACTCTGACTCATCAGAAGCTGGTGACATTTTCCAAAAAAAGCCTCTAAGTCCAGGGCCGTAATGTTCCCAGAAGGCAGCAGAGAAGCCTAAGGGGTCTGGAGACCCCGTTATACCACAGCACATGGTCTGTGTCATGGGATGGAGGAAATTCTGCCTTGCTGGGCAGTTCCCCACCCATTTTTCTGCCTCCCTTGTGAGGTGGGATCTGGCAGAGGTGGAGTCAGGAGTGGTCAGATGCTGCTGCCCACTGCCCCACTGAAAAGCCAGACTCGCTCTTCTAGTGATGACAGAATTACTTTCCAGATGATGGAGATGAGCATTTTACTTTGGGAGTCCCTGGAAAACACAGCAGCTGGGACCAGAGGCAGTGAACTGGGCAGTGGGTGTTTTAAGGGGGGGCCCTGGGAGGCGATGGTGGGACCTGACAGCACCATTGGTGCCTCATCCAGCGCAGGACACAGCTCCTCTTCCTCGGTCACAGCAACCACCAAATCATTCACCAGTGGTTTGGCTTTCTTCCAGTTTACACAGCAGCACAACTGCCCTTCCCGGCAATTCCCGGTGTTGGCAGGAGGAGATGCAGGCAGAGGCAGATGTTCCCCAGGCTGCCTGCATTAAAGCGATAATCAAATGATAGATTATTTCAAAGCAAACTCGCATTTTCAGTCATTAATTTTAGTGCTGTGCAAATAGTTTCAGTGGAAAAAAAATACCCGGAGAGTGGAGAACAGTTGTGAGCTGGATCTGCTCCAGGCCATGCTGGTGTGCACCTTAGCCCATCTGTAACCTGTAACCTTCATGTCCCCTCATGAAAGATCAGGACACCAGGAGAGGTGCTGCATAGTCTGCCAAAGGGAAGGGTGATGGCAAAGGCTTTCGGGCGTTGAAAATCAGTGTTTGTCCTACAACCTACAAGAGTCTTTCCCTCCCTGTCCCTTCAGGAGAGCTGCTGCCCCTGTGCAGACCCCTGCAGCAGCAGCGTGCCGGGACAGCCAAGGAGCACGTGGTTGTGGCAGGCAGCAAGTCTGGGGCTCCCAGGCAATATCAGGGCTTATTGCCTGAGGCTGGGCATCTCGAGACTGTGTTGTTCCCCCCTCTGCATGTGGAGCTGAGGTCAGGGACACCACGCTGGTGCAGCCCCTGCTCCCGCAGCAGGGCGAGCGGGGACCCAGCGGGGACCCAGTGGGGACAGCTGCCCTGCACAGCCTGGCCAGAGGCTCCTGCCGAGCAGCATCAGCAAAGCGATGCAAAGGGAGATTTATACCAGCTGCAGCTCTGGCCCCTGAGGTACCTGACCTGCTTTCCCATTGCCAACTGTGGTTCAAGCCAGTAAAGGTCAGAGGAAGTTTGGTTTATTTTTAGTTTTCCCTTTTAAGTTGCCCTGAAGCGGCAAGGACTGGTGGAAGGAAGAAACATCTTCCCTCCCATCAGCTGCTAGGTCAGGATCCCGAGATGTTGTTAATGGACAGTTTTGCCCATCACGAGCCGCCTGTGAGCAGCCCAGCCCTTGGACCTCCTTGTGGGTGGACACAGCCTGGCACACCTCACAGAATCACAGCATGTTAGGGATTGGAAGGGCCCTGGAAAGATCATCTAGTCCAATCCCCCTCCCGCCTTCCCACGGTCCTCAGGGAGCACCAGCTTCTCAGAAAGAGCAATTTAGCCTTGGCAAATGCTGCTGCTTTCTTATTGCTGGAGCGGCGTTATCATGAGAGCTTGTTTTTCCTTTTGTTCCTCATGTTGCTTCATGAGGAAACTGAGAATCAGGGTGAATTTGAGGCACCTTCAGGCAGGACATCCCTTGCCCAGGGGCTGGCAGCAAAGCTCAGACCAGGTCTCCAGACCATGCTGCCCATGCCGTTCAGAAGGAGACTGAATGATGTAATTAAGATAATTTCTTTTTACACTTCTAAGCATATGAAATACTGCAGAATGGCTAGCCCTGGGTAAGCAGTGGGTTATCTCTTTTCTAGGAAATCTTGCCTTTTGGTTTTTTTTTTCCCCAGTCTAAAAATGGAATGCAGACACTTAAAATAAATTCCCATAGAACAAAACTGAGAAAACACAATGGGGTTTGAATCAAAGTGTTTGGATTAATTAGCTTAAACTGAAAGCTTTCATTCTGATTTCAGCCTTGGCTTTATGTACAAAAAATTAAAGCAGCAACACTTTGTAAGTTGAAAAATCGAAATGTTCCACCCTGAAAATATCAAAATGAGATGCTTAGCCTCGCTGAGCTGCTTTGTTGCTTTCTAAAAGGAAATGGCATCAAGACCAACACCTTTACCAGCAGCTTGGATCATTAAGAGCTTCAAAAAAACCCCTTAATCAGCATAAGCAATTAATATCTTAATCAGTTTTTCTCTTTTTCTTCCAGAGGAAAATCTAGAAATATTGATTTTTTTTTTCCCAAATTATCAAAAGATTTCTTTAAATATGTATGATTAAGCTTGAGCTTGAGCTGTATGCATTAGATGGGGTGGTTCATAGGAATCATGCCTTTGCTCAAGCTCCGTGGTGGACACTGGTCGTATCAACCCTTGCTGGACTGGTGGCAGGAAAGGCAGCACTGGGTTTGCTTTTGGTGCTGTATGTGCAGGAAACGGCTATTCAGCCCCTTGCAACTCATATCGTGGATGTTGGAAGGAAAAGTTATACAAAGGAAGTTGGGATTTTATACATCTTTGTAGTCTAAAGATGAACAAAATGGGTTTTTGTGACCATTTTCCTACTGTGGATGAAATTGAAAAATGAAAAATTGGAGAGATCTGGGGGGGTGCGCTCACTTTGTCATTTTTCATTCTCCTTCCTTGTCCGGTTCATTTCTGTTTCAGTGGCAAAATAGGAATAGGGTAAAGGCAGAGGCAGAGGAGAATAATAGAGGAAAAGAGAGACTAGACGGGAGAAATACAGGGAAACAGAGAAGTTAAAATGACATATTGTGAAAGTTTTATTTTCTAGAGATATTTCCAAATAAAATACATTTCCTCTGGAAACTTCTCCAAGGAGAACAACTTTAGCATTTTGACTAATTTTTCCTTCTGATTTTCAGTCAGCTCTGTCCAATGCAGCACCTGAACAGACCTTGGCTGCACATCCCAGGTGGGGTTTGCCCAGCGTGTTACCTGACCCATAGCATCTTTAACACAGAGACAACAAAATCACTGCTGGAAATGACTGTGGCTTCCCTGCGGGCTCGTTAGCGCGGTGCACGGAGTCTGGCTTTTGCAAGTCAGCAACCAGAAGCTCCCAGCCGTGTGCTCACAGCAGTCCCTTGCAGATGGACTCCAGAGAGTCATTTTCTCCGGACAGGGCTGTCCTCTGGGCCCAGCTGGTCCTCCTCGTGTCCCTGCTCAGCTCAACATTGCTGCTCGGGATGCCAGTCCCTTGTGTTGGAGCCTTCCCTCGTTTTCCATGGTGTTTGCCCCATCCTGGGGTTATTTCCCACCCCTCCACCCCCCATCCCAAGGACTAGGTGCTGGTTACTGGGACCTGGCTCCAAACCCGATCTTGCAAGGCTGGGACTGAGCGGGGAGCAGGACGCTGGTGGTGCGGTAATTGCTGCCATCTAATGGCTCTGACAATTAATATGCAGGACGGGGAGAACCCGGCCACACCATGCACCTCCACGGCTGGGGAGCTACCGGCTCATGAGATCTGTTGTCGGGCTGCAGGGCTGCTCTGGGGGATGCCAAGCCTGAAAAGCAGTGCAATGGCCCGTAAGGTGACACTGGGCACAGAGGGGAAGGCAGGGGTTGGGCATTCTTATTTCAAAGCCTAGGACGAGATCCTTAGAGATGATGCTTGCTGGTCCCTGCAGCTCTGCCCTTCCTGAGGGAGGTCGAATGCAGTGTCACGCCCTGCCACCCCCAAACTCATGGAAGCAGCAGGATTTGCATGCTGAAGGTCTGCATCCCAAACTCACCTCGGGAGATGCGATGGGAGTCTCCCAGCAGCCGAGAGCACTCCTCAGCCAATTGCCCCGTTTGCTGCGGGGAGCTGGGCGATGCAGTGAGTCCCAGGCAGGGCTGTGTCCCCAACACCAGCTGTGCCCCCAACACCAGCTGTGCCCAGCACTGCATGTCCCTGGGTGACGGATCCCCAGCCAGGGACCCCCTGTTGGCAGAACCCCAATGCACTCACACACCTGCGCTCTGCCAACACGGGCGGCTTGGTGCCGGCTGCGGTGCCCTGGCACGGGCCATGCACAGCCCTGGGCAGAAGAGCAGCCACCTGGCGTGTGTCTCGCAGCCAGCGGCTGCACGCCAGCAGCTCCCAGACCAGTCTGCAACTGGCAGGAAACCAGCTCAGGTTCGCCTCTCTCGGGCAGGTAGCCCTGATGCAACGGCTTGCCGAGCACCTCCACAACGAAAGGCACAGTGCCACCTTTTTGCAGTTTACTGGACAGGAATAACACCGCTGCTGGGTGTAGCAACAGCTCCTGAATGCACGGGGGATGTGTCAGAGACACCTTCCTCTGCTGTCCCCAGCACTGCCCGATGGCTGCGCACTACCTGGGCCATGGGAAAACCCGTCCAGCACATAAAGGTCACAGTGCAAAGGCTGAATTGGCCGCTTGCACGTAGCCGTGTCCAACCAGTGCTTTCCCTGTGTCCCTCTGGCTGGTGAGCAACCAGCAGCCTGGATCCCCTTCAGGTTGCTCCAGATCCGGAGAGGTGGGCAAGGCAGGGGGGCTCCCAGTCAGCTCCTGCCTGAGCTCACCATCCCAATGTGGGCTGCTGGCGCTCAGCTGCACCCCAGCTCCTGCCTGACCATACCCAGGGAGGTCTCACTGTTCCACTGGGACTGGCAGCTGTCTACAAGATGCCTGCCATCAATTCTTCTGCATTATTGATAGGGTTAAGGCCATTTGATGTGCTGGCCAGTGCTGGGCACAGATACTTCCAGCCTGGGAGAAGAGTAGAAATGAGAGGCCAAGGAGAAAAGCTGTGACTGGATGGGGCAGCAGGAAGGGTAGAGTTGGGGGACCTCTTTGCAGCAGCTCTTCCATCAGCTGAAAGAGATCAGGTGGCCAAGAGACACTTCTCATCACCTGGAGACCCTTTTCTGTTGTTAAGACCAGGTGGATCTGGCCACTAGCTGTGAGTCGGTCCTTGTGGGGCTGATTCCTGGGGTGGGTGGCCACCTTGGCTGGGTACAGGGCATGGCCAGGCTTCTCGGCGGTGGCAGAGCTGAGCAAGCAGTGCTGGGGGTGAGAGGGGGCACAGCAGCTCCGGGAGAGGCACTGGTTAGAGGGGCGGTGGGAAGCAGAGTCACAGTCTGGCACGGGGCTGCCTGGGGACGTGGGACAAGCTGGGAAGGACAGAAGCTCATGACACATCTCCTCGTGTCCCCTTCTGCCCTCCGCTGGGGCGCAGGTGTTCTTGTGCAGGATGGAGTCGCTGTGGGGCAGAGAGCCTGGCCCCCCACCCCTCATCCCTGCAACCTTGTCGTAGTGCAGGCAGGAGAGACCTGACGGGAGTCGCAGGGAGCAGGGAGGAGCATCCTGAGGGCGCGCGGCGGTTTCGTGAGCTGTTAGCTCAGATCTCGCACAGGCCGCGAGGTCTGGGCTACCTCTGCGACCTTGGAAGAAGCTGTTCCAGAGGCAGAAGGAAATTTCTGCTGACAGTCCCACGCGTAAAAGCTGCTGCGATGTGTGATGTTGTGGCTGTCCCCCCTGCAAACATTGCCAGAGCAGTGGTGGTGCTGGAACGTGCTGCAGCTCTGCCTGCGCCTGGGCGAGGGTGCCCGAGCAAAGCAGCGTGCTGGAGCAGTGGCTGCTGCGGGCAGGACGGCCGAGGAAGGGATGCGATGATCAAAAGGGCTTGAAAAGGCTTTGAGAGCCAGCACCATGCGTGGGCCTGCACGCTTGCAACTGCTGTTCCTTGCCGCTCTCCTACACCTTGTCATTGAGATCTATATAGAAAAACTGGTGCCTCTGAGGCACGTGCGCATGGAGTATTACAGTGGGGCTTTCCTTGACGCCTCTAAACCTTCTTGCGGGCTGAACTGGAAAAAAACCCAAGACGTTTGCACAGGGGTGAACTAGAAGGCTCCTTTCAGCAACACAGTGCCAGGCACGAGCTGAAGCGATCTTCAAACTCTGGAGCTCAGCTGCTGGCTCTGGTCCTTCCTTCTTCCTTCCCATGCCTTATCTGTGGCCTCCACTTCCCTGGCTCTGTCTCCGCGCAGTCTGGAGGCTCCCCGGGGTGGTGACACCACGCTGCTGCCTTTGAAGCGATGGTCACGTTCGGAGAGATACAGGGAGGGTGCTCGGGGTTCACAGCCCTGTGCCAGGGAGGACACCCCCAGGGGCCACCCCAGCTGCCCCCGCGCAGCTCCCCAGCGCAGGGGTGGATGTGCTGGAGGGTGGTCCCAGCCTCCTGACCCACCCGGGCACAGCGACACACACACCGTCTGTTTTCCAAGAACACTGACTTCTTCCGCCTCTGGCTAAAAACAATGCAAGAGGAGCAGGCCTCAGCATTTCTGAAAATGAAGTGCTGAGTTCAGCTTAGTTCAGTCCCGGAGCCCACTTAACCCTTTAGCTGCGGGATGGAGCAAATTTCCCAGTGCAGGCAGCAGCTTTGGATTGCCGTGTCCTGCACAGGACGGAGAAAAGTAAGAAGGGCCTTGGAGGTGGAAGAAAAGCCTTGAGTGAGGGCCATCAGCGAAAAGAAATGTCTTAGAGCCAGGTCTGTCTGTCTGGATTTGAGGGACTTGCCGGGCTGGTTTTGCTGTAAAACCATGTCACTTCTCCTGTGTCCCGCAGCCCTTCACCAACCCCCTCCTGCCCGAGCTGCCCCAGCTGCTGGCACGCCAGGAAAGACACCGTCCCAACGCCACCCAGCCTTGGGCATGCAAGGTATGAGTGGAGGTACGTGGGGGCAGGTCCCTGTGCCCCCACCCGAGCAGGCAGGCACCGGAGTGCAGCCTGAAGGGCCGAGGATCGCAGGGGGGGCATGGCAGGGGTAGGTGCTTATCACTGCTCTGAGCCCGTTTGCAGAGGGTGAAAGCAAAAGCAGAGAGTGCAGGAATGAGGAAATGTCCCCGCTGGCCCCGCTCACTCCTGCCAAAGTCCCCACGGCTCCCCCGGGTTGCAGTCGGTGCTTGGGCTGCGGGGACTTTCAGAGGAGGGCAGGATGGCACTGCTCCACCTGACCCCAAAACAGGTCCCCCCACCCATGTCAGAGATTCCAAAACAAGAAACAGGAGTTTGTTTGACCTGAAACAAAACGTTTCATCTTGTTTGTTTACTTTTTTCCCCAACTGAAGTCAGGTTTAGGCTGATTTCCTTTTTCTTTCAGGTTCATTATTAAATAACAAAGTGAAAAGCAAGGAGGCTTCGTATTGAACATGCCAAAGAATGGTCAACCTCTGAGCGCTCCCAGAAGGAAATGGGAATATTAGAAAAGCTCAATATTAACTCTTTCATTGTTTTCAAAAGAAAAAAATAATCTCTGCTAGCCCTGTTTGTGGAGTTTAGCCGGAGTGCACAAATACCGCTGGGTCCACAGATCTCTTGTTCTGTGTGTCTGTATTTGCATTTTGTCAGAGCGCGAGGGGACTTGAGAGCCCAGTATGCCCGGACCGTGGCGCAGGTAGAGCCGCTCCCTGGGCTTTGCTGTATCAGAGGCAGCCGGTGCACAGTGAGGACAGAAGGTCCCGAGCGCCGAGGACGCAACACCGGGAGCAGGGACAGGTGAGTCTGGGAGAGGCTGCTCGTGCAAAGCAGCCACTCGCGACAGGAGGGAGCTGCGGCCAGTGCAGCCACGCTTGTGCTGAGCTCTGCTGATGCCGTACCCCAGGGCAGGCTCGCTGGATCTTGTTTACTGCAAAGCCAGGGCGAAGGTGGTGCCTGGGCGTTTGTGCTTCCCCTGGGGAGCCGGCGGTCTGCTGGCGTGCCGGGCTGTTTATAGCATAACTCCGGGTAACTCATTGACCTCCGCGCCGGCGGCTCTGCTGGGAAGCGGAGGTTCCCAAGATGATAAGCCGCTCTTGGAAGAAATTCTTTTCCCTGTGCGAGGGAGTGGCGGCGCTGGGCACGCTCGCCCGCCTTGCGAACACGTACACAGCCCTGTGCACACACACGGTGCGCACCGCAGCCCGGCGCCGGGAGCGTTCCCTTGGGGACACGGCTTGGAGGGTTTGGAGCTTCGTGGCCAAGAGTTCTCTGGGAGGAAAGCGGTGCTGGGGAGCAGAGCAAGGGGCCCCGTGCGGGCGTGTGCGGAGGAGCAGGTCAGTACAGCCGCTCGCACCGCGCTGCCCTGGCAGCTGCCATGCCAGGTTTCTCGCTGGGTGCTGGTCGCATGCCTGTGTACTTCGTCCTCAGCTGAGCAAACACAGCTGGGATGTGGTGGTTGCAGGTGGCTGGAGCGGTCCAGCGCAGGGACACAGCTGGGTGCATCCAGGTTGGGGCAGAGAGTTTGCATTTTTAGTCTCGGCTGAACTGGAGGCTCAGATGTGGTGGTGATGAGCACACTGGGGAAGGATAGGTTTGTTTTGGGTCCTTTCTACCCAGGAACTGATGGGAGAAGGACAGGAGAAATCACAGCAGACATGTTGGGTTTAGGACAGTGGATTTGGTCCCGGGGAAGGGTGCTGCTGTGTGACAGCCCTGGAGGCTGACAGTGTCCACAACAGCCACGTCCCCTAGACAAAGGGTGCACGGGCAGGCACCCTGCCTCCTGTTTTGTGCCCTGGGGAGGGAACCCCAGCCAGCTGGTGAGCTGCAGAGGCGGCCTGGCTGGCATGGCTACACCGGGTACACAGGGGGAGCAGAGACCCTGGGGAGCTGGGACAGGCAGAGACCCCCAGCCAGCACAGCCTGAGACCCTCAGGAAGTTGCTTGTGTACTTACTAGGGCTGGGCTTTTCCAGGGAGGGCAGGCTGAGGGCTTCAGCAGCAGCAATGGGGGCTCTCCAGGGGTGGTAAGCAGCAGGGTAGGCAGTGGAACCAGAGGGGTTTGGGTTGCTGGCTAAAAGCAAAATTCAGATCAAATAAGAGGGTAGAGGGGTGGGTTTGGTCTCTGAGTTATCTAGGTAAACTTAAAAGGGAAGAGAAATTTCAAAACCACAAAGAGCGACATTTTTGTTTAGAAAACGAAACATACCATCCAGTTGATTTAAAAAATATGATATGGGTAGAAGAATTTGATTCTAATTGGTGAGCAGGTATTGCTAAAACCAACAGCGTTCTGAGTGAAGCAAAAATCTTTGTCAGAAAACACCTGCCCTGTTCGAGTGCTGACCGCTTTGACAGCATGGGCCCAAAACAGCAACATCTTTCATGTAAAGATGTACCTGACTCCATCACTGAAACTCGGGTTGTGTGCTCTGAGCACAGGCAGGCAGAAACCCGTGTCTGGATCTGAATTTCCCCCTCCCGTTCCTGCACCTTCAGAGCATCCCTAGGTCGACTGAGGGAGTTTTCTAAATGCAGAGCTTTCCAGGGCCGACGTGCAACAGGAACAGACAGTGTCTTTGCCACAGGGAGGGCAGCGCTGGCCTGTCCCAGCAGCTCACCATCCTGCAGGTCCCGCAGCTGCACAGCTTTGCACGGGAAACATCAGCTTGACTTCAGCATGCCAGGAGAGAGCTGCAGTGCTTTGCACCCCAGTGTCTGGGGCTGGGGCAACTCCAACATTTCAGCATCTGGTTTCTCCTGATGAGGACTAGAAATCCCCACTCTTTCAGCCTTCTCGGCTGGCAGGTGCCTGGCCAGGACCGCACAGGAGCGTCGCTCGGTGCAACCTTCCCTGCAGAGCCGTTTGGTTTGACTTTGCTTTCGTTAGAAGATTGCTAGCCAGCTCCATGAACATGGGCTCCATCCTGCCACAGCCTGTCCCACAGCTAGCTACCCCTCATGCTTTGCTTTAGGGGTACTGCGGTGCTGCCAGGCAGCCCCTGTCACAGCATGGGAATCTGTCTGGTGAGAAATTATTCACTGGAGTAATTACTCACTACTCTGGAGAAGCTCAAGGCCCTGCCATGCATTGTGATGCAGCCTGGCTGCCTGGGAGAGCCAGCAATGCTCCTGAGCACACCACAGCAAACAGGTCACTGCTGTGGTGGCAGTGGCATTGACTGGTTGCCGAAGTAAAGACCCATCCCTGAAAAGACCTCCCTATCTGTGACTTCTCTCCCTAGACCTTTTGGTTTTTATTTTGCAGGGGCTGTGTTGCTCTTCCCCAGAGATGCTCTGTGGACATCTGCCATCTGTAGCTCAGTGAGACCACACAGCTGGTCCTGAGTCCTGGTCCTGGAGGCCGGGGAAGGTCAGAGCATGTGAGCGAACAGAGAATGAGACTTGATCCCGGGCAGCCCAAGGGATCCCACGCAGCAGCCGAATCGGTCCCTCCTGCTGTTGGCATCTGGCGTTCAGACAGTTCAGATCTCAGAGGTGAGATGAGCCCTGCAAGCCCCGCAGGAGCCCACAGTGCTTGCAGAGAACTCATCTGTGGCTTGCCCGGACATAGCTCTGCTCCGCTGAGGTTGGTGTGGAGCGGGCAGTGCTGCCAGCTGCCGTCGCTGTGAAACGGGGAGAGCGCCGGCTCGGCCGGGCAGGACGGTGGCCCGGGAACGGCTGCTCAGACAGCCCTGGATGGCAGATGCTGATGGGTGTCCCCGCAGGTGAGGCGGGTGCCTGCCGCGGGGTCAGGAACAGAGTTGCCTCTGGAGGTGGGGGAAGATCAGCACTGAAGGGGCCAGCTGGAAGCTCAGGCAGGCTCGGCAGACCACAGGGCTCTCCATGCCACGGCCGGCAGGAGGAATGAGAGGAATGTGCCACGTGGGCTGGGTGACACGCTCCCAAAGGCAAGGGCGAGAGCGGAGCCAGGGCAATGGCGGGGCCGGCACAGGGGGGTGAGAGCACCCAGAGTGCTGTGTCCAGCTCTCACCCCCAGCACAAGAAAAACACGGACCTGTTAGAGAGGATCCAGAGGAGGGCCATGAAAATGATTGGGGGGCTGGAACCCCTCTCCTAGGAAGAAAGGCTGAGAAGAGAAGACTCCAGGGAGACCTTATGTCAGCCTTTCAGTACCTGAAGGGGCTTATAAGAAGGATGGAGAGAGGCCTTTTAGTAGGGCCTGTAGTGACAGGACAGGGGGCAATGGTTTTAAACTGAAAGAGTGTAGATTTAGATTAGACATTAGGAAGAAATTCTTTACTTTGACAGTGGTGAGACACTGGAACAGGTTACCCAGAGAAGCTGTGGATGCCCCATCCATGGAAGGGTTCAAAGTCATGCTGGACGGGGCTTTGAGCAACCTGGTCTAGTGGAAGGTGTTCCTGCCCATGGCAGGGGAGCTGGAAAAAGCTCTTTAAAGGTCTCTTGGGAGACTTCAATTTACCAGATTTCTGCTGGAAATACAATACGGAGGAAACAGTCTAGGAGGTTCCTGGAGTGTGTGGAAGACAAATTCCTGAGACAGCTGGTCAGTGAGCCAACCAGGGAAGGTGCCCACTGGACCTGTTGTTTGTGAATAGAGAAAGACTTGTGAGTGATGTGATGGTTGGAGAACACCTTGGGCACAGTGATCATGAAATGAAAGAGTTTTCAGTTCTCAGAGAAGGAAAAATTTCTTCATGGAAAGGGCTGTCGGGCATAGGAACAGGCTGCCCAGGGAAGTGGTGGAGTGACCGTCCCTGGAAGTATTTAAAAGACATATAACTATGGCACTTTGGGACATGGTTTAGTGGTGGACTTGGCAGTGTGAGGTTTCTGGTTGGACCCGATGATTTTAAAGGTCTCTTCTAGCCTAAATGGTGCTATGATTCTATGATTCTATCCCAAACCATTCCCTGACTCCGTGCCCATCGCCCCCGCCTCGCCGGCAGCCGGTGGCCGGTCAAAAGGCGCATTGTGCATTGACGCTGCGGCCGAGCCGCGGTGCCGGCCGGGCAGCGAGCAGCCGCTCACCCCGCAGCACCTGCCAGCTCGGGGCTGGCGGTGTCACTGGACACATGGGCTGCTGCCTGGGGACCCCCTGGCGCCAGGACCTGTCCCTGGGGTGCACAGGTAAGCTGTCTGTGGGGCTGCCGCAGCCCTGCCCTGTCCGAGTGGGGCTGTGAGAGCTGTGGCTGCAGAGCTCACCCCGCTGATGGGGCTGCTGGGGAGACTCTGACGCTGAGCACTGGCTCGCTTTGGTGGCTTGCCTGCCTTTCCCAAGGTGGCCACTGCTGTCCCCTCCTCTTAATGGGTGCTTGCTGCATCGCTAGATTTGGGTGTGTGGGGGACGAGGCAGAGCGTTTTGGCCAGGGAGGGGAGAGGGTAACTCAGGGGATTGTTTGATTCCCATGCTGTTGGCTTTTTGGTACCCTCCTTGCCACTCCTGTCCTGCTGCCACTGCTGCCCAGGAGCACCCCAAGTATTGCAAGTCCTGCAGAGCCCTTGGGGTGCTGACAGCCCCCGACATGCGACTCCCATCCTGGTGTGCAGGAATGAGCTAACGGGGCTGTGCTAACGGGCTGGAGGAGGGAAGTGGCTCAGGGCCAGTGGCTGTGGCCACGTGTCCCCCGGCAGAGCTGGTGCCAGCGGGTGCCAGGAGCACTTGAGCCCCGGCTGTTGGGACCGCAGCCCTGGGCGCTGAGACCTGCACTCGGCTCCGTGCTGGGGCTGTTTCCTGACCACTATTACAAAACACACCGGGGGGAGGTAAATGAGTCACTGGCATGACCGGGAACGACTCCCCACCAGCAGTTTCAATTGGTCTCTTGAAAAAACTCTCAGTTCCCTTTCTGAGCCTGGCCCAAACAAAAATAAACACTGAATCGGTGAGTGCAGCAGGGAGCAAACCCATTTCTCCTCTCACCCAAGCGAGTCCTGGCCCCTGCCTGGCTCGAGACCCAGCAGCATGCTTTGCCATGCTGCTGGCAGAGACGACAGGAGCAGTGTCCGACCTGCCACCTCCTTTGGCACATCAAATGGAGACCTCTCAGGCAGGGAGCATCCTGCAGGGGATCTGAACGCCTCTCCCCACCACCCGTCTTCCCCAGGCGAAGAGTGTGACTCCTGCTGCCCCCGCTCGCCTGTGCTCCTGCCCCGCTGGGACCTGCATCACGCCGCAGCCGAGCGCCGGGGAAAATGGTGGCGGGAGAAGACCATGGCATCAGGTACCTGTCCCCGGGGAAGGGGGACCCAGCCCTTGCCCACCAGGCGCTGCCAAACCCCGCAGAGCCCACCCGGGTCTGCCAGGATACAGGAAGGAGAGGAGGGGAGGGAGGAGTGAAGCAACTGGCGGGCAAGCCCAGCCCAGGCAGGAGCCAGTTTGGGTTTAGCTCTGGCTCATTTCGCTTCCCTATCTCCCTTTCCGCCATGTGTGGAAAGGGGATGGAGTTACTGGATGAAGTCCTTTGTTAAGTGTGTTCAAATCAGCTGTTGAGAAACGTAGAGCCTTTTGTTTCAAAGAAAAGCTCATTCTTTATGTGTCCAGCCTTGGGCCATTCTTTTCCACTGCTAACTATAACTAAGGATTATAATTCTGAGTGCAAATAACAGTTTATTTTACTGACCAGAAAAGCTGGCTCAATAAAAAGAACTGTAGAGTATAGTTATGGTCACAGAAGTGACTTAGAAAAGCTGCTGCACGTTCCAGCTCCAGATCTCTGGGTACATGTTTGTCTTACAAATCCAATCTAATCACTGACAAAAACTGGATTTTAATCTTGTTATCCCTCCACAGCCAATACAGCTGTGGAAGAGCAAGATGGGTTTTTATGTGCCTCAGCTTTCATTAACATAATTACCAGCTAAAGTTTCAGTTCTCGAATCCTTTATAGCAATAGTTGACAATGTGTGAAGCACAGAGAATGCAGCTTGGATTTTAGATACCAACCAGAGCAGGCAGGGGAGAAAATCTCATTTTGACTGTCAAACTGATGAGCAAAGAGTTTTGCAAGTCCTTGGCTCTCCTGTGCTGGGGAAGTGCTCTTGCTCTGAGGTCTCCTCCAAAAACACTCTCTGTGCCATGGGGTTATCTCTCTACCAGATCTGCTCAGTGAGGGTCTGTCCCAAGAGCAAGGAGGAAAAGTCCCCCTCACTTCAAAGCCACTCCAGCACTGGAAAGAAGCCAGTCTTCAAGGGGATCAGGTAGTTAGGACACACCAATCCCATGGATCTTGCCTCCACCCTTGAGCATGATTGTAGAGTGATACCAGATTCACACAGTCCCCAGCCAGATCCGCAGTGCAGCCCATGGGCTTTGCTTTCAGGAGGCATGGTTAGGGACAACATCATAGACCTTCACCACAAAATTTGACAGCAGCTCTTCTGTGTCCCCCCTCCTTGCTAGGTAAGGTTGGTGCATCGGAGCCAAGCGACCCTGCTACCAAGGCAGCAGAAAGTCCACCGGACACCCCCTCGGTGCTGCTGGCTGTCGAGGAGGGGTTTCCACCAGGTAGGATGCTGCCTTGGGCATCACCCAGGTTTCCAGTAGGTGAATGTAGCAAGACCTGGCACTGCAGCTAACTGAGCTCCTGTCATCGCTTGAGTTTCTCATCTTCGCTGCTGGGGCAGGATGACAGACTGCGTTCGTGTTGTTTGAGCATCACAACCGGGCGAAGCCTGGAGGCACTGGTGGGGCTGGCTACAGGGAGGTGGTGCGGCGGAGGCAGCTCTGTGTGGTATGGAGCTCCTTCTCCCCCTTAACCCTGCACGTTTCCTTTTCAAGAGATTTCACTCTTCTTCTCCGTTGAGAGCCGTTCCTCCCGGTGCCTCAATTCCCAGCTCCAGGAAGCAGCCAGAAAGAAGCTGTGGGCCCTGGAGAGCGACGACAGAGGTGTTTGTGCCCTGTTCAAGGTAGGAGCCCCAGCCTGGTAGGGCAGAGCGTGTACTGGGAGGCTCCTGATGTGATGGGGTGTGCGACAGGACATCAAACCAGCCAAGAAAGAGAAGGTTCTCCAAGGCTGCTGTAGGGTGTGTTCCTGCACACAGCGACTCTGCCGGGAACTGGAATGATGGGGGAAATGAACTGGTAAGAGGCAGATACAAAGTTGAGCCTCGTGTCAGAGCCCTCATACTGGAGTCTCTGAGCTGCCTGAGGGATCATGCAGATAGCCCAGGGGGGAGTCTAAATAGCTGGCGTTTCACAGGGCTGGGGTCACCAAAGCTGTACACCAGAACCAGGAACCCAATGGAGGTGGCATCTTTGGACATGCACAAGGGTCTCAGAGTATTTGCCTTCACATAGAAAAACTGCCATAGGTATAGAGATGTTTCCCAGACTGAGCTCTCCTTCCCTGCTGGTTTCTAAGGCCCTGACTCCTCAGGGCTCCCTACAGAACTTCCCAGAAGACCTGGAACAGTGCAAACAGACCAGTGCCAGCGACAGCGAAAGGAGAGCTGCTCCCTCGAGGCACAGTCGCTGCTTGCAGCCTCAGGGCTGCAGCTTGGAAGCTGTGCCTGTCCTGACTGAACATTAACATGGCTGGTACCGTTCAGGTGTCTGGGTTTCAAAAGCACGGTCATCCTGTTGTGCGCCACAGGGGAAAAGATTTGTAGGAGGAGATGGAGCTTCTTCGCCCTCCCACTGCTGCGCCATGGCGAATTGTCACGGCGGGTGCTCCATCCCTCCTGGCTGAAGGACTCAGCTGGCTGGACCACCCTCCCATTAACCCCAGGCAACCCACTCACACACCTTCGATCTCAACTGTGCTCATAGATGAGTGCCTAGTCTCATTCCAGGGCCTAATATTACTCCCACGCTGAAAAGGATACCCCCTCTCAGGGTTCCAGGACTGTCCCTTAATCTTGCTTTGTCTTCCATGTGTAGGAGCTGTCAGCCAGGCTGGTCTGTATGCAAGCACAGGAGGATCGGTTCATCCTCACCTTCAAAACCCTAGAAGAAGTCTGGAAGTTTTCCACATATTTGACTTTAGGTAATGTTTTCAAGGTATGAGAGATCTGAAGAGTGTGTTAAGTGGTTTAGGAGAAAGAATTATTTGGCACCCAAAACCCAGTGATGTAACAGGGTAGACAGATAAAGAATATGAACTAGAAGTCCTTGGTGTCCGTCTACAGATTTGTGAAACCACCGTCTGGATCAGTCAGAGAGACCCAGGAGGATGCCTTTTGGGTGATGTCTCTGTTGCATTTTGGGGATGGAGACTGAATTAGAGGCTGTTGCCTCACAGCATGGTTACAGATGGCAGACTGGGAGACATCCAAAGAGCACATCACCCCGCACAGTGAAGAGGGGTGCTAACATTGCTTTCTCTCTTGGTTTCTTAGGGTACGTGGGCAGCTGCTTGGAGCAGCTTCTCTTTGACCAAGAGTACTGGCTAAACTGTGCTCTGATGGAGGACACAGAGGTCAGAGTTACTGTGGATGAAGATCGCTTGGCTGCCATATATATGGGTCTGCTCCTCCAGGAAGGTGAGGAGGGACTTCTCTAAAGCATCTCAGCAGGGCTGTGTTGTAGCCCTGTGCTGGGCTGTGTCTTGCACTGATGCCATTGACCTGGGCATGACTCCTTCTATCTGCAGGTAACTTTTTTTCCAGAGCAGTGCCCAGTGCCTGGCAGCCAGAGCAGGAGGGAGAGGAAGGCCTGCAGCTCTGCGAGAACACGCTGATCCATGTGAAGAACATCGGGGAGGAGTCCAAGTGGGAAGGAATGTCCTTACTGACAGGTCAACGAGGCCTGGTGCCTCTGTCAGCTCTGGAGCCAATAACTCAGCCATTTTACCAGTAAGTAGACTGGCCAGTTAATAGTGCTCAAGCCAAGATTCTTTCCTGATCCTGATGCATGAGTTAGCACCAAGCCTGGGGTGAGAAACTCGTCCTGCCTCTGGCAATGAGAAAGAGGTACACAATGTTGTGACGATATACATTATGCATAAAGACAACCACTGGAACCAGTTCAGGTCCTGTTAATGGGACAGAGCATGGATATGCTTCAGTTATCATTCTTGTATGATATTGATTTAGGTCATACAGGAAATTATTTGTGATTTACAGGTGAATAACTGGGAGAAAAAACATAGCCCAAGACTTAGATAATACCAGTCCAAGTGGCGCCTCATGTTGGACACCTGGCTGAGCCTCAAAGACACCTGCAGCTCCTCTTGTACTCACACAGAAATCCTCCTTACAGGCTGGCAGAATTATTCTGCTCTTACCATGTGGTGTGAGGCTGCAGTCATGAGGTGCAAACTGCCCTCCGTGCCCGGTAACACCATTACAAGGAACTCCTGGACTGGCTGTGCTGACCATGCTCCATAGCAGCTCCGGCACTCCCAGGGGACAGAACATCTGTCCTGCTCATGTGAGACCATCCCTGATGGTGGCCTGAGGACAGGACTGCTCAGAAAGGTCCAGTGTGGTTCCCCTTTGCCTTGCAGATGGTTCCTGAAGAATTATGCTGTGGGTTTTGGCATCTCCCAGGAGATCAGTGGGACAACCTCTCGACCAGTTGGTGAGTGATACCTGTGTGATGCAGCTGCCCTTCCAAGGGAAGGGCATGGCCCTTGCAAACCTGGGTTTGGCCACAAATGCAAAGGGTCTGTCTCTTGATCTGACAATGACACTCTAATGCAAGGTGGTCTAAGGAAATGCTCTAAACTCTCCTGAATGGAGAAAAGAGCTTGAAAATTGCATGTTCTTAAAAGGGTGATCTGAAGAACACAGGGTACAGAAGGCTGCTGGTGGCATCCTTCTGCCACTAGGTTTTTCTATTCTGCTGCAATTTTCTCTCTCCTTTAATTCTTTCAGGACTGAAGTTTTAAATAATTAGGCTTCCATCAGTGTGCACATGAAACTTGTGCCCCCCCATTCACCAATTAGCCCGAGGCCGTTCCGGCCTGGACATGGGCACTGTTCAGAGCATGCTGGCCATGGGAGGTCACTGCAGGTGTGAATTTGGTGTGTAGTGTGATGGACATTTGTGCTGTTAAAGATTTCACTCCTGGCAGAGAGTTGAGACAGCGCAGCTTCTGTGAAGCCCCACATTTCCAGCCACCTTCAATACTGCAGCTCTCAGAGGTTTCAGTCTTTGGCTGCGTGGCATTTATCCCAGCCTCTTGTGTATTTTATTATAATCCTCTTCTCAAGAAGAAGCTGCAGTCCAAGAGCACAATAAGTTTTAGGGGACAGAGAGGCAGCCTTCTCAAGCTGAAATCATGGTCCCTCCTCGACCAAGTCTTTCCAGCAAGGAAGCTTTAACAATGGCCTGACACTGAAATGCCCTTGTTTGCCTTGGTTTCCCAGTCAAAGGTAGATGCACAGCCACAGAGGACCACAGAGGAGCAGCATGGGATGAACTGAGTTTCTCCAAAGGAGACAGCATAGAAATCATCGGCTTCCTCGTTCCAGGACTCCCATGGTTTGTGGGCAAATCCCTCAGCAGTGGGACCATCGGCTTTGTTTCTACCCGATACATAAATCCTGAGGCTTGTGAACCTCTGTAAGTTTAATGCTACTATCTAGATTAATTTAAACTCAGAAGGAAAGGAATACTCCAAGTCCCAACTCAAGACTATGTGAGAGTCCAGGGCAAGTAATTTGCTTTGCAAGGCCTTCATAGAGGACCCATTTGAGGTCTGTCCAGAAGCACTGGCCAGGCTCTGCTGCCAACAGGCTGCAGGAATCTCTGCCCAGATGAAGCAATCATATTCCACTTGCCTCAGGTGATTGTTGGAGAGAAACAGATCTGGCCCTGGGCTAGACCTGGCTTTGTGTTAGGGCAGCCCAGGACATCTGTATACCAGACAACCTGGCTTCAGAGTTTCACCTGGGAAAGTTCTTGACTTTGTAGCTTTGTCTGAAGGGCTGTGAGCCTGGCAAGGGTGTGGAGAGTGATCACTACTGAGGAAACAAAGTCCTTCTTTGCTTCCTTCTGCCCCTTTGCTTTCTGTGGAATATCAAGGCAGAATTACCGCTGGTGCATTTCCTCATTGAGCAGAATTAAACACCTTCCCAAGGACACAGGCAAGAGTTGTCCAGGAAGGGACGGTGACACAACCCCACTCTGATGACCTGGGCAGTTGTCTTTGTTGGTGGCTTAAGGACACAGCTCCAGTTTAATATGCATCCACAGAGGCTTCTCCTCCAAGAGTGTGTGTGGGAGGATGAGGTCTTAACCGATTGCTAGGTCTGTTAGGCTTTTCTGGGTCAGGCTCACTCAAGGTAAGCCTTAGGCACTTTTCTCTGACACTACAGAGAACAGAGAGGAGATCAGATGAGTCCCTGGCCTCAGAGAGGGCTTCTGGAGACAAAAAAGACCAATAGGTCCCTCCCTCTGGCACCCTGCATGGAGAGGCTGGATCTGAGATCCCTAATGGGGAAGGTGTCCAGACTCTTGTATTCATCTGCAGAGCTTTTCTACTGGAGGGAAGAGGAAGGATGGGAAAGCCCATCCCACAGGACAGCTGTAGTGTCAGGGGATGGGGACACACTGACTGTTTTCCCCTGATGTCTGTCACAACCTAGGGGAAAGGGCTCAGTGTTTCTGAGCGAAGAAGAAAAGTCCCCACTCCTGCGCATCCCTTGCAACGGTGGCGAGCAGCATGTCACTACCCTCCTGGGTGACCTGGCACGCACTGACATCACCTCTGTGTACCGCCTGGGTGAGTTTCCCCCCTCCTGATGTGCCCAGCCCCATGGCTCCCCACAGACAGCAATGCTGCACAGTGTCTAGAGAGCTCTGTGCTCAGGGCTTTGCAGGGGACACGACCTCCAAGCCCTCTGCTCAGCCTGGTCGTGGAGGTTGTAGGTACCCTCAAGAGGTGGACCATGCCACACTGCAGTTTGCAGGGGTCTCCTCTGCTTCCAGAGCAGCTCCTCAGCTGTGGTTCACCCTGGCAGATGCTGCTCTTGACGGCTCATGGCTGTAGGACCCTGCCCACAGCAGGTCCCCTGCTGCTGTCTGACCTTTGGGTGTATATGGAGCAGGATACACAGCTAAAGTGGCAGGTGACATCATCTGTATGCCCACTGCAGGAGCCAGGAGGGCAGGATTCCTGGGTGCTCTTCTGAGGTTCTCTATTCTTGCTGTGTGACTTTTGGTCCACAGCTAATTTCTCTGTCTCAATTTCTTGCTTTCTCACTACCCAGAAGCACAATGTGGCCATGCAGGGCTGAGCCTGCGATCTCCTGGGGTTCAGAAAACCTCCCAGACCAGCCAGTTCAAGTGCAGTGAGCCCAGGGTAGAGCCTGTCAGATATATTCGCGTATCTGAAACCTTTGAATATGCACAGCCAGGCTCCTAAAAGAGACAGAGATGATAAAACCCACCTGTGAAAAATAAGACCTGCTTGTTCCCAAGTAACTATATTGGTGCTCACCTCACCACCAGCTAAAAGCAGCTCTTCATGGTCTAAGATGGAGCCAAGCACCAGCAGGCAGAGGGGTAGAAACTGCAGCTGCATGTGGTATCTGCAGCCAAAAGCGATCCTGCTCTCCCACGTACAGGTCTGGGCTTTAGCAGAGCAGCAGCAGATCTCAATAAGGTTTGAACACTGTATCTGCACATTAACAATGACCATGGCTTTGGGCTTTTTGTTTTCTATTTGTGTCTTTGTGTAGATGGTTTTGAACCCACAGCCATGCTCCCAAAGGTGCCATCAGGTGAGTATGTGGAGGAGACAGAATGGGATGCTTTTATGATGACTTCTGAGGGTGAATTTTGACATAACGAAATATCCCACTATGGTTTTCCTGTCCCTTCCAGGGGCTGTTCTCCCTGGCTGTAAAGATATCCAGCTGCTCCAGTCTTGGGAGGAAATAAATGATGTGGTTACAACCAGTACCTCTGAGCTGTCTAGCCCAGGGAGTGAATCAGTCTCTCCTACGTTGGAAGATTTTCTCCTGGAGAAGCTGGATGATTTTGATGATCCCAAGTTCTTTATTGACCTGAATGCTGGACACATGGAAGATGCTGATGTCTTTGACCCCATATTGACCTTCCTTAACCAAGACAGTTATGTGCCCAGTTTTCAAAGCCTCTATGATCTCAGTTTTTCCTTTCTCAATTCCACTTTTTATGGTTTCTCTGACGAGGATGAACTGGTCTTGTACCTTGAGACATCCAGGAACTGGGCCAAGAGAACTCATTCAGTTTGGGCTCATGTCAGGCTCTGTTTCCTCT
The DNA here is from genome assembly GCF_036013445.1 of Caloenas nicobarica. Taxonomy (NCBI): domain Eukaryota; kingdom Metazoa; phylum Chordata; class Aves; order Columbiformes; family Columbidae; genus Caloenas; species Caloenas nicobarica. The sequence goes on from NC_088257.1 coordinate 2,222,667, forward strand.
TGGGTAAGCTCTGCATCAAAAAGGTAAAGTTATCCCAGGCCCGAGTCTACTTTGAGGAAGCCATGAGCACCCTGGACAGGGGTTTCGGGGACCTGCCTCTGCTGGCTGCACTGCACGTGAACCTGGCCTCCATCTACTTGAAACAGAACATGAAACACAAATTCTCCTCCCTGCTGGGAAAAACAGTGGCCTTGCTTGTCTGCTTGCCCGGCCACTCTTTCAGCTCTGAGAATGAGCTGGAAGTCATGATGTACGTCCTGAGGGAAGCCATTGCTGTGGGTAATGTGCCTTTGGAGGCACGGGTCTGCTTCCTTATTGTCAAGCTCTTCCTACAACTGGGCAAAAATGATGAAGTGCTGCCCTTTACTGAGCATCTTCAATGTCTCAGCACCACCTTACTCATCCCGGACGCTAGTTCTGTGCCGCTGGATGCCACTCCTATCTTGAGCTACCTGTATGACAAGAAGTACTTGCCAAATATCGCACTGGCCTCTGCCAGGTTGTTTGTTCCCAGCGGCATCAAGGGGGCACCAACACCCATTTGGAGAGCTGGCTTCATCCTCCAAAATGCTTCCAAGCTCTTGGGGAACCAACTGGAGAGGAGCAGCATCCCAGCACTGGCTTGTTTCTACCTCAAGCAAGCACTGCATTTCTCCTGTGAGAGGAGAGCTGTGCCCATCCAGAGGACACTGTGTGCCATCTTGTCCAGGATGTACCTCCAGCATGGAGTGTTGGACGGGGCGGTTTGTTACGCAGCCACGGCTGTAACCCTCAGCAGACTCATGGGCGAGGAGGAGGCTTTTGCATCTTCCCTCTCTTTGGGGTGGATGTATCTCCTGCACAGGCAGCCGGGCCCGGCTGCAGACATCATGTGGCAGCTCTTGCGCTCTCTGCACAGGACAGACAGCGTGACCCAGGGTGGAGCCGTGCACAATCTCCTGGCCATTGCCCTCAAAGGAGAAGGGCAGGTGCAAAAGGCTGCAGAGAACTACCTCCTGGCCCTGCACAAAGCCAAGCAGACCGGGAACAAGAGGAACCAGGCTATTGCCCTGGCTAACCTGGGGCAGCTGAGCCTCTCACGTGGGGCAAACCAGCTGTCTGAGCTCTACCTGCTCCAGTCGGCTCAGCTCTACGCTGAGCTCCAGGGAAGCGAAGACCTGGAGATGGAGTTGGTGCAGGTGCTGCTGTGGCTGGCGCAGGCCATGGTGAACAGGCAGAGGATGGAAGATGGCAAACTCTGTTATGAACTGGCGTTGGTTTTTGCCCTGAAGTGGCATAACGTGAGGAGTGAGTACAGCTTTGCGAGGGCAGCGTTCACCTCTGTGCAACACCCCGTCGGGTCCCTAACGCGGTCCCTTGACCTGTCCTTTTTCCCTTCCCTATACCATGCAGGTCAGCTTCACATCACTGAGTCTCTCTGCCATTTCTACAGCAAAGTGTCCCCCGATCTCCAGGCCTGCATTACCTACCATGAGCACTGGGTATCTTTGACACAACAGCTGCAGGACAGGGAGCTGGAGGGCAATGTTCGGCGGACCCTCGGCCAGCTCTACCAGGCTTTGGGCACATCTGAGTAAGTCCTGTCTGTGGCTGTTAGATGCTGTTAGAGTGGGGTCCCTGCCCACCCAAAGCAAGAGCAGGGGCTTTCCTGGGGTGCCCCAAGAGAGGGGGCAGCTCCAGCTGCCCCACAGGCAGGCTGCTGGTTAATGCTGAGATTAGCGAGCTGTCGCTGCGTGGTGCAAAGGGGAACAGTTCAATGTCAACCAGAGCACCGTGACAGCTGGGCAAACACCAGGCTGTTAGTTGGGACAGAACTGGGATCTGGCCAAATACAGTTTTCCAGAGGGACATCCAGCCTTGATCGGAGGGGACCCAGTGACAGGGAATTTGTCACTTCCTTTGGAGGCTTATTGCAGTGATTAATCACCATTCACCAGTAAAAATAGGTTCCTTATCTCTTATTTTAATAACTCTGGCTTCGGTCTCCAGCTGCTGAGTCTGCCCTTCCTATCTCTGCTGGAATATTTCCCCCAGGGAGGTACTTAAGACCCCGTATCAGCTCACCTTTCAGTCTCCCGCTTGACACATGCAAGTGTCTGATTAGTTTAGGCAGAAGGGGAAAGGAAGAGACCTGGACAGACCACAGATCTTTTTCAGTTTTTGAAGGCAAACGTGTTAAATAGCGGAGAGCTAGATCCCGTGTCTCAGAAGGACAAATTGGGAGGGCCTGTCATTAACTGGGATGTTAACCTTCCCATGCTAGGTCACAGTGAGTTCAGAGGGAAGGTATTTAGGAAGCAGACGCCTGTCATGTGAACAGTGCTATTTAAGACCACAACACACCCCATTCCCTGGACACGAAGGACAGATGGAGCCCAGCTGCCAGCAGGCGAGACACCAAGCAAGCAAATGTGCCCTGGGCACTGCCTGGCGCTCCCTTCACCACAGCTGGCAGCATGTCCAACCCGCCGGCTCACCCTGCTGCCTGTCTCTTTGGACTCTTGGGGGGTTTCAAGCCCTCCAGGGGCTTGAAAAGGGGCTATAAGGTCTTGCACATGTGCCCACGGATATGCCTCTTTGGCTGCACTGAGGGACAAGCAATAGGCAGAGATGTGGTTTTGGGTGCCAGATGCTGTCTGGAAAACAAAGGTGCAAGGTATCCCTGCCTGTGCTCCCCTGTGTAGCTGGGAGTGACTTTGGAGCTTAGTGTAAGGGGGAAACAGGGTTTGCAGGTGGCCTGGACAAAACTCTCTATCAGCTGGAACCAGCAGTGGTGGGGAGCAGGCTGCCTTGGGGAGCAGGATGCCTTGGGGCTGCGCTTAGTACTGGGGTCCCCGGCTGGTCTAAGGTTACCAGACGATACACGCATGTGCGCTAAAGCATGGAGTCTTGGACGATTTTACCAGGACACACTACTCAGAGATGTGGCTGCCCATTTGTCTATAACCTTCAGCAACTGTATGAGAAGACAGGATTGCCAGTGGGCAGGTGTCGTGGGAGCTTTGCAGCTGGTTGCTGGGGGTGTCCTGTAATTTCTCGGCAATGGCTTTTTGCCTGTTTGCCATCACAGGGCTTTGAGACAGTCCCTGGACTGCACCAAACAGAGTCTAAGGATCTTCATTGACCTTGAGGAGACTGTGAAAGCAGCAGAGGCCTGGCTGCAGGCAGGAAAGCTCTACTACCTTCTGCAGGAAGATGAGCTGGTGGAAATGTACTTTCAGGTATGGACAGGTGGCTGGAGTGGTCCCATTCTCAGCCTGGCTAGCTGCATCCCCATCCCAGCTGTGTGGCTTGGTAGGAGCCTTTTGGGGATGGCAGACCTGGAAGAGAAAGTTCTTATGAACAGTGTAATCCCGCTGCTGGAAGGAGGGGCTGTTGCCTTACACTCATGCATTATCTGGCACTAAATTTCTTATCTTTTCATCCACACACTGGCTTTAGAGAATTCTTGGGTGAAAGTAAGTGAATTTATTGAGTAAGAAAGTGCTGTAGGAGTGCCAAAGGAAGCTGGAGGTACCAGGTGACCGCTTCCCGTTGAAATACACATAGATAAGGGGTAAGGTGCCAGGAAAGTGCTTGGAAACTTCTTGGAGTAGAAGACTAGTGGCTTCTTTCCATCTCTATCACTATTTTATCAGCTGAGCTGCAAAGAGGAAGAGCAGCTCATAAAATCCTAGGTCTCCCTCATTTAGGAAGCAGCTTCTATTAAAAAATGGGAAATTCTTTCACGTGCCCGGAGTGAGCAGAGCAGAGGCTGGTTAGGTTTGGTGGGGTTTGCACTGAGCTGGACTATCCAGCAAAGCACCAGCCTGGACACTTGTGGAGGATGTTTTGGGTCCTTACCCTGTTAGCCCAGCAGCACTTCTGAACTGGTGGGGCTGGGTAACTGAGGCACGTGGTGCTGGGAACAAGGACAGAAGCTTTTCCCATCAGCCACACCAGCCTGCCCCTAAATCAGGGTGGTAAAGGCAGGGAGTTACTGGTACTGGGTGGCTGCTCAGTGACCTGCATGAAATGAAGAGGTGGCTTTGGCATCCGCCTATTCCCTAGTGTTCACAAGGAAGATCTGAGGCCCATGAAAAAGAGCTGTCATTGCCTCCCTGGCTCACGTTTTCAGCAGGGGCTAAATGAGGGGTGAGTTCCCATTAAGAAGGGTCAGTTGATGCCAGATCTCAGCAGGGCATGTCTGAGTCCCTCAGGGGCCCCTTCGCAGGCGAGGTCACCAGCAATGACAAATTGTCACGGGGTAAGGAACAACCTGTTCTGGCTGGAAGGTGGCACCAAGGCCAAGTGCATATTTGGCACAAATAACAGTTCTTCCCAGAAGTCGGCATACCTGCCCTCCCTCCTGCAGGCTCTGACCTTTCTCTGTTCCTCTTGTCAATCTTCACGTTGGCTCCATCACACCAGTGACAGACCAGGGCCAGGACAGCTGTGCTGTCCCAGCTCTAAATCCTGATGCTGTTCGATATCCCAGCTGATCAGCTTGTCGCACTGACCCCGCACAGGGATGGGTTATCTGGCTCCTGGCTCCATCCTTATACACATCACTTGCAAACGCAGCACAACAGCCCCACACACCTTCTGGCCAACCTGCCTCCAATGCTGTTTGGAGCGCTGGGGCTCACGTTGGTGATGCCTTGGTTTTATTTAATTGCACCAATATCTATGTGCAAATGTCTCTTTCCAAGTCTTACTCCAGCTCCTTTTCCTCCTAGGCAGCCATTCAGACTGCTCTGAAATCCGAGAACTTCTCCTTGGCCATGGATCTTTATGAAAAAGCAGGTGATACCTTTTTTAGTGGCAGCCGAAACAGGGATCGAGCGGTGGAGTTTTATAGGGTACTGATCCCTCCCAGAATTTCTGTTCTTGCGTTCTCATGAGGCGATGGCCGTGGGGAGCTTTGCCCCAGGGCTGGCTGCAGCACCGCATGGCCAGACTGGAGGGACAGAGGGTGGAGAGGGATGAGCTGGTTCTGAGTGTGCCAGACTGCAAACAGCACTGCGGGGGGAAGCCTGGAGCACAGATATATTTTGCTATGGCTGCAGCTCACCTCGGAGATTATTCGGGAGGTGGGAACAGGTTCCTTACGTTACAAATCCTGGCAGGGTTAGATGTGAGCCCGTTGCTCCTGGGGACATGCTCAGAGTCAGAACTTCAGGCACCTGAGGAAGGGCAAAGATGTGGGGCTCAGGTCTTGAGAACCACACTCTGGGATATGAAACTCATTTTCAGGGGAAAGAAGGGGCTAGAACTTGAACCTGCAGCATTCAACCACTCCATCATCTGCCTGCCAGGCCAAACCCTCTGTCCATCTCCCGCTGCTCTGTAACCCCTCTGTGGGCAGCGCTGTACTGATACTCCAGGAACAGCCTGGACTCACTCTTCTCTTTCCTCAGGGAGGTGCTGTGCCCTTGGCCAGGAAACTAAAGGCCACTAAGACAGAGCTGCGGCTGTTCAATAAGCTGGCAGAGCTGCAGATCGGGCTGCAGGGCTATGAGAAGGCGCTGGAGTTTGCCACGCTGGCAGCCAGGCTGAGCATCAGGGTCGGTGAGTGCTGCACACCCGCAGGGTACCTGGAGTTATGGGCTCCTGAGGACAGGGTTGCCTTTCGGGATGAGAACAGCGTGCCCGTGAAAGGGGGATCTCCTGCTTTCATAAGACTGACGGACCTGTTCTTATCCTGAGTGGTAACACCTTTTTAAGGCCACTTCCCTTTTGAAGCTGCAGGACAGCCACAGGGAACTGCTGTGCCGTGTGCGGTGGTGGGACCGGCTGAGCAGACGGTGGTTGCTACACCGGGGCACGGGAAGTCTGACGAAGGCACAGGACTGAACAGTTCCTCTATACCCTGGGTCTTCTGATAAACTCATCCCTTCCCATTACACAAATAGTTTGAATGGGCAAAATGCCAGCATAAATGTCTGAGATGGAGCTAATCTTGTAATAGCCCTTTGCAGCACCCAAGAAATCCCCTGACTGAATGACATACTCCCAGGCAATCTGTCCAGCCTTGGTATCAGCAACCCTGCCAATGGCTGTTTTCTCTGAACCCAGCGTCTCCTTATGAAGACGTCCATGCCCCCAGGCTGAGTAAATACATCCCCAAGCAGCTCAGCATCCCGGGCTGGAGATGTGTTGTGAGCACACTGCAGGCTGACTGTATCAGCAACTCTTTTCCAGGAGATGAATTGCAAGAGCTGGTTGCATTCCACCGCCTGGCCACAGTCTACTATTTTCTGCACATGTATGAGATGGCAGAAGATTGCTACCTGAAGACACTTGCCTTGCGTCCCCCCTTGCTGCAGTGCTCTGGAGAGGCCCTGTACTACTGCAAGGTGTATTGCCACCTTGGCAACCTGACCCTGCACAAACTGAAGGTAGGAAACCTTTCCATGATGGTGTGTTGAGAACTCTGGTCTTGAGAGAGAGCTGGAGGTAGAGTGTTGATCACATATGCTGGCAGAGCAGCCACACATGTAGACAGCTGCATCCTGTAACTGTCCATCCTATCTGCAGCATCAGAGTAAATGCACACGATGCTGGCACAACCAGGTTTTGAAGGGGGAAAGACAATTTGGAAAGAAGTGCTGGCACTTGGCTGCGGCTATACAGAGCCGATTTCAATGAAGTCAGGCGTCACGGGGTTCTGCCTGGAACCACCAGCCTCTGCTCCAGCTCCCTCGTACCCTGTGACCTTCAATTAAACCAGTTCCTAAACTCCTGCCCTGTCCTTTATGGTTAGGATGAACAGGATGCAGCAGCCTACTTCCTCCTGGCCCTCGCTGCAGCGACCGAGCTGGGAGACCAGGACCTGCAAGGCCTCATTTGCGCCAAGCTGGGTGACATCCCCGGTGCCCTGCGGGGGACTGAGAGCACACCGGGCTGTGCCACGTACCGGCCCAGGTGGTTGAGCGAAGGCGGCCACATCGTCTGATCAACCCATCACTCCAGGGACTCCACTCCAAGATGTCAAGCAGCGTTGTGCCGTGCCGCTGGCACAAGTCCATTTGCTCTCCAGAACAAGTGGCCCAGGAGAGGTCCCTGCGCCACATCCTAAGGAGCTGGCAGCACTTGGTCTTCTTGTCCCTGACAGGCAAGGGACCAAGAACTTGGGCCCTGCCCTCATTTTTGGGGAGCAGGGCTGTGCACTGCAGCCCAGGTGGCACATCGAGGCTGGGAATCCGGGCAGGATGAGGCCCCAGCAGCGGTGCTGGAGTGTGCAGTGCAGCAGGGCTGAGTGACAGAGTGCGGCTGCCCTGCCCCGGACAGCAGCAGGAGAGCAATGCCGTGTGCCTGCCCGTCCCCCCCCAGCTGCCCCACACACCTCAGGTCCCATGGGGCAGCTCAGCCCCAGCTGAGAGTGTTTTAACTTGAATAGCAACTCCTTTATTTATTCCTATCTGGTTTCTGTCCTGTCTGCTCTGCGGAGGTCTGTGACCCATTCATCTGCAGAGCCTGGGGCTTCTTTGATACAAAGCCACACCAAGGCAGAATTGGGGAAAGAAGGAGAAATGAAAAGGGCTGGTCAAGCCTCGCCTGGGGACAAGCCCATGAGCCCACCCCAACCCCGCTGCTCAGCCTCAGATCAGAATTGAGGCAGCTGTATTGGCCTCTCCTGCCCCACAGTCCATGGGCACTTCCAGCATCTAAAGCATGAGCACGCTATGGGTCCTGCATGGGCAAAGAGCCGTCAGGCCTGACCCAGCCCAGGCTTTGCAGCCCAGCACTCTCCCCAGCCCCTGTTCTCCAGGCTGCGGACCCCGCAGGATGTGGGTGCACCGGGGAGCGGAGGGTGAGGCTGGACCCTGCCTGTGGCACACATCCAGCCATGGGCAGGGGTGCTGGCAGGGCGCATGGGGACTTTTGGTGGGGGAGGCAGCTGCGCTGCCTTTGCATGGGCCATTGGCAGCCTGGCAGGCAGCAAGATGCCTTCAGGTAGCCTGAGCTACATGGCTGGAGGAGAAGCAAAAACTCCTTTGCAGAGCAAGCCGAGGCAGTGGGAGGCACCGAGAATGCTTGTCCTGATGCTGCTGCCGGCACTGGGAGAAGCGCACAGCTCCTCCACAGCCCAGCTCACCACCAGGGAGCAATAAATGCCCACGTTTGCAGCCTCAGGCAGGCGAGTGCTGCTTCCCAGCTAACACCAGCCTCAGTTTTCAGTCTAGGCTGGTGCAGAGTGAAGAATGAGCAGTTTTTCCAGCTCATCTCTTTGCTTTGACAACCAGCAGCCAGACACCCAGCTAGGGCTTCACAGGGAGACCCTGTTCCAAGTCCTTCCACCTCCCTGACGCGCTGCAGTGCTTAGAAATGCTAAATGCAGCACATTTATTTCCTCGCTGCTCTTTGCAAACGCTGAGTTCATTTTACCCTTCTAATCCCTGTGAGGCATCCATCACTGGGGCAATGAATAGTTTACTGCTTGTTTACTGAGCATTCCTGCAATGCCATTAGGGGAGCCTCAGCCCTGAGCTCAGAGGAGGTAAATCTTTGTCCTGTTCAAAATATAGCAAGCTTGGGGGAGAACTGGTCCCCGAAACAATCCTGCCTCATTGTACAGAGCTGCCGGTTCTCAGTCCAGGTGGCTGGTGCTCACTGTGCTAGGGTAGGATCTTTCCAGCAGTTTTTCAAGTCAGTTCCCCTTTTTATTTTCATACATGGGGAAAAACACCATCTCACATCTTCGTACCTGAAAGCAGGTTGACAACTGTATGTCAGGCTGTTGAGGGGAGGGGAGAGAGGCTTTGATGGCTCTGGCAGACCTGCAGGTCTGCATGGTGCAGGAATGCCCTGCCCTGGCACCAAGACGTCTCTCCTGTCGTCCCCAGCACCTCACTCAGGGATGCTGCCCAGCCCCACAGTAACGTACCTGCAGCAGATGCTGCTCCTGGTCTGATCCCCAGCAGTGCCCTTTGGATCCCTGGGATGAGGCCCAAGGCCACCACAAGGCTGCTGCCCAGCCATCCCAGCAAGGCTTCTGCTACCACTGTGCAGCTGGCCAGGCTCTGCATTTGAGGACGGGGACGTGGGTGATTGTGGCTCTGTCTGTGGGAGAGCCCCCAGACCCACACCCCTGGCCAGTGGCTGTTGTGGCTCTTTCAAAGTTAAGCCCAGTGGAGGGTGAATAATGCAGAGAACATCCCTGCTAAAATACCCCTTCCAGTGGGAAAACTCGAAGCTGTTCTGCCTAGCACAGTGAGAAAAAATGGGCTTTGTTTAAACCTAGAGGGTCAGTGTCTCCACTGGTCTAAATCAGCTAAGCTCCATGAAGTCAAACAGAGATGTTCTGATTTGCAGGGTCTGTGGATCTGGCCCACAGTTCTTAACCGAATGTGTCCTCTTTAAATCACAGCAAACAAGTTTGTGGTACCTGGGGAGGGGGAAAGAAACGTGCTCCTTGGGAATGTCCCATAGAACATCATTCCCCCACTCCCTCTTCCACCCACCCACTCCCACATGCTGTGACAAAGCTGGGCTGTTTTCCTGGTGGGATGAGAGGTCAGGGTGGCTAGGGCTGATTAAACTCCATAATAATACTGGGAAATAGAATGAAACTTGGAGCAGCCAGTTGTGTGAACCAGCTCCTGGGCCTGTGCCCGAAGGAGGGTGAGGATACCAAGTACCTCCAGCTGCCAGCGCGGTTCTGTGGGCAAATGTGCTTCAGGGATTTCATGCTAGAGGAGGTCACCAGGTGATAGCTCAGGTCTCGGGGCAGCCGGGCTGGGGATTATCACCCTCCATCCCTTCCCAGATGGAGGGGATATTGTCCATCATTCCCAGGTCACGGTGACTGGGATCTGTCTTTTTTAGACACATCAGGAGGCACCTGTGCGTGTCGGTAGGGAGGGAGCACAAGGACCACGTAAGGACCATGCACCCAAGGTTCTGCAGGGTGCAGAGCCTGGACAGAGCTGTGATATTGCTCCAAGAGGAGGCTGGAAGAGCAGGACCGTAGAAACACAGGAGGTATTTATCCTACAGTAGGCACTGACCACCAGTGTCCAGCCCTCCTTCACCAGCACTGATGTCAGCCCAAACAGACGGAGGAAGAAATAGGGGAAAGGGAATGGATGGATCAAGTCTCCTCTTACACCAGGTGTCATCATCTTGCTGTGGCTCGTGACTTAGTTCTGAGCCGCATGTGACTGTCTGCTCCATGCCCAGTCCCAGGAGTTTTCCTTCCTTCGATCCTCAGCCAGCCAGGCTGGAAATAGGACTGGTGGGGACCATGTGCAGCCACACGTGTCTTCAAACACCTGCTAAAAGCAGCACCTTCCTCTCCATCACTTCCAGAGGGTGAAGGGTGCTGTAGGAACCTCCTTGCTTTGGCTCCAGTGCTTCTACGTGCCTGCGTCCGGACCTGGTGCCAACCCGTCCTGCTCCGATTGTTCACCAGTGCAACCCTCTGGGCACCAGTACTACCAGTCCTGACATGAGCCCACCTAAGAGCCAATGCTGGCACTCTGACCCCCTTTTTGTTTAATGCCTCAGGGCACAATTTAAGGACTAGAATAAAGAGGGACTGGATTTCTTTAACATATGCTCATTCTCCGTCAGTGGAAATACCATGACAAGAATAATTTTTGCATCACCTTAGCTCTGTTGTGAGCCTCCCAAGGCATTAGGAAAAAGGAAGCACTGATAACTGTAAATAGAGATATGGACAGAAGTGTAGAGATAGCTAGATTTATTTGGGTTTACACGGAAACTACTCTTTCCTGCAGAAATGTAACACCCAATAATTATTATTATTATCAGCAGATTTCTTTCATCATTCCTTCAGTGTACAGTGCTGCAAATCTTCACTGAGTCTGTGCTGGACAGATGTTGGGCTGGATGGGGAGACCTTCTGTACCACACAGCTCTAACCCAGCCTTTTTCTCTCCATGCCTCAGATCCCATGGGTTAAACGAGGGATAGAAACCTCCTGTAAGTACCGTTGAAGCCTGGCAATTGGGCAGGGAAAGTGCATGCTGCTTGGGAATGAAATCTGAATTTTGGTGGTGTGCTGCACAGATCCAGGGTGTGGGTGAGAGCCACCTGTCCCATCCCAAACACCTGAACCTGGGCCTCCCCTTAACCAGAGGAATCAGCCGCAGCTGATGCTGCTGCATCACCCCTGCTAAAAGCACAAATAGCTCTGCAGAGCTGCTCTGGAGCACAATGCCCAGGTTTTGTATCTGAATCTGTGGATGTCACATCATTTATCCACCTCTGTCAAACTCGGACTTTGGCAGAGGCTGGTCTCCAGAACAGTTTGCCTCTGCTGGAGGCTCCTCGTTGCTGTGGGGATCAGAGGGTCTGAGGCAGAGGTAAAGCTGAGCTCATCTGATTTCAGAGGTGGCTGGTCCTCTCCAGCCAGCATCTTCCTGTGTTGCTTGGAGCAGTAATGAGAAGTTGGTAAACACCAGCTGTTCTGCTAAGCAGAGGTGAGTGAAGTGTGTAAACTGGGCAATTTAGATTAAAAATTGTTTATTTTTCACAGCAACCTGGGTTTTTGTTCAGTGATAATTGGGATCATAAATATGTATGCCAAACAGTGTATCGGAGGTTGATGTCAGGAGGCTGAGCAACAGCCAAGAGTCACTAACAGCAACTGCATGTGCTTAAATAAACCTTCCCTGTGCTGTGGGCAGCAGCACAACGCAGCCTGCATGTGTACTGAGATGGGGGCCTGTGTCTGCACTGCTGGTCCCTGCCCTGGAGCTTTGCCGTGTCCCTGGGCAAGGGGAGAAGCAAAACCCCAAAGCGAGGAAGGAAAGGACAGCTGGAAAGTGGCCAGGGAATAGGGAAGTCAGATGTAAAAACAATGCCCAGCTGAGATGGAATCAGGCATGGGTCAGCCCTGGAGCTGTCACCTCTGCTGTCACCGTGCACACAGGTATCACTAGGACTTACCAGCACTGATCTCCAGTTGCTTTCTGCTCTTGTGGGCACTTTGTGTTCAATAGGACTGACTAGAGACCAGTACTGGTTGCTGTGCTGGGCTGTGCCAGGGAAAACATCTCTCTGGGACCGGAGAGAGCAGAGAGTGTGAACTAGTAAACACAATGCAGAAGACTTTATCCCTTCCAAGTGTACAGCTGGTAGAAACCATGTGTGCTAGTGACAGGGACACATGCAGGGCAACTGGCTCTCCTGAGTACCAGCTGATGGGCAAAGAGCAACATGTTCCTGTCTCGTCCCAGCTCTGCAGACAAAGGCGATGGTGCCAGGGTGCACTGAGGGTCCCAGCTAAGCTGCCTCAGCTCCCGCAGGCTTGTTCCAGCAGCTGTGGCTCCTCCGAGAAGGAAACACGGGCAGGAAACCTGGCAGCAGGAGGCTCCCCTCAGGGCAGCACTGGAGACAAGTGTAGGAAACAGCACAAGTGCCAACAATTCCTGTCACACTACAAGAGAGGGGGAGGAAAAAAAATTACTATCTGGCTGCCATGAAGGCTGTTGGGATACGGTCCAGGATCAGGATGAATACAAAGAAATGAGCCCCTGAGCATCAGATGGCTTTTGAGAAAGGAAGAATAAATTCTTACATAGCCAAATTCCCTTTGTGCACTGTTTATGGGATGGTGGTTTTATTTTGCCTTTTTTTTCCCCCCCTTCTTTTGCACCTGCTCTGACAGTGGTGTTAGGACCACACAACAATGCATAAACATACATCTGTGTTTGGGGAGCAATGGCTGCAGTATTTACATCCTGACTCTAAGGTTTAATTCTGCCTGGGACACCTTCAGCTCCTTGCAGCTGGGTTCTGAATTGCAGCACAACTTTTTGCTGCCGCTGTCCAAGACTTAAGCCATGCTTGATCCCAAAGTATTAGTACAATATTAATCAGGTTAGAAAAAAACTTGCTCGAGTGCTTTGGGAAGGATTTGCAGAAGCTGCTTCATGACTCTGGTGCCTCAGGCTCGTGTTCTTCTGAAGTCTCTTCCAGACTTCTGTGACCGATCAGCTGGGCTTTCCCATCTTGTGGTCTGGCAGAAGAACCAGCTGTGTGCTCTGGTGGTGGCACCTGCAGGAATGGTCTGTATCCCTGGGCTGCCAAACTTGGCAGGACCGTCATTGCCTTCTGACTCACCTCTCTGTCCTCTGAGTCTCCATCATTTTATGTCTGTTTTGGAAGCTATTTGATGTTCCAGAATCTCCAGTCTTTGGAGATGACAGGACCTGCTTTCTACCTGGCTGTACCTGCAGAATTTGTGAGTCTGTCCTGGCTTGTGTCAGTCCTTTATCAGCTCTATTTATCTCGTGTGTCCTGCTAAACTCCTCATTAAAATGCCTTTGTCTGGGATTTACATATTTTCCTCTTAAATCTCCTTGATGCTGTCTTGATAAACTAGAAGATGCAGCACTTGTGGGTCTTAGTTTAGTATGGTTTGTTCTCAGATTCTTTCCAAACCTACCTTAAAAACTGGCAGATAACCACTCTTCTGAAACCCTCGGTCATGGCTTCGTCAGGGTGGCTCTTTCCTTCACTTTTCTGCTCTGCAAGCTTTAGGATAACAATTTTTCTTACCATGGTGACTGCACAGGAACCATATGCACATCATTTTCCGTTGTCATGTTTTCCTTGGCACCACCCACGACCTTTCTTTGCAGTCAGCTTTCTCTTCTGCTTTTTATCTCTGCATATTCTCTTGGACGTGTTTTGCTTTTTTCTCTCTACTTCCTTTGCTGGGCTGTGGAATATTGCTGACCCTTGTTCACTGGCCCAGCAAGCCCGACCCTGGGTGCCCTTCCTCAGACAAGCCCCCTCTTCCCATTTTGTAGCGAACAAAGGCGGCTCTGGAGGTTGGATTATTTCAGATACTGGACAGCAGCACTCTGCGCGTCAGCCCAGGTGCGAGCTTTTTGGAAAGTGGCACCAAAACAAGGTGGGGAAGCCAGATGCAGGGAGAACATCCAGGCTGGCAGGGGCCAGAGAGACCCCCAGGAAAGCCTGGGGAGGGCAGGCGCTGGTTACAATAGCAGCTGGCCCAGCCACTCGCCTTTCTCCTGATCATGGTTCGTGTTTATTTTTGCATCAGCCGAGACCTCTCACCCTTGTTCGAAGGCAAGGGAAAAGAAAGGGCTTGTTTCCCTCAGCCACAGAGGAACGGCAGCTGTGGTTTGGCAGGGGATGGGTTCAGGTTGCCTGTGAGAGCGGAGTTGTGTCTGTGAGGCTGCCCGAGCTGACGGCCTTTAGCACGGAGAGCAGGAAATATTAATGAGCTGTTAATTACTCCCGAGCTTCTCCCTCTCCCCAAAACAAGGCACAGCTGCTTCAGGAGATGTTCTTCAGGCTGGCAGGCTCCGATCTGCGGCGGACACGGCGCGTGCGGACCGTGCATCACACCGCGACTGATCGACGGTGTTTCACTGCCGCAAGATGGAGCTTTCAAAGGTCTTGAAAGCAGGTGGTGCTCCAACAACCACTGGCTTATGTCCTCAGCTATTTCCCTCATAGCACCTTTTAAAATCCCCATTCTTTTCTCATTATTCAAGTTTTTTATCAATATTAATTCTGAAAGTTATCATTCTGGGCTCTCCAGGACATTCACAGATGTTCCCCTATTGGCCCTTGATCTCCTGGTTTAGCTTTGTAGAAAGACATCCCATTCTCATCTTCAAAGCCTGCAAGTAATAGCTGTTTTGCTATTTACTTACCTTGCTTCCCATTCTGAATTTGTCTGATTTTAATTTCCAGGCTCTGGATCTGCCTGTGTCTTATGCTACTCAACTGAAGACTTTCTTATCATCACAAAGCTTTTTCTAAGCTGGCATTTATAGCTTGTGATCAAGTTACCCATCTGTCTTCTCATTTTCAAAGAGAATAGATGGAGTTTCTTTAATGTTACTGCCAGTCCAGGTTGCCAGATGCTTTTCTTATACACAGCGTGCACCTCAGCAAGAGTTGTGTCATATATGTGCTGATGGAGCTTTATAAGGAGAGAAGAGAGAACTCCCCTCCAAAACTGGAGGAATTTTGCTGTTCAAACTGGCATCACACTCGCCAGTTTTGATACTGTTCCCATATATGTGTTTAATGTTCAGTTCCACAGATTAATAAACATGACCCTTTTCTGGCTGCCTTTAGTTAGGCAAGATGATGTGTTTATGCTGCAAGACTCAAGCCCTGTCCTGAAGCTTTTACAGTGTCATGCGAGACAAGATACATTGAGGGAAGTTACATGGTCAGATGAGAAAGCACTAGGGGAAGCAGTGAGAGGGATACCTGGGCACAAATGCCCGCGTAGTGCTTATGAAGATGGCTAAACTGGATTCGCTTTTTTAAAAGAATAGAAATTGGTGCTGACGTGAAGGAATCATCAGCCACAGGGACATTCAGACAGCCAAGGGGCAACACAAGTCCAGGTACTGTAGGTGAATCTGAGGATTCAGCCGCAGGAGCCAGCCCGGTATCTCCTTCAGCTGCTCTCTGGGGATGGGAATGTTGCTCATGTCCTGGGAAGAGCTGGCCAAGGGTATCGGGCAGGTGATACAGGGGTGGCAGAGGAGGAGGAACAGGACACGGGGGAGACTTGGTGATGGGGACATGTGCAGGTGTGTTTCTGGAGGGTGAAGGACAGCCCGGACACTGATTTCTTGGCTCTGGTTCTGTGACAGATCGGCCACACCAGGCTCGTAGGGCTGCAATCACAGCTCCCAGGGACATACCATGAGTAGCCACAAACTCATTATCATTGCTCAGTGACCTGTAAATGAGCCTGGCCATGACTGTACTTCCCACCCCTGCAGATTCATTCGCTCTCAGCAGTTTGATACCGCCAAAGAAATAATGAAATGGGTTTTAAACCCAACCTGGGAAGTTTGACTGTGCAGATTTCCCACAGCCCCTCGGTCGGTCTCTTTGCTGCCGGAGCTGTGCAGGGGTGTCCGTGCTGGAGCTGCCCCTGCCCAGAGCTGCCTCCCTCCCCGCCATGGTGGAAAAGAGCTGCGGGAGCAGCACAAGCAATACTGGGACATTGCATTACTCGGTTCATCATGAAACAAAATGTTTCAGACAGGTAGCTCCTGGGATAGCTGTGGGCTTGTGAGGGACAGCATCTCAGGCTCCAAGTCTGCCTGAGAAAAACACGAGCTGGTGCTGGCAGGTGGAAAGGGGTTCGTTCCTGTGGCGTGGAGCACAGGCTGCTCGGAGCGGGCTCTGCTGGGTTGCCCTGGACCTCTTCCAGAGAAAAACCCAAGCTTGAGCCTGTAGAAATCACCGCTGCCCACCAGAGCTGCTTTACATACAGGCATTACACACACATTACATCAGCTGAATTTGTTAGTTCAGTCTTAGTAAGACAATAATTGCATGTTTATAAAGAAACAACAGACTTTTTAAAAAAGATTGAGATTCAGCGACTGCCCAGGAGGCATGGATTGATTTCCTGCTCATCAGCCAATATTTAATTATTATTATGTGTCATTGTATTTAGTTTCATAAACAGAAGGCAATGAAAACCAAAAAGATTAATATTAGACACCTATAACTTAATTTACATATAATAGCTTTATGAGCTCAAAGCCTGGAACATTTCAGGAGAGTTTTAGCCCATGTCCTCGAGATATGAGCACTCACAATAGCTCTACGGTGGTCTTAAAAAAGAAGCCAGTGATCCCTCCCACCCTTTCTGCTGACACCTGTGGTGCCGGGCGCTCGGGGCAACAGCAGCACCCCAGGATTCAAGTGCCTTGAATCTCTATCAAGGCATGTGTTGTTCTCACTTTGAAAAGCGCTTATATTTCAATGTATATCAGCACATTATCTCGGAAAGCCTGCCCCTGGCTCTGCAGGGTGCTGAAGGGGAACGCCAGGCTGAAGCACTCAGTGGCCCTGTCATTTCTTTTGCATGTCATGGCTTCATCATATGTCTCGTTAGTTAATTAGAGGATGGAAGAGCAAGCGGCAGAAGTCAGAGGAGTCCTACAAAATGTGTGAAAATGTCAAATGAGCTCAGAAAGTAAAGCCCACGGTGCTGCCCTTTGCGAAAGCCACACTTTGGGCATCTTGTTCCTGTCACTCAGGACGAACACAGAGCTCAGGCAGATCCTTGTGCCACGCCAGGACAGCTCTATTAGTGGAGATATACACTTAGTGCAGCGTCTCGCTGCTGCACCGTGCCCAGAGGGCACCTCCTGTCCACGGGTGACCATCAGCTCCGTGCCACGGCTTTCGGCGGGACCCTCCTCACGGCACAGCAGGGCAAAGGGAGCATCTCCAGAGCGTGTCCCGTGCTGGTGCACCCTGGCCACCCGAGGGCTGTCCCCAGCCTTTGAAGGTGATTTCCAGCATTGCATAATTTTTATGGCACTTCAGAGTTGGGTTATGCTGCCCTTGGGAAGCCAAGATGCCTGTTAGTCATGCGGAGAGGTGACGACTGCTCTGCTCCTGTTTTGCTGCGGGCAGTCTCTGCCAGCCCGATCTCTCCTGTTAATTTATTTACCAAACAAGCAGCATTTCCCCAGCTCTGCAGCGATGCACACCCTCAGCCCTGGCCCACAACCAGCCAGGGAAGCACCAACTCCCGGCCCCACTGGTGCTGGAGCAGGACAGCAGGAGATCCTCGGTCTCTGCCCAAGAGGCAGAGAAAGCAGTGCTGCATTTGCCTCCGCCCAAATTAATTTAAAAAGCGAAATAACTGGCCGCAGAAGTTCTACCAGTGCTCTCCTTCTGCAGCCCGTGCCGTAGGCAGTGTGTACAGTGATGCTGACCCAGGCTCATGGGGGACAGGGGGAAGCAGGAGCGAATCCTCCATTGCAAAATGCACACAGTGCTTTCTGGAATTTGCTTTGCCGTATGGTCTGTGATAGTGATTTTTAAAACCCCTCTGCTGGTTATTTAGTTCTGAAAGCTAGCAGTGAGCTCTAAATTTAGGGAGTATATTGTACCTGACTAATTTTATGGTCTGCATTGCCTTTTATCTTGGCTCGCTATTAATTTAACAGCAAATCTCTGTGTTTGTCAGTTGTGATTCCTGGGGTACTATATAATTTCGTTTGTAAATTGATTTGTGCTTTCTGATACTTCAGTAAACCCATTTGGTATAAACACAGCTCTTCATTTCCCTGTAAGTACGTGGTGAACAAGCAGAAACTGAGCACAAAAATAGACATTTATTTAACCATAAGTATAACAAGGGGAGGGCGGCAGGAACAAGGAGATTGGACCAGCAGTCTGCTGACAGCCGCTAAACAAGGTGACAATTACAGTGCAAACTAACCAGCAGTTTTATCTTTTGCAGGACCTAATGAATGCAATATCCTGCTTATTTGCTGCTCCTTCTTCCCAGCTCATGTGTCGCTGTTCTCCGTGCTCGTTCTCACCATTCCCTTCTCGTGCCTGATTTCTTAGCAGCCTCACCAGCTGCGTATCCAGACCATGAGTGCCACTGCCAATGCGGCAGGAGAGGACAGGCATGGCTAATTTTCATTTCTTTTTTTTTGCAAACAGCTTTTCCTCTGTGTTCTCCTGCAGGATGCCAAGGCCACGGCATGGATGGTTTGTCATTCTCACCCTGCCCACATTTCTCACGGGGGGACAGGCTGCATGTTGAGGCTCAGCTAGATGGCTGTGCGGCCGCTGTGGCATCTTCAGCTCACAAATGGCTCTTGAGAGCCTGCAGTAACTACTAATTCAATTAATTTGATAGCTGACACCCCAGCTCTAGGTGGTGGGTGATTCACAACAGGGCTCTTGTTAGCAGTATTGGCTCAGAAACCTTTTTCAAGCTGGGAGCCATGTGAAACGCTGAGGAAGATGGAGGAGAGACACAGCGTTCTCAGCCCAGCATCCTGGTAGGAGAAGGGGCTGGAGCAGAGCACCATGTGATGGACACATCTCCAGCTGAACCCCTGGACCAGAACCACTGCCTGGTGGCACTGGAATTTGCAAGAAGAGTGTCAGGTTTTGCTGACTGCATTGCTAACGACTTTGGTATATGGGGTGAAACATATAGTCTGCATGAGCAGCACCTGCAGGAAAAGCAGAGCAGCATCCTAACCAGAGCACCGAGGACTGGGAGTAAACCTGCTGAAAGCGATGAAGATATGGGGGATGTGGGGAAATGCCCTGATACGTGGGGCTACGCTGCGTCCATGCACTAAGGTAGGCGGTGGGAAGGAAAAGTTGCAGAATACCATACTACAGGCAATGGAAACCACCTCTATAAGCTGCTTTTTAGTGTGCTAAATGGAGAGACTTCCTTTTGTTTCTGTAAAGTGAGTCTTTAACGTCTCCCTTGACAATCAGCAAAAGGTAGTTTTAGTAACCATTCTCCTTTTGTCACTTATTTTATAACCCATAATCCAGTATAAAGGCACACACTTTGATTACTCTGTTCACTTTCTCTTCAAAGTTGTATGTTCTATTTCCTTTTTCCCCCAGTTAACGAAGCTTACTTATGTGATTGCAGATTGTGAGATACAAGAGCTGGAAAAGTTTTATTTCAAATAGCTGCCAATTGTCATTTAGATGACTTCTTTTTTTGTCCTCCCAGATCAATACTGTTCTTAACTATTTCAGATTGGAGAAAAGTCATCGAGATATTCTATTTTCACAAAAGATACATGATTAGACTACTAGTTTTGAGCCACTAAACATTTTTATGTTAACGATTTGTCCAAAGGCACTCTCTTTTTCATTTCTGATATGTTTTTTCAGGAATAGAAACATCAGGAAGAGCCAGCTGAATTAAAACTTGACTGCTTGTATTGTAGCACGTTGATTACTTTTGAGCGTTTGGAATAACATGGATAAAGACTTTGAAAACCAGTATAAAAAGTGAGCCCATTTCAATCCTCAGAAATAAAGCAACGTGTTTTCTGAAGGATTTTTTGCACAAATCCCTCTTCAGTCTCTGCTGCAGGCGCTGGCTGGGAGATGTCTGTGTAGGAGAATGAAATTGCCCAAGCCGCGCCGAGTTAATGATGTCGAGTGAGATTTATTTATTTATTTCAAGTCTTTTCATCAGTCAACACGGGGGTCGGTTTGGTTTTGTTTTTACCAAGTCTGAAATGCTGAGGGGAAGGAACTGTGCAGAGAAAGGGAAGTCAAAGAAACCACGGAAGTCGGGACGTTTTATCAGTCTATTTTATCGCCCCTTTCATTAACCCATCGCTGAGCAGTGCGCCCACCTCCCTGTGGACAGCAGGTAGATGCTTCTTCAGCCCAGGGAGAGGTGACGATACCTGCTGTGGTCAGGGCCGGGTGGTGGGTGCCACCAGAGGGGGCTGAGCCACATTTTCCTTCCAGGAACACTGAGGTGAGCTCTTGATCTGCCCTCTGATGAGCCATCTCTTTGTCGACCTAACACGTATTCCCCCACAAAGCCTGTGTGGGAACTGGAGGGCTCTCCTGCTCCCCCAGTAACACCCTTCAAATTACACACAGAATCCGTGATGCAGCCAAAGCAGCTGAACAGAGAAAGAAGCTCAAGTGGCTGCTTTAACAAAATGGCTCTTTTTTCTTCAAAATGCATCGGCTGGATCCTGATGAAACCTGTTATTAAAAGAGCACCCTCACCTTTTTAATGATCTGAGTTGTTTGTAAAGTGCTCCCAGAAACTGGAAATCATATCCTCTCCTTCGGCTCTTTGTTCATTTCCATCTGGGGGAAATTAATGAGAATTAATTTATAAAATTATTGGCACCCCAGAGCCAAAGGCAATGGGCCTCTCAAAATGTCCAAATAAAAACTGCTCTAATGAATAACCACTGCCAAATGGCCACGCAAAAAGGAAAAATAGGACAGCAAACAAAACTAAACAAAAACTTCAGCAGTTGCCTGTTAAGCGGAGGCTGCAATGATGAGTTCTGTGATTCACAGCCCACCACCCACCCACCATCACTCTCTACCGAATGATTCAAGGCAGATAGCATCACCCCAGTGCCCTGGGACTTTCCTTTTGTCAGTGAAAAGAGAGGGCTGAAGGCAGTTGGGATACTCTAGACCTACAAACACATCTTAAATTGTGAGAGTAAACTTGTCATTTTGCTCATTCCACAGTCCCACCAGGACAAGTCAGCAGGTAAAAGCCTGCCTTGAGTTATCTCCTTGCCACCATGGGGTGCGCCGCAGGTCCAGGTGAGGAAACTGCCTGATCTTGGGAGCTGAACCTGCAGAGGGACAGGGGGAGCATCACCTGGTCCTGGATGGTGGCGTGAATGTGGTGTCTGCTGCCAGCTGGAGCAGCAGCGGGAAGAGGGAGGGAAAACCACCTGTGCTGGACTCTGCTGCATTGAGCAGATACCAGCATCCTACATGTTTTCAGTGCACTTTTTCTCCCTGCATTCAGCTGGCAGGCTGTAGGGACCCTTCCCCAGCAGCCCCTGTCCCCAGCCCCACGTATGGGCCATGGTGGGAGCGGGCTCCGCAGCATTCGGGCTGCGCTTGCAAAGGCTGCATCCATATTCATCTCTTTGTAAACGCAAACTGCCCCTGCTGCTTGGAGTCGCTTCAGGTTATTCATATCGATTCAGCACTGTTAATGACTAAATACAATGTTCTTCAAAGCCTGCATTTAACAAGAAAGCTTGATTGGATTTACTGTTTTGAGGTTGGGTGGGTTGTTTTCAGTTATGTCGCTGATATTTTTTTTTTCTCTCTCCTTGTGGAACATTGTGTCATTTTGCAAATGAAGAATTACCCTCTTGCCTTTTTATTAAAAACTTCCATCTCTGAAGGATTCACATCCTCCTGCTTAATCAGACAACTGATATACTGCACGTCCCACCGTCACCTCCTGGCCCCTTTCCCCCACAGCCGTCACGAGCAGAGCAGCTCCTGTGGGGCCAGCAGACCGAGCCGACCCTGCCCAGAAACCACAGGCTGGAGAACAGGGGACAGAACGGGTCCCAGTAAAGGCAGACGATTGCAAAGTACCTGTCTGTGGATGGCATCCCTTGAGTAGGGAGAATAACAATTACAAAACCTGGTGCTTGTCCTGGAGAGAACTTCATGCCTTTACTAAGGAAGTCAGAAGACAAAACGCAGAACAAGGTGGTTTAGTTGATGT
The DNA here is from genome assembly GCF_036013445.1 of Caloenas nicobarica. Classification (NCBI taxonomy): domain Eukaryota; kingdom Metazoa; phylum Chordata; class Aves; order Columbiformes; family Columbidae; genus Caloenas; species Caloenas nicobarica. The sequence goes on from NC_088257.1 coordinate 2,244,664, forward strand.
TTCAAATATCCTCTTGGCAGTGCTGGGAAGGAATCCCCAAAACCCCAGTGCAAAGCACTGTGCAGTTTTGCCTTCCAATAGTTTATCAGGAGTCCATCCATCCATCCATCCACCCACCCATCCATCCATCACAGACTCCCAGCCTCCGTAGGAGATGTCCAGACTTAAATCTGAAGGAGGAACATGTTTCCATGTAGGACCAGCAAGATACAATTGTGTACATATCTGGGGCAATAGCTATAGGTGAACCAATACACAGCTTTACTGAGAGTTGTCATTGTATTTATTTTTCATCTTGTCTTCAAGAAAGACAGCATGTGAGGGCTCAACCACACAAGTTAAAAAAAAAAAGAGAGAAAAATAAAATAGAGAACACAACAGTGAAATTGCTGAGTTGCTACTGGTTAGTGACAGTTTAAAAAGAAGATGTGAAATCAAAGATTCAGTAAAAAAAGCCCGTGACCTGACAAAGCACAGAAACCCTGCGAGAAACAGCAGAGGGCAGACAGATTGCAACTTAGCAAGACGGGTCCATGGTGGGGAGCAGCAGAGCCCGGCGTTTCCCAGGGCCTGGCAGCATCCCTGCCTGGGGACAGGGACACGCGTGGGGACAGGGACACCCCAGCCCAACTCTACGTGCATGAGCAGCGAGGCGGTTGCTGGTACACGTGGGCATGGGCAGGGTTCTGCTCCCCAGTCCCCGCACCTGAGAGAAGATGGACAAAATAAAAGTGACCCAGAGGTCTGGGGTTACATCTGGTTAGACTCAATGAGATGAAATCCATTTTGGGATCTCTAATGGCCCTCGCTTGGCGGTATCACACTGGAGCCAGGATATTAAGGGCACCTGTCAGGGCTATTTTAGGAAACTGAAGCCTCCTGCCTGGTGCCCCCCTCCTCTCTGCACTGAGCTCACGTTGTGTCAAATGAGGTCTGCTAGAGCAGGGCGCATGGAAAGTTGTGGTTTTAGTGGAGAGTGGCTTTCTGAGTCCCCTTGTCACACACAGCTCCAGCCTGGTCTCCGTGGGTTTATTTTCAGCATCCTCTGTGCAACTTCCACCAGCAGGTTTGGGATGCAGCTGTGTACCTCAAGCTTTGCCCATCCCCAGGGACAGCAGGAGGGTTGGGGCTTCTCCTGGAGAGCTGCCACATGAAGCTGAGCTGTTCTCTCCTCCCATGGGGAGAGCCAGCTGGGGTGAGAAGGGAAATGAGTTCAGTGTCTTCTACACATGGACACTTCCCTCAACACAGTGAGACAGCTTGTGTGCTGGTCATATACAAACAGGCAAAGCAGCTGGTTCTGACCTGCTGAAACACAAAGCTTTGGGTTTCAGATGTTGGTCTTGATGTCAAGACCACCGAGAGGCTGAAACCCCCAAGCCTTCATGCCCTGGGGGGTCTAGCCTGGCTCTGACCCATTGCACCAGGACAAAGGCAGCAATGACTGGGTTTGCTCTTCCACAAGAGCTGTTTCTGGAGCTACTTCACTTTTTCTCTTCCTAATTACTGCCACAGGTTACCGTTCCCTTGGTTTTAAGTAGCATGAGCTAAGCTGACCTGAGGCACCTCTACATGGGTGGTCAGGCTTTGGATCTAGCAAAGCCTGCCCATGCACAGCCAGCTGTGCCTGGGAGAGCTGCAGATGCAGGATGCTTTGCTTGATCTGGGACAACATGGGGAAAAACACATAACAGAGGGACAGAGTGTGTTTTAAAAGAGAGACTGCAAGACAAACACGTTAAGCGTTCTGTATGCAAAAGCAGGAGGAATCCTTCCTCCAGCTGAAGACAGACCCTGCTGTGACTTGCATGTGAAATGAACCCTTGATGAAGGAAGGTAGGTGCACAGTTTCTCATCAGTGAACAGAGTTTTCAAGATTATGTTGCAACTATTTCGATTTACTGTCAGATCCTCTTTTTTCTTGTTCTTGTCCTGTTGTCTCCTCCAATGCTTCATCGGACTCAAGCTTTCTCTTTAAAAATTCTGCTTCCCAGCATGGGGGAAGTCACCATCACGGTGCCAAGTCCCCCAGCAACACATTATGGAGGCAAGGGCTCCTCCTCAGCCTCGTGACATTTCACTTATGAGCCTTAAAACTCAAAGGTGAAAAGGAAAGAAAACAGCACGAAGTAAGAAATGGTCAAACAAAGGAGTTAGTGCTCCATTTAGGAGATGCCTGATGAGCTCATTTAGCCCTGGTACTGACACATCCATGCCATGAGCTGGATTTGAATATATTATCCACCTTTTGCTTTCAGCCTCCATCCTTGTGATTGCAAACTTGTACTTCTTCTTCTCTCAGTCTAGATACAGGGAAGATGCTCCAGGGAGCTCTATATGCCAAGGACTGGGATTTTTCAAAGCCATTGGTGGCTTCAGATAGGGAGCTCAAGACCCAATCACACACTGATGATTCAGTAACAAAGCTACTCCCAGAGATGGCTTGATTGATGAGGGCTCAAATAGACTCCTGCCTACCAGCAAGTACATCTCCATCCACCTAGCATGGTCCTGCTGAGCCTGGTTTTCAGCTCTCTAAAGGCATCTGAGATGAGCAGGCAATGCAAACAGCCAAAACCCACTTCTTTCTCCTGACAAGAGACCCTTTACTGCAGTGAAGCTACAGCCCCCTGCCAGTCTGCTCATCATCACATTCCCAGGGGGAAAAAACAGAACAAAACAAAACAAACACCACACTATTTTTCTCCACTGCTGCTAATATGAAAGTTAACAGCTCGGAAATCCTCCCAGTTTTCCCCACCCTACTTTCTTTCCCTTCTCCAAGTTCCCCTTCTCTGAAGGACAGAGGATTGCCAGAACAACATCACAGCCAGGGTGATCTCCACAAACACCAGCAGCAGGTACATTCCCACAGCATCCCCCATTCCAGACATACATGAAACAAAGACAAACCCTTGTTCCTCTGTATAGATGCAGTATTTCCCTCCCTTAAGCTTTCACCTGCAACCTGGATTCAGGAGCTCCTCCATTAGCACTTATTTTACTCACCTGTGGAGCTACTTTAGGAAACAGCACCAGGTCCTATTCCCTCCACAGCACACCCACAAAAATTAGAGCTGCAAATTAAGGCCAGCTGTGGGAAATTCAACAACTCATCTGTGCAAGAGTGGCTGCTGGCAGGAATGACGGGAAGGCAGCACTGGCTGCTCAGGTATAAATAATGGTTTGTTTCTAATATAGTTTGGCTGGGGAGCTGCTAGATGACCTGGGCTGCAGGTTTATAGCTGAGGAAGTGTGTTCATCTCTGTTTTCTGTCAGAGCTGCTCATGTCTGTCTCCTTGCTAGGCGTTTCTGATGACCTCTATGTTCCTCCTGTTCTCTAACCAGCTGCCTGCAGGCAGGAGCCAGGCTGAGCCCTCTGCCCGGGGTGCTTGCTCTATTCTGCAAACTGCATTGTGCAGGCAGGCTGTGCTGGCTCTCTTCTGATCCTTCTCCTAGGTTTCGTATGCTAGCCTAATCATTAAGGTATCTTTGTGGCTGGCGTTGCTTCAGGAAGGAGTTCCTCCCGAGATTTCTACTTGGAAATGTCTGTCCCCATCCCTGCTGCTGTGGAGGAGCCCTTGGGGACCCCCTGACATGGGGGGGAATGAGCATTTGTATCTATTTAGTTTAGTTATGGGAAGGGCTGAAAGACCTGTGGTTCAGTTCCTAAGATAGGAAACAATCCTTTTGCTTATAGATTCTGTTGCATCAGCAGCAGCATTTTATGTTGCTGAAGGCTGCACTAATCACTAAAAGACAGAAATATATCTTCCACTGAAGTGTATCCCTGCACTTGAGCAGGGAATACAGATACATCTCAGCCCTCTGCATCTAGAGCTAGAAGGAAATTTCCCACTTGGAGCTCCTGTTGTTTTTCCTTGCTTTGGCTTTGGAACTGTCGAGGGTTGAAGGAAATGGGGAGATCCATACAGGTGAAGCTTGAGCTTTGTCCACCTGTTTCTGGCAGAAAGCAGCAGGGCTCTTTGCTGGGGCTCCTGTCCCTTTGCAGGGACCCCCCAAGCTGCACATGGGTGGGGAGGGCTGAGCGCCCCGGCCACGCTGCTGCTTCTCCTCTCTGCGCTGGAACCCCCTGCTACCTGCCCCAGGCACAGCAGGGACCAGCTAAAGGTCTCAGGCAGGCGTAAAGGGCACTTCTGTCATCAGACAGACATCTGTCCAAAGCAGGACAGAGTCAGGGACCGTCCTGGAGAGATTAACCCTGAAAAGGAGATGGAAAAACAGCCCTGACATGAACCTGCATTCCCTGTTAGAGAGGCTGGAGGGAAATTCAGCTGTAGGTGCAGGACCTGGTGCGTCAGGCTCCTTTTTCTCCCCTCTAATAATACCAACCTGAGAAGGGTCTCCGGGAGTTGGGACCGGGTTACGTGAGGTTGTGGGGCAGCCTGAGCAGGGGAGGGTTCCAGGAAAAAGTGTGGCTTTGGTAACTCTGGAGAGCCTGGCTGTGACTGAGCCCTGCAGGGGCTGGTGTGGTGTTTGATTTACACCTGTGTAAATGAGAGGTGAGATCCAGTTTGGATATGGCTTATCAAGAAATACCACCCCAAAAACCAGGCACATATATGCATGTGGGTACAGCATTCCTGAAAGGGGCACTTTTCTGTCCCACAGAGCTCCTGCAGAAGTGCCCACACAAGAGTTTTTCTGTTCCAGAAGAAGACAAGCCAGATAATAAATACTGGGAAAAGTCATGAAGGATAAATTGCTGCCGCAAAAAGAAATCCCTTCAGCCTGGCAGAAGCTCTATTTATCTCCCAAAGACTTCAGTCTCAGTCTCTCCCAGGGGAACATTAACGGAGCTCATTAGGAGCTCCCATGACAAACAAAACTTTGTCACACACCAAAAGGACAGGCAAGTAATTCTGCCAGCTCCCCGGTCCCCCCTAGAGACAGGAGAGGATGTTCCATGCTGCAAATGCCATGTCGGGGGACAACGTGACGGTGCCACTGAGTGACCTGTGTGTGTAGGGGCTGTACAGCAGGGCTGCTGGTGAAGATCGGGCCCCTCTCCCTTGCGGTGCCGTGGGCTGGGCACACACCTCCCTGTCTGAGGAAAGGGCTGGTGTGGCAGCCACGCTCCCCAGGCTCCATCCGTGCTCTGCATCCCCAGGAGACACCGCGGGGCTGGGCTGATTCTGGTGCGTTTGCCTTGTCGTCACCTTGTCACTCACCTTGCTGCTATGGATGGTCCCCAGCCCTGACCTGAGCTAATCCCAGCTCCCTCTTTGTGGAGTCACATTTGATAAAGACCTGGAACAACAGCAGCCACTTGTTCTGTAATGCCTGGTCCTGCTCCATTTCCAGCTTGGCACCGCTGTTCGTGGGACACCACCTTTCCATGGTCACACTCTCATCAGGTTAAATTACTCAGCTATTGACTACATTCATTAGTCAGATATTGACACATTATGGTGAAGAAAATGAGGCCGACTGCTGCAGTGACTGACTGCAGCTTTATTGCTCAGTCTGTTAAAAGAAAGCTGCTCCCCATTTGCTTCTCCCCAAAAAGCTGAATGTTCTAAAGGTCAAAAGGATGTTTCAGCATGAATCAGCCAGGAGATATATATCTAAGATGAAAGGGATTGTCAGTCCAATTAACAACCTGGGTTCCTGTAGTGGCAGGAATTTTACATATAAAATATACTCTATTCAATGTTTCATCTCTGAGCCCAGGTCTCTCTGGAAGTCTTTCTTCTCAAGTCTTTTTTTCCCATCTCCCTGCTGTCCCAGGCATCCCTCAGCTGGTAGAAGCAGTTATGAAACCAAGAGTGTAAATTATCTTTTTTCTCTCCTTCCCCAGAGATACTGTCTGTCTCTTTTTCTGAGGTTAATTAAAACTACCTAATTTTCGCATTGCAGCTGCCTTCCCAGGTCAGAGGGAGGCAGCTGAGCATGTCGGGCTGTAGCAGAGAGCCAGGCCCTGGGTTTCAGACCATAAACAGGGCATGAGCTGAGCAACTAGGAGATGAACCTCCCTTCCTCTGCCTGGGGATGGGGCTCCGAGTTGTTGGTTGTTCTCAGAGCCGCTCTGCACATCACTGCCTGCCTGGGCAGGGGGGTCGCAGGGCTTTGGCTGCATGGAAAGGCACCATGGGTTGATTCGAGCATAGCAGGGGAATATGCACTGTGGAAGCTACAAGAGGTGAGGAAATGTTGTTGGATGCATACAGGGGGCTGTATGAACCCCATCTTTGTGACTGTCCATCGGGCATCTGCTGCTCCAGGGGTGCGCGGTGCCAACATGCCCATGGTCCCCTGGATGCCCACGATCCCCTCCGTGCGCGGGACCCACGGCACTGCCACGCTCTGCCCCACTGCAGCTGGTCTCTGCCACCAGCAGAAAGAAACCGCGGTCTGGAAAAAGGGTTTGCTCAGAGCGGGTTAAAGTCAGCGCGCACCACGTTTATCAACTTCTCAGTGGAAATGAAGATGAGCTGTTAATGCTCTGCATCGGTGCCAGTTCCTCAGGGATGCCCAGGGCACCCACATTAATATCCTATCAGTGCATTAGGATTCATGTGGGCACAAGAGAGTCTGCACCAAAGGAAAGAATAGTGATGAGGCCATTATTTTGTTGGACTTTCTGGAAGTGCCAGTGTCCCCCAGGCAGAATTAGCACAGCCAGCAGCAGTGTTGTGGGCAGGCCAGGAGGACTGGGTGAGCCCCTGGGACCTCCAAGCACCCAAACCGCGGTGGATAGAGGATCTTACGCTCCGAATCCCGGCCCGATGGGAGGTGGGAAACCACTCCAGTGCTGCTGTGGTTGAGTGAGGAGGCTGCTCCCTGGACAGGGACAGCTTGTAGGAGAGGGGGACTTGGCACTACCTTTACATTGAGGCCAACATCCCGCCCCTGATAGCAGCACCTGATGTCCCAGAGGAACATGGGGAATACACAAAGCAAGCAAATCCTGGCCAAATGGACAAGGTTTTCCTCTTCCTCAGCCAAATGAGTAACACAGCAGCATTCAAACCCAGAGAGCCGCATTGTATTTTAAGCTGATCCCAATTCATTCAGGGGAGCCATCAGACTGCGCACTACAGGCTGGTTCCCCAGCCATGGGAAGGTGGGATGGCTGCAGAAATGCCGCGCTGGTGGAGGAAAGCCCCCCTTGCATTGCTCTCTGATACCCTCGTCTGGCTGAATCTGGAAGCTCGGCCTCCCAATGGACAGGACAAATCGACCTCAAATCCTCTGCAGCTTTTAGGACAAATGTGTGGGGTTTGGGACCATGGGTGCCTAAACCGTCAATGGATGAGGGGCAAAGGAGACACGGAACGTCCTGGGAGATGTGCCTGTGGGTAGATGGGGACTCTGTCTCTTCTCGGCGGCCGCACAGGGGACTGCAGGGATCAGTGCTGAGCTGCCAGGCTCCTTCTGCAGCCTGTGGCAAAGAAATGGAGCCGTGGCTGCGCTTTGGGAAAATACATCCCCATATCAGAAGGAGAAGAGCAAGCAGACAAAATACTCTTAGAAAGGGATGTACAGCTCAGGCAGTTGCTCCATCGGGCAGGTATAGAGTGCTAAGCTAAGAGGAATTCACAGCAAAGAAAAAAAAAACCCAGAATTTAAAACCATGTTTGCTTCCTTCAAAGTCATCCAGCAAGTGGTTTCCTACCAAAAGTAACCTTGGAGATGCAGCTGTCAGGTTGACACGGCATCACTCCGGTCAGCGCCGCAGTCCCCAGCTGTGCCGTGGTGACGCTGCTCTGGTACATTCTGTAATTGCTAACAGTGCTCTACAGCGTGCAGCCGCCCCAGGAATCAATGCTTAAATAAGCACAGGGAAGTCTTAGCTAATGAAATGGGTGTTCATTTCTGTTCTGGGGACGAGCTTGTCCTCTTGTTCCTGAGAAATACCCTGGATTTCTCCACGTGCTGAAGTTGAAGTGTGGCAGATGTGACTCCTCAGCTCTGCATCTGCTGAAATCTTTCCTGCGACACATTTGCAGCAGCATCTTGCAGATAAACCTGGCTGCTTCTATCAGCCCGCCGGCACTGCATTGCTTCAGAGCTATGGGGCTCAGGGGTGGCAGGAGTGTTGGCCAATATTTTTTCTGGATCTGCATCCATTACACCAGTATGTCTTATGAATCAAAGAGGAAGAAAATGGGAGTAAAACCAGAACCATGGGCTTCCCCTGAGGTTTCAGGGCATTTGCCTCGGGAGAGCTGCTTTGCTGTCAGCCTCACTGTCACTGCTTTATCTCCTTTGCCAACCCCACCACCTTTGTTCATCTCACTGGTGCCATGTTTTGCCCACCCCTTTTTGAGCAATCCTTTTGGCTGAGAAAAACACACCTTAGCCGCTGGGAGGCCAAGAGGTGGAGATTGTCCTATCCACGCAGAAAGAAGCGCTGATGAGGCCTCAGGATTTGGCATGAGCGTCTTGTGGGCTAATGGTCCCCTCTCCCTGCAGGACCCAAGAAGAGAGGGGAGGCTGCAGGCAGAGTCAGGGCTTCAGGTGGCAGAAGAAGGGGTATGTTTGTTTGCAGCAGGATGAAAACAACACTCTTTGAAAGCTTTCCAGGGACTTGCCCTGCTGGTGTATCTTTATTAAGGGTGTCAGCTTTGGAGCTCCTCTGGCATCCATGGGTGCTACCGCATGATCTGGCTCCTATTAGCAAGAAAATCCTCTCCTGTGAAGTTCCTCTGTTGGATCTGTGCAATGACTGCCCCTTTTCAGGCCAACTCTCTGACCCTAGAAAGAGCATCTTTTCCCCCTGCTTCCCTCCTTCAAGCCCCCATCTAGGGGCTGTGTCTCTCTTCTGTATCCCAGCCCAGTGTAGATACAGGTCACTTTGCTCAGCATCATGTGGTAGAGAAACAGCTTCAGCCTCTGGCTGGCACCTTTCAGCCATGCCAAGCCTGCTGCAAACTTATCACCATTGTCCCCATTGCTGTCAGCAGTGAGTTCTGAGCATCTTGCTCTGGACCTGCTCCCTCCATGCCCGAGGAGGTCCAGGTTCACCCTTGCAGCCCCTGGGACAGACCTTTTTGCTCGGCAAATCTGAGCCCTCTCTGTTCATAACAAGCCCAGCTCTTCTGCATTTGGGGCTTGCTAATCCTTCCTGCCATCAAGCACGCTCCAAAAATAGCACCAAGCCACTGCTGAGCGCACCCTCAACAGCAACAGGTGCCATCCTGGAGCCGCCGCAGCCGACCAGGCTGCCCGGAGCCCCCAGACCCCAGCCGCTTGGCAAACACGGGGTAATTTCTCGTGCCGTTATCCCGTGGCTCGTTGCCAGGGGCACCCGGGATGCATCAGAGGCTGAGGTGCAGGTGGCAACACAGGAGGGCAAGAAAGGGCTCCCCCTCCTCCACCTGCGCCACCAAAAATCACATTGGGACCAGCTTCCCGCAGGGCGGGGGGTGTCTGTGTGGCACGAGGGCTCCGTTGCCAAGTGGGATTTCCAGGCTTTACCAAACCCATCCAGAGTTTGAACAGGGACCAGCGTGAAGCACTAAACTACAGCCACAGGACGGAGGGCTGGAAGTGCCGCTCAATTCTGGTTAACCACAATTTGGGGATCAAGGAGTCAGATTCCATCAAAACCATATTTTTCTCAAAAAACCACGTCATTTCTGATGACGCTTTCATAGGGGTATCTCTGAAACATGACAAACTTCATTTTGGTTTGACGCATTCATTTTGCTTTGGTTTTGATCATAGAACTGAAAAATTTAATTTCCTCTTCATTTGCTTTGTCCTTGTATGCACTTGTCTAGATGATGCTGAGGGTGTTCTCATTTTTGCCTTCCCCCTCCTTTGTTGTTTAAAAAATAAATGAAAAAACAAACCACAAAACTTCTCCAACTGAAGGAGCGTAGAACAGTCCATGGGTCAGTGCACTCCACTTAGCATTAGAACAGGGAAGGTTAAGAATGTGGCAATGGGGATGTGACTTATTTGTTTTTTGAAAGGAAACATCTGAAATGATTTTTCAAAGGTAGCAAATATTCCCTGCAAAACAAACAATAAAATCAGAACCTTCCCAAAAATCTACCTTTGCAAGCTTGATGCTTGTTGTGCAAGTGCTTTCTGGTTCTGCAATTTTTGCACGTTTCTTGCAAGAATCAGCAGCTGATGCTCCTGCCGGGCTTGCACCCCAGTCAGGCGTGTGCAGGGATGCAAACAGGAATGTGCTGTTCCCCAAAGCAGGACAATGCTGTATTCTCTGCCCTGGGAACACTGGCACCAGGGGCAAAATGCAGCTCTGCCATAGAGCCCAGTCCCCATGACTGTACCCGTGCAGGGCCATTGAAAAGGCTGCGGAGAGCAGAGCAAGTGGCCAGCATTTGTCTGACCAAATGCAGGTGTCCCCAGCTGAGCTACTCCAAAGCACTTTTGTAATCTTGGTAGAAAAATAGCCTGTCTAGAGAGGCAGTTTACCCTAGCACAGGACAGTCATAATCTCCTGATGTTTAGCTGACCTCTGCTTAACGAGGGTATACACTGAGATGATGCTTGCTACCCCTGGGATGTCTCCTCTGCCAGACTTTTATTCTCCTGCTTACCTGTTCTTGCCTATTTAGACCTTGAGCTTTGCAGGACCAGCCCCTTTCCCGCATGGCTGGGGTGATAACCAGAGCTGTGGAGCTCCCTGATTCAGTTGCTGGGTTTCTATTGCCATTGCACACACAGTTAATAGTCATCCGCACCCCTGGACGCCCATACAAGCCTTTCCTTTGGCTTGGGTGGGCTTTGAATGAGGATTAACTCTTAAAAACACAGGCTCCCCATGCAGGCTGAAGTCAAGACTAGCAGCAAAATAGTCAATGGTTAACAACAGCGTTAGATATTTCTCTACTCTTTCCATTTCCAGTCACAACAGTCTTTAGAGAAGCAACTTCAATAAACCAGCCTGGTGTTTGTAATGCCCGGATACATTTTGCTGTTATTTTTTTTTTGCGTTTTAATTACCATAATTTCCATTTCTGTAACACCCCTTCTTCCTGTTTTTCCTTTCCTGCTGTCAGATGACAGCCTGGTCTGTGCAGATTCACATTTTCATTATGAATTTCACTGACAGACACATATAAAAAGAACAGCAGACAAAAAACCCGGCCCCCATCACTTCCTTAACTGATGAGTCAAAACCATTCCCCTCAGCATCAGGATTCTGCAATCGAAAGGTGACCCCTTATATCAATTTCCATGGAGACCAAAAAAGAGCATCTGGGGTTTAAACGTTTTCCCATAATAATAACAATTATGGTAAATTACCAGCACGAAGTTATTTAATCCAACATTTGCTGGGATTTGTGCCTATAGAATTGAAAGCAAATGTGTCTGGGAGACCCAGAAATGAGCTCCTGCCTGGGGCAGGCAGAGCGGTGCCAGCTGGGGCTGGTGGGGCTGGCAGAAGAGGTCCGGGAATAAAATCAGTGCCATGGCAGCAGTGCCCTTCGGGGTGGTGTCAGGAGAGGGGAGCAAGACCAGGGAAAGGGACACGTCCTCCAGAAGGCATATAAGGGAAGGTACTTGCTGCTTATGGCCAGCCGTGTGATTTTTAAAAAGATGCTAAGAGCTGGGGGACCATTGACCGAGGGGATGTGGCTGCGACTGGGAAGGACCACGGGTCAGTTTGGGAACCGAGCCACCCTTGAGGGCATGGTCCCCTCAATCCTCCTCCATCCCACAGGAAAAGCCGTGCCCAGAAGCAACAGGGCACTGCAGGAATGTGTCCCACAAGGTTGCTGGGGACCAGGAGCTCTGCTTGCATGGCAGCTGACGACCCTAAAAGTTGCGGCTGGAGCAAGCGAACATTTCTTTCCTCCTGTTTTGCTGCTGGCTGCACGTGAAAAGCCCCTGACTTCTCTGTAGCCTCTGCTAGTTGGCAGGTAGCATGAAAGCTGGCCAGATGTGGAGCTTTTTATTAACCGGCTTACATTTGCAAGTTAGGAGGTGCCTCATCCGCTGCAAGAGGTGACAGTGCCAGAGCCTGGAGTGAACAAACGGGTCAGAAAACAAGGAGCAAAGAGTGAATCTGCTGCTCGGTGTGGGTGAAAGGGGTGGTTTGATTCCTGGAAGGATTAAACAGACTTGTAAAATAGCCCCATTCAGACAGCAGCATTTGCGAGTGCTGACATCTCAGCTTCACGAGGTTCTTTACCAGCCATTTGAGAAAACAATTTTACATGCTGCTCTCAAGAGGTTTAAGTTGCCATAATTCATGTTCATACCTCTAACCATGAAAGGATGAAGAAAAGGTTTATTGCAGTTATGTGCTGCAATAATCTCCTCACGGCTCTTTTCTCTGGATTGCTTTAAAGCTTTAGGAACTTTAAAAAGATATTTGGACACGTTCTGGGATGTCTGGAGGCAGTGGGGTTGTGTGTACTCTTGGCAAATAAGGTTCACAATTTATACAGTCCCAAAACCCAGGGCTGACCCCAGAACTCAGTAAATCCAGATACAAAGTCTGGGAGATGGAGAATCAGGGCACTCCAGGCCCTCCAGTGTTTTCAGCTGGGATGATTGTCTAATCATGAATTCTGTTGGAAATGTGCAATTTTGATTATTTTGTTGTTTGGGGACCAAATTCTTCTCTTGACAACTGCTTCTGAAAAGCTGTTGTGTCACTGCCGCCCTGCCCCATATCACTGGGGAGAACAGCTGGGGAGCGAGAGGAGGAACTGAGGAGCCTTCTGCTCTGTCACCGACCTGATGTTTGGGCACAGAACCAGCCCTTGGGACCACAAGCTGCCACATGGGAGACTCCACATTCCTCTGTTGTCATCCTGTGAAATCCTTGGGAGACTTACGACCCTCTTTCATCTGTCTTTTTTTTCTCCTCCTAGGTTTCTCCGATCTCTCCCCCTCCTGTTCTGCTCCACAGCACCCGCAGGACTGGTACATACATGGGCTGCCTTGCTGCTGCTCAGCTCCTCTCTCGCCTTGTCCCACAGCCCCATTCCCAGTGCCTGGAGACATTGCAACCCATTACCCATCAGCAAGCTTCGTGGAGAGGGCCTGCAAGCTGCCCTGGTGCACTTTGTGTTTTGATTTCCCCTGGCTGCTCTGCCTGCATTCAGCCTCTCCCAACAGCCAAAACCCAAAACCTCCCACCAGCTGCCCCGGCACCCGCAGGAGCGCAACCCCTTTCTGTTCCCACCGTCCAGGTGCAGCCCCTTCCTCTGCCGCCGCTTGATAAATAGCATAAAAAAGAAGAGTGGGATGAGGAGGACTTTTCATTCTTTATTTGTAGGAACAATTTGTTCGGTGAGCAGAACAGAGCTCTCACAATCACAATGGTGCTCTGGCCGAGTGCTGCACACAAAGACCCCCCAAGCAAGCGCTGCCTGTCGAGCATCACCCACCTCCACTGCTCAGCCTGGGCTTTGCTGAGATGGAGACGTTGTTGTGTACCGTCCCTAGCAGTCATTTGTTCCCCACATGATACGAGTGCTCATTGCTAACACTGATCTGCTTTCAGACACATCTCTGTGTCTGCACCTTTCCTGCGCCCCACATGCTTTGCAATGAGGAGGAGAGCAGCTGCACAGCTGCTGGGGACACCGGGCGTTGCCAGAGGTCCTGCTGCTCCGCTGGTGGGCGCAGACCCCTGACAAACTGTGCACGGGACCCCTGACAAACTGGGCACGGGACCCCTGACAAACTGGGCACGGGACCCCTGACAAACTGTGCACAGCTGAATTAACAAACAGGCTCATTCTGTGCCTGACTGTGAGAAAGAAGGACAAGGAGCAGCAGCAATCGGGGAGCCAAAGAGATTCTAGGAGGAGGAAAGAGGAGCTCAGGTCAAGTGGCAGAGCCTGACTGGGACATAATGAGCAGCAAGTATTTGAAGAGCATCCCTAGGAATAATGGAATGAAGTTTTCGGAAGGAAATGCAGGTGGAATACTGATAGCAGCTCCTGACTTAGACTACAGGACAATCTCCCAAAGGACAGCACAACAACCCTGGTGTCGGGGCATTTAAAAATAGACCCAGCACACCACTGGTAAATGTAATACATGGAACAAGCCTGAAGGGTCAGAGGCAGATGGATTTGCAATACATCTCTTCCAACTCTTACAACTCTGCAAGGAAGCAATCAGCAGTAAGCAGGTCACTGCTTTTGGGCCATGCTGGCAAATTACCAGACCAAGTGTATCCCTTTCATTTACTGCAACCTGCTCTCACACGTGAGAGGATTTGTGAGAAAAAGAACTACAATGATCCCATGTGTGTCTCTAACCTGAAAACTAATCCCAAGGGCAGTGTTTCTGTGACTAGAGCCATCCAGAAATCTTCTGAGGAACAGGTTTTCGTTAGGAAATATTTCCATCCAGCACAGTGTGGTGGTACACAGGTCTGGACGAAGCCTTGGTGGGGTATCTCGGAGGGAAGGGTATGTGAGAAACCAGGCTTTTCATAAAACAGGACACCTGACCACAAGTGGGTGCTGCCGGCAGGCCAGTTTTTTAGCAAAATGGGTAGAAAGAGCCAAGGCTGAGCATGAACCGTTACAGCACGGCTACAGCGTTATTTGAGAGGCTCGTGTCTGCTGATCTCAAACTGGCAGTGTTAAATGGATCTGCACGTGGAGATCTCTTCTGGACAGAGCAGAAAAGGCTGCCAGGTGTTAAACCTCGGTGTGCACACTGCTGGGAATTTGCCTGGCTGGGGATATGGCCCCCTGCAAGTGTCCAAAGCCGGGATGTACACATAGTAAGTTTGCTTCATTACAGCTGGGAACACCCAACCTGGGCAAGCAACTTGCACAGACGCACATACCCTGCACAAGCACGGGTGTGAAGAAAAACTGGCTAGAGGGGCTCTGCAGAGCTTATGCAGCCTACAGCTGTCCTGCCGTCCTTCCCAACAAAGGTTCGCTCTGCCTCTTCTTAATTCTGGAAAAATCAAAGTTGCACACTCAACCCAGGGAAAGCATTTCTGGTTTAACTGCAGCGGTTTCCTCCTGCCCCATGTGCACACGCCATGTGCACAGATCCAGCCCGCCCCAGGCACACACCGGCCCCACGTTCATCACACAGACACAGCGCACGCTCCCTCCCTCCGTCCTCTCTCGGCTGCGGATGTTCGTGGGGAAGGTGCTGTTTTAGCAGCTTTGCATCAAGCAGCAAGAAAATAAATAAATAAATACGATTGCACACGAGAAAAGGGGGTTTGCAGCTGGAAGCCCGAGAGAGAGGCACTGAGATGGGGCTCCCAGCACAGTTCGGTACCGACATGTTTTGCCCAGGTCTCCGGGAGCAGCTCGGTGACCAGTGACCTGCAGCCGCCCAGCTGGGCACGACAGTCGGCAGCTGGGACACCACCCGCAATCAAGAAATGCACATTTTCCTGTTGGTTTTGAATCAGTTTTACCTAATATTTTCTGCCCGAGCCCCCTGTCACTCCCTCCGTCTCTTTCTCTTCCTAATGAGTTTTTTACAAGGCTGAGCGTGCAGCCAGCCAGCATGCTCATTTCCACAGCTACTGGAGAGGGACGGATGCTCTACAATATTTTGGGGCTTGGGTGTTAAAACTTGGCTCCCAAGTGTGGGTGGTCATGCTAGCATGTGACTGCTTGCAGGTAAAAGGATTGCCAGGTTCAAGCCTTTCTCCCGTCTGAAGTCCAGGCATTACAGTTGCAGATTTGTTGGCATAAGGAGCAATCAAAGGCCACGTTACATCTGCGCTGTGCAATGTCAGCCCCATCTAGCAACAGCTCTGCACTGGGCAGCACAGTCGAACGCTGGGCAAGATTTGCCCTGTGCTATTATAATCTGCTTGTTTGTGAGGGTCCGGGCCCCACATGCAGTACACGTAGGCCTAGAGAGAAAAAGAGGTAGACAGAGAAGACACCAGGAGGAGAAACAAGCACAGAATAAATCAAAGCAATCTTCCACGCTCCTTCTCTCTCAGTCTTGGTCAGGTTCCTGTTTTGTCTGGAGCACGTCCTGCCGCTCCTCACCTGACCGCAAGGCACCGACCTTGCCGTGCCGCTTCCAAACCAGCCACCGGAGATGGCCACGTGGTCCTGATACCCCCTTCCCTTTTTAAAGTGCTTTCTAAGGATGCTGTGCCAGGGAAACCCCTCTGCACCTTTTGTGATGATTCAGACACTCGCCTCCTTCAGTTCACAGGGCTCCTGTAGCTTCCTTCCAGAGCCAGTCTCGTATGCAGTGACTCCTGCAAAGTGCCTCTCCTAGTGCCGGTCCCCCAGCTGTGTCCTCCAAGGCTAGCAGAGCCTTTCCTGGTCCCCTGGTTATCCTTCATCGGCTTCTCCTTCAGGCGATGCACGATGGGCTATGGGTTGGGATGAAGACATCTGCCAAGGCAATCACTTCCCACAGCATCCCCAGGCTCAGAGAAGCAAGGCCATGCTCCTAACGCAACCTCTTCAGAGCCCTCATGAGCTCAGGATGGTGAGGAAGAGAGGTCAGCGCCTTCAGCTCTCAACCATTCCTGGACACCCTGGGATCTCTGTGGGACAGAGAAGGAAAGGAAAAAATGATCAGTTTAGCATTGTAGAGGCTGGGGTAGGGTGGGGATTTGGACACGATCATTCTCCTGCAGTAGCTACCAAAAAGCAAAACTTCTTTGCATGAAATAATTGGAAGAAACAGATGCATCTCTACAGATACACTCAGGTCAGCTGTCCAGGAGATGACAACACATTTCCTTCTGGTTTTAATATCTGTGAATCTACAAAAGGGAAGAAACAGGGCTTTTTCTTGATTGTCAAGAAACCTGAATGACAGACATGTTAGATGGGAAAATGGGAAATTAATCTTGAGATAAAGGAACGAGTATGGGATATGCCTGTTCTTTTATTTATTTTAAAGTTATATTTTAATAAGTGCATGTCAAAGATTATGGTCTGTGCTTGTGTGGGAAGAAAACAGCATTTAAAACCAGAAAGCCAAAACCCATATCTCTTCTTTGGGAACACAATGCCTCCCTCTGAGGAATTCTGGGTATCCAAAATGAAGTTGTATTTCTTGTGCAAGTCAAAGATGAAGTTCCAACATGCAAGAGATGGTTTGCAACAGTGTCAGTTGCCAATGTCTCTTTAAAAAGACTGCTCACAACACACACAGCCCCACTCTGTACTGCACCTTATTTCCAAGAAGGATTCTACTTTGCACAAAAGAAGGAAGAAAAATCTTCCACGTCTTGTGTTTCCTCCTCCTGAAACCCCGCCCTGGACCGCAATTCCTTCTGCTGGTGCAGGCTGTGCAGTGAGGTGTGGGCTGGGGCTGGTGACCATTACACACCAAGCCGATGAGAAACTGATTTGCTAAATCAGCCGGATTTAGACGATTTGGACATGTTAATTGCTACGGTTTAGTTTTGTACATGGATCACTGTGGAGTCTCAGAACCTGAGGGCATCACCACTGTAGCCCAGAAATCTTACGGATCAGGAGCTCTTTAGAAAATCCCTGAGATTTTCCACAAGGAATAATAGCAGCTCCACAACTCCAGCAGTTTTCACAGACAACAGCCCCACAGTCCTTCAGCATGGGACTGAGGACTGATGGTTTAACCAGGGAGGAAAGCTATATCCAAATATGAAGTAACAATGATGAAACCAGTGACTTTCTGCAATGCGGTATGCTAAACAGCATGCTGGACTTTTTCCAGAAAAAACCTAGAATCTCTGAGTGAAGCTTCTCTGCTCTTTATCATCAGCTTGAAGCCAAAGGGCTCTTCTTTCGCTATCCTATAGATGGAGCTTGTAAGCTTACAAGGAAACCTGAACCGTGTGGTAAGCTCCCAGGGCAAAGCCACTGCTATAGAGTTCAAATGGGAAGGAGGAGGGAATTCTGTAAACAAATTGCATGTCTGCATTCAGGAGAGACAGCCATGAAGCAGAGCAAGGTTATGTTTCTGACTCTGCATCCCTCAGCCACTGTGATTTAATTGCCTCCTTTGTAATTGGAAAGAGCTTTGCTCTGCAGTGGTGCTACTTTAACCACCCTCATCCCTCACAAGCCAGTCCCAAGGTCCTGACTTAGTTCTTCCTAGGAACCCAAAAGAAGTCAATGTTTCTTGATATTTGGATATTTAATGACATGATTATTATAATAGTGACTTTCTGGTATTCCAAATCAAAGCCACGCACTAGAGTTTTGATGGGAGACTGAAGTGCAACGTCCTCTTCTCGCTGCCCTATCAGATGAGCTTCACATTCAAGCTCCAGTTTCTATGGCAATAATCGGAGTTTTGTTTCATGACTGGTAAACTCTGCCGCTCCCCACCAGTAAACGTATTGGCCGGGTTAATCACTGCTAGTGAGAACAAAATGGGTGGGAAAACTGGGGCCGTGCTCCCTTAGCTCTCATTTCATCTCCACGGGGCCACCTTCCAGCCAAGCGTGCGGACTGGGAGGAACCTCCGAGCTGCCACAGGTCCCAGGTTCAGCCTGGGCTGCTGAAACCCACGTCTGGAGCTCGGAGCAGACATTTGTCCCCATAGCTGTACAGCGTGGATGTGGGAACCATTTCATGCACCCAGCTGGGGTTCCTTGGGGCTGGGAGCATGGAGAATCATTTTATTTCTCTTGTTGGTGATAGCTGTGGCTGGACTGTTGGATAAGAAGCAGAAAGGGAAGGACTGCAGTTGTCTGGTTTCTGAGGTTCTCCTGCTGCCTCCCACCTCTGCCAGCATGGGGGAGGCTGAGAGATTGGTAAAGAATGGCCGCAGCTTTTTTGAAGAAAGCAAGAAAGTGTGAGCTTAGTTCCCTGGGACACCCACGGCCCTGTCCTGCTCGGTGGCACCGCCAGGCTACCTGGTGGTTCACATGGACCTCATTTCAACTCGCTGGCTTTAAAGCCATTATGCCACACATGGCTGCATCTCACTGTGTTAAAACCGAGACAGTCAGAGCAAACGTGTGCTATTAAAAAAGAAGGCACTTATGAACTATGAAGAGACTGGCCAGATGCCAGCAGAAGAGGGGTGTAAATCGGCTTATCTCCACTGGCTTTAATGGAGCAAGGCTGACGGGTTCTGAGGCCACTGGGCTCTCCAGCTTCCCAAAGAGCAGCCACCAGAAATCCAGGCCCTCCTTGCCAAAGTCTCTTTAAACAGCAAGGTTGTTTGGGAAGCCCTACAGCTTCAAGGGGAAATACCCACTTCTCGTCTTCTTTTGCTTAAATCTACAGGCTGAAGCCAGAGCAGAGCAGAGAGGCCAGCACCCCTTTTACAGCCCGACTTTCATGTCTAGCCCTTTAGAGACAAGGTGGGAAGACCTAGAGAAGCAAGTGAGTAAGGATCAATGCCCTGCATGCTGCCAATACAGAACCCCTACACCAACTGCTTGTGTCCTCCCAGAGGAGAAAAGCACGGCCAGCATTCCCACCGCTGCTCCCGCCCTCAGCACCAGTTGAAAGGGCAGCTCCTCCATGTGCCTTGTCATCTAGGACCACCATTGTCCATCAGGACCTGAAGGTACCACTGCCTTGCTCTCCATCATCGTCAACCACACATGCCAAATGGTCAGATTCATCTCTAGATGACTCTCCTGGAACAGGCTATGGGACAAATCACTTTACAGAAGAGCATTGCTTTATTCTTCTTTCACCAACGACCTACTGCATGGAGCTCTTCAAGACCCAAACTGTAGTGAAGGTGCAGGTCATTTGCATCAACAGAACTCCAGTGAAACCCATGGAGTTGCTCTCCATTGTCAACACAGTATCCAGAGCAAACCCTGGCCTACTGTTCAGTAACACAGTGCTAGGACACGCTGAGCCCAGGTACTCTTGCTCTTGTTCTCGTGTAAATCAGCAGCAACATTCTGAAGTCAAGGGAGCCTAACTTTACTTTACACTGCCATTACAGCGCTGACGTCAGTGGAGCAATTTCAGATTTATGCTAGTGTCATTGAGAAAGGAATTAGACCTAATGATTTACACCACTGTAGAACGAATGTGCAAGGAGAACTGGGTTTGCAGCACACAGCCCTGTCCAGGCATTGATGGAAGACAGGGCTAGCAACCCAAATAACGGCGTAATCTGAAGAATCCTTATTTATGGTCTTCAAATGTGTGCGCGCACGTAGGAAGGAGGTTTGGAAGATGGCAATTAAAATAAACAGCAGATCACTTCTCCTAAACATCTGCCTCATAAAAGCAGAAAATCAGATGTTGCCCTGGAACGCATGCTATTTGCTGCTCCGAGTAACACAGAGGGAGCACAGCTTGCCTGACCTCTTCCAACATTTCCTCTGCCCCGAGATCTGAATTCCTCAGGGTTCACAAGTCAAAACATAATATTCAAAACAGAAGTCAGCTGAAGAAACCTCGCAGCCTCTGTTCCTGACCGGTGCCTGTTCACCTGTGGGAAGTCTGGATTTGCTCACCAGACAAACATCATCATGAGAGGACGGACCACTCGTATCCCACAAAGCAAGGGATGTGTGAAGACAGGCTACATGCATTCATCTTGCTATGTATGTAGACAGCTAAACATCACTAATTTACATTCCTTTATTCTGTTTCAGTACGGCCCTAGAAGAGGAGAAAGACTAACAATGAGATCACTTTTGGTCATTGGTCATGATACACACCAGGCTCAAGGGCAGCCATTCTGCAGGGTGAAGATTTGATGAGAAAGTAAAAATGATCCTTTCAATCAATGGGAATTGACTATTGCTCACACGGTCACAGTGGGACTTTGAAATGCCTCCTAAGGGACATTTCCCAGGGGGCCAAGGAAGGGATGAATAGGGAAAAAAATTCCCTCCTTGGCCCTAAGCTGTAGATTGCCAGTAGATCATCTTAGTCATTTTCCAAGTGTTCTTCGAAATCTTAGAAGATTTGCTTCACTTAATTTGAGGCATCTGAGCTAGACAAATGGACATCCTCAGACCGATGTAGCTATCTGCAAGGCGGCTGAGCAGATATTCCCCGAAGCATCAATGGGATCGGGGGGGGAGCGAGGGCAGAACAAAACAGGGTTTCACTCTACAGCCTTCGTGCACTCCAGGCAAAGACAGCCTTGCATTGCACATCTATTAATAAACGGGGGTCTTCCAACCTAGTAAAGATTGGCAGAGATTGTCTACAGATTCTCCCCTCTTCCCTTTCCTGCCTCTTCAATCTCTCATTGGAAACTCTCGGTGTTTTATCATGTTTCAGCAACCTGTCATCTACCATTCGCCAACAATTCTTCCTATAGCCTTCAAGTAACATATATTAAAAGTGCAGGGTGTAAAAAGAATCCTAGGGTACAAGAACATTAAATGAACCATCAGTTACTTCTTCACAGATCCAGGTAAAAAAATAACCAGTTGATGTGTGCTAAGAAGCCAAGGTGTAACATAAAGGCACAATGAAGATCAAAGTGTACCAATCCCAGAGTTAGACTACTTTATGACCATACTTACTTAACAAATGAAAAAATGACCTCTCAGCCCTTTTAGTTTGCTGTAACTCAAACCTGTGCTTTAGGGCATCTCTGTACTTGGCTGTACGGGGTGATCTTCTGGGTGGCACACGGTGATGCTGCTTGTTTTGTTGCAGGGCTCTGACACAGCATCTTTCCTCCAGAGTTCATCCATGACTCCGAGGTACAAGTCACAGCCTTGGGAATGCCTGGCAGTGCCTCTGAACACCTTGTGACGTACCCATCAGCTCAGGAGTGATATTTCTTCCCCGTCATTCTCCCACTAGTTTGTGCTTATTTTCTATTCCTTCCCCATGAGCTCTCCTACGGGGCAGGGATCCAGCAGCCAATGCAACAAAGCCAAACTTTGACAATTTCCCAGTTAGTGTCAGTTCTTACCACATGACCAACCTGCTACCCACTAACCAGGCACCAATTTAACTTCATACCTCCACTTGTTGGTTGTGGTATCAAACTCCTCTGAAGTCCTAAGTCCACTTTGTCTTTAATCACCGGTTGAAGAACACGGATCCCCCACCACCAGGATATCTGCCAGGGTCTTGGTGAAGATCATCGGCTCTTAAATTGATGCAGATGGCAGTCCCATCACTAAATCCCAAATCTGGATCTTCGTTTACTTTGCTGACAAATAATGTCCTAAGCAAATTCTAGGTTTGAAGGACTTCTCCTTTTCCTGACAGAGGATCATCAAAGTAGCTCTGGAAAGTAGCCAGAATGGGAACAGCTGCAAAGCAACAGGCTATTAAAAGCTGTCTTATTTCTCTCTCATTTGCTTGCCCCAGCTTTTCTGAGAGGCTTGTTTGTTTCTTCTTCTTCTTCTTTTTTTTTTATTTTTGGGAAGTAGGAAGTACTTTATTTGCTTTGCCTTTTTTTAATCATTGAGCAGATTGGAGGTGGTTCCCAACAGAGCAACAATTATCTTTGAAACTATTACGCTGAACTATAAAATCCTGCAGTCCCCAGTGGGCGATCTTGACTGTCGGAGAGCTGGGAGCCTTGCGTAATGCTTTGCTGGGGTTTTATGGTTTTTGGCAATTATTTTTTTTCCTTCTTGTGTTTTTTCTGACAATAGAGAAATGCACTAGGGCATTTGCTGCTATTGTGCACTCAACTCTTTGCAGATTATAAGACTTCATTTAAGTGTTGCAACTATGACTATCAGGGCAAGTGGGAGGACTGCGGAAAGGGAAGATACTTTCTGAAGCCTCGATGGAAGAGGTTTACTCTGAAATGTAAGCTACTGCATGTACACATGATGCAAGTGTAAAATATCTTGTATGTGGGATCTCACTATGCTCTTGAGGTGCAGAAACACGGTTTCATAACTACATGAAAAACCACATCCTTTCAATGCTCTGGAAACCTTTAATTATGAGAGATGAGTGTGCTGTTATAACCTGTCCTGGCTGCTCATGGCTTGGACTGGTATACTCTTCACTGGGTAAAAAACCTTCTAGATGGCCGGGCCCAAGGAGTTGTGGTCCCTCAATGACTCCAGCGAGATCTTTCCAGGAACAGCCTTTAATAGTAAGACCCGTTGTGCATCAGGTACACAGCCCCCTGAGCTGGAAGACAGCTACCCAGACGGTCCTAACCTAAATTCTGCCTCCTTGAACCGAGCATTTCCAGGGTGGCTGTCAGCCTGGAACAAGGGACAGGGACAGAGGTAGAACCCACGCCAGCCGAAACTGGGCATTACCGTCTCCCCCTTTGGAAACACAGAGACTTGACGTTCCCATTTGCGCTTTGCTGTGAGCTTTTGTGATGCTGCTGAGGTTCCCTTGAGACTCTTCCCGGGGGGACAAGGCAGCAAGAGAGTGCGAGACACAGCGGACGTCCTCCCTCCATCTCTCACGTGCAGCTCTGCGCTGTCTCTCCCGCAGGCGCCGTTCCCATGTGAGGCTCCAGTGTGGATGATCTCTGATCCCAAGGGCACGAGTGGAACGGCCTCGGATGTGGGAAATGGTTTACAACCAAGTCCCTTATCCCCAGGCAGCCTACGAACCCCGCGCTAGCCCCAGGGGCTAGGCAGAGTGCAGGGAGGCTGAATGAGACGCTTCCACCACAATTACTATAATCGCTGTTCCCTGCTGAGCATCCATACGCTGGGAGCTGGTGGGCACTGGGGTTTCCTTTCCTGCTGGGAAGGAGCAGAGCCTGGCAGAGACTCGCTGGGGAAGGACACGGGTGGTTTGTGTCCATCCCCCTGCAATGCTCCTGCCTGTCTCCACGCTGCTCTTCTCCTGCCTCGACTAAAGGAGAGTGTGATGTGCATTAGGCGCTGACCCCACCAGATGCTGGAAAAGGTCTGAAGTGAGGCCAGACGGAGGAAATGACTCTTGTGACCCTCCTCAAGAAGAAAGGAGGTGCTCCTGCCTGCAGACATGGCACTGTGATCCCACTGTGGTCCCAATGGCAGCCAGGAGGCAGGAACAGGGGAAGGCATCAGCCTGCTCATGACAACAGAAAGCCATTATTTCCCTCATTTTCAAAATGGTGTATTTCATCCACTGATCTTGAAGCAGCTGGGAATCAAGTGCTACCTCTCCCACCCAGCAGATCGCGGGTTAGGATCTGACCACGGTTGCTTAGTGAGCCAGAGCCACTAGTGATCCAAGTCTGCTTTCCAAATCTCCAATCTTCAGCCAACTCTCTGCACAGTTCTGACACCCTCTGGCATCCGTGTGAGCTAACACTAATGCTAGTTTATGATTAACATGACTAACGAGGTAATGCAGATACTAGTTTAGACTCAGAGACATAGTGGAAGCCACTTCACCACAAATAAAATTCTTTATTCAAATAATTCCCTTCCTTTCTCTTAGAAGAACATATTCTCCAGAACTGTGTAGTACCCACCTGCTTGACTTCTTGGCATTGGGATGTGGCAAAGAAGACAAGGGGCAGGGCAGGAGCTGTGAGAGGTGATTATGGGAGAAATTCAGTTCTTGCAATTTCAAATCACTCCATCGTGTTACACAAATTTGGTGAGAGGATCCAGGCCATGGGACATCTCAAAAGCAGCTGTTCCTAAATATGACTTTGGTGATATATTTTTATTTTTAAGCATCACAGCTTGGTAAGGAAGGAGGAAGAAATCACCAGCTTCTGTTCTGTTCCCATCCTCCTGCTGGTGGGGAACCTCACCCAGAGATGTGGAAATATTTCCGGGGCTGCGCAGGACAGATCAGGTTTGTTCAGGGGCTCAGGGTGCCTTTTAGCCAGATGAAATGGAAGATGAAATGTACGGGAATCAAAGTAGAAAGAGAAACTGGTGAAATGTTAACGCTGTAGCAGGGCAGGAAACGCTCTCTCTTCTCAGGAGTGGTTACGGTGCTCGTAAAGGTCAGGGTTTCTTTTTTAGAGCCTTAGATTTTGACAACATTTGATGTGGTGAGGCATTGCTGCTGCCACTTGGAAGTAAGAGATATGCTGGTGCCCCTTGGGGTAGTCGGTGGCAGCTTGAAAACTTGAAGCTGGCACGAATGTTAATGGCTCAGAAGGGAGCAGGCAACGAGAACGGGGGAAAGCAAACAAAAGAGGGAGAAGAAAGAAAAGCCACAGGTTTTAAAGTTTTTCTAAGCCAGACTTAGGGGGCCCGTACAGTTTGCCAACACTCGGGGAAAGGCAGTTACGTAAATGTGATTCAGCACAAAGAAACCATCTGGAGGCAGCGAGTCCTTCCCCACCAGTGGCAGCAGAGACTCTGACTAACAGAGTGCGTAAATAACACAACTGCAGTATAAACAGCGTAGCCATCCTCCTCACAGCCCTTCTCCACAGCCGTGCTGCGCAGTGACTGTCCCACGGGACACGGTGGCTCTGGGGAAGGTGGAGGTGGCATTAATGCTCCCTGAGCTGGCATCCTCCCTGCGCGCATCCCGAACCCGCACAGGCATGGCACACAGCAGCTCTCCCCCATGCCAGAGGCTCTCAGCCTGTTTTCTCCACAGCAGCAGTTTCTCACCTCTGTTTGCTAAGACTACAGAAAGCCTGGAGCCTCCTGAGCAGCAACGCAAGTGGCTTGCTCTTGTCCAGCCAGAGAGCAACAAGGCGTTACAAAAGGATGTGAACGTGGCAGAGCCGTGCAGAACTGCAGAGCACAGCCCTGAAACCAGACCTGAGGCAAGCGGATCCCCACATGATTCTGGTTCCCACCTAAGAACAAGCGCAAAGTCTTATTTCCAAGACTGAGCAGCATGTTATGCCCCTCGGACATTCTCCCCATAGACTATTTCATAACTGCTCACACACCTCAGTGCAGAGCACCTATTGGCCCTCCTTCCCATCCCCTCCCATGCCCTCCTCACGGTACTTAATCTAATAAAGAACAAACCTATTTTTCACCTTACACAAGAGCAACCTAAAAGCAAACACATTCGTTTCACACTATTTATGCTGGAGTCGCACAAACGACTTGAAGGAGAGTCTAAGTGGCAATTATCGGCAATCATGGTTATATCATTGGTGTTTGGAGAACGCTGCTCTTAGGAGGTCTCGTGGCTCTATCATCGCAATAAATCAGAGGCAACTACATTAGAAATACATAACTGTGTGGGCAGGGAGAGAGATGGACCCCTAGCCATCCTTTAGTTCTCTCTTATGCAACTTATCTCCAGTAACTTTTTCAAAAGCAGCTCTGGAGCTCAAGTCCCATTTTCAAAATTGCCTTGGGTAATCATTTGCTCATAGATGAGAAGTTATTACTTGATGAATGAGCGCACCCTCAGCAAGTTTGCGGATGACACCAAGTTGAGTGGTGCAGGTGACACACCTGAGGGACGGGGTGCCATCCAGAGGGACCTGCTCATGGCAGCGTTTGGACTGGATGAGCTTTGAAGGTCCCTTCCAACCCAAACTATTTTATGATTCTATGAAAGTCTTGACTCTTTTTCCCTTATTCTGCTCACCCACATCGCATGATGGAATTCAGAGGTTTGTGCCAGGGCTGACAAACACTCCCAGGGTTGACAGGGCTAAACTTGTGCAGAAAACGCTCAGCCTCACCACGGCCGAGTCCACACTACGCTTTGGTTTGCTTCGTCACGGCAAAGCCACAGCCGGCCGAGCAGCGCTGGCACGGCGCGGTGCTGCACGGGGCCGATGGTATCACACAACACAGCCCTGCACAGGCAGCGACCCAGTTCTGCAGAGCAAACAGCATCAAGGCAACGGCCAGGAATCCATGGGTGGAGCGGGCATCGCACCTGGGTAAATACAACCCCAGCAAGAAGGCCTGTTTTCTCAGAGCCGGGCTTTGAGCTGGTGATTGCACCACAGCAGCCCTCAGGGGCTGTTCTGCTTTGCTCTCTAGCAAGCACTTTCTTCAGTGAGTGAGCAAGTGGTTGGCATCTGCCACCGAGATATAAAAAGACTTTCCTGCGAGGTGGAGCTCGACTTGTTGATGATCTCATGGTTTCAGTCACGATGACCTGCTGCACTTGCTGGGTGCACCCCTTCCTCCAGCGCCCTTGCCGTTGTCCTCCTTCATCAGCAGCTACTTCTTTCTTCACCTGAGTTCTCAGCCAGGGAGGCTGGGATTGCCTAACCCATCCTTTCCAGCGCAAATCTCACTTGCATACAACACAACAACCTCCTGGTCCCCAGAAAGGGGGCTGGAAGTGAGACAACCCTTGCAGAGGTTGACTAAAGGAGAGGAAAAGCCCAGCAAAACCTCCCCAGGAACATGCAGAAATGGCAGGGGCAGAATGTTAAAGGGACACTGGGTTCTCATTTATTTATTTATTGTAATTTCCCTGCTCTTTAGGAAGGGCTAAATCTTACCTCGCAGCATCATGACCCTGCAGCAATTGCAGGCTGTGCTGTGAAACCCAGCTGTAACCAGAAACCTCATTTAAAAATGGAAGGTCCTAAGACTTCTGCAGGAGTGACAGCCCTGGTATTTATGAGGGGTTCGAGCAGCTCGTCTACAGCCCTCTGATGGTCTGATATGGAAGGGCTTTCAGGTTTTTTGCATTTTAAATCAGTTGCATGGTTATGACAGCACTGAAATCTGAAGGTCTCCAGCTTCTTATTGGAGAGTGCCCAGCAGCTGTGTAATGTTGATTCCTCCACGTGACTCTGTGATACGAGGGCTCTCTGCGATGGCCAGAGGACAAGAATAGTGCTCAGGATCGCAGGAGTTGTCAGCTATGTGCGAAAATGGCCAATAGATAATCCCTGGTATGTAAGGAAAGAGCGGTTTCTGTGGCACAGAAATCCGTCCTGAGGGAGTCCATGTGGAAATTGTAACTGAGCTTTTCATAAATTACTGGAAGTCAAATGTTAACAACTTCCATGTAAGGAAAGATAAAAGGTGTAGCGGGTGAGATGCACACATATATTCAGCTCTATTATTCTCGCCTCAAAAACCTGTCCAGCCAGCCCTTTAATCACTCAGCAGCTCATCTCTAAATTGTCTCTATTATTAACAATAAAGAGCTTGTTATTTGCATCACCATCCGTTGTAGGAGCTGTGGATGGGGATGAGGATGCCTGCAGTGAGAGGCCCCGGGATGCCTCTGCTGCCCTCCTTGAACAGAGATGCTCAAGAGGAAGGACTGAAACAATAATTGTGAGCGAAGGGGTAAACCAAAGGGGACACAGGCACAGGAATTGGTGTCCCTCTGGAGTGCCCCAGACCCTTCTGTCTAGGGAAGAGGTGGGCACCCCCTCATCCTGCACAGGGCAAACAGCATGAAAAATTTTCAATTGACTTCTGACCACAATATACACATCCCTGTGTTTACACTATAGCAGAAGAATCCTCCAGAAATGCACAAAATTACACAAGCAATCTAGTTTCTATTAGTCACTTTACTTGTAAAAAACAGTAACTGGAACTCCTGGCTATAATCACTGGGGATTTCCTCAGGCAAAGCCATAGCTTGGACCTGGCTTTGCTGGTGCTATAATTAGCTTGTGTACGGAAAAGTACCCGTTAGCATTCATCAACTTCTCTGGCCCAATTTGCGTTGATGTTCATGATGCAATTGCCTTCTTAGAGTCGGTTTCTTGTATCACCTACAGAGAATGCGGCATCCCTGGATGAATCATGCAAGAAGCAGGAGGGGTAGGAATAAAGGTCTCTGCAAACACCACCTCTTTTATCTTTCGCTGAAGGAAGGAAATTTTAACATGTACCGAGGGTTAATGAAAACGGGAAGCTTTTGCAGGGGATGCAGTCACTTTTAGATTAGGCAGGATGACTCAAGACTGATAAATATAACACAACATGGGTTTCTACTGCTACTAGGCAAGGGTTGCCCTCTCGGAGCAAAGGGTTGTGGCTTATCCTTTGGTGACCTAGCTCCATTCTCTCGCCCTGGGTGGCAAGGCGTAATGACCTAGTGACAGTTGTCTTACAACCTCACAGTACTTTAGGTAAGCTCTGGCAAAGTAACAAAAGAGTTTAATTGTTAAATGAAACTGGAGCAGGCTGAGGTTCAGCTTCCTGCTGTGGAAGCCAAGAAAGGACAATATCTGGCAGTTGTGAAGCATCTTCTCTCCAAACTCCCGGACACCGCTTGCAGAGACACTGTCCTTGCAGGCACCGCGCGCCTGGATGGCTCCGTTTTGCAGGCAAGTGCACTGAGGCACCGAGATGTCAGATGAGTCACCGCAGCGGACCGTGGATCTCAGTGCTCCCGGTTTCTAATCTGGGTCCTGCATTGTAGATGTTTGTCACTGCGGAACAGGGTGATATTTTCATGCTGTATTTCCTCCCGCAACTCAACAAGCACCTCACATAAAAGCTTTTGCTTCAGAGAGCACTGAGGTCTTGAGGAATTATGTACAAAGCCTGAACAAACTTTTTGCCACTACTGACTCACATGCATTTCAGTAACAGCATGGTCTCTCCCCAGTGACAATATAACCCAGGCTGCTTTTCAGGGATGACTACAGACCCCGGAGACTGGGGCTGTCTCCAGGTTACTCCAAGGGTGCCTTGCACAGAAGGACAACTCCAGTCAAGGTCTGGACCATGAATGGTTTTACACCTCTAATACAGCCAGGGTCCTGCCCAGGTCCTGGTCGGACTGGGCTCCCACCTCCCCGCGGGAGGTCTGACTGTCCTTACCCCTCTGCACATTGTTGTCAGCCCATTCGCCGCATTGACAAGTGTGTGCACAAAGGACACACCAGGAGAAGTGAGCTGCACTGTCCTGTCCCTTCCAAACCACAGCAAGTCTTGCATTTTGGAGACACCCCAAGACAATAAATAAAAAGCAAACCAAGAGCAGCAAAACTCCTGGGAGTGATGCTGATGCCAAAGCCCAAGCAGCATCCCTGGTGCCACCCAGGTACCCAACCCTTCCCATGGCTCTCCCGGGAAAACCCCTGTGCACCTCGCAGCTGCATCTCCCACTTATCGCCAAGGTCATTGCTGCACCGGGGCAGGGAGACGGCTGTCCTGATTTGTCTCCATACCTGTCAGACACGCTCACTGCAAAGGCACGTGTGCTTGCAGAATGACAGGAACGCCTGCTCCGTGCCCTCCCGAATCGCGCCTTGGCAGGCAGCAGAGCGGCCTCTGAGAAGGAACAAGCTGGGCTGTTCATTTGGGAGGAAACCATCGCCCTGCACAAAGCTCCAACAACTCGGGAAGGAACCTGGGAGCTGAGAGGAAATAATGAGTTATTACTTTATTTAATCCTGCTCTAAGGATTAGGAGGGGACTTTCCAAATGCATGGGCTTGTCTCAGTTTCTTCTACAAGGAAGAGGAGGAAACAGATGCTTCAGGAACGAACCAGTCTGTAGAACTCAAGTGCCTCAGTTCCAGAAGGGGAGAGATGGAAAATAAGCAAAATAAAGATGGTATATTAAGGTATAGACATCAGACTGTTTTCATCTGTTGTCCATCACTGATTTTCTCTGGGAATATCTATCTACAGATGGAGACTCCTAATAGAAAACACATTTTAAAATGCTTTTTTAATGCCACCTTATAATTCTTTCAGTACTCAAGGACATGGGAAGTTAAAAACCCGAGCTAACGTCAGCCAGAGAACAGGCAGGCGCTACACAAGCGTGTCTGCCCCACTTTCCAAATCAAGATGCTGCTCTCCCCAGCTATGGTTTTTATTCAAAAAGCAATGCATTTGGCAGGGACTCTTCTTGGCCATTTGGTTTGTGTTCCTTTGAATGACGCTCACAAGCATTTCACCCCATCCATAGGAGCTCTTTCTTAAAATAAATACAAGCAGAGACTGCCATGTCTTCCACTTGACACCAGCAGAAGTCTGCTGGAGAATTCCAATTTTGCCATGAAATAACTTGGCCCTGGGCTCCTGGGTGCTGGATGAAGCCCTGTGAGCTTTGCTTCATCCCTACGCAGTGTACAGGGTTGTGTGGGTGACGGGGTGCCCGACCCTGAAACCCCCAGAAGTTTTTTGTCCCTTCAGCCCTGAGCAGAGCTGAAAACCCACAGCACGCTGCTGGAGATGGCCCTTTGCTCCAGCTACATGGCTGGAACCAAGTCTGTCCCCTTTCCACCGTCAGGGCACCTGCTTGGGTTGAACAAAAACCCTCCTGACACATCGGGAGAGGCATTTCAGCAACAGCAGACAGTGCTTCTTCGCTCAGAGGTTTTATGCTTCAATGCAGCTGGCAAAGCTTGCTGCCAGCACAGGAAAGATAATGTGTTCTGGTCCACCAGCCACACAGGCTCCCACGTAGCCCTCGTGTTGGCAAAACGCAGCCCCTGTGCCAAGACATCTCTCTGCAGCCACCGTTGGGTCCAGCAGCCGTTGGCTCCTGTCTCCCCACGTCCAGCTCTGTGTGAGCTCCCATGTGGATCCCAGCAGAGGGTGATGGGGCAGCTCTGCCAGCACCGCTCCTTGGGGACCTCCCAGCGTCCCAAGGAGATGCAGGGTAAGTCTGGTCAGGGGCCAGAGGCAGCTCAAGATGGAGAAGGGGATGAAAGGTTTCTCCTTTCCCAGCTGTCACGGCAGGAAGGGCAGGACTGGTGGGCATGTTGGAGGGGTCACTGGCAGGGATGCCAAAGGTGCAAGCCCTGTGCAATAGGAGGGTAAGACGCGGATACAGGCAGCAAAGCACAAACAGAAGAAAGCAGAGAGCTTTGCCTTGTGCAGCAGTTGCTCACAGTGAGCCAGCTCTTCTTCAGCATCTCCCACCCCCAGGAGAAACCAAACCCTGCACAAGGCATTGGAGACAAGGGAAAGGAGAGTGTGCTGAGCAGCCTGCCTTCCCCCTGAAGCACCCAGCCGAGGCAGCACTCAAACACCACCGCCCTTTATCTCTCACTAGCCCTCTCAGCTAATCAGGTGCTTGTTCTGCCTCCAGTGGAAAAATTCCAGCTCCCATTTGTCACCAGTTCCCCGGCACGGTCCTGCTGCACAGCCACCTGGCTCAGCTGGTGGGCTCTGGAGCTCCCTGGCAGCGTGTGCTCTCTCTCGCAGTGCTCATCGCTCAGGTGATTTGGGTTTAAACATCACGCCACTGCCCTGTGCCAAGCCCTGCCCCACCGCCTGCCCGGGTCATCTTCACAAGTGCTGGCTTGCAAGGCCACGGCTTCCAGCACTGGTTCTGTCAGGCAGGAGGGAAGAGTAATGGTTTGAGACAAAAATATTTGATGCCATTTATGGGTAAAGGCAGAATGTTTTATCTTGGTTGAGGTTGTTTTTCCCCTGCTCTTCCTGAAACTGGAACCCCACTGCAGGGGGTAGCACAGCGCGAGGCGGACAAGACCGTCTTCAAAAATAAAACAACACTTGCCTTCCTTGCTCTGGGAGCGTAAATTAGGCTGGACTCTTGCCCTGGACAACCCCTCCGACACTGGGAACACGCTGTGCATGCATTGCCTCTCCAATGGACATCCTCTCTCCTTCACAGCTCCCCAGCAATTCTATATCACTGAGAAACTGTCCCCTCTCCCTTTGTCCTGCCGCCTTCCTCCTGCCAGAGCTGCTCAATCAGACTCATCCCGGCTGACAGCAGGCAAGGAACTCCTGGTGTGGGAGGGCAGAAGCACCACTCAGGCTGCCTGCAATGAAACCCAGTTCCCACTGTCATGGCGTTTTCCAGCCCTGTTTCTTTTCTTTTTCTGAAATCCCTTTCCAGCCTCTCCCTCCTCCTCCACATGGGATCCAGCCTCTTGCTTTCCACCTTGAGTTTCCTGCTGGTATTTGAGTCATTGTCCCTCCTAGGTCCCTTTTCTCATCTCCATTTGTTTCTTTGTCATCTTTTTACACTATCCTGGGGCTATATTTCATTTTGCCTCTGCTCTTCAGTTGCCTCCATTTGCCCCTCCAACCATTCTCCTTCAAGTCCTTCTCTTTCTTTTAGTTTTTCATCACCAGCCTGTATTGGATTTATGACTTTATTGGCAGAGTTGATGGAAGCCTCCTTAAAGACACAGCTCAAGCTGCACTGTCCAAACCTATGCTAAAAGAGTTGGCCCTGTCCAAACAGTTTTATCATCATTTTCCTCTCCTGAGTTTTGCATGTTAAATGGAATTCTGAGGCAGAGAAAGACATTATCTCTGAAATAACTTTGACTTTGTTATAAGCCTTTGGCTTGGTATATCGTATCAGAAAGAAAAATCCCCAAAGCTCTGCCATCTGTAGAAACTGAAATCCTACCCTGCAGGCAAACTATGGTTGGACTCAATGATCCTGAGGGTCTCTTCCAATCGAAATGATTCTATGATTCTGTGAGTGAGTCCAAGTGTGCTGCTCAGCAGTTGCTTGTCCCCGGCATGGTTGATTGGAGCCAGCCCAGCCCAAGACCAAACCTGAGCAGATGCAATGCCAGCACCCTCTCCTGGAGTCCCTCTGGGGTCCAGAGGGACATTGCAGACTGGCAGGAACACCTTGTCGTGCCCCCAGCCAGCACTTCTGCATTGCCCCACGCTTCCCACTTCAGACCAAAAATCCTTTCTTCTCCCTCTCCAATTCATTTCTGGGTCTCCTGGTCAACACCCACAAGTCATGTCTGGAAATCACAGCCCCCCCAGCCCTGCTGCCCTCTGGCTCGGAGGCTGATCACAGCCCGGCTCTGCACCCTGACCTTTCCTTTCTGGGAACAGCTCGCACCCCTCGCCTCCCATCACTTGGCTCTCCCCCACCGCCAAGTGAAGGGCAGCCCAGCCCAGCCCCCTGCCCCTCTCCTGCCCCTCTCCTGCCCCTCTCCTGCCCGCCGTGGTGGCAGCCGGTGTGTCACCACCTCCCGCACCATGGAGACATGCCCGCAACTGTCCCTTACAGTCTGCTAGCAAATGTCAGCTGGGCCCCTGCGCAGGAGGGGCTGGGACGGCAGGAGGAACAGCCTGTACATCGCTCCGCTGCTGGGGACAGAGATGTTCATTCTGGGCTGGATGACACTCCTGGAGGGGTTTCCATGCTATAAATAGGTACCCTGAGGATCCCCTTTTAAGAAGAGAGCCCCAGAGGGATGGGGAGCCACACAGCCAGCTTTTAAATGAACTGAACAAATCATGCTATGTAGTTACTCAGGAATGGCCACAAAATGTCCTTCTGTGGTTCTGCTCCCCCTTTTTCCTCCCATGTGTCTCCCTGCTTCAGCTCCCCTTCGCCTTAGCTGCTGTGCTGAAATGACACGGATCAACTCCAATAGCTGTGGATTGTGCCCCAGCTTAGCGCCTCCCCCACTTCCACATCTATAACTGTACTGCTCTTACTCTGTATTGCTATGTTTGTATATCAGCTGGAGACAGGAGGACCTCCAGGTTTGAGTGGGACTTGTCTCCATTGCCTTTCCACCACCGCCACCACTGACATTGCTCAGGGACACATCTCCCAGGGCAGGGAGTGTGCTGACACCCCAGTTGTGCAAAACGCTGGCAAGTTCACAAATGACTCCACTTTTATGAAGCTGAGAAGGAGAACAACCTGTGCTCGCCAGGAGGATACAAGGGGAGGGGTTTCTCTGAGCTACAGCACTTCAAAGGGCTGGTCCTGGTGAAAGGCAGGTCCCTACCAGCACCCACCGCAACCCAAAGGAAAACGCCATCCAGGGTACGACACTGCTCTGACGTCTGTGCTTGAAAACATTGTCATGCTGAGGAACGCTTACCACTCCAGCCCAGCCATGAAAGCATCTCCCTTCCCCTCCCACCTTCCACGCCACAGACCTGTGTAATCAGACACTGACCCTGCTACAAGCAGCCTGTCAAGATCACACAGATTGTCAAACAAGTCCCTATCATGACCGATTTCAAGAGTTACCTTCCAGCTTCCACCATGGCAGCTGGCACTGCAGTCCGGCTCAACAAGAGCACAGGAGCAGAGCAACACACATCCCAACAGAAAATCTGTGACCTGGTGGGTTACAGCACATGTCTTTCACAGATGGCAAGCTGGGTGGAAAGAGGTCCTGCTTGACCTGGGCTGACTCAGAGCCTGGCAAGGCACAGGGGCAGGAAAGGCATCGCAGGGCATAGCACAGCAAATCTGGGAGAGCATCCTACAGCCCAGCCTAGAAAGTCAACATCTCTCCATATCGAATTGCTGGGCTGCTGTGAGGGTGGTTCTCATCTGAGTACAAGGGAATTGTTTCTTTATCCTCTTCTTTAGCTACAAAGCTATTTGTATAGCCCTTCACACCCAGTAGCTCTGCACTCCAGCTTTTAAGACTAACTTGTCCCTATAAATAAGGTGCCACGCTCAGCCAGACTCATGGTATCACAGTAATAATCTGCATTACAATGAGATATCACAAAAGACCTACAGTCAAAGCTTATCTCAGCATCGTTCTCTTGTGCGAGGCTGGCTGCCATGCTCACACACTTCCTCTCTGAAACCACCAACAGCAACATCTTCCTATTTTGGTGAGGCATAGACGTCAGCTGAGGTCCCAGGCAGAGGGCTGGGAGAGAGGGGTGACAGCCTGCACCTGATGCCACCCATCCCCAGGCAGAACAGCCAGGTCAGGCGAATGGAGACTAAGAAATCATCTGAACAGTGAGAAGAGATTCCCCAGTGAACAAGTATTTAAGCAGCTCCTCCACTCCGCTCCCCTGCACATCGATATATCGGGGCTTTCACCACCTCTGCTACACGCAGACATGCTTCCTTGCCCTGCTAAGTGCATATTGGAAAATCAGCAGCTTTCTCACCAAGCTGTTGGCCAGACCTACAGAAACTTCTCCAGCACTTCTGCTCCAGGTTTTCCCAGGAAAAAACTGCCACTCATTTCCAGACATGAGACCAATACAACAGGACAGGCATTTCAGACTTTGGAGCAGGGACCCTGCAACCCCGTGGATATTTCGCACTGGTTTTAAAGGCTTCTTCAAGGCTGCCTAACCAATTTACTGTCCACACTCTCCATCCAACAGCCACTAAGAACTGTGACAGCCTGACACCACCATCGTAGGCACCATTTGTTCTGATGCCAGTGGGCTTGGGAAGCAGGAGCAGTGCAGCTTTAGGAGCAACAAGCAATGTTTTTGGCAGTGTTGTTCTTGCTTGGACTTATGGCTGCAAAATATCAAGATGAGGGTAGTCCCCACCCAGGGATGAACAAGCACTTCCTTCAGCCAGAGAGAAAAAAGAGATTAAAGAGGGATTTTTTCACACTCGCATACACTTAAGAGGAAAAAATATTTACATGAGGGAGAAAGGACTTGGCAGGGTCTTTCCAGAGGCCGTTTGCTGTTTGTGCATTTCTCAGGACTGGGCTGAGGCTGCGGAGCTCAGCAGTGGAATCTGGACCCCCTGAGCCACCGAGGAGGTGGTGCGAGTGGGGAGCTGCCTTCAGACCGTATCTGGGGCTGGTGAGAGATCCTCTTGCCATTGCTCCTGTTGCCTACGCCTGCAATGAAGTCATGTCTGCGAGATGGCAGGTGGCTCTGGCAGCGGCTGCTGCGGTTTCCTAATGCCTTTCCTTTGGCATCACTGGAGGACAAGGGCCAGGAGGGGCTGCTGGCAGCCTCGGGGCAATCAGTAAACACGCTGGGAATCAGAGGCTGGGCTCTAAGCATCTCTTAGGACCAAGAACCTTTCTGAGATGGGATGTGAAATGTTCTCCAGTCTGAATGTCTTTTTTTAACTGGGGTGGGGGGAGCTGGATGGCAGCTGAGGCTTCCCCACAGATGCTGAAGGTCTGACTGATTCCTTCTTCAGGACCCTAACAGTCAGCAACAGCTTGTATTTCTAGCTGGGGGTCTAGCTTTCCCTGAAAGCACAAAGTTACAAACCCATAAAATACTAGAATTTGGGCATCTGCTGTGTTTAGAAGTGCCTGGTGTAATCCCTCCCTGCCCAAGCTGCACAACTACTCCCCACTGCTGTTTCTGGAAAGGAAAAGTTTTGAAATGTGCAGATCACACACACTGGCCTCTGCTGCCAAGACTTTCATCGTGTTTTTAAGTGGCATAAAGAACGTGAAATACCCGTCGTTGCAACATGCTGGGCTGGGATCCTACTTTACATTAACCATACTCTTTCTTCATCCCCACCTGGAGCAATAAGAGCACCAGGACAACAGGGCTGGACCACAGGTAACAGAGAACAGGCCGGGAGACTACAGTACTTTTCCAAAGACACCCCCTCCAGAAGCATTTCCAATCCTAATTAGGAGATAAAAGCAGCCTGGGACAGACAGCAGTGACCTACGGCACCGTGCTCCTGTCACCCCCGTTCTGCAGGGCAGTTCAGAGCGGGGACAGCACCGGGCTTTACAGACAAGCCCTGCGCACATTTTGCAGTGTTTCATATTTCCCATCCCAACTGTCTCTGCACTGGACATCTGTGTTTCTTCCCAGTCCGGGGGAACGCTGGCACTGGTGACCAGCACGAGCCGCTGCCGCAGCGGCCCCGCCACTGTTTCAAGTCTAAACAGACAGAAAACCAGGTGGATTTTTAAAAACCACTTTGTCCATAAACCCTGACCTAGGAGGTGAAAACCAGAGACGCCTTTTTACAGTGAGGTGCTGGGCAGCTGCAGTTTCCTCACCGGTTCCAGGGCTCAAAGCGCTGGATAAATTAATGAAATTCTCATCTGCTTGAGGAGGCTGCCTGTGCCTCCCAGCCAGCACCAGGCTATTCAGGCGTTGTTTCTTTTTAATGAGCCCTGAAGGATTCACTAGAAGAATCTTGGAGAGTACGGGGGAAATACAGCCACCAAAACAGCTTTAAGCAAGGACACTTGACTGCAAGCATACCATAAATACTCTTTATTTAAACACAACGTCAATCAATAGGACCTGCAATAAATACTTGAACTTTTGAACATACAGATCTTCATCTATGTCTCCACCTAGCACAACAAAACATCTTTATATTTCCTTGTTTATACACAGATCTATATATCAGTCTACATAAATAATGGAGATATATATACACACATATACATATATCTAAATATATATACACTTGTGCAAAAACGACCTCACCAAGGATAGTAAACAAGTAAATATTTCCCATTCCACTCTCGCTGGCAATGGCAATATTGCACCAAAATTCAGTTGTATGCTTCTGCCATTGAGAGGGTGAGAAAACAGGAGAAAACCTGAAATTGCATACATGCAGAAGCAGCAAATCCACTTTTTTCATGACGAACATTTGTAGAGGCTCAATGCCCCCTGAAACACTCTGCTTGATTCATCACCCTTACACGCAGCAATTCCAGCAGACACCCACTGCCAGATCTAGGGGAATCAGGGTTGTGTCCTGCTCTTATGACACTTAGCAGGAGCGATAACCTCCTTCCAAGTTCTGTGTAAACTCCAGTTTCACGTGTGCACTGCTCTGTCTAGACCCAGGCTGTGTCACTAAGACCCCAGGGGAGCATCTGTGCTCCTGACCAAGCTGGCTGCACTTTGTTCTGTGGCAAACACGAGCCTCCGTCCTTCAGCCGAGGGTGCAAGAGGCAGCAGTTGTGCTACGGCATCTGCCTGTGCCCTGAGGAACAGCTCCAGTGCATCCCTCAAGAGGCAGCGCTGGGTGAAATATTTGCTGCCCGACTCTGTAATATCATAAAAGGCACCTACAGGTTCCCATGGGTGCCCCGTGCAGCTGGTCACCCCACAGGAATGTCTCTGACAAGACGCTGTAGCTACCCCAGCTGCCAAATGACAGTGTCCTCACAGCTTGGGATGTGTGCTCATTGCAAAATGTTCTCTTTGCCCCCAGGAAGAAAGGTTAGGACTAATGCTGGCTTTCAAAACAGTTCCAGAAAAAAAATAAATAGAGGAATAACAAAGAAGTGTTCAGTCTGCTGGACTCAAGTCTCAAAAGATAAAAGCTTTCACATTGAAAAAGACTTTGTTGCAGAGGGAGGAGGTGCCCAAGAGTGGCTGTGGTCCTACTCATAGACCTGAGAAACCAAGCACAAGTGCAAAAACAGTGAGGTAAAGGACCTTAGTCCTTGCCAAACACTGGGCTCAGGGAGCTTGGGGTCACACCACCTTTCTGCTGAGAACAACATCCAAGGCCAGCGTGGCTTTTCAAAACAGCCCTTGCTCATCTGAACTGGAAGAACAACCCTGGATACCACGCGCATTGCAAACCTGAAGTGCAGGCACCGATACTGCACTTACAGGTTAGCAAAAGACATGGCTGAGCCTAGGTATGAGGTATGGGATCACAGAATCATGTTGGTTGGAAGAGACCCTCAAGATCATCGAGTCTAACCATTACCTAACACTGTCACTAAACCATGTCCCTAAGAACCTCAGCTATGTGTCTTTTTTTGAACACCTCCAGGGACAGGGACTCAACCAATTCCCTGGGCAGCCTGTTCCAATGCCTAACAAACCTTTCAGTGAAGAATTTTTTCCTAATATCCAGTCTAAACTTCCCCTGGCACAACTTGGGCAATTTTTTCTCATTGTATTGCTTGTTACTTGGGAGAAGAGACCAACCCCCTCCACGCTCCAAGCTCCTTTCAGGCAGGTCAGAGATCAGAAGGTCTCCCCTCAGCTCCTGTTCTCCAGCTGAACCCCCAGCTCCCTCAGCCGCTCCCATCACACTTGTGCTCCAGACCCCTCAACAGCTCCGTTCCCTTCTCTGAACTCATTCCAGCACCTCAAGGGCTTTCTTGTAGTGAGGGGTGCAAAACTGAACAGAGGATTCAAGGTGGATCCTCACCAGTGCAAAGTACAAGGGGGATGATCACTGCGCTGGTTCTGCTGGCCGCACTGTTCTTGATGCACACCGGGATGCTGGTGGATTTTTGGCCACCTGTGCACGCGCTGGCTCATGTTCAGCCGCTGTCACCAACACCTCCAGGTCCTTTTCCGGCCGCTCTTCTCCGAGCCTGTAGCATTGCATGTGGTTGTTGTGACCAAAGTGCAGGACCCTGCACTTGGCCTTGTTGAACCTCATACAGTTGGCCTTGGCCCATCAATCCAGCCGGTCCAGATCCCTCTGTATGGCCGTCCTACCCTCCAGCAGATCAACACTCCCACCCAACTTGGTGTCATCTGCAGACTTACTAAGGATGCACTCAATCCCCTCATCCAGATCGCTGATAAAGAGATTAAAGAGAACTGGCCCCAATACTGAGCCCTGGGGACACCACTCGTGACCAGCCGCCAACTGGATTTGGCTCCGTTCACCACAACTCTTTGGGCCCAGCCCTCTGGCCAGTTCTTTACCCATCAAAGAGTACACCCATCCAAGCCGTGAGCTGCAGCTTCTCCAGGAGAATGCTGTGGGATACGGTGTCAAAGGCTTTACTAAAGTCCAGGCACACAACATCCACAGCCTTTCCCTCATCCACTAAGCAGGTCATCTTGTCGCAGAAGGAGATCAGGTTGGTCAAGCAGGACCTGTCTTTCATAAACCCATGCTGACTGGGCCTGATCACTTGGTTGTTTTGTATGTGCCGCGTGATGTTATTGAGGTGATCTGCTCCATGACCTTCCCGGCACCAAGGTCAGACTGACAGGCCTGTGATTCCCCACATCCTCCTTCCAGCCCTTCTTGTATTTGGGGGTCACATTTGCCAGCTTCCAGTCAACCGGGACCTCCCTGCTTAGCCAAGACTGCTGATAAACGGTGGAAAGTGGGTTGGTGAGCACCTCCACCAGCTCCCTCAGAACCCCGGGGTGAATCCCATCCAGCCCCATAAACTTGTGCTTCGCAAGGGCTGGATACTTCTGCAGAGGCAGCTGGGGAGGGGGAAGACTAGGGTGACACCAGTGATCAGCCCAGCAGGCACCTTCCCTGACTCCTCCTTTCCGTCCCCATTGCCCAGGGACACAGGCAGGTGCTGCTTCCCTTCTGCTTTTAGAAGGATGGCACTTTCTGTCTGCTGACAGAGAACAGAGAACATGCAAGACGGGCCATCCTCCCTCCTGCCATAGGAATGAACATGCTCATAAACGCATCTCCTTGGGAAATGGATTCATCATACCAATGCAAACAAACTCTCAGAGGCAGAGGACTGGCAAAGGGAAGAGGACAAAAGCCCTTCCCTTATCCAGCGCGGATATTTGAGACTCCTGGCAGCAGGAGCGCTGTAATACCAGAAGGGCAAGAGATTGCAGCTTGCTGTGTACCCCTAACCAGCCCCATCAATACACTCCCCTCCACAGCAAAAACATGTCCCTTATAGTAAATAAATACAGAAATAAGCCCTTTGAAAAGCCCTGTGGCTGTGACGTGGGAGACCCTGCTCACACACCCGCTCCCGCTGCAGCAGCCAGGCTCTGCTTTCTACACTACCAATCCCTGGCCTGTTTTCAAACATTTGGGTGCATTTGGGAACTTAAGTCTCCTCAGTCCCTCTCTGCTGTACCCACTGCCTTGGCAGCACCCTTAGGCCGGGGTCCCACCTTCACCCGAACCACAGGAGGGGCCACCAGCTGCAGACCTGGCTCCACAGCCGAGGCCAAGCTCCTCATGCCCACCCCAACGCCCCACGGCAACACGACATGCACTGACAGGCAATGCTGTGCATTAGGAACTGCTGAACAATTTGGGATACAAAGTACTTTGGGAACGGCCGATCCTCAAGAGATGCTTGAGTCCCACTCCCGGGGGGGATCTGCTCCCAGACCCTCCCTCTGCCAGCCCCCCTTGCACTTCCACACTTCCCCGGTGCTGGAGCAAGCAGCCGGTTGTATTTCAAGGCCTGGCTTCCCAGAAAGCAAAAGCTCTCCAGGAATGCTCCCAAGAGGCAAAGGACTGACATAACTCAGCAGCTCTCCGTACTCTGCCCGTTTTGGAGGACAAAGCAAAGACAGCCCCTGATGTGGAAAGTACAGCTGCCTGAATCACAAGCAGGACTTACGGCAAGGGTGGTATTTTGTAACAACACAAAAGCTGCGTTTGTGATGTTCATCTTGACCAAGACTTTAAAAACAATAACAATCTGTTTGGCCAAAGTGGCTGAAAGCAGCAAATATCCTGCAAAGCTCCAGTTAGCTCAACACTGACCGGCGGGGTTGCGCAGTATCCCACCCGTGCTCTCTCCACCTTTGCGACAATGGCATAAGGAACAAACCAGCAGCACAGAAGGCAGCCTGCTCTGTTTGCAGTAAGAATTTGGTGTTCCGTCACAAAGATCTTCCTCAAATGAAGACACCGCTGTGATTTACCAGGTGCATTTAAACAGAGCCAACTCCCTGCTGGCGTAAAATCCTAAGAACACTAAAATCAATTTAAGCAGCTAGTGTCCTGACTTCAATACTCTATTTTTTTAATGCCTAGCATGTATCTATAAAACTCTATTTTTATTATAAAATATTTGAATGGGCCAAAGGATTCCTTTACACAGCTTTTCTTTTTCAACCATGGAACAGGAGAGGTTTGTTGGTTTGGCTCCAGTGGTGCCGCAATATTTTCTTCACCAATGTTTCTCTGGTTCAATTCCACCTGCTCCCAGAACCACAGAGTTCATATTTCACAAGTTTTACTAACGTTGCCTTAGAGGAAAGAAATCAGTCCTTCACCACTCAGAATCCACTGCAAGCCTGAGGTTTCCTAACACTGTAGCTGAGCACTGGAGTACTGAGGGCAGCTGCTCAGTGCAAACAGCCCAGTGTCCCCTGTCCCTTCCACATCCACGTGCTCTGGATACTGTGGTGATTCTGCAGTTAGGCACTTCCTCATCTCTCAGCTTTGGCTCCACACAGCCACAACATCTTAAGCATGAACACAGCCAAACAAACAGAGCAATTATTTGGACACCAAAGTCCTGGTCCACAACATGTGCTACTGAAATGCAAATAATTAATCATTGAAAACATGCAGACAGCAACTGCAACGTGGACACCGGATTTCTTTGTGTCCGAGGCTCCTGTCCCAAAGCCGGTTGGGGTTTGGCTTCTGACCCTGCCGACCCTGGTTCCCCGCCAGGAGCTATCGCTGTGGGACATGTCCTCCCTCTGTGCCCTTGCCACCTGCCAACCTGAGCTGCCGCTGGGCATTGCAAAATACAGCAAGCACCTGGCAACATGAAAAACGCAGGAGATTAAACAACACCAGAGATATTGATTGCTACAATCAGGCTAATTTTCACTTCCCCTTTAGTGCTACATAATACATGGCCAGCACACAGGTAAAGCGCACCTCTAGCCCGAGCGTGTGTATCTACACCCACTGCACAGCACGCCAGCCCCTCACGTTTCAATCCTTGTGCAGTATGAAGCAAACAGCACCTGACTGCAAGTCCTGGTCCCACGCTGGGTCTCCCCTTGCTGGGACAGCTTGTTAATGTTTATCTGAGGAGCAAATGTTTTTGCTGACCTGGGCCCTCACATGCCACACCATGCCATCACAGCCCTGCTTTGCCCAAATGGCTCATGCTCAAAGCACCTCGGGCACTGCTGACAACCCCACCGAGACAGCAGGTGAGGGTACAGACAGGTGCAGGCATCGAAGCCGACAGCGAGAGGCAGGAGGGAAGGGCTCTCAGGTACATTCCGCTGGAAAGGCAGCAAGCGGAGCTGAGGCAGCACCCGTCACAGGGCTGGAGGGCAAGAGGGCTCTTACAGGGGTTCCTCCTTCCCAGCACCCTTTCCAAGCAGGATCAGGACTGCTTTGGGGAAGAAAGTAGGGAGCACCAGGAGTTTCCAGAGGTGGGGTGTGAGAGCTCCAAGACAAGTTTGTCACTGCCCTGCACCTTTCAGCAGCTGCAACAGAGACCAGCAGCAAACCCCCTCTCTCACAGCCATGCCGGGGGGATTCCCCTCCAGCACTCCTTGGGGCTGCCCCTTCTG
Source organism: Caloenas nicobarica (assembly GCF_036013445.1). Classification (NCBI taxonomy): domain Eukaryota; kingdom Metazoa; phylum Chordata; class Aves; order Columbiformes; family Columbidae; genus Caloenas; species Caloenas nicobarica. The sequence continues at coordinate 2,288,209 of NC_088257.1, forward strand.
GTACCAGCCCTTGGGGCAAGTTCTTCTCAGAGCAGCCAAGAGATCCGAGGCTACACGGGGACGGCAAAGAGATGTCGGTAGTCAGAAACCCTAGTCCATCCCAGCCTCCAGCCTGCCCAGGACAGTACACTCTGCTTTCTTGCAGCACTGCCCCAAGACCCCTTTGCCACTTGCAGCGAGGGGTACCAGCTCTAAGGGGCTCAGCTCATCTGGTCACACCACGGCATCTGCAAAGCTCTGCCGGGGACACAGCGACCTCCAGACACCACGCACTGACCATGGCCCGGCCCCAGCAGCACCGCAAGCAAAACCCCTGGCGTGCGGGACAGGTGCGTGGAAATGCAGGGGCGGGGAGAAAAGCCCGCACAGCCGCGGTGCCCGAGCATCCCCCCGCGGGACACCACGGCCCCACGGAGCGCCGAGAGGTCCCGTGAGCACCATTCCCCTCCACTTCTCCCGAATGTTTCTGAAAACACCTCGCACTTGCAAACCTCGGGTCCAGCCTTTCACACAGCAACAGCGGGTGAAAGCAATGAGGGGGGCGAGGAGGGCAGCTCCATTTCCACCCCCACTGCTTCTCTCCAGCTAGGGACTTTCAGAGCAAGCCCTCGGCAGCAGTGCCACCCCTGTCCCCATCCCGGGGTGTCCCGCAGCCCACACCTGCCCGCCCGTGTCTGCGCCTCCCTGACAGCCCTGCGCGCCCGCCGCCAACTCTCGCAACCCGGGAACAAAATGCAAAGCCTGCTGTAAGGGGGAAAAAACCTTCAACAAACCAACCAACCAGCCTACAGCCGTCCCGCGGCCAGAGCTGTGCTTCCAGTCTGCCACAGAAAACAAAAAACCTCCTCCCTTCCCACCTCCTCGGGCTCACTGTCATTTGAGACCAAGTTAAACAAACCGGGCAATTTAAAAGCTTTGGTTGGAGCCTCAACAAAAGGATGGTCTGTGCTTGTAGCAGCATTTCACCCAACTTCCCAGTACCACATTCTTGAGTCCCACAGTCACAGTCTCACATTCTGTGCAAATAGTCCGTTTATTTCTATTATTATTATTTCAGCAGAAAGCCCTATACCACTCGGCAGAAAAAAACAAAACAAAACAAAACAAAAACAAACCAACAAACAAAAGCATTCGTTGTTTCTGGGCGTTGTTTAAACTGTCCCGCTGACGGCATAGCCGACACAGCCCTGCTGAGCCGCGCTCAGCCCTGCTCCTAGCATCCCCTAAACCCTATGGATTTTGGCGCAGGGTGCCATCTCCGCACAGTCCCCAGCGGGGACAGCACTGGCACCACCGCCTGAGGTTGCCCTCCTGGCCGGGGTGGGGTCCCACGGCCACCGGCTCGGTTGTGAGACGGGAGGCGGGCAGACCCGGCGGGGCGCCCGGCTCCGCGGGCGGTGCAGCCCCGAGCCCGCTCCCGCAGCCACCACCGGCTGCGAACAGTAAGGTCATGAGGTAGTTAAACACCGACCACGGCCAGGAAGTTCCTCCGGGGACGAGCTTTCTGCACAGCCTTAAATTTCTCCCCACCCCTCCTCAAGGGACCCACGGTTGCGCCCCCAAACAGGCAGACTGCGAGAAACCCCCCCGACCCTGCCCAGGGTAACCCCTCGCCTGTTTGCCGAAGGTTTGCTGAATTTTGGGTTTCTTGCAGCCATTAGATTTTAGGTGTGCTCTAGAAAAGGATCATTATTATTATTAACGGGGCGGGGGGTGTTTTCCTTGGAGAGAAAGGCTCCACTTTATAACTGATGTGTGGCACGCCAGAGCCCGTTGCGTCTCGAAGCTACCCGCTAGGCACAGTACCTTTGCAGTGCGAAAAGTCCTCGGCGTGAGGGAAGGAACCCTCTTCACAGAGCAACTCGCAGGTTTTATCCGATGCCAGGGGGTAGCCGTTGTCCTCCTCGTTGTACTCGCTCCGGCCGTTGCTGTTTGAGTAGCCGTTGACATACATCTTCGGGGCGGACCTGCGGAGGCACAGGAGCTCCTGGAAGGCATACCTGAAGTCCGGGCTCCGGCAATAGATCAAAGGGTTGAAGCCAGAGTTGACATAGCCCAGCCAGTTCAAGAGGATGAACACATACTTGGGTATGATGTCGTCTTGGATGACATGCACGATGTTGACGATGAAGAAGGGCAGCCAGCACAGCGTGAAGGTGCCCATGATGATGCCCAGGGTCTTGAGGGCTTTCTGCTCCTTCAAGAAGAACTTGGAGATACGGCGGTGCCCAGCTCCCCCTTTCTGCTCCTGCTCCTTGTTCTGGGTGTGAAACCTCCCCTCGCTCCTGTCTATCTTCTGCAGCTGCTTCTTGGCCACCTGGAAGACCCTGGCATACACAAACACCATGACCACGAGCGGCAGGTAGAAGGAGATGATGGAGGAGGCAATGGCATAGGCTTGGTTGGTAAAGAAGTCGCAACACGTGTCCTTCTCGTAGCACAGGATGGCCTCGTCACTGTCTGCCCGGTACCAGTGCATTTGGATGGGCAGGAAGGAGGTGAGGACTGAGACCACCCACACCACAAGGATGACCACGCGTGCCTTGCTCTTGGTCAGCAGGCTCTGGTACTTGAAAGGGGAGGTGATGGCGAAGTACCGGTCCACGGCAATGACGCAGAGGGTCTCAATGCTGGCCGTGACACAGAGCACGTCCAAGGAGGTCCAGAACTCACACCAGAAGTTCCCAAAATTCCACATCCCCATGATGATGTGGCTGGCGCCAAAGGGCACCACAGCCAGCCCCATCACCAGGTCAGCGCAGGCCAGTGAGGTGATGAAGTAGTTGGTGACAGTCTGCAGGCGCTGGAACCGGGCGATGGCAGTGATCACCAGCACGTTGCCGAAGACGATAACCAGCACGATCACCGACATGAGGATCCCCATGCCCACCACCCACAAGTCCCGCGACAGTGTGGGGTCGGCGGCGCTCTGGTTGCTGCTGACGTTGCCAGCGGGCAGCTCGGTGCCTGCCAGCTCCATGGCCCCCCAGCAGCCCCCCAGGCAGGTGCTGGGGGCTTGGCTTTGCCTAGGGATCCTCCGCGGCAGCGCTGCACCAGGAGCCGCGCATACGGGACGGCAAGTGTGGGGCGGGCTGGGTGCGGGGGCGCTCCCGCTGTGCGCTCCTGGGACGGGACCGCTCCGCACCGCTCCGTCTCGTTCCTTCCCGCTCCGTCTCGTCCCGTCCCGGGCGGCGGCCGCGCTCCCGCCCGACTCCCAGCCCGTTAGGCGCCGCGGAGCTTATAGCGACACCCGGCGTGACATCAGCCCGCCACAGCCAATGGCAGCCCGCGCCGCGCCCCGCGCGCACCTCGCAGCCCCCCGCACCCCCCTCGGCGCCCCGCCTGCCCCACGCGTGTCCCCGCCCCGCGCGCTCCCCCGCACGGCGCGTGCCGCGTCCCCGCCGCGCCAGCGCACCCCACGCGCGTTCCCCGCCCCTTGGTGTCCCCCTGCTCCACGCGTGCTCCCCCCACGCTGTGACCACGCGCCCCCCCCACCCGCTCGTGCTCCGCACCCCACGGTGTCCCTGTGCTCTCCACCCTACATGCACCCCCACGCGCTGCCTGCCCTGCAGTGTCCCCATGCCTTCCACCCAGCAGTGCTACACATGAACTCCTCGCTTCAGGGGTGTCTCTGCACCCCCTGCCCCACCCATGTCCCCAAACCACACGTGAGCTCCCTGTCCCAGGGTGTCCTCACATCCCACCCCACCCATGTACCCTAAGTGTCCCCCACGCCGGGCTGTCTGCAGGACACATGGCACCAGGAAAATCCTGAGGACACTGGTACTCACAGAGACTTTGTCCCTGGGTGGGCACTGGGGTTTGGCTTTCCCCAGAGCCCCCATCCTCACCGGTGACACTTTGTGTCAGGATGTCACCCTGGTCTCTGTCCCTGCCAGCCCCCAGCCCGGCACCGCTGCTGTGGCTTCACCTGCAGCCCAGCAGCCCAGTGAGCACCTGGGCAGCCAGGGTCGGGGTGCATCCAAGTGCTGGAGCTGCAGCCCAGCCCCAGAAATCCCGAAGCTGCTCAAGGGCACAGACACCCCTCAGCTGTCCCAAGAGCGCTGGCCAGGCAGGAGGGCTGTGTGACTGCTGTGCACTGTGGTCCCCCACGCTGCAGCCAAGCATGTGGTTAGCCCTGGACACTATCACACGTATTTCCCTCCAAAGCAAACAAATTTGCTAAATAAGGACTAAGGAATCCTGCAAACTTCCTTTTAGGCTAACAGGAGATAACACCACTGCTGGAGTTTCATTTCTGCCCATTGCTCCGTACTGACACCGTCCAGCCTTGTGCTGCTCTTGCACAGAAACAGATCATGCTACCTGCAGGCCTCAGGGGGCTTGCGGAGGTGACAGTGAAGCCCGAGTGCTGTGGTTCTAAAGTTGCCCTGTGCCACAGAAATGGAGAATAGGAAGAGTTGCTTTTGCCCAGATTTACCTCCGTGCCACCGGCTGCACCAGAAGTAGCTCCAGCTCAGTGTCTCATTGGGTGCTGCACCGTGTCCCTTCCACGGCAGAGGCAGCGGAGGGACTCCTGCCTTTGTTAGCAGTTAAACAAGCTATTTATAGAGAAGAGACGGGTGTACAGCGAGGAAGCTTTGTGGTTTAAAACAGAGGGGCAAATGAGGTGCTGGAATCAGGAAATCAGATAAAAGGCAGTTTCGGCGGTATGAGGTTCCTGTCTAGGCAGGCATCTTCCTTAACTGGTGGCTTCCCCACGCCGTTTCCACACTCCACTTCTCATCTGCACACCTCAGAGCTTTTAAAAACAAAGAGACATGAACAGAAGCGCTGCAGGGCACCCCTTCCCACTGCACACGCATGAAGCCTTCAGAAAGCAGGGGCATTTTGGAGGAGCCACGTGTGCGGTGCTAATGACCTTAGCTAGTTGCCAGGTGAGATAAATGGGACCGTAGGTTTCCCACACGTACCAACAGGTACAACTGTAAGCAGCCAGTGTGAGCCTCTAGCACTCCACTGGCTTTCCCAGAGTTCACACCAGCCGAGGGTCTGGCTCATCTGCAGCCGTAGGCTGGGTTACCACGTGCTGGGTGCAATATCTGCTCCCCAGGTCCTGTGCACGCAAGCTCCCGCGCACCCTCTCTGCACGGGGGCTGGCAGTGCTTACCTCGCATGGGAAGCGTGGCAGGAAACTGCTGGAAATCAGAGATACAGATGAGATGCAGCAGTGGGAGAACAGAGCAGAACGGGGAAGGAAAAGCAGAAGGTGTGGGAACTAAGTGTTGTCCTCGGCTCCCTGTTCTCCCTTCTTTTTTAAGAGCTGATCCAAAAGCTTAAGTGCACAGGGTAAGTTTCTGGTGATAACCTAGCGAGTTCGCTGTACTTTTTCATGGGGGTTAGGCTAACATCTGGGAATACTCTGACACCAAATCAAAGCGTCCAAAAAGCATTAGATCCCCTATCCTAACAGATGTACAAATGCTCATCCCTTGCATGGCACACTGAGTCTCGAAAGGAGGAGAAGCAGATTTGGGGACTTGGTGGGAAATGCTCTTTTTCTGGGAGAGTCAAGGCTAAGTTCGCTGACTCATAACAAGTGCTTTATCAAAGGCCACTGTATGTCCTGCACATCCTTGGTAACAGTCCTACATCCCTCTCCTGCTTCATGACTATGGAAGTCTCTGCGGCTCAGGGTACAGAAATCAGCTGGCTCAGCTTACACCTAAATATTTTGTCTTTGTTGTACTATATTCATAGAAGTCTATACCTCTGCTTTGGTTAACAGGGTGTGGTGGAGGAAGCAGAGAAATGCTGATTTTTCTTCCTTGATTCTGCAGCTCTTGCTTGTGTTGGCAATCTTTGTTCACCTGTGTGAGGTGTGCCAGGGTGGGCCCATGGCTTGAGCTGATTTCTGCCCTTGGCTATGCAGCTGTGACCCACACCACATGGGACTAGTAACTACAGGTTCAAAATATAAGCAGGAATTCGCCATGCGTAAAAAATACATTGCATCACCCAAAGTCTGAGTTGCTTTTGAGGTTTGCATGCCTTTATCTGTGCTTTTGAGTAGTTATTAGCTTTCCAACATGTTCAAGGCTTCTTATTTAAACAAATATAACACCAAACCTCAGCGGGGAGGTTAGGAAGACGGTTAAGTCTGCACTTTTACTCTGCCTAAAGTGCTGGGGCTCTCCCAAAATGCTCACCCCAAAATGCCTCCTTCTGGCTGCCTTGCATTTGGAGGGTGTCAAACCCAGGCACATCTCATTCGTTTCATGCAGCACATCTGCACCACTGACCCCGCTGCTTTGTCATCACGCTAATCTTTTCTCTTTTGATAATTGGATGTGTGCTCCTTCCTTGCTGGGTGACATTTGAAGAACGGCCTGTGGGATCAATGAGAAAGGCGGGATCGGTAGAAAGAGGTAATCACTTTTATTAGCCCAGCTGACATAATTGGAAGAAACAGCCAGGCTTTTGGGCATGCAAGACCTTCCTCAGGACTAGCTGGGATGCTGACCTTAACCCTGCCTGCCAAGATGCTTATCACAAGCTGGAAAGCACGAAGCACTCTGATATCAAGCAGCTGGCCAGATCAGGCCCTTGGCAAGCCCTCACATGTGACGGTCTTCAACACAGTGTTTGGCGGGAGAGGAATTTGTAAAATCCTCTGCTCACAGAGAACTGATAAGTATTTGTCCAGTATGTGGCTGTGGGGAGGGCTGTGGAGCAGCAGAAGCTGTGCACAGAGAGCAGGGCATCATTCCTCCTGCGGCTGCTGAGCAGCACCAGTCCCTGCTGCAGGTGAGCAGGTGGGCACCCTCCGGACAACCTGGCAGTGCCTGCTCGGAGGGGCTGCATCCTGCTTTCCCCCTTTTTTCTGCTGCTTTCGTTTGCTTTGCCAGCAGTGCCGCAGCAGAGCGCCATGCTGGGGCACGTCGCTGGGAAGAGGGGTGGGGACACTTTCCATGGGTCACTTCTGCCTTTCTCTGGTGGCTTTCGGCTTCCTCATTCTCCTGCTTCAAAGCAGCTTGGCAGGGCTCTGGGAGCCTGCGGCAGGTTCCCTGTGGCAGCAGCAGTGCAGCCTCCTGGCTCTTGATTTCCCTTCCTCTCTTGCTTTACAAGCCGTGAGGGGGAGCCACCCGTGACTCGTGGCTCCCCAGCAATCTCTGTTATGCTCTTTTGGAACAACAGTGCCATTAGAAATCGGGGTTTGAGTGACAAAATATTTATTTTTGTTTGCTTGTTTCTCTCTTGGAGCTCCCTGAACACCCTGGTGGGATCTTTGGGGTGTCTCCTTGCTCCAGGAACCCCCAGCAGTCAGGAGAAGCCCAGGGCTCCCTTTGGCACCCACCTGCAGCAGGGAGGACAGCAGAAGGGACAGAAACTCCTGCTGCAGGGAGATGCTGCCACTTCTTCCCTGGGACAGCCATCCCCAGCCCCAGCACCCCAAGAACCGTGCCCGCCTTTGCTCCGCAGGGGACAGGGCGATGCAGGGGTTCTGCTCCGCTCCGGGGGCTGCAGGATGGTGTGAAGGGCACCCAGCTGACACGGGAGCATCTCTGACGCTTCCACAGGTGTCACTGCTGTTAAAGAGTGCCTGTCCCCGTATTGTCCTTCCACGTGAGTGTGCCGTGGAGGTGTGAAGTGAGCGAGCGGAGAAATCAGTCCTCTTCTACCACGGCAGGCAGGGTCCTCTGCTCCTCTCTGTGCATCTCCAGGGAGAGATCCAGGAGATCATGGTTATTAACCTTTGAAGTGCTGGCATTTGTAGGGGAGCAGTTAGTGTCCTTTTTTTATTGTTTTTTTTTTTAGACTAGACCAAGGAAAAAGGAAACTGCTAAACTGCTGAATGTGAGCGATGACCCCAGCAAAAAAAACCTGAGGCACTTTATGTGGAACATGACACTGGCTGGAACAGCTGAACACCAGAGATTCATTGTCTCTGGGCCAAATGCTGAACTGCTCGTCTGTAAATCAATACTGATGGTGAATACAGGTTACAAAATGACACAACATGAGGGCAGCAGAGGAAACAGAAGAGAGCATCAGAATAATAGTTAGAGATAAAAGATTGTTATCAAGACATTTTTTCTTCTCGTAACTGTTTTTCTCATAATTGAACATCATTTTCACAAGCAGAGGAGATCACCGCCTCTAACCTGCACCTCCCTCTCAACGTGTCCCTGGCAGTGGCCTCCAAGCCCCTGCTGCCAGCAGGCTTTTCTTATCCACTCCCCAGGATCTCGTTTCCCTGCACGGTGCAAAGTCGCGGTGTGAGGCTGCCGCAGGGGAGTTTGCCACACAGCGAAGGTTTTTGGAGTGCAAAACACACCTCACCCTCCAGGCAGCAGCAGCACCGAGGTGGCTTCTGCTCCGTTTCACCCATCCGACAGATCAGAGGAGACACCAGTCAGGTGCAATGGGCACCTGGGGCCAGAGGGCAGATGAGGCTACATAAAGGTAGGCATAATTTCATGAGAGCCTGGGCTGGAGTCATGCTGAATTGAGGCAGACGAGTCTGATTCAAACACAAATGCACCGATTTGTGGCCATACTGAGGTGCCTTGCTTCTCACTTCCACCCCCTTTCCTGCCCCTGTTCTTGCAAGGTGCTGTGAGCTCCTCAGATAATCCTCAGTATCATCAGGCAGGAGGTAGATTGTGTGGCACTTACACTGATTCGGTGTAAACCTCTGACTGACATTAATAATGGGCATCTGAATAGGAGGCAGAGCAGGGGAGCACCACAGGACGTCAGGGTCCTCTGCCACCTTCAGCTCTCCACCATCGATGTACTGTACCCCTGAGGTGAATCCTGGTCCTGGGGATACAGGTCCCTGCTTGCAGTGGGGCCAGAGCTTCACCTCTCATTCCTAATTTTAGAAGGCTACTTCATGAGCTTATAGGAAAAGGAACTCTGTGTGCCGGAATATGTGCCCAGTTCTACCGAGTCCAAGAGGAAATTTGTTTTTTCCTGAGAGCTTTCTTATCAAATCTGCCGCATATCAAACCCAAAATAGCTTGTGTGGCTGCTGGTCAGACCGAGCTTTCCCTCAGATCTGAGGGACGGTTGAAGAGCCAGAGGAGGACTTGCGAACACACTGCTCCAGTGGCATGGCCATGGTGGGTGTTGTGTGCACGCCCTTTATCTGGTGTAAACACAAGGGATTTTTATTTAGTTAATTCCCTTTTCTACTGGGGGAAAGGCCCTTGGCATGGTCTGAAAGCAGGTATGCCAACATGTGCTGGGGCCAAGCCAACAGCCACAGCCTGGGTGCCCTGTCCCTGGCAGGACAGAGCCATCTGGGGAGCTGAGATGTGCAAAAGGAGAAGATGGCCAGGTGGTGATGGGGCTGAGCTCTAACCATAGCTCCGCACCGTGTGCATGGCCAGGAGGACTGACAGCAGCAGGAGGGGTGCAGGAGGAACGGCTTCAGCAGTGCCAAGGTCCTGGACAGGTTTGAACAGCCCATGGTGGGTATCATGGCACATTAGCTAGCTAGAGGATGGTAGGTCGAGTCTGCCATGCCCACTGCCAGCAGGTGCCTGGCTATACTGTGGGCATCTTTCAAAAGCTGTCCCTGCAGAGCTACGAGGTCTTCTGAGCCCTCGGGGAACTGCTTTGCATTTGAATGGGTGGCTCCAGACCTGGAGTGTCAACACACATAAGGAGAAAAGACTATAGTCTTTGGCATTTGGTTCCTAGATCACATCGACCTTTTCAATCATTGTGCCCTTAATTTGCTATTTTCCCTCAGTGAGGCAAATTAATTAATCCTTATTCCTCCAGGCATCTGAAGAGGACATCCACTAATATCTATCAGGTCTTTTGGAGCAGACTTCACAAGGTAGTGCTAAAAATATTGTTTTTCTCTGTGGTTACAAAATATATAGTCCCACCCTTCCCCTAAATACCTTGCTGGAAAAAGGAAATTACAATTCTGAAGTGGCTCAGGGTAAGCCCAGGCTTGTCTCATTTCTTTGTAATGTCTCAGTCTAACTGTAGCCATCAGTCTTCCTGCTTTACATAAAGATTGGACATTTGCGGTGGGAATTGTCATGGAAGTTTTGCCATTACCATGGAAGTGAATCAACGCCTTAAGAGAAAGGCAGTAGTTGTATTATGCAAAATTTGGGAGACAGGGGGATCCCTTAGTAGTAATGCGTTTGAGGAAAATGATCACACTGAGAGTCCTGGACACAAACATCTCCAGAACATGGAAAAATAGTTATTTTGCTAGTTACAATCAACAAATTTGCCTAGCTGGGGGCCATGTCTAGTAGCAAGAAGGGTGGTAAGCTCTACTATGTCCAAGTGGTGTGGACAGAAGAAGGTGGGCAGAATTCAATCTCAGCTCGCACATCGTTTGCGACCTGAACCCTGTTAACTCATCCTCTAGCTCTGGGAGAAATTTGCAGCACATTTGCAGCTCATATCACATATCCCACCTACTATACATCAAGAGCCCCCATTTTCTGCTCATTAATGAAATCGGGCTAAATTGAGAGCAGCACATGAAAGCACAAGGCACCAAGACGCTTGACTGTCCAGACTCTTTACCCACCCCAGCCCACTCTGGAATGTCAGAGCAAACACTGTAACTCTTTAAACAATGTAAGTAATCGCTTTTAGATTGGCTATTGTGTGTGGCATTCATCTAGGAGATGGTATCTGTGAATGGTGTTTTTGTGTGTTAGTGCATTTTAATAGCACGTGAGATTACATCTCTGGCTAATGTTTTTATTTGCTATAGTATGGTAATTGGGTGATTTTAATCTGTGGTTGATTTCTTTTTAATGTAGCTAGCCTTGAGGGAAATGGTGTAAGGCTGTCTCTTACTAAAATTAGCCTTGGCAAACTCAAAGTCTCCTCTTCCGCCAGCTCACGGCAGAATACTTGGGATTTAAAAAAAAAAAAAAAAAAGTTGCAAGTTCGACCAGCTAAATCGATAGAAAACCTGCAAGCCTGGGTTTTCTCTCCTACTCAGGCTATTAACCTCTTCGATGGAGGCACAGGCTCAACATTCAGAGAACCCTGTATCCTTCAGAATTCCCCCCCCGTTCCCCAGAGAACAGACATGCTCCCCCTCAGTTCACCAGGAAAGTATCAAAGGCTCAGGTTTTTGCATCAAAAAAAAAAAAAGGTTGTGCATGATGCCTGATGACTTTTTTGATTGCATCCCCGGAGATGCTGCAGCAGCAATGGGCCAGCCCGGGCAGCCAGCACGGAAAGCAGGGAAGCTGTCGCGCAGTCACCTGTGCCCAGTTCTTTGAGCCCGTGGGGACCTCCATGTCACTAGATGCCCCCGGGAGGAGTTTTTTCACTTGCATTTCTAGTTCTAGAAACAGACACCCTCCCTCCAGGCCACCACAGTTTCAAACATGGGGTTTCTAGTAGCCCACCTGGCTCCTCTGTTGAAATGTTTGTTACCCTGAATATCACGCTGAGCTCCTCTCCCCGCTGCTGCCAGCTGCCTTTGAGTCAGGGTTTGAAGGCTCTTGTCAAAAGGTCATGTCTGTGCCTGGAACCTCTTCTGCACAGCCAAACAGGAGCAGCATGCGTGAAGCTCAGGGAGTTGTACATTTTGGGGGGGGGGTGATGTAAATGCAGATGCAGTTCAAATGAATTGATTTTATCCTCTATCTGCAAGCTAGAAGGGTCTGTGCACTTTCCTCCAGCGCACTCCAACGCCAGCAGAGAGCCGCCGTGCTGTGCTGTCCTTATCCCACCTCCTTTGCACAGGAGGAGCCCGTGTGTTTCCCAGCGGGAGCTTTTATTCCAGTTTCTAACCTCTCTGTGAGTCACCCCAGCTTCCCAACTCTACCTGTTGTCCCTCTCATTGATGGATTCGTTAGTCATCGCTGTTTCATTTGTAATGTAACCACAGGCAACCAGCCGGCTGCGTGTGCACCGTGGGTGAAACACTCGCAGGGACAGACCTGTGTGCACCCCCGGCAGCAGCAGCGGCTCCCTCGGCGCAGGATTAGCCAGAGGGGCGGGGGGGCAGGACCCTGTGCACTTCCCGGCTTCCTGCCGGTCCGCGGTCTCGCTCGGGGCACAGACGGAAGGTGACTGCCCCTTTGCCAGCACAGCAGCTGCTTTTGCTTCTCAGGACTGGAGCTTGGTAGAGGAGCAGCCTTCACATCCCAGGGCTGACAGCACCGGGCTGCGCTCATGGGGGTGGAGGTACGTTGGTCTAGAAACAGGAACTTTTGCCCAGCATCTGTTTACAAACCCCTTGTTTCTCACCAAATATCTGCAGCAGATCCTTAGTTTTGTCCTCTAAGCTACTGTAGCACAGCTGAAAGGAATGGACTGAGGAGATGACAGCAACCTGAGCTTAATGTCCCCACTGGGACTGGGGGCACAGCTCCTGTGCTTGACCTTGACACTGAGCTGCAGACTAAGGTGGGTCAGGAGCTGTTGCCTCCACCGAATGTAGCGTGGGGCTTTTTCCCACAAAAAACACGAGAGACGACTGAGGTGAAGGCTTCCTTTTGAGCTAACTCACTCCCTTATACAGTTTCCATAACAACTTAAATAGCTTCCAAAGAGACTGTCTGAAGTTAAAAGCCCACAGATGATTTTACAGGCAAAGCAGAGACAAGGAGGAGACCTGGTGGTTTGTCCTGTCTGATGTACGCTGCACCACCTATTACTGTCTCGTGCAGCGTATCCCAGACACAATCACTTTTCATCTGGAAAAAAGCCTTATCCCTTCCCTGATTTAGAGTTTTAGGGTGACTGTTGTTGATAGATCCTGATAAGATGGAAACATTTCATAGGAAGGTATGCATTCCCTTTCCTTGTAAATCTCAGCTCATTCCTATTGCATGAGTTAAGGCAGCTGCTGAGTCTGAGTGGGCGCAGTTTTAAAAGGGAAAATCCTGCTTGAAGTCCAAAATAAACAATAACGAAATAGCCATGTGAAAAGTAATTATAAGCTTTTAAATAGGCTAAACTAAAATAAATAGCAACCCTATCCTTCACCTGCTAGCAACTTGAGTTCAGCAGTTGTATTTCCCAGCCAGGGTGGATGTGGATGTTTTACTGAAGCAGGTAAAGTCCGGAACACACGAGCAGCTTTTCGCTGGTCTCTGGTGCCAAGAGTAACAATCTTCTCCTTCTGACCAAGTGTGGGACCAGGAGGTCGTGGGTCCTGGCTCCATCACTCACTTCTCCAGCCAAGTCTCCGAACCTTTATTTTCTCCCAAGAATTTGAAGTTCATTAACTGAACAACCCCCACAGTCTGTGTTCTTATTATGAGTGAAGTCAGCAGCTTTTGTGGGAGAGGTGGGAGACCACAGTTCACAGGAGCTTCGCTGTGAGGGAAGGAGCGAAAGCATCTGGCCCGGCCCCACGAGACCCAGCTCTTGGCTTTTTCATGCCTAGTCACTGCTCCACTGTAGCTAAAATCTTTCAAAGTGGAGCCCATGTCAAGAAGCAGGTGCCTTATATGAGGAGGCAAAAATGCAGCTGGGCACGGACTCTGGAACTCCTTTGCTGTGTCCTTTACTAGACTGCACCACCTCATCCGTAGCTGCTCCTCAGGCCACTCTCCTGCACATTCAAATTCTTCAGCAGAGCTGTGGCAGAGTCCTGCTGAGGTCTGGATATCTTCAAATGCAGACCTTTTCCTGGAGTATGGTTTCAAATCACGCTTTCCATGGATGCCCTTAGATTAGATCCAAGAATATAATGCTACCATGTGAACTCCAAACCACCTTCAAACAGTTTTCACGCCATGCAGGCTCTTCTGTATCTTGTAACAGCAAAATCTTCATTTTACTCACCTGCTTTCCACTAACATAATTACTCAGCAAAATAAAAAGTACATTATAGCTGTTTAGCACTGGCTTCGTTCCTAGTTGTTTTGTTGCTTAGCTATTCATTATGTAAATACTAATTAAAATTAAATAGCCCAACCCTTTAAGAAAAAAAAGGTAGCTGAGCAGCAAGGGTGGCCACGCAGTCTCTGGGTGAGCTCTGGCCGGGGACTGGGAGGGCTGGGATGGGTCCGTGCGGATGCACCAGGACCCATGAGCGGGGTCAGGAGGGGCTGAGCCCAGAAACCACGCGGGGCTTGGAGGTGGGTGACCCAGCACAGCGCCCGTGCCCGGGATAAAGAAGGGCAGCCACAGCGGACGGCAAGAAAGAAAACATTTCTGACAGAAGACCTCTGTCAGACAGCCGTCTTAACCAGTGCTGGGAAACGGAATCGGGCAGGAACTTGCTTGTGAGCCCTTCAGCAACCAGAGGGGAAACTCCTCATTAGTAGCTCCGTCTGGCAGGAGGGCTGTCTGATCTGTCTGATGTGCACGCGGATATCCCCTTCATAAGAGAAGTTCCCGTTAATCTCCAGCTTCCTGCTCCGCTGCCTCCGGTGGTGATTTCAAAGCCAGTATCGGTGGACGGGCTGACCACGGCTGTGGTGCTGGGACAGCCATGGAGCAGGGGCAGAAAAAGGACTGAGAGGTACCACTGCTGTCAGCTATGCAGCCCAAGAAGAGGGAAAGTCCTGGTAGTTTTAAAAGCTGCTTTCTAGGCGCAGAGTTCCCTGAGTGATCTGGACTTTCCCTGAACCCCCACTGAACTGATTTTCAGCAAGGCTGGTGAAGGAAACAGCATCTTCACCCTCTCCCAGGAAAGCCCTGGAGACCAGGGTGTCTCTGCCTGGCAGGGGTATCAAACAAGGGGGACACCAGCCCCTCAGCCCTGGAGACATGTTACAAACCCAGCGGCACAGCAGCAGCCGTGGTCTTGCACCTTCCCACCTACCTCCCATTTACCCATGTCACAAAATTCCCGGGGACTCGAGGCTCTGGCAGAGCTGTAGGGTGTGAGGACAGGACGGCAGCGTCTGCCTGCCAGTCATGCAGCTGAGCAGGGCTGAGGAGAACCCGGCTCGTCCTGCAACGGGCCCCACGCAATCACTTAAAATAAAAACACCTCTGACTTCAGCAGTGATGGTGCCGTTGCAGGTAATTGAGGCTGAGGCTCAATAATCCCAACTCCCTGTTGCTCTGCACAGCTGTAACACCCAGTAGCCATCTGCCATGACCAACAGTGCGCTGGGACCTATGATCTTGCTTAGAAACCCACATCCCCAAGACTGGAAAAAAATTGCAGATATTTAACGGGTCCTTTCCAGTTCCCTCCATCCTACTGGTGGCAGCACTACTGAATTTCTTATCTGGGTTGTCAGTAGAGCCGAATAATCTGTTTTTTTGTCTATAAAGGGTCTGTGCATCTCTGGAGCCTGTTATCTCTGCTGTTACTGGAAAATTGATAGTAAGTATCCACTGCTTCTTCTAGGGTAGTGGCTAGAGAAGTGCATGCTTTATATGGTCAATACAGTTAATAACACAGCCCAAATGCAGCTAGCCATCTGCCACGTAAGATATAGGTTTGGAATAAGGAATGAAGGAGCCTTATGGATTTTTTTTTACCACTGTGTCCATCAATATTTTCTTACCCACATCTATATATACACCCACTGATAAAGCTCAAAGGATTTAACTAGATGCAAGCGTACTTCATCTGGGAATAGGACAAAGCACTTCAGAGAACAGAACCTTGCGTCAGTCACTTTTGGACGACTCCGCAACAAATGTTGCTGCTGATAAGGACACAGCATTGCTGGCTTTGGATCCTTCACTCCGGGGGGGGGAAATCAGCGCATAGCTCCCGTTGCAAATTATAAATCATGAGTTTCTTAAAGGCCTATTGGTGGTCAGGGTTCCTCAGTGATGGTCTGAGACGTTGCTGACAGCTCCCATTTGTGCCGTTGTTCAACAAAGGATGGGTGATTGTTCTGCTCCGTCAGGAGGGCTCACCTGGGAAAACAAGAGAAGAAAAGGATCTAACAGCAACTGCAGAGCTGAATCATCAGTGGCTCAGCGCATTGCTGCTGGCTGACAGTGGAGGGTAATGAGCCTGATTTGCTTCTCTCAAAACCTGCTTTCACACGCCAGGATGGCCTCTAGTTTCAGCGAGACTTGACTGACACACAGTGAGGAGACACTAAGAGCCAGCGATGGGGAGCAGGGCACGCTGGCAGCGCCCTTTATCTCTGCGCAGGTCTGATAGCACCCAAGGAAATCTTTTTGGACACCTCTCTCAAGCTCACTTTCACTTGACACAGTAGTTTGTAAAGCCAGGGGAGGAGATAAAACCCTTTTAGTGCCACTGTGACCAGCGCTTGTCAGGTCCTTGCCCAAAGAGAGGAGATGACAAGGATGCAAGGTAGTGACACCCCGGGAGCATCCCCAGGCTCCAAGGCATGGCAAACACAGACCCAGGTCCCAGCGCTGGCTCCTCACGCTGCACAGCACAAAACAGACAGGTTTCTAATCATCATGCTGGCGGCTTGGAGAAAAATAGGATGCATGGAGATGTCTGAGTGCTTACTCATGTATTGAGGCACGTTTTGAAGTTCTGCCAAGACAGAAGGATTAGTGTGTATGTGTGTGAAGATTTTCTTTAACTGTTTTTTTTCGAAGATTGCTTTTAGTTGTGGTTTGGCAAAACAGCACTGTAGGTCTTTCAAGGGTTGAATTGAGCAGGTCGGTGTCCTTCATAAATATGCCATGGTGAGATGGGACTAAGGTCTGGTACAGCAGGGAAAGAACAGAGGCAAAGGGCAAAGATAGTTCACTCTTCCACTTCTTCACCACTCAGTGCCTAAATGTAAGCAAAAATCTGCTTGCACACAAATTAACATGCGAGACCTCAGTGTCTGGTTGCTGCTCCCTGCACCTCTTTTTACACTACACTTAGCACAGTTGGGAACTATTGATTAAAACCCCTTTTACAGCTCAGCATGGCAGAGAAGAGCTAAATAGACCCGTCAGTTGCCCTAAAGGGCCTTTATTGGAAGTAATGGTTTTCAGAGTAGCCAGGATCTGGAATGTAAAGAGACAAGATTTAGGAATCCACCCAAGGGTGGCCACTAGTTTTGTTAATGTAAAGTTCCTTTAATTTGATCTGAAGAGGCAAATCAAATGATTGAGGGTGTTAAGCACCACAGCCCGGGTGGCTGGGCTGGAGTGGCTGCTGGGGATGCTAATGAACCTCCTCTGTTCCACCAGAAAAGCCTCTGTGTGTGGAGATGACTCCGAACTGCTGATGTGAAGTCCAATTGTAATGAATGGTCTCTAGGGAAGAGAGATGTTTTATTATCCCTGCAGTGCTTCAGGAGGGAAGGAAAGCTCTTATAAAATTTGCCTTAGCATGGACCACAGACCCTCTACTGACTTCCTTCTAGAGTCTTGCTGACATGATGTCAGCAGGCTATTGAATGTGGTAATTAACTTTAAAACACGCTAGTGGAGTAGACAAAGAAAGAGCAAAGAAACTAAACAGCTGCCGAATAAATGTTTGCACCTAATTCCGAGATAGGAGCACCTCTTTATTTTTGGGAGAAGTGTTTCTTCCTTTCAAATTGAAGGTTGACTTATTTCCCTGCACGCTTTCACGGGCTCCACCACGTGCCTCTGTCTCTCAACTCACGCAAGCCAGAACTGGAACCCAGTGTACTGAAGACACGTGTCACCATGGAGGACACATACAGCACAGCATGCAGGCATCCCCAAACTTTGGGAGCTCACAAATCACACACCGGTGTTTACCGGGCAGGCTCTGGACATGCTGGAGGGGTGTACACATGCATGTGTGTAATTCGGACGCCACAGCGTGGAAATATAGTTATGCTTGATTACTTGTTTTAAAAATTATGTTTGTTTGCCTGTGGCTTCTTTCTCTACTGCTCTGTGACTGACAGAAGCTTCTCTGGAAGAGGCTGCTCCGTGCGGAGCTGCCGCAGAAGTGATGCAAACAAACCGCAGCCCCTCGCGTTTGGGCATGTCCAGGTTGGGCAGGTCCAGTGGCAGCTGGGCCTCCGTGCTGGGAACAAGCAGGTCCTTTGCTGGTGCCCGTATCTCAGCTTTGATCTCATTCTTCTTCAGTACTTGAGGGCAAAGCAGATGCAGGCAGAGGTGAGGTGGAAAGAGGAAAGAATCAGCGCGCAATTAGAGGGAATTTCTGCAATTTTGACAAACCAGGGTTGTCTAATAATTGGATTAATTTGTTAGTCCCCAGTCAACTCCTAAAACTGTAAGTCATTCAAGCTTCTGTTTGCCTGTTCCACAGCTCATGTTCTTGGTATTTCATACGGATGAACCTTGTGTTCCCTCTGCCTCGGTAAAGGTTATCCGCGCTGGATTCTATTACAGCTTCTTGTCATATAGTATGAAAATATGTCTTTCTAGTTAGTCTCCTAGGGATATTCATGAAATCCTGCATCACAGTGAAGTTCAACTTGGCTCTACACTCAGTATAATTCAGAGCTGGATTTGGAACTCCTGACATCCTCAGTGTAGAGGGACTGAAATTCAGCTCATCTTTTTGGACTTCCATACTGTACTCCAAGGGATGGAATCCACTGCAACAGAGGAATGATTAGGACATTAGCTGGCAGTGCTCCTGGTAGTGAAATGTCTTCATATCTGACCATATAGGGTATTAAGGTCTGCAGTCCAAAACTGTTTTAATAAGAAAAAAACCACGAAATCTATATTCTGCATCCAGTGAAACTTGATATTTGCAAGCACTGAAATGAGCTTGTGGTTGTGCAGCGCACTGAGAAATTGCTTCTTACATTTTAAATTTTAGAACGTTTCAAAGTTGTAACTTGGAATAACACATGGAAATGCTAACTAGGCTCTGTGCTTACAGGTCATGAGGACAGCTGTGCATTGCGAAATGCACGGAAAGGACCTTTCAGATACATCCCTACAGCTCCTGAAGAAGACAAAGCACTTAACATCAAAGAAAAAACTCATTAACGATGGGGATGATATCACTTCTTGTTTGCAGCAACAAAAGCAAAAGTGAATGGGTTTCTAAGTGCCAGGAGTAATATTTCATAATCTGAAAGGTAAATCCATAAAAACTGGGCACTTCCTACTTTAGACACAAACCAGAGAAAGGTTGAAACTGGAGCACTAAGATAAGGTCTATTCTATACACCAAGAATAGGCTTGTTTTCCATGTAAAGGCAAGATTAAGAAGGCATTACTGATGCCTAGTTATGATAAGACTGTATCTGACTGACAAGTAGATGAAGATTACTAGTGCTGACCTCCTCTGTCCAAAGCCCTTATTAAAGGAGACGGAAACAGATTTGTGAACAAAGCACAGAAACAAGATTGTTTTGTCCCGTTTCAGATATGCAGTGCACATGAAATAAGTTTTCATACTGTCTGTGGAGGTAAATGTTTGTTCAGCTATATGAATGCCTCCTTGACAGCCTTCTTCAAGTGCCTCCAGAGAATATTCTTTCTGCTGAGAGGTGCTTTCTGATTTTTTTTTTTTAACTGAAGGCAAATTAGAAAAATAGCAAGATAAGACTTTGTAACTATTCAGATTATAAGAAAATAAATTAAAGTGTCAGTTCAGTGTCAAGGATGTTATATATTCCTTTTCCAGGCTGAGGAAAGGTAAGAACAGGGATCAGTGGTTATGACAGTAGCTGCCACAGGGTTATTATGACCAAAACCATTGAGACAAACAAGGAGCTTCTGCAGGTTTTCTCTTCTGTTGTTGGGTGGTGACATCTGAGAATACATAATGAACTCCTTCTTGTGCAGAATGGATGTTCCACTGATGTTGTGGGAGATCATCCCTAGTATAGTGCCTGTTTCCATGTCTCCTAGATGTTGTGCATTTTAAACTAGTTTGGATACGGTTTGAACGTGCAGAAAACTGCAGGGTTTGTACGGTACATTTGGCCAGCACACCGGACAATATTAGCCTCATCCTGGGATTTTGTTGCAAGCTCCCCAGCCTGGTGCAGAAAGTCTGAAGGTCCTTTAAAGTTTGTACATGCTGATGTAAACAGAGCCCCTTGCTGCGGAAATAAAACTACAGAGAATTTCTGGCAGAATTCAGAACAACACATAGTTTTGCGATGACCTCTCCAACACAAAGCTCCATCTCTTTGCTTGGCACCATGAAAATTGTTTGACATTAATTTGAATTGATGTCTGTCTTAAAAGGCTTAAAGATAAAAAAAGACTTAAAAGGCCTTGAGGGCCAAAGCGTACAGGCCACCTCTTAAGGTCCTTGTCCTCACTGCTCTTTGCAGAAGCAGAGAAACAGTATCAACACTGGTTTCTTAATCCAAGTCAAGCTGAAATGCGGAAAGGTTAAGTGAGTTGCCCAGGGACACACAGGAAATCAGTAGCGGAGCAAACACTTCCAGTCCAGTTTCCCTGCTGCCCTGTGTGTGCCCTTAACACAGGTTTTCTCCAGTGGCCGAGGTGCTGCTGGGCTGAGCACCCGCTGACGGTGGGGACCGTACAACCCACTCCAGCCCCACACTGAAGCTGTGTCTCTTCCAGCTGCAGGTCTGCCCAGTTGTTTCAGTTTGTTTCCCAGACTGGGGAAGAAAGAAAATGCTGTAATTTGGCAGCGGTCTGACAGCAGTTGACCTTTACATGACAAGCAGTATTCCTCAGCAGCGTGCATCAGTTGGTTTACATTTATTTTGTTCAGCTTCATCTCCCGTAGGCACCTCAAGGGAAGCCAATTGGATTAGACAGGCTGGCTCGCTCAGCATCTTGAACTAATCTGTAAGGAACCGGCAGCATGATAGTCATTAAGCAGCAGTTGCTGCAAGCAGCTTTGGGGAATTTGTCTTCACTAAAGAGAGTTCACTAAAGAGGGAGGGTTGGGAAAGCCTCAGCAAACAGGGTTTTGTTTGTCTTGGAAGAACTTCAGGGAATCACAGGGAAAGCTGTGACTGGTGGAAATGACCCCGTCCAGCTTTTTACATGAGCCTCTTGGAAGCTGTTGCTCTTCCAGCTTCCCGGTGTGTCTTTTAACTAACCCTTTCTAAAATGCCAGGTCATAGCTCCATCCCTGCCACAGTTGTCACAGCACAAAGCAAGTATTTTTCTGTAAAACTAATGAAATTCCACCAAAATCAGAGCACAATTTAAGCACAGAGATACAACTTAAAAGCTTTATTGGGGTATTTTGGACATGTGCATTAACTTGTTCAGACAGGGACCACTAAATTGCCTTTAAAAGTCCTTAAAGGTGAATCAGCCATGCAGCAGACCTTCCTGTGCTGCTCACCACATTTCACTTTGGGAGTGGGATTTTCCAAGCAGCTCTGGCCTTACACGGCTGGCACTGAAGCCAGTGGCAAAGCCAAGTCCGTTCGGGAATCAGTGTTGAGCAGTTTTCCTGAGCCTGCGATGGTCCCAGCACCTCCTCAGAGAACGGCAGCTTTGCAAACCCCAGCAGTGCTGCACACCAACAGCTCAGCAGGAGTCGGCTGCAAGGAATACTCAGGATTGGAGAGATGCTGGGCACACTTGGAATAAAATTGTTTTATAGCTAGAGCTTGGCAAGGATGATTAGTTTTGAGAGTTAAAAAAAAAAAAAAAAAAGAAGAGGAGAGCAAATTACAATCTCTTAATTTTCAAAGAGTTTCTTGGCATTGGCAAAGAATTGCAGCTCACTGCAGAGCCCAGCTGAGGTTATTCTGACTGTTTGTTGCACAGATGGTCAATCAGAGTCTGTGGGCACCTTGGCCTTTGGAAACAGCACTTTTATAAGCAGCTGAGAGGAGGCAGTGATGGGTCAGGCTACGTTCTCTGAAAATCCTAAAAAATCCCATCCTAGCTCCTATAGCTGCTCCTGAATGCTCGATGAGCTCAGCTCAAATGTGTCTGTCAGTGAGGACAACACGCCACAGGCTCAGGACTGTAAAAGAAACATTAATTCCCCAAACTAGACAATGCAGAAGGTTGTCGTGGCCCAGAGTGTTTCCCCAGCGATAAGCCAGAATTCAGTTTGGGTTAAACATCTGAGACTGCCTACGAGACTAGGATGTACTTCCAAATTTTGCCTGTCCCTGAAAAAAACCTTCAATTCACGTATGCCCATATGACCGCAGTTTGCTCATTGATTGACAGACGTCCTGTGTCCATGCCCCACGGCTGCGGGATTGCCGTAGGTCGGTGGAGCAGCGCCTGTGCTCCTGGAAAACCTGCACGTGTGGTACCCAGGGTTCCTCTGGTGGGACCCCAGGGCACGTTCAGAGCGTTCTTGGGCTCCCGCACTTTCAGAGGATCAGAAAGGTGCGTCAGACCTGGTCTTGAATCATGGAACATCATGGCGGGACTTGAGGAGGTTTGGAAAGCTTTGGGATATGGAGCATGAAACATCCTCACCCTCATCTACCATAAGAGGTCTGTTCTTCATGCGGCTCCTGTTGACATGACCTTCTCTATGAAGGTTTTCCCAAAAGGAGACAACACATAGAGACGTGTTTGTACAGAACAGGAACGAGAGCTGAGGCTCCAGCCCTGCCTCATGCCCAGGTGGGCTCCAGCAACAGTGCCTGGAGAGACCTGCAGAGAGGCAGCAGCATCGCACCCAGCCCTGGCCCAGCCTTATCAGCTTCTTCACCAACATGACTCAGAGGAAATACCAGGAGGCTTTGGAGCTGCTGAACCAGGCAGCCAAGTCCTGTCAGCGCGGCACCATTCCAATCCCAGCAGGAAAAGAGCAAGATCACTCCACCATACCCAGGGTGACACGCTCTTCCAGGCATTAGCCTTTGCATTTATTTTCATTTGCTGCTGTCAGAGCAGGACAGCAGGATCTGGCCATTTATCAGAGACATTGGCCATGTTTTATGAGATTTCAGGCTCTTTCACAGGCTCAGGACCTCAGGAATCTGTCATGCAATGACTCAGTTTCACAGGGGAACCACTGGTCAGAGTCAATTCATCATCACAGCCCCCTGGCTTATCAACACACTGTCCAGGTGGGAGAACTGCATCAGGAGGATAGTTTTGAGTGGATTGCTTAAGAGGAATGTCACCGCCAGGAACAGAACCAGAACACTTCATTGCCACGTTACCACTTGTATGTCTGGTGCAACAGTAAATAATGTACTCTGGAAACATCAGGAAGACATTCTTTCACGTCTTAAAAGCAGAAACTTGTGTAGATCCTGGAGACCCAATAATGCAGTGATGAAACATAAAAATATTTGTATTTTTTTTATTTCAAATGGGTTGGGCAGTATCCAGTGGTTTTTGGCATTAAAAGCAGAAAGACCATGCAAATAGAATTTGGCTTGGCAGGGTTTTTTGGTTTAGATCTGAATTAGAACTCACTAAGTAGAATCAGAATATAACACGTGTGTGTTGGCATTAAATGATACCAAGGCAATGTCAGCATGCATATGCTGTCAGCAATAGGTAGACATGTGCTCAGGTTCATATTCATGACCATATGACATGAATGTCCACAACAGAAATGTCTGTATTCACATCCCAGTCTAGCCCAAGCCTGCAAGTTCTGATAATTTACTGGGTGTTTTCGCACGTCAGCCACTGCCCACAAGATCAGCATCACCAGTATTGCAACACACCTGTAAACTGGAGATCTGAGGTACAAGTGGTCCCACTACTCTCCACCCTGACACTGTAACACCATTTCCCGCAGCTCGTGAGCCTTCCAGTCTCTCCATCCATCCCCTTCCATGTGACGTTCATTCCCTCCTTGCAGTTTTCCTCACTCTGCCGGCACAGTTCATCTGGATCTCAACTGGCTGTCAGTCCATCCCTTTGAATTTCTGCTTGTGTTCCCACTATGAAACAATTTTGCACGTAAGCACTCAGCTGGCTTTGACCTGATGAGGCTGAACTGCTGTGAACCCAAAAGTGTATGAAGCAGCTCTGGAAAAGGGCAAACCAGTTTTTACTACACAAAGCAGGATGTAGTACTTAGCGTTTCAAGCTATAAAGCCGTCATCTCCCCTGCCCTGCTCCCAAAACAAGGTACTTGCTTTCCAAGAAGAAGAGGAACAGCGGGTGGTGGCAGGGCGCTCACAGAGGACAAGGAGGGGTAGGTCATTTTGGGCTGTGGAGCAGGCGGGCATCCACCAAACTGCCCCATGGGGTGTCCCATTCAGCTGTGACCCCACAGTCTTCTCACAGCAGAAGATACCGGGGGCTGACCACCAACTTTGCACAGATATGTAGAGCAGGACAGAGGTCATGCCTGGAGCTCAGTACTTGCAATGCTGCACAATTTTTTGCTTCCCTCTGAGCTCAGGTGGATTCCCTTTATCTGGAGGCCTCCCAGGGGATTTGTACAGGGGGGTCTCAGCGTGGCTCCCACCTCATTCCTAACCAGACACTTGCCAAGAGGACAAATGAAGAGCTATCGACAACATGGTGAGAGGCATCTCAGCATCTCTGTTGTGATGGAAGTCACCATGATACAGGGACATAATTCCCACTGAGCAGACTTGATACCAGCAGAAGTGAATCCTTGGTTGTTGACACACTGGATGGCAACTCCCAGAGGGTTTGTCGTCCCTGCCCTATGGGCACTCAGCAGTGAGAGGGTGGCTGGGTCACAGGACCTCTTCAAGCAAACTGTTGTTTCTGCAGCCTCTTCATTCTCTTCTTGATCTTTCTCCACCACTAAGTTGAAACTTGCTAGTTCTCAGGGCAGGAATTCAAGAGGGCTGGACGAATGTGTCAGTGGAGAAAACTTTCCTGAAGCTCAGCATTAGTTGATAAAATAGTTATAGTTGGGCAAGCCATTATCAGACCTTTCAGAAGTTCCTCACACCTTTGGGGAAAGGACCTTTCATCCTTGACGTCCCCTCTGCTTCCTCACCACCTGGCTGCATGGTCT
This sequence comes from Caloenas nicobarica, assembly GCF_036013445.1. Taxonomy (NCBI): domain Eukaryota; kingdom Metazoa; phylum Chordata; class Aves; order Columbiformes; family Columbidae; genus Caloenas; species Caloenas nicobarica. The sequence continues at coordinate 2,312,909 of NC_088257.1, forward strand.
CCTCTTGTCCTCGACACGTTGCCTATCCCAAAAGAAAAAACACAGGCTCTGCCTTGTCAAACAGCCTTCGCACGGTTTCACCAAGAGACAGATTTTCTCCTGTGCGATATTAAACATCTCTTAAGAAAACACGAGAAAAGCTGAACTGCTCAGAGCAAAAGTCCAGCTTGACCAATATTCTGCCTCCAGCTGTGACCAACTGGGGATGATCAGGGAGAGATAATAATCAGCAGAACAAAACTTGCACGAACCCTTCCCTGAGAGGCACTCCCAGTTCTGGCAATCTGCAGCTGAAGGTCTTAGCGAGCCAGAGGTTGCAGCCAAGTCACAGACATGAGCAGAGTGGACACACCAGAAATAACAGCTCCAAACTTCCCTTACAATATAGCATCATTGGAGAGGAGAGCTAGCTGTTCCCAAAGGAAACAAAGACAGACTCCTCTCGACAGCCCATCATGGGGGGACTCAGGCCCTGGCCATTTGGTCTCCCCCTATATGTGCTGTGGGTCAGGGAGATGTTTGATAATCTGTGTCTAGGAGGAGGAGACACATTCACATGAGCTCCGTGCTATTGCATGTTTTGCTCGGCATTTCAGCTTACTTTGGTTTCATGTCATTCAGGTCCAATGATGGCAGAAAAAAACCTGGCCATGCTCCTGGCACAGGTTTTGCAGATTTAATGAAGATTTGCTTCTGTTGATCTGTTTATTACTGCTCATATGATTACAAAGTGCCATGGCAGAGGATTTCATCAGAACATGAGTAGCTAGTAAGTGATGTATTCACCATCAGCCATAAAGTACTGTACAGCCAACATACCACTTTTGCATAACTAGTCTCCTCTTGATCCAGAAGCATAAAAGAAAATATAACCGGTATTGCCAACACCATAACAGGCTAGAAATTGTAGCATGCAACTGTGCAAGCCCTTAGTTATTGCAGTGCCATGAGTGTCAGTACATACAACAAATCCACATTTCCCTACTATTCGCTGACCTCCTGTCCCTGCTGTGTATTTCATCAGGCAGCTACAGAGTCCATCAGCAAGAAGGTTCATCTCCATGAAAAACCTCCATGCCTGAAGACATCAGAGCCTCCTGTAGCCCTGTAGCTGTCACATGAGAGGCATGAGGAATGTCAGCACATTCATGAGTCTGTAGGCTGCACCATCTTGTTCTCAGCTCCTTGTGCTGAGTGAGCTGGAAAAAACCTATCACATGCTCTTTGTTCCCAGGGCAGACTCTTGTTTTTATTAGAACATCTTGGACAGAATCTTGTCTCAGTTACATTGATAAAAATCCGGTTATGCTACTACAGACAACTAAAGTATTTCAGACATATCTTGGTGTGGCTCAGAGCAGAGTGTGTCCCTGTACTCACAAGGGACTCGTTGGGGAAGTTGATAAACAGCATCTGGGAGCACAGGAATACACACTTTGGATAAAAAAAACTGTGCACAATATCATATGTCAAGCCATTCACATCACACATTTAACAGATGATGACAAGATTAGGCGGGCTTTTTCCAGTCCATATTTGCATTTATCTTGCTGTTGAAATGCAGTGTTTTGGCTAGGAAACTGAGACAGAAAATGATAGGGGATTCCAAGCTGAGAATAACTAGGCAGCCACATGTTCAAGCTCTGACCAGAGTCCAGCATTGGTAAAGTAAGTTCATCACTGTGACTTTAATTCATTTTTAGAGGAAGGAACAGAGACAAAGCAGCTAAAGATTTATGTAGTTTCCAGGCTGGACTGCTGGAGCTCAGAAAACTATATCATGGGTGTTGCTACCACCAGTTTTATGTTTTCCTGTGAGAAACCAGATGAAAACTGAGGAATAGACTTCAGTTCAACATAACCTGTAGTCTTCACCTAAACTTAATTGCAAGGTCAGGGTGGCTGAAACACTCAGGGATTCAGGGGCCAGCTGCAGCCCATGCAGTACTTTGGCCTGATGTCTCTGGGAGCTGTAGGAGGCAGGAACAGGGATGCCCTAAGCTGCTCTTACTGCTGCCGTATCATGCAATCCTGGCTTAGCTGAGACATGGTGACAGCCTGCTTTGCAAGACACTGCCAAAGAGATCAGTGAGACCCCAAAGGTAACTTCTAGATATAGCTAAGCTTTGCTAAGATGAGACCACACATTCAAGAGCTAAGTGCATTTTTAGGGTGCTCGGCCAGACTTGAGTTACCGTAGCCTCACGCTGCACATTCCTGAACCAGCGCAGATTCACGTTGCCCACCTAAGTTTGTTCCCAATGCTGAGAAATTTGGTTATGTTTATCCTGGTAAACTCTATCGGTTATCATCTGTCCCCCCTCAGCCAGCACAAACACCATGTCTGGCACTCTGGGTAGCTCAGCGGCATCACGCTTGGATGCAGGTTGGTCCTGCTCCAAGCCCGGCACCGTGCCGAGCTGGTGGTAATGACCACGGAACCACGGGCTGCCCCAGGTGAGATTCCTAGGGATCCCCCTCCGTGCTTTCCTGAGGGTCCCACACAAACGGTACTGAGTCTCGGCTGTGAAAGTGAAGAACTGTCATCTTGCTGAGGACACGGTACACAGAGTTTGAAATAGAACATAAAAGCATTTGAAGGCAAAAATAGTAGACTGCAAATTTAGTGTTTATTTTTCTTTTCGTGGCTGAGTGCCAGCAGATAGGGCCATGTGATTTTTTTTTTTTTAACAGATACACAGAATTATAGTATCAGAGCAGCTGGACAGGGAGTCCAGCCAGCAGTTTCTCTGGTACTGGTGCCCACATGCGACCTGGAAATCAGTCCCTCGATGACTCCAGCGAGATCTTTCCAGGAACAGTGCTGCCAGTCACAGATACAATACCAGGAAGGTTGCTTCTGGGGGAGAAAGGAAGAGAGAAGGAATTCGAAATAACAGCTGTGTTCCAGAGATGAGAAGTGAGGATTTCTGAGGCAGAGCCAAAGACGGGTCCTTGCAGAGACCGGCTCTGTGCAGGGGGGGCACCTATAGCAGCGCTTGCAGCTCCCTTGGGCTGTCCTGCTGTCCAACAGCTTCTCCTGCTGACACCAAGCTCCAGTCGAGGTGGTAACTGAAGCAACAGCTTCACAAAAGTCCTGGGTCAGTCGTGTCCAGAGCACAGAGAGGGTTGAGCCATCACTGTCCCACAGCCTTGGCCACGGTCAGGAGGTTTCTTGCCCCCGGTGACTGCTGCAGGGCGCACTGCCCCGCTCTCCACATTCCCTTAGCTAATGAATCAATGGATCCAATTATACCTCTATCCTAGCCGAACTTAGGACAAAAGGGAGATGCAGGGGACCTGGGAGCCCTGGTTGGAAGCACCATGTCTGTGACGGCAGGGGCAGACTATCCTTGGCCAAATCACTGCGGCGGCTCCCATGGGGAAGCCCGAAGAGTTGACTGATGTAGGCAGCAGGAAGATCAGTGGAGCAGATAACCTACTTCCAGCTGCCCCACTGTTTGCTCTGCTCTGCAAGTGTGTTTGCAAAGGGCTTTAGGTTTATTCTTGGCTATCGAGATGGGATGCACTACAGATTTCAAGAGGACAGAAAGTTCAAGGCCACCTAAGCATAACAACCTGTCATTTATTAAGGGCACAGCTGTTTGGTGAGCCCAGCCTAGCCCTCATCCACTTTGGCGAAAAACCAAGCCCAGACAGGGAGTGACATGGCACAGAGACATGGCAGAGATGGGTCAACTGCTGAGTGCTGGCACTGAGTGCCAAGAGTATTTTTAGTACTCGGGGCACAAGATGTTGAACAGATATTCATCATGTGCCATTCACTATTTATTTGCCACAGGCAGAGGCTCATATCTGAATGGGTGATCCAAGAAAGATGGAAATCTTTCTCAGCGAAGCCGGGTGGTAATGATGTGCAGTGTTGTGCAGTTGCTGTTGCTGAGCGAGTAGTATCTAATACAGCCCTGCGGAGTCTCTATATGGCTGATCTCTTAATGCATTCTGGAATAGCTTGGAATTTAAAAGTACAAAAGGAACTATAGAAAAGCCAGAGCTTTTTTTTTTTTTTTTAAATTCTCTGTTTTCTACTAATGTAAGTTATTTTCACCTAAAGTCTTTGTAGCTGTGTTAGCTGCGCTATTGAGTTAGTAGCATGCAAAAAGGACGTCATTGTCACATCCTCCCAATCTCAGTCAAGGTCTCTTCCTCTATCAGTGTGAAGTTTCTCATTTGTAACTTATGAGATCTGTGATTCGTTTTTAGCCCCAAGTTATGCCCTTGCTATTCAAAACGTTATTTAAATTTTACGTTATGCCATAAATCAGTAATATCAGAGACAACAAATTTAAACTCTGAGGTTATAAGCAAGTTATTCTGCATTAAAAATGTGAATAACAACAGAAAAAGAGTTTGACGGACCTGGCAGGAACTACAACTGAAGGTTAGGAAAAGGTCCACATCCATCACTGGGTTAGTGATCTTTTGTTTCTGCCCTGGCTGATTGGAAACCTTTAGCCTTTCCAAATAAGCTATGTAGCTACCCAATGAGTCAACAACATCTAATCTGGGAAAAACAGTCAAAAGTTAAGTAACATTAATTGCCTCTTTCTATGACATGTGGTGAACAGAGCAAAGTTCACCAGCGTGTGGTGGGAATTATCCCGAAGCGACTGTGAAAGGACCCTGTGTGTGCCTGCGCTCACACACACCTTCCCAAGAGAGTCCCTTTTGTCACTGCTGATTTATATCTCCCCTTTGGCAGGGTTGGGAAATGCACGATGCTTTGTGAATCAGTCCTGCAAACAGGACTCTGTCTGTGCCTCTCAGACACTTCTCAGTCAACCTTTACCACTGCTCCAGAGTCACAAGTCCTTGTACAGCAAGGAAAGCAAGGATCAGGATGGGCTGAATTTTCAGAGGAAACTTCCTCCAGTGTGGTCTGTTAAACTGAGGAGACCGGTGGAAACTATTGTCAAGTTTAGAAACCAGCCAAGACTTGCAGAGCAATCCTGTGTTTGTCACGGGATGGAAGACCTAATAGGTGTATTTCATCTCTTGACATCAAGCGTTCAGGTACCACAAGCATAATTTTGTTTCCCCCATGTTTTTTTTTTACCTGATCTCAGCCCATTTGATGCATATAGGGAGGAAACTGTGTGATGAACACTCTCCTGTAACCAGCTCCCAGTGCTTCTCCACATCCTCCCTTCACCTACCGGCGGCCCCACATGGATCCAAGCAGGAACGACAATTGTCCTCAAACTTGTCCTGAGAGCTGTAGCCCTCTTTTCTGCTAAAGTTCAATCCTTCTCAAGAGGCTGGAGAAAATTCAAGAACAACAGAAACTCCGTGTGCTGGGCTGCCTTTGTTTATTACCAGTGGTGTTCCTGTCCTTCCCCAGAGCTCAGAATTTCACAATAGCAAGTTTTGTCAAGAGGTCATCTCTTGTCCTGATCCCATGGCACACTTTGCTCGCCAGGGCTCAGCAGTATGGCCAACACTGCAGGGGACATGGAGAAAGGAATGGCAAGTGGAGGGCAGCCACAAAAGGCACCATCAGAGCTGGAATACACCAAACCACCCCTCCCAAATGTGCAGTGGGTTCTTAGAGAGGTGATTTAAGAGATAAAGATGGCACTGATCACAGGACTAAATGAATCGGACAAAGGAATGCATCTTCCAGGTAGGTCAATAAAGATAAAATAATGATTTGAAGGTGTTTAGCTCTTTGCTCAGCTTCAAGAGAAGGAGAGTTCAAGGCAAACACACTCAATCAGCGTTTGAGGTCTTTCCATTGCTGTTTTATGGAACTGAAGATCTCTGTTCAAGAAATGGAGGATTCCTGTGGTGAAGGCTAAGTGGAAATTTAACTGTGTATTATAGACATTAACACAATTTCTGCTTTGAAAACAACTCTGACAAGACCAGATGCTCAGGCAGAACCAGCTCAGGAGCTGGTGTATTGCCAGGTGAATGACGGCTTCAGACCTCGTGTGTTTGATTCAGGTTTGAACAGCTCAGGAAATCCCATTTCCATTCTTCTTACGAGCTTGTTCCATAGCCCCATGCAACTCACAGTTAGGAACTATTTCCTGACATTCAGCTTACACTTTCCTTCAATTAGTCATTCTATTTTCCTTAACTATACTACTAATTTTATCCTAATTGCTTTCCTTTTCTTGTTGGTGTGTACACCCTTGTGTTCGCAGACGGTTACAGTGTCCTATTAGTCACTGGTTGATTTGTACCACTTCCATTTTCCTTCATATGTCAACAGCTTGAGGCTTTCCATTTACTGTGCTTCTCTGGCTTTCCCCTCACTGGATAAAACAAGCACGTCTCCCAGCACAGAGCAGTCAGACCACCTCAGAAGGGAGATGGGCAAAAAGCACTAACGTCTCTGGTCTGAGCTTAAGGAGATTCTGCGTCTCACATCAGCTGACAACTTCGATGTTGTTTCACTCATGGTGCTGCTCTCTGTGTTGGCAAGGGATGTGAGACACACTGCAATCTCCCTTTCAGCTAACGAAGCTGGGTGTGGTATTTACTCATTAAATACTTTTGGATAGAGGGACAAAAGCTCCAAAGCTTTAACATAGTCAGATGACTTGGGTCATCATCAGCTTTTCCTTGGGCTCTGAGGCCTCATGTTCTTGTTCTGCTGCACCCGTTTTAACTTGGATGACGACAGGGTGAGGAGGTTGTGAATACTCTGTGGTCTTAAAGTAATGACTATTAGGAGCAACACACATAGAGGTGATCCTGCACCACAGTTGAAAGTGGACCACAAATCCTTTCAAGGCCTCTAACAGCTCAATTTACCCAGAAATTGCAAATTATCTCCTAGGGAGTCCCCTCTGAACCAGGGTAAAGCTGGGCATGGGTAATAAATACACGCTAGTGACCCAGCCCAGCAGTGACTGCACCCCATCAACACTGAAGGACATCCATGGTTTGACATCCTCGGGCACTTGGTACGTTTGTAGGAATCTTCTGGTTCTGGCTGCAAATGCTTTGTTCACAGGGACCTGAAAAGTTTGCCTCCTGCCTGTCATTACACCAAATATTTGACATACTGAAGTCAATCCTGGAAGACAGAGCACACCACCTTAAAGTCCCCGGGCCATAGCCTGTAAAGGACCCATTGGCTGCAGGACTTTCATCAGTTTGATCACGGCTGTGGGGAAAAAATGTTAACATTTCAGCTGACAGGGAGAACAAAGCCTGATGTTGCCTGCAGTGCACACTCACTGGGTGCTGCTGTTCCTGGGATTGTGAAAGACAAAGGCCACGGCCTGAAACAATGAAAACCCCTCCTAGATAGGTGAGATGCACCTTTAACCAAGCTGAAAATGATCCAAAGCTCAGTGAGTACGACATGTCCAGGAGCAAACAAACACAGACAGGGAGAACACACGGGTGGAGGAAGAAAGGAGCTGTCTCATAAATCGCCACTGCATCTTCAGCTCGTTGGCATTAGGAAAACAGAAAGCAGACTTCTCATCCCTCTAGCCTTTCTTTAAACAGCCCAGCTGAAAAAAGCAGATCTCTAGTTCAAGTTGGTTCTTTGGACAGCCTGCTGTTGAAAGGAAATATTGGGCAAACACCCACAAAAGAGCTGAAGAAGGCTCCCAGGGCAGGCAGATAAATTCCTGCTCCAGCACCTTCAGCACTGGTCTGTCCCACTGTCAACACAGGCTCAGCGACACCCAGAACTTGCACTTCCCAGCCTGAGGTGCTCTCCCACACCCTCAGATAAAGACAGCACAAGTGCCCCTAAGGCCATTTCCATGCCCTGCGTTCAGTAGAAAATAAGAGCAATTGGTCTGGCCGATGCAAACCAGGAATGGTCCCAAGTGGCAGGAGGTTGGCAATGCAGCTGTGATTCACCTCAGCTGGACAATTTTGCTTTCAGCAACGAGCGCAGTGTTACAGCAAGGAAATCAGGTGTGATTGTCTCTGAAGGGATGGTGAAGCTGTCTGGCTGACTCACTCCCAGATGGTTCTCACTGGTACCATTCACAGAAACAGCTCCCTGACGCCCCAGAGTCAGCTGCTGGAGCTGATCTCAGCTAATCCCTAAATCCAGCTACACCCAGATACCGATGCACAGTGTTTTGCCATGTGGTTGCACCGTTGACTGGTTTCTGCTAAGCTGGATTTAGCTTGGCGAGCCCTTGGTCTTGCTTTTAAGACATTCCATGTGTGAGGACTTCATAACATGAGCAATGTCACTCAGGACGCTGGCAAAGAACTTTCTTGTCCCTGCTGTGGGAGTTTGCATTGGTGCATTAATATGAACCCAAGCCCACACCGGGCACCAGACACATGCAGCCTCTCCTGAGGGAACACTAGGAGCCCAAACACACTTTTGGAGCTGGCTTTTAACCCTGGGACGTTCCTGAGCCTTTGGCTGATGAGGTGCCAGGGCTCCGGAGGAGGGAGGTTTGTCACACAGGCAAGACCCCTTGTTTTAGAGAAGCAGCAGAAGGTGGGTAGGGGCTGCCACAGCCAGTGTTTTTCCAGGGAGGGTTGTTTCCAATGCTTTCTGCATCACCTCTTGCACACACTCCACTTTGTTTTGCACAGTGTTTTCCCTTGATCCCATAATAATCTACTTTTAAATTCCAGTACAATTTAAAGACGTGTGTCCTTGACCCGTTTTCCCAGGGTACAAATAAATACCCTCCCACACTCAGGACCAGAGGCAATGAGGGGCTGGTGTGTCGCAGGGACCAGCGTGGCCGGGCTGCTGCCAGCTGTGGGCTGATCGCAGAGGCAGCACATCTTGCTGCTCTGAGCATCACGTCTTCTTCCTTCTCCATGAAGAGACCTAATAACTGGGGTAAAGATAAACAAATTGGGTCACAGAAACCTGAATATTTAGGTAAGATCTATACAGCCTTTTCTCTGAAGAAGATGGTGCCCTTAGTACTTCAGGACTGCTCACCTGCTTTTCTTCTTGCAAGTCCCGTGGGATCTCTTCTTTCCCCCCTTGTTTGCTAAGCAAGGTGTGCAAATGCAGCCACACCGTGCAAAAAAGCACACATTCCAATTAAGAAAATTTTCTATATTCACTCCACTCCACCCAGATCTGTACCATGGGTGAAGCTGAAGAATAGAGGTGTGAAAGAGAGGTAGCAAGTACAACGGCAAATAAATCCCCTGACTGTTGCTCATACTGTATTTTACTCATTTTGATTTTATTTAAAAAAAAAACAATCTAAGTGTGTGAAAGAGGGAGTGTTTCCATCAGAGAAGCTCTGCTCATAGTGTTTTCACATCTACTCACACCTCTGACTCATGAGCTCTGGAGGCATTAGCTGTGCTGATTTAAGCAGGTACCACCTCCCCTGGAGAACTTGCCGGCGCGAACACATCGAGGTGACATTTAAGCCTACTCAGCTAAAAGTGGCAGAGCTGCGGGTCGGAGATCCCAGCCCCACTTACACATCCCCCCGCTCTGGGGCGACAAGTTGGCCAGGGCTGGTCGGAGGAGCCCGCAGCCTCGGCTGCGTTCAGGCTGGGCTGGTTGGGCTTTCCCGGCTCAGCCGCCCCCGGGAGTGTCCGCGGCAGTAGTTGGAGAGCTGATGGATGGTGCCCAGAGCAGGGCGAGCACACCGGTCCTGACAGCCCCTCCGCGGGCTGTGCCAATCCCACGCTGCTGTTCGAGGAGCTGCGGCACTGAAGGATATTTTGGTTTTAGTGTTTAACTTTTTCTTTTTCATGTGCTTATTTAAACTGCCTCAAGCACAATCTTCAGACTGAACAGTTTTCAATTTACAGGAGGAGAGAGCAGTGCCCAGAAATAAATAATTAGGAATAGCTGGCGTGCAATACCCATGTAAGGCTCTTGGGACAAGGGATGATATTTCAGAGACAATAAGGAGCTTAGCACCTCCTTGGCAATCGGAGGGGTGAAAACAGGATGGAAAAACCATCTGGATTTGTCGTTTTAACACACTTTGTACCAGTCTTTGGCCAACAGGTCCTGCCTTCCCGGGGCCAAATGAGGATAAACCTGACTAACCAGACTGTACAACCTTTGCTGATTCTGCTAAGAAGTTTATCCTGCAGTCATCCCAGCCAGGCCAACAGGGGACTCACTCCGCTCCCATGAACCCAATTTTTTTCAGCTGCGCACGTGCAGCTCAGCACAGAGTGGCACAGGCTCTGGCCAGGGGCATGCAGACGGGTGATGGCCACCCCTGTGCTGACACAGCACCACATGTGAGATAATGCCGAGCAAATGCGACTTGGCACGTGGGCTGAGCTCACTGCCCAGGCGTTTCTGTGGCTTCCCCGGCTGGTCGCCACAGTCAAGACTGAGATCCTGGCTGTGGGCACCTGTGCTGGCGGGACTGTGTGCTCAGTTGGTACCCGGCCGCCCATCAACCCCACTTGCATGAGCACACGTTTGAGAGTGCAGCCAGACACCTGCAAACATCCATCTACCTTCCTATTAGCCTGGTTTACACCAGCTTAAAGTTAGGAACAATTCAAGCTGAAATCAAGGTTTGAAGGCTACGGGCTCTGATTCATGGGTTCTGACGATTCCCACCGCAGAGAGCAGGGGGGAGCCCAGCGGCCGGGGGGCAGAGCCCGCCCCACGCTGCCCGAGCTGCCGTGGTCCCTGCACTGGCGGGCATAGGGTCGAGCTGCAGTTAATACCCAGGTGATGAATCACAGCTGGAAGAGGAGGCTTGCTGTTCCTTCTGCAGCCCCAGACCAAACCGGGGTGGACAGACAGCTGGGAACAGCCACATCTTTCATTGCTGCCACATGCGCAGCCCAAACTGGTGATTCAAAAACCTCCCGGCGTGTGGGCAAGTCACTGCAGCTCAACAAGGTGCTGCGCATCAGCTGGGCTGCGGTAACCTGCTGCGGAAGCACAAGCAGCACATCGCATGGCCATGGCAAAAATCATCGGCTTCAGACTCTGTGAAAGCCATGCTTTGCTTCTTCACTGGTTGATTTAAATGTTGCAGGCAGCAATTCCTGAATGCCACTCTGCAAGCACATTCTGAGAAAATTAATAATTTATGCTACCATTAATCAACTTTTGAGATCACTGCATGTTTCCATGTTTTCTACTATTGAGACCCCTGGGAACGCTGTCAGCCTAAGAACGGCAGCAGCTTAATTTTATTCATTTATTAACATTAGTCAGACTTTCTTGTGTGGGTTTTTTTTTTTCACTATTCAACCAATTCTGGACTCCTAATTTCTCTCCCAACAAATCTATTCTGTAACTGCACCTTTTCAGCTGTTATCATCCAAACTATCTTTCTCTGCTTTCAGCTCCAGTGAAACTGCAGAATGGCTTGGAGGCACCATTTTCTGAGATGTATCGGCAGTCTGGGAGCTTGCAGCCCAGAATTTTAATGTATTTGGGGGCTGATGCACTAAGTGCTCACATCTAGGTGACTTCATCCCTTTCTGAAAAGTGATGTGGAAAACAAAGTTTCACATAGGTCAGCTTTTAAAGTAGACTCACGCCCCTAAGAGATCTTGATGCATTTGGAAACTCACCCCCTGTGAGTCTTTCCCCTCCCTACAGACTCCAGCTTTTCAGGTGCTTGCTTTGCAGCACCGACACGAGTTTTCAGCAGGGCAAGATAATGCAGTTTTTCCCCCTCTTAATCCCCAGATCTGGCTCCCAGCCACGAGGAATATGGCAACAAACGGCACTGGGTGTAGCGTGGAGCTTTGAAGTCCAGAGTCCCAACGACTTTGTTTTTGCAAAAGGCGCGTTTCCTTTTGTGCGGTTCGTGGGTTGCACAGTGCCCTCCGCCTCGCAGGCTGCACACCCTCCCCGCGGATACGGTGGATCCCAGGACTCCTCTTTAGCACAGCCAACGCACTCAAACACAGCCTGCTGGCATTTTATATCTTTTGGATGCTGCCATTCCCAGTCAAATCTTTGTCGGCTGTAGCAGCGTCTAGGTGGACTCAGGGTTAGATGCCTCGTTTCTCCCCCAGGCTCCCTCTTCCTTGGCTCTTGCTCTTCCACCTTTCACCGCCTCTGTTAGCAATTTGCAGGCTCCTGCTGTCACTCTCTGGGTTCTTATCAGCTCCTCGGGGTGCAGCCATGGTCCTGGGGTGCCACACGGGCTGGAAAAGCACCATGTGCATTTACAGTGCTAGTTTTGAGGACTGAAAGTCCTGGCAGAATTATGGAGCACAGCCTATATATAAACATTTTATGTCTGTCTGGCAGCAAGGGAAGCCTCCTAAAGTGGGAATTCCTCTATCTTATTAAGAGGGTTCCTGAGAGCTCCACTTCCTCTCTGTTCATATAGACTCAGCCTTTCATTCTCCCATGAAGTGGGATACTAAACAGTGCCATCTGTTCTCATGCCAGAAGCCAAAATGCTCCTCTTTGCATCTTCCTGTTATTTTATAGCCAGGCTGCTGTACAAACTCTGGGAACATTAGGCTCCAGGGAGGAGTTTATGTCAATCTAAGGTACTTTGCAAACAAATTATCAGGATGTATTTCCCCCGCTTCACCTTCCTGCAGTTTTGGGGATGTATGCATGTCTGAGGCCTTAAAAAGAATCTCTCCTCTTTGACAACCCTTTTCTTAGTGCTCCAGTGAAACAAATCATGCTGGTGTTGGTTGGAATTTGCAGGAGGCAGAGCTCTCCCCAAATACTTCTGATTGCCCCTGCCTGTTTTGCTTTAAAACAAGTCTCTTGCCCTCTCCTTTTCCTGGGCAGGGTCTATAAATAGCCTTGAATATCTGGCTCCTAGAGTGAAGTCCATATCTCGAGGAAGGTGTATACAGTTACTGTGTTCAACTTGGCCTCTTAAATTAGCTCAGCCATGAGAAGGTACAAAAGAACAACAGAAGACAGAAGTTATGTGACTGTTGATGTTTATTCCTGGGGAAATAGGAAGGAGGGGTGTTTCATAAGATGTTCGTGTTCTTTAATGCTGGTGGAAATGATGCTTTGACATCAGTGAGTGGCAGATGAATGAGTCATAGCTACAGCAACACAAACCAGCCCTATCCAGGGCACGCACAGGCCTCCCCACCCCTGGTCAGTGCCCCCCAGCCCCAAGATCAGCCCCATGTTATTCCACGTGGCACTGGCACTGGACTCACAGCCCTACACGAAGAGTCACCGCATCTTTCCAGATCTCACCATTTCCCAAATCCACACCAACCTGGCATAAAATGCCTTGCCTTTTTCCTTGCGTGGCTAATGGATTTCATCAAAACGAAGAGGCAGTGATAAGCAGGAAGACATCAGGCAGCTCCCTTCTCTGGGTCGTTTTCCAGCAAGCATCTCTCTTCCCATGTGGCATCAGCCCCTTGTCTAAGCAACCCAAGCCTGATCCTCCCAGCAGCTGGTTCCCAGCAGAACACGTTTGCTCTCTCAGTGGAGCAGGGAAAGAGTGAGCACCGTGAGCTAAGGGCCACCAAGGGCCACCTAGATTGCTCACATATCTAATCTCCAAGAAACAGCAGGGCGTTTGCTTTAGGAGAGCATATTTTGGTAGATAAGGGCTCCCTACTGTGTTACAGGGCATCTTCCAAAGCCCATTAGAGTCAACGGAAAAGCTCCCGCTGGCTCTGGTAGACTTAGTAGGAGGCCTTATTAGAAGGGATTTCACGCTGAATCCTTAAAGTTTTGCGTATGTGTCTGACTCTCCAAGCAAGCTCAAGTCGTTCCGAGTACACTGTGTCTCACAGTCTTAAATCATGCACCTTTGTTTATCTGGGACAGAAAAAAATTGAAAGCTGAAGATTAGCCTATAATATGAACCCACGTGTCTAAAACAAACCCAGGAAGGAGCAGTAAGTGGATTAGCCCGATGAAACAGCTTTGACACTGAGTGTCCAAATACCAGCACAGTATTTCCAAACCGAAATCCCTCGCTTGTTCTTCCACTGGCTACTGATGAACCATGCATTAACCGTAAGCGCCGGTTAAATTAGTCGGTTATGCACTTTATGGTCCCATCACTCTCTCCTGAAAGTTTCAGCTGCAACAGTGAATTAAATTCCTCAAAAACTGTTAAGAATTTAGCAAAAGCGTTGGAAGCGGACTGCTAGTTCCAGAATCTTCCTGAAGAACCAAATCCCTGCTGACTCTTATAGATCCATCACGGATGTCACCAGAGTGCATTCAGACCATAATCTAACTTCTAATTACCGAAGCCTGGTTTACTTGACTCCAGAGCTTGGGCACATGGATTTGGTGTAAATGCATTTGTTTCCTGCATAATCCATGAATAATCACCTGGATTTGAGTGGGTTTTGGACTGGCACAAATAACTTGAAACCACACACACACTAAGTGGATGGCAGTTGCAAACTGACCTGCTGCTTTTGTGAAATCTTCTGCAAACAAGCGAGACATTGGCCGGGCAGCAGCTGAGGCTGCATACAGGACAGTGGGAAAAGAGAAGCAAGCACAGCACACAAAATATTGCAGAATATTTTTGCATGCTCTCCCACAAGCAGTAACACGAGCTTATTCTTCCCTTTATAGGACTCACTGCAGGCGTCTGCTGGAAACCTGGCATGGGTTTGTGGCCCATGCCCCCAGCACCAACGTGCAGCCCTCAGCTGCAGGGTGACCCAGGAGCCTTCTCCTCTCTTCACATGTTTGACAGCTATTGTTATTATTATTTTCTACTTGCACTACAATAATACCCAGGGGCCTCAGACAATATCAGGGTCTTGGACTCGTTCAGGGGTGTCAAACTAATTTTCACCGGGGCCCACACCAGCCTCGTGGTTGCCTTCAGAGGGCCAAATGTAATTTTAGGGCTGTATAAATGTAGCTACTCCTACATTCAGTGCCAGGATGCTTTTGTTCCCTGTTCACAAAGTGCTGGGTGGAGTCCCGGGACTTGGAGCCATCTGTGCTTGCTCAGAACTCACAAACGAGGGCATGTCCTTGGCTACTGACTGCATAAACAGCCCTTTGGCATGGGACTTCTCCTGCAGTTGGGTATTCTATGTTGTGTGCTCTAGAACACCCTCCAAAGCTTTGGGCTACTACAAGCAGGGATGTAGAGGATATAAATGGCCAAATATCCTCAGCTGCTGGAAATCTGTTTCCATCATGATCTGGCCATGACTCAAAGTGGTGGCTGTGGGCTCTGAAAACTACTGGAGGCAGGTGGCACTCTGTTCCCCTGGGCTCTACACCACCATCGACCTCTCCAGGCTCCCACCGCCTCTAGATTTCATTTTTAAGCTCCTGTTATGGCACAGCATCCTCTGCCCATCCCCTGCTTAGTCACCGGACAAGAGGCAGGTCGCTGGCAGGTCCCACCTGGGACACCTCCACAGCAATTCCTGTTTTGCAGAGGCTGGAGGACGGAGCTGAGAACATCCCAGACGTCAGCGGGGCCGGCTGGCACTGCCACTGCGCCGCGGGAGGAAGGGGAACGGACACCGTGAATCACTACAAAGGACAAGGCGGCACTTTTGGCAAAAAGAATGCAATGGAAACTTAATTTTCAAAACATTTGGGCCATACAGCTGTGGCTTTAATTAAGGGACGCAGGGACAAATTGGGTGCCTTAAAGAAAAGTCAATTAATGCTCACTAAAAGGCAATGTTATCTTAAAGACCCTTGGGTAATTACTTTGTTTATTCACTATAAAAGAATAACAAATGGCCTATCTAGCCACTGCCAGCTTAGGATCCTGCAGCTTTCTGCAGCCAGTAGCTCGCTCATTTTCAGAATATCCTCATGGAGAAGCTAATATTACTGTTTCCCCTTTTTCAGATGAGAACAGTGAAGCAAAAAGAGGGGAAATGACTTGCTTGGTATTATCAAAGAGCCCTGTCCTGGCTCCCTTGGTCCTGGGCCAAGGATAAGTGTCCTGAAATGCCCACGGTGGTGGGCTTAGCAGAGGGACGAAGGTCAAGACTTGCAATCAGGAAAACTTATTTCACTTTTTTTTTACCATAAAAGCCATGCTTCTAAAAAAACGCTCAACATTTAACGAGCCAGACACAACATGCCAAAATCTGAGGAAAAACGCTGTGCTTCAGAGTGTTAATTTGATGTACCTGAGCAAAGGCGAAGGGTTTCCTGCCTGGGCATCCATGTCTGTGGGACCCTCCTTCAGTCTGTACTGGTGGAGCTGAGCAAGGCACAGGGCTCTGCGCATAGCTCGGACTTGTGCCTATGAATTTAGGAAGGGGAGAAGGTGTTGGCTGTTTCCACACCTCTCTGACAGAGGTCATTAGGTTACAGGAAAACCCTGAAGAACGTCCAAAGAATGGATGCAGTGCCTGCACCCTTCACATGGCTTTTCCCCGTCCGCAGAACAGGATCATGCTCCACTCCTGGAGAGTGACAGCACCAGGGCCTTTGCTCCGTTGTTCTCTTTTTTCATCTCTTCATTATCCTGGTTTTCCCACTGAAGTCTCGTTTTCCAGCTCCTTGAAATCCTCATGACACCTTCATCTCCTACATATGGAGGATGGTGGGAAAGGTTGGCTCTTCCTGTTTGTGAGCAAAGAAAATCCCTTCCTGGCCAACTCCTGTTCCACCTCCTGGTCAATGCAATTAACATTCATAATTGTTTTTCCAGGCAGAAATGTAAAGAAAATATCTTTCCTAGTGCTGAAGACAAGAAAGGCAGGATACAGAATACGAAATAGTGTTTGGAACTGCTCCATTGATTGAGACACAAATTGTCTGTCTCTATGTATATCACCATGTACAGGGTCAGTTTGTACCACTGTTCATCGGCTTTTCCCCTGATTCTATTCATGCTGCAGAAACAAATAAATTAGCAGCTGCCTCTTCTTCCAGCAACAGAGCTGGGAAAACAGAGATGGTGTTGCAGCCTGTTCTGGCAGCCCCATTGGACAATAGACCTGGCAAAACAGCTCCCGCTTTCCACTCTGAGCCTAGAAAAAAGGTCCTCATGAAGAAATTTTGCAAGTGGTTGCTTTCTCTTGGTCCTTGCTGAGCAACCACAGGAGCCATCACGAGCTTGCCATCTAGTTCTTTGCTCTTGCAAAACACCGGAGATGTAGGAGAGATACACAAGCCTAAATGTGGCTGGGGTGGAGAACACGCGGACCCCGTGCAAAATCCTCCTGCAGAGCTTTGCCAAACCACCCCAGCCCTGGACTCCTGCCCCCAGACTCTCATCTCTGCCTGTGCTCTGGTCCCCATGAACATCCCTCAACCCAGATCTCTCCCAAGTTGCTCACCAGGACCCTGCCACCCCTTTGTACCTGCTGGCTGTGAGCACCTGCAACTCCCCTGTGAGCAAAACTTCCACATTTGAAATACACAAAGATGCCACTGTCTCAATATGAACCCTCAAACCGCTGGCATTTGTACATTTTTAAATACAAGGTTGTATGATTGCCAAAGAATTAAAGAAATCAGTCAGGCTGCCTTCATAAAGGCATTGTTGATGAAGAAACTCTGATTCTCAATTACTTGGGAAAATATTGGATATATGGAAAGTTATCTGTAAATGCTAATGCTAGAGCTAAATGCTGCCATGTATAGTTAATTGCCTGGGAATATTTACACCCATAGTTGATTGCAGGCATAAAATTAGAACCTATTTATTTTTTGTAAGAAGACTAATGGTGTCCATAAATTTCAAGTTCCAAAGCTGAAAAGGTAGAAAATATACAGATAGACAAATCCTCCCAGTGACAGGAAAACAGGCGGGCGAACTGGTTTTACAGACTGGCATTCTGCTGTGATCACTGGTGATGTCATTTTCTAGCAGGCTGGCCACCAGTAACCAGAAGCACTGAAATGCCAAGAGTAATTAAAAATCTGATTCCCTCCAGTGTCCCAGATTACACTTGCTGGGACATGTTTCTTGCCATGTGAATGTCTCACCAAGTTGAGCTAAAGCCAGAAGTGTATGAGGTTTGCTGGCTGCATCAATTCCAAGAAGTGCTTATGCTAAACATTTTGTATTAGCTAGAACATTAAAGTTTTTAAATGTATAAAGATTGCTCTAATACCCAAGAACTGACCGGGGAGAGGTTTGGGTTTATTTGAGCATCAGATTTTTGGCTTAAAAAATTCTTAGGTGAGTTCTTTAGTGTCGCCTGCTTTATATCTGATTGATGCTTAGCACACTGGCTCCCAGTTCTGCCCAGGATCTCCCAAACACCTTTAACACACGTAACAGTGCGTGTGGAGCATTAAACCTCGAGTTCCCACTGCAAACCACTGCACTTGTCTACATGATACCCTGCAAAAGTGTGATGTTTTCTGTCTCTTACTGTGCCATAGTTTTTTTGTGCCTCCTCACAAAATCCCCTCAGCCATCCTCCAAACAGCAGGGAATACCTTAAATAACATCATCACCTACAGTAAAACAAGCTGGATATCAGGGCTGAGGGACAAGTGTTCAAAAGCCTCCCGGTGCTGTGGTCTTTCAGGCCATAGCATCAGAGAGAATATAATTGATGTTTGCATGGGGACAAGTCACAGGCACATGCTTTCAAATGGTTTTGAAGCCTCAGTGATTAGTATCGGATTATAGAATATCTCTCCGGGGAGCCTGTGCTGCGTATCTCCATCGAGCACAAAGGGGCTTGAATTGAGTGCAGAGGGGAGGCATTAATTACTGATTTACACCCTGTTTCCCCCGGGGACAGCCTGATTGCCACATGCCTGGGAGTTGGGACAAAAGGATGGGGAGAAAGCCTGGCTGGCTGGAGCGCGGCCACCGCTCCGTGGGACGGCGGTGTGGCCGCAGCGGTGCCTTCTGCTGCCGGTGACAGTCACCTGCGCCGCGTGGGCAGGACTCGTCACCGACCCTGCTGCTCTTCATGGGGTGTCCTCTCTTGACAAAAACTGTTAAGCCAACTTGCCACCTGCCCTTTTGTTTCCGGATCCCTCTGCAAACAGCGAAAACACCCTTAGGAAACCTTTAAGACACCGAGGGGATGCTGGTGTCACTAATAATTTTGCTGCTTAGGGTAACACACCCATGGGATGCAGCTGAGGCTTACACGAGATATTGTAGAGCATTAAGTGGTTCCCCAAAACAACCATAATTCAAGGCTTAACCAGCGGCTTTCCCAGGCATTCTCCATCAATCAGACATCCAACATTCAGGTGTATAATATTTTATAGCTGCCTGAAACATGCAATAAAATTCTCTGACTGGAGCTGCTCCTCACTGGTGAGAGGGTTTCCAAGGCCACTTCAGGTGGCAGCAGGAGGAACAAGGTGTGGATGCTTGGCAGCCTCCCCACCCTCTGCAGCAGTCATGGACTATGAATGTTTTTTTTTAAAATATAATTTTGTGGGTGAAGAAAAGGTAGTCCTGGCAAGTAATTCCGGTTGAGACTACACTGTAGAATGGTGATATCACTCATGTGATAATATCTCAGCAGGATATGCACTGGGAAGAGCCTGCAGCACAGTGCTTCTTGCTCAGTTTTACACTTGCTTTAATTACCTTAGGAATATCCGTAGTATTTTGCTATGTCTTTCTCTACTTAACTGAGCAGCCCTTGCTGTGTAATTTTTCCTCTTGCAGTTAATGGCAGAACACAGTCACATCACGACTTCAGCCTGTCTTCTAAGTGCTGAGTAGGCAGCTCTCTGGCTGCAATGGAAGGGAGATCGGGGTGAACCCAGGCCTGCGTTTCTCACCTCTGACACTATCACGTAGGGATGCATTCCTCAAATTTTAATGTATAGACCATGCATTCCATCTGAGCCCACCAGGGCAACCTCACTGGTCAATACAAGTTCCTCTCTCCTGCCAGTGCCGGGGTGTGCACCAC
This sequence comes from Caloenas nicobarica, assembly GCF_036013445.1. NCBI lineage: Eukaryota > Metazoa > Chordata > Aves > Columbiformes > Columbidae > Caloenas > Caloenas nicobarica. The sequence goes on from NC_088257.1 coordinate 2,332,631, forward strand.
ACATCCCACATCTCAGCTGTCTCTGTGTGTCTCCATCATCCCTTCATGGCTGCTGTGAAGACGGGACCTCCAGGCATCGCTTACACCCTGAGCACAAGCGCTTGCCCTGACTCAGGACCTGGTGGCCTGGCCAAGGGTGACCCATGTCAGCATGGCCTGACTTGCTGGGCAGAAGGAGGTGTCAGCTCCATCCATCCTGCTCCAAAACCTCTATTTTTTCTGCTGCTCCCCTTCACAAATTCCTTTTCAGCCACAGTTTCCAAAGTAAGGCAAACAGACCTTGCGCTGGGATGTCTTCCAACGCAAAGACGAGGCATGTTGCTTTTCTTGAACTGGTTTGTTTAAGATATAGAAGCCAGTTCCACAGTGGGACCGAGCCCAGCTAGGCAAGCAGGCCAGGCTCCCTTCCTGTAATAAATCATGGGCTGACTTGGAAGACTGTTTGTGATGTACTGTTGCAAAAAACCAGTAACCCAGGGACACACTTTTCTTTCCCAGCACCTTCACCCAGCAGCACCCTGCGCCTTGAAGCGATGGCCGCTCCACAAACCTACAGGTGCTCATCGAGGATCCCCTGTTGCATCCAGGCAGGCACAACAATAGCACCCAGTCCCTGGTGCTTCAGCGTCTTAAATAAAAGACCTTCTACCTAAAACAGAAAGTGGAGGTACTGCCGTATGTACAAAGTGCTCCTGTGCTGTCCATCACGTGGAGGATTGCTCCCAGTTTCACTGCAGCTCCTGGGGTGCCAGGGGAGCGACTATTCCCAGAAGCAAAGGGGTTAGATAAACTCATGCACACCCCATGCTAAAGGAAGGTGCAAAAGTTTATTCTCCTCCAGTGCAAGACTGCACCACACAGAAGCTTACGGTACAGACCTGGACAGCAAAAATATGGCCGTAATACTGTGAGATGCAATACACAGGGAAGAGATGTGTTTGTCTTGGCTGTTCTCAGATGAAATATGCCTTAAATATCACCCAGCTGACCACACTGAAGTATCTAAAAGGTCCTGGCCTTTCCTATTTTCAAATCTCTTTCCTCTCACAGGTGAATGCCTCCAAACTGCCATGTCATCCACTCGGGTCTCTGGATGTGCAATGTTCTGGGAAAAGATACTTTTAGCATCATTTTCAAGAGATGATGGAAACTTTCTGTCATTTGCACAAAGATGAAATGATTCTGGCCAACATCCACACACTTCTGGTTTCTTTTGAACTGTATTCTCATCACCAGCCCCTATAGCTTTAGTATCTGCCCCATCAAAATGATCAGCAGTGAGGGAGAACATTTCACTGTCCATGGTTAGAAACCGAAAGTGCAAGAGAAGTGTCAGTGGTCTGCTGAGAAAGTACAACACAGAATGTGGGAAGACAGAAATGTCCTTGAAGGTCAATGCTCAAGAAGCAGGAAGGATGCACACTCCCTACATGCCCCTTCTAAAAAGAGGATGCAGATGATGGGGTTGGGGAGAAGCTCTGCCACGGTCGAGAGAAACTGGACAATATTACTGGGTAACAGACACCCCGAGCCCTATAACAAATGTGTCAGATACGTACAATGTCATGCAAGAAGTTTTGCCACCCTGAACATGGTGGCATTTGTTCTTTTTACTTTCTGTTTATTTAGAAAGGTTTGGCTTTAGAAGTCCATTTAAGATAGGCTTATTGAGAAATTACTCTGGAGTATTTATTCACACTGATAACACAGAGCATTTGGCTTCAAGCCTAGCAACACACTAGTTGTGAATTTATTCAGTGATAATCTTTGTCAGCCTGTGGTATACACAGCAATAAACCTCCACCGTGAATAGATTAATAACTGGAGTGACAGTGAGGCATTAGATCAACCTCAAAAAGCTGTTTATTGCATGTATCCTATCCAGAACCTCCAGAAAAGGAGAGCTGAGTTGGGAACCCGGGATCGGAAGCTCCTGATGTTCCGGTAGCACCCTGTGGTGGGCTCGGTGCCGCGCCGCGCCGGGCTCAGCCGGCAGCTGCTGCCCTGCAGCCATCCCTGGCAGCGAGTGGGAGCAGATCCTTGCAGCCGCACATAGCGAAATATTTCTCCTCTCTTCAAACACGGTGTGCACCTGACGGGGACCCTGAGGCTCTAACAAATGCCCAGGTACGGCCCCTGCAAACAGGCAGCGATTCCTGCCGCGGTTTGCAGGCAGCTTGGGGGATGTGGTGCAAGGTGGGACCAGAGGAAAGCGGCCAGAGCCGCGGGGTTTGCAGGAGGCAGGTTGGGCTGAGACAGGAGGGAGCTCTGCCAGCCCCAGCCAGGCCGGGCAGCTCTGCAGCCAGCAGCTCATCATGTCTTTTTTGTTTGGTTGATTGGGTTTTGTTTGGTTTTCATTTGTTTGTTTGGTTTTGGTTTGGTTTGTTTATTTGATTTGGTTTGGTGGTAGGGTTTTTGTTTGTTATGGTTTGTTTTTTTCCTTGTTGCTTTTGGGGTTTTTTATGGACTGTATATCTCACTTTTCTGAACTTGGCATCCAGGTGACTGAAGGGTTTAGGAACTTCCTCAGAGCCGCTGAGAAAGGCAAGCCTGCTGCCAGCAGAGCTCCTATCGCAGCAGCATCACCGCCAATTAGGGATGATTCGGATTGCCGCTAGCAAAACCGCGATGGTTGTTCATTTCTTTTGGCTATCTAAGATCTGGAGGTTCCTATTTTTAATTTTCCTCCTTTCTCCTAACTGCTGAGTGTGTCTGAGCTGTAGAAAACGGTATTTCTGTCTGAAGACTGGTTACTTGATACAAAAGCCAACATTCTAGCTTCATCACAGCAGCACCATCTCTTGTGAGGCCGGCGGGGTAACCGTGAGCACCCAGACTTCTCCGTGCAGCAAAACCACCCCGAAGGACCAGCAGCTCCTGTTGCCCAAGAGCCAGAACAGCAGCAGCTCCTTTTTTTGCTTTACAAATACCTGAGACTGCGAAGATGCATTTCTGTGAGTGTTCTTCAGCCTGGCTGTTGGCCCTAGCTCAGTTCCTTGAGCCTTGGCATTGGTTATGGACAAATAACCAGCATCTTTATGGGCAGGACATGTTGCTCATCCTGAAGCTGCTCTGGAGCTCGTGCTGGACCAGGACTAGGAGTGTCCTCTCCTGTCTAAAACAGGACACTTTGTCCTAGGGAATCAAATACATGCTGCTGCTTCTGATCAAGCAAATTAGAAGTCCTATTATGTTAATGGCACCTTTTCATTTTTTTTTTTCCACCAGAATGCCAAGAACTTAGAGAACAATTATCTGGGGCCAGGATGTTTTCATTTCCTAAGCGGAATGTCTATGCTAATGACTTGCAACTTGTCAACAGGAACCGAATTCCTGTGGCGTACAAAGGGAGAAACCATGGCATTTTGGCACTTCTCACCCAGCTCAAATCAACCACCTCTCAGAATAATACTGTGGGAGAAAGACTGGTAGAATAAAGTAGTTGGAAAAAAAAAGAATTTATTCCCCATTTCCTTTTGCCTCCAGCCACAGTGTACAGAACCGCAACGCTTGTACAAATTCTTTCGAGAAGAGGCTCATCCTTCCATGCACACAAGGTTCTGGGGTCTCGGTTCAGATGGATCAGTAATTAGGCCTTTTTAATGTCATATATTTATGATGGGCATCTTCAGACTTCTTCGTTATTTGAAAACGGTTACAGTGGAAGAAGATATATTGCCCCCTATTTCTTTTATTTAATCCATTTTTAATTTTTAGAACAAAATATAATATCATTAAATACAATAGGAACATGATAATGTTCAAAAAGCACCTTCTGCCAATAACATGTACAATGACATAACAGTGCAGTAATGCATTGGTGGATCACATTTGCTGAGAGAATAATGTGAATTTTGGCATGTTCTCACCAGATAATTTTTCCCTAAAAAATTTGTTCAGGTTGTAGCCAACTTAATTTGTCATCCAAGGTGTGGTGAAATGGAGACTGCAACTTTTGTGTCCGATAATGTCAGCACAAATGTTTCATTATTCTGTCTACTTTTGTTAATGTTGACAACAGCTGCCATCAATAAGGCAATATTTGCTGACCATTAGCATCCAGGTGCTCTCTGAGATAACACAGTTCATCTTCATATATACACTGGAAAATAGCTGGGCTATTTCCAGATACTGGCAGATGCTAATTTTTTTTAAATACCATGTGCTATATATAAAATACCAAACAATTTATGGATAATATAAGGCCTCAAATAACTTGCACCATACATATATATATTAATTCTACCCAGTGTTCACATCAAAATGTCACTATCTGCCAATTTAGCGATGCAAGGTTGGACAAGACTACGTCCAGAAGTCCTTTCAAACCTGAGTTATTCCATCTTTCCAACCAACTCAGAGCAGAGAGACAAGCAAACTAGAAGTTAGGCGATTATTGTGTGCAAAGGACTCACTTATTGCATTAACTCATTATAATTAAAACATCACTCGGCATTATAGGTCAGATAAGCTGGTGAGATGGCTTTTCTCTCAGTTTTCCTAAAAGCTCCAAAGAGGACCAAGACTTCCCTGCCTTCAGTCAAGTGTTTCTTCCACCTCTGTGCTGCCACCTCTGTTGCTGCTTTGATTGTGACTATTAACTGATGGAAAACACTCTTAATGTGGTGGCATTTTTCATTTTCCTGGTATTTAATGAGATAGAACAGTGAGAGCAGAGGAAGAACTAGCTCCCTATTTAGTCGATATCCAGTGCAACAAAAGAAAAGTAAAAATAAAGTTGCTTTGGCACCAGCTTATCCTTCCTTACTTGCCCAAACAAAAGTACTTGAGAGACGATACCTGCTATGCAAGTGAGCACCTTCACCTGTTAGAAATTTAAAAATTTCTATTAAGTTGTGAGAAATGTCAGCTTCAGAATATTTTTATTGAAATAACAGGGACAATTTGTGCTCATGGTATTCTCATCGCTGGCCACTGGCTTGTGACCAGGACAAATTCAGTCCATCCTTTTCATTCCAACAATAAAACATAAATCTAACAGCAGTATTTACGCTTGAGGGCCATTAGTATGCCTGGAGCATTTTGCACAGGGAAAGCATGAATTATCTTTCCACAGCAAAGCTATCGCATGAATTAATGTTCCTTCTTCATTTCCCTCATGCAGCAATTTCACACTTGAGGGATAAAGCTTCTCGGTGCCAGGCACCTTCCCCCACTCCGGAGCTGAGCGGGCTTCTGATTTATGGCAAATCAGTGCCCCAGTAAAGCTGACAATTGATGGTAAATGGACCTGGTACCATGGGCTGGGCTGTGCCAGCATCTCCCTTTTCCCTCTCTGGACAGCCAACTGCCAACTGCTCTCCAGGCTCCGGGACAGTGATATGTCATCGTTAACCATCTCACTGTCTGCGTTAATTACAACAAACAGAGGCACAGCTCTGAGACCGAGCCCCGCGGGCAGCATTCACAGCACCGAAACCTTCCGAAGATGCTCAGATGTACTAGTCTATAAGAAAACCAAAAAAAACATATAATCTTCCCCTAAAGTGTGGAATTCCTAGAAATTTATTCTCCTTGCAAACTGAGCCCAATTATACCCTGCCCACGGGCTCTGGGGTAAAACCCGGGACAAGCCCCTCATCTGTTCTGGGTGTCGGTTGGCCTAAGGAGAAGTTGTCTCTGCTTCTTTCACGCTGCCTTTTCCCAGGCTGAAGCAGGATGCAAGGAAGGGATTCAACCTTCTTAGCACTTGCACGTGGGAAATCTTGGCTCCTTAGGAGCAACTCATTTCTCTGCAATGAAACAATCCATTAAGTTTTAATTTAAGGCAGCTGCACGGTATCTTCCCTGCCACTGTGGAAGAAACTGTCGGAATTAAATCTAGCAGCACTTGTCTCAAAGCTCACACTTGATGCAAGCATTGCAGCTTTCCCTAGAAGTGCAGGGGGGTTTCGCCCAGCGTTTTTCACCAGTAAACCTAAAGACACTTTACAAAGGAGCTTCGTTTCGTTATCCCCATTTTTCAGATGGGAAGACTGAGGTGCTCAGAAACGCGATAGCTGCTGGCTGCCTAGCCAGGCCAGGAAGCTGGTCCGTGTGCCATCCACCAGGTCTGCTACAGGCTGGGCTTAGCGCTTCTTACACGGCCTATATGGTAAATGTTCTGTCTGGTTGCATCGCGGGAGAGGGAGCCGGCTTCTGTCAGCAGGAGTTTCTGCCAGCTGTCAGCCGCCAGATGTGCAACAGCAGCCTGGATTGCCCTGCCTATTTTTTGCTTCCTGCAAGGCTCCGCTCCTCACCCATAGCCCTGTGCTTGCCTGGGTGGAAACATGGACCCAGGAATCTGAAACCCACTCAACCCTCCATGCAGCCTCGACACTTACGTTTGGGGCTGGGAAGCCAGATGTAACCCCACAGGAAATGAGTCTCTCTTATAAAGGGGCTTTCTCAGCTGAAGGATGAGTGTCTTGCATTGGAGAAGCAAAATCAACCTTTAGGGATGTGCTCAAGATAGAAAACCTGATTATTCCAAAACCAATTTTTTCCCTTATCGGTGTCCATTAATACCAATGCTCAAGACATGGAAAGACTTCTGAAAATCTAATTGGCCTTCTTGTGTTTCCTGTCTCTGCTTTTAGTACTGTGACCTGAACAGTGAGATTGGGCAGGTTCACTCTGCTTTCTGCCCCATCTCCCTTTTTGGCTCAGGCTTTGTGGAGACATCAAATACAACAGTGAAAAGATTGATTAAAGTAACCATATCAAATGAGTGTATTTAAAAAAATTAAAAAGAGTTATACAACGGCACTGCCGACACCAGTTTGAAATGTGGGGCTGAAGCCAAGACGAGATCTTCTCCCCGTAATAACTGAAGTCGCGGCGAAACGTTGCTGTTGTGTTGTGATGTTGAGGCAGGACATGGCAAGGAGGGGGAGATACCATCTCCTGACGCCACTGCTGGAAAGACACTGGGCTGTGCCATGGGGCCAAGGTGCTGGCACTGCCAAGGCAGTGATATCATGCGTGGTGTCACCCAACACACCCTGGAATAATGCGGGTCTTTTATTCAACTCTTTTTGGCAGAAGAAAGAGAAAAGCTGCTTCATTTCGTCATGGATGTCTCAGGCTGAAGGTAAGGACACCTGTGAACATCAGTTTCTTTACCACTGAGTCAGCCATTACAAAAACAATAGACCTTTTATTAATGTATTCTAAACATTAATTTCCTCCATCCTTCTTAAAAAGCAGTCTTTGCCATTTCTAAATCACAAGCAATGCGTTACTCTTTTGCAGAAGGTGGAATTTTACACTGAAGAACTAGAGGAACGCTTCTAAAGAAAACGCTGTCCCCTGGTGCTTTTCCTCCTGAGATCCCTTGGATATTTCTTACAGTCTTACTGTTTGAATAAGGAGCTCATTTGCAAATAAGTCTTGTGCTGCAAATAGAGCTGTAGAAACAGCCAATTTTTCAGTTTTGTTGGTGAACAAAGAAATCAGAGAAAAATGAATTAGCTCAGCCCAAGCAGAACTGCATTTTTCCCCCAGTTGTATTGCAAAACAACAATGACAAAGAAGATGAACTAGACCCCAAACAATGGCTTATTTTCTTTGGGGAGCAATGATTCTTCTTTTTCACTCTTTTTCTCAAAAAAAAATGGGTCATGTTTCAAAGGAAAAAAAAAAAGCAGTGATTCTGAAGGATCAGGCTGAAAGACTTATTTCAAAATACCAAAATGTAAAACTTCGGCATGTTTGGGGGAGGGGAGATCTTGGAGGTTTGTTTGGTTTATTTTTTTCACAAAAATTGACCCAAAATGTGTAAATAATTTCATTCTCCCATGAACTGCATTTTTGCCAAAATTTGTAACCCGCTGAGGCCAAATAACCCATTTCACAGTTAAGTCTTCTTTGCAGCATCACCCTGGAGTAAGAGATAAATCTGAACAGAGGAGAAAGCCCTTGGTATAAAGACATGGAGATCCAGGGATAAAGATGCATCCAAGAACAAGGGATGGAAGGACTCATGGCTGGAAACAAATTTCCTTCCTAGTCGGGCATTCCTGAACTTTATGCCACAGTGAATATCCTTTGATTCGGGTCCAGGACTCAGTGATAAGTGTGGAGGGTTATTTCTCACTCTGCTTCAAATTTTCTGATAAGAAATGTTCACATGCTGCCCCCAGGGGAATTAAAACATAAGGAACCCAAATCTGGCAGAGCTTAGTTCCACTCTATTGTGCATAGGAAAAACGAGACAATTGAGCTCAGTCTGTATCCAACAATTTATTAGCTACTGCATAATGAATAAGAAGCGACATGTGTTACATGTGTTTTCTAATATGATCACATTTCCTGTGGATGAAATCACAAGTTGACTGTACGTTGCTACTTCTTCTGGCTTACATGAAATATTAAATATTCATGAAAATACCAACTTTGCAGAGAAAATGCATGCTTCTTCACAATGAAATTATGTTTGAAAGCAGAAGTGCCTTACTGCCCTCCAAGAACCTTATAAAATAGATTACTCAGTTCTACAGAATTCTCTTTGTTGGCGAGCTCCTGTTCTTCACTCAGGCTGAAGAAAGAACCTCTGATGTCCTCATTTTCATCAAACCCAAGGTCCCCTGAATCTTCGTGCTTTCACAGTAACTACCCAAACTATTTTCTGGAAGGAAGGTGCTCAGAGTTCTTAAGTCTCCTGCCCAACTGTCCCATAGATTGACAGAGAGGTTTTGGTAGTTTACACAGAGAGGACCTCTCCAGCAAGGGATGGTGACCCACCTCAAGGTGGTCCAGGGCACATTTCTCAGAAACAGGGTCAGAAGAAGCTCTGTCCACCTCTCAACTTCACTATTGACCACCGGCGTGTGGAAGGGTCATGCGAGGTCTTTCTGGAGCTGCCGTTTTGCAGTCATTCCTGCACTGGTAGTGAGGAGCAAAACGTTCCCTTTTGGAAGAAGGGACCAGAGCTGGGAACCCTGAGCTGCAACACCGCTGCAGTCAGGGCAGCGCAGGGACAGGACTGGAACGAAAGCCAGCACCAGAGCTCAGCCTGGTCTTGCAAGCCTTCCTGTTGCACAACGGGGAGAGAAGCTCAAATTCATAATTCTCTTGGCAATTAAACTTTGCAGAGGCAGATCAAAGCAGAAGTGGCAGGACTGCAAAGGAAACAGATGTGTTACAGAGCTGAGAGACAAATCAAGGGCATGTGAAGAACAGAGGGAAAGTTAATTCAGCTGCTTATTGAGACCAGAGAAAAAGCAAGTGGGTCTGGGTCATAGAACCAGCAGCTTCTTTGCAACAACCATACCATAGCTTGTATTTCCTTTAGAGTCCACTTTTGATAACATCAGCAATCGGTTATCACAGGGGAAAATATTTCAACAAGTGCATGAAATTTCCATGTGCAATGAAAAGTGCATGCACCTGTCGAAATATTTTCCACTGAAGAAATGGATATTTGGCTAAATTGAATGTTGTCAGTTTCCCAAAGGGAAAGGTGCATTTTTATGTATTGGAAATATTTACAGGAAGATTGGTGAAAAGAAAAAAAACCCCACAAACCACATATTCGTATTTTTGATTAATACCTTTCATTTTGGAGAATGAAATGATGTTTTCCACAGCAAACTTCAGCAAGATGCTGCTTTGGCTTTTTTTTTTTTTTTTCTTTCACTTCATGCAGGAGAGAATACCAATTTATGGTGAGTTCTACCCAAGCTCACCAGCACCACCACACACACAGGCTGACCCAGGCCAGCAGTGCCCCCTCCACACCTCGGAGGCTGTTTTCCCCATGGGCTCTGCAGTAGCACCGGTCACCAGCCCTCGCAACAGCATCTTCCAGAGGCTTGCACAGATGCACGTGGTGGAGTGAAGCAAGACCTGAGGAGCACATACCAAGTGGCCGGCAAGGACCATCCAGCCTCAGCGATGCTGCGGGTGTTCACGTTGGGCGGACACCCATCCCGTCCAAAACTGCATCAGCCTGAAAGCTCGCAGGGCAGGGCAGGGGGAACGTGCTGAAATGGGAGCAGGAGACTGGAAGCACATCTCTTAGTGGGGAGAGGAACTCCCTTCCCCTCCCACAACAGCCCAGGGCTACTGGAGAGGGTGTTGGGAAAGGATGTGACCTTTTACAGAGCACATCTGGGCAGGGGAGCTTCATTATTCCATAACAGATACAGCCTGAAGGCAGATTAACTTGTCCCAGGGACAAAGCTGATCTCTGCAATCTTCCTGCCAATGCTTCGTCAAGTCGGGGTTGGATTTAATGAGGTGGTTATCCTGGTCTGACAAATGGCAATAAAATAAAAGGGCCCAAACCAAGTTTGAATGCCTCTGCATCAGCCAAGCAAGGACTTGTGTGTCCTTAAGGTGGGATTGCTCTGTGGAATGGCTCTCTAAAGAGAAATCCTGGAGCACGGAGCGGGCACAGAGGCACAGGACAGCTTTAAACAGGAGCCACTGGGGTGTTGTAGCACTTGGATCCAGCTCCGTGGAGGCACTGGGCTGGGTGCCTGGCCTGACACGAGCATCACTGCGTCCCCACGGTGGCTGCGGTCACACCACTCCCTGAGCTACATCCTGAGGGCCAGAGCCTTTTTGTACAAACATGATTGGAAAGGCCTCACCTTCCCCATCAGAGCATTGCCAGCTGGTCCAGAGAGTCCATCTGCCACCTCCCACCACGTGTCCCTCGTGTCCAGGGCAATGACTCAGCCCATCAGCAGCACCAGCCTCCCAGTGCTAGAAAAAAGCATCCCCCTGTTTGCATTTTGTGTTCGAGCTCTGCAGGCTTGTTTTCCCACCTTTTGCTTCCAGGAGGCATTTGTGATGACAGGGGAAAAAAAAAAAAAAAAGCAGCAAACACAATCCTGTCTGCTCGGGATATTTCCGTCTTTCTCCAGCCACCTCCTGTCAGCATTTGGTGAACTCCAAATCTTCATGTTTAATAACGGGTATTTGAGCTGCCTTGCGATTTTCTGCATGTCCTTGTTGAACCTTGTGCTGGAGGCGGAGTGCCCAGGGCTGCACCCAGCACCCCCCACGCTTATATAGCACATTATTTTCACGTTGTTCACAGTTGCTTTCCTGAATATGTGATCTAACAAACACGTCCACTACAGCAACAAAGCTCTTGAGTTCGGCTGTCTATCAGGGACAAGGAGCCGTAGTGCTAGACAGGACTTCACCCTGGGGACTGGCAGAGTTCCACCCTTGCAAGGCCAGCAGCATCAAAGAATTTTAATCGGCCTTTGCCTTCTTCCACAAAGAGCAGGTGAGCTGAGGACTTACCTCCCTCCATCCCCTGCTCTCTGCTAAATCTCATCAGCGATTGCAGAAAAGCTCAGCCTGTCTGTGGAGCAGCTTGTAGCGTTCACAGTTCCAGGCTCACTGATTAGAATAAACAGTTACCATGACATTTTCCTAATTATGGAGAAGAGTTTCCTAAAATGGACTGAACTTACTGCTCTGAACGGATGGGAAAAGTAATAACTGACATGTTTTTAGTAGTTTTCGTCCCTTAAGATCAAAAAGCATGCCATAAACATAATTTATGAGCAGGGATTACTTTACTCATCACTGAAAACCAACAACTTTGCAAGTGAGAAGGAGCAGGGTATGACAAGAGCGCTCTGCGGGTTTAGGTCAAGAAGTGGGAGGTTTCGTGTCCAAAGAGGGGCCATTACAGTCTGGGAGAAGAATAATGTGTTTGACCTAATGGGGATTTGAGCAGGTTGGTGCCCAGTGCCTCTTATAAGAAATGCAGAGCTGTCTGATGAATGCTGCTGGTTTAGGACCACGAGTTTTGCCTCTGTTTGGCAAACCACCACAGCTCTTCCAAAATGATCCAACACTGTCTTTTCTAAATCTCTCTGTAAATTCTCCTTGGGGGTTAGAAGCATCATTGTCGGGAATGCTATCTCTCAGAAGCTAGTTAGTACAGTGATCGATTCTCCCACAGTTCAGCAAAACAATCTGCTTCACTACAAGTTTGTTAGGGTTTTACTCTCCGGCAGGGGATGCTGGGGATGCGTGTGAGCCCTGCGTTAAGCCCCAGCATCAAACCAAAGGGAACCAGAAGCACGATGCTGCATCTGACCATCACCTTCTTGCACACCTGTCCCTGGCTGGACGTGACTCTGTGGCCACTCACGGTGACTGTCCCCTTGCATGGGCAGCCAGTGACAGGGACCCCCCCGCTCTGTCTGTGCTATTTTCTCCAGCTCTCACCCTTTCCCCAGTTGTATCCCGGAGCATTGCCCTACCAAGAGGCTGTGCTTTTCAAGAATGAAACATAAACATATCTCTGAGGGACATTAATGACTGTTTATTTGCCTTGTGCTGTTGCCTCCTTTCTTGGTCATGGTTGCAAGAAAACTTTTTTTTTTTTAAACTTAAATGGAAAAACAAATTAATAGCTTCCTCTGACCACTCTCTGCTGGCCAGTGAGAGCAGCCCTCACCCACAAAGCGGGGCACTTGTGACACTGAAAATATCAGCAACATGACCCTGGGCTTTGAGAGATTTCACCATGCTGGGACTAAACACAAGGGATTTCTGCTGCTCCTCAGCCTGGCACTCCCAGCAAGCGTTTCCTGGCCCATGCCATTTAATGTCTTTTCTTCTGTCATCACTGTACCTCTCTCCCCTGTATCTTCATTCCTGGCTCAGCCCATGAGAACAAGTTCTTTCGGCTGCTGTCCTCGCTGGGAGCTGTGGAGTGAGGACGAACGCAGTGGCCGGAGCTCGGAGCCCCACGTCCTTCCCCGGGGACAGAGGTTCCCTGCTCCTGTCTGCTCACCTCTGGCCAGGGCCATCCTCTCCCCCACACTTGCAGCTGAGAGCTGAATACATGCAAAGTGGAAAAACACTGGATCAGAAGCAGCCATCTAATCTGTTTGCAGGAGGGAGATGTTTCCTGACCACCTGCGCGGTGTGTGATCACCCCCCGTTACCCAGCACCGTGTAATGCAGACAGATAACTGGTCTTCTCAGCATCATTTTTCAGCTGGCAGGTTTCATTTACTCCGGCCCCTCTCCAGTGCTCTGGGCTGGGGAAAGTGCTGCCTCAGCTCTTTGTGTGCACAGCCCCAGCGTGCTGCTCCGTCCCCATCGCTGCATCTGGGTCATCAGCTTCATTTGTTCCGTTTCCTTCGGCTGTTGTTTTTTTCACAATGAAAACAGGAAGAAAGAGGGCAGAAAGCTTTGTATTCTGCTGGGGCAAGCAAAAAAAACCAATCCAAATCCAGAGGGTCTCTCTTGGGCTGCCAGTCTGGGGCGTTGGGACATTTAACAAGAAAGTTGACAGAAGGGAGATGTTTTGAGGTTTGCCCAGATCTGTGGGTGCTGGTTACCTGATGGGGAAACAAGGCCTGGGCTGGCTATTGGGGAATTACAATACAACACAGTAGGAAGAGAGACAGCAGAGCCAGCATGTGCTGGGGCTCAAACATGGCCACTCTTGCTCTTTTCTAAACAGGGCTATGTGTCTATCTCCCCCTAAAAAGCGGTGGCTGGGGACAAGACATTGTCCCATGGGTATGTCTCATGCGTGGTCCTGAGGCCACGAAGGCTCTGGTGTGTTCTGTGCACAGGATTTCAATTGCACACTTGTAAGAGCTTTGTCTCTATGATGCTTTAAAGAAAGTTGTGTCTCTGCTTTAGAGAGGTGAGCTCAGTCCAAGCTCCCCAGATCACTCAGCTTCTGCACCAGGTACAACAAACCATTCAGCCTCCTCCGTCCCTTCTCCCATTAGCAGGATAATAACTTCAGTGATTAATAACACTCTGAGGATATGCTTCTTCAAGGCAGTAAGAACCTGTAGTGTCAATGCCTATATTCAAAAACTCCGGATATCCAACTGGAAGAATCTGGAGATTAAAACTGGAGATAGTAAAATTAGCTGCCAGGCCAGGATCCAGAAGGACATCTGAGAAATCAGGCAATTATATTCCAAAGGTGTACCTTTTTGTGCTCACAGCTACAAATAGAGCACACAGAACAAGCTCTTCTCTGGCAACGCTTGTCTGTTTTGCTCATCAGAATAGTAGCCAGCCCGAGGATAAAGATCTTTGCTGTCAACGCTTTTAGCTAAGAAATGAAGCTTGAATGAACCTTTTATGGACAAACATCTGGAGGAAGGTAGGTTGAAGTGAAACTGTGAGCAGTGTGCTGTGAATTAACTCCAGGACCTCAGCAATTCCCTTCCTCTCTCCAAGGTTTCACAACCCTCTTGCTGTTCTTCAGGACTGACTCCATTTACCATCTCTTCCCTGAATTTCCCTCAAGGACACAGGAAAAATTGCTCCAAACCCAGGAGTTGGCTCCAGAATTTAGGTACATTTCACAGAGACCCAGGGATGCTAATGCAACGTCTCCCTTAAACACCAGATGCAGGTATCATATACCTGTACACCATAAATCTCTCCTCCAACTTCATGCCTGTAGCATGTTAACAACAAGGTCTTTACAGTCACCAAGCTGGCTTTGTCCTGTCCCTAAACAGTGCTTTGCTCTTAAGATGCCTCAGCGCTTATCTATGGACATGCTACATAAAAACCCTGGTGAGGCTGCAAGCTGTTTAGAAAAGTTTCCGGTTTGAGGGGGCTTTATGCATGGTGTGTTTATAGAGAAAACAGATAAACCAAGCGGAGATGTGCAGTTCCAAAGTTGCATTTAGATGTTTTAGACAGTAGCACATTTCAGATGTATAAACAGTCGCCACTTTTACTGCTCTCTCTGCAGAGGGATGTCACAACACATAGCGCATGAATGGCTGATTGATGCTTGGCCTTTCAATCCGTGCTGGTGGGGAGCTCCTGGTACAAGGAGATACAAAGCAAAAGTCTCAGATGAGAAGAGACCTGAAGGGAGATTTCCTTTCCGATCTGTGCTCCAAGCCTTGAGTATCCACAGCTTGAATTACACTGCAAATTACACTGCAGTACACTGCAAATTCCGTCACATGTTTGGGATCAGTTTCCATACTTTCAAGACCATCAAATGCCTGTCAAAATTTGGACAGGTAAAAAAGTTCCCCAGATCACACCTTCAGTGTTTTAATACAGTATGAAGTTTTGAAGAGACCTGATTTTTCCACCTTCTTGGCCCCTATGACATATTGCAACAGTGAGTTCCACAGATAAACTGGGAGCTGTCATACAAAAAGCCTATTATCAATTTAAAATGCATTGCTCTGATTCTGCTGATTCTACTCTTGCCTTGTATTTATAGAAAAGATGAATTAGCTTGCTTCCCAATATATCTCTACTGTATTTCTCCTTAGCTCTTCATTTTCCTAAACCCAAGGCAGTGAGTGTACTCAGGGCCCTGACGAACAGTCCCAGTCTTCTCAGTTTGTTTTCACGAGGTTTCCTCAGCCTCAGAACATTTTCAGATGTGCTTCCTCCCGCCTGTGCCTTTCTGGGACAGGACAATCAGAGCCAAGCAAGGTTAGGGCTCCATCACATTATACAGCAGCAGGACCATATTTCCTACCTCAGCCTTTAGGCATACTAACATTTTGTTTTCTCTTCAGACCAGTGCTGCACAGGGAGATTTGCTCTTTGTTTAGCTGTGTACATATGCCCAGATCCATTCCCTTCCCGGGTACCATCAATGCGGAGTTCAGCAATGCTCTAACTGCATGACGTTTTCAATCCATCCTTTCTAATGTGACCTAGTATTTGGTATATGATATGACATTGTGCTGCTTTTTCATCTGTCTAATATCCTCTAGAAATTTATCTGTGTCTTTCCCTGCCTGACTAACTTAAATTAATTTTTGAAATCCAAATTATTTCTCTTTCTCCGGTATCTATACTTTTATCATCATAGTCAAATAATTATGGTAGATTAGAGGATCATGAACTTCCTTTATAGAAATCGATTTTTTTTTCCTTCTTGTGACATATCTGTTTAGGGGTTATGTAACTTCCTAAAAACAGAAATATATTAAAAAATATATAACTTCATAAACCAAACACATATAACTTCATAACACCAAAAAGCATTCACAGGTCTAATCCCCAGCTTCAGCGCAAGCAACTCCCAGGGCCAAAGATGCGCTTTGCTGCCACGGGCTCCCCTGAGGTAGTTCAGTGACGGTCCTTCCCTGTCTGTGCCTCGGCTACTTCACCCTTTATAGCTTTAAAGAAAACCATCCATTTTTGGCCTACAGCTGAAACTTCGATGTATTTCCAAGTGCTTTTTGACTGTTTTCATTTATGGACTGCTAAAGATTTCCCAGTGAAGACAGAGACTTTTAAATCAATTTCACGCCATGTGGTTTGCTGTGAAGAATGTGTGAAGCTGCCTTCCTTAGGAACCTTTGGTGGGCTCCGGTTCTCTGCAGACCTCAGCCTGAAAACTTCCCCTGCAGTTTAACATGAGCAGAAAGGAACAAAACTGGAGGCGCCGTGTGAAACTTCATGCCTTACACTGTAAACCAAATGATGATCATGGTTCCTTCTAGTGCTAAAATCTGTAAAATTGTGAGCTGATGTAACAGCCCAGGGACATCTGGGGAAATAGTGTCTGCTCAGAAGAGCGATCCGGCTTGTCCAGTCCATGGGAGCTCTCAAACTGCTTAGAGTCCTTCACTGAACCAAGACATGAACAGTTAATGGCACTTCCTTCTTTGGTCATTTCAATTTTAGACAGTTTCTTCATCTTTATTACTTGAAAACAATATCCCGAAAGGTACAACTCGGTACCAATGCTATTTTTGTCTCATATTTGAGATGCAAATGTGATTTCCTTGGAGCTGGCTGTGCTTGGGCTGGATTTTCCTGTTTTGAGTGATACTTATTTGACTTTAATAAATTCTTAAACCTCGCCAGGTTGTCACCGTTTTGTTGGGGTTTTGGTGGTGGTGGGGGGGTTTTTGTGGTTTTGTTGTTGTTGCTTGCGTCTGTTTGTTTGTTTTTGTCCCGCTTGCCTCCTATTTCCCCACGAGACCGAATGTCACGAGGTGCTGCAGTGCCGGCCAGCACCCTGTCTTCTCCACTTGGACTTTCAGGAGCGTCTCCCCTATCCTTTCATCATTGTGGTCACTCCTTTTGAAGCCAGGACACAGCGTTACTCCTGTGGAACAACATTTCGCCAAGATGCTGAATTTCATCACGTGCTGCTGTGATCAGCTCAGCTGTATCAAACAGCGCAACCATTTTTCATTGTCTGCAGCCAGTAAGACACTGAAGGGACTGACAAACTTCCCGTTTATTAAGGAAAAAGGAGACTGAGTTTACATTTACACTGAGGAAGGGCTTTGCCGGGCAGTTTGCCTCCGTCCAAGGGGCAGAGCCTCTTGCCACGCTGCTGCATGGCCAGGAAGGCTCACATTTCCCATTCCCGGAGCGCTCCTCGCGTAATCTTTTTCTTATTTACCCACGTTTTCCCCTCTTGCTTGAGCGACCCCGGGTACATTCTGCTGTTTAGCACAGTCCTACTAATGCCTCTCGCACACAAAGGACGACATCCAGCTGGGGCTCCGACTGGGATTTAGCTGTTTCTTTCTCACCAGAGCCACTCGAAAGGGACAGACAGATGCAAGCCTGGCCCACAGTTTGCAGTTTCCTAGCAGCCAGTACTCTCAAGTGGCTGAAGGAAAATGATCTGGCATGGTATTTTTGCCTTGCTTGTGTCAAAGCTACTTTAACCATCTTGTTTTCTACCAGGCCTGCTAGGTAGCAGGGACAACCTGTAGAAGATGATGTGGTCTTCAGAGCTCCTCATAAAAGTGGCTCTGAAACACAGGCTCCCAGGGAGATGCAGGGCAGCCAGAGGAATTGGATGTAGGCTGAAATCCAGATGGGCTTTGCCAGCACGTTGTCCTATTCACAGCACCCCGTTCCCAGCACAGCCTCTCCGCAGAGCCTGGGCAATGGGTGCTGCTTGGGTGCTGATTTTATGGTCCTCTCCCTGCTGTGTCACAGAGGTCCATTTCTTACACCGCTCTTATCTTGATTTACCACAGACCAGGTGCTTCTTTATATTCATTTAATGGAGCGTACAAACTGGAGAGCACCATTTTTTATCCCACCGACGCCGCTGACAGCTCCGCTGACTTCTGCTCTGAACTGGAACTGCCGCATTCAGCCCAAAGCAATACGACGCTGCCACTCACAGCTCAGCCCTGTCAGCTGAGTTGTCATCACCACGTTGCCTTTTGCTCTGCAGAATTAATTCCCGCTTAAGCCTCGTGGCATTTGTTTGTTTTCCTGTATTCTTTGCCCAGGAATTCATACACTGGTGTGGCAAGGTCAGCCCGCTTCCCACATGTGGGTGTCACACACGACCTGCTACCAGCGCAGGGGTAGAGATGTTCCCCCCAATCCACAGCCACTCTTCTAGGTCTGCCCCAGCCTTCCTGCACCACCTGGGTTTTCCAGCCCCATCTCAGTGGAGGAACAATTGACCCGACGACGTTCAGGCATTCTTGTGTCTCCAGCTAACACTGAACAGAGGAGAAAATAGTCAGATTTTGGCTGAGCCGACCTTCTTGGCAGCAGCTGCTGGCTGTGCTGGGAATGCCAAGATTTCTTGTTCTGCTCTGTGCCGGCATCTCCTCTGCTTGTCCCTCCAGGGCCTCGGTTCGTGCTGGAGAACAGGTCCAGCTGGGATCAAGGAGGATTCCTGGTGGTCTGCTCTGCCTAGATCGAAATGTGGCTGCTGTTAAAAAGCACGGCTTTTCACAGGAAGGTTCAAAAGACATGAAGCAAGCCCCAGTCTGTCATTCCACAGTGATACACAGTCTTAAATGTCCCCTTTTAATAGCAGGGTTGAATTTTTGAAAGCCCGGGACTTTTAACAGGCCTCCCAGCCTGCATCTCTTCCACCTCACACAGATGTAACCCACTGGCCACTCTTTCTGGACGTGCATAAAGAGGAGAACATGAAACATTTTGGCAGCAAATCATAGTCCATCTGAGATTGCTTAAGCCCTATAGAATCTGGAGAGAAAACTTTGCTCTGCATTTTCATTTATCTGCCAAATAAAGCCCAAATCCCCTTCTCTACCTTTAATCACAGCATTTCAAACGAATTTCCTAGTGAATACACACAATCACGTATCAGCTCTGTGTCTTCTTCTCAGTTGGAGTTAATTCTGAGAATAAAGGAGGAGCCTTATCTATTAATTAAAACTAATGACTTTATAAAATTGCAGATGTGTTAAACTTCGAAAGACTTGCATTGGAGACCAATAGGAACAGGCAATTTGCAAGCTTGAATAATAAAGGAAATTGCCTCAAAATGGATATATCCTGTGAGATGAAAGCCTCAGCAGCTACTAGAAATTGCGAAGAGAATTAATTGTGTCTGGTAGTCCTTAGATTAACCATGTTTACCACCCTATTTCAGAGGTGTGTCTGGGAATACTTTCCTTGTAACATGCAAAACTGGGAAAGGGCATTTTTGCCTTCAAGGTAAAATTGGATACAAGCTATTGCAGTGATTCCCATTTGTTTTCTTCCAAATTATTTCCAGATTGAGCCTACTCATTTTGCAAACATAAGGAGTCCAGCTGGATGCTTCATGCTCATCACATCCCTACCAGCAATAAAAGCTCTGCTACCTTTAATGTCACAGCAGACAAGGGCACTGAGCCCCGCAAAGGAATAGCTGGACACCCAGAGAGCAGTCAGAAATGATTACACGTGTTCTTACCAGGGCTTTGGTGATGGAGCAGGCACCCAGTCCTAAGAAAGTGTTTGGAGAGGTGTACCCAATCCCGGAACAGTTTGCCAGACTTTTTTCAGATGGGTGACACAGGCAAGAACCCATCGCAGACTGACATGGGCAGAGCAAGGAGAAAACAAATCTGGTATCCTCTGCTGGCAAGAAAGCATCACGAAGTGTCAACTGTCCCCTCACTGCAGCTGCTGTGGGTGTCCCCAAACAGTCCACAGCAGCACAGGAAATCATGGCTGCAATGCAGAGAGAGAGAAAAGCCTCTACGAAGGGGGAAAAAAGGCTGCATGAATGCACACGAGTTTCCTTGTGGGTTTTCCAGTGCACATAGGCCAAGCACTGCAGATTAGCTAGGACATACTTTATTCACACATCTGCAGGCTGCACTCGCCCAGATGTTTCCTGGAGCTGCCTGCTGGACAGCCTGCTGCCTGCGCCAGATGTGCAGCCCCCTCCTGCGCTGCCAGATGTTTCTCCTGCAGAGGGTGTTTCCTCGGCTGGAGTTGGATTTTCCTAATTACCAGCCTGCTCTGTGTTCTTGCCTTTCAGAGATTATTTATTCCTGCCAGCCACAGAATCCAATGCTTGTAGGAGATGTTTTCATGGGAATAAAAATGGCATGTGGACAAATTCCCAGTGGCAAAAGTTTCTCTTGCAGCCCTTTTTGCACTGAAACAGGGGAAGATGAAGAGAGTTGGGATGGGAGCCAGCCCTCCAAGTGGTGCGCTGAAAGTTAACTGGGCTTCTCTTTTCTGCGGAGAGGCTGCCAAGCATGAATTGAGCACAGTGCTAATGCAGATTTCACGGTCTCAGTATTACCCTGGGCTGAGGGCTGCTCTGGAGAGAGCCTGAGGGCCTGGCAGCACCGAGGGAAGGGGTACGGGCTTGCTGCTGTGGCTCCAGCTTTACTTTGAAGGCAGAGCTGTGTGAGGAAGCTTTTGAAGAAAACCAGCATGTTTTGTTCTTTGGAGAGGTTGTATATTTTAATGTCTTTAATGAAAGCAATGCAATTTTTATTGTGACTCCTTATGACTGAGGGCATGGAAGTGCCTTGGGGTCTGTTTCCTTTAGCCTAGCAGCTGCCTTTCTGCATAAAAATCAGATGAACAAAATGTGGATTCTGGACTAAATTCCTGACATCAGGCCAAAGAAGACACGACAGAGTCCACATGTTGCTTTGCTATGTGAACAGAGCCATGCCTTGCTTTCAGAAATGAGACGATCAGTGAAGCAGGTTGCAGCAGAAACCCCTCCCCGCAGACCTGATTTCTCACCCTGGGAAGGCTGTGAGCCCCCGAGACCCCACAGAGCCCACCCACCACCAGCCCAGACCCTGCCCTGCAGGTCCTGCCCTGCTGACCCTCCTGCAAACAGAGAGAGATGCCCTGACTAGTTTCCAGTCCATATAGTGTGCACACGTATGCATGCACATCAGGTGGCATTTCATCCCCAAGGAAATGTGTATTGTGTTTGCTAAAACCACCACTGAAGGAGGATGACACGCTGTCCATTAAGAATCCAGCAGCTGAACTTCTCCCTGGGTCTCAGAGTCATTTCTTTTGCTTCTCCAAACCCACTGTATTTCCTGATCTGACAGCAGTGCAGTTTCTCTTCTCACTTCTTGCCATGGGTGACACCCATCGCAATTTTGTCACCTTCTCCCTGCCACCTATTTATCACTCTCCCTCATTAAGAGAGAAGCATTTACATGGATTAGTCAAGGAAGTATCTCTGGGCAAGATGTTTTCTTAGCACTAACAACACAAGAGGTGGTAAATATTGACTCTCATTGCTTTAAAATTTTCAAGCCTCCAGCAGCCTGGGAGATGAGTGCTGGTGATTGCAGGGGCGATAACCTGAACTACCTGTAGCTCAGGTTTTTATATGAGAGGACACGCAGCATTTATAGCTCCTGGCTTCTGTGTCTTTTCTCACAGCTGCCCCAAGCACATTCCCAGGTGTCCATGGACCATTCTCGAATCGTCAAGTGACTGCGGGCGCAGGTCTGTGCGGCAGCTGCTGCGCGCCTGTGAAGAGCTGGTTGGCAACGTAGAGCTGGCTCTCCTCCTCGTTTCCAGCTGCTTCTTCAATTAAAAGTAGCTAAAAATATGCAAATGCTCTCCTGATACCATTTTCCATGTAAGCAGGAGTAGAGGGATGCTATGCAGGCATGAATGAGAGGTGTACTAGCTTGTTCTCGTTTGAGGAGTGAGGGGTGGAAAGCCTGGATAAAGCGAATTTCTTCCCAGGTGCAGCCCCTGCAATGCTGAGTTCAGGAAGCTATTTGAGGGACAGACAGTCCTTTCCTGCATGGTCAGCTGGGGAAGTGTCAGGCGTCCAGGCAAATAAATAGAAGAGCATGGGTGACCCCCAGGCCCTGGCTCCAAAACCGCCAGTGACACCAGAACAGCACAGGGGTTTGGCTAATATGGTAGAGCAATGCCTGACTCCTCAGATCTGCATGTTTCTCCCTCCTGACAGCTTTACAACACACAAACTTACTTATATAAATCTCCTAAGTCAGCTGGTGTTTGCTGGATCATCTCCATCTCCTTATCCTCACTCATGATTATAGGAGTGTGAGTTAAATAGCAATGAGGATCAAGTCTAGAGATGGGAGCCCCCTCAGACAAAGGCATCAGGATCTTTGCAGGTGTGTCAGACTGGGGATCAGAGTAGTGTACAGGCTGCCAAAAGAAACACTCATGCACCTCCCACACTTCTGCAGGGAGGCACAATTCTCCTCTCCTTCAAGAAAGCTGCATTTGTCTGGAGAGGTGTATTCCAGACTTGCCGAGCAGAGTTGTCCTGCTGCTTCTAAAGGAATGGATTTTGCACCACATGCCTGCATTGAGCAGAGCACACCCTGCCTTGC
This sequence comes from Caloenas nicobarica, assembly GCF_036013445.1. NCBI lineage: Eukaryota > Metazoa > Chordata > Aves > Columbiformes > Columbidae > Caloenas > Caloenas nicobarica. The sequence goes on from NC_088257.1 coordinate 2,355,169, forward strand.
AACTGCCCGGCAGGGATGGGCAAGGAAAGGTTTATAGCGAAGACCCAGCTGGCAGGTCCTCCCAAGCTTTGCAGCAGGTTATCTGCACCGCCTCTGCATCAGCCCTGCAATGAAACTCATGTTCTGTGCTTAGCAACCCCAGGCCAAACTCACTGGCTGTTGCGAACATGTTTTGATGATTTAGGTGTATGTTGACTTTGTGTGTGATGTGGTGTGTGAATAGAATAGATGTTCAAAGCACTTTCTTCTTCTGAGAGGAAAAATTTAAAAAAATAAAAGCCATAGACATTAGGTGGAAATAGAAGGTAAAAGAGTTTCTTCCTAGGCAACTTCACAGAAAAACAGCAGTTCAAAATAGAAATGTAGAAGTCTTGCTCTTCGAACATGGAAGTTGTTGATGAGTTACTGGCCCTACAGGTTGTACCTGAGAAAACCCAGTGCAGCTGGTGAGTATTCTGGTACCTGTCAGCCTCAGCCTCCCAGCATGCAGGCTCATGCCAAAGAGGGACGGTCAGAGCTCTCGGAGCCCTCGCGGTCCAGCCGTTGGTCACGCGCCGCTGCAACCCAGTGACACCGGGCTGGGCCAGTGAGTTGGGGAGCTTGCGTCCCAGCCTGGCGGAGGGGGCACAGTCCCTTCAAGAACGGTTAGGGAACGGAAAGATATCAAATGCTCCCCCCAAAATAGCGGCTGTTTCACAGCACAGAGCATGGAGGTGCTGTCCGGATAAACGCTGAAGGGAGCAGCAGCATATGGTGAACTGCCTGATGCCAAGTGGAATTTTTCCAGCCATGTTCGAGGAACTCAGGTCCAAGTGCTGCTTCGAAGGCCTCAGCTCAGAGCCTATATATAACCATGCTGAATTTGCTGGCAGCCAGGGTGCGGTGGACAGTGCCCAGCACCTCCCCAGCTCATCAGCCCTCTCCCAGAAAGGGCTCTTTAAAGGGCTGAAAGTACATTCTGGTGCAAAAGCAAGAGACACTAAGAAAAAAGGAAGGAAGCTACGGTTGGGTGCGGGTCAAATGTTCTTTCCTTCTTACAGTGGATGTCACACCCATTGACACCAAGAAAGAGTGTGGGAGCTAGGGGTGCCTCCAAGCAGCTCTCCCAGACAGCCTCATGCTATTGCTTGCACAGCCTGAAACGAATTTTCTTTCCTTTTGCCTTAGAGCCTTCCCCAGCACCAGGAATGTCCAGATGGAGAGCACAGCCCTGGCTGCTCACCTCCAGTTCTGGCTGGAAGAGGACTGGGTCTTCTAGCGAGCATCCCTATACAAGCACTCCCACTCCTGGGTATCACAGCCCAATCCCAGCCCTACACGAAAACTTCTGGATTTCCTCCTGGCCTGACATCAAGCTTTAAGATGTATAGAAAGCTGCACGTTGGGATGTAAAGGGCCGGCTGGATTTCTCAGGCTTTGAGCACCATCTCCTGTCCTGTTGGCTCAGGTCCATCTGGGTACCAGAGCAAACTGCCCATGGCTGAGAAGCGACAGGCTCTGCTGCAGCAGATACACCGGCTCTGCTGCTGCTGGCCTTGCTCTACAAACCTCCAAGCACAAAGATGTCTTTCATGGGGTAGTGTCATCATTTCCAGGTCTACACGAACAGCCATCTGGATTTCTTAGCGCCAGTTTCTGAGCCTCTTAACACAGCGGTTGTGTGAGATCAGGGAGGGTGGGGAGGCAGATTTAACTCCAGAGTTTACAACATATTGAGAGCCAGTTCACTTCTCCCAGCTTTGAAGCTTTGTCTTATCTTTGCTTTAAAGGAGGTCTGTGCTGTTTTCATTTGAGGACTTCGTAATTATTCAGTCTCCTGGGAGCTCCAGCATTTATCACATTAGTAACAGCTTCAGCATGGAGGCATTTTGCCGCAGTGAAATGCTACTTGACTGTAACAGGACACTCAGCTCTGACAGGGGTCAGATTTGACGTCAATGACACACGTTGGCTTCTATCCTGGGTGATATCGATGCACAAGCACCCTCCTGCCCTCGCTTTTCCCCCCATCCTCCGATCCCTAGGAAGGAGGAGACACCTCTGTCCAGGACCCTGTGCCAGCTGCCAGCACCCTGGATCATGAGCTGTCTCCTCAGAGACATCGGATCCACCAGCTGGTGACTCTGCCCGAGTTCACATCCCCTCCCTGATCCGTACCAGTGAGCGGCAGTTCTCCTGGACCTGTCTCCAAAGGGCTGCAGGTACTAACGAAAGTGTCCCATGTGGCTCAGCTCCTGCCACTCCGACCAACCTCACACAGGGCTTGGAGACTCTTCCTCCTCACCCGAAGGAGAAGCAGACTCCGTCCCTCTGGGTCCACCTCAATGCGTGGTAGCAACCACAGCGCTGGAACCACAAAGCTGCTGATCCAAAGCAAAACGGGAAAGAGCACAGCTGGGGCGCAGAGGTCTACCTGCATCAAGTCAGCTTTCATTTGATGTCTTTCTCACATGAACGTGTGTGTGCATGTGTATTCAAGCTCAGCACGGCCACGACTCACACCAGCAAACACGACACCATCCAATGGGGCCTGCAGAGCTCATTCCTCCCTGGGGCTGGGATCAGAGAGCAGCTCTTGATGTTAGTGTTTGGAGTTGGAAGGACACTTGGGAAGTGCTTGGGAAGCCGGTCAGCTGGAGGAGAGTGAAGATGCCAAACTGACAAGCTGCTGGACCACGAGAGGCCGTGCTGTCTCAGGTTGGACACTCAGTGAGCTGCTGAGATCCTGGCCCGCAGAGGCACTGGTGCTATGGCCAAGCTGCTGGGAGAGCACAGCACGAGGTCCTGCAGAGCACAAGGGCCACAGACCCAGAAAGCATTCCAGAAGTGTTAGCTGAAATGAAGATAAGCCCAGGAGCTTTCTCATTTTTTTCCCTTAGGCATGTTGGGAAACATACAGTCCCTGGAAAAACCCAGTTTAATAACGGGGCTAACCACTTTGCAGTGCTGTAAATGAAGCTGAATTTGTTATTGTTTTTAATAAAGAAAACATTCACATAGCAAATAATTTAAAGTTGTAATATAATTGCATAATCACGTCTAAAATTATATATTCTAAAGAGAAACGGATAGGGTAATGCTGATCATCACTGGAAAAAATACCAGCGCATGCTTGGGGAGCTAAAGCAAGGAAAAACAGAGCCCCCAAAATAGCACCTATGAACCGGGTTATATTTTTAGCCTCCTGTGAGTTGGGGAGCTGGGGGGGTGGGACAGGAACAAGAGACAGGCGGGATCTGCACTTGAGCAAGTCTGTGCTCAGACCCTCCCTCCCAACAGCACAGGACGAGCAGATGTTGTCCACACCAGACGCTGAGCCAGCAAAAGCTCTGCTCGGTGTATCTCTGCTTACCACCCAGCTTTACGGGCACCGCAAGCCAAGCTGGCTGGGTCAGCAGGATGGGACACAGGACACCTGGTCCAAGACAGAGAAAAAAAAGACAAGAAATATGAGCCAGTGAGTTCTCACCCCCTCTTGATTTGGAAACGCTACGTAATTGTTAATGGTCTACGTAATCATGAAGTGTTTCACTCGGAACATGAAATCTCTTACAAAGGAGGGAACAATCTTGGCTAAGGTTTCCAGAATCCCCGCGGTGCAGTAACAAAAAAGATGTATGCAGGGACGAGGGAGCCTGGTGTATAGCTGCTGAGCGTGGATGCTGAAGTGCAGATATCTTGATTGCTTCAGAGCAGGCAGGCAACGCCTGTGGTTTAGGTGTATGAGCAACCCTATAAAAACAAAGAAGCAGCAGTGTTATCCTGAAAGTCTGACAGCATCAACACCAACACAGAGAAACATCTTGAAAACTCCGTCAGTTCTAAGCAGAAGGTAGGACCTGGCCACACAAGTCTCCTGAGTGCCACAGATAAAAACATACCTATCGATCACCAGAGGCACAAAGCAATACAGTGACCATTCTTATTATTCTGCTTTAAAGGCAATGAAACGGCGTTATAGATCTGTAGCACTGTGGAGCTGAGGTGCCCTCTGTGTGCAGCACGGGCGGAGGGACCTTGTGCAAACTCATTCCTGGGTTCCAGAGACTGCTGAAGGCAGCTCGTCCACAGAATAAATATGGCCCTGAACCAACAGGCTTTCCCAAGCAGTTCACTTTGTGCAATGAATTGAGGATCTGACCTTTTAGTTTTACTCGTTAGTATCCATCTGTTTGATGAATTTAGAGAAGGGAACCTGCTCAGTGATGGACAGCGAGTTAAAAAGCCTGCATCCTAACAGACACCTTAAGGTGTTCTCAAGGTCCAAAATGTGTCTTAGCACATGTGTTCTGTAAAAGTCTTTTGCTTATTTAAAACTTTAGTCTACAGCTTGATTTCTGGAGCTCTGGAAATGCTGAACCAGAGCTGGAACACAAAATCATGTGTATAGTGTATCCCAGACTCCAAGCTTGAACTTGAACATCCCCTGGTCATGTTTGCTCCAAAGGCAGTCCTAAAAGTCAAACTTGGATAAATTTTGATCAAAATTACCCATATTCTCCCAAGTCTCCAGTCACTTCCAGAGGGTTTCCAGAGCTCTGCCAGCATCCACAACCTGCCTGTTTGTAGCTTTGCATCCTCTGACAACACTTTGCCTTTATTCACCTTCTCGGAGTGAAGCATTTTCAGCCCAGGGATAGATGTGTCCGGTTGCTGATGACTAATGGAGTTTCGCTCCCATTAAGCCGGTACATTAATCTGCCAAAGATCACCAGAGAGAGCAGGGACTCAGTGCCTCCATAGGCTCTTCGAGCGTCTGCCAGCCTGTGTCCCGCTGCCCGAGCTCTGCACACAGGCAATTGCCTCCAAGAAAGCCTCCAGCAGGCAGGAGGACAGATGGCTCTGATAAGAAGCGGAGGGATGGACCAACATGATGTGGCTGATGAAAGAAGGGGTCTCCTGGAGTGAGACTGCTGTCAGCCTGAAGGGCAGGCAGGGAAAGGGGATGTCAGCAAAGATCAAGCTGCAAAAAGCCAAAAGCAGCTCAGCTCACCCTGTCTTTGTGCATTAGGGCTGAGTGTCCCGGCACAGGGCACCACGGATCACGCCTGGGAGACCAGCCTTGCCGGAGGCATTAAGTTTGCGCTTTCTCTTCCAAACTTCCACTGCACATCCAAGACTTCATCTGCCTTTCTTTCTCCGTGATATCAATCTAATAGAAGTTATTATTTTTCTCTGCCAACTTTGTCTCACTCGTACCCTTAGATCATCAATGTTTCCTCTACAGACTTTACTACTAAGCATTCATGCCTTGACTTTTTTAGTACCATTGAGTGTCTCCATTTATTTCTGTGATAAGCTGTGATTTAGCACAGTTTATCCTGCCGGTGGACACAGCTGATTCTTTATTAGGGGCTGCCAGGTGTGTGCTCCCACTGGCCAAAGGCAGGCTGTGAATGGTCTGGCTCAGCATCAGCTCAGCGCCACAACCAAGCCCCAGACTGGAGCTGGCTCATGGCTGGGTGCCTCAGATCACAGGCAAACCAGGCTCCCTACACCAGCCACAAAAACATGCCCTTAATTGGGGCACTTGACTCTAAATCTAAACTGAAATGTTCTTCATTTGCTCTTCACATCAACCCCTCCAGCACAGCACTTCGTATCCACTCCTGAGTGGGGTGACAAAGGGGACACTGGTGGGCAGCATTTTTGCCCTTGCACAAGTTAGGCAACATTGACTTCGCTTAGTTAACAGCTGTGTGAAAACCTTTTAAAATATTTTTTCTGGCACAGTTGCATATGCAACGAGAGAGCTCCCTAGACATAGAATGAAATTCGGCACCTTGGAGCCCCAGGACAAGAAGTGGGTGATGCTGGGCAGCCCACATGCTGTATGCACGAAGAGGGCGGAATTTCCAAAGCACTTGCAGGAGCCGTTTTAACCGCTCATCGCAGGAGGAGCCAAACTTTCAAAGCAAGTTGGCTGCCCCTTCGCCTGTAGGGCAGGGGAAAGGTGAAGTACCTTAGTTCTGAGACGATGGGCATGAGCTCTGATCACACATTTTGACTTATTTGTTCTGAATCTCATGATCTGATGGTGTCATTTCCATTTCACACCACACAACAGTTGGCATTGGCTATAGTCTGGCTCACCCTAGTGGTCTGCAGCTTAATGAGATGTACGTAATGCTCTGTAATTGCTTTGGGTGATTTAAGTATTAACGAAAAGTCATCCAGTCACTTCTGAGCAGTTAAATTAAAAGCAAACTGGATTTTTTAACTATGGTGTGTTTCCAGGTGATAAATGCTTTTTAACAAATCTCATAAAACCTCTTCTTTCTGCTGCACTGAATGTAATTTGGATTTTTATGGTTCTTTTTAATAGTTCCTCAAATAATTTCATCAGCACAAAATCTCCTCCTGGGTGGAAATTTAATAAAAAGCTGAATTGTTGTGAAAGATGTGAGTATGATTTAATCTTGCCCACTCTTATTCCCAGACCTTGTAAATGTATTTGTAACAGCCTGAGAGTCAATAATTAATAAATGTAATAAATTACTTGGAAATCTCAAGCTTGCACCCTGCTCTCCCCACCTGCCTGGCCAACGATAATTAACACTTTCATGTGTAAGTCAGATGCCCTGATGCCTCTGGCCTAGTGTAACCAGGTACACTACCCAAAAAAAGTCCCATGTGTTCACATCATGACTGTGCCGGTGCCTTTGGCACCAGGATGATCTCTCATATTTGTAAAGCTGCACTGGTGTGAATTTGCTGGGTTCAGACCTGGGCAAAAATGCACTGAAATAAAGACACAGAAAATGCCTCGTCCTTCTTGCAGGTCACGACATGGCAAACCAACAGCCCGAGGACATGAACCATGGCTGAATAAGCAAGAGAAGAGTGGCAAAGTTCCCAGAGCAGCGGATGGTCTGTGCTCAATATTCCAATTCCTTTTCAAAGTTACAGTTGCAAGTTCAAAACTTCCAGAAACCCTTGAATGCATCCGCATCCATTTCTGGGCCACAGGTGTCCTCACAGACCACTTTGGGTATATAACCAACATTTTAGAGAGTTTCACAATCCGCTTGATAATTCAGTAGCCCTACAATAGTGTTCTGTATCTCACATGAATAAACCCATGGTCAGGAAACAATCCCTGTTCAGTTGCTTGAGCTTTAGGGATAATTGCTGCAAAACCACTGTCTCATTTTTTCTGCAGATCTGCATGAGAGGCACCATTTATTGAAAGGAGCAGGTGTGGGTAAAGCAGCTCAGAGCTCTGTTATGATCGGCCAGTCCACGTCTGTGCTGGGGAGACCAGGACTCCCCAGCTCCTGGCCCGGGCACTTGCCCGTCTGTACCTGGGCTCCGTTTTGGAGAGATGCTGCTTTGCTCCATCACGATGTCCTCCCTCACACAAAGCACCACCTGGTGCCTGGGCTGGAAAGGGGCTGCACATGCAGGCGAGAATTAGGGGAGAGCACGTGTGGAAATGTGGGGATGTCCTTAAGTCAGCAGAGCTAATGGAATTCATCCCGGAGCACTTGGGAACCAGCCAAGGACATTTCTAAAGCATCAGTGGTTATCTCTGAGAAGTGATGGTGGCAGGACCCAAGGGACAAGAGAAACAAACACTGCCCTGGCTTTAAAAAGGAGAAAAAGAGCCCCCAGGAGTTATCCACCAGCCTGCCTAACTCTGTTTCTTGGAAAGATACTGGAACAAATTATTAAATAATCAATATAAACACCTAGAAGATAATAAAATGACAAGAAAGAGCCAGCACAGATTTCTCAAGAACAAATCACATCAAATCAATCTAATTTCCTCCTCTGGCAGAATAACAGGCCTGGTGGACAAGGGAGAAGCACATGTGATATATCCTGACTGCAAAAAGGCTGTGTACTCAGTATTACATGACAGTCTCATGAGCAAATTAGGGGCATATGAGCAAAACAAGAACATAAACAAAAATTGCTATAATTTAGGTGTATAAGCAGGAGAAAAAACCACTTCCCAAACAGGCCATTTCAAGTGGGGACAGAGGTGCCTGGTTTGTTCATCATGTCCATTAATAACTGATTTGTATGATAGTGAAGATAATACAATTTCATAAGCTGGAAGGCATTGTAAACAATACAGAGGACAGGACCTGAATTCAAATTGCTCTAGATAATGGGATGAAATCTGTAAGCTGAAACTCAATGAGGACAAATGCAAAAGAGCGTGCTTAGGCAGGAAAAATAGAATGTACAAATACAAAATGAGAAATAACTAACAAAGCATCTCTGAAAGGATGATGATACCAATTACTTTATCACTTGTCTGTGTGCGGAGGATTTCTTTTCTGATTACAATGGTTAACCCAGAATTTACTGCTGTGTACAGATACTGTTGATGTTGCCCGAGCTGGTGGAAGTTCATGCTTTTTATTTTTGTCAAAGAAAATTTCTTTTTCCAAGGTTTATTCATTAAAAAGTAACTATTTTGAGGGGAGGGAAAAAGCTAATGTTGCACAATAGAAGCGATCCCCTTCCTATCACGAGTACCTTCGGCCAGCAGATTCCAGGTGTGATGTGAGGTGACATGAATCCGGGCTGCGGTGTTAACCATAACACAACGGATGAAGTTTCCTGGTAGAAATACTGGAGGTTACTCCTTAGCATCACTTCAGCTGAACTGGCTTCCTTTGAGGTTCCCAGCCCTGTCAGAATCGCTCCGATCTCTGTGTCGCTTCTGTTTAAATTGCAGAGTGCAGAGTGCTGAACTGGAAATTAAAGCAACACTTATTTGTCTGAATTGATGGATTTTTAAACTTGGCTGCGTGTGTCCCTCACTGGCTTCCTTGCACGTGCTGGAGGCCACGTCTCCGGCAGAACAGACCAAGGAGGGTCGCTTACTCTGTGCTCCACCACACACAGACGTGTTATTTTCCTCAATTCATAGAAAGACCATCTAATAATGCGGGAGGAGAAACTGCCTCTTTGTTTATTGGAAATATAACAATAGGATCCTATTCTAAATCCTGAGGCGGTATACAGTATAGGGGACAAACAAGAGTTGTCATGAGCCAAGATCTCTTGTTGTTGTTATTGTTTTTTTTAATACCCTCATCAAAAGCTGAAAACAGATTTTCAGCCAAGTTTATCATCCCTGGTGCAATTCCACCAACTCAATAGAGTTACAGTATATATGAAATAAGCTTCTCAGAGACAATTGTGATAAGAAGAGACAAGCATTTCACGTGCATCCAGGCAAAGTCATCCAGCAATTCAGTGTAAATGTATCCTGCCAGGCTGGGGATCTTGTTCAGGGTTTTTTTTTCCCTTTCCGTGCAAAGCTCAGTCATATAAAAGAGAACAAAATATTTCACCTCTGAATGCTACATGTCACTATTGGGAACTAAGAGCTGGCAAGAGTCTGGGAGATGAGAAGTTGTATCATTTCTCCTCTTGGTAGCACCTGGCCAGCGATAGCTACTGTTGTCACTGTTTTGATTTCTGGTTTTATCTCTATGACTGATAGAAATGAACGGGTCTGGAGCTTATGCTCATTCACTCCTCGCCCTTTTCCTCCCCCTCCTCTGCGCTGCCGCAGGGACGGTGTGGGACACCCCGACCCGCATGGCTGTGGCCGGTGGTGCCTCTCCTCTGACGTCCTGCCAACCCGCTGAACTGGCGGTGCTGGCGTCCCTGACCTGCCCCGGGTGTGCAGCGAACCCTTGTCCCTTTCTGTGCCCCCACGTCCCTTCTGTGCCCAGACACACGCTGCTGTGCCGTGCTCCCAGCACGGAGCGGGGAGAGCAACGCAACAGCTCGGCCAGATGTTTCCTACTGCTGAGGAGAGCGGAGGAGGAAGGAATATCCCGCTGGAGTAAGACTGCAGCCCAAGCGAACACTTCCTGAGCACGTGCATCTTCTTCCAGCTCTGCAGCCCATGAGAATGCCCAAGATACAAAGCTCAAATATTTTGAATATTAACATCTCTCAATTTCACACATTCCTTAAAGTAGCATATTTCTTGCATGACTGATCCTGCCATATGGTAACATTAGCCTGTACCATTACCATCTGGCTCAGCTTCAATTTTATCAAAAGCACTTTGACACGAGGTAATATCTTTCCTTTTCTACCCCTCCTTCTCCTCCTGCCAAAGACTGTATGATTTATCCTCAAATGAACCCAGGTTTTGGTCCCGTGTGAGAAGTTTGTCTGTATATTCTGTCTAGGAAGTAGTTTTGATTTCAAATGCTTTGCATTTGGGAAGCAGAGCTAAAAATCAAGGAACAAGGGAACTCTCAAAATTCTTCCCAAAGGAACTTCTGGTGTTCGTTAACGCTAAGCCAAAAGAGAAGCAATGGGTCATAAATCAGCCACTGCAAAGCTTCTCCTCATCATCTCCTTCCCCCCGCCTTGCCGGGCAGTGAGCAGCTTTACCTACAAGCCTGTTACTCTGCTGGTACGATTCTTTCTTCCTGATATGGAGAAGGCCCCTCTGTCCACGGATTAACAGCAATTGGGAGGCCACATTGCACCTGGGGTCTCTCTCATTCCAGCATCCAGCTTTCAGCACCAGCTGCATCCCCAGGAGGTGCAGCCAGCCCCACAGCAGCTGCAGATGAGCCAGGACACCTCTGAGGTGCCTCCAGCTCCACATGTGGACCCCCGTGAGCTTTGCAGAGTCCTGGGTCCTTATGCATTTCTTCCATTCTTCACTCAGTTACATGCTCCATGAAAAATATTGTTCCCGAATCAGCTCTGGCTTCCCCTGTTACCATTGCTAGTATATGCTTTCATTCTTGCACAACAATGACAAAAAAAAAGGAAATCCAAATCTCTTGCCCTGTTTCCTCTCATTTATTCACGGCCACAGATACTTCTATCATGCCCCCTGCTATGTTAAACCACATCCTATACTCCCATGTCTTCCCTTTGAAACCTCAGTCTCCTTTTGGGTGGAGAAACAGGATCCTGGGTGAGCCGTCCAGACACCAAACACAATATTGATAATTGTAGTACATGCACAAATAATAATAACATAACCCACTTGTGTGGCCTGTCCTTCGCGCTAGCTCAGTGACCCAGCAGCCCATAAACCAGCTCTGGCTGCATCAGTTTGCAGGTGGGGTCAGACCCACATCCATGCTTGCTCTCTTTGTCCTGCTGCCACTAATCCACTTCATTATTTAGCACCTGGATACATAACACTCCTGCACCCACCCAGGTAGAGAATCAATTCAAATGCGGCTGAAAGAGGAGGAGAACTTGTCCACAAACAGCAGGTCGTAATGAGACAAGGTTCTCACAGCTCCTATCGCAGCCGATTAGCAGAAGCTGGCACTTCATATGCTTCAAGAGGACGGTTCATTCAGCTTTGAAAAGAAAACTTAAATCCAGTGCTGCAACAATACCAGCAGGACGTGAACAACTGCTTGGTTGCAGATTAGCAAGAGAGCGATACTCTTTGAATGTTGTCAGAATAATTTTTTTAAAAAATCACTTAAAACGTGCAATTTATTTTGTCTGTACGGAGTGTTTCTGTGCAATCAAGAAGGTCACCACAGGAGGGAAGCAGCGTTTCACTTTTGTTTCTTTCGTTTTCAAGGCTACTTTTTTTTCATGTATATTTGACCATTAGGAAAAGCTCCCTGAAGTGACAAAGCAATAAATATCAACTGGGAAGATTCAGAGAATTTAAGTTGACAGGAGCTGGTTGAGACAGTGGGTTATAATACCCTGCTTTCAGAACAGCTTGCAGAATGCAGAATTTATTGAAAATGAGAAGCATCTTTAAAGGCAGAAGCAGCAATAAAGCTGTCATGAATCAGAAAATGAAAGTGGACAGCTCAATTGCCAGCTGCCTTCATGTGTGCCTGTCAGCACACTACCTGCCGGTCAACACCTAATACTTTAAGATATATGGTCCCTCTACCCAGTTAAAAACAATGAATTTGTAAATTCTTGATTTCCAGTGCAGACAAAAAATGGAACTGTAGTGGAATTGCTTATACACCTAGAGCCTGAAGTTAGAGCAACTCTTTTCCCACAGAAATTAAGTGTTCGAGAAACATGACAAAATTCTGGTTTTAAAGATGTGAATGAAGGGAGAAATATCTGATTAAACTCTGGACTGATTCATTTATCCATTTTCAAGGTTTCAAGCTAAAAAGCAAAATATTTCCACAGTCCCTGTGAGGTAACATCAGTACTGAAATGCCCAAGGGAAAATGAGCCTTTCCCCACCAGGCTGTTGGCAGAGGGCAGCGTCACCGGTACCTTCTGGGCCTCTGGGACTCCTGCAAATTGAAACTGCCAGCAAGGAATATTTGGGGGAATTTCGTGGGTTCCTGCAGCAGAACCCACCACCCCTGGCGATTCAAACTATCATCTGTGATGCTGCACCATTAAATAGCAATTTTTAGCCTTTCCAGCGATGCCTTTTCTACAGCAATTGAGGAGAGAAACCACAGAGCTTTGCAGAAACATCCAAAGGAAAGCTGAAGCATCACCATTCCTCCTGTTATTAACAGAGAAGACATACAGAGCCTGCCAAAGCAGTCCACAGGAGCAGGCGTTGGGCTTTGCAGAGGTCCTGATGCCTGATGGGGTCACCCCTCTGTGCAGTAGATTTCTTTCCCTTGGTCATTCCAAGAAAACAAACTCTGCTCAGTTTGACATCGTTTTCACACAGCTTTGCAGTCTCCAGGTGGTGCAGATTGATCCCAGTCACTTTGGTATGGCTTTCTAAGGGATGGATTATATTAGCTTGCAATTGGCCCAAAAAAATCGCTGGTGGGAACTCTGGAATGGGAAGCAGCGTTCCTCAAAACCGCATCGGACTGTAAGTGCTGCGCATCGTATGGGGGCAGGGAAACCTCCACCACGTCGCCTGTGAAAACGAGGCTACAGCCTCACTAGCTTTCAGGGAGAGCCATGTGGAAGTAAATCTGAAAATAGCAACTTGCTGGATTTCTTCAGACTCTCTGAGGAGGAAGATGGGCTCAGCATCACACGGCAGTTGGACTCCACGGTCCTTTCCTGCTTCTGCTTCCTGTAGGACCTTTGGCAAATAACCTCATCTCTCGAGTCTCTCTTTCCCATCTGTCAAAGGAAGATGAAAGAGATCTGGGTAGACTTTCACTGTAAGTGCTAAGACTTTGATACTACAGTTCTGGGTAGCGCTGATAAAAATCAAAATGTTGATGCCTGAGACAGAAGTTTCAGCATTGGTGCAATTTGTCAGCATCTCATACTAGTTCCCACGCAACGATGAATCACCAGAGAACAGGGATGTATCATACCGTATCGTCATGTGACGGCAAAACCCACCACCATTGACTGCAAGCAAACAGTGAGATCCCAGTTGGAGAGAAAAACTGGTGAAGAATACAAAATATGTTAATATATAGGAATACAAATGTAGATCCACTTAGAGATTTTCTACATGCTGCATTCCTTGGGCCACAAACCTACCACTCTGGCCCTCCTGGTACAACATGCAGTCCAGTAGCACCTTGTGCCCAAACAAAATCCTTCAGCTGTTTGCACCGTTGGGTTTATGACCCACAAAGGATCATTTCCAACCATATAGGGTAGTTGTACCTATATGGAACAGTCAATTCACTGCACCGTTTAATTTGTGAAATGACACTTCTGATCTTCAAAGTGTTTTACATCCCACATATTGCAGGCAGTTAACAAGTAATAAAGAGTAAGAATTAATTAATCCTAGCCATGCACCCAAGAGATATGTAGACAAACATTAATCTACTGACAGAAATAGAGCAACCGAGGTTATGTGACTTGTCCAACGCCACAGTGGGTGTCTAGGGCAGAGCCGAGATCAGAGCACAGAAACTGATTGCAAAGCTCAGTCCTTGCCTCCTGTGAAACTTATTTTGACAAGGAATATAATTTTACAAAGAGATAATACATTCAGAAAAAGTCTGGGCTAGTCTTTTGCACTTTATTAGCACTTTGCTAGTACTTCCTGTTACCTGGGGTCAGACAGTAAATATTGACGTTGGCCCATCTGGAGTGTTTATATACACACGAGCCCATATATGTATGTTTTATAAACAGTGCGTGTGTGAGAACAACAATGAAATTGAACAATCTAATGAAAAGAGTTTGGTACCAAATATGCAGAATAACAAGTGCTGATGTTCTATTGCAAAGCTCAGTTTGGTTTTCCGCTGTTTTACTTACCAGAACGCTGAGCCGCTGTGCGTAGCAGAGCTTGTGGGGAGCCCAGAGCTGTCTGTCACCAGGCTTTATTTTTTGCACTGTTTCTATTTTTCGGTGTTCTGACTTACTGCTGGTTGTTTCAAAGATCTACAATGCATCTGAATGAACCCCAACTCCCTGCACCCATGTCAAGATTGCTACTGAAATAATATAACCCGCTGCAGCACTAAGTGCACAAAAGTCATTTTTTTCTTCTCAGAGGACTGAAGTCAGGTACTGATTGACCAAGAAGCAGTGACTTTGTTTAGTTTTTAAACGGGCAGTCTGTGAACACAAGAGGTGGTTGGATGATTAGCAGATACAGATTTATCTCTGGGTGTATGGGTACTTTATTTCCATGTGCAGACGTAACACAGGGAAGTACGGGAAAACCCGAAACGGCACAGTAAGGAACAATCAATACACCTCGCCGCCTCAGGCCCAGCCCGACCCTTGCGCCCTCCGAGCCCGAAGCCGCCCGGGGCCGCTCCGCAGCGCTGCCCGCAGCCCGGGCCGCTTGGCCCCGCAGCTCCAGACAAAGCCCGCGGCCCTCGACCTCCCCTCCCGTCCGCCCTGCGCCAGCGGCCCGATCCCTGCGGCGGGGCCGATCGCGACGCCCCAGGGCCGTCCGCCAACTTCCAGCGGGGCTTCGCCCTGTCCCGCGGGGCCGCCGACCCCGCCCGGGGGACGAGGTGCGGCCTCGGGCTCGGCGGCGCCGGGGCCGCGTCCAGGCCCGTCCCGGCCTGCGGGCCGCCGCAGCGTAGGGCCAGGCGGGCCGGCGGGCCTACCCGCGGCGGGCCAGGACCAGGGCGAGCCCGAGGCCGGGGCGGGCCGCGGCGGGCCGGAGGCGGAGCCGGGCGGCGGGAGGAGGCCGCGCCTCGGGGGCGGTGTTGCAGACCGAGGAGGCGGCTCCGAAGCCACCGCGCCTGCCCGGCCGGCGGCGGAGCTCGGCTACAGGGGGAGGGGGGTGGGGGGGCGGCTCGGCGGCGGGTCTGCGGGCCGGGCGGGCCCCATGGGCGGGTGTGTGGGCTCCCACCACGACTCTTCGGGCAGCCTCAACGAGAACTCGGACGGCACCGGAGGTGAGTGCCGGACCCCGGGGCTGGCCGGGGCGGGGGGGCGCCGGGCGGGCCGTCCCCGGCGCCGCGGGGGGACCCCGGGGCGGGCGCTGCGGGCCGGGGCCTGCGGCGGGGACGAGCCGGGCGCCGGGCAGGGGAGCCGCGCTGCCCTCGCTGGCCTCGGGGCGCCGCGCCCGCCTCCTCCCCCTCCCCGCGCCCGGCTCCGGTGCGGCCGCCCGGGCCGTAACTTTCCCGGGGCGGTGGGAGTGTGCGGGGGCCGTGCCGGGCTCCCCCGGGCGGCACACACCCCGGGGCTCGGCGGGGGTCGGGGGGCGCAGCCGCGGCGGGCAGAGCGGCCCCGCGGTGGTTGGGGCTCCGCGGAGCGGCCCCTCGGCCGGCCTGGGCGGCTGGTGAAATAGAGACCGGCCGGGGAAAGGGCCTGCCTGGGGCTCCCAAACTTTGTTTTCCTTGGGCTCAGCTCCTTGTGGTGGTGCGGAAAATAATTATTCAGATAACTTAGATCCTGGTACTGCTGCGGGTTGGTTTGTTTGTTTCTTTTTATTCTCTCCAAGAAAAATGGATGCTTTCCTCCAGCCGAAATTAACTATGCTTAATAATCAATTTCCAGCGACTTCAGATGCTGGAGCAGCTGAGTGTTCAAGTGCACACCTACTGAGCGAGTGTGGCTTATGTGGAAACTGCTGCAGTGGAGAAGCGGCTCTTACCCTTGTGTTTTTCTCTACCTAAATGTGTGAATGATTGCTTTTTCAACGGTCTTGGGTTTGTGGACCCCTGATGTTCTCCTGCCGAGCTGTGTATGCTTTATAGTCATTTAAAGTCAGCCTACCAACGGGACACTTGACTTATAAGTAGTCCTCACACACGCAGGGTCCATAGATTTCAGGTTGAAAATTGCTGACCTAGGTCTACATTTTCCCCTGTGCCTTATGCAATATTATTTATCAGTCTGGTTTCATTTCAGATGCCCCAGCTGGTGGGTGTTCTGTCGTATCAGTGACTTTGCTGTCATTCCATAATGTAAAAAAATGCAGCACTTCCAATTATATCTGAAGCAGCCACCTGCTGATTAATACCAGATACATAGTTCATAGAAATAGCAGAAAGTCCAGCTGCTAAGAAGTGTGTAGGATGTAATCACATCATTGTCATTAAAAGGAATGTTACAGCTTTGACTAGTATGAGTCTTCCTGACTCTTTTTCTCTATTGAAAAAAGAAAAGGTGGGGGGGAGAAGTGAGTTATCTAAAATGGATCTGTACTAACAGGACTTATCAACCAGTAGAAAATGCAAGAGTGTGAGTGTGGAAAGGACCAGAGCATACTAGAAGTCAAAGAAAAAGAATGGCAGGAATCATCACATACCCAAGAAATTTTGACCAAAAAATACCATTAAAAGCTACACTGACATTTGTTCTGAAACCTGCTTCAGCAGCTAGGTGTTATGAGGTGAGATCATGTCACAGAAATAGCCGCGCTTTAATTTCCTCACTCTCATCTTGCCTGTGATGCCAAATGAATGAGATGATAGGAGGGAAAAAATTATCAAGAGTTTGGCTGATACTGTAAAATAGTTTTTTACACAGCCGGTAGCAGCGTGTGAGGTGGGCAGTGTCCATCCAAGGGTCGTCCGGTGCTGTCCTGGATGGACCTACTGGGAGCATGTTTCTGCTTGGTGTTTACGCGGCGGCACACACTGCTGTTTTGGGGTTAAATAACCTATTGTGCTTAGTGCGTTGGAACAGCAGCTGGGTTTTTGGAGATGTAAGAGATGCGAAATGCATGTCAGCTGGCTCGTGTTGATTCATGCTCTAAGGATAATGTTCCTTAAGGTTGTCTCGCTGAAGTGAGAAGTGATGAAATTTCAGTTGAATTATGGGCTTCTTAGGACTGTCTTAAACAATCAGCTCCAGTGTGCAGTAGCCTGTTTTGTAACATTGCGTATCTGTTCCTGCCTTTCAACAAGAAAAGGGGGTGTAGGTTAAGCTGAAAGAACCTCGGAATATCTTTTATAAATCTAACACCTGAGATGTCAAAGTCCAGTCTGCACTAATTCTCTTAGCTTTACAAATTCTGCAAGTGCACCCGTGCCAAGTAACTTGCTCTCTCAAGAGAGAGCGTATGTCTTGAGGCATCAGCAAGTGAACCAGCTGAAGCACAAGTGCACACGATGTGGAGACTGGACCTGTGCAGAAAGATGATTTACTCCTGTTTCCCATATAAGGCTCATTTCCTGCAGCTCCTGAGCTGTGACCTGCTCTGGTGTGTTCACTTTCAGGTTGCTGTCAATGAGCAGGGCCAGATTGTTTATAAATCTCAGAAAGGTATTTTGGAACAGGAACATCTCACTTCTAACCAGAGTGTTCCCAGTGATGGACTTATTTTGGGGAGGCTTCGTCTTTTCCTCAGACTGGAAGAAGTTTTTGGAGAATTACAAATGGTCAAGCGATTAATTAGACGGTGATAGCAGCGCTTGATGCTGTGTCAAAGTGGGAGCTGCGTCTCCAGTCTGATTCATACCGCTCTCAATCTATTAGAGTCCTATGAAGAGCTGGTGGAATCTTGCTCAGTTGTGTCACTGGAGTTGAGATGAGGATTTGTCACATCCCCGTATTCTCCTCAGTCCTTTTGTCAATCACTGGCACTTCCCATTACTTCTGTGCTGCTCGGCAGAGCTGACAGAGTGCCCTGACAGCCTGGGCTTCCTTTGTCTTTTACTGTGGGTATTTTTCAAGGTCAAGATGCTCGCGTGTGTCCAGAGAGCCTTTTAATATACTCGGGTGTGTCTCTGCGTAAGTTTGAGTTAATAAAAAATACTAGCTCTCCTATGTGTATACCAATTTATTGCACATTTCTGTTTGCATTGACCAAAGCAGGAGGAGTCTGTTCCTTAACAAGAATTAAACAGATGCTGCTCTGCCCATCCTGCTGGAAGTGAAATGGGCTTTGTAGATTGGTACCAGCTGTTTCATTATAGCTGCTCTTTTTAGCAAGTTTTCATTTTAACAGAACACTGTTCTATTTGGGAAAAACTTCCTGTCTTGATGCTTGGTGCATTGTAGTCCAGCACAGCTCTCTTGTGGTGGATGGGAGTCCTGGACGGTGAGATTGATTTATTGGTGACTCTTTAAAGGAGATGGAAAGAAGAATAACTGATGATCGTTAAGTGCTTGATAGACACAGTGTGTTGTTTGTTTTGTTTTTTTTTTTTTTTCCCCTGCATCCCTTTAGCTCAGCTGTCTCCCATCAGATATTCCAAGCTTTCAGGAGCCCAGCACTATGCTTTTTGCTGTGTCTTGTCAAAGGTGACAGAGTTTCTGCAGGATGGTGAGACTGGGGGAGAAATAGCTGTTCTCTGCCCGCTTACAGGTGGAATTCTTCCGTTGTGTGTTCAGAAGAGCATTGGGTTTGGAGTTAATTGCTGGAAAACTCTGCACTTGTGCCTATAAGAAAGATTTAAGAGCTTATCAGGTATGTTCAGACCAGCACAAACAGGAGAACTCGCATTGCCAGCTTGCCATCCCCACAGACAAGTCCTTTTCGGAGGGTTGTCTTAAATTTATGTGCTTTCTTTGGAGGTGAGCAATGGGAAGGAAAAGGAGAAACACGAGCAGGTTCATTTTCTAGTGAACTCTTACCCCTTTTAGAAGTTGCATATTACTTTGTCTTGGTAAAATTCAGCGAGACAGTTTATTTGTGTGGAATAATGAAACGGCAGGAGATCCAGTGTCTAGGAGTATGGGCATGACAAGTCATTACAGATTAAGCCTTTTGGCTGCTGCTGTCCGATTGCTGCTGCGCTCTCCTTGACGTGATGTTCGCTTGCCTGCGGTGTTCTTATCGCCCTTCTTTCTTAGAAAAGACGGTGATTCTGGTTGAAATTTGTCGTCTTTACTGCTGCCCCTATCATCCAGCAGTGATAACAGGGACGAGCGGAAATAAGGCTGCTCGTTTGACTGACATGCTAGAACAGGAGTTTATTAAAACGAGTTCCTCCCACAGTATTTGATGCAGCGCTAGAGCTTCATTAACTTTGAGAAAGCCAAATATTGTGCTCAACCTCTGCGTTTGGTAGTTGGACAACAACTTCTTAAATATTTCCTTTGTTGTGCTGCATATCACATGTCTAATTTGAAGTTACAATAACTGCTTTCATGGTGCTTCCATGGAAGACTGACCAAGGGAATTTGCATATTAAGCAGTCAGATTTGTTGCTCACAATTGGACTAATACACTAGGGCTATGCACAGCTTACACAGGGGCTTAAACAAGCGTCTCATGACCGAGCAGTTAAGAGCATTTGGTGCCTAGCCCGGCTATCAGGGCACACAAAGGACCTCCCGCGCCCAGATCGCGTTTTGCAGCGCGTTGTGTGGGTTGGTTGCGGTTGGCGATGTGCGTGTCCGTGCTGGGCTTTCATTCCCCTCTAAAAGAGGTGGCTCTGGACTTCAGGTAGTCCCTGCTGAGTTGTGATGCAACCCTGAAATGCTGTGCTAGATAATATTTTTGCAAGAGTAATATTACATCAGAGCTGGCGTGAGGTCTTACTGTGGCATTTTCTTTTTTTTTTATTTTCTTTTTAAAAAAGGAATGATAAGAAAAGCTTAGCATGGCTCTTGGAACTTGCTCTAAATCTCTCATGATTTCCACAACAGTATGTGTGGGTTTTATCAGGGTTTTGTAATAAAAGTAGCTTTTAATGCCTGGGTTTGCTGAGCGCTGGGCACCCACAGCCCCCTTGAGATTATTAGTGTCTGTGTGTGGATCTTCTGCTGAGAACACCTGGTAATTCAGTCCCAAGTATTTTTCTACTGGATGGTATGATGCTTTTAATTTATAAACTAATAGACTTTGTTTTATTTTCAGGTGATAACAAGTAACTCCTAGAAAATGAAGTAAAGTGTTATTTTTAGTGTTAATAAGGGCTGACAAACGCAGCTGTTCAGTTTCCTTTTTGGCGTTGTTCCTCCATGTAATTGTTTGTTTGGTTTCTAGATGAAGTGATTTGTTTTAATTTCTTTGTTTGGGATTTCAGTGTTGAAAGCAACAACATCCTCCTTCGCTGAATATTAAATATAATAATGGAACATTCATTCTGCTTTGGAGATTTTTGATAAATGGAAAATATTATTAGTTGCCTGTTTGAATAAACTCTAAAAAGCAGTGATCCACTCTTATTGCAGCAGGTAATATGATAGCTATTATTTTTTGCGTGAATGTTGAATAGTATCCATGAGTCACAAATTATAATACGGTTGAAGCCAGAAACAAAGCTTTGCCTTCTAGTTAAGTCTTGCCAATTCCTGCAAGTCTCCTTGCAGGTACAAAGAAGGATCAAGTCGGCTACAGCTGGTGTGGTTACCCAGCTCTTGGGGAAAAAAAAAACCAGAAGAAAATAAATATGTGAAAAACTTCTGACTGTGTTTGAGAAATGAATACAACCGTTCCTTTGCTGGTTTATAAGCAAAAAATGACTCTGAATCTTACAGGGTTTGATGTAAAAAGTGCTTTCACCCTGTCTTGCAGGCAAATGCTGTGTATAAATATCAGTTACGTCTTTAGGCAGTTGTTTCCAATTTGCTACCTCTGCTTCACTGCCTTAAAATTCAGACTCTTTTGATGCAAATACTTTAGTATTTCCTCTTAGTCTTCCCCCCCCCAAATTGCTTGTGCCTGCTACAGGAGAGAACGCTGTACTGTCCAGTAGGTCCTTCATAATCCTTCCAATTCTTTCTCACCGGATTCAAAATGACTTTCTGAGCATGGCCGGGGGGTTGTGTCCGTCCTCCCCTGCAGAGAGTCCATCCAGCCAGCCAGGCTTGCCCAGGTCCTGCTGTGCAGGAGAACACGGGGAGGACTTGGTTTCCCTTCCTATGGGGTGTCCCCTGAGCTGAGGTGCAGCTGGATGTTCGGCCCTGAGCTTTCCCCTCCCAGAGCTGCCGGCATCCCCGTCTGTGAAGGGAAGAGCATTTGTGCCACCCAACAGCCAGGGTGAAGCAGGGAGGTCCGCGTGTGGCCTCTCACAGTTTTGTAGCGTCTAAGCGACAGCTTAAAAGCAGGAGCCATTGGTTCACCTTCATCTTTTCTAAGTGCAGGTGCTTCGGGTGCAGTTTGTGGAGGTTTATGGGGTTTATTGTCCTAGCTGGAAGCTCTTCTTTCATTTGCAAAAGTCATATTATGAAATTGAGCCTTTTAAATCTTGTGAATTCTAGTTTTAAACACTACTGCACTTAGACAGCTGTAGTCATCCTAATTGTAGTAAAAATAGAGAAAGCAGATGGATGAGGTGGTCCTCAGGGATGTCCTGCCAGTTTGGGATGCTGAAAGGTGCCGACCTTGGGCCATGAGTGTTGCACATGTACAGTGGGGCTTCCAGCGGTGTCTGCTCGCTTTGTTTAGCACAAACCTGCGGGCTCTGGTTGCTCCCAGCGATGCAAAGCCTTTGGCGCTTGAATTGCCACTTGGCAGGGCTGGTGAATCCACATCGGGAGTGAGTGCACGGGATACGCCAGATCCACTCGCCGGGGAAGCGTCTGTGCCACGCTCGGCGTGGGAGCGTGGAGAGAGCGACAGGGCTTGATTACCTGGAATCAGAAGGGAAAGGCTGGGAAGTGACCCCTTCTGTGATGCAGGTGGAGCACAAGGAAGAAGGAAGAAGCTGGAGTCAGTAACCTGGTTTCTGGCCGTTGACTGGAACGCTTTACTTGCACCCTGAGGTTTTCAGTTACAACTTAATCTGCTGCCTGTATGTTGTTTGGCTGAAATCTAGGGTTTGAAGAAAGAGAATTGTGTTGCTACTTGGGAAGCAAAAGAAGTGCAGGTTTAGGTTTTTTAAGAAGAGAAAAAACCCATAACTTTTCGCTTATGTTGCAAGTGTGTTTCCAGTGTGAAAAGTGCAGAATCTAATTCAGTGTTTCATACCGAGCTGGCACATCCAAAAGCAGCGAGTGCTCGTTGGCGCTGCTTGTACAGTCAGTGGACGACACCTATAGCATAGGATGTAACTTGGTGTCTTACCATCTTGACCTATGTGCAGTAAAATAAGCAGGCTGCCTAATGCAGTTTATTTAAGGTTCAGCTGGAACGTGAATTTTGCATTTTCTGCCTTCTGCTGACCCTGGGCAGATCCCACAGCTCTTGGTCAGGTAGGAGGTTTCTCTCCTGGCACACTCAGATTAGGTTTGTGCAAATGAGAGGTGGATAAAAGAGGCGGCAGTGCAAACTGTCTAAAAGGGTTTTGTTCTGTTTTCCCACCTTTGAAGTAAATTAAAAGCCATGTCTTAAGTGCTGAATGGGGCTGGAGTTTCTTAGGCTACCTTAAATATTTAAAATGACATAAGTAGGCTGTCATCCTGAGACTTCGCAGTGCTGAGAGATGCAGGGACACTGCAGGTTCTGCAGGTAATAAGTGCACGAGCAATTCTTATGTGCTATCAATTTCCAGGAGCTGTTCTACATCCAGTTTACCTATTAGAGCCTATTAGGAAAAGCATTTGAAAATTGTACTTCGTAAAGCAGAAATAGTGGCGGGGATGGGGATCCTTGCTGCTGTGCTTGCGTATTAAATCACTTAAACAGCTCCTCCCTTCATCCTTTTCTGAATGTCCTCTTCTCATCTCCCCCCTTCCTTAGCAAACATGATTTAAAAGGAAAAATTCAAAGCCCTGCTTGAAAGCCATTTGTGGGAGGAGATGGGCACAGCTCTGAAGAAATGATTCTTCACTTCTGTAGAAACTCAGATGTGCTGTAGGATTTTATATATGTAGAGATATAAAAAGACATCCATGCACTGAAGATGAGGTAGAAGGGAGGGGGTTTGGGGAGTTTCTGATCCATCATGTGATTTTACCACATCTCAAACATGAAAGAAAAGGCGCTTAACAAATGGAAGTGAATGTGTCAGTAGTTTTCAGCAAGAGCAGGTACTGCCCGGGGGGAAAAGATTAGAGACTAAAACGTGAAAATGTATCATACGATGCTGTAGATTGCGTGTTATCTTTGCATGTGTTTAATAGGGAAAGTTCACTCTTAAAACATACAGCTATTCAATCTACTGTTATTGACACTTCTCTATAAATAACTAAACATTTATAGTTCATAACAACTTACAGTTTATAATAACTTAAAATAAATGCAGCAACTATAAATAATTCTCTTGCCTGGGATGGCATCGGGACCAGAGTACAGTGGCTTGGGGTTGGAAGCTTCTTACCTTTTTATTTTAAAAATTCAGCCATGGAGCTCAATTTCTGCTTTCACGCTGTGATCAAGGGCACTCTGGATTCATGAGCAGGATCTCTCATGGCATTTACTTTGTCATTTTACTTTTCCGCCACGGAACTATCATCTCCTATGATTTCTCGTCTGTATAGGTAAATACAGTCTTTTTGTAAAAGAGCACCTTCAAAATAGCAGGTAGATCTGCAGCTGGTGAATGCCATTTTTTTCTTGGCAACACGCTGCTGCTCGAGCACCAGAGCCTCCTGTAGAGCATCAGCAATCACAGGATAATGGCTGACTGGTGAAAAGGTAAATGGTTTGAGTAAAAATTGCTAATTCGCACACTTCATATGTACTGCACAAAGTATTTCTTGGCAAAGGGATAGGGAAACATTGTAAATGTCATAAATGCTGGACTTCTCAATGCCTTCAGAGTGGTTTCAGATGCATTTGCTTCATCTCTGATGCAAGTAAAAGCTGTGGATGTCAAAATAACGTCTTTAATGCAGGATGTTTAGCTTTCAGTTGGGCTCACACCCGACAAATGCATCTGAACCTCTATTGCATGAGTCACTGCGTTGCATGTTACGTACCCATGGGGGACACGAGGACCTGTCCTGTGTGCGGGGACATGCTGTAAGTGGAGAGGAGACACTCGATGTCTCTGAACATGGAAGCACATTTTAGATGGTTTTTTGGTGCAGGACCACGCTGCAGGTCGAAGTCCCAGATCTACTGATCGCCAGCTCTGGTTGCTCCAAGCTCGTTAACACACGGGCTGAAGCGAGGGTGAGAAGACACGGGCAATAAGCAGTTTGGAAGTGTTAATGGGAGGCAAAGCGTAGCACACGTGTTAAATAGTTTGGAAACCATTAATGTTACTTGAAGCTTAGACTAACAATTTCACCAGCTCTTGCTGGATGCATTCACAAGCAGGCTATATTTGGCGGCAGCAGCAGTTAAACATACGTTCAGATGAAGCTCAGTGCTCCAGTCCTTCACACCTCCACGTCGCAGCATCCTTCGCTGTTCCTCGATTTGGTCTGGAGCCTGTTGGGGACGCGATGCGAACGCCCCGCAGGTGAGCAAATCCCTTCCTTTGCCCGAGCGTTCCGTACATCCCGTGCACGTGATGAGCAAACCCACGGAGCGGTGGAAATCACAGGTCCCAGCTGAGGGTTGGCACTTCGAGGGGTGAAGAAGGGGAAAGCTGTCAAATATCTAGTTAAACTTTTTTTTTAAGAGTTGGAATTTGCTCGTGAATTGCATGTTGATGACTTGGCTCGGTAAAATACATAACAGACTGATTTTTTTTTTTTTTTTTTTTTTCACTGTGTGCCTGCAGAAGAGAACATGGGTTGCTATAAATACAAGCAATTATCGAATAAAAATATGTAAAGTGCTTATCAATATCAGATATTATTCTAAGACAGGTTCAAATGCTCATTTGAGATAAGTTCTCTTACTCATTTGTGTGTTGGTTTTTCACATCTGTAGATCTCCATTGTATCTTCATCCAAATCTAAAACGCGTTCTGGTGCCAAAACAGCTTGAATTGTAACAGAAACCCACATGAGTATTGAAACCACGTTGCTCGATTAAAGTCACATGCTTTAAATCAGACATGTATTGTATAGACTCATGCTGATGTTACTCAATGCAACTTCCCATCGCTGCCTTAATAATATGACAGAAACAAGCGCATTCGTTGTACGTATGCAGGACACTTGAGCTGCTGCAATGATATTACAGCACAAAAAATAGCTCCAGAAATACCACAGGCGTGGGTTTTGGCTTTAACCAAAACTCCTTCAGAGTGGAACAAGGGAAAATACATAATTTTAGTCTCTCTGGGAGAAAAAAGGAGCAACAGCGTTGTCAGGACAAGTGGGCATTAATATTGTGGTGTGGTATTGTAAAGCAATACCAGTATGAGAGTCCTTTAGGTTTAAATAATCCTCTACCTCTTGAGCTCTGGCTTGTCATACAGACTTTCTAAACCAGTGTGAATGAGGAAAAAACAATCCAGCATACAGAAAGATTGGCTGTAAACCTCGAAAAACAGTTTAACTGTATTTGGGTGTTCTTTTTTTTAATGGCGTGAATCCTTAGGAAATAGCAGGTGGTTCAGAGCTGGGACAGAGCTGCCCGGGCCGCCACCACCCTGGAGAGATCGTGACATAAATAATGGCACATGTCCACATCCAGGTTTCCAACTGCTTTTCTACCTGTTGTTTCTTATGGAAAGAAACGTGATCGAAATACACTTTTAAAGGAAAACTTCACTGTTTCATGACCTTGCGTATCTCTCATGGATTCCGACCTGATGGTCTCTTCTTAAGACCATGTTTCTTTGGGGGAGATGCTCTTACAGCTGGAATTGTGCAATTCCCGAGTACACGTTGTAGTCGAGGTCTCTGTTGTGCCGGCTCATGAATACTGAATAAATTGAACCAAAGGAACAATACTGGCCTGGTCTGTTGTACACCTAATTCTCCTAAATACCATTTTTCTAGTCATTAGGTTTAAGTTGGGGAGGAGGATGAGAAGTCATGGTTTGTGATTAGATTACCACTCCAGCTTTTTAGGTGGCTTGGAAAGTGAAATACTCCACTGGTTTTTGGAGAGTCAGCGCCCAGCAGTGGGGAAAACACAGGATTTGGATTCCTTGTTTATCTTTAACATAATGGGTGTCATTTAGTGCGTTTAGTTTAGCCCATTGCTTCACTTTGGAGTAGTGATAACGGCTGCAGAACAGGGGGCTCTGAGCTCTCCCCATTCCCAGCCCTCATCCACCCCAGGACATGGTCAGTCATGATCGGTTCCCAGGGAGCAACTTTTTCTCCAGAATTTCTAAGTAAACATATTTAAAGCGGCGGTCACCACGGCTTCCTCAAAACACTGCATTGGAAAATGAACAAGTATTTCTTCTGCATTCCATATAACCATTCACTTATGGAATTCACTTTTTTCTGGCTTTATCCATCCCAAAGAAGACAGGTGTTTTATCTTGGGAATGCAGGTACTATTTTTTTTACTCCAATTATGTTCGTTCTGATGATTATATTCAGAGAAAATTGTATGAATGGTATGTGCCGCAGGACTATGGAAGAAATGACATTAGCATTTTATTTTATTGCAGTGGGAAACTTATTACCAAGAGTTAATAATTTGCATTGAGCTCCACTTTAGTTAGGAAAATATTACAGATACTTGGGGGTGGGGAGGCAGTGTTTCAGTCCTGCCGGTGTCCTGCATTGTCACCGTCTCTGGGCAGGTGACATCCAGAGAGATGCCAAGAGCGCTGCTATCCAATAATCACACCTGTCGAAGAAATTATTTTATTAAGGGCTGACAATTCGGCTTAAAACAAGGTTGTGCAAAGTTCAAGGTGGCAGCGCCAGCAGAGGCTTCTGTATTTGCTAGTTCAGTGCTGTGTCAAACAGGATATTCTGTCTTAGAAACTCTACCGACTGATCTAATCTTGTCCTAAAGCTCTTTCCAGGGCTGCCTGCTTAAGTGTGTTGTTGCTATCTGATCCCTCTGCCTGCCAAATTTCCAAGCCGAATTCATCTTCCATTGATAAAGTGCACTTCTAGCTGCTCAGGGCACTCACCTTCCTTCCTTCACATGTCTCATTTCATTATTATAAATTAATGTGAGGATTTTTTTACAGCTGAAGGAACTCTCGCCATGCAATTCAGATTGAGGTGTCCGCACCATTTATTTTCTTGTTCTTATTTTGAAACTTTCCAGCTTTCACTTGTTTATGCTGAAGGCTAATAAATAAGGAATCGTTTCTCTCACGAAACAAATATTTTTTTGTTTCAAGATATTTCAGTGCAGATTATTATATGTTAAAGTCAATTTCGATGCTAAATAGTGAGCTCTTTTCAGCTGGGGGAGCTGGGCTGAGTGCTGCTCCGACGTGAACACTTTCTAGTGCATTTTTCTCATGTTCATCCTTGGCTTTTTTTAATTTTTAAGCCTTTAGATTATCCAGGTTCCCCCCACCCTGTGGCTGATATCAGAGTCTGCTCTTTCTGTGGAAATAGAGTGGAGGCTGATTGAGTACCGAGTACTTTACTGACCAATCTTTAAATGTTCCTAGGACTGGCTTTTCCGAGCAGTATGATTGCTGAAAACACTCGTATTTCAATGGTTTTCTTGGTGTGGGGATTTGGATTGAAAGCTTGGGACGGTTTTGATCAGGTCCTGCTGTTCCAGGTGTGGATATCCAACAGATTGGAAGACAAAGGCTCTTCTGTGACAGCTGAGATGAAAATGCTGTGCTTGAGGGAGAGGGAAGTACAGCTCAGTCATAAAAACAGAAAACTAGACATCAAACTTCAAGGTTTAGTATGAAGAGAACATGCAAAAGGGATTATTCTTCCTACTTGATTAGCAACTACATAGGTACGGTTAGAAAAACCATCTTGAACGTACCCCAAAAAAGATTCACCCTACCAGAGCAAAGGAGTCTCACGTTTCTTATTCTTTTTCTGATTATTATTTTTAATAGCCTCTGTTTCTAGTAGTGCCTAAATACTGCTGTGATGGAGAGGATCCTGAACACTGGCCATAGTTTTATGAACCAAAGCTACAGCTTAAAAATTAAGCAGGAGAGAAACTGTTCTACTGTTGGAAGAAATCCCTGCCTGGGACTGGCCTGAGCCAGACGGGGCTGCTCGAGTCCCAGCCGGGTGCTTCCCAATCCTGGTCTTGATACAGGCTTTTAAAAGCAAGGAGATGTAATACTTTGTGTGTGTGTGGTTATTTTGTTCGCTGGGGGGATTCGAATGGATTTTTGTCATGTTTATGATTTGATTGTTGCTGTGATAGAGCCCAAAATGCAGCCCCAGTTCTGGCCCTGGGTTTGCGGTGCCCTCGATCGGAGCTGCAGAAGCAGCACTTGGTGGCCGTGGTTTGTTCGTTAGAGCACCGTAACTAGTACGGCGAGGTGTGTGAATCCGGAGTGCACTTGCATCCAGCCATTTTTGTGAATTCTTTTAACTGCTATAGCCAGTAATCAGTGTGGTTTTGGTTTTTCGTTTTGTGTGTTTTTCCCCCCAATGCTTTCAGAAGTCCGCCTGCATAAACGAAATAACTGTACCTGCACAATGTAGGAAACACCATGAGAGATCTGGGCTCTTCTTTTCAAGTGGCTGAGATAAGAATCCCCTTTTGCGAAGGCATTCTCACTCATTCCCGAAGTTCTCATCCTTAAATTTGAAACTACGCTATTTTCCCTTCAAGTAAGGAGAAAAGGAGAAAAAAGGTCTGTCAAAAACTGTTGAGTTCTGCCTTAACTCAAAACAAAAGACTTTTCCTATAGAAACTTAACTCTCAAGTCTAGAATCAAGACACACTTACTTTAATCTGCTGTTACAGCACTGATGTCTTAAATTATGTGAAAAAGTAGGAAAAGTGCATCTATCTTGACAAACGATACTACTTTTGCTTATGAGTAGATGGTAACACTGGAGAAATAAACTCCATTGAGCATTATGGTGAGCGCCTTAGAAAAAACAAGCACAGTCCATGGTCAAGACCCACTTCAGCTGTTCCTGGCCACATAAAGGCTGATACCATTCCCAACAGAGTTATTGCACTGCCAGTTTTTAGCTTGCTCTGAGTTCTAGAGAATGAAATGCATTTTAAATCAAATTACGTTCCATAGCGATCCCTTCATTTGAAAAGACGAGGAGTTACTGAAAGGATGTGCTGTTGTGTCCGTAGGGTTTTATTTTTGCCTGGATGTATGAGACGCACATATATGCATGTTGCCACAAAGAATTGCATATTTTTCATTTTAGGTTAGAAAGATGGATGATAGCTTTCTCATTATCTAAGCAATGCAAGAGTGTCCTTATGTATTATTACTTGTCTCTAACTCTGGGATAAATATGGTTTTCTTAACAAAAGGTGTGCTTGAAAGGTAGGAGTTCTTATGGCTGAGAGGTTGGTATGGATAAAATAGCTGGACATACCTGTCTTTCAAAAGGTGGCTTTGTCTTCTGAAGGTGCCCGGGCGTCATTAGTAAATCGTACTCAAGATATTGTAGGAATGCTTTGTTAAAGTTAATAAAGTTAAAGTCAATAAAACTGCCCTACATTGAGTGGTTGTTAAGCATCATTATTAAGACTTTTTTTAAAGGCTCTTTAATATCCAGTGTGTCCTGTAAACTGTATCAGTATTAATCTGGATGACACTGAGAAGTAGCTAAACTTGTAGAACATGCCCAACGTGTCCTCTGCTAAAAAAACCCAACAAAACAAAAAGCCACCCCAAACCCTTCAATGCAGAGCTCCTGTTCACATCATCCTCATGCTCCCGGTTCTTGCCATCTCACATCATACACAAGGAATGCACAAAAGGGGAAATCTTCTGCATTTATCATCAAAAGAAGGATTATTCAAAGGTAATTGTGCTGATTAATGATGTAATTATTATCATTAAACTATTGTTACTTACTAAATTGTGTAGCAAAAGAGTATAGAAAGCAAGTCCTTAGTCTGATTACAGAAGAATAGTTAGCAGAATTTTTTTCTTTAAAAATCTTGGGTATGATTTGTTTTCCTTCCTTTCTAATTATTGGAAAACAAACAAGAGCTTTGTTCAACCTGTTTGATGCATGACGCTCGTTCTCTCCCTAAAATCTATTACCTTGGATATTGCAGCCGAAAACAAGTTTTAACTATGAAAACTTTAGCCTTTCTTCTGAGATCTGCATCATTAGATGTCCATGGAAACCAGAGGCAAGAGGAGAGGTGACACCTTCGGGGCACCTTCTAGCACGGGGAGAGGAGCTGCACATGCCAAGAGACACGGCTGGGACACGGGGATGGGTGGTGGGGAAATGATCCGACTTTGCTTTTCCTCCGAAGAAGGCAGTCTTTATCCTGGTTCCATGCCCTCAAGGTGATCCTAGTATGGAGCCTTCCTCTCTGAACTGCTCTCTTTTCTGGGTTTGGGTTTGTTTTCCTCCCGTGCTTTGTGATCTCCAGCATCTCCCGCTGGAGAACAGAGCTGTCAGTCAGTTGCTATAAGCTGCTCCTGGGTCCTCACAGCTCCTGTAATTAACTGTTTTCATTTTACTACTTAATGCAGTCACTTAAGCAGATCCTAGTGTCCGCTTCAGATTCTGTGGCTCTTTTACACATTGTTTTAAGGCAAATTCGTATCCTTCACATGGGGCGAAAACCAAATGTAGTGTTGGCCCCACCAGGGTTTTTGGCAGGAGTTAATTTTCAAGGAGACAATTCCAACTTTATCTTCAGTTGTTCTTTACCGCGTGTTCTAACCTCTGGTGGAGGCGTGGGGAGGAATAGGAATAGACTTTCTCAGCATCCCAAGACAACTGCCGATACCTCCAAATGACTCGTCTGAGAAGCCCAAGTGTTGCACCTTTGAGCTATTGATGCTGTTTGGCCTTCACTCCCATTCATAGACCTGCCAGCTGCTGAGCTTTCTCTAGTCTTGGCTGCTGGTGTTTCTTGGAGAATGATTGTCTAGAAGAACGGATAAGAATTTAGTTTCAAAATTGCTTATTTAAAAATCCAACTTGCATCATCATTTTTCCCTCAGCTTTTTTTTTTTTCCCCCTGCATGTGTTACATGATATGCTGTTGAACTCAGAGCTAGAGTCTGCTTAGGCTGTGAGCATATGTACTCCCATGAATACATTTTCAAGCTTATTAACTGGGTTGTGGATCCAGAAAGTATTGACTGTAGAAGAGAAGTGAATGTTTTTGATTTTTGCCGGGGCATTAAGCCACCAGTCCTTCAGACTTCTGCCCTGCAGAAGTTCAGTGTGCACAGTCAAATACATGAACGCTAATGGACCTTGTTCTTCTGATTCCTCACTGTTCGGGAGCACCTGGAGGCTCATTTAGCTGCTGTGGTCATAACTGATTTGTTAATGTGGCAAATTGCTGTTTACTGATGGGAAACAAGGGGCAGCAGGGGAGGAGAATGAGTCTTGCTAGGTAAAATATTGTAGCATGTGGAGAACTTCCTGGGGACGAAGAGCCATTTGTGCTAAGGGCAGCTGAAATATAGAGGGGGTCTTGTTAGATTGAGGTTTTTTTAATGTTTGTTTTTAATCAGCCTGCTGCGGAAATGAAGTTTCACCCTTGCAAGGCCTTGGTTTGTTTTTGGTTTTTTATCCTATGGCTGTAAACTGCCAGGAGGGTCAAATATTCCAAAAAGATGGGCTTGTTGGTAGGTGGAAAACCAGGTCCATGTTCTGGAGGAGTCTCGAGTGATGCTGTGGTGTCATGACTTCTGCTGTGTGACCCTAAAGGATGAACCTCAACAAGTGAGGTACTTTAATTTCTGCTCCTAAATTGCTCTGTGTGCTGGTGCTGCGTATGGCAGGACTGACTTGGCAGCTACTAAGGGAGGTATTACCACCTCCTGCTAAGAGCCGAGTGAGAGGTTTCTTTGCAGAAAGAAGCTTGACATCTGAGGAACATCGAGGGTGCATTATCCTACGTTACACATCTGTCCACAGCTGCAGGTGCTCAGCACTGCTGTGTGCCTGGCTCAGCTCACGCTGGCAGAAACACTTCTCAGAAATTACTGGGGAAAACGAGTAGTAGGTGTGAGTTAGACACCAAGATCAAACACTTCTTAAATGGGAACCAGGTTGAAAGCATCTAAAAATTGATACAGAAGTCATTTGTAATGAGTGTGAAATGGTAATGATATCATGAAAAACCACCTTGTAAAATAGAGCTTATCAAAGCAGCAAGTATTGTTCCAAGGAATACAATTTTTTAGATTAAATCTTTAA
The DNA here is from genome assembly GCF_036013445.1 of Caloenas nicobarica. Lineage (NCBI taxonomy): Eukaryota > Metazoa > Chordata > Aves > Columbiformes > Columbidae > Caloenas > Caloenas nicobarica. The sequence goes on from NC_088257.1 coordinate 2,387,428, forward strand.
ATGTTTGCTTAGGCGTCTTTCACCTGTTCCTTAAACTGAGCAATTGCCTTCCAGTTTTCCAAATGGCACCTGTGAAACATAATACAGAACTGTAAAATTAAATCATTAAGATAATGTATGTTTGGTATGTGTGTCAGGTAAGATTCCTATTTTCAGCTTATACTGATCTCTTAATTAACTGATGAGCTTAAGTAGCTGAGATACAGTAATAGTGCATTTAGTTAATTGGCTAATGTGAAACTTTATCCCTGCCAAGAACTGTGACACGGGAATAAATTCAAGACATGGTGTTAGATCCTGTAACTAAGCTCATTTAATCACTGGTCATTGTAAAAACAGTTACTGACTTGGAGGCTTTTTTTGTTCACTGCCTTCTGGGATTTGTGACTAGTGTGCGTGGGAGAAGTGACATGGCAAAGCAATGCTGTGTTCACCTAGGTATTCATTAGAAATATTAAACTGGCCACCTGGCTTGTGCATTATACCTTGTATTACACAGACTGTGTTCAGTTTCAAATTTTGGTGGAAGGATTTAATGCAACAGAGCCCGGTGCAAATGAACAGTGTGGTGAGATGGGATCTGAAGTCGTGCTGACTCCTGCAGCTCCTCCTAAGCAATTTGACTTTAGGGGAACTCTGTGGATATTCTAAGATCTCCGTCGGTTTTAAAATTTTCCTAGGTAGCACTGAGCCGTAGTGGTGACCTGAAGAGGTTTAAATTATGTTGAAACTAGTTGTGAATCTCTGTGGTGCTGACAGAGCTTGTTTCTTTCTGTTGGGGCACTAAGTGCCCCAGCTCTTCCCTTATGGTCCTTCCTCCCGACCCAGTGAAGAGCTGCACAGGTCTGGGTTTACTTGGTGTAATGACCTGAATTCACTGGTGGCATCGCCCAGAAAGTCTTCAGAAGTCGCAGCATCATGTGCACACACTGCACATGGGTCTGCTGAGGAGGCTGTTCCAGCTGGCTGGGTGGAGCCGCTGCATTGTTTAAAGAAAATTATCAGTTCAATATTTTTTAACGTTTTGGCAGGATGAAAGATAAGGCTGGGTTTTTTTGTTTTTTTGGTTTTTTTAAATGAAAATTGTGCTAGAGTTGGGAGTACTCGTGGTGCGTTAAACACAGACCAGATGTACAGCAGATGTCCCCGTCTGTCACTTACCAAACTCAGAGAATTTGTGCTGACCTTGTGTGGTCCGGCTGCGGCTGCGTGACAGGCTGGTACTGGCCGCCTTGCTCCTGAGGTTTAAGCCAACATAAAAGCAAAGCTTTGGTTGAAACGCTGCTCAGCCAGACCCTGGTTTGTGTTTTGCTCAAAGCACACAGAACTTGGCTGCTCGTGTGCAGAGCAGCACTTGCAGTTGTGTTTTGGCAAGAGAAATGTCAGCCTTCAGTAAAGGTCTTTAAACCTTTCCCTAGCTGTTCATATAGATGCTTGTTATGCAGTGGTCAGAGGGAGAATGTTATCAGGGAGGATGGGGCCTCCTGAGCCAGGACAGTGTTCATTTGCAGCCGGGAATACTAGATCTTGTATTAAACCCACGCTGGCAGACAAGGCAGGTGCCCGGGTCAGGGTGAGACACTGGCAGCGAGTTGGCCAGTCCTGGGAACTCGCCGCTTCATGGTTTTATCTGATGTGTCTCAAGCTTCCCTGTTAACTGAACCGAGAGGAAGATATGAGGGGGTTTTCGTACTTCAGAAGTGAAGTTGCTGAATTGGATTTGCCCTTGTGGTGGGAGACAGAAAGCACCAGGTTGGTTTTTTTGGTTTTTTGTTGTTTGTGGTTTTGTTGTTGTTTTGGGTTTGTTAGTTTTGTTTGTTTTTTAATAGGTAAGCTCTACACAGCTTCCCACTGCCCTCCCACAACTGTTGCCAGCTCCGCTGTGCTGCGTACCGCACTTACTTTGTTTTGCATGCAAGGGGCTGCATTGATGCCAAGCTCTTGGCTCTGATCAAGTCTTAAACGGAGCTTTACAGAAGTCAAAAGAATCATGTGCGTTATGCAGCCTATCTCAAATAGAATATTTTTCATGTTGCTGACAGCGTCCTTAGTGTTGCTTGTTGTAGGCTTCCAAAAAGATAGTCTGGTTGTGCACCATAGATGATACAGATTGAAGTCTTGGTGCTTGCACACCATGTTTCAGGAATAGGTAAATCTTTATCCTGTTCTGAGTCCAGCTGGAAACATGCATCTACCAGAGATAGGAACACCTTAAATTCTAACGTAAACGGTGCTGACAGGTAATTGCATTGATAATGTCTGTCCCTTGAAGCTGTTCCACCATGGCACTACCAGAACTTTCTTGTGAGGCTGAAGCTAATGCCGAGCAGCCAGTGTGGCCACCGCTCCTCTTACCGGCTGAGGAAGCAGGATTTGTGGCTCCAGGACTCCTCCCATGGGTGATACCAGGACAGATGGACAGTCTGGCATGTTTCTGCTTCATCCGTGGTCACTTCATGACCGAGGTGCTAAGGATTTGAGGTGATGATTGTGACAAAGGGGTTCGTTCCGTTCCATATTCTCATCAGTTGGGAGAAGAGCTGTTGCATCATGAGCTTAATCGAGGTGACTGAGAAACATGCTGCTTGTGCTTCCAGCGGGAAGCTGGGTGGGTGTGCAGGGCTTGGGAGGAACCACGGAGCTTTTGTGAACTGATAATAAAGCCATAGACCTGATGCTAGAAAATAGTGCTGAGCTTTTGGTGGGAGAGCAATGTGAAAAATTACCTTTGAAAAACTGTTTGAAATGTTGAGGCAATAACTGTAGAGAACTTCACAGTGGCTTTGTTTGAATTATTGCTCTTTCCAACACCCGTTTGTTCAGAGTGTTTGTAACCACTGGGCTTTGCTGTCCTGCTCTCACAGCCCTGGGAGCAGAGGAATCATCCTCATAAAAGCTGCATGCACAGACGGCCGGCTGAAGTTCATCTCTTGAATTGCACCTCAGGTTAAGCAGAATACACCGATGTGGCTTAAACTCCTGTGGAAGGCGACCTGTGTTATCGCAGGGTGTCCCAGCGCAGTGTGTGCATCAAGGCTGGGCAGTCCGGATAGATCTGCGTGTGCTGGGATGAGGGGCGATGTTTGGATCTGGTTGTACCGTCAGGGAGCAGGTCTCTAAAGTTCGAAGCTTTTCTTTCTCATTGCAATACTGCTGGCTTCTTTGAAATCAAGGGGTGATTAGTGATGAGCTGCCTGGAAATACCAAGCTCTCTGGATTTCTTCCGTAGTTCCTGTTGAAAATGGTGGGAGAAATGGAAGATACAGTGTAATAGCTGGTAATTAGAGTCAATTTTTCTCTTTGTCCAGCACATTCATATGCCCTCATCCTCTCATGTGTTTTATGTCTCATGCTGTGAAACCTCTGGATGGACTCGGCGAAGATTTAGTGCATTGTGTACACGGAGAGGCAGGGAAGCAGTGAGCGTGTGTGACTTGTCCAAAGCTGCCTGTAATTACCAGCGTAACTTGCATTTTATTCACTACAGTTTCTCCTGTGTAATTAACTCCTTTTGGAGGAAGGTATTGGGTAAGAGTGGAGGAGAAAACAAAGCTTCACACCACAAGTTCACTTCATTCCTGGCTCAAAATCAGCTGGTTTGCCTAGAACATTATAACGTGGATTTGAATCTATAGCCTGATGTTTTATTACAGATCTGTTTAAAGGCATAACTTAAATTTCTATCAGGAAATGTTTTTCTTGCAGCGTTCATTTCGCCCTTCTCAGTCTCCCTTCACAAAAAAAGCCTAAAACAATTCAGTTTCAAGCGTTGTCTTTATATCTGTGTCTCTGTATCTGCCTGTCTGTTGTCTGTCTACACACAGAACTGGGAAAGCTCCCGTCTTTCTCAGACCACAGGACCACCAGAAATATCACTGTGCTCTGAATTCTCCCATGCTATACTAATAGATATTTCCTTTAGTCTTCATATGAAAAATTGGTGCTGCTTCATTTCCTTGCTAGGAAAACTTAATTGTTCAGTGAAATATTTCATTTGTAAGGCTGGAAATCTTTTACTACTATCCGGGGACGCTTCCTTTCAAAACTACTCTTCTTGCCTTGCAAAAATGTAATGTTCTTAAGAAAGAAAAATGCCAAAAACTAGCAATAAACAGATAAGATTCTGCCATCTTCCTGTTGTTGTGTAAGCTTGTTCTACTTAATATAATTTAAATTGTGTAAGCCAATGCTACTTAATGTAATTCAAATTGTCTACTTCTTAGATGCCATATTTTCCCCCGCTCCCTCCCCAGTTTCGCTGTTTTTCTGCACCCGTCCTTTGTACTGACTCTTCCTCCAAATGCTATTGTAATTCAGCAATTGAAAGGATTACACTAGAGAATGATGCAGAGAAAATTATTAAGATGAATTGTATCTAGATATTGATGGCAAATTACAAGATACCTTATGAGGAAATTGGAGCAAAATAGATTTAAATTGAGACTCATTTGATAAAGTAGAGTATAACTCGCTGATTGCAGGGAGGGAAACCCTTGGGACTATTACTAAAAGAAACTTTATGGGTAATAAACCATTACTGTGCATTTAATTTGTCTTAGAAAAATACTTTGTTAGCAACTGATCCTCAACAGGGAGGCAATTTTGTAAAGAAAATATTTTTGATCGTTAGTTTAATTTGAATAATATTTAGTTAGCTTCTCCTGACTGTCTTCAAATAATTACCCATGGCTGTTTCTCAAATTGCACATCCCCAGGAGGATATCGCTTCCCCTCTTGAAACCGTGTCTTTGGTTTAAGCAAACCAAACCGTACCTGTGTGCCACGTTTTCCTCGCTGGGCTCAGCTCTGCAAGTCTTGGTTTTTGTGGTTTCCTTGACCACTTATCATTTCTGTCCTCCTCCCATGAGCCTGACAGTTGGCAAATCCCACCCTCTCCACTGAGAAGGGTTTCTGAAAATCCGTCTCATCTTTCCCATTCAGATGGACTCTGGTTTGTCGCGTATGGTTGTTGGTTGGTTTGGTGAGGTTTTTGTTTTTTCCCTTTTTGTTGTTGTTTTGGGGGCTTGGGGAGGGAGGGGGGTTGTTCAGTTAGGGTTTGTTTAGTTGGTTTTGTTTGGTTTTTATTTTATTTTTGTTTTTTGTTTTCTCCTTCCTTCAGGACTTCTGTTGGGCTCTCCTGCTCTTTTCCTCACAGTTTATTCAAAATCTTTTTCATCTCTCAACTCTTAAGCAGTTGTCTTCATCTTTTAGATATTTTCCTAAAGAAAATAAAGGCGGTGGGAAGCACCAACAACAATTAAAGTATTACCAGATCTTGTTATTTCAATATGTTGATGTTCTCTTCTAATACCTCCCTGGATTTGCTTTTACTTTGTGCCCCGTAGGCAGAGGGTCCCTCCGTGCCACCCTTCCCTGGTGCTCGTTCCTTGTTGTGCATCCATCTTCATCCATCTCCACACCCGCCTGCAAAGCTTGGAAAGCACATACAGGTCCTGTTCTTGTATATCCAGCATGCAGCTGCTGGTGGATTCATGGACATCAACGGTTTTGGGCCTCTGGTCCTAAAATGGAGCATGTCCAGTCCAGGTGTCACCTCCTGGGACCTGCACTGCCAGGTGATCCGTGCCCTGGGTGGGTTTCGTGTGCGCACGGGGACTTTTCCGACACACACTTGGGCCAAATTGGGATATTTTCTCCCACCTCTTACAAGAGCAGCAAAACACCAATGCCACAAGCAACAGATGCTTCTGTTTCAAAGGAAAAGGAAGAAATTGATTGTGGAGCACTTTCGTGAGTTCAACATGCCAAATTTTATTCTTAGCGTTATTTTAAGATATAGGTAAGATACTTGAAGAAATGAGGTGGGAGGGAAAAGCTCACGTCAGGCTGGCTGACAGCAAAGGAGACATTTCCCCAAATGCTTAAATTTCAGCTCAGTTGCTGGAGGTAACTCTGGGCTGTAACAGGGGACCAAACCCTGTGGCCCCTCTTACAGGGTCACCTGTGTGGTCAGTAGCTGGGAAGGAGGAAAATCGAATTCCCAATGGAAGCAGAGGCCCACCTGCCCTCGACAGAGGCTGGGAGCTGCCTGATGTCTCATTCAGCTCTTGCATTTGCGTTATCTGATTTGACAGTAAGCCCTTTGGGGCAGAAATATTATCCAATTTGATTATCGAGTGCTATATAGTTCACGGGTGTATAAAGTAGGAATTATGAATGCTTTAGCTGGATATTGGCTTTTAGTATGAGACACTTCCATTACCAGCTGCTCCTGCTCATCTGGGCTGCTTTAGAGGAGGCAGCAATACTGTGATCCACAGCGATAGCGACATAACAAACACCGCAGCTGTTAAAAAAAAAAAAGCTCTGCACAGACATTTTTTTGACATTCTGTTAAGAAACTGATTTAAATATCTGGATTTATCTGCATAAGCTCACTCAAAAGAAGTGTAGATAACCTTACTGATTCTGTTGCTTTGATGGGAAGCTGTGAGGAAGGGAAACACACCTTTGTAATTTGGGTTATAAAATAGTCTGCAATGTCTTTGCTTCTGAAAAATAAGACACTGTAGTTTTCCAGGAGCTAAGGTTAGTGGGTCAGACAGTAGTCGCTGCCTCCAGGATACTCCTCCATGTGTGAAGGGGAAACACATTATATGCAGCTAAATTCTGATGGGACAGAGCCAGCCAGCTGCTCATCCCCCACTGGTCTGGGATCAGTTTGAGGTATTAAACAGTCTAATAAGGGACCCTTGGCTGGGGAGGAGGCTCGAGCAGTGCTTGGGTTTTGCATGTGAGGGAACACCTGGATGGCAGCCGTGCTGAGTTCCGACATGACAGCCTCTCCTCGCCTGCTTCTCCAGCCTGTGGCACGTCACCGCCGTCCCCTGTCCTGCCCCAGCCTCCCGCTGTGTCCCTAACGGGCTGGGTTTGGGGTTCTCCTGTGCACGCTGAGCCCTAAGTTCATTATGCAGCTAGTAATTCGCAGGACTTCTTACCTTCTTAGCTATCGCTTCTGCTGCCGTTAACCTGAATGGACCTCAGCAAGTCCTACAGGTGATGTTTGGAGTTTGTGCTCTGCGTGCCAGGCAAGTAGTAGGTGCAATTGTGACTGGAAGGGAACAGGAACAGCACAGGAGGCATCTTTAAGGCAACTCTCTGGCTAGAAAAGGTCAAGTATCCAGGAGGATAAAGAGCATCTGTAATCTCTTTGCAGTAACTCCCCTGAGCAGCCCAGGAAAATCCTTTGTAAGGCCACGTGTGTGGTTGCTCTTGAGCAAAGTCCTTCAGGTTGTCAGCAGCTTCTTACCCCTCTTTGGAATGCATGGCACCACCTGAATATTTGTGAGCTACTGGAGCAAGAACAGCCTAAATTATTTTGAAGTGTCACTAATGTGCTGATCTTTTCCTTGTTGAAAAGTAGACTGGTGGTGGTCTTCATATTTCCTTCCGAATAAATCTCTTGCCAAAAATACCAACCATTGACATCTAATGAGATGTGCAACTTTCAGTATTGCTTCAGAGAGAACATGCCTTTTTGGCATTTATAAAACTATTCATATTTTCAAACAGTGTATTAGTAATTTCTTTCTTATGTTGAAGTGATGCAAGATGAAAAATTAATGCAGATGTTACTTTCTCTTCCAGATTTTGCAAGCTGGTTGTGCCTCTGATGTGCTTGGTCTTAAATGAAGTCAACATTTTCTTTTGAGCTCTAGTTTATTTCCAAAGTGAGGAATATAAAGCTGACGCTGTGAATACTTGAGAGTGTTTCAGACTGCTGATGTTTGTTTCATTGCCTATTTTAACTAATCTTTATCAGTCTTATTACGGAAAGGGGAAAGTCCTTTTGTGTGGTCCAACACTTTGTAGAAATTAGCGTAGTGATGTTTCTCTTTAGTGACCAAAACACAAGGTGGAAAGTGAAAAACTTGGGCCCTTTTACATATTAGGGTTTTTTTACAGATCTTAAGTTTCTTGTATCCCCTTCTGCTCCATCTGTCCACGCATCTAGAGAGAGATTGATATTTTTTCAGGGGAGGCAAAAGTTTTTAGGGGATCCGTGAAGCACTTCTAAGAAGTGGTAAACACAGTGAAGCCAGGTTGTGTTTAAAGGCTTAGTACCGGGGCGGATGGCTTGTTAGAGTGGATTTGGCTTTAGAGCCATTTGTAGAGCCACTTCCTTCCACCATCCTTCTTTCCAACGGGGAAAAAAAAAAAGACTTTATCACTGGGTTTATCACCACTGCTGTCTGTGTAGGAAGGATTGTATCTCCAGGGAGAAGTTATCGGAGACTGTTAGGATCTCTGTCTCCTTAGCCTCTCCCCTGCTATTCTTGTCTAGTGCAGAGCAATGTATTTGGATGCTGCCTGGGCAGAGCGATGGGCCGTGGCGGTTTCTGCAGCATCACCGGGTACCGGGCAGGCGGGTCTGTGTGCTCGGGGACTGCGGGAAGCGCCTTTAACCCGCTTCCATAATTAATGTTCGGGGAGAAGGAGAGTGCCCTGTGGGATAAATTAGCATTCATTGAGTGTACATGCAAACAGATGTTAGCTGAAGTAGAATGGAAGAAAAGATGCCCACTGACCCAAATTTCCTACAGTGTCCTGTTCAATCTGTCTGTCTGAAATTTTCATGCTCTGGCTGCTGAGCCTTAATAAGAAAACAATTCCCTGTTGAACTGTTTTGCCACATATGTTTTTGACAGTTCCATAATATACTGTTTAATGCACAGTCCATCTCGTCTGGGCTGCTCCTTCACCATTGTTCTGGGCTGGACCATCACGGGCTCCCAGTTCGCGTGTGCTCAGCTGGGCCTGGCACTGGGGAGGGCTAGGCTCTGCCAGCAAGCTCGGGCATTTGTAAACACTGGGGCTTGCTGTCCTGAAATCTGTGGAATGGTCAGCGCTGCTTTGAGAAGCAAATGGAAGCAATCCCATGGAAACAAAAAGCAATAAATGGTTGCGGTCACTTGAAAGGATTCAGGATTCAGAAGTTTATTGTTGTCAGTTTCTGCATGGGATACATAATACCGGCTGCAGACACGGCGTGTGTGCCATGCAATTGTCGTTTGCTGCTTTTAATTATGATCTGACTTTGTTTCCACTCAAATACATCCTCTACTATGTTTTTTTTAATCAGAAGGCGGCTCATACCTTGACATAGTTGCCAATGTCACCTTACCATCGGGAGTTCTTTTAAATATGCTATTTTCAATTACTTAAGTCTCACCTTCTTGAGTGTGAATGTCATTCTGAGTTATTAACTGAGGTAGGTAGTTCTTTGATCACATAAAGTCAGGTTGTGTAAGGACGTGAGGTGTAACCTGCTGTGTGTGTTTTGGTCTCCTTAAAGCCCGTGTGAGTTGAAATGGCTCCTGCAACACCAGGCACCGATGGTCAGCCCGGAGAGCCAGTGCTTGGTGTTGGGTTTGGAAGACAGCTGAATGCAAAGGAGAGGGAACATTCGAATTAAACACTGTTTTTGCAAAATGTTATAGCTCACCCGAAATGAGTGTTTCTGATACATTGACAGCCTTCTCTGCCATGTCCCTCACACACACTCTTTGCCATAAATATGGTCTGTAGTTAACTGTAGAGATACAGTGTAAGTCTAGATTAAAAATTATGGAGAATATTTAGACATTAGACTATTCTTCAATTGCAAACTGAATGCTGGTGTAAGACTGAGGAGAGAGTTTTGTGGGGTTTTTTTTGTCAGCTATTGTCAACTTTCTGGCAAAAAAATAAGAGGGTCTGGAGAAAGGAACTGTTTGTTGTTGTCTCTAAGGATGGACATGGGGTACAGAACGCTGAATGTAAACCCGTGTGTCTGTGCTGGTGCCCTCCCATCCGCGCAGGTGAGACAAGCAGCAGCTGTGGTGTCTCGTTCTCCTAAGAGAGATTTCGGCCTTGGTGACGTGGCCGTGGGGTGACAGACGGTGTCTCTTTGTGCTCCCCTGGCCTGGCGGCAGCTGGGGTTCCTCTGACCCCCTGGGACAGCGAGGGCTCTTCATGGGGAGCGCAGGAGGGGATGGATCTCCAGCATCGCGTGTGGTGGCATCTTTAATTGCCTTCAGTCCTCTGTAGCTCATCTGGCTTTGAAAGAGCACTCAGGACTTATCACCCCGTTTCTACGACATGTCCCATGGAGTGGCTGCTTCTTTTCAGCTGCAAACACACTTAAATTTAGTTGAACTGTTGAAGACATTTGGACTATGTATTCAAGATTTTGCAGTGTTGAGCTGTGGTGAGAACTGTTTTCGTGGTTTGTCGCCGCGATCTTCCCCGTCCTGTCCTGGCAGGGTCCAGCCGCAGCGAGATTCTCGAGATCCTGATGTCCAGGAGGGGCTGAAGGAAATGGGGTTTTAACTCTGCAGGGAGAAAATTCTTCCCGGTGTGCACTGAAGTGTGCTCCCTTCTTTTTTCTCTTCCTTTGAACAGAAATTGAAATAACTCCTTACACGCAGAAATGGAAGAGAAGGTTTTAGCGCAGTCCTAGCAGTGCTGTAATTTAAAGTGAACAGGTAGTTTTAATCCACCAACATCACACCTGTGTGATTATCTTAACTGACTATTACACATAAATAGCTGTAGTTAAAATGAAACAAATGCCTTCCTGCTCGTTGTGAATGAGGTAGCCACTTTTTAAAGCTTGACAGATTCCTGGGTTATTCTTTAGAGATTTCTGTCTCTGACATTTCTAGCCCCTCTGCGTCTTATTTGCCTTTCTATATATACTTAACTCTGAATTAAAACTGTTTAAAAGGTGATGATGCAAAAAAAAAAAAGATCCATAGCCTCTTAAAACTCATGTATTAACAGGGTGTCCTGTGAAGCCCAGGGAAGTGAGGCGATGGCTCGAAGGAGGTGGGGGTGTAAAACGTATCAGGATTGCCCAAAAGGAAATTTTAGCTTCGTAGATACTAAACAGAATAACTAAAGGGTACTTCAGTAATTTTGTGCTGTTACTTTTTTTTTTTTTAATTTTCTTTCCTCTTTCTCCTCCACAGTTGCTCTCGGTCGTAATCAGCCCTTGAAAAAAGAGAAACCGAAATGGAAAAGTGATTACCCCATGACAGACGGACAGTTGCGCAGCAAGAGAGATGAGTTTTGGGACACGGCGCCAGCTTTCGAAGGTCGCAAGGAGATTTGGGACGCGCTCAAGGCTGCTGCACACGCTTTTGAGAGCAACGATCATGAACTGGCACAAGCAATCATTGATGGTGCAAACATAACACTACCACATGGTAGGTTCATCGAAGGTGGATGTGGCCTGAGAGTAACAGTAGGTTAAGATAAATGTGTTTTTAAACTGAAAATCAATTAAGGCATAGATGCAATAGCTTGCTGTACCTGTATTTCAGTAGGCACAATGTCTCCCTATTTGGTGTCTCAAAGAAAAGTTATATTAGTGTGTAGAGTGACCAAGAAATCTACCTGTTTATCGTTACCTAAATTTCAGTGTATGATCAGGTACATGGTGCAATACACAAGAGTCTGACCTCTGTAGGCAACACTTTTTATAATTGAAACACCGGCATGCTCAAAGGTACAGTTTTCTCAATCTTTTTCCAGCCTCCCTTTGTAATGGAGTAGATTTTTTTTTTTTTTCCCTGATCTTATGGGTTTATTTGGCACTTAAATTGTTTTGTTTGTGTTTTTGTTTGTTTGATTGGGGTTTTTTTGTTTGGTTGTTTTGGTTGGTTGGTTTTGTTTTGTTTTTCTTTTCTGAAGAGTATGAAAAACTTTCCTGAAAACTTGTCCAAGATATTACAGCAGATTGTCAGCATCAAGATAAACTGTGAGCACTCACTTCACGTGCTTTCCTTTTCACTGTTCTGAATTCTGATTTATTTTTCAAGCTCTCTTCTCCCTTGCTCCACCATCTGAAATTAATCACTCCCGTTTATTCCAAATAGAAACACAGTTCAAGTTCTGCATTAAAAAAAAAAAAAAAAAAAAGGATTAGTAGCTTCAGTAACCTGAAAGAATCAGGATGAAATAAAAATACTCAAACCACAACCAAAACAACCCACACCAAACCAAAGCCCCCACCAAGCCACGGCAAACCACACTGGAGGTGTGTGTTCTGGGGAGGTTCTGCTGGGTGCCCTCCCTGCCAGAAGGGGCGCGAAGAGGCTTGTACCAAATAATGAACTTGTTGCAGACACGTGGAGCTGAATGCTGTATAAAAGACATTGTAAATATGCTGATTAGGGGAAGAGAAAAAGGATGATACGGAAGATTGCCTGCCTTGCTTTCCAGGATGACTAGTCTTTGTGAGATTGACAACTCATATTAACCTCTATTTCCTTAAGCAGTCACAGTTGATCATGTATTTAGTTTGGAAGGGGGGATGGATTTGGGGCTCTGTCTTTTCCCACAGTTAAGTGTGAAACACTGCTAGTTGTTGGGGCTCGGTGTGTTTTGTGTGTGTTGTTTTTCTCCTCTCCCATTCAGCAGCCAGGATCTCTGGAGCATCACTGAGAGGTGAAACCTTCAGTGCTGCAACACAACCTGGCTTTTCCATAATTCATGGGCGATCTTTTGTGCTCCTCTAGATCATTGTTTTCCAGGAGGTTTGTGTTTTGCTGGTTTGACTGATAAATGAGTGAGTTTTTGTTAAGGGCAGTTACACCTATGGAAATTATTTCTGTAGTAGCTGTAAAGAGAAATTTGTCAGCTGTTTCCAGAACCTGCCAATACCAAGAAGACATCAGGTCTTCTCTGACTGACCTGCTGGAGGTCTGTGTACATTCTAGGCCTGATCCACCAGAGAGAGAAAAATCATTTCAGTGCCATAAGCTGGTGTGGTTTTCAGAAGGTGGAGAAAGGAGTCAGGTTGTCTAGCGTGGAACTGGTATCAGAAAACCTCTTCCTGTGCTTCTCATACTATGTTTCTTGCCTTGCACTAGTTCATAAAACTGGTCAGAATCTGGAAATCCTAAATTATAATACCTACCAGGTTTCTGGATTTTTTTTTTATGTATCAATAATGTACTTTAAATAGCATTTTGTGTCCAGAAAGCAACAGAATATTCTCCTTCTAAATCAATAGTGTTGCTGGATTTTTGTCCTTCCAAAACATCCCTGTTGCTGAAAATGTCCCAGAAGAAGCTGGGTGTTTAGGCAGCTTGTGAGCTGCAGATACTTGTATAGGTGAGAGGGGTCTGGCAAAATAGTAACAGACATTACTGGTAATTTTAAGTCCCCATTCAGGTAAATGGAAATAATATCTCGGAGAATGAGTATTTGCAGACCTAAAGTAGTCGCTGCATTTTTTTTGCTTAGTTGCTACAATTAAAATAGTAGAGGTCAGGAAAACAGAATGTTATATATGGGGCAGGTTTCACAAAATACAGATTACCTTCCACTGTGGTCATTTAGTGCTTACGTGAGTTGCTCTCCAGGTCAGACTTCAGCTTAGCATAAAAAACTGTGTCTTAGTGTGTGAACATTCAGGTTCTGCAGGGAGGGTCTGAGTCTGCTCGTGGCCATACATCAAAAACTGATAGGAACATAATTCATTTAGTAAATGAGAATTCAAATCACAAGCATGCTTTTGCCGTGAGAGGGATACTATTTGTATAATGTAGTTATGGAATTTGACGAGACCCTGGTAATGAGGTATTTTGACGGCATTCGATTATGTTTTCAGTTGAAATACTGCGCAAGTGTTCATATGAACAGCACTTCCAGGGGAAAAGTTGAAATTACGGCGTCAAGTCATGTAAAGAAGCCGTTTGACATGTTAGGTCTCTGCTTCCTGGTTTGAGCGGTGTAACAACTTGTAATTGTGGAGGAGGATTTCATTCAAATGGGTAAGTTTAAGCCTGTGTGGAGGATGCATCCTTGGGTTCGGAGATGGAGTCTCTTGTACGTCCGTGCTCCTCACTCACAAGAAGAGAGGATGGGTGACGTATAGTTTTGACACTCCTAAATTTTGAAAACAGCATTTCTTAGTTTCTCGAATCTCTGCTTATTAAGCTTATCCAGAGTTTAAGGCTTTGAGTCTCAGCAGTTTCTGGTTGCAAGCAAAAATCTGAAACTGGGCAAATAACTCACATTTCTTCTCTCTGGGCGGTCTGAGGAATGTAGGATGGATGGTGTGCCCTGGAAATTAGCCCTTTAATGTCATCCAGTGTAATACTTAAGGGGGAAGAAATATGTGAACGCTTAAATTTTGGCTTTTCAGCAGACAATTTGCTCGGGGTCCTGCCTACTACTAGCAGACTGTAGTCTGCTTTCTAATGCCCACATGCGGAATACTCAGAATATTTCCAAAATAAGTCAGGAATCAAACTTGTGTCGGAAGTTCTGTTGTGAAAACCAGGCCTGGCCTGAGTCCAAATTCCAAATCCAGAGTATATGTTGAATATCCAGGATCTCAAGTTTAGTACTGATTTTTATACACACAAAATTGCATTATTTGTTATCCAACTTTCTGCTGGTGACACTTGTTTTATGCATCGGCTGCTTTCGTAGTTCTCTGTGCAATGCGACCTTTCCACTACAGAGAAAGCTACTTCTTTTAGAAATTCAAGTATTTCTTAGTCATCAAGCACTGTTAGCACCATGTGTGAATAGATTATGGATAAAAGCCTTCCATTTATGGGCTCGGTATAATGCCTGTTATCAGCAAACTGAGCCTTTCTCCAGGCAGCTAGAACAAACAAACTGTCCTTGTTCCAAGTGACACCAAAAACCTCTGTGCTTTCGTTTACCAAAACTCACTTTATGCAAAATTTAAAGATGGGAAAATAGTTGTTAAGAAATCCAGGTGCTGCATATGCATTAATTAAGCAACCTGTGCTTACCTGACTTGCACAACCACCTGTATTTACCCCTGGATCTGCTGAGCTGTGCCAGGCTCTGCGCAGGGACCTGTATCCCCTCTAAAATTCATCTTTTATACCCTTTTTATTGTGTGTAGAAACTGCTCAGGAGTACCGGAGTTCTTCCTTGGAGTTTAGGCTTTGTTTCTTCAGATGGGAGGAAAAGGGAAAATTTGCTGCTCAGGCTGTGCTTGAAAAACTTTGTATTTCCCCAGAGAAAGCAAGCAGTTAGGAAGATGACATCTAGAAATCAAGTCAGTTGTGTTTTTTTTTTTTTTTCTGAGTAAATAATTTGACAATGTAGCTCTGGCATTTTTGTACATGCAAACTTGTATATGTGGTGGGGGGTTGTCAAAGATGTGATGTTCCTCCTTTGATTTCTTAGCTTACCAAAGAATCTTGATTCCTAAGGAAGACTGTATTACCAACATCAACTAAGCTAAATTTCTTTTAGTGAAAAAATTGACATTTTCTAGCTATTTTTTTTCCTTCCCCAAAGGAATAGGTCTTCTGCAAAATGATGCAATACTATGACACTATAGTGTTTCCTCTCATGTATTTTCTATGTGCACAACCGAGGCTTAAAAAAAACCCAAACTGAACTCACACATCTCCATTTTCACTGTCCCTGTGGGGTCAGCATGTTGTGTATGCGTCCAAACCGGGTATTACTTGCAAAATTAAACCTCGTGGGAAGAGGGGGCAGGGGAGTAAGGACTAACAGAGGTTTGCAGGTACAAATTCTGGTCTGGCTGACACTGCAAAAATAAAATTGCTTTTTTTATTCCAGAAACCAATAGGAAAGGAAGGGAAAACCCCCATCTCTTAACACTGCATTCAGCCAGATACCTCACTTGCTTAACCTGTTTGAGGAGGGCTCTAACCAATGCAATTTTTCTAATGGATGCCTTTTGCTGTCTTCTGTGGTTAAAAATAGCTCGTAAGAAGTATTAAATAAATAAATAAGCTTGTGGGATGGGCTTAGCACTTCTCATCTATCTTGGGTACCTCTGTGGGATGTATTTAAAAATAGAAATAACGTTATCGCTGGTTTATACCGTGGTTTTTTTTTTTCCCCTGATGTCTAAAAGTAGCACATCCTCAGTATTTTATTAATGAGTCCATTTAAATTTAACGAAGGACAGTTTACATATTTCTTAGCTATCAAAAAGGAAACGTTGGAGTGTGTAGTACTTTATTAGGGTCTGCACCAAATGTTAGTGTTGAGCTGAACTTGTCCTGAAAGTAGTTAATATTCATTGGAATCTGTCTCAGGTTAAGTGGAGTTTTAAAATTTCGGGATAGACACTTAATCTTCTGTAGCATAGTTACCACTATATTGGGTTTAACTCCTTTAATGCTGTTTAAATGATAAAAGGGCCTCTTGTTCAGCAGTGGCTTTGTGCTGGGGAGCAGTCGACTTCTCTGTGCCTTAAAGCAGCTCCCATAGCATTTTAAGTGGGCAGTCTGCTCTTTGTGTGCGAGCAGAACTGTCACATTTACTGTGTGTAACACTTGAGGTTATGAAAAGCGGCGATGTGAGTATTCAACTTAAATGCTGGGGAAAAAGCAGGTGAAATTACTGAAATGTACTTGCCATGAATAGAGCATTTTTTTTCCCCTTTGGGTGAAATATTTGACAGAAAACCATAAAAAAAAAACCCCAACGCCAGAGCCAACAGCAGCGGTCTAGAGGAAAGCATGCTTCACCTCTGCTGTTCACCCCAGTCCAAACAAAAATTCCTAATTCTGGCAGAACTTTTTTTTTTTTTTTTTTTCCCCCCCCTCTTGACCTGTAACTGTGCATCACACTGTGGTATTTGCTGCCTTTGGGCCTGATGTTTCCCCACACTAAAGAGCAGCTTTTAAAGCTGGGCCTGCAGCCCTGCACCCCCCCGCACCCCCCAGTCCCGCGTGCTGGGGATTCAGAGGCTGTTGAGCCCGACAGGACATGTTACACCACTTCATGTGCAGCACAAGTGTGATGGGAGCGGCTGAGGGACCTGGGGCTCATTAGCCTGGAGAAAAGGAGACCAAGGGGAGACCTCCTCGCTGTCTACAACTGCCTGAAAGGAGGTTGGAACATGGAGGGTGTTGGTCTCTTCTCCCAAGTAGCAAGTGATAGGACAAGAGGAAACGGCCTCAAGTTGAATATCAGGAAAAAATTCTTCCCGGAAAGGGCTGTGGGGCATTGGAACAGGCTGCCCAGGGACGTGGTGGAGTCACCATCCCTGGAGGGGTTTAAAAGGAGTTTAGACGAGGTTCTTAGGGACATGGTTTAGTGCTGGAGTCAGGTTATGTTTGGACTCGATGATCCTGAGGGTCTCTTCCAACCAAAACGATTCTCTGTTCCCGCAGCAGCGTCTGGGTACAGCACTGCGGTTCCACAGCCCGTTGGGATGCACACGCTCCTCAGGTTGGGTTTGTTTGCTTTTGGTCTTTTTTTTTTTTTAATTATTATTTATTTTTTTAATTACTTAGCCAGTTCTATGTAAGCACTTATTAGTTGTACTCAATAAAGGAAGTTACCCTCTGCTATGTTGAAAACTCCATGTTTTTTTTTTTTGTAAATGGTTTCATGCTGTTGCTTAAGACCTTGAGAGTGCAAAGTGAGGGGAGAGAGGGTGATAGCGAAAGCTGATGGAACAGGATGATTTGGGGTGAACAGGAGAGCCGCCCATAGCACGGGTGCGTTTGGCAAGATGTCAGTGTTGCTTTTAGCGCTGATTGTGTTCATTGTGGGAGAAGTCCTGAGGAGGTTTTTGTGCTGCCGAAGTAAATCACAGGGAGCACTGGAAAACTTCTGCTCCCTGCTTTAGCTCATATTTCACCTTCTCTTGTTGGTCTCAAAGTAAATCAGAAGAATTATTGAAGGTTTTTTGGAAACGAAATGGGTTATTGATGGTGGGATCAGTGTGTTTTTTATCCTGCCCAGTGCTGCTGGACTGTCTGTATGTTACCTTTGTGGGGATGGCATTATATTAACTTTGTTCACTGGATGGTTTTCCATCCTTACTGAGACCGTTCTGATGTTCGTGGAAATTTCAGGCTGACGGGTTTTGCCTTGCTCTGACTTCTTTTCTGCAATACTTTTATGAAAACTTTACATACCAAGATCATGCTGGTGCGAGAAATACAGCATTTGCATAAAGCAAACATTTAAAAAGGCAGAAGTCAATTATCACACCAATTATTTCGCTTCTTACTGTCCTTCGGAAAGGGATTGAGAACTGAAAATGTAGATGCAAATTGCAAAATGTTTGAATCTTTTCTAAAGCCTTGTTTCACATTCTCTTTTACCACTTTCTGCTGTCGTTTGGTTAACAGCACTGTCAAGTCTGAAAAGCCTCATCATATGATATTGGCACAGTTGGCAGCCTTAGCTGCATTTTTCTTTTTAAACTGGAACTTCAAGGAGGAGATATTCAATTTATAAACATGAGTGAGAAAACAGCTCTTCCCGGCTGAAAATACAGCATGTTATTTCAGTTCTTGGATGCTTAAAGCAATCCATTTGTTTACCTTCCCACTGAAAAAGGGCAAGTTTGCAGCATTAATTTATAGACTCCAGTGCAGTAGAAACACCTTCTTTCGTAGTAACCACTTCAGAGCTGGGAGTTGGAAGCTTTGGAGAAGCCTTTGATTCGATTTTGATGTTTTAAGTGGAGCTGTGAATGCTTACATCGAGTGCTTTCCCCATTTCCCTTTTGAAAGCCTTCTAGGGGAGAAGGGCAGGGAGTTAATGGGAATAACCCCATCTTGCATTGACCTGGAGTCTGACAGTTGTTTTTGCACTTCAGCTACGTTTTGTTTTATCCTTGCTCCAGTTTTTACTCTGGAAGGACCCATGGAAAGCAGCACGTTACCGCGAAGGTACCTATAAAGCACAAAATAAACCGAGGAAGATAAACCCTTGTTTTTATGTGAACCTCCTTGTCTCCCCTGCACGTCTCTGGAGATGCAGGATGCTGAGCAGGGTCAGTGTGCATCTTTGGGTGTAAAATGGCCTTTGCCACAACGTCGGGTTGCTTTTGACATTCATTACTTCCCCTGTGCAGTTTATATCAGGGCAATTTGATGGATATTGTGTCAACAGGAATGAGCAGGAGCTGCGAGTCGGGCAACTACTGGGATGGTTTTGCTGCTCAGAAAAACCTCTGTGAATCCACAGCCTTCGAAGTGGTGGGAAGGGACCATTTGTGAAGGGCCTTTACTTTCAAAGCCAGTTGCTTGCATGAGTTTTAGAAAGAGGAGGACACAAACCAGCAGTGATTTTAGAAAGCAATGCGCTGCAGAGGAACCATCACCAGTCACATAATGAAGTGATTCTCAACAGCACCATTAAATGGCTTATTCATTTCCACCCCCTGGGCTGGCTGGGACTCCGTTTCTGAAGAGCACCAGGGTGTAGCCCCCGTGTCCTGGCACTGTGCTCAGCTGGGATGTGGTTGGAAGTGAGAGGCAGAGATGCATGGAACATCAGCCGTTGCCAGGCTGTCACCGCGCAGCTTGTGGCTGAATTAAAACCGTGTGTTTGTGTGGTATTTTTCATTAGAGAAATGCTTCCTTCAAAAGCGAGCTGTTCCAGAGATCCCCTGACTGAAAATTAGAGAAATGCCAATAAATTCTCTTGTAATCTGTGAGTTCCACGTGAGAAGGCTGCGTCTGCTGTGCCTGCCACGTCGTGCTCCACTGCGTTGGTGTTTCTCTTGTTCTCAAGGAAGCAAATAACAGCCAGGCTAAAGTTTGGCCAATATTTGTGTTCTTTCTGCGTTGCAACTGCTGTGCGTAGCATGTGCTGGAAAGCTGAGCACAGAGATTTGCAAGCTGAGAATGAGGGGAAATTACAATAGCTAATTATTGAGTCTTCTGAAGATAATCATTGGAATTGGGTTAGCAGATCACTACTGGAGGTGCTTTTATTCTAATGGTGCGCTCCTTTCAGTTACTTTTGTTTTCCATCCTCTTCAAAATTCCAGATAATTCCAGCCGACGTCCTTGGTCCGGCACCTAGACACTGAGGAGTAAGTACACAAATTCACCATGTAAAATGCGACTTGTGCTGATTTAAAGCAAAGGGTTACTGTGGAAGATGGTGAGAAGACCCATTTGTATTTAGAAATTGCTTTAATTTCCTAACCCCCTTACAGCTCCGGCTGCCCTGCGGGTGCAGCGCGTTGGTGCTGGTGCAGGACACGTTACACCATCGTGCCTCACCGAACTCCTCCCCACCTTGAAGCCGAGTCTATTTGCTCAAAAACCTCTTCAATCTGCAGCTACAATTAAGATGATGATTTCCATCATTTCTGCTGTGATTAATATTTTTAAAATAGATGCGCAACATCCTTTCTGGGGGATGCTGGATTTCTGTGTTTTCTTCAAATGGAGTGTTGAACCAAATCATCGGGATGAAAAGCAGTTGTGCCTGGCTGGAGTATTTATATATCTTAAGTGCAGGTTAGAAACTATGAATCCTCCAAATAAAAACCCACTTACGGCTACATCCTACAGTTGTTTTCCTTAAATATTTTTAACTTTTGCTTTTGTTATTTGAAAGGTATTTTGAGGAGCTTCGTCGACATAATTGCTTGGCTCAGGTCTCTTCCCATATGCCCGTTTGTTTCCTGTCTTTGGTTTCACTTTGCCTTTTCTGGTGCGGTGAAGACGCCTCTACAACACTGTTTTCAGAACTGCCTTTTTTTTTTTTTACCATTAATGTGTGACCAGTAAAGTGCAGCTAACTCATTTAAAAGGAAAAAAAAAAATTACTGACTCTACACGGTGGTCATTAAATGCTCAAAATAAACCTGGACTCATGACAAAAGAACATCTCCAATTCTTCATATAAGAAGCTGCAGACTGCTTGCTGATCTGCATGTTGCTGATCTTCCAGACAGGAATATGTTTGCTTTCAGTGAATAATATTCCTCTGGTATCTGATAGTGGTCAGGACATGATAATCTAGTTTATTAGATACTCCACAGGAGTGGACATTTGCTCCATCATTGGCTGCTTACAGCGGTGAAACTGGGTATCTGTTTCTGCCTTGCTGTCTGCTAGTAAAATGAGAAAAAGAAATATGAAGTGTTTAAAATTTATTCCTCATTGGCAATTTCAGTGTAAGCCAATGAGAGCCCCCTAAATGCTGCCTTCTATCTGAAAAGATGATCTTCAAAGGTGGTACTTCTTGCTTCTGTCATTGACACAGAGCATTTTGCAAGCACAAGCAATGTTTGGTTTGTAGCCTTATGGCAAAGAAAACTCACAACAAAATAAAGTGTGTGTGTGTGTGTGTGCGCGCATGCTTCCACTATTAGTTATTATACAGAAGTAACGAAATCTCAGAGCTGCCTTTATTTGTTCCATAGCAATCAAGCAGGTTTTTTGTAGAAGGTCCTAACTGCAGCAAGGCCTTGAATTCTTAGTTTGGCTGGGATCTCAGGGTCTGTGCAGATCCCCAAAGCCTCTGCTAGGTGCACATTTATGGGATGATGCAGGTCTGACTCACATGCAGTTATCTACGTTTATGCCTAATCGATCCTTTTTTTTCCTTTTTTTTATTATAAATAAGTTAACTCTAAAGGAACAGCATCTTGGAGGTGAAGAGCACATTACAGGGCACAAAGCAATGCTGCAGCCTTCTGTTGCTCCAGATCTTTCCTGTAACCTTTAATCCCCTCCACCCCCACCTTTTTAAACAGCCTTGTCTTGTAGTTCTGTTTTAGGATTTAGGTACTAATGTGGGGTTGTGTTGGTTTGCTTGAGCTCCCTGGAGCCTTTGACATTTTTTCTGGTTATCCTTGGAGACTGAGCATGCAAATGAATGAATTCCATGCTCATCAGCAGGTCTTTGAATGTCAACACAGGGATTCAGGCAAGTTTGGGAGCAATAAGAGAAAAATGGTCCAGGGCAAACGTTTGTCTGGGTCATTCTGTTCTTTCTGTCCCCTCTTGCATATAGTTAGGTTGAGGGGAGAGTTGTTGTTTAGTCGTAGAAAGTAGTTTTCTACATCCATCCTTTTCTCCTTGTAAACTGACGTGGGACTTCTCTGCACTCCGTAAAAGGCAGCGTTTGCTTTTGTGTGCGGTCAAAGGGGTTGTCTCAGCTGCCCCGTCAGCTGAAGCTACGTAAGTGCTGTCTCAAACTGAATTCCCATCCGTATCCACTTTGAGCTCAGATTAAACTAAGTCTCAAATACCTCCGTGTGTAGAGCAGGATTGGGGTTTTTTTTTTGACGCGGCTCCAAGAGTCAGTCCAAGGTAGAATACGCAGTTAAGGACAAGTGGATTGTACTTAATGAGCTTAGTCTCAAGCAAAGGTAAAGTTATCTTTGCCTTTTGTTGTATTTGGAAAGGAGTGCAGCAGGCTCTGGTGCATTTGTCAGATGATACAGTGGCCTGCGGTGTTGATCAATAGTGTCCTGATGGTCTTAGCTAAAGGAAAAATCCTCTTAAAGTAAAATGCAAATTGCATAGAAGTTACCTTGTCTTCCAGAAATAGCTGGAAATAGTGAAGTAATTTGTCATTTTAGGAAAGTGAGACTGAATAGTTATGTTTCGTATATGCTTATTATGCAAAAAGTCCTACTGTAACGCACAAAGACTTCTCTGCACACCGAAAAAGGTGCTCACAAAGCATGTTGTTTCTCGTAAGGTGATGGGAGTCCTTTCATAAATGCAGGGGTCTAATTTAGGATTAACAGAACTTGTGCGGTCCAAATGGCATCTTCTTTTCTCCTGGTTTGTGAAAGAATGAAGCATTTTCACCTCAAGAGCCAATATGCTGTGTTTTCTGGTGGCCTTTCTGCAACATCATAGTCAAACATCCCTGACTTCTGCATCGGGAGACTTCTACAAGTCTGTTTTAGGAGAGCAGAGGAAAAGGTTTGTAGCCCTCCAAAGGACGCAAAACCTGCTTAAGTCTTTGTGCTTGGCAAGAAAAAGGAAAATCTCCAGCAGTTGTATAAAATGCTATTTTAACCTCCCATTTGGTTCTCCGTTTTAACAGTCGTATGATTTTGGATGCTGAATGCTAGGTGTGCACTCTGGGTTTACGGACACAGCAGAGTAGTTCAAAATTCAGTGGTACCAAAGGCAGGGACAACTTCTGTTAAGTCTGAGTTCAGCTTCTGTGCATCCCCACACCGAACAGATAACCTGGTCACTTCAGATGCTGCCAAGTTAGCTATCCATGAAGAGATACGATGCAGGCTCGGATAATTGTGATACAATGCTTTCTTTTTTTCTGCAAATCTCCCCACCTTGTTTAACAAGATGGATAATGGAGAAAAGCAAATGTGAATGAAGAGGGTATACAGAGAGGCCTTTTTATCAACCAGATTTTTTTTTACATTTTTATCTAAGAAGCCTGTCTAGACAGACATCTATTTGAATGACATGCAAAGCAGAATAGTACATGAATACTTCATTAGTAAAAAGACTTGTCATCTTTGAACCCTGATGTAATGTTTCTTGGAAGCTATTACCTTCTTGCAATATTAGATCCAAGTTTAGAGAGTGATGTAGAAGTGGCAGTACATATGGTATTGTGAACATGACAACTACTGAATATTAATACATAATTGACTTTCTCTGTCAAACATCATTTGGATAAAGAAGGAGCCATGGATGAATTAGTCTGTTCTAGAGCTTGTATTGTAGCAAAAGCCTGCAAGGAAAGGGATGGGGAAACTTGTCATAAAGAATTCCATGACTGGGTGGCTGGTTATCCAGCCTGCAAACCCATGGTCACGGTTAAAATTCACCATCTTCTTTCACTGTTTGGTTCATAGTTGCTATTCAAAGCCCTGGTCTGGTGACTGTCGGTCCCTGGCCACATTGTGGATTACGGGTGCGTACAGCCCAGTGGTGTCTTAGTTGTCTGGCACAGCCAGGGGAGATGAAAAGCCAGTGAACTGCATAGACTTCTGAGTGTTTGTGCTCTAGTAAAATTGTATTAAGGAAGAATTAGTTCTCTTCTGTAACTTACATGGCTGTCAAGTTTTGAGTTTTCTGGCGTAGGTTTCCTTCTTTCTCTGGCAGATAAGCACAATGAGGCTGCAGATCCCACTTTTTTCGACAGATTTGCCACTGCCGTTCTTGGCATCGGTGAGGGTTTTTAAGGGAGTTGGTCCAGAGCCCTGCGCCCTCCTTTCCCACAAGGATTCTCCTTCCCAAATTGTTCTCTGTCCCCACTGGTCCCTCCTCCCATGGCAGCAAATCCCTCTTCTCTCCCTGCCCTGCTCTCCCCCGTCCGGCACAGTGGGGACAGTAAGAGTTGCACATCTGCCAACCGGGACTAAAATTTAAAGAAAGGTGGCTCGCTTATCTAGTGCAGAAATTTCTGTTTTTCAGAAGACTGTGTTAATCTTAATCATCTTTCACCTTCAGCCTAGTTGATTAGTGCTAATGCATTAACTGGTGCTGGTGCTCTGCTATGGTAAAGAGAGGGGATCAGCATGCCCAGCAATGCACCTTGCATATCTGCACTAGCCTTTTCATAAAATAAACACCCCCTACGCCTTTCCTGCTCCCTCTGCCCAAAATCTAACCCTAAACAAAAGGTTTCTGACAAACACGGGTAGCAATGGCACACAGGTTGGCTTTCACTTACAACACATGGATGAGACGTGCCTCAGCCGGGTGACCGTGGCACATCCCTCTTACCCGGCAGATCAAGGAGTTGCACAAACCCGTCTCGCTTCGCTATTCAGATGCATCTTGGTTTCTTTGGCAGGGGAGCGTCGAAGTGATGCCATCTCGGAATGCCAGCTCCGCTCGTCAGTGCCGCTGCCCTCTGGTCCCAGTACGTACTGGGTGCTGCTGGTTCAGTGATGGCCGTTCGGGTTTTCCTCCCCTGTGCCAGCGCACAGGTGTGAGTTCTAAAACTGTTTGTTTAAGAATGGTTTACTCATGAGATCACCAGCTCGATTCACAAACCTGCCCCACACAGGGGTAAGGTGTGCTGAGGTTGAAGCAGGGTGACTTAGACATGGGGGATCTTTGGCTAGATGTTCTGACTGAGATCTGCACTTCAAAGTATAATATTATCACAGCAAAAGCAGCTAGTTAGGATAATTCAGGTTCGAAGGGACCTCGAGGCTGTCTATTCCAACCCTCTGCTGCAAGTGTGTCTCAGGTTATTGCCTTGCAGAGCCTTTTCAGACAGGTGAATGTATGTTATTTTATCAGCAATCTTGGAGCCTGAGTGAGCCAGGTTTTCTGAAGAACATCCAAGTGGAGATGAGCATGAGCAGTACAATAGCTGATTCAGTGAACTAGCTATGAGAAACGGGGTGGGATGATACAAAGGCAGTAGCAGAGTGTCTTAATTTTCTCCTCGTTCCCCTTGTTGTAATGTACCAAGCACAATTCCAGCCTGTCTTGTGCCAGTTGCCACAAGTGAGACTGAGCTGGTCCCCGCACACCAAGCAGCTCCCGGAGCACTGGGATCTGCCAGCTCCGGGAGTTGTTCTGCTTTGTGGAATTGAGCCAGACCAATAATGTTCCCATAATGGAAGAGCTGTGTTTCAGTGATTTGGAAATGAGAATTGTTAAAAGCTTAACACTTACTATCTACAAAACCTGCTGTTTATTACAAAAGGGAGGCTGAAGATGAGAGCAGAGCTGTTCTGTGTCTGCAGTTGTGCTGTGGCTTAGGAAACAAACTTGTACCTTTATAAAGGCTTTGTACAGTAGCTTATGATAGTCTTAAGTTTGCATAGCCCATGGAAGATCAGTGTGAAAGAAGCATGGGAAGGGGCTTATCTGTTTACTATCAAGTGTATGCACACCATTAATGATTACAGCCCATTGTTGTTCTCTGTACATGGTGCAAGGCACGGGCTTGCACGAGTACTCCCACGCGTTGCCCTCCAGAAAACGGGAAAGCTGCAGTTGTTAACTGGGGCATTAAGCCATTTTAGTCATCATTAAGTTATATGGGGTTTAATGTGAAAGGGCTTTTTTCCTATTAACTCCTCCCAGTTCGTGGTGGTTGTAGGTGAGCTGGAACGAAGCACTGCATGTTTTCACTTGTCTCAGTCCTCTTCGTGTGCTGAGCAGGGTCACCCTTCATCACCCTCGCGTGCTGTTGACGTCAGTACAGATTTTATTTTCTTATAAGATCCTGTGTTTCCCAGCCGTGACCTGGAATCGGTGACTAATAAAGATTAAGAGATAGTTCAGCTTTTCTGTCTCAGTCGTTGCTCTCTAGGAATTGCTGTACGGCAGGACCCACTTGTTTTCTGATGCTCGTCGTAAGATTCGGGTGTTAGTGACCTATATTGGATCCAAACCAATAGTTTACAGGTGAAAGCTCAACTATTGCCAAGTTATTCAGCAATCCAGGCTCAGCTTAGGTTTGGAATGGAGCTTTTCAGTAAGAAAAACAAATGAACCAGCTGTTCCTTTGGCAAATGTGTTATACACAGACACTTAAGCTCCTTAAATTAGCTAGTCTCATTGCAATGCTGGGTTTTGGTTTGTGTTTTAATTTCTCTTCCTGCAGCAAGTCTGTCTGGGGGAAGGGAAGACGAGATGGAAATCTGCTCCATTTTTAAGTTTTGGGCTTTTCTGAGCAATCAGTCTCAAAACTGCTCGAAATCTTAAAGAGACAGAAGGCACATCATGAACAGAAAGCAATACATTTGCTGCTTTTTCTGAAGAGAGAATGGCATGCAGCTTTAAAGTGCATTAAAACTTTTTATGTTTTTGGATGAATGTGGTCATATATGCCTGATTGCAAAAGCTTTTGAAAAAGTTTAGCTTTGTGTCATTTAGGTCTCTTAAATTGCTGGCGCTTTCGTGCATGGAAGGATAAGTCAGTCCACACTTGGAACTGTTCAGGCATGGACGCGGTATTTCAACCAGTCCTTCTTAGTGTTTTCCCTTACTAACCCAGAGAAATATCTCCATCCTAATAATCTCAGTAAAACGAAGTTTTATGGCCTGCAGGGCAATTAATTTCAAAATGTTCCAGTTCCGTATGCTTGATGATTATCACATCTGCTTGTTTTTCTGCCTGAAACGCTCAAGCTGTCTCCTACCTGGATAACAACCAACAAGAAGCTCTGCCTCGCAGCTCCTTCCAGAATTCCCCGGTCTCCAGGTTGATACTGCTTTTGAAATATTAAAATAATCCCGTCCACTGTGGTTCTAGCATTGTATCTTCTGTCTGACGTGAACCAAGTCTATAAAGTTAACACCATCACTGCGTTGCAGCCTCAATAGTGAATGACTCTGGAGCTTGCTCGGCAGTGTAAGTGTTTAACTGGGAAATTTTCAGAAAAACTAATTGGTCAATGAGATCCTCAGAGCAGTCCTTTGTGTGCGCTGTGGCAGCTTAATTCTGAACGATAGAAGGTTAGAGAAGATTAGAGCTTGGGTGTGTGGGCTGGTTTGTTGGTTGGTGCTGTCACTGGCTTTCCTCAAAGGCTGTTCTTCGTGTTGCTATCAGGATGTTTTGTGTCCGAGTTTATTAAGGTCATGTCAACGTTTAGAGGAGTGTTTAAATACACAAGGAGCACTCAAGTATATGAAGTATTGGTAAGCTTAATTTGTCCTCTCTTCATTTAAGATCTTTTTATAACATCTTGGTCTTTCCCATCCAGTACGGAATCTTCCCCCCAGACCTGTGTGCCTGCCACCCATCCCCTCTGCTGCTTCCTTCCCAAAATCTGCCCCTTTTACGCAGTTTCTTGATGTGATCCAGCAGTGACAATTCAAAGCACTGCCTCACCCTCTAGTTTTTAGCGTCTGGCCTGGTCTGGTTCCCTGGTGCAGGGTCCGGCTGCAGCGCGAGGGGAGGGCGCAGGGCTGAGCCGCAGCACCCCTGCTTGCCTTGCTTTTTCCTCCTTCAGTTTACGGGAGGCTGCATCCTTCCTAAGCCATAAATGGCTGGTGAGGACCCTTGTTGCCTAGGTAACGAGGAAACCTTAAAAAAAAAAAAAAAAATTCTTTTTTTCCTCTGTGTTTTCTCATTAAAACTTGACATTCTTTTAGTGCCCCTTCCTGATTATTAACTTTTGTGGCCCAAGCCGGTGTATGTTGCAGGAAGGATTTATGGAGCCAGGCTCTTCTCGGTGACAACAAGGACAAGGGGCAGCGGGTACAAACTAGAACACAGGAGGTTCCGTATAAATATGAGAAGAAACTTCTTCCCGGTGAGGGTGGCAGAGCCTGGCCCAGGCTGCCCAGGGAGGTTGTGGAGTCTCCTTCTCTGCAGACATTCCAACCCGCCTGGACACCTTCCCGTGTAACCTCATCTGGGTGTTCCTGCTCCGGCGGGGGGGTTGCACTGGATGAGCTTTCGAGGTCCCTTCCAATCCCTGACGTTCTGTGATTCTGTGAAAGATCAGAAATATGGCTTTCAGTTATACAAGCAAAATTGCAAAGGGTTTTGTAGTTTGGATGTTTAATTTCCTGCGTGCTTTGGGCTGCGTAAGGGATGCTGCAGCGGCAAAGAGCCGCTGTTTGGCTGGCAAGATAGACCTGGCCGTGCTGGCTGCAGGGAGTGCAGCCACTTCTTCTCTTCCTCGCCGATTATTTTGTGATTTTGCATCACCTAAAACATCTCCACGTTCACCGTGCCATTCCGGCCTGGCCTCCAGCGGGCGCGGGGGTCGGGAGGAGCTGGTGCCATCGCAACGTCTCTTCTGCTCGCAAGGCTCATCTTCTCTGTTTTAATCAATATATCCAGTCTTGAAAGCCATTGAGTGGTGTGTAGCAGGACTTGAGAATCTTAGGGATGTTTTTACCAGTACAGATGGAAGAACGGAATTATCAGGGAGGTTTATGGGAACCTGTTGTTACATTAACAATTTGTTATAAACCATTTCTCAGCCTGGCATGGGACTGTGCGGATTTTATTGGCAAGAGATTTCCTCTACTGTGTGTGTCTTTGTTTGTTTGTTTGTTTGTTTGGGTGGTTTTGGTTTTTTTGTTTTTTGTTGTTGTTTGGTTTTGGGTTTTTTTTGCTTTTTTGTTTAAGATAAACCTCCAAGTTAACCCCTGTTTCAGGGGATTTTTTTTTTAATATTGCTTATCTGATTTTGATTAAGCAATCCACTGTTTATAGCATACTTAGTTCAGCTTCAAATACCGAAGAAATTCCTTAGCAAGCTGACCCCATTGTATTTAAAATTAACTCTTTGATGTGCTGTTCTAAAGCCGGAGCATTCTTTTTAAGATACATGGCTTTTAAACAAAGATATGAGTTTAGCTGTTCTGGCTACATTTCAAGGCTGTTGAAGTTTGAATTTTTAAAATTTTTTTTTTTTTCAGCAAACTACATCTACTTGTTTCTATGAACTGTGATCCCGAATTTAGTACTGTGACATTTACTAGATAGATCAGGCATACAGAATAGAATGAACTTTGTAAAACAAAACTGAAGGATGGGAACTTCAGGACCTGGTCTGTAAATAACAAAGTACCATGAAAGATATAGATCCAATACACTTTTGATAAAAGGTGGTTTACTCTGAGATTACTAATGATACAGGACTGTAATCAGTAGTATAATGATATTTGTCTGCATTTCCTTTTTTTCTTCCGTTCTCTCAGTAAATCTCTGGACACGGCAGCCTTGGTTCTGCCTGTACAAACAGAAAAGCCTCCAAAAGCAGCTGCACCTAAAACATAGATCTTTTAGCCAAAGATTTCCTCTGTGTGTTTTCATCAACACAAATTATCCTTAAGAAAGGGGGCTTCTGTCTAAAAGAAAGATTTCCAGCGCAAGATGCTGCTGTCACAGTGGGCTGAGTGACACAGTATGTTCCCGAGTTACCATTTTATCTTGCAGTAATTTTGCTGATCAAACAGCAAAGTTTAAGACTACTCACTGTCGGCATGAGAAAATCTCCAACTAAAGAAACCACCCTTAGTTTCTACCAAGGAGCAGTTGGGTGTTGTGTGCAGAACTGCCGAGTCAAACAGATTTTTAAATATTGTGTAGCTCAAGGACTTGGCTCCTCTTCAAACGTTTCCAGCTACAAAACGATGGGTGATCTTGCAAGTGAATGTGCCCCCTCTAGGGGCAAAAATGTGGAAATTTGTTAGAGCAGGTAAATCCGAGACAGGGAGGAGCATTTGCTTGGAGTTTATCTGGGTTTTTTTCACCAGACTGGGAAGGGATTTCTGCTGCGATTTAGGACGCAGCTTCCTCCGCATCTCCTTGTCCTGGCTCTCTGCATGTGCTGTACGCAGCAGGGCACTGCTTTCGGGCTTCTCTGACTCCTAACGCGTTCTGAAAAACCTGCTGTTTTAACAGGGTAGTTCTTGACATAAAGCGTGTCTCACACTGTGAAGAAGGCAGCTTATGTTTGTTACTTCAGCAAGCGTATTAATTCTCGTCCTCGTCATGAGCACCTGGGTTATCTTGAGGAATCTCTTAGGAGTCTGGGGAAATAAAAATCACTCCTGAAGCTCCAGGGCTTGGAAAATGGGAGTTACAGATGCTGTGCAAATGTGAAGTGTGTGCTGGGTGTCGTGGCTGGGGCAGTGACACTGTTCTCTGTGCGGAGCCGCAGAGTTGTCCGACTTGGGTGGTCGTGTTTGTTTGTTCTGGCAGCGCTTGCTAAAACACGAGTCCTGTATGAAACCGTTTCAGCAATTTCTGAATGTTTGAGGAGTTGGAAAATCTCTCTTTCATAGTGGTCTTTTGCCCTTGGTCTTTGCCATTTTGCCTTTTCAGGGCTTGGGGTTTAGGATTGTGTAATTTCTCCAAGTACCGTTTTCTGGGTGCACACATGGTCTGAACCTCGGGCTGTGCTGCGGGTGAAATACTCCAACATGGGGAGAACATCATCCTCCCTCATCTCTCCCTGCTGCTTTTGAAGTTTATCCTGATTTATCTGGAGGGAGGGATGTTTGGCTTTTAGGGGATGCTTTTAAGTAAACCTCAAGTTTCCATATGAAAATGAAGTGAAGCAATTTTTAATGAAAACTTCAGATTTTTTTTTTTTTTTTATCCTTTAAAGCCTGAATTCAGACCTCATCGCTTAGATGAACAGCGGGGTCAGCGCTTCCGAGTGTGAACTGCTTCGACGTTCAATGTGAAACGCATTCGTGTTAATCTTTTCCCTTCTTATCCCCCACAGGTGCTCTTACGGAGTGTTACGATGAACTGGGCAACCGGTACCAGCTCCCCGTCTACTGCCTCGCGCCACCCATCAACATGATAGAGGAGAAGGGCGACCTGGAGACTCTGGATATTCCTGATCCCCCACCCAATTCAGGGCACGAATGCCAGCTCCGTTTGCGCCTGTCCACAGGCAAAGACCTCAAACTCATGGTCCGCAGCATGGACACCGTGTACCACATGAAGAGGCGGCTGCACGCGGTGGAGGGAGTGGAGCCGGGCAGCCAGCGCTGGTTCTTCTCGGGCAGGCCGCTGGCTGACAAAATGAAACTGGAGGAGCTGAAAATCCCAAAGGACTACGTGGTGCAAGTCATCGTGAGCCAGCCCTTAGCAAATCCCACCCCGGTGGAAAACTGATTTCTGCTTGTTTATTGATTCTTCTTTCCTCCATCTCTGTTGTGGGGTTTGTTTTCACTGCCCTCTCTTCTTTCGGTTTGTCCTGCTAATGGATTGGTTCCAAGAAATGACCAGCAAAAATTCCATCTGTGATGGAGATCT
This sequence comes from Caloenas nicobarica, assembly GCF_036013445.1. Taxonomy (NCBI): domain Eukaryota; kingdom Metazoa; phylum Chordata; class Aves; order Columbiformes; family Columbidae; genus Caloenas; species Caloenas nicobarica. The sequence continues at coordinate 2,418,865 of NC_088257.1, forward strand.
GCAAAAACAAAACATAAAAATGTAAACTGGCCTTTGGGGTTTGCCTGATCTCATATCTAATGCAACAGCAGGCAGCACAGGGCAAGGGCGAAGGAAGGGGAAGAGAAAAGGGAGGAGGTAAAAGGAGGGAGGGAAGAGATTGTAGTTCACTTAATACAAAAATGTAACGATTCTTAAAACTGCAGGTGGTATCCTGATCCACGGAGCCAGACCAACAGAGAGCACTTTTTAAAAAAAAATAATTAATCAATTGATAAAATTTCATATCAGCACCACACACAGTTCATGCAAGAATTGCAGCTGCTCTGGGTAGACCCTGCATTGCGCGTTCGCGGGTTCCTTTCTGGTTCGACCGAACTCTTGTGCAGTGCTGGGCTGGGCGCTCAGGCTCCGTCCTGCGCAGGCAGCTCCTGGGGATGCTCGGACCGAGCAATCGTACATTCCAAGCTGGCAACGCGGGCCTGTGCCATTGCTGGCTCCCGAGCTGGGCACGCAGCCCTCCGGAGCCTTAGGCAATAACTTAATGTATACTCTCACATACCGTACTGTAAACTTACTTGCTACAAGACTGACTTAGCCTGAGGTTTACTGGCTGGCCGGCAACTGCCGAATTACTGTATGTCACTCAGATTGTTAAACTAAGCTTTGAGCAGCCTGGCTGAGTGGTGCGCTGTGCTTAAGCATTAGGTGCGTCGCCTTTGTCCGACGGCACCGCCGTGACAGGCACAGGTTACACCGCGTTTACACGCAGATGCAGTGGATGTTTGCAGCTTCTCCTGCTCGGTTCCTAGAGGGCACAGAGTGTGGAAGATGGTGAGGAGGACACGGCAGCTCACGGTTTGCAGCTTTGGTGGGAGCGTCGGCGGCAGCAGCAGCCGGTGTCCTCGCTCTGGTGACCCTGCGGCCAGGACAAGCGCAGTGTCCTCACCAGCACACCCCACGGCCCAGAGCGGGACGGTGCCGTTTCACAGCCAGTGCTTTCCCTTCAGAATGTATGAGGAGCCCTTTCAGCAAACGACAAATCCTTTTGTAGTCTCAAAAATCTGAATCGGAGCATATTTTTTGTGGGGGGCGGGTAGTGGTAATCTAATTGCTAATTCCCTCAGTTAGAGATGCTCTCTGTGTTCCTTTGGCTGCCCTGCGCCCCTCTCTGGCAATGTTGAGATCAAATGCTCTGTTCCTTTTAAACATGATTTCTAGTTTGCTCGTTTTTTCAGCCATCATTGAAATTACTTCACTTCTTCCACAGCCGAATGTGCTATTCAGGTATCAATAGCATATTTTTATTGCTTTCTGTCTTCCCTCTCTGCATCAGTGGTCTAAAGCTACAGTTGCCCCAGCTGTTTCTTGTCTGGTAGCGAAACTGGTGGGTTTGAGTGACAATTTTAAAGTTGTTACTTTTGCTCTTTCGTTAATTCCATAGAACTCAGTTTCTTGGACTCAAAGGGAGTTCTTGCTCCATGAGCATCAGCACAGAGCCAGAGCGAGCAGAGTCACTTGTGCAACATCACAGGTCATTCCCAGCAGGTGGAAGCAGGCGCAGGATTTATGTTGATGGTTGGAAAACGCATCCATATTTTATATGCATTTTTCCACCCTACCCCTGATAAACACAGGTTTCATTTTAGGCCCCGTGTTGCATTAAGCCTGCAGTTTTCTGGCAGCTCCTTTAGCCCTGATTTGGTACAGGATGACTGACGAGCAGCGGCCGAGCTGCGTGAAGGAGAATTAGTTCCCTGTTCTCATAAACACCAAAGTGACTTGGTTTTCTTTTTTTCTTTTTAAATACTAAATCAAAACTGATAAATACTGATCTTTAACAAAAGTTTTCTATTGTGGAGTTCTTTTAAGAAAAACATGATTTACTATACTGGCTTTTTTTCAGCCAGATCTTTTGCATTCCAGAGGGGAAAAAAAAATATTTGATATATAAACAACTCAAAAATCCCTTGGATTTTCACTGGGCAAAGGATGGTTTCATGCCAGGAAGACACTAGTTGTCTTGTAAGGCATAACTTGCATCTCTGGATAAATGGTCTTTACGATGTCATTTCCCTGCAGTCCCTTCTGGAAGGGAGGAAATCGTGATAGATTAAGGAGTAGCAAACTGAGGTGACAATTCTGTAACTGTGAACACTAAAACACTACTTTTTTTTTTTTTCTTTAGGCAATTGTCACCATGTACTGTTTTCAGGATTACGGCGTGTAGGGGCTGGGAGAGCTCCTTCTTTCCCTCTGCCCTCTCTTAGTTGGAAAAGCTTCAGTTTTGCGATGCCGTAATAGATGACCGTGTTTTATATTAATTGCTTTTATGTTGGGGAGCAAGGTGATGATCCGAAGGCCATGTTGTGAGCAGCCTTTGAGTAGAACAGAGAATTGGTTCATGAAAATACTCTTTTCTGTAACAGCCTCCCCCCTCGCTTGTCCGTTAAACTCATCTAAAACTGAAAAAAAATCAATGGTAAAATGTTTTCATAGGTGCAAGCTAAGACTTTTTAACCTCTTCTGTATAAAGTGACAGATGTGCTAAACACCCTGTTGGAAACAAATTTTACAAGATTTGTATTAGGAAAGAATTCTATGTTTCAAAATTTTATATATATATTAAAAAAATACCAGTAATGAAGGCATACAGCATGTTGACTAACCTATCCCGTTGTATATAGCTAGAGGTTGCAATGTACATTGAGAAAACGTTCATTTCTGTCCCTGAAACGCCTGGTCTTTGTCCTACGAGATGCTCTTTGGTGCAAATGCCGGCGCAGGATCCAGGCTGGGGCTCCTGTGGGACCCGAGCTTGGGTATAATTGAAGCAATGCAGCAGGTTTCTTAACGAATGCAGCCATGAACTGCAATGCCAAGTACAGACAAGTGAGGAGTAACAGATTTTATTTTGTTAGACACTTCAGCCCCTTGTGTCACTCTTGGTTAGCCCTGGCTACGAGCTGATGCCAGCAGATCACGTTTTTTACCATGTCAGTGACAGGTCTCTTTGTCATTCAGATTTTTATACTCTTCATTGTTGCTTCTGCCTGACCCAGAAGTAATAACCGGGTGAAAGTCCACACTCCTGAACAGCTTGAAAAGCAGAGAGGGGTGAACAGGCAGAGTCTGGGGTGAGGGAACTCTGGGGAAGCTGTGGGTGCTGTGGGGACGTTGTTCAAGCTGTGGGTGCTGTGGGGACGTTGTTCAAGCTGTGGGTGCTGTGGGGACGTCGTTCAAGCTGTGGGTGCTGTAGGGACGTCGGTCGGTGCTACAGGAGGATGCTCGGGGTCGTCTTCCACATCCAAGTGACAGCTGCTCCTCCTGAGCATCCCACCCATTTCGTTGACTCCCTCGGCTGGTTGTGCATCAGAGTTCATTGGTGTCCTCTGCAGAGAACACAGCGTGAAGTAGCTGCACTGCAAGGACTTGGTTTAGTTTTCTGAAAGCCTTTGCTTCTCTGGATCTAGGAAATATTTTGGAAAACTAAATAGTGCGAGTCAGCAGTGTAATAAGTTGGGTTTTTTTAATAGACCCCCCCCGCAATGCTAAAAGTAGTAGTAATAACAACAACAAAAAAACTCACCTCACCCCAGGAGCAACCAAACAAAACCCCAGCTCGTCTTTGCTTTCACAGAACGTTCCTGAATTGCTGTGGGGAGGAGAGGAAAGGGGCTCATTGGAGCAACAAGGCAACACATGGTAGTGCGCGTAATCTTTGATAAAGCAGATGGCTGACAGACAAAATATTGCTGTAGTATGACATGCTTCTGCATATATATCCATTGTTAGTAAATAATGTAAAAACTTTTTCAAAGTATTAAAAAAAAAAATCTTAGTTTGTTACAATGGTGGGATGCTTTTAGCCATGGAGTTTTGAAAGCGCTTTAGCTGTGTAAGTGTTGATGAATTAAATGCTATATGTTTCTCCATTTCTCTCTTCTTCAGAAGCGTAAGCTACATTTCTGACTCTTGATCTATATTTTACAAACTCTTTGCTGTGTCACTGTAAATACATCCAAGACCCTGCACCTTATGCAGAGAATGTTTACATTTAAAAAAAGAAAAAAAAAACACCTTGTTGGCTTTTTCACTGCGCTGCTCAGATGCTGTTATGTTGAAATGAAAGTAGTCTCTGTTGGAAAAAGGGGCTGGTTTTCCTTTGCCCTTCACCACTTCCCCCGTAATTCTGAGTCCCTCCTGGAAGGTGCCTGGCAGCTCTTGGACAGTTTGCATTCACCCGGAATAGGCTGTAAGGGGTTATTTGAGAAAGGTGCTTTTGAAAACTTGCTTTGGGTGCGGGGGGATGAGCTGCATACGTTCTGCAAACTTTTCTTGGAAAAAGAAAAAAAATCTGTTTCAAACCCATGAGATGTTGGTGGCCTGCCGTGCAAGTTAATGGATCTAGGAAGCCTTTGAGTTAAACTTTCCAACCGTGCTTCTCTCCCAAAGAAGATGAATGTCCTGCTATTCCATCTGCAGCTACAAACACTTCTGTTGCTTAATGACTGTATATACAAGCCTGCCTGCTTTCAGACTTTTCATAAAGCGTTTTTGATTGCTCTGCTCTGCAAACGGCTCTCCTCTGCCACATTTCATCCGCTTAGATCCTCCGTAGCCGCGTGTGTGTTGCTCTTGTTTATAGGCGGTGGAGCTGCAGCTCTCCTTCCGAGGGAGATCCCACTGAGCCTACAGAAGTCAAACCGTTGGAAGATGAGCAGGTTTAACCAGCAGGCTTCTGACCGTGGACTTGGAGACTTATCATCAACGTGTCCGCTGGACTCTCCTTGAAAAAGTGTGTTCCTGCCCTCCCAGCAGGACCACTTGTTGGGTATTTATCCGGTAGGACTCTGTATTTGTATATTTTACAGATGAAGACCATTCGATCAGAGCCACGGGGCAAATAGAGAACTTAAAATCCTGACTCCTGCCTTAAAATTTTGACTTCATCTTGAGCTCCAAAAATTCTGCACCTGCTCATTCCCAAGTCCCTTTTTTTTTTTCTTTAGGAAATTTGAATCCAGTCAAAGGCTGGAGGCAATTCAAGGAAAATTAAAACAAAATAAATTTTAGCTGATGGCTTTATTAAAATAACTAACTGGTCTTGTATTAAAAACTCTATTTGTGCCTCTCTTAAGTCCAGAGAATGTTTAGAAAGTGGAGGTGGCTTTTGAGCAATGATTGAATGGCTGCATTAGCTGGTTTGCGAGACACTTGCTTTCCTGTGCTCTAAGAAAGAGACTTCGGTTTGTGTCCTCTCTGCCTCATGGTAATGGCTTTCAAAGATGGCTGGTACCATCAAATTTGTACTTCTTGAATAAATATCTTCATTTTTATGGTAAAACTTCTTGTATGCGGTTTGTGTGTGCCATGTAACAAACATTCATATTACAGAGGATACGGTGCTAGACACAGAAAATACACAGCTCCAACACACGCTGAAACAAGAACAAAGGGATTCTGGTGTATAAAACACGCTTTTTAATTTTTTTTTCCCCTCCCTGGCTCCTTCAGTTGACGAAGAATTCTGGGACAATATAAAGATGGTGTGAACATCAGGTAATTTATAAATGCATTATGTATGTTTATGTTGTACTTCGTTTGGGGTTGACATATCACAGCGGTGTGTGCGTGTATTTTTAAATCCACTGCAAAGCACAAGCAGGTTGTCTTTAGACTGTTAAATTATGTCTTTTTTTTTTTTTTTATCCTAGGGAAGATCTTTTACCATTGAGAGCAAACCACCATACACTTCTATTGGAAATGCTGTACAAAATTTCCTGTATTTAAAAAAGATAAACCGTTTTTCCCCCTGCATTTAAAAAAATAAAAGTAATCCTGGAAATGCCATCTATGCCTTAAGAAATAAACTCAGTGTTGTTTTGCTTTTTAAATTTCTTCAACAGGGCTTTTCATTCTGAGCTGGAGCTCTACAACTTTTTCATTACCTGTCTGATACCCTAGAGACACGTTTCAGTATTAATTTGGGTGTGTGACGATGTTTTATCTTGTAAATAAGGTGTGCAGTCCATGGAGAATGGATCTGTGTAATTGTCCTATAATTACATTAACTGACATGTTGTCTTAATTCAGGTCACCACTCTTACAGTCTTGATTAACTACCTAATGGGTCAGAGGAGCATGAATAATTTTTTTTTGTAGGCCACTTTGGTCTAATGTTATCACAGCTAAACATTCCAATTCTTTTTTTAAGCTTAGGGCAATTTCATGGTAGAATTTTATGACATGAGTTATAAAACAAATAAGCATGTGATGTCCCTGGAACTTTTTAGCGTTTCCCCATAGGTGTGTGTATATATATTCCTTTTATATGCGTAAGTTGATATAATCTCTTTCATATATACATATTCCCATTTGTTATGTACACGTATGTGTAATAGAACGGGTGCAAAGCCTGTTCGTAGCCTTTTGTTCTGACCCACAAGCCAACCCGGCTTCTACCTCCTGCAGCACGGACAGACCGATCTCCTCAAACACCAGGATTATAGAAGTACCCGAGATCTTTGTAGCCATGTCCCGGCCGAGCAGAGTGCGGTGGCTGGTGGGGCAGCCGCAGGGATGTCCCTGTGGCGTTGTCACCTGTGTGCACAGCCACACTGCACCAGGCTGGCCTTGGGCTGCAGCTGCTGCGCGTTTCGGTGCATGAACTGGGCTGGGGAACTCCCGGCTGGCTGTTGGCTGAAGCAAAACCCCAGAAAGACCACGATTCTAGGTTGAAAGTGCATGAGAGTCAAAAGTTTCCTCAGTCACTGCAAGCGGTGAAATCAAGTGCCGCTTCCCACCCTACAGCATAGGAGCCTGGGGTAGATGACTATGTATGATTTACAGAGCTATGTTTATAGATGATGGCGCTTCTATTCCTAATTAATATATAAATAACGCTGTATTGTGCCTATATTCAAGTTTCCTTGACCTATTGCTATATGACGCTGCATAATGTTCTACAACCATCACGGGGTTTGTGCGCTGGGGTGGATGTTGCACCCGGGCTCCCGGCCCCACACCGAGCACCACTTGCCTTTTGCTGCCTAAAGCTGCATCCCAGTGTGGCTGAAACACCCATCCTGCTCCGTCTGTGCTCCTGCAGATGGGTGCTGTGCTCATAACTGGTGCTCTGCTCCAAAGACAGTGCTAAGGGTAACGATCTTTAACTCTTGGTCCCAACTTTGCTGCTTTTTATGCTGGGACAACAGCGCGGGTCAGTGCAGAAACTCCAAAGTTACACTGGATGCTGTAGGGAGCATCTGGCTGAACACTCAGCATGGCTGGTCCCTCTGAATCTGGGCTGAAGATATCAAGGTAACCAATAGAAAAGGCACCGAGGTCTGCAAAGAGTGGCTGGTTGTGTTCTCTTCTTCTTTGAATAATCCCGGAAAGTTGGGATTTCAGCCACACAGTTTGTTTTCTCTGGACTTGGAGCAGTTGCAGAGGTCTGGGAGGTGGGATGCCGCCTTCCAGCCGTGCCGAAGCCTCACTTCATGGGCGGTCAGCGGCAGCGCTTGGAGGCTGGAATTTTCTGTTCTAATTAGTCCCTTATGCTACAGCCATGCTGCTTCGTTAGAGCAGCTCTTTAATTGCAGTGAGTTTGGGGGAGGCTCAGTGATGCGATGCCCTGTGTGTACAGTGAGAGGAGGGAAATAAACTCACTGGATTACTGTGCCCAAAGGGTAAACACTCGATATTTAGCAAGAGAAGCTAAACTGCCTCTCTTGCTTTCTCTCCACATGGACCTAATTAGGTGGTTTCATTAACAAAGCAAACAGCGTTTCCTGTTGCTGGGCTTTTCCTCTCATGCGCAGCAGTGCGGATGCAGGAGCTGCCCCAGCCCGGAGCGCAGGCGAGGGATGCGGAGCTGGAAGGTGCTGGTGTGAGGGTCTCCAGCTCAGAATCACCGGTCTGCCCCATTTCAAACCAGCCTGGCTCTGTGTGCCTCTAAACGTGGCGAAACAGCAGCGCTGGGGTGGAGGGTGGTGGCTAAACCAGCATGTAATGTCAGGGAGAGGAAGATGCTCTCTGTAAAATACCGAGGAGGTGCACCTGTGGTGGTGCACGGGGGAAGGCAACACGGACATCAGCCCCAGTCCCTGTGCTGGGGCACGACGTTGAAGTCCCATTTGCATCAGTCCTTCCTCCTCCTCAGCCACCCCTGGTGCTCACCTTGGCAGGGCAGCGGTGATGTGCAGTAGAGAAAACAAAACAGCACTTTGACTTACTCACTTTCTACAAGTTTGGTACATCTATCTGGCGGTTTTAAACTGAGCCCAGGGGAATGGAGAAGCAAGGCTGTGTTGTTCCCAGCTGGTGAAGGTTGTTGTGCAAGGCCGTCAGGAGCTCGCTGGTCTTGCTGAGAGGCTGTTCATGATCCCCTTCTTTTTGTTGTTGTTAATGCAGAAGACTTCAAACGTCTCGAATTCCCTGTAGACCAGTTGCTAGTTTTGGAGAGGAGATAGATCCCTAGCTTAGCAAGGCAGCCTTGTCCAATATGAAGAGTTATTTCAGAGAAGACCCCGAGTCCAGGCTCTTGTCCCCTTCTCCAACTCGCTTTACTTTCCTGACTCAGGAGAAATTAGTTCCAGCTGGTTGCCTGCAGCTCATCCCGAACACGTTCCAGGCTCATGGGGCACCTCCCTGGCACAGGGCTGGTTCTCTGCCATTTGTAATGACTTGCAGATGTTGGAGTGATTGGTAACAGCTGGAAGGAGCCGGGTGCCCTCGCTCTGTCATAGCCACGCTGCTCCTGCTTGAAGTGCCCTTTTAATCAGGCAGCCTTGAGATGAAAGGATAGAATCAATGCGAGCCGGGGCTGAAACAGCTTATTCTGGGAAAGGACTCTGAGGACGTTAGAAAACTGTCGGCAGGCCCCGGGCAGGATGGAGGCTTTGATACCCGGCTGCACCGAGAAACCACACGGGAAACAGGCTGCAAGTCCTGCAGGGCTCACAGGAGAGATGGAACAACCATTTGTAGCAGATAATTGAAGAAGTGGTAGAACATAGAGGACGAGAATTATCAATAAAAACCAATAACCCAGGAACCTAGCAGCAGAAAGGAGGAGAAGGAGATGGGATCTCCCTCGGTTACTGATGGGTGTCTTGCTAAATGTTCTCCTGGAGCGTGCTGAGGTGCTGACACCATGAGGAGGGTGTGAAGCTTGTGGCAGAGATAAGAGATGTCTACAGTCCATTAATGACAGATTCCCTACCAGTGTAGCTGCAAGTGATCATCAATCAGAGAGCACTTCAGAGCGGGGAGGGATCTGAAATAGCGCAGGAGTCCAGAGAGGGACACAGGTGAGCTGGTGGCAAAGTCAAATTGGGAAGGGATGGGTGCGTGTCCTGCGGAGGTGCCCCTGGCCAGCAGCTCTGAGAACGGACCGCGGAGAGCAGGGAAAATGGTGAGAAGCTGCAAGCACGCTCAGAAGAAAAAGGCTTTAAATAAAGGCACTTCTGCCAGTCCTGCCCACTTCCTCCCACTGGAGTCTCCTCAGACACGAATATGCCTGGTTACTCCCCAAAAATTATTTCTTCCTGTTGCTATCTTACTGTTAAAACATTTTCAGTTCAGACCATGCAGTAAATCAGCAAAGACCCACTCCTCAATTCCCCAGGAAGAAAACTTTGGGCTTCAGCAAGAAGCAGCTGTGGGCTGTGGTGCAAAATGAATCCCAAGGACTGATTTTGAATTTAGGGGCATTTTCACACCCTCTCTTTCGACTGTAATTTCTCTAATTTCACCTCATTTCCAGAAATATCAGTCCTGGAATGTCTTCTTAAGTTTTTCTTTCTGGATGTTGAAGAGAAACCCTTGTGGCTTCAAACTTGTTAAAATCAATCCAATTATCCCCGTCTACATCCAGCGGTTGAAAGGCAGGTCCTGGGTGCCGGCGGGTGAGCTGCTTTTCAAGATGGTTCTGGTTTGGGGCAGAAAGGTCTAGAAACAGATGATAAGCACCCATTTCCTGCTTGGAAAGGATAAGTGGAATACCAACCGGTGGTCGTGTCCAGAGCATAAATGTGACCTCCCGCAGGAAATACCAAAATCCGGGTGTTTCCTGCTGCGGAGCCGCGCGGGAGCACACGGGGGGTTCGGGCTGCAGATGCTCCGCTCTCTTCTCCACAGGTAGCCACAGCCAAGGGCTTGTTTTTTGGACAACTCCTTGCCCAAGTGGGCAGCGCGAGCCCGGAGGAGCATTTAGACGGTTCCTACCTGGCGAAAGGTGCAGGGGAGGAGCGAGGTTGGTGTTAACAGGAGGACTGCTCATTTCCCTGCTTTCCTTTTCAGTGCAGCAGCACAGACCCAGGGACCCTCTCCATCCCTTGTTTGCAATGAGTAAAGATCAGCTCCGGCGAGCTGATTCCCCTGACGTGGGCACTGGATGGTGCAGATGTCCCTGTACCGGCTCCAGGACCCGCAGGCTCCGCACCTCGTGGGACAGGAGCCCACATGCCATCGTGTAGAACGCAGTAAAGCAAATCCTCCCTCTCGTGTTTCAGTCCAGCAAATCGACCAGCAGCACGATCTGGCCCTCGTTCAGGTCAGTCACATGATGGACAGAGCAATAAAACCGCAGATCTGGAGAACAGCGAGCTCTGAGGCGTCGTCCACCCGAAGCTAACAGCAATAATTAGCAAAATTTGATTTATTTTCTTTTAAATGCCCACTGCTCCCAGACGGCTTGTACAGACAATTAAAACACAGTAGCAGACAAAAGATACTGTTCAGAATTAATAGAACAGTATTAATAAGATGGCCTAACTTATGAAAAGGGCATATGTGATTTCTGCACAGAAAGCAATGTTAGAGTGCTCACAATTCTCTGTCTTCTCGACTCCCCTGGAAGAAAAAAGGACTTTTCCAACAAACCAGAAAGATGGGAATAGACTGAAGAACTGCAGGTGGGGAAGCTGTGAACCAGCAGACGGGGAGTTGCAAACGGCCTCACAAGGAGGACACTATTGGCAAGAAACCCACCTGCTGTCTAACACGGAGCACGATCGGCTTATGGAAAGGATTACATGGTGAGGTTGCCGCAGTATGAAGGAATTTGCTTCAGTGAGCCAGAAATCCCCCCTTGCCCCGTGTTCCTGGCACCTTGCTTGCACAGCTGTGCCGATCTCCTCTGTGGCTGGCCTGGGTGGTTCCTGTGTCGATGATCTGCTGGTCGTGCCAGGACCTGGTTATCGTGTTTGTACAGCACTAGCAAGCCCATGGTTTGGCACGCTGCTGGGATGCATAGGATGATAGTACAATAAAATCAAACAGGTTGCATAGGCTCTTGGACCTTTTTCTCTCTCACAAACAGGGAAGGGGAAAGCAAGACCTTCGATGTGAGCTGGAAATGCCTCTCGCTGGCTCCGCGTGGTCCCCTGAGCCATACGCATTTCAGAGGCTGACGCAGGAGCAGCCAGACTGTGTAACCTTCCAAAGCAGCTGTGGCACGATAGAGCAGGGGGGACACGGTGATTTACGCTGTATCTGAAAGCTTCCTGGGGTACGGCCAAGCACTTGTATTAACCGAGCCGCTAGTTGATGAGTATTACAAAGTGCTGCGTTTGTTGTAACATCCGAAGTGCAATATTTGTAATGTCTGTGATCCCCGGTTTTAAATCCTAAGTGATGTAGCATTCTGTGTATCTCTTTTCAAAACATTACACAGGGCCTGTAATTTTAGAGCATTAACGCAAATCTCATTTTCGGAAGTACTTACTGTTGGGGTAATTCTTTCGATGAACATCCAGGAGCTGGAAATACCCTGCCAGTGCCACAGTGCTTCTGCTGACAACGAGCAGTACGCTTCATCTAAATGCAGACGCGGCAGAAAACACCCAGATTTCAGCTGCATTTTCAGCGCCATGGCCCCTCGCGGAAGGAAAACTCTGCACTAGAACCAGACGCGACCTCCGTCCCACGACTTCAATGCCTTTTCCACATTTTCAAGAAATCCCCTCAGATGTGGAGGCGAAGGCTCCCCTTCCACTCAGCACTAAAGGATAACGTGTACTTAAACCGAGTGACAGAAATTGTTCTTACAATGCTAAAGAGCATTAAGTCTGATTAAAACGTGCAAGATAGCACAAGACTTAAGGACTTATTTTAGATTGTAATGTAAATCTCAACCTCAGCCGAGTGATAGCCCGAAGTCTGTTGGTCTGTGCTGTGCGGGTCCCGTGTAGCAGCCCCTGCAGGGCTTTGCTTCTCCTCCCAGCCAGGGCTTCGGTGTTTCCAGTTTCCAGTGTCCTGACAGTGTCCTGTGCAATATGCCTTGGAGCTACAGCTCGGAGATGGCTGCTTTTGGATGCCCAAGTTCTTGTCCAAGTTAGTTGTTTGAAAGCTGAATCGCTCTTATATAAAGTGTTTATCATCCATTTAGTACAATAAAGTAAAAACGCTGCCACTACTAAGAATGATAACTTAAAAATCAAGAGCTAAACACTGGGAAAACTGAGAGTAAAAATATGACATTTTGCCAGTAGTTGCTCTGATTCTGTTCTTACTCCAGTATTAACAAATCTACGCGGTGTATCAGATCAGATCCAAAACTCATGAAGTTAGGTGAAAAAAAGAGTGCCCAATTATTTTCAGCTTCTTTCTGTCTCTGGGATATACTTGGGTTGCATTTTCAGCTTGTTTTTCCTACAGCTCAGTGGGGCAAAGGGAAGAAGCAGGGGAACATGTAACTTTCTTCAAAAAAGGCAGCTGAAATTCATGTACAACCACAAATCCCCAGGAAACAGAGTTTTACATAGTATTTCAAGCATTAGTATCTGGAAATTCCCAATAGAAACGTGTAGGCTGATCATATCGGGGTAAACCCATTTTTTTCTTAATGGCAAAGACAAGAAGAGGCGACGACCAGCCCCAGTGCTCTGTGGTCTACTATATCAGGGAACTAATGAGAAATCACCAAGCCCAGATGTTCCCAAAAGCGAGAGCTTGTGCTGAGTTTCATCTGCATCATGCATCAGATGGAGCGAGCCAACGCGTCCGCGCCCTCGGCTTCGTTAACTGTAGATGTTAATGGAGCAAAATCCACGCACGGGTGTGCGCAGTGGTGGTATCACTGATGTCTGCCCGGACAACCATTTACCACTAAGTCCGGTGTTAAAACCAGAGATATTGTCAAGTACGGCTGCACCGTCGGGTATTTCCCCTAGATGTCCCCATTTAATACTTGATTTCAAGTCGGTTTTTCAGAGGATTTGAAGTTGCGCCAGGGAGAGGATGCGAAACCTTCACACTTGGCACCAGTTGGGTCACATCTTCTCTAAACCAAATTCATGGCAGGTGCCCGTGGTGCTGATACACTCGAATTCCTGCTACTGGGAGTTTTTCGAAGATTTGTGTTCGGCTATTTTCGCCTGAGATGAGCTGAGGGAAGAAGGGAATGTCCCTCTGTTGCCAAGGCAGTCGAGGATTGTGTTTTTACATGTGGAGATGTGTTTCTTTGCTCGGCCCCCAACAGAGCAGGCTGTACAGATGCTGTTCACTCATCACGCTCCGTACACTGGGCTGAGCGGGCAGGAACGTGACAGCAGCCGCTAGAGGAGTTTCAGACCTTTCCTTCCAGGTCTCCAGTGTTATTTGTATTCAGCATTATCCCCGAATGCTCCGGCCTCTTCCTTGCTGTGCTGGGGGTCTGGGTGATGGGGAGAAAAGTGACTCATTATAAGAAAGACATTGAGGTACTAGAGTGCAGAGGAGATGACGAAGCTGTTGAGGGGTCTGGAGCACAAGTGTGATGGGAGCGGCTGAGGGAGCTGGGGGTTCAGCTGGAGAACAGGAGCTGAGGGGAGACCTCCTGATCTCTGACCTGCCTGAAAGGAGCTTGGAGCGTGGAGGGGGTTGGTCTCTTCTCCCAAATAGCAAGTGACAGGACAAGAGGAAACGGCCTCAAGTGCCACCAGGGGAGGTTCAGATTCTTCACCGGAAGGGTTGTTGGGCAGTGGTGGAGTCACCATCCCTGGAGGGGTTTAAAAGGCGTTCAGACGAGGTTCTTAGGGACACGGTTTAGTGTTGGAGTGAGGTTATGGTTGGACTCGATGATCCTGAGGGTCTCTTCCAACCGAGATGATTCTATGACTCTGTGACTCCCTGCCTCGCTCAGAGACATGACTTGCCGGCGGGGCCGAACTGAGCCGGGCTGTGCCAGACCGCGCCGAGCCGGGCGGTGCCGTGCCGAGCCGTGCCAAACCGAGGCGTGCCAAACCGAGGCGTACCAAACAGAGCCGTGCGAAACCGAGGCGTGCCCACCCGAGCCGTGCCCACCCGTGCCCATCCGCGCCGGGGGGCGGGCGGAGCGCGGCCGGCGGCCAATGGCGCGGGGCGGGGGCCAGGCCGGCAGGTGGAGCGGCGCCGGCTCCATGTGCGCGGCTGGAGGCGGCCCCGCTCCCGCCCCGCCGCTCCCCGGGCGCAGCGGCTCCGTCCTCCCCCGGGGCCGGGCGCGGGAGGCGGCTCCGCTCGCTCCCCGCAGCTCCCCAGCCGCCGCCGGGCCGCGGCTCCCGGGCAGCCCCGCACCGCTCCGGCATGGCTTTCGCTAATTTCCGCCGCATCCTGCGCCTCTCCACCTTCGAGAAGCGGCGGTCCAAGGAGTACGAGCACGTCCGGCGGGACCTGGACCCCGGCGAGGTGTGGGAGGTGGTGGGGGAGCTGGGAGACGGCGCCTTCGGCAAAGTCTACAAGGTGGGTCCGAGCTGGGGAGGGGGGCGAAGCACCTGCGGCCCCGCGGGGGTGGCGGTGCCTCCTCCCGCGGGCTGGGGGCCCGTTGGCAGCGGCGGGATCCCCGCTCGCTGAGCAAACCGGGCAGCGGGGAGAAGAAACCCGTGCGGGACCCGGGGCCGGCTCCGCGCATCCCGCTCGCTGCGCCGCCGGGACGGCGCGGGGCAAAGGCAGCGAGTCGGCCGGGGCTGCGGGAGGGCAACGCTTTGCTTGGGGCAGACGAAAGGCGAGAGAGAACCTTTCCTTTTTTTTTTTTTTTTTTTTTTTTTTTTTCCCCCTGCCTTTCCCCTTAAATCGCCTGTTTTCAGAGCGATGCTTTTGTAAGGCGACGAGGTGTTCCTTGCCAAGCCTGTCGGTGCAATGAATGGAGGGAGATTTCTTGGAAGTCAGCAGTCTCAGGGCTGCCTCCAAGTTTTGCGAGCCTCCGGGGGTGACATTATTTGTATTCTTGTGGTCCTCGCCGGCAGGAAACTCAGAGCGAGAAGAGGAGCCCAGCTCCTTGAGAGTGGGGACACATCCAGCGCTATGAATGTTTAACTTTATGTTAAAGGATGGAGGTTTTAAAGGCCGAAGGCTCGCTGTACTTTGCACTCTAAAGCAACAGCGTTCTCGTTAATACTGTCTCTGAAATACTCTGGTGCAGCAGCTGGTGGAGGAGACTCGTGTTTGGGGCCGGCTGGAGGAGCAGGTTGGGGATGCAGCCCCTCTGGGACACCCCCATCACCTGCGTCATTTGGGACTGGGGCTGTGAATTAGCTGTTGGGCAGCTGGTTTTTTGATGGTCTCATTAGATCATTTAAGAAGGCATTGCCTTTTCAGAATTGAGAAATAAGTAGTAACTAAAGAGAGGTCTAGGAGGCAGCTGGTTGGTTGCGGGTCAGGACAGAGGTGTTCTACCGCAGTGTCCTGGGTTTTGTAGTATTTACTTGTCTCTATCGTGTTATTTGATAGAAACTCTAAAAAACTGAGCCATAAGTATCCATTAAGTGGAACTCTGTGATGAAGGATCCTACCGTCTAATAAAATGAAATTCCTAAGAATTGTATTTAAATCCCTAATATATTTATCCTTCCAAAAGTAGCACCAATAGTGATCAGTGCTTCTGTTACCAGTTTACTTGGTGGTGTGCATTGGAAACCCATTTGTATGTAGCAACGTTCACTCTTCTCCTCAATAATTATTTGCTTATATTTGCTTAAGTTTCCCATGCAATGATAGGAATGAAGGAAACATTGTAAAATAAGTTAATAGGCTTCTGAGACAAATAAAAACTTAGAAAGGATTGAAATAAGTTATTTTTCTATTTTAGACATGTATAACATATGTGAAGTAGGTAACTTTCAGAATAAAGCTACTTTATAAGTGGCTGGTTTGGTTTTTATGTCTGTTATCATACCTGAATGCCTTTGCTATTAACTCCAGCCTGACACCAATAACAAAATTATCAGAGTAACTTTAAGTACTGTGGGCTAAGGATGTCAGCCTGTCAAGGAATAACATCTTATCGCCAGCTACTTCCATCTTCTTTGATCCCAAAGACAATGAGCATTGTAGTAAATGACACAGTGAGGGCCACGTGTTTATAAACAGAAGTTCACTCCATCTATAACTAGCACGTTCAGGCAACTGTCTGCTTTTGAGATGTTTTAACACGATTGATTGAGGGCGGGGGTTAACACAATGGCAGAAATCAAAGGGCTATTTTATTCTTAGTGAAGTTTTAATTCTCCACATGCTTTGATCTCTTCTCTGCCTGTTCTCCATCCTGGTTGGTGACCAGACGTGGTTGATTTTTGAAGAGTTCTTGTGCAAGATTTTGTTTGGTTGTTTCAGAATCCCAAATTATTCGGGTGCCACATACCATAAAGCCCTACTTTTGATAACACTCAGCAGCGTTATTGCAGGGATGTAGCTTCCTGCCATGCTAAGATTTAACTTGCATATTGTCTTCCTAAATCTGGAGCACTACCCTAGGTGCAAATAGGATGGAGATGTGAAGGAAGAGGCCTGTCCTCCTGTTTTCCTCAGCTGCCGAAGAAGCCCCAAACAAACAAACAAACAAACCCGCTTGTGTGCAAGGAGGACATAGGTGGCCAAGGTGCAACGAGCGATTTTAATCATTGTCTCGAAGCCACTTTAAAGTCAACTTGCTCTTCACACAAAAGCGATGGTTTCGAGCCAGGCGGTGTTTGTGCGGCTGTGAGAGTTTCAGGATGTTTGAATTAAGTTCCCATCCGTCTTCCGCCCCTTCTCCGCACGCGGAAACACGGGGAGGTGACACAACCCGCCTGTGCTGCATCCTGCCCGACGTACCACGGGTTGTACTCGCTCCAGAGAGCCTGTTGTCCCGGAGCACTGCAAAAGGAAATTTAGATGTGGAGAAAAGAAGAAATGCGCCCTTTTTAGCGAGTTTCGCTTTTACGGCGCCAGGTTTGAGCAGGCAGAAGGAGGGTTTGGCTGTGCAATGGTTTTATTGGTGGGTGTTGCTGTCAGGGTGTCTGGGACTCCCCATGCACTCGGCTGAGCAAACTTGAACTGGTTTGACACAGCATTTACAAAAGTAGGACAGGCTTGGTTTAAATATATGTTAATTAAAAAGAATCAAATCCATAGTGGAGCCTGAAATGTATACAGAAGACCTTAAGCAACTTGCAGCCAGTGGAAACTAATGGGATTTCCCTATTTTTATACAAAGACTTTTTTCAGCAAAATAGGACCTGATCGTATGAGGAAGCAGTGAAACACATTGCAGAGGTTAATGAAGCTGAAAAATAGGAAGGGGGTGGGGAGAAACCGTTTCTTTCTAGCTCTCGTTCTACTAATGTCTTGTTTTTGGTAAGGTTATGATAAGGAAGTGATAGCAGCCCATAGATAGCAACGCGCTGCGTGCCAAATATGCTTTGTTACCCACCTCATTTGTTACCCAAAGCTCATTAAACCGATGATCTCAAGTCAGTCATTGGGCCAGCTGCTGGGAGCTGTGGTGGGCGTGTGAAGCCTGGGCAGTCTGCAGCACCTCTGGGGTCCTGGGTCTGTGAAAATACAAGTTCCTAACTCGGACCCTTTCCAAACAGCCTTGAAAAGGGCAGAGTTATTTTTCTTTGAAAACACCTGGGGTACAATTCGTGTAAGTGTGTGGCTGTGGCTTTACTGGTTCAAAGTCGACATCTGTTTGTGTGTTCGGGGAGGGAGAAGCAGTAGCAGCACCCCCATGAGCTGTTTTTGAATTATAGAATAGTTTGGTTGGAAGGGACCATCAAAGGTCACCCAGTTCAACCCCTGCCATGAGCAGGGACACCTCCAGCTTTGCTGGTCTTGGGGCTGTGCAGATGCTCAGAGCGAAGCCAGCACCGTGGGCTGGGCACTTGGACTGCTAAATAGCATCTCAGTCCTGCAAAACCCATTAGCTGGTGCAGTATTTACTGTTGCAGGTAATTGCATTAATATCGGTGGGAACAGATATGCGAGGGCTCTTCTGGGCATTGAGCATTCACGAGCTAGCAGGGGATGGACGTGACCTTTCCAAAGCGTGGGCTCTGCTGGAAGAAGCCCCAGGACTCGCTGCCTTTCTGGTGGTGGGATGGTTTTGCTGCGCTCACGCCTCTTGTGAAACGCTATCTCCGCTTCCCAGCGCGCACTGATGGGGACACCGGCTCCCCGATAAGGTTTTCTCCTCGCAGGGCGGGGACGGGCTGTTGTTGTTCTCCTTTCTTCTTAAGATACGGCTTAAAAAGCTGAATTTGGGTTATCTGATCTGTTACAGTGGTATTAGTGCTCGCGGCCCCCAGCGCGGCAGAAAAGGGGTTTGTTCACTTGAACTTGCCCTCATGCCACAGCAACTCATAAGCCTGCCTTTGATGTTGTTGTTCTCCTTTCTTCTTAAGATACGGCTTATAAAGCTGAGTTTGGCTTATCTCATCTATTATGGTGGTATTAGTGCTGCACACGCTACGGACTATAAATGCTCTGTTTTGAAATTTGGGCAATAAAAGACTAATTGTTAAATGTTGTGCAGCTGCCTTGTAAGCCTGGCTTTCACAGCGACGGGCCCGTCTGAAGTCACGAGACCGTCCCTGTCCCTCTGCTCGCCAGCGGAACCTGCACCGCTCTGGTTCTGCACGAGTTGGCTCAAGTGAATCTAGCTCGGCTCTTTTCGGTTTGATTCATGAGGGATTTAACATGCAATTCCTGCAGAGGGTGTCACAGAGAGGTGCTAATCTGCTGGGTTAGCTTTAAAGAAAGAAAAAGAGGGAGAGAGAGGAGCAGGGGAAAGCTTAAGTTGATTGTGACCATTGCCACAAAAAAAAAGTTAAAAACCAATGCTAAGATCAAATTATGGTCTTGTCCCTTAAAATAGCTGAAGGGTTATCTTAAAATGTTTCAGCTGGGGAGAGAAGAGGAATGGGAAGACACCACTCCCTTACTTATAGAGCAACAGCCCAACAATATTAAACCTGATTGAACTTTAAACTTGGTGTTTACTTTAAGCTCAGTGAAACGCGTGATGCTCCATCCCTGCTGACGTCCGAGCGAAGCTGGTCCTGCGCTCTGCGGGGCCGCGGCTGTGCCTGTGCGTCGGGGAGAGGGGTGGCTCTCCATGGCCTAAATATTTTGATAATGACTTCAGTGTCATGGCCCAGAGCTTGGCATCCCTGCCGACAGTGGGAGCCATGGGCAGCTGCGTGGAAGAGAAAGCGCAGATGAAGGCTTTGAGCCTTTCACTCTCGAGCATGTGGCAATCATCGTTCCTTAGAAAAATCCCTGCCCAGCGCGTCTTGTGTTTTTTTGTTTTGTTTTTTTTTTTTTCTTGAGTGTGCAGTTTCCTTGGGGAAAAAATGGGTGTTTTTCTCATCCTTGGGGTGGTGCTGTCTGCAAATCTGGGGGTCTCCTCATGAGTCTCAGGTCAAACCCACCGTGTGGCTGGGGGTCCCCAGGGGCTGTGCAGGTGGCTCTGCTGCCCTGCGCCCCCCAGCACTGCCAGCCTCCCGCAGCCCGAGACCCTGAGCCGAAAGGAGTTCAGCTGTGAAGAGCAAAGCCACTTGAAATAGCGTTTAAAATGATGGAGTAGCAGGTGCGTTTGAACGGGCTTGCCTCTGGAGAGCAGCGGGGAGCGGTGGCATGTGGGGCTCAGCGCTGCAGACCCGGGGCCGGTGCGCGGCTGCCTCGGCATTGCCCGGTGGCCGGAGCAGCTTTGCTCCCGTTGCAGAGGGGAGAATGCAGGATGCAGCCTGTGCATGCTGCCTGGGGGACACGGGGCTGGAAGGGGACACGGGGCTGGAAGGGGACACGGGCCCCTGGTGAAGAGCAGGCTGATGGCACTAGCGCTGCTGGAGCGGCGTCAACCCACTTCTGGTTCCTGTGGGTTTTCTTGACTGGGCGATAGAAAAGCACCTCGCTTCTGCCCTCCAGACATCTGCTCATCGAGACGGAATGCTCTGCCCATCCAACACGTGGAGACTTTCCTGACATTTTGCCTTCTTGTGCGATTCCCTGGCACCTACCTGTGCTCCTGTCCTTACAGCTCATGTCCTTGTTTAACCAGCCAAAATGTTTGTGCGGTATTTCAGTAGGCAGGAGAGACAGCAAAGGAAGCTGTGAGCCCAGCAAAGCCAGGTGATGTTGGTGGACCTCAGCACTTGCATCTGTTGGTGTTGAGTTGCTGCCTGCCCTGCATTTCTCTCTTGACAAGCACAGTCACGCTGCCGGGGTGTCCTCCCTGGGCAGTTCTGTGCTATGGAGATCAGGTTTTTTATTTTTTTCTACAAAGACCTTGCTTATCTGATGCTTTTCTAGCACAGTGTTGTGGCATTGACTGAATGAAGACCAGGGCAGGAGTGCTTCACTTGGAGCACTGCGCGCTTCCAGGGGACCAGTGGTTTGAAGGATGTTTTGTGCTTCCAAGTTCTAGACCTATGTAGGCTGAAGATGTTGGATCCATGTGCATCTTTAATGTCTTCAAACCTTGCATGGAAATTTGTTCACTTCTCATTCTCACCAGGACCACGAGCTCCCCTTAGTTTCTGTAGGTGGGTTATAGTGGGTTGTACCAGCGAAGCAGCCTCTTGTTGTTCTGGCCTCTGCTGCTGTGTTTGGCCGCAAGGTCCGAACCATCGCGTGGAGCTTTTCTGCTCCTTGACCAACTTACTGCTGCTTGGGCTGGTTATCTCTCACCCCCTTCTGCTGGGCTGTTGCTGAGCTTTTAAGGCAAGAAAAGGTGTACGTGCCTTGCTTGGGTCGCACATTTTTGGTATGTCTACATACAAAACAAGTCCTTGGCCATAGCTTGAGCTCTTGGGTGATGTTGCTTGCTCAAGCTTGTAAAACAAGAGGAAAATGTTTCTGCTTTTTTTTTTTTTTTTTTTTTTTAAACTAATGCTTTTTGACTTGTTTTGCAAACCACTTCCACTTCCCCCTGGCCCTCGCACAAGTGTTGCCACAGCTGCTGGGACAGCAGTGCTGGTGCAGCCGGTGCGGTTGGAGCCCTGCCCGGCGCGATGCCCACGGGACAGACCCCGCGGGCTCTGCCAGGGCTGTACCAGCCTTGCCACTGTGCCCGGTGGTCACCACCTGCTCTGCTGGGTGGTACCAAGGGCTGAATTACAATCATAGAATCATTTCAGTTGGAAGAGACTCTCAGGATCATCGAGTCCAACCATACTCAAACTCCAGCACTAACCCATGTCCCTGCGAACCTCGTCTGAACGCCTTTTAAACCCCTCCAGGGATGGTGACTCCACCACTGTCCTGGGCAGCCTGTTCCAATGCCCAACAGCCCTTTCCGTGAAGAACTTTTTCCTAATACCCAATCTAAACCTCCCCTGGCACAACTTGAGGCCATTTCCTCTTGTCCTATCACTTGCCACTTGGGAGAAGAGACCAACACCCTCAGCATTTCCAAAAAAACCAATGCAAGACAGGCTTCATTTATGGTGACAAACTCAAGTTGGCTCTAGGGGGCTTGTCAGACATGGAACGTGTTTCAGCTCCCATTGATTCTTTGGCAGTAAGATGAGCACTGACACAAGCCTGTCTATCCTGGGTTTGTTTATTGATGCACACAGCTCAGGCAAAGTTCATCAGAGGGCAATTAATCATTATGTAATCCCCAAGAAATACCTAAGTGAGCAGTTGCTTGCGTACAGAGACACACAACAGGAATATGGTAAATATGGGGGGCTTGGGGGAATTCAGAACTACCAACCCCCAAATGCAGCATCCCCTGAAAGCACCAGGCTTTTTACTCCTGGTTCTCTAACTCAGCGATGTCTGAAGCATCAGCTCTCCTGGCATGGAGAGCAGGCATATAAGGATGGGAAGAGGAGCTCACAGCAAAAAGGTGGTGGCATATGATTGCAGAGCAGCTTCAGAAGGGTTGTCCCTTGGCTTGGGAAGATACTGTGGACAAGCAAGCCTAGGAGAAGCGATCAGGGTTCTCTCGGTCTTAGCTCTGTTCTTCCTACCAGGGAGCGTGAGTTCACGCAGGGCTTTCCTCTGCCTCGCCTAGAAACTGGCCGTGCCTTCCGGTAACGCGTTCTTTAAAGGCTTAAAATAGTTCCTGTGTTTGTCGCAATCTGGATTTCACCATCGCTCGGAGGGTGAGTCACAGGCAAAGGCCAAACAGCCTCTTCTGTCACCTGAACAGGTGCCTTTCGCCCCTTAAATCCAAAAGCCGAGCAGCAGTTTCTCTGAGCTTCTGCCTTCTGGGAGCAATCCCGCTCATCCCTGGTATTCCCAGGGTGTTTGGCAGCACCATGTCCGGCTCTTCTCCTGCTCCAGAGGGCACCAGTAAGGTCCTTTGCTGTGTATCCTGGAGCCTGGCCCCTGGCACGGCTTTCTGAAGGTGGTTTACTGGATAACTTTTATTCGCTGTGTTTGCTTTTGTGGAATGCGTGTTCCAGTCTCGTTTCTGCATAGACCTGTCAGCCGTGGTCTATGCAGTGCGTTCATTTGCACAAGGGCTGGTAGTGGCCATCAGGGCTTTTCAGGTTTTAAATGCCAAGACTATAATGAATCTAAGGATAGTTCAGTAGCACATCATGGGCATTATGCTGGCAGCTGTCTGCTTCGTTTTTGGTTTTGTTTTGGTTTGGTTTTTGTGGTGCTAATTAGCCCTCTGGGGCAAATTATTTATAGCATTAAAATGCCCAAGAGTGGAGGAGCTAAAAGGTGAAACTAGGTGTATGCTTTTGACTGACCAGCTGCAGATCATAGACTGACATCAAACAGTTTCTGCACTTGGGTTCTCACCATCTGGGTGGTTCTTTTGCTTTGGTCCACAAATTTCACTGGAAAAAATGGGAAACACCATGAATTCCAAAAAGGCTTTGCATTTGAGCATGTTTTACCTGAGAACAGAAGCTCTCTCCGCATCTCTGCATTCTCTACAGGGCCTTTGGTGTGTTGGAGACCATGTAATTAGGCAAGGGTTTGCAGAAGATTTTGGATTTGTAGTTCAAACTGTGTATTTTGCAGGATTGCATTTCAAATCATGTGACTGTCTAACAAACTCACCGTTGGTGAGTCAACCTAGGGTGCCTTCTTGGTACTTCTTGGTGTTCTTCTTTCCTCCAAATCATTGCCTCTTCCTTTCTTTGGGATTTAAAGAGAACCAAAACACCCACCACGAGAGAAGTTTTCATCTCCCGTGCTGCGAGATGAGGCTTGAAGCTCAGTGAAGCTCAAGGTCGGGGTGAGGCTGCAGAAACTGGTGACGACCCTTGTCTTGCCTCCCGCAGCTCCCACAGATGCTGCCTCTTCCCAGCCTGGCGCTGTGCCCCCCCCTTGCCGTGAGGGGTATCGTCCAGGCCTGCGGGTTACAGCCTCGGAGATGCTGGTTCCTTCTGCCTAATCGCTACCTTGGCTTTTTGAGGTCAGAGCAGCGCGTGTTTTGCTTTGCAATAACGTCTCAGGGCAGATTCTGATCTATTGCACAAAGATACGTAGAAATCAGGAAAAGGGCTTTAAAGCCTAAAGCATGGGGTGTCTGAAACCAGCTCCCAGGGTATGCATTTATCCTACTTAGCATCCCAACAAACCTTCGTGGAAGAATATCTGTGTTGTAATACACTGTATGCGGGAAAATACCAGCAGAGAAGCTGGAGGAAATTGTCAGACGTGAGTTACAGAGGGACTGTGTGGTGTATTTGACCGAAATCTGACGCTGCCTGTACGAGTCTGCCTTGCTGTGAGCGGCTTTCGGAGCTGGCTGGCTGCTGCAAGGGGCTGCGATGCGGCCGTCTGCCCTTCCCAGGGCTGCTGCTGGGAACGCGGCTGTCGCGGGGTGTCCGGGCTGGAGGACCAGCAGATGGGGAGCAAAGGAAGGTGGACAAATGGGCAGAAGCTCCTTGGGTTTCCAAAGCTCTCGTGGTGACAAGCGTGAATTGCTGAGCTCAGTTCAGGAGTGCCCACACCAGCCCGTGGGCATCTCCCTCTGGTGTGGGGCAAACGCTGCAGGTGGGGTTTGGGTTCAGAGGGGCCCTGGACAAGCCAGGAGGGGCTGAGCTCTCCAGCCTTTATGAGTGTTGGTCCTCTCAAAGGCAGCTGTGTGGGGCAGCCAGTGTCTTCTCCATGCTACAGTGGGCCATGCCAGAGGAGATTAATTTTCCAGAATGTCCTACTGACCTCATGGTCTTGGGTCTCCTTGCTCCTTCAGCTTCTTCTGCTGTCCCGTGGGGCTGTGGGGCGTTTTGGTCCCTTCTGGGAAGTGCCATGAGTGCCCTCAGTTGTAGCAGTGACATTACCACAGGGCCGTGGAAAGGACAGGGTTTGTGCCCGCACCATCCCCTTGGCATCCCTGCCGATGTGAGTTTGCTGTTTCAAAAGCTCACATTCTCCCATCATGAGTTCACGATGTCCTGGGCTGACTTCTCCTCGGAGATGGTGGCATCGCTTCCACTGGTGTGACCCCTCCGTGCTGGCTGGTTTCGGGGGACATGGGACAGCCATGCTCCACTCCCTTTGGGTTGGAAACCCAGCTCGTGCAGCAAAAGGGATCCCCTCCCTCCCCAAGCTGTGTCCCCTGCTAGAACGGACAAGGAGATGGAGATAGCTGGGAAAATATGCTCACAGGGACAGTGCAAAGTGGTGGGGAAAGGCAGCAGCTAATTCTGTTACGGACATCTTTAAAAGACTGAACGCCCGGCAGGGTGTACATGGGCTCTTATCTAGAAAGGAAGCGATTGCTGGGGTTGCTGGGTTGCTCACCTGCTAGTTGTAGGAGTAGCACAATGAACACATGGGCTGCGGCCGCTCCCTCACCCACAGCTTGCAGCCCAGTTTGCAAAACCACGTTCTTCCAGCTCAGCACCCTGCACCCCTGGGTGCCTTAGCGAGCCTGGGAGGGGACGAGAGGTGGCAGCGTGGCTGCCGGAGTGGCCCCCCGAGGCTTGGGGGTGAGGGCAGGTTGTTTCAGAGCTCCCAGCGGGAGATGATGCTGTGGGGGACGGGGACCTGCTCTGCTCCCGGGTTTTTGTAGGTGCCTGCAGGGCCCCAGCGTCCTGGAAGGGCCGAGCCGGCCGGGACCCCGCCGGTGGGAAGCGTGCGGTGGCTGAGCTCCAGGGGAAGCCCCACCTCTTCTCACAATATTTACTTCCCCTCCTTGGACCTCTCCCAACGTCGTAAGTGCAGAGCAAACAGTGGGGCACCTCTTGCTCCCGTTCGGAAGCGCTGCACTTTTCCCTGGGCTTGCTCTGCTCCGCATCCCCCCCGCGCCCTGCCCTGCTCTGCGTGCCCTCCTCTGGGCACCTGGGAGCAGCTCGGTAAGAAACCTGAGCAAAAAAAAACCCCAAAACACCCGAATTTCTTCTGCAACTGCTATGAGCTGCTGTCTTGCATTTGGGCAGCCAGCCCAGGTGGAAATGGGTTTGTCCCCGGTGGTAAAGACACAGCTGCCCATTCCAACTTGTGTGAGCGCAGCAAGTCTTCAAAACCCAGCAGAGACACAGGGGTCCCTTATTTTTCTTCCCTTCGTTATATGTTTTTTTCCCTAATTCCTTCCCCCTACTCCCCAGCCTCGTCCTTGGTACACAGTTATACTATCACCTAAGCGATATAAAGCTGTCCAGCGGGGCTTGCAGTGTTTACAGGAGGAATTAATCCTGCTGTAAGCTCCCACGTAGGTTTTTCAAACACAGATATGTAAACTGCAAAGCAGTAAGAAAGGTCACAACCAGAGCTTGCCCAGCTCCTCCGGTGATAATATCCACAGTGGGACGTTTTCTAAAAACCTCTTTCTCGCCACGATGAGGAATGATGTGGGCACTGGAGACTGGAGGAAGGCAGGAGGATGCTTGGGCCCTGATGCAGCATTCATCTGCTCTGGGAAGCTATGGGCATGTTTAGGAAGCAGAAACGCATCTGCGAGTTTCCACGCTTGTGTTGTGGCTGGTACCAAGAATGTGAATTGGAGGAGTGAGAATTGTGCAAGAACAGTGTGCTCCTGGCTTTCTTTGCCTTTGCACTCATGCTGTTTTGTTTGTGTTTTTTTTTTTTTTTTTCCTTGCAGGCTAAGAATAAGGAAACAGGTGCTTTAGCGGCTGCCAAAGTCATTGAAACAAAGAGCGAAGATGAACTGGAGGATTACATGGTGGAGATTGAAATACTGGCGACCTGCGATCACCGGCACATCGTCAAGCTGCTGGGAGCATTTTACTGGGATGGCAAGCTCTGGGTAAGGGGCGGTTGCTGTGTGTGACCCGTACAGCTGTGCATTTTGCACTCTGCACATCGGAAATGGCCAATTTATAGTGAAGGAAAACCTCTGGAGCAGCTCGAAGCATCAGTGTGGGTTAGAAATGACTCACCAGTTGTGCTCTACTCGCTGTGTGATCAGTGCTTGGATTTTCCCCACTTTCTTTGATAAGCAAACTATATTCTAACTAAAGCTGCTTATAAATAGCCCAGGGAAGATGAAGATAACTTCACTGTGAAGTGAAAACTGGAGTTGTGTTTTTTTTTTTTTTCACCATGGGGAGTTTGTAAAGGTAGAAAATGCAGCACTGATGAGGGCATCTCTTCTACCACCTCAGCCCCTCTTTTGAAAGATCAGATGGAAGGGTGACACCGGGTTTTGATTTGTGCCATATTTCTGGCTCAGCATCTATAGTGCAGAGGCAGCTGACAGCAAGAGCTCCTTTTCCCGTGATGGTGGAGCGCAGGGACATAAAATGCAATCCCATGGGTTAGTGCAACGACTAGTTGTGCTGCGGCTGGAACAGTGGGTTCCTGCATCTCTTTCCCATAGCCTGGCAAGTGTATATATATTGTTTTTTGTTCCCTGCCTTCTGTTCCTTTGAGTCCCTGGCAGCAGAGGAAGGTGAGCGTGAACGGCTCCTGCGCACTGCCATGGGAAAGGTGCAGGGGCTGGAGAGGGTGGGGACGTGAACCCTCGTACGCTTGCCCCGTGCTAGACCTGAATAACTGTGCAGATGTGCCTGTGTCAACAAAGTCGAAATCTGGTGAATAAGAGGATTTCCAAACCCATGTTTTTGCCCAGTTCATCTGCTACTTCTTGTAACTTCTGGCAAGTCAGGGTAGTGTCCAAGGGTGCGTTCGGCTCTGTTACTCTTTCCTTCCTCTTTTTAATGCTTCAGATGCCTTCGTGGTAATCTTACTAGAGTTAAAAAAAAGAGATCTCAGCCTCTGAGACGTGCACTTGTGTGAGCTGAGCCATCAGAGCACTCGGTCCCTGCTTGTCGTGCCAGGAGAGCCGAGGCCAGAGCGCGGGCTGAGCCGCGGGGCTGTTGTGGAATAACAATCCACGCTGAGTTCGCGCCTCGGTTACGCGATGCTGGGGAGGTGCTGTTTTACTGGGCAATGTCTGCTTATTCAGCAAGCATCTTTTCCAGTGTCAGCATGGGTCGGTGTCTCTTCTTATTTAAAAATCCATCAAAAAGCCCCCAGGTCCTCTGTGGCGCCCCCCTCAGAGGGCTGCGGTACCCAGCGCTGAGCGCTTCCTTCGATGCTTCTTGCTTCAAGGGAGCCGGGCTGCAAGTTGTCCAGAGACTTGGTATTTGGATGGCCGATAATCACGATGCTGAGCCCTGGGTGCTTTAAGGAACAAAGTAAATATGTACCTTTCTGAGGAGGTGAAAGGCAAACATCTCTCCTAGGAGGGGACTTGGGATTTGGATAGATTGCAACTGCAGCAAAACTAATCTCGGCAAAATTAAAAAGGCAAACACACACCAAGCTTGGGTGAGAGATGGGGCCAGTTTATATTCCACCCTGTTCTGCTGTTTTTACCTCCCTGCTCTCTGCCTGAATTTTCTACATTGGCCTTGTTCGTTCGCTCTAAAATGTCAGCCCCCTCCCCTTTCCCCTTCCACCTCCTCCCTGCAATAGGAAGCTTTGCCTTCCTTCCTGTAGGGAAAATGGATTGCAGACCTCCTCGGCTCTGCTTTTGTCTAAGAACTGCTTTGTAATGTCATATGCTTGCTGACCTACTAAAATTAAACAGCCTCTTTGAAGCTTCTGGAACAAGAGCCTCCTGTATAAGGCTTTCCCGTGAGGGCAGACGCTACAGCCGTGTCCATTGTTTTGGGAGGAGGATCGTTCTCTTTATTTAATTATTTGAGTGGCATTTGCATTTCGTTGCTCAGGCTCGTCTTATTAATGCTGTAGTGTTTTACTGGCTTTGAGGGAAGTAAATAAGCCAGGCTGTGATACTTCTGGAAGGTGTCTAGTTGCTACCAGGTTTTCCCTAAAGTCAAAGGCTTCTCGGTCACCAGTGCTGCTGGGGAAAATTTGCATCCAAATACGAACACCGGCTTTCATTGTCTTGTCCATATCCCATTCCCATTTCTATCTATGTGGTTATTTTAGGCAGCGTTTTCCTGGACCATGTGCACAATGGGTGCATGGACTTTGCTTCAAGTGGCTCAGGCTTTGGGTAAAACCGCTGTGGGTGCGTGTCTGGTTGGAGATCCGCTGCGGATTCCTTGTCCTCGCAGCCCGGTGTGGAACAACCGTGTTGAAAGTGAGAAAGGAGCAGGAGCAAGTGGACAGGCTGGCAAGAGGTCCAGACGTACGCGATGTGCTGGATGGCAGGAGCTCTTTGGCTCCAAATAATTTACGGCTCTGTCTGTGCCACGAGCAGCCTCAGCCGGCGGTGCCGAGAAGGGCTCAGCGCTGAGAAGGGTTCTTGCTAAATCGGTGTGTTGACTGTTCTTCGCCTCTTGAGCCAACAAGGAAAATATGTGCGGAAACCTGCCCTTTGGTGGTGCAGAGGCTTCCTCGTCCCCCCGAGCAGCGTTAGGTCCCTGCAGCTCCTCTCTGCCGGGGTCTGGCTTTGTGCATCAGTAACCAGAATGTGACATGCAATATTAATGGGGAAAAAAAAGCTTTCTGTGCAAAGGGAAGTGGCTTATCCTACAGCAGCTGCTTGAAATCCATAGCGCTAAAATGAAAGCATAAACCAGCAAACTCCTCTTGCTTTTATACCTGATCAGCATCAAGCTGGAGGGGGAGAACCCCAGTTCTTGTGCATGGCGGAGCAGAAGCTCGCTGCAAACCATGGGCAAGGCTTGGAGGAGCCCAGTGAGTCCCCAGGAATATCACTGGGGAGATGACAGCATCCAGCGTGAATTTCCTTGGCGTATAAACACACCGCAGAGATGCTGTGCCCTCACCAGCCATCTTGTGCCGTTTCCTTCCCCCATCTCCTTTTCTCTGCAGAGGCCAAACAGTCTTGTGCTCGTTGAAAACAGCCCAGGGAGGCTTGCAAAACTGCAGCGGTGGCAGCTTCCGTGATCTTCTTTTGTGATTTTATTTTTATTATGAGCCCTGTGGCACTTGATGTTCTTTTGCATAAATCCCAGCTGCTGGAAATGGGGGCACCAAATGAAAGCTGAGAATCTCAGGCTAGTCAAAAAAAAAAAAAAAAAGGTCTGGTTTGAGTCCTTGTGGCTGGGCCACATTTTAAAGTCTTTTTTTTTTTTCCTGAAGTGCGATGTAGGACTTGAAAACACAAAGGCAAATCCCCCTCACCCAATATACATGCAACTTCAAAACCCGACTTCTTAAAGCTGTTTCGTGACTGAGGAATGGGACCAAGATAAGAGTTTTGAATGCTTAATTTGCGCTGATAATTTTTAGTATGTGGGAAGGAAAAACAACAGACCTCTTGTGTCCCTCTTGAGGGCTGTGTGGTGGGTTGTTTTTTTTTTTTCCCCTTCCAAAACAAAACAAAAAGACCAAGACCTCAGAGGAAGGGAGGAACTCTCCATGTCCTGCTTCTGAATATCTCTGCTGCTTCCGAGCGTCTGCTCTCACAGACAGAGGAGCGGGGAGGAGAGTCTCGTTTGGAGTGATGGGTTCCAGCTTTCCTGCAGGAGATTTCTGCTCCAGGGGACGGTGGCATCTCTGCCGGACAACCCAACACGCTCCGGCAGACGATCTGCAGAGCAGGACAGGGATTCTGGGCTCCTTCCTGCAGGACCTGCCGAGATGCTCCGGCGTCGAGTCTGTAGGGTTCTCTGGAAACTAGTCGAAATGTTATTTGGCCCCAGCTATTTAACCGCAGGACTCTGCCAGCGGTGGTACAACTTTTCTAGCGAAACGCAGGGGAATTCTCTTCCCCCTCCCTCCTTTTCTATAAACCATGGTTGCTACAGCAAACGGGCTTTTGAATAAACAGATGTTTCCTGGAGATCAAAGCAAAAATCGCTGTACCGTGCAGGTAACCCTGCCTTGCCGGAGCGTTTCGGGGATGGTTAATTTAATCAGCTTAAAGTTTCTTTTTGCTGGCCCGCTGCGTGGGTATGAACTCGTATGGCTTGCAGAGACACCAGCTCTGTAGCTGGTCTTTGTACTTCCCTTAAAAAAGCGTTTTGCATTTTCTGTGGGCAGGCCCTGACCTGTTTAGCCAGGGACTTTTTGGATTGCTACCCCTTTGATATGGATGTTGACTGGAGATTTGGGCATTCTTGAAAATCCTGTGTCATAAAGAAATGTTTGTTATCCCATGCACTTGACTGCTGGGCTATGTGAAGCATCTGCAGCTTTTAATTCTCTCAAGTTGGAAATACCTTTTGTTTAAAACAAACAAAAAAGAAAGCCGATAACAGTATCAGATTCCCTAAAGTTTTCCTTAGCAAAGGGAGGTCATTGCAGCTTGCAGGGATGTCTCGTGGGCTGAGCAGCCGTGGCTGGATGCCCATGGGGAACCCGTTCACACGAATGCTGGACCAGATCGGGCTCTCCAGGCTTCTCAGTCATCCGTCCCCGAGGAATCCGAGGGCTATTCGTGTGCCTGTACAATGTCACTTGGCAGGAGACCTGCAGTCTAAACTGGGCCTTCCTGCTTGGCCTTGTTTTCCTGAAGCTTTGTACCAAACAACCCTCCCAAAACTGCTTGAGCAGTTGTTTGCAGCTCGCGAGCGTCGAGCTGTGCACATAGCGGAGAAGCGACCTGGAAAAACAAAGCGATCTCAAACCTGGAAACTTTGTTAAACAGCTGGCCAGCCTCCTAGAGAAGCAAGCCTTTGCTTTCTCTTCCTCCTTGCCCCCAACTGCAGGAACTGAAACCCGTGCCAGATTTGGCTGCACCCCGGGAGCCCCCATGCTGCGGTACCCACGAGCTGCTGCAGAATAAGCCTTGCTGGGCAAACCGGCCTGGGGGTGGTGTTTGCTGGACCGGTTTCTAGATTCCTGCCAGGCTAGAATTTGGGCAGAACTGCAAAACAACCCCAGTAACTTCTGCAGGGTGGGTAGGCAAGGAGCCGATGTGGGCAGACGGTCTGCGCACACCGGGCTGGGGCATCGCTGTGCCCCAGGAGACTGGGAGTGCGGCAGGGACATCCCTGCGTCCCCTCTTGGTCCTCAGGGTCAGCTGGATGCGCATCATCTTGGCCAGGGCTGGGAACTGGGAGAAGAAATGTAGCCCAGTGGGGTTTTCTCTTCTTCCCTGGTTTTCCAGGGTCAAGCAATTTGCTATTCGGAGTACTGTAAGTGACTTGAGCGGGTGATTACTTCTGGAGGTCTAAGGTGTTTTTCTGGCCTCCTCTCTGCTGTAAAGCTGGGCAGCAGGTTGCCTGGGACCAACATATCTGCTCTGTCTTGTGAACGTGAGCTTTAGCATTCACACTCCTGGCAAGTCGCTGGAAATCCTGTTCTGGGTAAAACTGGGGCTTTCCCTTAAAGCAGGGATGGAAACAGAGTGATTTTGATCAAGCACCCAGAATGACTTATGCGGAAGGCAAGTTACCACAGCTCAGCCAAGTTCAAGAGCACT
Source organism: Caloenas nicobarica (assembly GCF_036013445.1). NCBI lineage: Eukaryota > Metazoa > Chordata > Aves > Columbiformes > Columbidae > Caloenas > Caloenas nicobarica. Next base: position 2,450,813 of record NC_088257.1, read on the forward strand.
TCTACAGGCAGCAACATGACAACACAAACTAGAATAGAAGCCTTTGTCTGCCATCCTTTATACAGGATAACATTGCAAGAAAAGGCTATTGAAGCAATAATAATGCCTTGTGATTACATACCCTTGTCATCTATACACCATGGAATGCTTTTAGAAAGGAGACCTGGTGTGATTATCCCAGTTATTAGAAAGGGGAGCTGAGTCACAGACAAGAATTTGCCTAAAGTTTACCCAGCAGGTACATAGTACTTGGGAATAAGTCTTATGTGCTGAATCCCAGTCCAAGGTTATAAGCATAAGGCCATAGATTTATGAAAAGAAGGCAGCAGACAAGAAGCCTATAGGCAAATCAGTTTTCAAAGCACTTCAAAATTTTGTTTACAGATGAATCACAATAAGCCACGTTCCCACTGGGCTGGCTTACCAAGGGAAATGCTAAGGAACAATGTCTGCATATAAATGAATATTTATGAACTACCTGTGCATAGGAGACAGTGCCTTGAAGCCTAGCTTCAGCCTATGCCCTGGAACAAGAGACAGATTGCAGTTTTACACTTCTTTATTTCAGACATAGCCTGAAAGTTGTCATTTGGGAGGGAAGGATGGCCTTTTGCAGACCTTATGGCTTGAGGTGGTGGTTTCCATTGACTTCAAAGTCCTCACTGAAACAGTTAAATTGCATTACTCTTGTCTTGTGGGATGGATCCAGGTACCTTGTGTTGTGAATTTGGAGATAATCAGAACAAAGAATTGTTTCTAGGGAGGTGCCAAGGCAGGAGTGGAAAACTTGTGAAGTCTTTTGCAACCCCTTCAAGGAGTCGTTCTCCTGGCCAGGCAAGGATTCGAGGCTGTGTTAATAAATGACATCAGGAAACTTGTCCCGGGTCAAACTCCAGCCCTCACAATGAGTTCTGCCCTTCTGACATGCGTCATCTATTTTAGGTGCTGGCACAAACTCGGGGTGCTTGAGGTTGTTGAGTCTTCCCACTGAGGAAGATACTTAGATTTGAAAAGATTTTCTGCATTTTGCTGCCCATCCGGTAACAATGCTCTTGGTGGACTGAGTGGCCTCTTGGTGCGAAAAGGGGGATCACAGTCACAGCCCTCAGAGCAGGAAAGGCTTTGCCCTATGCCTGGACACAGAGCTGTTCCCTGGGTGGTTTTCTGGTTTTTTATAGCCCTGACCCTCTCTGCTCTGCACCTCCTACCTGTCTGCATTTGCTGACCACCTCAGAATGATTTAGATGTGAAAAATCTCAGGCTTGGTCTCCCTGTGATTGGCAGGGAGCTCTCCGTTTTGAGAGGAGTATGCAGTGTTACCCAACTTTGCTTTCAATAAAACTTTCCTGCTCTGAAACACTATAAGCCTTGGGTTTCCTCGTTCACTGTCCTGCATCTTCCTTCCCTCACGGCTTATGGGGACAGGCTTTTTTTTTTTTTTTTCCCCCTAATTTCAAATAATTTTCTCTGTAGGTTATTTTGTTCAGAAAAGGGAGGAGAAAAGGTTTAGTACATTTAAAGTCTCTGAATAGTGTCCTTGTCTGTAAGGGAAAATTGGCAAGCTTGGAGCACTCTCTTACAGAGAGCTAATTATTTTGCTTCCACCTACAGCATACTTGCCATGTCAGACAAGCTATTGACATTTGTGCTCTGCTGTGGCAGCAAAGCGGCTTTTGGTGGTTTCTGCATTGTTTTATGGCCTCTGCAGTGTGTGCTGAGGGCCAGCGGCAGCCGGAGGGGAGTGCAGAGCCGCTGGCTTTTGCAGGTGCTGGTTGCTCTCGGGGTGTTCATCCACCCTTGTGCTGGTGGCACGTTGGCTCTGTGGGGCTGTGGAGATGAGGTTGGTGTGCATCCTCGGTGCACGGCGGGCTGCCGGAGGGGCTTGTCCTGCCTCAAATAGCTGGAGCAGCTCAGCCTTGCTTTCAGTCAGCCCATCTGGTTTACTAGCGATGCTGGCATAATCTGTTCCCTGCTTTCTTCCAGCCCTCTGGCATGTGTTGGGTGAAAGCGCTGGGCAGGAGAGTGGTGAGGAAAGTGCCAAGTTAAGTGGGTGTAGGAATGTGATCCACCTCCTCCCTCTGCTGTCAGCTTAATCCTTGGACTTCAGTCGGAGCAGGGCAGGCTGGCCAAGAGAACGGGGACACTCGACACTCCTGCAAATATAATGTCACCAGTCAGCACGGCCCTTGATTTTAAAGGGGAGAGTAGATCTGACCAAAGGGTATTTAAAAACGAAGGTGATGCTCCCCAAAACCAGCCCCGGTGGTCCTGCATGTGCTATGAGGGGATGGGGGAGCTGCTCCTGGGAGCGCTGATCCGGCATCGCTTGTTGGCTTCACAGCTAACACCAAAACTTGGGATCAGATGTCAAACAGACAGAGGAAAGGACGTGCCCCTTGACCGTGACTAAATGTGGTTTCTGTGCCTAAATATATCACTGTGTTCTTTCCACCAGCAAGGAACGGTTCTGTCCTGTGGGGTTTGTGTCACTTGGAAGCTGAAGCCCTTTTCTTAGTCCTTGGAAGTAGAAATGTGTCCAGAGTCTTTGCTGGAGCCATGAAGATGGACTCATTCCATCAGACCACGAATCATGATGGGCTTGGAGGGACAGGGGACGGAGCTGCAGGGGGTGGCTCTGCAGCCCACGCTGCAGCGTTTGGAGGTGCTGCGTGTGGGTGGAAGCCCCAGCAGATACGTATGGCTGGATACGAGATGTCCATGGGGAAAGCACGTGGCCTGTGTGTCTGTAGCGGGCTGTGGAAACAGTGCTGGTCTCTCAGGGTGCACGTACGCGCAAGTTGCCGTCTGCGTCCTGAGTGGCCGCTCTGTGTGTGGGACTGGGCTTTTTCTCTGTGCCTCTGGCACGGGGTGCTCTCAGGATGGAGCTTGAGGTCCAGATCTGTCATTTATCTGAGTGGATTTGGGGCAAATAGCTGTCTGTGTTCGTTTTTGCTCCACTTCGTATTCACCGCAGCCAGTGTTTCTGGACTAGGGACATACCCTCTGTGGGTTTTGTGTGGATCTTGCACCCCCCTCCAGATGCTCCTGACCTTGTCCAAGTCCTTTCGGTGCTACAGCAAAATGCAGAGTTTGAGAACAGAACTAGCTGTTGCCGCTGTTCTTTAGTTCCTGTGGCATGTGTATTACGGGTTCTGTCATTGGTCACTAAAGAGAAGAGTTTGGCGCCTGCCCTTCCTCCTCCCCGGTGAGGAAGCTGTAACCGCGATAAGGTCTCTCCTTAGTCTCTTCTTCTCCAGGCTGAACAAACCAAGTGACCCAAGGCCCTGCCGTCCTCCCTCTCTGCAATGGCAGCTCTGCATGGGGAAGGACCGAAACCTGTGATGGCGAGCACACCTGAGACGCACCCCGCTCCTCTTCCGTACGCTGCTCTAACTTGGAGAAAACCAAGGTGGAAACAATCTCCGCTAATAGCAGCATCCGCCTTGGCAGCTTTGTGCCAGCTCAGCATCCTGGAGAGAGATGAGGTGGAACATGCGCGATGTCTGGCAAGGAAGCAACCTGGAAAGCATTTCCCTTCACCAGCTCAGTCTATAAATGGAGCACAGTTTACCAGATTTACTTTCCTCATCTCCCCAGTCCTTCTGTGCCAATACAAGGCAGGAGAGCTGGTGGCTGTGCCAGAGGCTGCTCTCCGCTGTGGGCGACAAGGACACCTCCAAGTTGCCCCGTGGACGTGGCAGAGGCTGTGCGTGGGCGATGAGGCTGCCACGGCCACAGGATGCTGTGGGTTACCTTCTCCCCGGCGGCAGGCAGCTGCTTAAACAACCAAAATGAAACCCGCTGCTGCAGATGAGGAGAGGAGATTGCTGAAGTACTTCAGTTTTGAAGCATTTTCTGTGCCAGGCAGGGTGGATCTGCGCGCAGACAGATCTCGGGGACACAGGCAGCCCCCCGTGCCCGCTGGTGCTGATGCGCAGGTGGAAGGGAGGTGGCTGGGTGGTTACAGCACAGTGTGGTGTGCGCCCATGCAGTAGCGGCCTGGGAGCTCTGGAGCATCGCTACGACACCAAAGCAGCCGGGCTATTCAACATGCAACTGCAACAGCAACAAAGCCACAGGAAAAGCCCGCAGGCACCCACCACCTCCAGTGACCTGGGAATGACAAGGGCTCCCCCATCCTAAAGGGACCCGGGGGTCTCCTTGTGCAGCCAGCTGCACCCGTGGGAAACGCTGGGCTGCCCAGGGCCCTCACCGCCGGGATGAGCTGCCCCCAGCTTTCCCAGCTGATGGCTTTATTTTTTCTCCCTTTCTGACTGGAAGAGGCATTTCTCCAGCGCTGCTGCAAAGGGAACAGTTCATGGGCCTCTGCCCTCTGACATGCCAATGGGGTGAGTAATGCCGGGCTGAGGGTGCGTCCTCTTAATTGGGCTTCGATTGCAAACCTCAGTTCAGGGACAATCAGCTGTTCCACCCTTGGTGACTGTGCAGTGTTTGGTAAAAATACCTTTCAAGATAAGCTTTTTTTATTCTTTTTTTTTTTTTTTTTTTCCATGTTGTAGAACATTCTGGGAGTTCAAACACACCCAAGAGGCAGGATGGGAGGAGTGAGCAGGCTCTCAGTCCTACCTGGGAGGACTTTGATACCTGGGCAGGAGATGCCGCTCCTGGTTTGTCAGACCTAGAATCTGCACTGGGCTCTGATCCATCCTAGGTTTATTTTCTGGGTTGGTGTCTGTCCAGCCCTCACCTGGTATACAGTGCTGGAAGAATTCTCCTGGCGCAGTGTCTGGTCGGTTGTCTTGAGCTGCAAAACTATATCATGCTTTTTTATAATGTGTGGTACCCCCTTGCTCAGGTACAACTTAAAGTCCTGCATCTTTAAGGGCGCTTAGTTTAAACCATAGCTGTATTGTACATATATTTATTCTCCTGGGCAACCCCAGGCTCACTGGACCCTGCTGCTTCTCCTCCCAGGCAGTCACTTATTACTTGAGCAGCCCAAAAAAGGGCCCCAGCATCTCTGCGTGCCCTGCTCCCACTCAGGGCGCAGAATGCGGTGCCTAGAGGCAGGATTAGGATGAGCCATGGGAAGAATCAAGTTCACCAGCAAAGCCCTTTAATTTGAGTGGACTTTCACTTTCAAAGTTAAGTTTAAATTTAATTCTGCTCATGGAAAAGATTCTTGAAAGGGAAAGATTATGTAGCTTCTGCATGCAGACGTCTTCATGCTGTTTCACTAAAGGTATGAGAGAAAAGGGCCCTTTTTGTTTTGTTAAGTAGCAGTGCTAAAAGTGTGGTATGAAGGTTTGAGCAGTAGTGAGAGTGGTTCCTCTCTCTGTCTATAAACCCGCTGCCCAAATCTGTTCCTGTGCGTGCAGCTCGTGCGTCCCTGTCGAGCTGCGCACAGCCCAGCGCCGGGGCTGCGTTTCTTGGCCGTGGCGTTGGAGCTGAGACCGGGGAGCTCTGGCCGTGCTGGAAGGCAGCGTCCGTCAGTCGCGTTGCTCAGATAGCTAACGGGAGCTAAAAGTGAGTTTTGCATGTGCCTGCAAGGCGTAGTTGCAGCTGCCTGTGGACTGAAAACTAAAATGCCAGTAGCGCGTAATGCCCGGGATTTACAGCGGCTTTGAGGGGGTGCTGCTGCGCGTCCCCCCGCAGCCCAGCGGGGCTGGGCGGCCTTTGGCGAGGAAGTCCCTGGGTTTCTTGTGCTGAGGAAATGGTTACAAACAGGATGTTTGCTCCAGCCCTGCTCCAGGCTGCTCGCTGCACACCCTGGGTGGGACGAGGAGGAGGTGTGGGTGCTCCCCCCGGCTCTAATTAGCGCGAGGGAGCCACTTTCAGGATGTCAGCATTGGGGCAGAGACCCCCGTGGGTCTTGTATCTCTGTCTCATGAGACCGCAGGGGCTTTTTTGGGAGCAGATGTGTGCCATCTGTGTTTCGCGGTGCCGCCACGGCTCTGCAGCGAGCCCTGTGCCCGGTCCCAGCTCTTGCAGGGGGGTTGCTGTGGGCGGCCGAGCACCGCACAGCCCGGTGCGGTGTTGAGAGGTGAAATACAGCACCAAGATTAGCACCGTCACTAGAGCGGTGACTGCTCCAGCTGCGGCTTGGGGACACCTCAGTAAAGGTGTAGCCAGCCCGTATATCAAAGCACGTGGAAACAGTCCTAGGCAAAGAGTTAAACTCCTTGCAGCCCTCGGGTACATCACCAGACTCCCGGCTGCACAGATGCACAGGCTCTCGTCAGCACTTCTCTTCTAGGATGCTCCCAACCTGTTCCTCGTCGCGGGAGCGGCAGGCTGCCTGTCCCAGGGTGTCAGTGCCCACCCGCCTGTCCCACGGTCCCCGCTGCGGGTCCACGAGGTGCCTGCGCAGCCTCCGCTCCCACCAGCTCCCCGCATCCCCCAGCCCACACCGAGACGGCGGGTGCTGCTGCCAACGGGCCCGTCTTCCCACCTGCTTCCATGGTAAAACACTTTTCAGGCTGGCCCTGCTCCTGGAAGGAAGCGCGCGTGGTGTATGAGCTGTGGGATTGCCAGTTGCATTTGTTTAAATCAGGTTTTCTGGGCTGAAGTGAGCCCATTAGGTTTTTGGATGTTCAAACTATCCGACCACACCCATAATTATTCTTTGGCATCTCTGCCCTTCTTGAAAATGCATATTTTTGTTTTCCATATTTCCCATATTCCCAGTGCCTGGCTTACAGCCTGCTGTGCCTGCATAAACATACACGGTCATGCTGTTTCAGATGGACTCATTTCCCTAATTTTCCCATTCCTAGACTACGAACCCAAATGAAACTTTGTGAGAGGAAAATGCATCCCACACAATGCAGAGTAGGGTACGTTGTGCTTGGCCCTTCCCCATTTAAAAGCTCAGCGTGTGTGACCAGAGCACATTTTGGCTGTGCCAGCTGCGTCCCTGGTAGGAAACCCCAGCACAGCATCTGCCTGGGGGGGACACACACAGAGCGCATTGGGCTCCCGGGGGCTCTGCTGACCGGGTGGCTGTGGCCGTCACCCAGCCAGCTGCCCTCTGTTTCTCCCCCCCAAATTAAAATTAAGTTCTTCAATCTGGAGCCGGTGTAAGAGGAGCTGTGTGAGATGCCAGGGGACTTCATCTGGTTGGGACATACAGAGGCAAAAGCTGTAAAGCTGCTCGCTGAACATTAGCACTGAAAGCACCCAGGTCACCTGCATTGCAGAGACCACGTTAGCAGATGATCTGGGCTGGGTTGTTGGAAGTTTTGGGACTGTTTAGATTCAAAGCTGAGCTTGGTAGCACAGATGAGCTTCTGATCAGGCCTTTTTTACTGATTGAACATAAGGGAGGCTGTTGCTTGAGCACGGAGACGCCCCCCGCTCTTTAGGCAGGTGAGTTCCTGAGGCACCTGGGTCGGCAGGAGCAGGGAGGGATTGTTCGTGTGAGATGAATGAAACCCCGGGCTGTGATTCAGTGGTGAGACAGAATCATTTGTACAGACAGGTTTTCTGCCCGCCAGAGCAGCGCAAAGTTGTGATACTTGGATTTACTGGGCATCAGGTCTGCTCTGTCCTTCTGCAGCCGCTGCAAACCCTGTGCCACGGGCTCGGCTGATGCGGTTGCTCGTTCTCGGCTGGTCTGGGCTAGTGGCAGGTTGGATGGTTTGGCAGGGGCAGGATCGTGGTACCAGCGTGCGGAGGTGCCATCACCAGGCCGGCTGTGCCCACGGAGCCCCACGCGTCCCCACAGCCTCCCAGAGCGAGGGGAAGCCCTTGCCCTCCCCCTTGGCAGGTTGGCATTGATATTGGGCTTGTTTGAGGTTTGCTTCTGGCACTTCGGGCTCCGTGGAGCCCCAGAAAGGGCTGGTGTCCATAGGTGGTGTTAGTCCGCTCTGATGAACATGATGAGGAACACTATAAAACTAATTGGTTAAAATGAGCCTCCTAGAGCTGCGTTTGGGTGATGATGAGGCACAAGGGTCTCTGTGCCTGGGGAGATGGTGGCAGGAGGCAATTCTTGCCTTTCCATTTGCCGGTGAAGCTGCTGATACTCTGGTTCAAGGTATAAACTCAAGCAAGAAAAGGTGTGTTGACGTGGCCCATCTGTGCGAGGGCTCTGCTGGCCCCGCTGGCTGCAGCCCTGCCAGGCTCCTGCTCAGCTCCAAGCCAGCGCAGATTTGTTCTCCTGGTTCGTGAATGGTTCAAGTGTCTCCGCAATTGCTTCTCTCCATCTGCCTGTTCCCCAGCCTGCTTCAAATGCTTCCCCAGCCCTGGCGTCTGGTTATTCTTCTCGGTTTCCTCCGTCGGTGCCTGTGTCCTGCTGCCCAACCTGCCTGGGTTTCTGTTCTCAGTATTGTCTTCCCTCTGACACTTGAACCTGGGCCAGTTCTTGCTGAGCTATTGAAGGCCGGCTGCGTCCCAGCACCTGATCTGCTCCTCCTTCTCCTCCAAACAAAGCAGTTGTGTCTTCCACCATGGTCCAGGTTGATAATAAGCATTTCTCTTGTTCACATGTAAGAACTGCAGGACAAAAGGGTGGGATGTGCCTTGCCTGGAGCTGCAGGATTAGACCGTGGGGAAGAGGGAGCTTGAACCTTCTCCCCTTGGCTCCTACTGCAGTGCTTAGAGCAGCATTTAATGACATGACCTCCACTTGAAGGGCTTAGAGAGCCGTGCTGGTAAACACTGCCTTTGGTTTGTTCAGTCGCTGTCCTCAAAATAAACTCTGGCATTTCACCTCTCCGGTATGTGGCCCTGTGTCACCTCGACAAGAAGACAAGCTTGGCGGGGAGGTGAAGCATCTCTTGTCCCTTGTAACCCCTGGCTGCCTGAAATTTTAATTTGTCTATCTGAGCAGCCTCATCTGCCCTGAAGGGGAGCTGGGGCTGGCACTGAGCCCTGGGGTCCCCCAAGTGGATGCCACCCGCCCTGTGGGGATGAGCTGGGCAGAGGGTGCCGGGCAGGCGGGCGCTGGGGACCGGCAGGACTCTGGGCACGTCCATGGGAGAGAAACAGCAACAATATGGTGAATGCACTCGACCTCTTTATGGACGTGTTCCCCTCAAATTGCTCAAAATCAGGAGAGCAATGAACTACAGAGCAAAAGGGGAGGGAAAAAAAAAAAAAGAAAAAAAAATTGAAGACCCAGCAGCCCTCCCCATCCCTCATTTGCCAAAGAAACTCCTGATTTCTCCCGGCTACATCAGCTCCCAACTATGACAGCTATCTCATCCTGCTGGCAAGGCCACGTCTCTGGAGCAGCCCTCGCTCCAAAATGCGATGGGAAGAGATGTAAACAGAGGGGAAGCCGGAGCTGGAGCTGGCTGCTCGGGGTGGGCGTCCAGGTACGGGGAGCGAGGCCAGGCACGGCTGCTGGGGGTGCTGCAGCGGTGGGGACCATCCCTCCCGGGTGGCTGCTGCGGTGGCTGTGCAGGACCTGTCCCCAGGGCTGGGGTGATGGTTGGTGCTGGGGACGTGTCCTGGGAAGCACCGAACCCTCTGCATCCTTGCGTGGGGCAAAAGGGCAGCTTTGCCAGGCAGGGAAGCAAAACCCAACGCTTTTGTCTCCTCTCCCCTACCCGGTGGGCTTTGCTGAGTGAGACGCAGACCTGAGTTTAATTCCTCTCTCTTTGTTTCCCCAGATCATGATTGAGTTCTGCCCAGGCGGGGCGGTGGATGCCACCATGCTGGGTGAGTGCAGCGTGCGGTGCTGGGCTCTTCTCCGTGCTCGGGGCGATGCCCATAAGGCGTTTCCAGCCTTCTGGCACATTTTCAGGGGCAGCCTTTGGACAGACGGCAAACGTGGGTGCCCCAGCTTCCCCAGCTACTGTTTCTCTCCCATGAGTTTGCCTATTTTCATACTTGGAGCAGAAGGTGTGGCAGCCTGGGGGTGTTTCTTGAGCTACTTTGATGTCCTTTTGTGATTTAAATGTTTCTGGGATCAGCAGATCACAAGGTTTGGGGAGAAGGGAGACTCTGACTGGAGGGGAAAGGTGGCTTTAAATATTTGTCTGCCAGAGGCACCGGGTGCTTGGGATCCCGTTCCCACAGCTTCCTGGGAATGGCAACGAGGCTGAGATGTTTAATCTGGGTGTCTGTCGTGATGAATCTCCCAGGATCTCCTTGCTGACTTCTCCGTATGGTGTCGGTCGTCTGGTGAAGCAGCACTAGCCTCTGAATAAACTGCAGCCTGCAGTAATGCCAGGAATCTTCCCATTTTTAACTCCTCCCTTCCATATAGAGCCACTGGGACCAGAAGCATGCGGGTGTTCCCCAAAACAGCCCCAGCTGGTGCCACAGCCCCTCTGTGCCAGGGCTGTACCGACCCAAGGGGTGACGTCCCTCCTGCATGGCAGACACAGTGTTCTGGCATCCTCTTGCCTGGAGCCCCTGGGATGGAGCCGTATATCCCCGGGGTTTATTCCCTTTCAGCTTCGATATTTCCAAAGGCCTCATTTTCCTTTTATTTCCAAGAAAAGCGTGGACACACATTTCTCAGTTTTGATTCAGCCCCTAAAACTTATGCCTCCATTAGGGATCTTTTTTTAAAGCGGGTCCAAATCACTGCAGATGAAATTACCTTTGCTGAAGTGCTGGAGGAAATGATGCCTTACCCTGGAAAACCTTCACCCTGTTCCTTGGGACACGAAACCCCCTGAGCGTTCGTGGGGCCATGTCCATGGCAGTCGGTCTCTGGAGGACGTGGGAGCTGGAGCGGGAAGGGGGTGCTTAGAAAACCAAGTGGCCTGGCTGTGGTGCTGTCACGCCCCGAACGCGGGGCAGGAGGAGCTGTGGGTCGGAGCTCGGGATTGCTCCTGGCGTTATTAAGTTTGGAGTTGCTGAACGTGCCTGTTCCACCAGCATCCCCACCAGCAACTGGAATTTGCCTTTGAAATCTTTTGAACAAAACCTGTGGCCTGACTGCGCCACAAGCCTTGCTTTTGCCAGGTGCTCCAGGGAGAGTGAAAATCATCACATTGCCCCAGAGCAAGAGAGATCTTGGTGAGGAAGAGGAGGAGGCACAAGGTGGCTCACCCCGCATCGCCCAGCCTGCGGTTAGGATCCTTGCTCTGAAGCAGCATCTGTCCCACTTGCTGGGGTCCATCCACCAGCCCCCTCCTGCCCATGCAGTTTGCGTGGTTGGTGCTAAGGCTGGTCTGGTCTCGGCGTGCTCCGCTGTGCTGGAGGGGGGGTCTGTGCCGCAAGGGGCTGCGGAGGGAGGGAGGGAAGCTCAGACGATGCTAACCATCTGGAAATTTGATGGTTTGCAGAGCCGTTGCCTTGGAAAGCAATCTGGGACGGTGAAGGTGGCTGGGCAGAGCTCAGCAGGGAGGTCACGCTGGTGGTCGCGTGTCCCCACAAGCTTCAGAAATAGGGACAGGCAGCGGGGTATGAACTGGTGTGCTGGTACCTGGTGCTACCTGAAAAACCAGCTCAGAGCAGTGGGTAGGGATGACGCTAGAGAGCAGTTTATTGCCTGTTGCTTTGGGAGGTGGTGTGTCCCGCCTGATGTGCAGGGGGGTACGCTGCATCTCTGCAGCAGGGGGATCCCCCCAGCATCCCCACACCCTGGGGGATGTGAGCACCGGCAGCATATGGAGCTGTCGAGTGTTCAGGCCTGTGTTTGACCCTGCTGCTGCCTGCAGCTGAGTTCAGCTCTCTTGCCTCTGCAGCATCGTCCTCGCACTGGGCAAGACCCAGCTTGTTTGTGGGGACCCCTTTCCCAAACTGGCAGGGAACTTGCAGGCATGCCTGGGTCCCCCTCCTCGTCCCCTCGTCCACTGTTCCCAGGCCAGATGCCTCAGCCGTGCATCCCTGGGAGGGAGCTATAAACCAGCAGCTCCAAGCAGGCAGGCATTGACTGCGAGTGCTGACTTAGGGAATAAATTACCTTAACAAGCTGATTTGCATTGCAATCCCACTGCTTTGACATGACAACAGTGGTTTTTAAATGGTCTGCTGGGTAGCCCATGCCTTCCTGCTGCTCAGGTGAAGCATCACTCAAATCCTTGACTTAACAGTTCTCTCCCTCCCCGCAGAGCTGGACCGGGGCCTGACCGAGCCCCAGATTCAAGTGATTTGCCGCCAGATGTTGGAAGCCCTTCATTACCTCCACAGCAAAAAGATCATCCACCGTGACCTGAAAGCGGGCAACGTGCTTCTCACCCAGGATGGGGACATCAAGCTCGGTGAGCTGCCCGGCACAGGAGCGCGGCAGATGCTCGCTTGGCTGAGCTCGTTGGGAGGGTGGCCGTGGGTCATGGTGCTGCTTTGGCACCGTTTACGCGATGCTAACGATAGCCCTGTGCTGCCGGGAGCTGGGCTGTAGCCTTCGGCTATGCCCGAGTGTAGGGGAATGAGGGATGCTCCGTTGTGCCCTGCCTGCGGGACACCAGCTGTGTGTCTGCTGGCGGATGAGCTCAGGCAGGAAAAGATGGGGGAAAACTTCATGTTGTTCCATGGGAGGCCAAATCCAGCACCGAGCTGTGTGCCGTGCTTAGCCCCCAGCCGGGCACCGAGACCCCCCGAGCCGCAGCCGTGCTGAGGCCCGTGATGCACTTTCCTTTCAGTAATTCCTTTAGTCCCTCTTTGAACTCAATTTTATGATTTTTGGCCTGCCGAGCATCCTGTGCAGGGTGCCAGTTGGCAGGGTTGGGAGCTGGGAGAATTTGTCTTATCTCCAGAGCAGGTCTGGTGGTGACAGGGCAAATTTTGCCAAAGCGTTGCTTTGCCAGCTCGCTGTGGGCTTGAGTTAAATTGGCGTCCACCTGCCTGCTGGGGGATGAGAAGGCAGCTTTGTCTGTAGGGTCCAGTCAGTATGGGGCAGATCTCTTTCTTGACCCTGGCAAGGTGTGCTGGCAGCTGTGGGACATTCTTGGGATTTGACTTGGGGTGATGGAGACCAGCCAGCCTGGGAAGACAGAAATCTTCCTGTGACCATGGGCTCTGCTCTGACATAAGCAATACTCTGGTGGCTTGGGCCAGGGACGACCCACAGCCAGGGACACCCTGCGCCTGGGGTGCAGGTGGATGGCACCCGGAGGCCACCAGGGGCATCTCGGAGAGCAAACTGACCTGGAGTAGGCTCAGTACCCGCTGCAGGTCCTACAGATTTTATTTGATTTGGGTTTGCTTCAGGGAAAGGCATCACGCAGTGGCTGCTGTGCGTGGGGCTGAGAGAAAGAATATGACAGCACTTCCGTGTTTCTGGTGTCAAATGAGGCTTTTTGCTGTGAAATAGCAGTCCTGAAAAGTAATCTGCTGTGGAGCTGCTTTTGTTGGTTCATGGAAAAGATCTTGTCTTCCCACTAGATGTGTGGGGTTTGGGTTACAGGAGGGGTGGCTTGTTATGCCCCTGTCTTATAGTACATGGGAGGGGAAGGTCCCTGATTATTGCGTACCCAAAAGTGAATTTAATTTCTGATGCTCAGTTTAGAGGAAGCAGCACATTGTATCATGTTCTTGCCTTAAATGTGTGTTTGCTTTTAAATCTGTGTTTCAGCCAAGTGTGCTAATTCAAAAGGGTCTTTCAGTTTTCCTACGGCATCTAATGTTACTGCTCTTTGCAGCTGACTTCGGAGTGTCTGCCAAAAACACGAAAACCTTGCAGAAGCGAGACTCCTTCATTGGGACCCCTTACTGGTGAGTGTGACCTGCTCACTGAGCAATCCTGTGTTCGTGAGGAGCTTCATTCTTCTGAAAATCAGGCTTGCTCAGAAACAAGATGCTGATGGCCTTTGGGATGTGTTGGACCGTAGCACATTACCAAGCGTGAGTGGGAGGATTCTAACAAGGAGTCTGGGCCGGTGCCTACGTGTGTGAGGGTGTCCCATGCCTGAAGGGAGCTGTGAGCAGCCTCGGCGGTGCAGGAGCGTTACCCGGTGTCACCGTGCCCTGAGCTGGCCAAGAGGCCACCGGGCTCGGAGCAGCGGGGGACACACGTGTGCTCGCGTGCGTGCGCTCGCTGCTCCCCCCCGGCCCAGGGGGTGGGCTGGGCTTTGAAGCAGCTCCAAGCACATGAGAACGACTTCTCGCTCCAGAAGTGCAATCTCTAAATCACCCGACTTGCTGAAGGAACAGAATCGGCGAGGATTAATTTATTGTCTGAGGCAACATCCGCGCCAGATGTCAATGGCCGGGGGGTTTCCACGGGCCGCCTGAGCTGTCTTGGCTGATCTGCGGAAGAGGGAGGGGGTTGGTGCCCTTAGAAAAGATGCTGTTTCTTCTGAAACCCAGAGCTGGGAGGAGAGACAGTTTTTTGTGCAATGCTATGGATTATTTAAAACATTTATTCAGTTGCTGCTGCAAGGCTCACGTGGTGTCATGCCTCACCGTCCCTGCTCCTTGTTCTGCTCCTTGCAGGATGGCCCCGGAGGTGGTGATGTGCGAGACCATGAAGGACACTCCGTACGACTACAAGGCGGACATCTGGTCCCTGGGAATCACGCTGATCGAAATGGCCCAGATCGAGCCGCCCCACCACGAGCTCAACCCTATGAGAGTCCTGCTGAAGATTGCCAAGTCCGACCCCCCCACGCTCAGCTGCCCTTCCAAATGGTGAGGAGTTTTGGGCAGCAAAGCCTGGAGTGTGCGTCTCTCAACTTATGCAGTATTTCAAGAGAGAAAAAAATAGTCTTTTATAGCGGTATTGTTTAATTTGAGAACCTGATGTAGGATTCTAGCTGTGTTCTAGCCCAGCTGTGTGCTGGGGACCCCGAGAGCACTGTGGGCTGAAGGCAGGATGCTCAGCATCGCCTGCGCTTTGACCATGGATTCTGGAAAGCCTCTTTTGCATTTAAAAAAATCCAATCAGTTTTTGCTGTTTATTTTGTTGTTGTTGTTATTTTGTTTGTTTGGGTTTTGTTTTTTCTAATCATGACAAAACCTGCTGCATGATAGCAACAAATTATGGGGCGAGCACTGGGGTCACAAGCCTTGTTACAGCGGTTCAGGTCGCAGGAAGGAGCTCCCCACACAAGCCCAGCAGGCAGGGTGGGAGCTGTTCCTCTGACGTGACTCAGAAGCCAGACTTGGATCAGGGACATGCTCTGTATCTCCAAGCTGTGCTTTGCAGGCTGAGGGTGCCCTCCGATGGGGTTCCTGCACCTTCACGGCGGTCTTTTCACAGTGCGGCTGCTTTGATGGGTCCTGGAGCATCCTTGTCCGCCAGCAGCTCCACCCATGGCTCCCTTTGGAGGATGGCTGCTGCTGTCCTCTCCCATCTCTCTGCCTTGGCTGTGGGGCGCAGTGGCTGGCATTCAGTCCTGCCATCTGTTGCCATCACAGGGAAGGCAAAATCCAGTCCCTCGCTTGGCCACATTGCTGGTTCTCTTACAAATACTCAGAATAAGTGAGCACCGGTCTTCCCCTGCTGGGAGCGAAATGGTGACTGTGCCCAGCTGCAAACTGGGACACAACCTGCCAAGAGATTGAGTGGACCCCTGCGGCATTTAAGGCCTTTCCCTCTTCTGAGCTTCTCCCCAACGACTGTGTTTTAAGGTCCCTGGAGTTCAGAGACTTCCTGAAGACAGCGCTGGACAAGAACCCGGAGACGCGGCCCAGCGCTGCCCAGCTGCTGGAGGTTGGTCTGCGAGCGCGCGAACCACCCGTGTCTGTGCATCGCAATTCTCTTTAAGGGGGAGAAACAAAACAAGTGTGGATGAGCCCTAGGCTGGTTTCAGATGATTTTTGTCTTGTTTAGAAAGTTCATAGTACTTTCCAGCCACTAAAATGCTCCAAAAAGGAGCAGCAATCTTTTTCCTTTGGAGCAAACTGCGGAGCCACTATGGACACCGACTGGAATAGAAGTGTCTCCTGTTGCTTAAAAATGCCGACGTGGCAGCCAGTTTGGATTGTACCTGATCATCCCAGATTTAAATTCAACTCCTTTCCTCCTGTCCCCTTCCAAAGCAATACCAAAAACCTGTACAACGCTTTTCCCCACTGACTGCAGACACGCTCGCTCTGCAGTGCTGGCAGCCCTGGCAGCTCCACCAGCAGCGGGAGGAAGCGTGCAACTGTTTTTGCAAACCCGAGGGACTCAGGACTTTTTGCTGAAGCTCAAGCGCTGTGTGCACTGAGCGATTTAAGCGCGATTTCAATTAAACCTTCCCCCAGGCTCTGTTTGCCCCCAGGGTTCCTGCAGACCGGCCCTTGCCCTGCTCCCGGTGCCACTCTGCGGGCTCACACCTGCACCCCAGAGCTCAGCCTGCCCGCGGAGAGGGGGGACGGCTCCTCTGCAGCGAGAGCCCCTTGTTTAAATGCAGCTGGTGCTTTTGTTTGGGAGATGTTGACATAAAGCAGCTTTGCAGAGCACCGCGCGTTGAGCATCTGTGTGCAGAGCTGGCACTTAACCTCAGCATCGTGTTCTGTCTTGTTCTCCCTCATACGTGCAGCGCGTATCTGTAAATTTATCTAGGGAGTTAAGCCTGGTGACACTGGCAAGAACTGTGTCCTTAGTATTCGGAGTTGTTTTAGAGCAAGAATTGGTCCTTGCCATCACCATCCCCGTGCACTCGTTCGGCTGTGAACTCACGGTGTCTGTTTTTTGGCCACCTCACACATGTGCGTTGTGCTTGGCTTTTTAGCACCCCTTTGTCAGCAAGGTGACCAGCAACCGGGCCCTGCGTGAGCTGGTGGCTGAGGCCAAGGCTGAGGTGATGGAAGAGATCGAGGACAGTCGCGATGAAGCAGAAGACGACGACTCGTCAGAATCTGCCTCGGTGAGCGCTCCCGACCCCGTGCTGGCAAGTTTGCCCGTGTGCCTGTGGTGGGGGAAAGAGCCCAGCAACTTCTCTAGGCTCCAAAAAGCTGCTTTACAGCTGCTTTACAGGTGGAGGGAGAAGCAGTTGCTTGGTCAGGGAGCGGCTGGTTTTTGGTGGCTGCCAGGGGCATGGAGAAACAATGATGCTGGTGGGTGGCCCAGCTGCTGACTCACGGGGGGGTCTTGCGGAAAGTGTTTAAATAAAGAAAGAATTTTTTAAAAAGAAGGAAGAACAACAAAAAAAGTGAAAAGTAGGCCCTGCTACAGGCTGGAGCAGAAGCAACACCAGCAGCACGTGGTGCAGTGGTGAGGCACCTCCAGCCCTAGGAAGGAGCTGGGCAAGTCTGTCCCTGAGCTGGGCTCTTTGAAAGGGCCGTTTGAAGGCTGCCTGGGCAGCTTTGCTGGGAGATGTGCCTCGACCTCCCTCGTCGGTGGCAAAGGACAGTGATTGATCCGTGGTGGAGTTAGCCATGGGGAAAAGATGTTCCATGTGCAAACTCCTAGGCTGCCTCCTAAGAATCTGCGGGCCCTGGAGCTCCCGCGCTGTGCTGTTTCCCACCAGCCAGTGTCCATAGTCCTTGGCACCACAAAGCTGGAGAAAGATAGAAGTATACCAAGGTGGATGTCCTAAAAGGGAAGACTTCATCCCAATAGCTCTTTAGCTGTGAGTGACTTTGCTCTGAAGCGTGGGGATTTGAAGCTCTTGCAGTTGCATCGAAGTGGTGGTGGAAATCCAAACACTTTCCCCTTGTTGTCTTTCCAGCCCCCTGGTAAGCACAAGCGGGACCCCTCTGAGGCGAGTCAGCTGAGTTTTGATGGGGAGAAACCTCCAGACTCCTCCTTGCCCAAGGCAGCAAACGGGCCTGTCGGGACTGGCAAGGAGACCACAGATTTAAAGAGCGATAAAGTCTTGGATGAAGGGATAAGCAGAGACAATGACAAACTGGAGGGCCACCACTCCACAAAAACCCTTGCCAGCTCTGCCACCTCGGCCACTCAGGGAAAGCCAGACATCATCTCGCAGCCCAGGCCAGGCAGCAAGGAGAGGAAGAGCATCGGGGAGCGGCCGGAGAGCAGCCACCTGGAGAACTTCACGGAGGAGAAGCTTGCCAACGGGAGCCTGGATCCCGCAGCTCCGTTCCCCGGCAGCCGGTCCAAAGGGGATTCGGATTCTGGCAGCACTTCAGCCTCGGAAAGCATGGACCTCACCATCTCCCTGTCTGCTGACCTGTCTCTCAACAGGGAGAGCGGCTCCATCTCCCTGAAGGTGAGAGTGGTGGGCAGAGGGTGTGGAGAAGGAAGGGCGGCAAACCCCTGCTGAAAGGTGCTGAGGTTTTTTCCCTTTTTATCCAATTCCCTGGAATTCAGATCCCTTTCATTGTGCACATGTCCCTTAAACTCCTTCCTGAGGAAGCAGCATGCTGTATTCTAGATGGGGTTGACTTTTTGACTGTAGGAGGAGAGAGTTTGCCCTTGTCTGCCATGTGCCTGGAGGCAGGGAATGGGTAAAGTAGGAGAGGACAGAAGCTGCATGAAGACAGAGGAGCCAGGAATCTTGCTTTTATTCCCCAAGCGTGATGCTAAAGACCATGCAGGTGTCACCCCGGTACAGAGTTCTGTTGGATGAGACAGCCAGAAGGGCTCACGGGGCTGCTTGTGATGTGAGTGTCCAGGCTTGGAGCTCTGCAAGTAAACACAAGGCCAGCAAGGAGGGTAGAAGCCCATCTTCAGGCAAAACCTTTGGTGGTTTGATTTCCCTGTCTACGGGAAGTCGCTCACATGGTGCTGGGTTAAGCTGTGCCTTGGGAATGTGGCGTGTCCTCAAAGGGAGGAGAAGTTCTTAGTGGAGTTGCTGCAGGTGCATGTCCTCTGCTGTCTCAGGCCACTGAAACCTAATGGAAGTCTGACATTTTGTAGTTATTTTGGGTCCCTGAGAAGTGTGAAGTAACTGTGTCACTCACCTGACTTGTGCGGTCACTAACAATCTGAGCAAGCACAAGTATGAAACCCAAAATAGGATTTCCTAAACTTTATACGTTGCCCATCGTTCTGTTGTTCTACCTAGGCCAAGGAGAAAGTTTATTTGGGCTGGTGCCTGTCTCAGTTTTTCCAACCTGCCATACATCTGGCCTGGTTTGTGTCAGCAGTGACTTGCAGAAAGACCTCCCAGGCTTCTTGGCTTTTGCTAAGGCTTTCTGGAGGCTGGGAATGCTTGTGAGCCAAAGCCAGCCAGGTCAGCATGGCTTTGCTCATTCCACCATTGTGCTTTTCCTGTAGGGCTGCGTGATTCAAGTCTTTCATATCTTTATTTTTTTGCTAAGGAAACTGAGTCCCTGGACACAGCCGTTTGGCCAGGCTCAGGCTGCTGACCCCACAGAGGGTGGTAGCAAAGGCTCTGTGCGTGTGCTGTGGATGGCAGCTCCAAATCTGCCCGTGATTTTTTGCTTGCTGTGGTTTCTTTGCTTATGTTCTTCATTAACAACGGCATCAAAATTGCTCTGAGGCAACGAGCCAGGGAGCTGCTTCATGACCTCCTGCTTTCCTCCCCGGCCGAACTCAGGATTCTCGGATGCACAAGAAGACGCTGAAACGCACCCGCAAGTTTGTGGTGGACGGAGTAGAGGTGAGCGTCACCACCTCGAAGATCATCAGCGAGGATGAAAAGAAGGATGAAGAGATGAGATTTCTCAGGCAAGTGGGTCGCTGGGATGGAGGGAGAGCAGGGTGCCAAGCCAGGGCAGGGTTTTATTCTCCGCAAGCAAATCCACGAGCGACCTAAAGTCCTCTCATTTTCTGTCTTGCTCCCACTTGGACAGGAGAACTATCCAGTGTGAGCATCGCTGCTTTTGGCCTTTCCTTGGCTGGCAGAGGGCTTGCTGTACCGTGTGAGCTGAGCTCTGTTTGCAGGCAGAGGAGTGCGGGATGCATCTCGGGGACAACGTGCAGCAAGGGTGTGACAGGGGAAGCTGGTACTGTGGCTGGCTCTGTCCTCCGAGGTTGACTGAATGTGTCTCCAGAGCTGTAGATGTGCTGGCTCAGTGGAAATAAGCACAGAAATCTTCTTGAGATGCTCCTCTTTCTTTTGTTCTTGTATCTCCTCAGACTTTGTTAACAGAAAGGCCAAGGGAGTTGTAAAGTCCTTGAGCATCGCTTAATATTCATGAGTGTATCCTCCCTGCATAAGCCTTTGTGACTCTTCTGTGGATCTTACAGCTTTCAAACCTCCATGACCTATTTTCAGGGAGGGGAAACTTATGTTTCTAGGTCCGTTACTATCAGTAGTATCACTGAAACGAACAAGCCCTTAAAAGTAATTAAAATACAAATTGTTTTGTTTGACGCCCTATTCTAGGCACCCTTATGCTGCTCTGAAGGACTCTCTGAGAATATAATCTGTCCCAAGCACTGTGTGACCCTGTAGCAGCCTTATTGCTAGGCCCTAATATCAGATCTATGCATAAGCTCCTTAGCTACTAATTTTTTGTGTGAGAAGTGCATATAACCCTAATTAAACACGGGGAGCATGCGTACTAGCACACAGGGAATTTGCAGGCTTGGCTGCGTTCTCCTGGTCCACTCTCAGCTGTGGTGGCATCCCTGAAAAGATGCTCCTTTTTAATTTTTAAATAGTGCCTGCTCCATCTGCGAGGTGGGGAAGAGACAGAGAGGCTTGGGTTGGAAAGCATTGAGTCCCTTGAATACCTTTTGGGAGAGGTGGTTATTCGCTTGGGACTGGCTAGGAGGCACGATCAACTCTCCTGGCATCCTGATTTGCCCTTAAGGGGCTTGTTTCTGTCTTTTTTTCGAGCATGCCGAGGTATTGATTGGAAGGCGAGATCAGAAGAGAGCACATCGTATTGCGCCCGTTGATTTAATGGGGCTTGAG
Organism: Caloenas nicobarica; assembly: GCF_036013445.1. NCBI lineage: Eukaryota > Metazoa > Chordata > Aves > Columbiformes > Columbidae > Caloenas > Caloenas nicobarica. The sequence goes on from NC_088257.1 coordinate 2,471,398, forward strand.
TTTGTTTCGAAAGAAGAAATCGTTCCAAAGCGCTTATCCCAGGGGGCCCCCCAGAGAGCGTTGTATGGGATGTGTAAGGCTAATGCGCAGCAGGGGAGGTCATGGTGGGGATCCCGCACGGGGAAGCTGCTGCTGCTTTTGCCTGGTGCATTGGTGGTTTCCTGCCCGATCGGGCACAAACATCGCAAACAGGCTCAAACGTGACCGTCTGAGCTGAGTCTCCCTTTCACTGGATGTGACGCTGGATGAGAGGAGTGATGCAGTGTTGTGGTAGACAGGTCAGAATTTGGGAAAACTGCCCTGCCTGCTGCGGAGGTGTGAGCAAGAAGGGATGCGGAACACAGGGGCCAGGCAGAGGCAACAGCAGCTTGGCCTGAGCTGTGTTTTGAAGACCAGCGTGCGCTAACCTGGCTGGCAGAACGAGCATTTTGGCTGCTGGCTGGGAGAGCTGTGCCTGCAGCATCACCTTAGGAGCTTTGACAGGGCTTGTTTGAGAAGCTGTGAATGCTAATAAGCCTTACCTGTGAAAACTGATGGTTTGCCAGCAGTTAACATAATTAGCATCCTGCTTTCTCACAGTTTTCTGGTGTCTTGGGGCCTGAGAGCACATCAGTCGGTCGGCATTTATGTCCCGCCTGTGCTCACAGCAAGCGGCAGGGCGCTGCGGGGTGGCTGTGTGGCTTTCATTCCCCATTGAAGTGCTCCAGTTATTGATTCTGCCATCTCTGCTCAGGACCATGCCTGTGAACTCGTCTGACTCTGTATTTCTCTCTCTCTCCCTCTATTTTAACCCTCTGCAGGCGCCAGGAGCTGCGGGAGCTGCGTCTCCTTCAGAAGGAGGAGCACCGAAACCAGGCGCAGCTCAACAGCAAGCACCAGCTGCAGCTGGAGCAGATGCTCAGGCGCTTCGAGCAAGAAATGACGGTACCTGGGCAGGGAAGGGGATCTCCCACTACCTGCTGGTTTCGCTTCTCCCCTGCAGATGCCCTGCAAACCCTCGCACAGGGCGATGCTCTCGGGGTTGCAGCAGTCCTGGGGCATCGTGTTCAGAGGGAGCAGGACCACCAAGGGACCCCTTTGGGATTTGGGGGTGGGATGTGTTTGTGGGGCACAGAACCTTCTGTGGGCATTAAGCACATGGAGCCTGCAGCTTGGTGTGGTGGAGCAGGAGAAGGGTTGTTCTGGACTTTCCCTCTTCAGTGATCTTTCCTTGTGTGTCTGTTCACGGCTACTGTGAGAAACAGTTCATAGTGCTGTAGTATTTTGAATTTAAAACCCATTTAAATAAGAAAGCAGTGTGGACAGAATGTGAGAGCAGGAAAGCTATCCAGTTTGAGTATAAAATAAATGAACTAGGCTTGCATACCTAGTCCCTCTGTGGACAGCTTATGTTTGAGTAAGATAATTTTGTAAGTCCCTTGAAAGTTTTTGTGAGGCATCTTTTAAATACCCATTTATTTAATTCACCTAGTGTGTGTGCCTGGTAACACCATTCCCTCGCGGCAGGCTGGGAGCCATCACTTATTTGGGTGTTCTGTTATATTTCCAAAGTCTTGACATGCCACGTCCGTGAATTCCCATCTTAGCAAGTCACTTCTCATTTGTGAGATTTATTAACCATATGGTGTGACGTGCAAAAGCCCCAAACCTGCTTCCTTTGCCCCTTCCCTGGGGCAGTTTGCAGCCCGCTCCCGTTGGTGCCCGTGTGCTCCATCCCTGCTGCTCGCCAGGACGGAGAGGTTGGACACAAGGGCGCTGTCAGAGCGCAGTGCCCTCCAATGTCGAAATCCTGGTCTGAAGAGAAAGAACTGTGATGCTTGAGCTTCACTGCCTGCAAATATTTGCCCAGGGCCCGCGGGTCCCAGTGGGATGCTGTAGATCAGGGTGTGAGCAAGGAGAAAGGGTTGAAATGTGCTAGAACAAATTCAAAAGTGCTTTGTGCTCACGCTAGGGCTGGCTCTGCCCTGTGTGCTATTTGGAAATTTCTCTCCTCTGTGTTTAGTAAAGAGGCTCAATTCATGCAAGGACAACCCTCTCCCGCCCTTTATTTTTTTCTTCTTTTTTTTTTTTTTTTCTCTTTCTTTCAAACTTTTGAAAGGAAACAACACACAGGGGACGCTGATGTTGACCTCTGTTCCCTTCTCGTACAGACAAAGAAGAAGTTCTATGACACTGAACTTGAAAACCTCGAACGGCAGCAGAAGCAGCAGATCGAGAAGATGGAACAAGATCACTCGCTGCGCCGGCGGGAGGAGGCCAAGCGCATCCGCCTGGAGCAGGAGCGGGACCATGTCAAATTCCTGGAGCAGCTGAAGCAGATGAAGAAGGAGGTAAAAATGGGGATAGAATGGAGGAAGGCTGGTTTCCCGCATCTGTTTCTTCCAGGAAAACTTCAGCATTTCTCCGTAGCAGAACTTGAGAGGGAAGCAGTTGTTGGGTGTCTTAGCAGGAAGCTCTTGCTTTTCTGTGGTATATTTGGGTGTTTCCTGGGGGCCATCTGTTTAGCGACATTAGGTGGGGTTGTTCTTGGCCTAAAGTTACCCGCTGATAAATCTCATTTCCCTCCCCAAAGGTCAAGAATGAGGTTGAGAAGCTGCCGCGGCAACAGCGCAAAGGGAACATGAAGGTGAAGATGGATGACTTCGCTCAGAAAAAACAAACCATGGTAAGGCTGGGAGAAGATTGCCACAGCTGCAGGACTGGGGAATGCGTAGTAGACAGAAGCATCCTTCCTCCTTGAGGGACTGGCAGTTTCTAAAATGCCACCAGATGCTTTTCAAGTTGCAGCAGAAGGAGGGCTCATGGTGGTACTGCTGTTTTCTTCCAGGAACAGGAGTTTTTGGCCAAGCAGAAGGAGGACCTGGAGCTAGCCATGAAAAATATAACCGCCCAGAACAAAAAAGAGATCTGTGACAAGGAACGCGAGTGCCTGAACAAAAAGCAGCAGCTCATGAGAGGTGGGTGGCAGAGGCTGAAAAGGAGGAAAGCAAATGCTGTAACGATGGGTTGATCCAGCGCTGGCTCTTCCCACACAGCAGATGCTGTGACAGAGTTGCAAGCTGGCAGGGTAGGATTTAGAAAAAACAGCCTTGCCAGATCCTGTCTAAATGTTTAACAATAATAATACTTAGCGCTTTAGTCTTCAAAGCACTTTACAAATACGAACCAATTAGGCTTCATAATTGCAAGAAATTATTCCCTGATACGGTTTGCAACTAATTTCTCCTGGAAAACAGGAGGTGAGCGATCACCCCCCACATCTGCTGTACTGCTCCCGTGTGTAGGGTTCATTTGTGCTTGGGTTGCTGTGTGTGACCAAGCTGGGGCCAGGGTGGGTTGTCTCCTGACCCTTCTCCCTTCCTCAGACCGCGAGGCGTGCATCTGGGATCTCGAAGAGCATCAACAACAGGAGAAACACCAGCTTATCAAGCAGCAGCTGAAGGACCAGTATTTCCTCCAGAGGCACGAGCTGCTCCGGAAGCACGAGAAGGTGAAGAGTTAGTGCCTTGCTGGGTGCTGGTCAGCCGGGTGCCTGGGTGTCCCCAAAGGGTCCTTTCCCTTCCAGGCTGTAAGTGGGGCATGGAGGGTGGGTTAGGAGTGAAAATATTTGGTCGTTATTAGTGAAAAGGGACCAGAATAACGCTCGGATCAGCCTATTTGCTTGCGACGTATATTCTGCGCTGCGTGCATTTGACCTACGAGAAGCAGTTGTGAATTTTGGGGATTTTTCTGGAAATCTGCCACTGTCCAGTATGGGGAATGGTCTATTCCCAGAGCAACAAGTGAAGACTGGCACATCTCACAGACGTTTTTACTTCCTTCCAGCACCCTTCTTCTGTCCTTTCACAGCATGCTCAGTAGCTGCCCTCACCTCTTTTCCCGTTCAAGATGTTTGTCTGTCACCAGCCACCTCCATGCCACTCCCAAGTCTGTTCTCCAGCTCTTTTGGGTCCCCTCAGCACTTTCTTCTTGGCCTGAGGTGTCCCTCCTCCTCTGACAGCTGCCCCTCTGCCGTTGCAGGAAAGGGAGCAAATGCAACGATACAACCAGCGCATGTTAGAGCAGCTGAAAATTCGGCAGCAGCAGGAGAAAGCCCGGCTCCCCAAAATCCAGCGGAGCGAAGGGAAGACGCGCATGGCCATGTACAAGAAGAGCCTTCACATCCACTCCAGCGGGAGCGCAGCCGAGCAGCGGGAGAAGATAAAGCAGGTCAGGTCCTGCAAAGGACACCACAGCGTGGGGGCTTGGCTTGGGGGGGAAATATTTCTCCCTTCTGGCAGAAGGGAGAGCGGAAAAAAGCAACAGTTCCCAAGTTACTAACCCGCTGCAGGGAGTCAGAGGTCTTTGCTTTTGTGGCAACAGGTGTGGTTTTCAGCGCTGCTTGCATCGTGCCTAGTGTTGGGAAGCATCCTCAGGGCTTTTCTTTCTTTCTTTCTTTCCTATATAATCGTGCAAGCTGGCTGGTCTCTTAACTGGCTTCAGAGATCAGAGCAATGCTGCCTACACGGGCACCTGCTTTTCTCTCTTCCAGTTTGCTCAGCAGGAAGAGAAGAGGCAGAAAGCAGAGCGGCTGCACCAGCAGCAGAAACACGAGACGCAGATGAAGGACATGCAGGCTCAGTGTGAGAGCAACACGAACGAGCTCCAGCAGCTGCAGGTACCATCCCTCGGGGCTCGGCCTCCCGGGGCCGCCTGAGCTCTGCTCCTGCTTCAGCACAAGGAGCATGTTGTAAGAAGCGGCTGCAGAGGACTCAGTGAACTAGAACTGATGTCCCCTTGCTCTGCCTTGAGAGGTTTTTATGGCCACGTACAAATGTGCCCTGGAGCTCAGAGCTCTGAATGCCTCTGGCTGATGCAAGTCCTGTTTAACCACCTGATTTACAGTTCCAGCTGCTTAATGAGTGTTCTGATTTGTGATCTGTGTTTAGAATGAAAAGTGTCACCTCTTGATTGAGCATGAGACCCAGAAGCTTAAGTCCTTGGATGAGAACCACAACCAGCACATGAAGGAGTGGCGGGACAAGCTGAGGCCACGGAAGAAGGTAGAGCCTCCTTGGTGTGAGCAGGGTGTCTTGCTTGCCTGGTTGGAGGGGACAGCATCCGTAGCTCCAGAACAATCTCAAATACATCTTCTCTGTGTGTTCTCTTCTGCTTAAGGCCCTGGAGGATGAGCTGAACCAGAAGAAGCGTGAGCAGGAGATGTTCTTCAAGCTGAGCGAGGAGGAAGATGGACAGACGCCAGCATCGCCAACCAAACACGCCAAGTTCATCCCATTCGGCTCCACAGAGAGCTCATAACCCCTCGCAGCTGGCAGGCCACCGGCTGCTACTTGCTGTGTCCTCCTGGGCTGCAGGAGGGGAACGTGGACTTAGAAGACCATCCTGGCAGCCTCTTCTCACAACAGCACCCTCCTGTCCCCTCGCTCCATCTGGGATAAATGTGGCCTCTGTCCTGCACTGGGGGATGCTGACTGGGAGTTTTGGTGGCTTTTCCAGGAGCTGGGCACAGCTCCACGCTGGGAGGCTGGGCAGGACCTTTTCTGCAATCGTACTTGCACTGTGAGCTGGATGCGTCGCCTCTCACCTGAGCCTGGCGCTCACCGGGCTTGTCGGCAAAGACTGAAGTAATAACCGTTCCCAACAGGAGACGCAGGCAGTGGCTCCTGCCCTCTGCACAGGGATTATCAGCCTCTGTCTCCACTGTGGCTGCTCTTCCTCTCGGTCCTCTATAAGGACTAGTCTGGGGCAGAGCAGCTTTGGTATTGTCTTAGGCTAACCTTGGCCTTCTGCCCCCCCAACACTTGCCTTAGATTTATTTCTATCTACTGTGGCCCTTTTATGCTCAAGGGAGAGACAGTAATAAGGATTTTTTTTCTTCTTGTGAGGAAGGAGGATTGGGTTTTTTCTTTCCTCTTCCTCCTCGTACGGACTGTACAGAAAGGGGACCAGCTGGATGTCCTTCCAAAGATGCTTCTGCTTCTTCATTTGCCATGCTTGCTGGCACCACAGTCCCTCTGGCACTTAGGTAACACTATCTTATGAGAGACGGGACTATAGCATAATTAAACTGTTCAGCTGGCTGCAGGCTTTTGTCTCTTAAAGAAGTGTATGTGCTTGTGCAAAGCGGGAGGTCGGTAATGGTGCTCAGTCCTGCGGTGACACAGGGAGGTGTCAGTCACAGTCGTGTGCCTTCTGGTAAGGACAAGTGAGAGGCTGAAGGCCATTATTGCCAGGGCTCTCATGATCACAAATGTGCTTGGGATTACTTTTTGAGTGCTATGTATGTGTGGGCCGTGTGGGTCAGCCAGCCTGGCCGCTCTGCAGTCTTGCGTACGGGCTGCAAAGCATCATTTGGAAGGAATAAAGGAGTCTTGAAGCAAGGTGTGTAAAGGGAAGAGGGGATGCAAAGACAGGTCATGGTGGCTTGTTCATCTCAGCGTTGCTTTCTCCGCTGATGTCTCATCTCCTTGCGATGTCCCGCAGTTTTTTGGGTGGTTCTCCTGGCTTTCAGGTTGGAGTCGCTGCAGAGCGGCAGAGCCGCTGCAGGTCCAGCGCCGTGTCCCTGCTGCTCGGTGGCAGCGTGTCTGGGTTGCGCTGCCGTCCTCCACATGCGCAAGGCAGCGCGTGGCTGAGCTGCTGGGCAGAACGCAGGGCACTGACCTGGGCACGGGGACAGAGACCTCACCGGGCAGCACCTGCTTCTTCACACAGCCAAAAGGTGTAAGGTAGCACTGAAGTTTTTATCTCTGGACAATGTTGGTTTAGGTCTGCTCGCCTAGCAAAAAAAAGATGTCTGTGCTTAAAAAGAAAAAATAGTTTGAAGTCTCATATGTTGCTTTAGAGACACTGGCATTTCAGAAAAAGGTGGTAATGTGATGTGCTGCACTTCTGAGTACCTGGGTGAAGGAGTCAGCCCCCATGTCTTTAGCACGTCTTCTGAGAAGTGCCCTTACACTTACTACCCATTTAGAGTTCATGATACATATTCATAAGCTTCCTGCAAACTAACAAGGCTACATCTATTTGGGCTATTCCAAGTTTCTTCAGAATCCACACCACTGATGTCTTTATTAATGAATATTGCCTAGATGGAGATCTTAAGGGCTGGAACCCTTTACAAGACTGTGTAACAGCTTTCCAGTAACTGGCCTGTCCTCTTAGGAAGACCACGTGTCCCATCTCCAAAAGCACTTACTATGCCTTTCAGATGTGATAGCACCAGGTTGGGAGCTGATGTAAAATGAATGAATGCAGGAGGTTGCTCCTGAACAATGTGCTGATTTGAGCTTTAAATTATATTAGAAATGTGTGCTGGCAGCTGCACGGTTCGTATTCCTGGTCCCCTTGGGATCCGGCTGGATGTATTCTGTGAAATGGTGGTTGTCACAGAAATCGGCACCCAGTGCTTGTCCCTTCAGGTGTTACACGTGACTTGCAGAAGGATGTCCTGCAGTGTGCTGTTCGCGATTTGCCTCCTCCGGCCGAAGGGCTTTGCTGCCTCCCTGCCGTGCACCAGCCCGGGGAGCATCAGCTCTCTCTGGATATGCGCAGCCACGAGGAAGGAGACTCTTTCTGGTGGCATTTAAAGAGCTAATGTGGTGGCCCCATGGTAAATCAGTTCTCTCTTTCTCCAGTCTGGCTTGCTTTCAGCCTGGAGCTAGCAACATAATTTTGCTTTTGCTGACGGAGGGTAAGAATGGTTTTGTCCCCTGCCCGTTGCCTGTTCCATCTCTGTGTGCCGGGGCTCTAGTACCATGTCCCTCCACTAGAAGAGGGCAGAGGAGCAGATAACCACCCACTAAACATGACAATCTCATTATTTTTTTTCTCCCTTTCAAAAGAGGAAATTTTTTTTCCTGTTCAGAAGTCACCATGAATAAAACTCATGTTATTTTTGAGGAGGGGTGGGAGATGCCATTTTTTTAAACGTGGCTTTGAATAAAAGGGGTTTTTAATATTTTGTAAAGTGTCTTCAGTGGGGCCACCATGATGATGTAAAGACCCTTCTAATAAAGTAACAGACTGAGGAGCCTGGGCAAGTGTCTGATTTCCTGTGTGATCACCGGCTGTGGCCTCAGACCAGCTTAGCGCCTAGTCTGGGTTTTGCTGACTTAGAGAAGCCTCCAGAGCCAGTTCTGGCATGTGAACCTTGCAAGGCTGAACTTCCAGTTCTTTAAAACAGAGCTGGTTGCTTCAGAAGCACTTTCTGCTGCAGCGCAGTGGCAACAACATCTTTGCAAGAAGGTGAAACTCTGATAGACCTTAGTGAACAGGAGTTTTCTCCGTGGCTTTATGTGTTAAAATAGCGCTCGGCTGACCCTGCTTGGTGAAGAGGGAGTATTGCATTCTGACGTCTGAAGAGTGCAAACCACTTCTGTGTGGCTTTTTGTTCCTTTTTTTTATTAGCTTGTCTGGCTGTAACAGAAGACACCAAATGCCTCAGCTCCCTTGCTTTTTCGGGACAAGGAGGTCCTAGGAATGCCTCTCTGTCTCCTCCCCATTCTGCCCTCAGCTGAGGAGCACTTGGATCCTGGAAATGCATTAGGAGACCAAGATACAGGTCACATCTTCCCCTGTCAGCGCAGGGGCAGACCTCTGCTTGCTCCCCCGGGCTGCTCAGAAAAGCTCCTGCCGCCTCTGTAACCAGCCCCAGGGTCTGTGTGGTCTTCATTTTGTGCTTGGAGATTTTTACCTGCCGGTTTAATTGTGATTTCCCTCATCCAGATACCCTACGCCAAGCAAGGACACACGGTGTGCAAGGGCAGCTGTGACATGAGCCCAGGGAGCTGGTAGGTTTTTTCCCCTCGTTTTTTGGAAGGTTGCTCTGCCAACTTCCACCTCGGGCTTCATGTGGGAAATGATTTTGCTACCTGTGTCCACCCTGGTCAGGTAATATCACAGGCCGTGGGTTCAGGTGTGAGGTGGTGAAAGGAAGAGGGAGTTGTTGCTGTAAAGTGGTGGGGTTTACATGGGCAGCCCCGGGGTGAGAGCAGGGCAAGAGCGAAGCACGAGGGTGCCCATCTCCTTGCTCCATGAGACAGGAAGAAATGAAGTAGCTGAGGACACGTAATTAGCCATCTCCTTCATTTACATATACCAGGACTGAACTGTGCCCTGGGGACACACTGGTCAAAAATGGCCTCATTCAATGTCTCCCAGTGAAGCTGAGGATGTCGTGGGAGCATTTAGCTTCATCTGCATGTCCTTGGCAGTGCCTGAGGGCAGCTTCAACGCTGAGGATACTTAATGTTTATAAATATGTGGGAAGTACTGTGTATTCCAGAAATAACTGATATCTACCATCCTGCCCTGGTGTAATGCTGAAAACAGAGCAAAAGTAAAAATCTTTCTTCATTTTTAAAAGTAGAGATGACAGCCCTGAAAAGTTACCGGTGCTGCAGCAGCTGTAGCGTTCCCAGCTCTCCTCGTTACCTCCTCTGAGCTGCCTGAAGGCTTTTGCAGCATTCGTGCTATGATGGGGACAATAAAACTCTCAGGGTAAGAAAAATCAGGGCAGGCAGGGACAGTCATGGGGTTGGGGCGTGTGCGTGGCTGCCTTCCTCCTCCTGCTGGGTCTGCTCTCCCTCCCTCGCTGCAGGAGGGCAGGGTGGCGTGTCCTTCGAAAGAAATCTGCACCCTGTTAGGCCAAATGCTCTTGCATGTTGTCCTACTGCACTGGCCACTGATTGAATTCTCCAAATGCCAAATTACTCGAGACTTGAGCAAAACAAGCCTCTCCAGAGGCTGGTGGCTCTGCCTCACTGATGGGGTTTGTTGTTGTCCCTCTTCTGGGCAGGATGGGGCTGGGTGGCCGGGACACGTTGTCCTGCCATCCCATGTGCCCTCACAAGCACCCACTGGGATGCTCCTGGGCCTGGTTTCAAGGCTTGCAAGGGATGTGGGGGTGATGTCTGCTCTTCTTTCTCTTGTTCACTAGATGGCACGCACACTGAAACAGCCGCCCTGGGTTGTGGAGCCCAGCTGCTCTGCACAAGCGCGGAGCTGGAGCTGAGCTGTCCCCTTGCACTGAAATCTTTGCTCACTTTTTTCCTGGATTCATCATTCACCATGGCACACCTTTCACAAGACCTTTGCTGCTCGATGAGTGCAGTAAAACACTGGCCCAGGGTGCCCAGAGAGGTGGTGGATAAACCATCCCGGAGACATCCCAGGCCGGGCTGGACGGGGCTCTGAGCAACCTGAGCTGGTGCAGATGTCCCTGCTCATGGCAGGGGGGGCACTGGATGAGCTTTGAAAGTCCTTTCCAAACCAAACTATTCTGTGATTCTCATCGGTGCTTTTATCTCCCCCTCCAGTGTTGTGCTCAGTTTTCCAGGGCTCCCCTGCACTGTCACACATGTGCCAGGACAGCCTCCCAGCCTCCCCCCATGTGAGGGCTGAGCATCCCCCCCCGCAGGCTCCGCTTCTCCCTGCAGCCATACCTGCGTGCAGGATGGGTACAACCCGCCAGGCGGGCTGTGAGGAGTGTCAGCCGCACCGCGCCACTCAGACCAGCAACACTGGAGTCAACGCAGTGAAAATCATCCCTGGTGGTGGCTGAGAATCAGTGCCATCCAGCCCTGGTGATACAGTGAGTAGCTGCTGCTCTGCTGGGCTTCAGCTGCAAAGATTTGCCCTCTGCTGTGGTAGGAGCATCATTTTTGACTAATCTTCCTGAGAGAGCTCAGGGAAGACAGATGCATTAGTCCTGTACACAGAGGACCAGGAACATTTTGTCACCTGGCACACGCTTGTAATTCTTCAATTAAAAAGCAAGCAGCAATAGCGGACTCTCTGTGCCAGCGGACTGCAGATAGTGTTTTCTGGCATTTCAGGGGTGATGGTGAGGCAGCGCTTTCTAATTCCATTTGATCTGGTACCTAACAGACCTCGGGTATGGCCCAGCTGTGCCTGAACAGCTGGAGCCTGCTTACAGCCAAGCAGAAACACATTTGCACATCCAAGCTGACAACTGGCTTTTCAGAATTCATTTGCCCTCTTGCTTTAAGTTGCTCAGCTGATCCTGAAAGAGAAGGGAGAGTGTACATGGGTTAAGGAGATCTTGACCCTTCAGTAGGTGGTGAGATCACCTGTGTAGTTATTTTATTTGGCTTAGCAATACTTCAACCTTTGGTTAGGGCAGCAGGAGACGACTCATTTATTCCAAAGCTCCCCTTAGTTGCGCCTGTCCCCTTGTGCTGACAAACCTCATTGTAGGAAGTGCTGCTGCCAGATCTCTGTTGCTCCTGCAGCCATATCGCCAGAGGTGTGGGCCAAACACGGGACTCCCAGGACAACGACAAAACTCTCGTTTGGGCTCCCTTAGCTTGGCAGTTTCCTTGATAAATCACCAAGGTGCAGTAGAGCCCAAGCCAGGCTGTACATCCTCCCACCAGGTCAGCGGGCTCCGCTCCTCTCAACAGCTCTCATCAAAGTCACTAATTGAACACAGCAGGCATTGTCTCCAACCTCTGCTTTTTCTTGGGTGCTCTCAGGCTGCGGCCAGTGCCCGGTGCTGTCGAGGTCCAAAAGTGACAGAGCCACTCCAGCAGGTTACGGTGCTGGGGCAGCGATGTTGATGCTTAAGTGCTTCTCATTGATTTCTGTGCAGTTGCTTGGCTCCCTGCCAGCGTTCGCAGGCCTGGAATGGGTTTACACTGGAAGACATAGATAAAGTAACCCCCTGTGTGTAACAAGCTGGTTGTCTCATGCACATGATTTATACCAGAGCTAAAGGAATGGCCTGGCAGCCCTGCAGCATGTGCCGTGGGGCCGCATCTGTGGCAGTACATGGAAAGGAGCTGGAGGGGTGACAGCAGGAAACCATGGTCTGGTTCCTGGAACAGGTAGGTGAGCTCATTCATATATTCTTTTCCTTTCCATGTCATGCATCTCCACGTGGGAACCTTGTGGCACAGGGAAATGGCTTATCAGCAAGGGAGTACCCAAAGGTTTCATGCACCCCTGAGAAGGGGAGGTGGGCACAAAGGTTCCCCCAGCAAAGCACCATCTGTGTCCCTCCAGGCTGCTTCAAGCTCAGGAGTGAGGCGCCCTTTGCAGTGTCACCATGCGGTGTTCATTCTGTCCCGTGTGTGTTCCCAGCTGTGGCTGCAGGGCCAGGATTAAAGGGGAGGGGGAGGCCAGCATGAAGGGTGCTGATGGAGGTGCAGAGCAGCGCGGTGCTGCACGGCAGCTGGGGATGGCCTGGTGGAGGGCGACTGCAGGGAACAGGCGTTGTGGCTGTAAGAATGGGCAGAACTTGTTCCCCCTCCCAAATCTACCATCTGGCTCTGTGCTGAAGTGACAACATGGGGATGGATTTCTGTCCCCTCAGCTCTGTGGCCAGTACGAGACGGTGGAAGCACAAGTAGAGATAAGGATCCTTTTTGGAGTAATCTCATAGACTTCTCTGCTTGCTTCTGCTGAGGGTCCTTGCTGTGTCCTATGTTTCATGGGTAGTGGGTCCAAGGTGTCTGGATGGTGGACGTCGTGTTAATGTACAGATGGACTGGGCAGCAAGGTGGTCCATCTGGCCATGTTGTTTCCAGTGCCTGAGGGATGTAGGGTCAGTCTGTGCATTCCTGTAAAACCAGATACTGGACTGCATCAGACCAGCTCTGCATATATGCATTCAAACAGTGCCCCCCTCCCAGCTGCCTGGCAGACCCGCAGCCACTGCTCACAGGAACAAACCTGCACTGAAGCAGGAGGGACGGCTGCAGCTGTAGCATTCGTAACTCCATTGCCTTGCTTAATTCCCATCACCTTGCAACTTATCATCTATTGCATTTTGTCCAGCGTGTTTCTGTGCTGCTTCTTGTGGTTTGCATATCCAGTTACCTGATTCTGTTATCCTGTGACCCGCTTGCCTGGCTTTTGAATCCGTAGCTCTTCAGGTTACATCCTCTGTGTTGCTCAGTTGCAGTGCTCTGAGCTGCTCTCTACCCTCACTTCTCCTTTCAGCATGTGAAGACTGATAATTGTTTAATTTCTCTCTTAATCCCCCTTTCTCTAGTGTTCCATATGTCCTCAATGTACATCTCTTCTCTCGCCAACATGACGCTCAGCTGCTTTGGATATTTTCCTGACTCTCTTTTGGAAGATTCGTGCACCTTTCGGGGCTTTTAAAAACAGTAAAACTATATGTACCCAAGTCTGAGCACTCCACAGTCTTTGACTCCTGATTAGCACTTCAAGGTCCAGCCCCGGCATCCCTCATAAATATCTGGGATTTCCTGGTGGGAGAAGGAAGGGAGGGCTCTTGCGGCTTCTCCATGGCCTCGTGTCCACCTACCTTCATTCAACATGTGTCTGACTGAGAAGGGACAACAAGGGCCAGGGCAGAGAGGGGAGTGATATGCAACTGGTCTGTTAGTAAACCAGCCCTGTGGTGGCATGCCAGCAGGTGTCAGGGGGTCACGGCTGGTGACCGAGGTTGTCCCCTTCAGACAACCTAGCATCCTTCCTGCAGCCATCTCTGCAGGGCCACTGTGGTCCTGGGCTTAGCTGAGGGGGAGGAGGATGAAGGAAGATGAAGATGAGCCCTTTAGGAGGACAAGGGGGCCAATGAAGCCCTGGCAACCTGCCTATGCCTCCATTAATCCTCTGGGGTGGTTGTAGCAAAGTTAACAGTATACAAAGGAGCCACATTTAAGGAGCTGCTAAAGAGTGAGATGAGTTGTTTATGATTAAATTAAATTCATATGAAAGCTAATGACCTGCCAGTGTGAGCCTTGGGTAACTTTATAATGTAATTAACAGCCCACCGGGGAAGCGAGCTATGGTAATGCCACGTGTTGAGGAGCTGCTGGGAACACGGAGGCCGTGGGTGGCACTGATGTGGAGATGTGCCCAGTTGCTGCCTTGTCTCCCCTGCTGCATGGAGGGCAGAGCTGGGGACACGAGGGGACGGGCTGCCAGGGAGGAGAGCTGGGGTGCGATGGCTCAGCTCCCAGGGGTACCCGGGTTGTCCTGGGTAAGACGGTTCTGCTGATCTGACCATACCAACAGCCAGCAAAGCTGCTGATTTCTGCTCAGTTCGTTTCCCGGATCCTTAGGGATGTGGCTGTTGGTGATCAAGTCAACACCACCGTGGGAGCTGTTGTTACGGGACAAAGAGCGGGGAGACGAATCAGGGAGGCCAGGCACAGCCCCCCCCGCCCCCATGCCGAGCAAGATGTGCAAGCCCGGACCCACTCCGGCTCCGCAGCCACCTCCCCGCGAAGGGCAAACAGCCCGCTGCGCCTTCCCAAAAACTCTGCCCTCCCCGAGGCACAGCCGAGGTGCCTTCCCCCTCCATGGCGGGGCGGGGGCACCGCGGGGCGGCGCAGCCCTTGTCAGCGGCCGCGCGTGGAGCGGACACGCGTGGGGCGGCTGGTGCCGCTCGCCCCTTTAAGCGGGCGGTGGCGGGGCCGCCTCGCCGGCCGGGATAGGCCGGGGCGGGCCGGGGCCGCCTCCCGCCCCCGGCAGCGGGCGGGCGGCTCGGCTGGGCTCGGCGCGGCGCTGCAGGCTCCGGTCCCGGCTGCCTGCGCCAGTGCCTCCCCCTGCGCCTCCGCCGCTCCCCGCTTCGCCGCTGGCGCCGGGCTGCGAGGGGCAGAGGCATGCCCAGGCGGAGCATCGCGGAGGTGAAGGTGCTGGACGTGCAGAAGCGGCGCATCCCCAACAAGCACTATGTGAGTGGCGCGGCTCGGCTCGGCTCGGCTCGGGGCGCCCCGCTCCGCTCCGCCGCGCCCGGCCCTGGGCAAACAAAGGCCGGGCGCTGCCGGCCCGCGGGCGGCCCCGCTCCCCCACGGCTGGCCCGGCGGCGGCCGCGGAGCCCCGGGACGGGAGGGAGCAGAAGGGCAGCGCTGCCGGATTTGTCGCTTCCACCCCCGGCGTCTCCCCGTGACGATCACCCGGTTCTCCCCTGCCCGCGGCGGGAGGCGCTGCCTCTTCCCCCCCAGCCCGCTGGTCCGGGCGGGGCGGGCAGGGACATCGCCGCGCTGGGGGGGACAGCGCCGGTGGTGACCCCGTGCGGGACCCGCCGGGAGTGGCTGCGGGTGGGTTTTTGCTGGAGGGGCTCCGAGGGCAGCTCCGGGAGGAGGAGGCACCACCAAGAAGTGCCTTTGCTTTCGTGAGGGAGCAGCGTTTGGCAGAGGAGCTCTGAAACCTGTTGGCTGCAGCGTCCCGGGCGAGGGGCCACCCGGCTGGTTCCTTCTGCGCCTGGGACGGTGCTGCTGTCCCTGTGAGGTGTTCCCGTGCCCTCTGCACTCCTTCTGTACGAGCTGCCCAGGGACCATGTTCCTGCACGGCCCGGGGCATCTTCCAAACAGTGGTGGGATTTTGTATTTTTGAAGAGGTTGGCTTCTTTCTTTTTTTTTTTTTTTTTTTTTTGATTATTATTATTTGAACTTTGGTATGTTTCCAGCATCCGTGGAGACCTTGTGAATGAATCCTGGCAACAACTGTAAAACAAAGACCAGAATGTTTTCCCCACCCCGTTCGCCTTAGACCGGGGTGACCTAGTGACACGCTGTTCGTGGTAGTTTGGGTTGTGAGGTCATGGTGTTCGCTCTGGCCGCAGCATGTTGTGTTGGTGGAGCCGAGCACCCGGAGCTCTTGGGCGATCAGGGCCGTCTCTGGGTCACCCTGTCTGGTCTGTGGCAGTGAGCAACAGTTCAAGGAAAGCAGAGGACAGGCCAGCTCTAGCCAGGATGGAGGAGAAGGTGAAGGGGGGCTGTTACCCCCTCCTTGTATCCACAGATGTGATGTGGCTGCTACTGCCCAGCCCCTTATCACCCCTTCTTCCTCTCCTGCCCTGTCTGTGCCTTTACTAGTCGTGGCTGAGCCTGGCCCCAGCTCCAGACATGCCCCCCTTCCTGCCATGTCCATCCCAGACTTACTCATTGGAGCTGGGTTATGCGTCCGATCTGGAGGAGCATGTGCGTGAGGAGGTTTGCTGAGCTGCACACGCTGCTGTTTGTCTTGGCAGATCTGTTGCACCGCTGTCCAGTCCCGTAACGGGGCTCAGATGGGGTTTGCCTGCAGCTGCTTCTCCATTCTCCCTTCTGCACCTTTCCATTCCCTTGCTGGGGCTGGGGGCTCCTTGCACCCATCCAGATCTGTGTCCCCACAGCTGGGACATACACCTCAAGTACCAGGCATGTTTTGTTTTGGGCACCATGCCTCCTTGTCCTCTGCCTTGGGAGGTGAGGCCAGTGGAGTTGGGCATAGCACAAATAACCCCTGTGAGGCTGGAGAACTGGGACAGAGGTGTTTTCTAAAAAGAGAGACGTATGGTGGGGCAGCTGGGCAAGGGCACCAGAGCAGAAGCTGCCGGGGCGGTGGGAGAAGGTGACTGCACAGAGCTCATTGCAGCCAGCTGCGCAGCACGGCCGCCTGCTCCCCCCTTCACTGGCAGCTCCAGTCCTCTGCCTCTGACCTTTCCCTGTACTTGTCTTGGACCGAAACCCAGCAGTGCGAGCCAGCGCAGCTCGCAGCGGGGCTGAGCCCAGGAAGGGGAAGGCAGCTTGCAGGCAGCAGCCTCCCCAGGGCAGCGCTGGAGTGAATGGGAGCGCTTGCCTTGTTTGAGGGAATCGATAGGAACTAGGCAGATTCACAAAGCCAGTTAATTATACGGAATCAAAACCGTCTTGTCTTTTTTTTTTTTTCTTCCTCCTGCAAAGAGAGGCAGAGGAGGAGCAGCAAATCGTGGCTGAGTCATCTTACTTTAGACCGTATCTGCTGGCACGCTGCAAATCCGAGTCAACCGCAGAGTGTAGATGTTAAACCTTTGCTCTCTGGCTTCTCGTTGCTGAGCATAAATGTGCTCCCCATCCCCTGGGGCAGCTGCTGGCCGTCCCAGTGAGGCTGGAGGACCACACCGGCTTTTCCTTCCATTGCCGCTGTGCTGGCCTGACCGGCGACTGACCCATACGGCTTGGGCTGCGCTCTGCATCAGCGAGAGGCTTTTCTTTGCTGGACAAAGGTGCAGTTGTGCTGGCTGCAGTGAGGCCACAGCAGAAAGCCCTGAATTCCAGTTTCCCAGAAAAGTGAGATCAAACCAGTGTTTCAAAGTCCTTATTGACACCCGTGGTGGGGAGGGGCTGTAGGAAAGGCCAGCTCTATTCAGGCTGGCATGGTTCACCCATCACCTTGGTAATTAATACAAAAAGAGTTGCATTGACTGGGACAAAAACCTATACTTTTTGTCAGCTCTGATTTGAAGCAGGAGGCACAGTATTGCCCCAAACTGTGGGGCTAGGGCTGGGAAAGGACTCAGCAAGGTGCCAGGTAGGGTTTGGATAGCTGGGTGCCAGCTCAAACAGACGCTGAGCTCGGTGTCGAGGTTTAGCTGAGGACCTGAACTCAGCCCCATGCCCTTAATTGCATATGTGCCCGTGGACGGCACTGGCTCAAATCCTGGTGCAAGAGAGCGTCAGTGCCGTCTGCTGCTGTCGTGCTGCTTCTCACAGCGTGTCTGGTGACCGTGCTCCCCTGGAAGGATACACTGGGACAACAGTGCACGTGTCCCATCTCCTGTCCATCCTCCTTACCCTGGTGGCAGCCCAGTACCTGATCGGAGGGCAGGAGGAGCTGGGTGGGTTGTTCAAAGGCAGCCTGGGCATGTTTAAACCTGCTTGGGGGACAGGGACAATGGGAACGGCTTCTCGATCGGGATTGTGCCCTCCCCGTGCGTGCTTTCCTCCCTGCAGTCAGCCTGGTGGCCCTGGAAGGCTCTTGCCGTGGTGTTGACATGGTGCAAGGCCAACACGTCTGCTCCCGTTCCGGTCAGACCAGCTCGCTTGCACTCGTGGAAGGGCCAAGAGGGGAAGGATAACTGAGCTTCTTGCTCTGGGTGATAGGGCCTTGAATTTGCTCTGCCGGCTGTGACACCACATTGTCCTGTATGGCGGTGGCGCCTCTCCTGGGCTGCCGACCCCACCCTGCTTGTGCCACTTGTGTCGTTAAGCTTTTTTCATGGCCGGTACCTTGAAGAGGCAGGGAGAAACCATATTTTTGCAAGTGTGCGTTGAAGGATGCACTGCTCTGATCCTTTCGAGAGAGAACAGCTGCGCTCGGGATATTGGCAGCCCATCATCCAAGGGCAGGAGGGGACTCCCGTCCTTCGGGCGCTCGCTGCAGGGTCACCCTGCAGTGACATTTCCCGCACAATTCTGTGTTAAGTGATTACAGCTCGTGCCCCTCAGGGACATTGCCAGCGAGTACTCCAGGGCCACAGCGCAAATCTGAAAAAGCAAAGTCCAAGAGCAAAGTTTAAAAATAATCATTCTGGGCGACAGAGTAGCAGACTGTCATTTCTATGGTCTGGCCAAGTCTCAAATTCTGATAAATGAATGTTTATTCAGAAAAGACCCAAAACAAAGCCATAGTTGAAACAGACTCAATTTTCCTTTAAAGGACTTAACGTGGGATCTTTTTGTAAGTTTGTGTTTGTTATTCTCTAGTAGAAGCCCTAAAATAAAGCTTTGCTCTACTAAATCCAGACTTTGGTTGGGCTTTTTTGCCCTTAGGTAAACTTTAGTACCTTTCATTTTAATACAACTGCAACTCGTGTGTGGTGTTCTATGTGTTAATAACAATGCCATTGAATTGTGTCTTCATTTCTACAATTCCATCCACCAAGAACATTTCCATAGTTCATATAGTTTTAAATGGTTGCTCTAGAATACAAGCCAAATATATATATATGTGTATATGTATATATGTGTGTATATATATATATATATACATCCGGCAGGAAAGAGAGAGCAGCATGCTGTTTAGTTGTGTTAGTTTATTGGAAACCTGGACTATGTTCTCACAGGACTTCCTTTCCCAGCCTCCATGCCACACATATCACTCTGAAAAAGGGAAGTTTAAACAAAGTATGCAGCATACGTTTATTCTGCAAGCTCAGTTAACCAGATTGCAATTTTTAAGCAAGGTGAATACCCATGCATATTGAACCACCTCATTTGTGGCAGCTGCCTTGGAAAAGTAATTAACAGTGAGTGTTGGAATCTGGTGCCTAATTGGTAGCATTTATAGACATTTTAAAACAAGTTTGAAAACCACACTAGAAAAGTAGATGTGTTATATTTTTGATGTGTAATTTGTGACGTGATGGTAGGCGTCTTCTTTGGTCCTGTTACTTGTAGTGGTGAGGCCGTTCATGGTTTAATTTGTTGTCCAATCCAACCCCATTGCTTGTCTGGAATTGGTCATGGAGCATTCAGAGAAGAGCACTCAAATGGCACGAGGACAAGAGCTGCTAATCTACAGATTCAGTGGTTCTTCGGTGCCTTACACATCTAGAGCAGAAGATTGTCTTCTGAAGAACGTGTGCCCCATGGGCCCACATGTCATGGTCCCCTGGTCCTGCCTTGCCCAGCTGGAGCCGAGCTCTGTGGGGACCTGGCACAGAATCGCCCTGTACAGCCACGTTATTTCTGCCGTTGTGAATCATACCGGTTGCTTGGCTTAAAAAGGGCATTAGAGGATGACTCCCCCCGTGCTACATGCTCTGGGGAGGGTGACCATGCTCTCGGTATGGTGGGAATGTCCTGTGGGGAACCGAAGGAGCTGGCTGTGTTTAGACTGAGGGAGCAGGAGGTTAAGATGAATAGTGTGAAACCTATGCAGGGGCCGTTAACAAAACCAGAAATGAAAGAGAGCAGAAGCAAAACCAGAATGTATGAAGCAAGGCTGAACCCAGGAAGCTGGAGTCTTTGCCGTGGTGAGGAGTTTCTGAGTATCAGTGGCCTCGAGAGGTTTGAGGGCTTTCTCAGCATCCTTAGTGGTGTTTTCCTGCTGTATCCTGTGGTTCTGCTGTATCTCATCCCCTTTCCTGTCAGAAGCTGATGCTCTCCTGCTCCAGGCAGGGCATTCGGAGCCCATAGCTTGCAGAAATTTGGACCCATCCTTGCGCCTGGCCCTGCTCTGCTGCACAGCGTTACAGAGCCGACCAACCCTTCTTTCCCCCTCGCCTCTTGGGAGAACTGGGGCTCAAGGGAGAGCTGTTAGCTTTGTGGAAGAAAACCAACGCTCAAACGCAAACTCCTTTGTTTTTCTTCCTTAGTCATGTTACTTAAGACTCTTGAAAACCTTGAATGTCGCAGTTCGGTGGAAGGGCCAAACCCTGCCTGGCATGTGGCCACGGAGGCGGATGCAGTCCGTGTGGAACGCTGCTGCTCGTACTCAGTTCCAGCGGTGAACTTCAGCACCGGGGCCATCCATCGCCTCTGCCTGCCCGCAGGGCCGGTGACCTTGATCCCTCACAGCTTTGCTTTGGAGAGCGTCTTTATCTTCCGGCCATTTCACATAGCAGTGAGAAATAGGAAACAAACGAATCCATATGTTGGATCTTCAGCGTGACTCAGAGCAAACAAGCGGGTGCTTGTGTTGTTTGACTGAGGGGTCTGCTACACAGCTGAGTGGGGCTTGGTGGATTGTCCTTGGGGTCCCTGTGCTTGACGTAACCCCATGTGCGTGCGTTTTTCATCCCAGCAGCTTTGGCTATGTGCTCAGGCAGCGCTGTGCCATGGCGAGCTGTGCAATGGCAGAGCGGGAAGAGCTGCGGCTCGCTGGGGTTTTAGGGAGGGCGCAGTCGAAGGGATGAATCAGAGCGAGGGGGAGTGGCTGCTTTGTAGTGCTGGGTGCCTGGGCAGGGTGACTTGGGTTGTTTGCTGTGGTGATGATGACATGCCCGTCCTCCCACTGCCTGCATCCCTCTTACCCAGCTTGGACTTGTTGCACCCGCCTCTCTCATCTGCGAGGCCAGAGGGACCGTGGCAGCATCCCAAATGCCCTGCAGTGACTGCTGGGGTCGCCTCCTCCTGCCTTTCCCAGTGCTGTCCAAACCAGCATGACCCTGCTCCCAGCTCTCCTTGTCCACAGAGCAGGCGCGAGGGGGTGACAAGGTGGCTGGGGACGGAGCTGTGGGCACCAAGTTTTGGTGTCCCATGGCACAAGAGCTCCCGCACTCCCCTCCCCAGCCCTGCACGCCTGCGGCGGCGAAGGCTGGTGGAGAGGGGCCAAGCACAGCAGCTTTCTGCCAAGAACTTTCTTTGTTTCCAGCCACCTCCCTCCTTTTTTTTCTTTTCCTCTTACAATTTCCCACTCCCTTTTCTATATTAAACCCACTCGGGTTTGGCTTGGTCCCTCAGCTGCTTGGGTTTCTCTGCCCCTTTGAATTTCTCATGAGGAAAAGGTTCTTCCCCCAGAGGTGCTGGACACTGAACAGGCTCCCCAGGGAGGTGTCACAGCCCCAACCTGACAGTGTTCAAGAAGAGACTGGACAACGTCCTCAGACACACGGGGTGACCTGTGGGGTGTCCTGTGCAGGGACAGGAGTTGGACTCGATGACCCTGTGGGTCCCTTCCAACTCGGGACATTCTATGATTCTATGATTTTCAGCGGTCTTTTCTGGTGGTGGCAGCTGAATCAGGGTGTGAGGCTCTTGCATCACTTCCCGGTGTTTTGGGGTCGGGGGGAGTGGGGGTGGAATAGAGAGACAGATGCTTTTTTTCCCTTTGCTGGTGAAAGATGCTTTAAATATGTAGAGTTTTCCACAGAGAGGTTTATTGTACATGGTCTCTCTGGACTCAAGACCACACAGGCGCAAACCCATTGGAAACAGCTCTGCACAGACAGCTCTACCTCTGCTGGAGGCTGTTATGTCTGGCTTTGCCATAGGAGCTCTGCTGAAGGGCTGGGGACCTGTGCTGATGCCCGTCAGCGGTGGGTGGGCAGAGCTGGTGTCTCTGCAGCCCCATGGAGGTCTTTCCCCAAGTGACCGTGGCGGTGCGTTCTGCCCTGCCGTCATTCACGTGCCCCTGGTGTGGCTGATGTGGAAACGAGAGGGTCTCGGTGTGCCAGGGCTCTGGGCACAGGGATGCGTCGGGGCTGGGGAAGCTGAGGAATTGCTGCAGAGCCACCCGGGGGGGCTGTTCTGTGCCCGGAGGAGCTGTGCCGTGCCAGGCAGGGCTGCTGGCCGGTCGTTGGCTCGCAGGGCTGTGCCAGTATGGGTGTGCTGCTCCTGGGCTTGAACTGGCACAGCTGGATGGTGCTGAGCTCAGGGTGCACTTGCCGCCTCGCTCAGTGGTGTGCAGGGTGCCAGCCAGCAGCTGGACTCTCCCCAGAGCCTTACTTGGGGGCATTATGTGTGCCCCCCCCAGCCAGAATTCCTTGCAAACTTGGGAATATTCCTCCTGTGGGAGGAGAGAGGCCGAAACTGTAGCTCTAGGTTTTCCTGCGACTTCAGTCTGCCTTTTTCCTCCTCAAATTTAAGCAGTCCAGGCTGCTTCTCATGTTGTGTTTTGTGCATGTCCATAGTGTGTTTATGCAAGGAGTCCAGAATTGGTTCTTCCAGGAGGTCACACGGCCTCATGTTTCCAGAACGGGAAACTGTTTCTGTTTTTCTTTCTTTTTTTTTGTATCTGTTCTCAATTCCATTGCCTCAAGTCAGCAGCTTGAATCCTCCCTCTCTAGCCACATTGTTGTACGGGATAACGTGCCTCTTGGGAAAGGTGCAGGACTGAGGGCTTGTGAAGGACTCCGGAGCCCTTGGTGGAAGTCACCAGGAGCTGTTGCTGTCTGCAGCACCGAGGCTCTCTTATCAGTCCCTGGAAAAATCCTTATGGGGCCTGACAGCTCCTTGCGCTTATGCTTGCTACTTCATTCCTTCAAGCAGAAATAGAAAAAACCGAGTCTCTGGCGTCCCTTTCAGACAGAGATAATTCGTGCTGGCTTCCTGTCCCCTCTGTTCCCGTGCTCTGGTCCCTGTGACTCCAGCCGCTCTGGATGTGCATCTGAGGTGGTTCCTTCAGCCCCAGAGCTCCTCTGGTGATGCCCACATGGGAGTTCACTCCCTGCCTGGGGTTCCGTCCTGTCTGGAGGGGTGTCCCGGATCTCCCTCCGCCATTCACCCGCTGCGGTTTGCCAGCGTGTATCCCCCGGGGCTGCAGAGCCTTTGCTGCCATGTGAGCTGACTGGCAGCTCTCGTTGACAGCTCTGTTACGGTTGGCCCAGTGCCATTTGCATTTCTTTTAGCAACCTGTCATTTTTTGACAGTTCCCTTACGAAGGGTTTCAGTCCCACTTTCCACCAGCCCGTTTTCCCTCTGAACTGCCTCTCCGGCGATGCTGGGGAAGGGGGGAGCGGCGGCAGGCACAGGGTTACAGCAGGGACACTGAGCTCGCGGTGCCCGGCCAGGTGGGCTGCAACATCCCCTGGGCCTTCTCCCCCATCTTTATATTTCTGTTTAGGGCAGCCGGTTTCAAACATGGCCAAGGAGAATGTTGGGCAGCGGTGATCCTGATGGTAAACTTCTCAATTGGTAATTTTAAAGTAGTTGGTATATGGCCAGCTGCTTGTAATGTCATGAGTTTGGAGGGCCCAGGGAGTTTGGGAGCCAAATCCCTGCGGTGTCTGTCCAAGTTCATCCTTTTGCGTCCGTCGGGTTCCATTTTCCGTGAAGGATCTGATCTGCTTCTGCACTCCAAGGGACAGGAACATGAGGAGCATTTGGCATAAATGTGAAGCGCTTCTCTCCTCCAGCATTAAGCAATATGCACCCACACCTCCAAAGCTGTCCTGGGGCCTCTGCACCCCTGTGAGGAGCCCCCGGGGAGCGAAGGGCAGGTCTTGTTTCCTTGTTTTGGTCTTTGCTGCAGCTCTGGCAAGGTTGTCCTGCCAGGAACTCCTCCTGCTCCGTACCGTGGGCTTGCTGCAGCGCGGGCCGGCTGTTTCACAGCGCGAGGGTGCACCTGTGGGGTTCTTTTAATGCCAAAAGCAGGATTTTCGAGTGTATTTGAGTGACCCTGAAAACTCTGTACCCCTCCTCTATGCCCTGCTCTAGTAGGACAAACGCAGTGAGCTGCATCTCGAGGTTTTCAGAAGCATGGGCATGAATTTCAGCTATGCTCCCCTGGCTCGTGGCTCAAATGAAGCTAAGGAGGGTTCAACCCCGGTGATTTCTCCATTTTCGAAGCCCAGCCTGGCCCCTTGCCTTCAGGCATCAGACCTTGCTGCGGGGTTTGGCGTGACATGTGTGCGGGAACGTAGGCTGGAGCTGAGCGAGGGATGGAGGCTGTCGGGCTGGGAGCAGGGCAGGGTAAGGCGTCCTTTCCGGAGGGAGGGGAGCCGCCGGGTCCCGGTTTCACCGAGTCAGCGAGTTCCCTCCACGGTGCAGACCCCGCTGCCGGCCCGGGTGAGGCTGTAAATATTTAGATAGCTCTGCCTGTTGGCTTTGGCTGGGGGCCCAGCCCGCATGATGGGGTTGCAAAGCCCCCGTCCTGCATCTGGCTGCCCGCCACCTCCCCGCCATCTGCTCGGCTCTCCCCACCCCTCGAAAACACAGCCGAGTGGGATCCGAGCAGCGGCGGTGGCCGCCCCGTCCCCAGCCTTGCTCCCCGTGGGCGCGCGTCCCCAAGGCAGCGCCAGCTGCAGCCCCGGGAGATCCCATCGCCCTTGCCATGGAAAAGGCTCGCTGGTGGTTTTTCTGTGTTATTTCTGTGAAGGACCGTAGAAATGGGAGCTGGAGGAGACCCATGAAGTAACTGTTTCCACATGCCCTCACCCACACAGCTGGGCTGGGAAAAAGTCCATGCTTGGAACAGCCTCTGCAGGATGGAGGGTTGCAGGAGCAGGTGATGGGGTGGCTCCTACTGGGGCAAAATTAGAGGTTTTTTGGGCCACTGCTTCATGGTGGGTGCTCCTGGCAGGACGTGGTACAATGTCAGGCCAGAAGGTGAAACTTCAGACCAAGTGCAATGTTTTCAAAACTGTCTTGATCATTTAAAGTGTCTTCCGAAAGCACCCGAGAAAGGGATGGATGGGTGTCTGTGGGAGCTTGGTGCCTCATCATCTCTGTTTCCTGTGAAAACCATCGCTGGGTGGCCAACTGCACTGCCCATCCCCTTCCAAATCTGCACTTCTGTTGTTAGCTGAGAAGAGCACCTGAGTTATGCTTTCTGGTGTCTTTTTTGTCCCTAGGACAGCAGGGACTGCATTGGTTGTTGTCAGAGACCAAGATCCGTGATAGTTTTGGCCAGCAGAATACCTTGGTGGGATGGGGCCATCAGGGTGAAGAATGAGGGATATTCACAAGGAGAGAGGCAGCCAGCTTTAGTAAGGCAGTGTTTTCATAGATACTGAGGGGCTCCCATTCCTGTGAGCTTCCCTATCTTTTCTGCTTTACACAAGTGGGTGAGGAGATAACCCCGGAGACCTCTCTGCTGTTCACATGGGATGTGCAAAAAACTCTTATCCAGACTCCAGGGAGATCTGCATTTCAGCAAAATGGGGGTGAGCTTATGGGTTAGGAGAAATGCTCCTTCCTTCGATTGCAAAGGTATAATAAAGCGTGGTGTGCCCTCAAATCTCACAGCTCTATTACCCTCAAGAGCTTTGAATTCATTTTGGTTTGAGCAAATCCACATCCTGATTAAACTCCCAGTCTAAGAAGCTGTTGACTCCAAATAAAGGCAGGATAGGAATAAACAATGAAGAAATGTTGGCTCTTCGTCCTGCCCCAGTGGAAGGCTTTCTCCAGGCAGGCAGCCAGCAGCAATATAACCCCGTGAAGTGCTGTAGACTGGTAAGAAATCTGGGCTATCAGCTGAGCTTCTAACCAAAATGAGCTAATGCTGGCCTGCCGGCAAGTCCTGGGGTGAGGGTAAAGGCAGCTTGGGCGCTTGCTTAGTGTCAGGTTAACGCTTAGCTTGCTGACGGTGCGGTGGCGACCGTCAGGTATTTCAGAGGCCACGTCATGCAACTTAATCGGCTTTCATTGCAAACTGTGGTCAGCCAACTTGTCCCTGACCTGTTGAGGTCTAGAAGCGTGTTCTTGAGCGGGTGTTGTGCCTGACTCCATGCACGGTACTTGTCAAGCCACGTTTGGCGATAAGTGAGCACAGTCTGTCCGTGGTCCATCCAGGTCTCCACAGCCGCTACAGATGCTGTCTTCCATCTGTCTTCCTTGTGTTAATATGCAGAAAGCACAGGTCTTTCAGCTGAAAAAAAAAAAAAGAGTTTGTGAATGAAAGGAGGGGATTGTGGTTAGCTGAATAAGGCCTGTGAGGCGATACCGAGAGATTTGGATTTTGTCTGGGAGAGACTGGCGGTGCCTGTGACACCCAACCGGCTCACCACCAGTCAACAAAGCGGTTGTAGTGGTGTTTGGGCTGATCATCTGGTTTAAGAACAATGGTCGTTTAATTCCTGCGTTGAAAGTGCTGTAGTCCTTTTTTTTTATTAGTAAGAACTTGCTTCGTCTTCCTGCCTCACTTTGTCTTCATTTGGAAGTGATTTCCCTGGGAAGAGTTTGTAGTTCCTCAGGAGTCTCCTCACATTGGTAGGTCATGCCGCGTCAGCCCTCTGAGCAGCACAACGACCTTTCCATTACATTTTTAGCGCAGCGTTTGAGTAGGTTTGAGCTCAAATAATTTAGCGATGTGCTATCCATTTGAGTCTTCTGGTGACTGAGTTTGGATGTTGGACCGGGATGTTGGTCACTTTCCAGCATCCGGAAAAATGTGTGTCTCTGTGGGAAACCTTGTGAAACTCTAAGGGATTCTGTTTTAAATACCAAAACATCAGCGTCCTGAGAGCCGTCACACTTCATTATGTTAGCTGAAGTTCTAGCAGGTCCGTTCACCTGAGCTTCGGAATGTTTTGTTCCTTCTTCAGTGAACTGATTCTCGAATTTGTGCTAGAAATAAGCAGGACGTGAGAGTTAGAAGAAAAAATGAACATACCATCACTCTGCTTAGTCAATCTGTTATCAATTAGTGAAGGCTGAGGTTTGCATCATTTGAGTGTTACGCTGGCATCTTGTCAAGGGTCATCTTTGGTTTATGCGAGAAACGAGTACATCAGATAAATAATTGCCCAATTCTGTTATTTGCTTGTTGTCTTTCATAGAAGAATAAAAAAAACTGGGTTGGGTGTGGTGTTGTTTTTTTTTTTTTGCATTCATCACCAGTTAAAGCCTGGTCATATGGTCTGTGAATAAGCTGCAATTGCTAGGATTGTATAGCATTTTAAGGAACAGGAGGTAATTTGCACCCCAGCAAGTTTAAGTAAGCAGAACCTCGGAGCTGCTCATGGAAGAACAGACAGAGTTTCGAACCTTGAGGGTTTGAGTTCTTGCAAGTGCCAGCCCCGGGACCCAGGTGCCGGGTACTGCGGGCTTGTGGTTTTGGCATCTTGACATCAAACCTGATGCCGCAGCGATCGGTGGGATGACCAAGGCATAGTTATTAACTTGTAATGTGTCTATGTCCGGAGAGACTTTAACTGTGTTTTCACATAAAAGTTGCCCTTTCACATCCAATATATGACCCTGTTTAGGGAAAGGGAGCTGTCTTACTTCCCAACTATCAATAAGCATTTAGTCAACACTTACGTTGCAGCAATGGAGCTTAATGCTTTAATCTTACATATTTTCTAGTAGTGGTGAAATGACTTTGAGTGCTCCCATGAACTTTCCTGGCTGAAAACCAACTGGAGGGGTTGCATTGGCAGCTTTAGCAGCATTTGGGTTGTGGTGCGGGTTGTTGGGTCGCTCCTCTCTGATTTCTTCCTCTGTTCCCTACAGGTGTACATTATCAAAGTCACCTGGTCCAATGGGTCCACAGAAGTCATATACCGACGGTACAGCAAGTTCTTTGACCTGCAGGTAAGCATTTCACCAGTTCTTGGGGCTTTGACTTGGGAGGGTTGAAAGCTGTGGTCAGTTGGAGTGCGTGGTTTCTGTCTTAGGTTGAGCGCCCCTTTTGTAATCTACTGGAAAATGTTTTGATCTGAGCAAAGTTGTAGGCAATTTTGGACATCCTTGAAAAAAAGCGAGAACAGGGCAACCTCAAAAGCTGGACTCTTTGCTCCAGTAGCTCTTGGGGCTTTTGCCATGTCCCAGTGCTAGAGCTTTGCTGTCACTCCCTGGACTAAATGCACCTGGGGCTGCATAGATGTGTTTGAATTCCTCCAACAGAAATCTGCGTAAGTGGTGCAGTTTCTGCTGGGTTTGTTTATTCGCTTTGAGGGGGCGATTTTGTTAAAGTTAGGCCCAAATTCCATTCCAGCAGAGCTAATACTGTACCTTTCCTAGCTGCTATCACAGCAAAACAGGGCTGCTGCTGGAAAGTGATGGTTCCCTGGGTCCGTGTCCTGCTGGCCCGAGTTTTGGGGAGCAGGCGCTGGGGAAACGCGTGGTGAGGTACAATGTGCAATGCCAGCAGCTGCTTTAGCAATTCCCTCCAGGTGCAGGGGGGAAGAAAAAGGAGCTGGGATGGAGGAGGCTTGAAAGGCAATTGGAACAGGCTGGGTTGCAGAAAACCAAAGCCGGTGTTCTGGGCGAGCAGGCAAAGGGTGTTTTCCACCCCCTCCTTGGTGGAGATGAGCCAAGGGGTCTGGCTGAGCTTTATGAGCCAAAACACAAACTGAGCTGCTGGAACAGGCTCTGTGCAGATGAGAAAGAAAAATGCATGAAGTGATCTATGGACCAGCAGCAGCTGCCAGAAAAGTCACCAGCACGTCCCTCCTGGCCTGTGCATGGGACTGGGAGAGGAGCCGGGCACCCGCTGCCTCCGACAACCCGCTCACGTGAAGATGAGCATCACTGTGTGCTTTATTTGAAGGGTGCTGTGGTTGCCTGGGAATGAGGGTGCCTTTCCTGAAATCGCTGCATCCAGATGCAAATACCCGGCTAAAATTACAGCGCATCTGAGCCTGCCTAGCAAAGCAAACCCGGTGGGAACCCAGATGGCTTTCCCAGGTTCAGCTGCTCAGCTGGCTTCAGGTCAGCCAGCGAAGCCTGGGATTGTGCCAAACGGCTGCTCACGTCCATGGTGCCATGTCCCCTGTGCCACAAGGCACCTTCTGCAGAGCTGTGGACATGGCCATGAGGGCGACCGCACTGAGTAAGCCCTGGCCAGCCAGCGAGAGCCTGGCTCTGGGTGTCCTTACCCTGCTCCGTGCTGCTGTCCTGCAGCATCGTGCCAGGCGAGGTGAGCTGGGGTGGCACAGGCAGGGGTTAAGCTGTGTGCAGCTGCTTGTGTAACCAAGGAAATAGTAAAGTAAATAAACAGGGAACAGCTGTTGGGCAGCAGCCAGGGCTGGAAGGAAGTGGAGCTCGGTGCTTCCTTCTCCACAGCATCTCGTCTTCGCTGGTGCTCCAAGGTGGTGGCCAGTCTTTTGGGGTTTATATGTGATGAACTGGTGCCTCCAGCTGTGCTGTTTCCCTGGGCCGCCTTGCTCCTTGTGTGGAAGGACATGTAGGGAAATAGTGGCCATCTTTCCTCTCTCCCTCCCTTTCGATCGTGGCTGGAGCTGTGCACACTCCTAGATGGAAAGCACCATCACTGGAGGCTGTGTGGAACCAGCGACTCAAACTGGCTCTGCAAAACTATCTGGAGTACCTTTAGAAGCAGAGATGCTTTCTATCTATCTGTCTGTCTGTCTATCTATCTATCTATCTCATATATATCTCATGGTGCAGATGGGAAAGTTTAAAGCAAACATTTCCCCCCTTCCCTGTTCCCTGCAGCTTTTTCTTTAAAAAAGAAAAAAAAAAGTAGCCACTCCTTTTTGGCTCTGTTGAAAGAATGAATGAAATTGTGGTTTTTCCCTTCCTTCCCCCTTATCGCACATGCTTCCTGGTGTCCTTTTTTTAAACTTGCGGTGCAGTACACTGGAAATTGGATTGGAAAGGGAGGAGTGAAACAGATCCTCTTAGCACAGTGGAAAAAAATGCTCTAGGTAGGCTTGGTAGCACTGACCGTTGCCGTTGCTGGAGGCCTTTATTATATGACTGTTGGATGATTCTATGCCAATTTTAGCTCTTTAGGCAGAAATTTTCCATGCTGGAAATTATTCATGCCTCTGGTTATTAAAAAAAACCCCAAACAAACAACAACCCAAACACAACAAAAAACCCCACAGAATAGCCAATTGGCTAAAATGGTTTGGTTGCTTCTGAAAACATAGTAAGAGGGAAAAATATTTTTCCCAGGTCCAGTTCTGATGATCTTTTTGATGAGTTGGAAGAAGAATTGGAAACTTGAGTTGCAGGTGATCCCTGTGTCAAGAATCTGTCTTTCATGTGATTCAGTGAAAATCCGTCCAAATTTATTCATACTTAGAGCCTTGAGCAATCTCAGTACATGCATATTTGGGTAGAGATATTTGTTAATTTAACATCTGCGTTCCCAGTGATTGTGGCTGTGCTTTCCATGTTCCTCCCAGAAGTTGAGCAGATTTCCGCCCCCCCCCCCACCCAATATCAGCTCTGGCCACATTTGGCTGAAGGTTGGTGCACCCTCTTTTGCTGTCGGTGACCCTCCTGCTCAGCCTGGGCAGGAGGACCAGGAAGTCATTTGGTCCAAGTAGGAGAGAGGAGAACTTCTCATAGCAGGAGCAGGGGCTGGTGGGGACCAGCTGGGGGCTGATGCGATGCTGCAGTTCAGAGCAGCCCAGCCATGGCCGTGGGAGCAGTTGGGGATTTTCTCCTGATATTCCCTGTAGGGCTACAACTAAATTGCTTGTCACCTTGCATTGTGGCCAAACATTTATTTTAGGAGTAGGGCCAAGTAAAACACATGCACGCTTTCTCCTGACAGCCTCGCTGTCGAGCCCGTTCCCAGTGCAACCGGAGGGCAGAGTGTCCTTCCCTCCCCAGCCAGGCAGGAATGACACTCAAAACACAAACCGCAAGCTGAGCCGGAACAGGGGTGAAGCCTGGAGTTCTCCCAGCGTCGGTCTCTGCCTCTGGATGCAGAAATACCAGACCAGCCGTGTTCCCCATCCTGGAATGGGGAATGTCAAAGCCACCTTGCTGGTCGCAGTGATGTCGTGGGCTGTGCTGTTGTCAGCTGGGAGTGTTCAAGGTTTTGTCTGAGTGCTGTG
This sequence comes from Caloenas nicobarica, assembly GCF_036013445.1. Classification (NCBI taxonomy): domain Eukaryota; kingdom Metazoa; phylum Chordata; class Aves; order Columbiformes; family Columbidae; genus Caloenas; species Caloenas nicobarica. The sequence continues at coordinate 2,502,284 of NC_088257.1, forward strand.
AGTTTCCAGAGCTCTTCCCTTTGGCTGTCATTGATACCCAAGCCTAGCCCTCTTCTGCAAAAGTCCTGGTTTTTCTCTTCCAACGGTGGCAAGACCTCCTTTTTCTGCCAAATTACCCGTTTTCATTCCTTTGACCACAACCTCTGGTCACGCAGAAGATTGTCACCCCCTCTCTAAGGGCTGGTGACCAACATTCACTCTGCAATTCAGCTCATATGTCCCAGCACGAGGCACAAGCTGCTTCTTCCTGGTCCAGGTCCAGCTTTTTTTGCAGATGAAGTAGTGGCCTTCATCCCTCTCATCCCTTGGGAAACGCACGGGTCGTAGCCTTTCCTGCTCTGGGGTCATCACAGGAAATTGTATATAGAAATGCTGGAAGGGACCCACCAGGATCATGGAGCCCAACTGCTGTCCCTGCACAGGACACCCCACAGGTCACCCCGTGTGTCTGAGGACGTTGTCCAGTCTCTTCTTGAACACTGTCAGGTTGGGGCCGGGACACCTCCCTGGGGAGCCTGTTCAGTGTCCAGCACCTCTGGGGGAAGAACCTTTTCCTCACGTCTAAGGGTTGGCGTGCCAGGCCAGGCAGTGACATTGAGAAGGGAATGCTTAAAATGAGGAATTCCTCCGCCTCCTATACACTGCTTGTTACAGCAGGATACCTTCGGGGACCCGGGCAGTGCTCGGGAGCGGTTCCTCTGTGCCGGGGTTCCTGCCCTCTCTCCTCCTCCTCGCTTTCTCCATAAACATTTTCCATCATGCGGTGATTTACATAAGAGCAGCTTTTTAGGGATTAAAAAACAAACCCTAGATGAAGTCATAATTCTAAAGTTTGAAACCTGGGGTAACTGTATGATTGGTAGTAAATTTGTAACTACAAATTCTAAACTCAGTTTTGCTTGAATCTCTTGACTGGAGGAATAATTTCCTTCAAATAAGACTGAGGCTCTTTCATAACACTCAGGATGCCAGATGTGAGCTATTGGGAGCAGATGGGTGCTGTTCCTAAGAAATAAAGGCAGTAAGATTGATGCTTGCAAGGATGCCAGTTGTCTTCTGGATGCTAACTGGAGCTGGCAGGTACGCTGGAAATGTCAGCTGGCATGGCAGCTGGTAATCAGATATGTGAGCGGCCGTCCGTGGTGGACAGAGACAGAGGACGGGCTGTTGTGTGCCCGAGAGATGTTTCCAGCCCCGCCAGCGAGGAAGAGCCGTGCGGTGACTGCGGGGCTCCCTTGGACCGCATTGGAAGCGCCTCCCAGCAGGGGCTTAACACCTCTTTTGGAAGGATCCTCTTGAAACCACTGGCTGTCAGGAGCGACACTGTTACTTAGAGAACAGATACTGGCTTGTATTTTGCGTTTTTTTATGGAAACCCCAAAAAAGAAACATTTTTTCCCCACTCTGTAATTATGAGCTCATCAGCCACGATGGTAGTCATTTCAAGTCTTCATGTGACCAAGAGCCACTGTTGTCTCATTCTGCTCCTGAAATGTCCTTATGACCAACCCAGACCTTTTTACACCTTTTCTGCTACTACCAGACCCCTGTGCTTTCCCCCGGCAGAAGCTCCACGTCCTCGACCTCCCCTCCTTTCTGGCAGCTGCTCTTTCCTTAACCAGGAGTCTTTCCCTGGCTCTTTTCAGTCCTGCTTTATTTTGCATCCTGGACAGCAAAACTCACGAGCCGTGATGGAACCGGGTCCGAAACCTCCCCCTTGGAGCAGGCTTTGCCATTCACACCCTGTCCTGCCTTCTCACCACCCAAGCAGTATTTTCTCCTCTGGCAGGCAGCTGCAAGCCCTTAAAAATGAAATTACTGTTCAGGGGCGCCCTCCCTGGGGACAGGTCACCCCAGGGCTTTTCCCCGTGCAGTCAGAAGTTCTGCCTTCAGTCCTTGTCCCAGCCGAAGGCTGGAGCAGGAGAGGGTGATGCTGTGTGGCTGCTTCTCTGCACAGCTGTTTAATTTAGAGCCAAGGGATGGAGACACGCCGTAGGCTGGAGTAAGCGTGCTTGCTGCACGATTCAGAGACAGAAAAATTGAGGATTTTAAGCAGCCTTAAAAAATGGCTCTGGCTCTCTCACCCGCTCCCTTCAGCACACGCATCGAGTGTGTTTCCCAGTCCTCTCGTTCTTCCATATGTTTAACAAATCCTTCAGGTTCTTAGCTGGAAACTTTCAGCTTTGACCCACCTGGAGCGATGTCATCTTGGAGACGGTCCTGCAAGCGCTCGGGCCAACAGCTTTCTGTGTAACACACGCAAAAAATAGGCTGTTGAAGTGGTGCCTGCTTTTATGAGAAAGCTGGCAAAAGGCAATGGTCTGCGTGTGTCGTCTCGACGTGGAAGACGGATCAGCCCTTTCTGGAGGGGGCGGTTCCTCACCTGCTGTGTGTGTGCAGCCGCCAGGCAAAGATGGGAAGGGGGAAAAGCCAGTATCTCAGTAATTTGGACTGGCTTTTAGTAAAATGCCACATTAAAATGGGCTCAGAAAACACTAGCTGGCACACAGAGGAGAATTGTTCTCATCAACTTGTTTCAGGCCATTGGACTCCCAAAAAATTAAAATGAGCCTCGTGTGTTGCTTCCAGTACTGCAAGCCCCATGCTCACCTTCCTCTGCCTGCACTCCTCCTCCTCCTCCGCTCTTTAAGCTGGGCTCCTGGCGGGGCCTGTGGTTCACAAAGGTGAAGTAAATGTTATCTTAATTCTCCAGATGTGGAAAGCAAGCGGCAGAGGTGCTGAGTAATGCGTCCCAAACGGCACAAGGCTCCTTCAGGTGGGAACACAAGCGGAGGCACCACTTGGATTTCAGCCCTTTCCTGGGTCCAGCCTGGTCCTGGTGGCATCTTTGGTGAGAAAGCCCTGAGGAAGCTGAGCTACCCTGTGCCTGTGGGAGAGGGATGTCTTTTGTGTCCAGGGATTGTAAACAGGGCTTTCCATAGCTATTTCGTAATGGGGATCTTATTTCAACACTTCGGGGATTTCTTTTTTCCTCCAGGGTTTATGGAGTTCAGCAAAATTCTGCTCAGTTGCGTGTGCGATGTACTTTGTGGTTTCACCCCGCCACAAAAATAAATCACCAGGATCTTGCTCTTAGGCAGCTGGATCATGAAAGACTGGCCCTTGCGTGACCAAGGACAAGAGAAAACCCGCAGCTTCCTACAGTGAGGTTGCTGCTACAAAGCACCAGTGACTATTTTTTCCTCTGTGCACTGAGCTGTGAGCTTAGGCGCAGTATGCAGAATTACAGAGAAGGTGAATTGCCATAATGTAACTCAAGAGAAGAAACACTTTCCACTAAATGTTCATCTCTGTAGAAGAAACAGCCGGTATTTTTCCAGCAGCGCTTCAAAGATCTTCATAATTCTCCTCCTCAGTCCCTCCACAAAGAACATGTACAGCCAAATGCACTTCAGCCCAGTTAAAAAGTTGGCTCCTTAATTTTTTCCCCTCTCCAAATGTCTCCCATTTATAGCTTTCCAGCACTTGGCAGCCAGCAGCCAGCGCATTCCCGTGCACGCTCGCGCCAAGGCGGGTCAGCGGAGTTACAGCTGGCTCTGGCTGGTACCCGCCGAGCCGCCGCGGTGTGCGCCGGGCGGCCGAGCGGGGCCGCGAGCTGCCCAAAGCCGCCCCCGCCCCGGGGAACGGCGCCCGCCGGCCCCGGCGAGGGATGGACGTTCCCAGGGCCAGCGCACACCTGGGGCGAGCCCGGCGGCACCGGCCAGCGCGTGTCTGTGGTGGAAATTGCTTTTGCTTCTCGGAGCTGAAGCCTTTCTCGAGCAGCTGCTCGTGACGGTGCTCGAATATTTTTTTGGTTCGTTCCAAGCTGAGGGCCAGCGTTTGCCGTTTGCTCCGGGCGTGCAGCTCTGCAGGGTGGCTCCGCGCCCTCGCCAGGTGTCTGTGATGCGCCGCGCTCCTTGCTTCTGGTTGAGTTTTGCTTCTTGCTGGTTTGCTGTGAGCCCTGAGGGCCCCCGCCTGCTCCCACCAGACAGTCCCCTCTCGTTCCCAGGCTCATCGCCTGGCCCTGCCACGGTGGCCCCACAGTGAAGGAGAACCAGGTCCTGAGCTCGCGCTCTGGTCGTTCATCCCTGTTGGCACCCCCTGATCTCCTTCCCTCGGGAAACCTGGCGGAGCAGCCAGAGGAGACCGTGCGCGGTGTTCGCAGCCTTTGCTTCCCTGCCGCAGGGGACACACGTCCCACGTGTAACATGGCTTGGTGGGCACGATCCGAGGGGAGCCTGTGCTGAGTGTAACCCGCGGAGAGGGGAGGCAGAAAGATGGGGCAGTCAAAACAATTTCAGCTCCTCGGAAACAGAGCTAAGATCTCTTGCTGATAATCTGGAGTGGTTTTATTTGGTGAGGCTTTTGGCAATGTGTTTAAAAGTCGTCCTGTAACACGGGGCAAGGGGTTACGCTCTTCTCCCTGTCTCAGGAGTGAGCCAAGGCCCTTCCACTCCCCAGCTATTTAATGAAAAAGCCCTGGAAATTCAGGCGTCCCATTCCTAGAAGGGCTGAGCAGGATCCCCAGGAGAGCAGGAGCTCGTGGGCAGACCCCTCCTGCCACTGCCCATGGCTGTGTCCCTGGGGAGGTGCCTGTGGAGCCTGTGGCCGGGGGTTTGATGAGGTTTGCACGGGTCTGGGGGCTGCTGTGAGCACCAGCAGATCCGCCGCGCTCTTAATGAAATGCGGCACAGTTTTCTGGTGGAAAGATTTGCAATTTGTATCATGTGGCATCAGCCCTGGGTCTGAAACGAGCCAATTTCAAGCTGACTGATGATGCCTGGGGAGGAGCTGAGGACGGATAACAGTAAATCCACATGAAGGAGTCTGTAACTCGCAGTGCTGGGTTTTTAGTAAAGTGTCCAGGACCCATTTACATCACTAAATCCATACAATATAGTACTGACCATAGCGTGTGCCATACACACATTGTGAGCATCTAAGAAGGGGAAGCATCTGTGCAGTTTTATGGTGAGTGGGAGATGAAAATAAGAGCTGGGAGAGACAGAGTGAGATGTGGTTGTGGGGCTGTCCTGCAGTGATCTCCCTGGGGTCTCAGCGAGCCTGGGGACAAGTGAAGAATTTAACCGCCTGCTCTCCCCTCCTAGCACTCTGCTCCATCTGAGAAGCGATGATTCTTTCCTCTTACTTTCCTTGCACCTTTTTTTTTTTTTTCTCTTTTTTCCCTTCTCCTGTATGGTCTGTGCCCTGGGGCTCACCTGGCTCCTCATTCCCACCCCTGGGATCCAGCGCAGACTTTTCCCGGGCTTGCGGCGGGTGTCCTGCGGCAGGGACGAGGGAGGCAGGTCTGTGTCGGCCGCAGCCAGGCTGCTCCATCAGAGGGATGGATGTGCAGGATCTGCCCTTCCTCCGTGATTCATGCCTTCCAGCTGGGGACAGGGAACCTCGTTAACCAGAAAACGGAGAGGGGAAAACGTGACGTGGTGCCAGCGGGTGGATGCTGCAGGGCTCCGGCAGCCGGCCCGTCCCTGCCGTGGTGACTCCGCGGTTTTCCTGCCAGCGGCCGCGGTTTTGCTTCTCAGCGCCGTGGGGTTTTTGGGGTGCTGCGGGATGCATGGCACCCCTTCTCATTTTCACAGTACCTCATGGCTCCCACGCGTCCCTGGGCTGCTGCTGTATTCCCCTTTTTTTTTGGTAATTTTTATATTCTGGTGTTATACGTGGCTGCAATATGGGTGATAACCTGTGTTGAAAAATGTTCTCCCTTGTGCTCTGGTGGCACAAGGAGAGCCGGTGCTTTCCCTGCCTTAATTCCACCTCCCTGAGCCTTTCTGCCTTACTGGTGCCGTATCTCGCGGCCCTGGAAACAGCAGTGAGTCACCGAGCAGTGAATTGCAAATGATGTTTATGGCTGTCTTTGCTTGGCAGCATGGAAATTAGATCTTGGAGATTAAGTTTTGGAGGTGTATTTAAGGCCGGTGAATTTATTGTTTTAATACTGCCTTTGATTAGAATATTTAGGGTTTGGGCAAAGAAAAACGTTTCATTCAAATGTCACTTTTCAGTGCTGATACCATATTAAATTAGCCAAACCAGGTATATTTTAATAGGCAAAGTGCTGTTGTGCACCTTACGGAGAATTCCTTGCACTCCCGTTTTCCTCTGCACGCTCAGCTTGCTGATTGTTTACCATCAACCACAGTCTGGTACTGGACCTTTTCGGAAAGGAAGAAGAAAACATATTGCTGAAAAATGGAGGAAAGATAGCTTTTTAGAAAGTTGAAGTTGTGGGTCTTCATCCCCTTCATTGCCCCACTCTGTCTCTGGGGAGTACCGGGGTATGGAAACTACCGGTACCTCTGGTGGGGACCCAAAATCCTGGAGTTCTCACCCAATCTCAAGTCAACAGAAAGTTGCAATCCTGTAGTTTTTAACTGCAGGTGTACACGCTGCAAATGACTGATGAAAAGGCTGTTGGAGAAGGTTTTGTGTTGGCCATGCAGGGTGCCAGGCGAGCTAGGAAGCTCTGCAGCTCTTCAAAATGGGGAGGTTTTCTTGCCCAAAGTGGTGAGGAAAGTTTGTGTTCAAATTTTAGCAAAGAAGGAAACTCAGTTCAGTATGTGTAAAACATTGTCGTGGTTTTTCACAATTTTTTACAAAAAGCCTTCCCCTTGGTGAGTCACTTAAAACATGAAAAAAAATCCTCTTAATTTTAGCAGTTAGGTTTTACTATTCAAAGTGAAACATTAATTGAAACGGATACACATCTGCTGATCTTTCTTCTTGACAAATCAGCGTTTTCCAGTTCCCCTCCTCTCCCCCCACCCCTCCAACCACCTCCAGGAAATCAAAAAGTCCCGTTGGAAGGTTCCCAGGGAGCTCTGAGGTTTCCATTTGGGGGGTGACCACTTTTCACCTGTCAACAGGTGGCTGCTTTAAGCCCCAAAAGCGTGGTGGTTTTTTGATCGGCCAGCGAATTTGACCAGAGGCTTTTCAGGTTTTCTCTCTTTGTATCTCTGTAGTGAGATTATGCTTAGAGAAGAGCTCTGAGGTTACAGTGCTGGTCAAGCTTCGTGCTCTTCAGGGGTTTAGTAACGCTGGAAAACCTTGGCGTTGCTGCATCTCCCTCTACCCTGGCTGGGTCCTAGGAAAGCAGTTGCAAGGTCTATGGTTTAGGTTGAATTTTGTGTCTGTGAAACCTGCATTCTGGTGGTTAAACACACAGAAGCAGCAGGGTTCTTGCACTTTGGCTGCTGCTGGGGCTCCTCCAAAATACAATACAGAATCATAGGATATCCCAGGTTAGGATGGCGTTCCCCCTGGAATTGCACTGCGTCTTGCTTTATGTGGTCCCAAGGCGTCCCCACGGGGCTCCCCACACCCAGCTCCGCTGCTCGGTGCTCGCACAGCCCTTCCCTGGGAAGTGCATTGACTCTCCCATTAGCCACGGGGCCAGGCTCCTGCATCAGACGTCACTTAATGGTAGCGTTCTGGTTTTGCAATAAGCAGAGCTTCTGGGGGAGCTTTGGCTCTCCGGCAAGGACTGTCTGAACTCAGAAGTGCTCTGGGGCTTCTCCTGCCGTGGTGGGGGTGGTGGCAGTGCCAGGTGCCCGCCCCAGCGCTTCTGCCTCTGTTAGACAGGCAGTTTTGTTGTCAGGTGGGAGAAGTCGAAAAGGAGCATGGTCATGCTAAGGGTTAAGGTGTATCTGTTTCATATGGAGACCCTGGTTTTGCCAGTTAAGCCTTGGGAGTTTGCAGTGCCTCGTCTTCCACCCGCATAATTGCGCTGGCTGCTGTGGCGCTGCTCTTGATGGGCACCACCATGAAGCCAAGCAGAATGACGTCCTCCCTCGCATGGAAACAGAAGGCTCTTCATATTGGCCTTTCTGCTGACTGTGCTTGCTTGGAAGATGGGGTTTGTATTTAGAGAAGGAACAACAGGGAAAACAGATGGTTAGCAAGAAGTCTGATGCAAGAGGAGGGTCATGAGGCTAGTGTTTCTGACCAGCAGTGCCCTCCCAAGTAGCAGGACTGCAGCTTTTGCAGCCCTGCCTGTAGCTCAAATACCTCCTCCTCTGTCTCATCATGTTTGGGCCTGCCACAGATTTAAAACCTCGCATTAATTTCGGGGAAGGAATGTACGCTGGTCTGCTTCTCCTCATCTGGAGTGGGGAAGGGCTTTGGGAAGGGAGGGGTTGAAGATAAATGGGATCATTTGGGGGAGAAGTGAAGGACAAGTCACTGGCCAAGCGTGCAGCTTGGGTTGGGCTGGCGTGCCCATGAAGTCTCTCCGTGACTGGTCACTAAAACTCTTGACTGAAGGTTGCCTCTTGGTGTGGAGCACCGTATGAGCTGTGAAACTAGATCTGGCTGGCGTGTTGTCTCACAACCCCCTCCCTCGCTGCACCTTGGCTGCTCAACAGGGCAAAAGTATTGATATTTCTCCACTGTTGTTTCCATTTCCACATAAATCTCATGACTTCCCAGTCTTCAGAGACCTACTTTGCGATGCTAGAGACGAGGATGTGGGTGAACATGAACCATCTTTGCAGCTTCCCTCCGGCTGCTGCTGCCGTGACAGCTCCATGGCCGGTTGTGCTGGTGGCTCTGTGGGGCAGGTGGCACCTGCCCCCCTGCCCAGCAACTTCCAGGGGCACTTCCCAGGGTGACACAGCCCCAGCTGCGCTGGAGGGATGTTCCCATGGACGGGATGGGGAAGAGGAAGCGGCGGAGACCAGCGTCCCCCCCCTGGATTTTGCTGCTCTGTTCCCGAGCGCATCTGCCAGCAAGAGTCATTTCCCGCGGCGGGGTCGCCGTGGTGAATTATGGATGCTGTGCTGGTTGGTTGGTGGTGTTAATGCCATGTTCCTGGTGCCTGCGTGGACAGATGCAGCTTTCAGTGCTCATCTGTGCAGTCTGGGACCTGCCTACCTGGCTTAATGCCCTCCAGAAGCTGCAATTATCAGAAATGAAGTGGAAAATGGATTAGTAAAGTACTGTAAAGAGAACGATGGCTTCCAGGATTCAGCACCGATGAATCAAATGTAAAAAGCGGTATATTTTAATCACCCAAGAAGGAGACAAAAGGGATCGGCAGCTCCGTGAGGTGACTTTGTTAATGGAGATCGTTTGGTGCTCTTCTCCGAGTTTGAGGCTTTGTTTTTCTTTTTTTGAACACTAAACTCTCTCCTTAGTCTCTCACAAGTATATTCTTGACAGGCTTACAAAAGGAGGGAAAGCAAGAAGTGGTTTTCAGGAGTCATTTGGGCCATCTAAAAATGGGAGATGATTCTGGATCCCTCCACCTGGGGATGTCTCACCCGATGCCTTCCTGGAGCTGGGTTTTGGGAAGGTGCAACTTTGTCTGCCCTCTGGTTCCATCCTGGGTGCCTCAGAGTGGGCACCTGGAGCTGCTTGATGCTTTGAAAACACATAGACTTTGAATGTCTTAAAACATGATTTTTTTTTTTTTATTTAAAACTCTTGGGAATGCGCTTTGTAGATGAGCACAGAACAGACACAGAAATCTCTGCGGGAGCAGGGCCTGGTTTAAACAGAGAGATACCGATGAGCTGAGCTTATTTCAGGTAGGAGAAGATGGAGATGAGCTTATTTCTCCTTCCATGACTCTCTCATTTGCCCATCTGCTGCAGATAGCACATGGCTTTGGTTGCAGCGGTGATATCGGTGACTAGAAACTCCCATCCTCTCATCACTGATAAACAAACGTTATGATCTTTTAGTGATTTCTGAGAGTTTTAGTTTCAAGGCTGTAATTATAAAACAGGAGGCTCATTACACTGAGGTTAATACAGGCTTTTCAGGGTTAGACACTTGGGGCCAAGTGCTGGGAATCCCGGCAGCCCCGGGGAGCGTGCAGTGCCCGTCGTGGTCTCGATTGCGTTTGCTGGAGCCGAGCACGGCTGAGGTTTCCTCTCAGAGAATCGGCAGATGCTTGGCGCTGGAAACATCTCCCGTCCTGGGCAGTGGAAGCTTTTTGCCCGGTTGGTTTTGGAGAACCATTGCACTCGGACCAAACCTGTGGACGTGACGCTGCTGTGTCCTCCAAGTCCCCGCGTGCTGGCAGAGCCCGCCCGCTCTGTGGGGTTTACGGGAGGGACCCCGGGGTGGCTCAGACCTGGAGGTGCCTCGGTCCCGGGGCTGAGGGCAGCACGGCGGGGATGATGCTCCTGCCCTCCCCGCTCTCACAAGCTGTGCACAGGCACCGATGCCAAATGCTTCCTGTGATTTCACAGGAAATTTCTGTAGCAGTTGCCGCTGCTGCCAAGTTGTGTAGCCCTTTTTTCTCTGACCTCAGTTAATTCTTTTTTGTCTGTTGCTGGGCGATGCTTAAAGTTTCCATCGGGTTTTTCACAATCCAGCTTCTGTGATGCCATTTCCTAGTGCTGAGGAGGTCAGGATTGCCTCTGCCTGGTAATGCGTGAAATGCACTGGAACTCCTCATCCCTTGCACCAGAAAAACAGGGACTGGGGAGAAACTCTGATCATCAAGAAACCACTCAGTTGTGCCCCCTTTCAGCTCTCATTACTGTCTTTGAACAGCTCACTTTGGCCATTGAACAAGGATTTATGTGGTGCCACACCAGTGAAGTCCTTCCCCTGGCTTGATCTCCTGAACTCAGCATCACCAACATTTGGGGTCCAAGCTTGCTCCATGGTGCTCCTTCTGTCTTCTGGGCTGTTATGTTTTCACTCTCTGTTTTTCATAGACAGTCCACGTGGATGCAGGGAAGGTGCCACTCGTATAGAGACTAAACATCAGTAGCCTGCGAGCCGCTGCCAGATGTCGTTGTCTTTCCCAGACTATCTGCTTGGCAGATGTTCCCCAAACCAGCTAGCTTCGGGGCACGAGGCTGCTTTGATCTGCAGGGCCACGTTTGCAAAGTCTCCGTTTCTCAGCACCCAGCCGTGTCCCTCGCCACATCCCCGGGATGCTGCTGTGATGGCAGGTGATTACTGGACCCGCGTCCCTTTCCCGCTGCATCTGGAGATCAGTGGGATGCTGTCCCTTGGTGGATCAAATTTGGAGGAGGATTCTTCTTCCTGTAAGAGAACTGACTAGTGCCCAGTGCGTGGAGATCAGGGTGAATGATGCGTGTGAACATCCCTGTCTGGAGTTCACCCCTGTGGGGACAGCGGGGCACGCACGTTCCCTCTCTTGGGAGGGATGGGGCCGACGGGGAGTTTGGGAGTGTGGGATGAGAGCAGGCTTGGCTGGGACCCATCTTTCCCCCATGGCAAGCTGCTGCCTTCTCTCAGTGGGGAGGACAAAGAGCCTCCTGTGATTCTGCTGCCACGCACTCAGCCGGATTGTGAAGCCTTTTGTTAAACTTTTTTTTTTTTTCTTTTCCCTTTTCTCTTCGGGTGGTGTCAAAAGCTGACTTCTCTGCTCTGGATAACAGACATGTCTGGTGGCTTAGGTCAGCTCTTGTTTGCTAGACCAAGAAGGAGGAATGTGGTTTTATGCCGAACCTCCATCACGCAGGCAAAGCAAATCCTGTTGATAAAAGCAAGAGGAACTTCCCTCAGCCCGCGCCTGCAATCACGGCTCATGGTCTGGCTCTTGTGCAAGAGTGGGAGGGTTTGCTTTCCCTGCCTGGGTATCTCATCAGCCCCCAGCCCGTGCTGGTACATCTTGCCCTTCGGTGACGTGAACAACCATCCCCTCCATAAGCTGGCAAAGGTGTGTGTTCCCTTCTGCAGCCCTGGTTTGTGCCGTGCAAACCCTGACATTCAGTAATGGAGGGAGGGCCTGGGCTTTAGAGCAGCTGCCAAAAGTAGATCCACAGTCCCCCGGCTGCAGAGGACTTGCTGCAAGAGCAATCCTGTGCCCTTCTGGTTCATTGTTTTCAGGGGAATGCGGGACCTCTGTGTTTACCATTTCACCCAGACGTTTTCTTTCCAACAGATCAGATTATATTAAAAATGATATATTTTTTTTCTCACCTTTATATGTTGGAGGGGAAAACTTCCTGCTTTATTGTGGAAAGCAGAGGGAAAGAGGCAAAGTGATGACACACCTTCTTACCTACTGGCGTTTGGCTTGAGGGTTTGGGGTTTGGTTTTGGTTTTTTTCAGACACTTTCCGGAGTTTGATTGTGGCCGGGTAGTGATAGGGCACGCTCACAGGCTGTTAGACCTGGTGTATCCCTGTGGCGTTACACCATCGGCTCTTATTTGGGCAAAGCCCTTCCCGAACGCCCTGCTTCCCGGGAATACAGCTGAGCACACGGAGTCCCTCTCCCCGGGATCCCCTGCAGCCCTCAGCACTCTTAATTGATCCAATTAGGATGTTATCTCATGAGTTTCCTGTTAATGAAGAAGCTGTCTGCCAGTGTGTTAGCTGTCGATACAAAGCCGCTTTTGAAAGGCTCCCTCTCCCGGGGTGCCCCCCCGGCGTTATCGCTGTCCCGTTAATGGACAGTGTTCTCCCACAGACCTGCAGCCGTGGCTCACTCCAGAAAGACTCACTGCACAGACATTTCTGGGTTAATAAGAAAAACAGCTGATTGATAGGATAGATTGGCAGTGGACATAAATGCAGATAAACATCCCTTATCCTGAGGTGCTGTTGTGGGAGCCGTGCTGCGAGTTGGATGTGCTGCTGGGGCATCCGAGCCCCGTCCTGGCTCAGCGTGAAAAGTGTGAGACAACAGCTCCCTGCGTAATAACAGCGCACCGGAATGCTTTAAACTGCATCTGCTACAATATTTTTTTTTGTAAGGTTCTGTCATAAATGCTTGAAAATAATATTGGAAGGGAAGAAACAATAGGGTTATTGTTTCTTTTTTTCTTCATTTTTCTTCCCAACCTGGCTGAGTGCGTTGCTGAGAGCCAGACTTGGCTTCTCTGCACTCTCCCGTGCTCGACAAGGAAAGACTTGCTCCAAAGGGCTGTGTGTCTGTCTGCCGTGCTCCGAAGGGCTGTGTGTCTGTCTGCCTCTTGCCTCATCTCTCCCTCTCGCTGGGATCTCGGGCGGCTGGGCAAGTCCTCCCTTCTGGGACGTGATGTGAGCAGGCTTGTTTGGAGCTTGGATGGAAACCCTCTCTGCTGAGATGATTTGTGGGAGTCTCCCTGTGCCCGCTGCCTTCTCTCCTCAGTTCCTCGCCTGCTGGAGAGCACGTTTCCCCATGGAGGCTGGGGAGAAGGATGGTCTCCCAGGAAATTCACTCTGCCTTGTTGTTGGCGTTGCCTCTGTCTCTGCAGACCATCTTCTGATGCCTGTCGGCGCATCCCTCCCCCAGGGCTTGTGGGGTTACTGCACTTTTACCTGTTTTCCATCTCTTTTTCCAGAGCTGTGCTTGCTCTCCTTGGCTTTCCTGGTCCAGAGCACCGTAACAACCTGTGCTGTAGTCCCCATCCTGCAAAATCAGCATGGGCAAGGTGGGCCAGGATGGGTACAAGGAGCCTCAAAAACTGGAGACCCGCCAGCTGGCTTCCTCCGGGTCTACTGAGCATCTCTCAGCTCTGGATTTGACCTTTTCCCGTCGCTGCTCTGTGCTTTTCCTCACTGCAGCTTTATGGCGTGTAGGGCTATGGAAGAACTGTCAGCCCGTGACCCACAGGCTGGATTTCTGCAGACATGTGCTAACGCAAGCTGCCTGCCGTGGTTACAGCCGGCGCTGGGGTTGTTTGCTTTGGAGTAGGTTTTTAGCTATTCTACAACCACAGGCTTATGCTTAGGAAAACTGATGAACTAGTATTTGCTTGTGCCTTCTCTGAAAGTGCATGATGTGGCAACCAGGCTGGGTGGAATCCGTGGGACCGACCCCTCTGCCTTGCTCCTTTCCCACCTTCTCCTCGTTTTGTGTGCGCCAGAGGGTGCTCCAGGCACCTTGCAGCCTCTTTTCCTTCCTCCAACAAGAGAAAAATAGCAGCTTGTGAGCGCATGGGCACAGTGGTACTGATCACGGCAGGCGGTGTGGGGTCGGTCAGGCTGGCGTGATGCTGGTGGCTCCGGGCTGGGCTGCAGGGAGAGGGTCCCCACACCACCTCCTGCTTGCTGAGCAGCCACCGCAAGAGGCACTTTCAGTCAAGAACAAGGAAAAGAAGAATGTCTGGGCTGAAGTTCTGGCAGGGTTTGGTGGGTTCACATGGTCGAGAACAGATCTGGCCGGAGGCACAGCCCAGGCACGTGCATACGGGAGAAAACAGCTCGCACCGTTTGTGCCTTGGAGGCTCCCAGTGCTCCCGGGAGCGAGAGATCCTCCGCTCGCGTTCAAAACCGAGAGGAGGGGAAAGCTTCCAATGACTCAAGTATTGTGTTGCTTAACAGCAATCAGATGTGCGGCGCTTGCGACTTGTTTTGCTCGCCCTTCACCAGTCACAAGCTTTCCCGAGCTCTTCCCAACAGGAGGAGCAGGGCCAGAGGCGCCTCTCCGCCGTGGCACAACACGGGGGTTTTGCAGGGTAATGGGGATGTGGTGTCATCCTTTATTTTCGTGGATTGAGGGGAGAGCAGGAGGGCTTTGTGTGCCCAGGGAGGCAGTGGTGCTGCCCTGGGAGCCCACGGTGCCCCGGGGAGGCGAGTCCCCCCTCGGCCATGCTCGGGCTCGCTTTGTGGCTGCTGCTGATGTCACCGCAGTCCCCAGTTATTGCCGAGTCTGTGCTCATTTTCTTTGTCGTAAACCCTTTAAAATGTGTTTCGATAAGAAGCTGCAAACAGGGTTTGTTTGTGATAAGTGTCATCCTGGTTTCCAGTTGTCTTGTTTTCGTTTTGACGATAATATTTCAGAGCTTCTTATGGTTTTCCTGTTGTCTTTGGGAGTGTCGAGGAAGGCTTTTATTTCATCTCAAAATGTGGGAAAAATACCTCCTTCCTTCTGCCCTCCCTCCACCAAATCTCTAATAATTTTGTCCTTCTGCATTTGAGAGCCAAGAAAAAAAAATAAGGCAAGGATTGCATGCAGAGGACTGTATTGACAAGAAGAGCTTAGCTTTAGCATTACAGCGCTTTAAACAAGCTCGTACCTAACAGCAGAGAAGTCCACAGCCTGCAGCTAGGAGCAGAGACCTCCTGTAAAAAGCACGTGGAAATAGAGCCATGAAAATGAGGGAGCCAGGTGGGGACACATCCCCAGGGGGTGTTGGGGCTCCCGGTGGTGCGGGGGGAGCACAACCGGTGCATCTGGCTGCTCGGCGGTGCCCGTGCTCTCGTAGGATGATGGGCTGGGGCTCTCTGGTTGCACGGTTTCCTCTTTGCATGGAATTCTTCAAATATTAATTTTGCCAGAGGAGAACGGCTGTTTAGACTTTGTAGGTGCTCGGGACACTTCCTGGGCAGGTTGTCTCCAGTGCTTCCTGAAGTGCTGAATTATTTACACGGTCTGCAATTGCAATAGCTCCAATGCGAGAGGGCAAGACCCATATCAAGTACCCAGTGGACCAGGGAGCTCTTCAGGTGATGGGAAACAGAGCTCAGATCCACGCCCCAGAGAAAACAAGAGAGAGTTTGCATCTCCCCTCCTTCCTTCCAAAGGAGAGAGTATCTGAGCAGTTGGATGGATGACTGGGCATGCTCGCTCTTCTTTTCTGCTCTGTGTAAAGTGCAAAGTCAAATCCAAATGGTGTTTTCCAGCAAGACCAAGTACAGGAAACGCTGAGGACACGGATTCTGCCAGGGCATCGGTATTAAGCATCATAGCAGCTGCAAGGAGGTTGCGTACGTGTGCTGAAGCACCAGTGCAGGCACCCAGCAAGAGCACGAGCTGGTTATCGCAACTCTCTGCTGACTAAATGTACTAAGTACAGTCGCATCAGTCAGGAAATTATTTGTTGCATGCTGAAGATCCCATAAAATGTCTCCCAAAGCCTGCATAGCACAAAGCGTTCCCCAGACTTGACACATAACTTCATGGCCTTTTGCAGGCAAACATGGGTTGGTCCTGTGAGTCCAAGTCAGCTAATGCAAACTGCCTGCCGTGGTGAGAGCCAGCACTGGGGTTTTTTCTTTGGAGTGGGTTTTTAGCTGTTCCTCAACCACGGGCTCAAGCCTAGGAAGGATGTGAAGGTCCTTGAATGCGTCCAGAGGAGGGCAACAAAGCTGGTGAAAGGGCTGGAAGGAGCATCCTGTGAGGAGCAGCTCAGTGTTTGTCTAGTTTGGAGAACCTAGTTTCTGATGTAGTTTCTGTGGCATAATTTCATGGTGTAGTTTTATGGAGTGGTTTCTGTGACTATGTCACAAAAGCTAGCTTGAGTTAATGAGCTTAAAATATTCCTTTTTTGGGGAGCTTATGAGATCTAGTGACCGAGGTCCATCAGGATGAAACTTAGTAGTTGGAGAAGTGCAGGTTCCATAAATCACCCAAGCTGAGCAGAATGGCAGTGATGAGCAACCTCCTTGGTGAGAAATGTTTTGAAAATAGGGGAGGTGACGCTGAGATCTTGTGCTTCTGGCCCTGCTTTGGATGTGCTTCCCTCGGTGCTGCAGGTCACTGAGCCCCAGCTGATGGTGCCGTGTCTCAGGGCACCACTGGTGTGGGGAATGGGCTTCACCTCTTCCTGGGGAGACTGACTTTGTGTCATGCAAGTTAATCACTGACTTCAATCACCCCTCTTGCATTTCCTTTTCTAGATGCAAATGCTGGACAAGTTTCCGATGGAAGGAGGGCAGAAGGACCCCAAGCAAAGGATCATCCCCTTTCTGCCAGGTAGGCAAGTGGGCTCCAGAAATCCCATGCTGGTTGTGGCACGGCAGGAGGTTTTTCCCAGTCTGTGTGTGAGCATACACATGCTTTAGCTCTTGTCTCCTGAACCATCTGAGCAATAGCGAGTCCTTGGCCTGCGCTATGTCCACTAGGACATCTGTATTTGTTAGCAATGTGCCCAGCGAGTGTTAAACTCCTCAGTTGTTCTCTCTCCCTCCAGAAATCATTAGTGGAGGAGTTTGAGCAGCCCCCCTTGCACAGCTTCTGCCAGTGGCAACCCCCCCAGCACCCTGCTTGTTTTTGGAAGGGGCCAGGCCAGCACGGCACAGGGTGGGGATGGTGTGAGGCTCCCCAGGAACTGATCATAGGCTGCTTTTCCTGTCCCGTGCAACTCAAAGCGCCGTCCAGAAAGAAGGAAATAACAATTGAATTCCACACGCTAAATCAAGACGATTGACAGCCTCGGCTTCCTCCCTTGATGACCGGGACTGGTTGCCTAAAGCCAGGATTTCTGGGGCATGACGTGTGCCCTGTCAGGCCAGCGTGCGGCTGAGCGTGTGTGCGCCCGAGGAACGGACGCAATGGTCCGTGGCAAACTTTGTGGTGCGAGGGATTGCTTGTGGCCGCCCTTTGGTGCTGCTGCCACGGGGAAAAACAGAACCCGAACGTGCCTTGCAAAAATACCCGGCTTGAGTGGACCTTGGGGGTGCTTCATGCACCCATACCTAATGGCTTCGACCACACAGTTGTCTTTACGCCTACCCTCAAGTAGCTAATGGGCATATTTAGAAATGTCGTGGTACCATAATCACTTCCAGTGACTGTCACGTCCATTTAGTGCAGCCCTTTGTGCTGTGCTTTGCTTCCTGGCTTTTCTAGAAACATAAAGGTGCTTAATGGGCTGCGCTTTTCACTGACTGGTGTGAAGAAAATCGTTTACACCCTTTCTGAGCAAAAATCTTGCCTGGGTTTCCCGTGAAGGGATTTCTAACTCTGGTTTGTCCTTGCACTGTAACATCAGCAAAAGCAAAGCACACCTGACGTTAATACAGCAGAAAAGCCTTTGCTGTACAAGTGCTCCTGCCAGCAAGGAGTGGGGAGAAAAAATAGAAGCCAAATTGGCAAAGGGCATAACTTGGAAAAATTGGACATACGGTTTGGCCGTGCCGCACTTGCAGAAAATTCCCACCAAAATGCTGCTATTTTTGGAAGGAAGCAATCGTGCTCGGGCAGCCTGGTCGGAGCACTGCTTCTTGCAGCATGCTCATCAATATTTATTTCTTCTTCTTGGTGTTGAAATAGTTTCCTTTCACTAAGAGGCATGTCACTGGGATTTCCGCTGGAGGAAAAAGGGGGTTGGAGTTGCTGGAAAAAGAAGCCTGGCTCTTGTGTAAGAAAGCTGTTTTAGGGAGTTAGGATGACCATCCTCTAGAGGAGTTTATGCATTTGTGTGTGTCCTCTGCAGAGACGTTTGCCCTTTTGAGACAGGATTAAATAATACCATTTTCAGAGTAGTCACATGTTCACTTGGAAAACTGCTAGCCCATGCTTCTTCCAGAATTTTTTCTTGACATTTCATTTCTGCAGTGGCTTGCGATAGCTAAAGAGAGACTGTTGATACCTAACAACTGGCACCTGCAGCTTTACCACTTGTACTTTCAGGTGCCAGCACAGGACAAGGGGTGGTGTGGTGAGAAGATCCCAGCACGGGATGGTGTCCTACCTCTGAGCAGGAGATAGCCACTGGAAAGACAGATAGTCTTGCATCTGCCCGTCCTCACAGGGCAGCCTCAGAAGTCCTTTCGCTTCGGGAAGGCTGTGTTATTAAGAAGTGGGAATCGTGTTGCCTGTGCTGCGCATCACAGAGCGGTCAGGAGCTGGTGGCTTCTTGCAGAGCAGGACAGCGAGCCAGCCCTCCCCGGCGACACAGCTCGCAAGCTGTGTCTGCTTCCGAAAAGAGGACTTCACCTAGGGGTAAGGGAAGGCTCTTTTAATAGTTGCTGGCTGTACTCAAGGATGTGCAAAGCAGCATGGTTCCCTTTCGGAGCATTCTTGGCTTTCCCAGTTTGGGAGTGGCAATGGGGTTTGTTACCTGGAGCTGAACCCAAACTTTGTCTGCCCGGGAGTGCTATCCAGGTGAGCTCAGGGGAAACACCCTGGGTCTGTTACCCTGCAAAACATGGCTCTGGTATGCTTAGACTTGCTAGGGTTTTGTGTTCAGCTTCTGAGAGTACTGTAGTTTGCTCCCAGTCCCATTTTGAACAACATTTTTAGCATCTGAATTTCATTACCAGTGGAGATTTGGCTCCAGTGGTTTACTGAAAGTACGCTGCTTGCTGGGAAGCCCTTTGTAATGTAACATTAGACGTTGTGGCCACTGCAACTCCCAAAAACGTCTCCTGTGACCCTGTACCTCCTGCAGCTCTGGCTTTTTGAGCAAACCCCTAAGTGTCCCAAACTCGGAGTCACCACCACGACCTGAGAAGGTGCCATCTGGGTTTGTCTGTCAGGCTGGTTTCCTGGAATGGGAAGAGAGTTCCATGATTACTCTGTAGTTACAACATCCAGCCCACAAGAACTCTGTTTGCTTTGTGTTGCTTCGCTTTGTTAATGTTTGCTTCAAGGATCTGACTTCTTGGAAATTTCTAGAGACTTTTGATCTTTTGAAGTAGGTTTTTGATGGTATCAGAAAATACTCTCCTAAGTGCAAGTCCTTCAGCCCACTCAGCTCTTCTGAAGTGGAGTCATAAAGCCAGGTCCTCCGGAGCAGAGCAGAGCAATTGCACTTGATGTTCGGGGCCAGGGGTTGTCCCTTCCCGGGTGTTGGCACCACCCTCATCCCGTAGCACATCTTGGTGGGGTCTGGTTTGGCTTGACGGGACGTCGCGGTGCTGCTGCACCGTGCCTGAAAAGCCTCTTGTGCCGCAGAGGGGAATCTGAAGTGGACTCTTGGCTACTCCTGCTGGCTTTGAGCCACCGGCACAACCTGCCTGGCTTTGTGTGGCGCTGAGGACGGCCCCTGGGGCAGCTCTGGTGGCCCCCAGCCCATGCACGGCACCGACTGCCGTCCCAGGAGCGGGGTCGGGAGCAGCTGCGAGACAGACCCGTCACCGCCCGGCCGCGGGGACATGGTGCTGGGCAGCTCCGTCCTCGCCTGCAGGAGTTCACACCAAGGGTTACGTGCGTGTTGGCGGGGAGATGATGGTGTGGAGACCCCAGGAAAGAATGAACTAAGAAAACAAATGAGCTCAGCTGGGCCTGCCGCCTGAGGGCTGTGCCAGATCTTTCAGGAAACAGCTTTTATAAGGAGAGCGGAGCCTTCCAAACTCCGTACAGCCCGAGTGGCCTGGAGCAGATCCTGGCCAGCCTGCTTCGCTGGAACGTGAGCCTCAGCAAGGAGGGGTTGCCTGAGGCTGAGCTAACTTTGGCCGTAAAATTGCTTTTTAGGAAGGTTTAGCTACAGACAATAGTGAACTCCCAAGAAGGGAGGAGGAGAAAGGGGGTTCGGTGAGATCATTTCCGAAAGCAGAATGATGCCTCCTTTCCACGCCCTTCCCAGCCAGCTGACCCGCTCGGCATGAGCATCAGTGCTGCCCACAGCTTTGGGGCTTTTCTCCCAGAACAACTGTGGGGATGCTGATAGCTCCCCACAGAGACCCCATGAAGCAAGAGGACAACTTACCCCTTTCAGCCACAGCACCTGACTTTCCCCAGTCCCCCTGTGTCTTCATGAGAGCTGGAGATGGGGCAAGGGTCCTAATTACTATTTTCTGCTCTAGTAAGATGCCCTAAGAGGCATCTCTGCTGCAGCACTGATGGGTGAACGGTCCCATGCTGGCTGGCAGCCCATCGTCAGTAGGGTTGCCTTGTCTGTTGGGTTTCAGCTAACCTTGCTGACATGTAGACACTATTACCCCTGGCAGAGTGCTGCAGTGAAGCAGATGCTCGGCTTCTGACCTTTGAGCTGTCTTTAAACAAACCATCTTATGTTTTGCTCCATTGCATGGCTCTGTAGGCAGTAGCAGCAGAGGCCTTGGGAACATTTTGCTCCTGCCCCAGCAGGATCTCAAACTGTGAGAGTGGAAGGGGCTGTCTCGATAGGGGCACTGTTTAATTTGGCTTCATTTCACAACATATGGGACTCCATGCTTCCCCTATACCCAGGGCAGCCCCAGGGCCACTCTGCTGCTCCCTGTCCTTTTCACCTGGGTTTGCCCACAGCGCAGGACTTTGCCAAACAGACGTGAAGTGCCGGGCTCCTGGAAACGTCTCCCACGCCTGCTTCCTCGTCCTAGGAATAGCCCACGTAGCTGGCTGCTCCGTGGGCTGGGATTAATTATGTGTACATTTGGGGCTGCCTTTTTCTGAAGTGAGTTTGGAACCCGTGCCAGGGAAAATCTGGATGTGATTTGAAAGGTGCGGAGAAGTGAATTCTTTCCGCGGCTGTGGGGCGGGAGGAGAGTGGGGGAAAGTCCTTTGGGGTAAAGCAAGAGGCACAGACGGTTTTCCACTCTTGAAATATCTGGCTTGGTTCATGGCTGTGCTTAGCAGGGTGATTTTTTTCGGGTTCTCTGCCCCTCCAACATGCTGGATATCCAGTAACAGCTTTTGGCTGTCGAGATGCCTCTGCCTTGGCTTTTTCAGCTCCTTACTCCCCAGTATAAGTTCAGCTGTGCCTGGAGAATTCCCACAGGAGGGAATAATTTGCAGAGCCCTACGTATTTGTTTGGAGAGACTAACCCCTCTTGTGGCCTACCTGCTCTATCTCAGACTGCTGGAGTCCCCTATTCCTTATCAGCCCTTTCCTCAAGCTCTCCCGTGACACTTTGCAGACCTTGCTGAATGGCTGAGGCAGCGGGGGCCGTGCCGCTTTGCAGCCCCCGCTCCGGAGCTGCTGCTGCACCCTGTGCTGTCAGTCCATCAGACAAAGCAAAGCAGCCTTGATTAGCCACAAAGGAGGGGTTCTTCCAGTCCAGGGAGAGCAGAAGCTTTCTGGCACCAGAGGAAAGTGGACAGACAGAGCATCTTCGGTGCAGCTTCCAGAGGCACTTCATTTGCCTTGATTTTTAAAGAGTTGCATGTATTTCGGCTCTCTCAATTTTATTCCCTCTAACTTTAAAGGATGGGTTGTGTTGGTCAAACTTCTCCAGTCAAAATGCTGGTGAAGAATAATAATGCTGCCAGGTTATGCTGGAAGAGCAGATGCTTGCAGAGCTCCTAACTTCTGCTGAGAAAGGGGGGTAACAAATGTACAGCAAGCAAAGCACATGCAAAG
The DNA here is from genome assembly GCF_036013445.1 of Caloenas nicobarica. Lineage (NCBI taxonomy): Eukaryota > Metazoa > Chordata > Aves > Columbiformes > Columbidae > Caloenas > Caloenas nicobarica. The sequence continues at coordinate 2,524,187 of NC_088257.1, forward strand.
CTTTGGGGCATCTCCAGTTATGTTCATGTACTGTATAATAAATATATTCACTGCAATAAAGTGTTGTATATTCTACTGAAGAAAGAACGCTTTCTAAATTGTAACTGGTATACAGAGTGTGTTCAGAGCCATTGTCCTCCTTGGAGGCACCACTCTTTCCCTGGAGGTATTAAGAGGTTCAGGCAGCACATCCTGGGGTCTGGGCACTTCTTGCATAGGGAGACTTGCCAGGGCAGCCACTCCATAGTGGTGCCTTATCTCTGTCTTCTTTTTCCAAAATCAACTTACTTGACACATTCCCAGGAGACAAATGTTCAGTCTACACATAGCTGTGTTTGTGTGTATAAAGAACAGCGTATTTTACTGCTCTTAGTTGTGCAGTGACTTTTCTTGCGCTAGCGGGGAGGGACACTCACTGCTCTGTTTGCTCATGCATAACCTCATGTATGTAAAGAAGAAAATCTAATAATTTCTGAGTGCTTGGGTGTGTGGCAAGAGTGAGAAGCTGGTGAAGTGGAGCCTGCAGCAGTGCTGACCTTACCAGCCGATGGAAAACCCTACTAAACAGTGAGATGTGAAGGAAAGCAATTCCGCACGTTTTCCCCTTCGTATTCCCCACGCTGGCAGTGAGGCTGAGGGCAGGAGCGCTGCTATGAGGATGTAAGGTGAGTCTCTCCAAAGGATATTCTTAGACAAAAAGTAGAGGTGGTAGTTATTTTTCTCATATTGGAGCAAATTTTGCTGAGTTTGCAGGCATCCAGGAGTCAAGGATCCGAACTGCACCAAGGCTGTTCTTGCTCTTGCTGGATACCGCAAGGGCAGTGAGATTGTTCCCCCTTTGCTGTCGCTCTGCATCCCTCATGCTGCAGGTTTACTGACTGAACAGTCCAGCCAACTGGGAGACTTCACTGTGGAAAACCAAACCCCAGAGACCACCCCGTCTTTTCTGCTGGCATCTTTCTGTGCAGATGTTTCTCCTCATTGCTCTGCACATCTCGCCTTTGCCCGGAGCCAGCTTACACTGTGCCAAAGCTGCACCAGCGACCGAGCCCTTCTCTGCACAGTACCTGTGTGTCAGGCTGCTCCTTGGAAGGGACCAGGACAGCAGTTACCCACCGCAGTCATCAGACTTAACTTCCCCCTTGCCTTGGCCCATCTGTCTGTTTCTTTGCCATGTCTTTCCTTTAGGAGCTAATCCTGAGCCTCCTCCTCCCCTTCAGCATGAAGGAGCATCCGCAGCGGGCAGGAGGAGGAGAGTCCGCCTGGAGAATTAGCAGGGCAGTAACCCCGTCCCAGGCTAAGAGTTGTTACAAGCTCCTGGAGGCAGCCAAAAAGTGTAAAGCAGAGAACGCTTAAAACGAGGTGTAGGCGACGGGCACCATTGCCTGCCCTGTGCCCCCGGAGCTACAGCAGCAAGGGATGCAGATGTGAGATGAATAACGTCATGTGTTTCTCTTGCATTATATGGTGTTCAGCCATGTGAAAAGCCCCAGTGGGCAGTTCTGTTATTCCCATTTTGCAGATATGGTCTAAGGAAAATGTGTCCAGGAAAATGTTGCATCTCATTGACCCAGCAAGTTGCCCATCTTTCCCTTCCAGGAGGGAAGTGGTTTCCTGCTCTCTCTTGCATTTCAAGTCAAGGATTCATATAGCCCTACTTGGCAGCACTGAAAGGTCTGCAATGATGTTAATTAGGCATTTTGATTTTAAAAAACAGCTTTTTGTTAGAAAATAAACTTCCTTGTTGAAAAAAACTAGATCTAGAGCAAATCAAGAGAGGAGCTGGATTTCCTGCTGTTCATATGCTCTGTGCCTGGGCTAATTTAAGATCACTTCAATTGCTGTGATGTATTTATTCCCCCAAACTATATTCTTTTTATTATTCACTAGCATCTGTTTGTTAAACATTTAAATATTCCCACACCCAGAGCTTATTATTTCAGACATTTGTAATGTACCCACCCATTAGTGATTTCATTTTGGCAGACATAAAACCAAAACATCTATTCCTTACAATTGCCATCAAAACTATTGTGATCCATTAATCTTTTTAAAAATCATCATTCAAATAGAGCCCTGTGCAGCAAATACGCCGTGATTGCCGATGAGAAGGGAAACCGTTGATCGTTTGCTTGTCTGATGGAAAATAATTGCTGTCGGCAAGGAAAGGAGCTCTGACCTGGTGCTCCCAGTCTTTCCAGACAACTTCTGTGTTCCCAGGCTGCTCACCCTCAACATCTAAAAGACAGATCGAATAGAGGGGTATTTTATTTTTTCACTGTATCGTAAAGACTGCCAGGCTTGGCTCTGGCAGGCTGCAAGAAGGAATGCATTTCAGAGCGGAGCATTTCCCACCATGAATGTCTCAGCCCCTCGCTGTCAGCAGGACGTAAATGAGAAGCAATCCTTCTGGTATGAGCTGGCCTGACCCTTTGCATTTCACTGGAGGGCAAGTACAGAGCTAGTACTGAGCGTGATTGCTGTGTGCTCCTTTGGACGGTCCAGTTTCGAAGGCATTCTGCATCCACTGAGCCTAGCAGGAGATTTGGCTCCTCCGTAAAGTTCTGATTCATGTTCCTTGCAAGCTGAAGTTGGGTTGGCTTAGTTCATCTCCGCTTAAGAGATGCATTGGCAGGCTGTGCAAGTCATGCGTGTTCCAGATCCCGGACAAGTCAGGGAGAAGCAGGGAGGCAACCCAGCCCTGGTTTTAAAATTGTGATAAGCGTTTGGCCATTTTAACACGTCCTTTTCTTGGGTAGCTTGGTAGCATCCAGCCTCTGGTTCCAGCAATGCTGCTGTAGGGGCTGCAGCTGGCCGTGGTGCAGCCAAGCGCTCTGTGACTCTCCACAGGGCTTTTCCCTGTTCTCCTGTTGCTTGCAAAGAGAGTGTGTTGGTATTTGGTTGCGAGGCGAGTTTGGCTTCTGGATTGCCCCATAGTAACCCCTTTGGTACGTGAAGGGATTGCATGGACAGAGACATCAGTTGCTCTCCCTGGGTTTGGTGGTGGGATTGGAAACCCAAGGAGGAACAAAAAGAGATGAGGCTTTCCTGTGGTATGGAAGATGTCAGGAGGAACTTGAGGTGACTTCATTGCCACCCATCCTACCCCCAAAAAACAATTTTCCAGGTGATTGTATTGCAAAGCAGTGCCGGTTCCTGGTGCTTTGGGAAGTATGGGTCGGAAATCCTTCCAGGTACCAGTCCTTTTGATCACCAAGTCTCTATGTGTATCCGTTTCACTGTCTGCTAATGGCTTTTGTCTCGTTAAATGGTAGAGAAGCTGTTCTCTGTGAAAGCAGCTTGAAGCATTTAGGACTCATTAGTCTTCAAAGGACAGAGGCCTGTGCCACAAGCCAGAGGGGAGGAAATGAAGTGGCAGGAGGATCCCGTTAAGGGACAACACAAATAAACCCCAGACAGGAAGGAAAACCCTATAGGTCTGACTCAGGGCTGCAGTCCCGACACTGCGGCTTCGAGGACCTGTTGGACACGGGAGCTGCACAGAGAGAAACCCTCTGGCTGGGCTTCTGCCCGCGCCAGACACGGGTGCCCTGAGCAAGCCTGGAGCCGGCAACAAGGGTCCGTCCTGCACCCGCGGTCACAGGGATGTCTGCTTGTCTGCTTCTCTGGCGAGTGCTGGCGTTTGCCCAGGACCCGCACAGCCAGGACTTGCGTGCCAGCAGACTGTAAGGGATCAGGCATGTGCTTGGATAGCGGCTGCTCCTCCGTCGTTGCCACATTAGTGAGAGAAGATGGGGATGCAGCTTGCTGATAATTGTTTCCTCTTCTCTTTCCTTGAACGTGCTTGCCACTTTAACCGTGCTTTATTCTGATAAGATGTTTAATCTATGGGAAGGAACGGGCTTTTGACAAGAAGAGGATGCACAGGGAATAGATCCTGACAGAGCAATTCAAAAGGGAGTGTTCCTGGGCATTGTGCTGACCTGCTCTTCTCTCTCCACCTCTCCTGTTTTAGGGAAGATCCTGTTCCGCCGGAGTCACATCCGTGACGTTGCGGTCAAGCGCCTGATACCCATTGACGAATACTGCAAGGTAAGGGGAGGTTCGTAGTGTCAATCAGCGATGAAGCCACCTTGGTCACGCTCGATCCTGTTTGACTGATGACATATAATGGTGTGCCAAGCAGTGCTGGGAGGATGGGGAGTGTGGGCCGTTCCTCACTATCAAATCCTTTCTGTGATGAAAACCCACCCACTGATTTGCTTTTCACTCCGTGTGATTCATGCTGAGGGCCTGGGGCCCCGGGCTTGCAGGGTGGCCCCGCTCCACACCAGCTGCTGTGCTTTCCCCTCCTCTTCTCCTTGCTCAAGCTGCAAACCAGAACCAGCTTTCCCGATGGGCTGGAAAGGACCTGTCTGCTTGGCTGTGTCCTGTCTAGTGGGTGGTTCGGGGTGAGATTGTTGTGTGCAGGACTAGTCCTGAAGGACTCGGTTCCTCAGGGAGCTTTTCCTTTCCCGTCTATTGGGAGCAGACCTGCTGTTTTGTGTAGAAGACAGCACTTTCTGGGAAGCAAATTATGATGTTAGGGCATTCTTTGGGGGTGGGAAACAAAATACTGAAGTCCACAAAAAAATATTTTCACAAAAATCAAATGTGCTGCATCTCTTCATGTCAAAGAAGTGCACTAGTACTTGCAGCAGCCATGAAATGGTCTGCAGGTGGGACTGGTACCTCCAAAATCCAGTCTGAGTGCTGTTGAAAACATATATAAAGACTGCAAAACTCAAGGGAGAAGATGAGGAAATGGTGAAATGTTCATCACATTCTTTAGGTGTGAGAGGTGTAGCGGTGACTGTGTCCTGGGACTTTGCATGGTGGGAGAGTTCGTGGGATTTGAGGCTCAGCCAGGCCTATGGAAGGGATGTTGTGGCTGGAATAACAGGCACAAGGATAAAGGTGAATTAGTAAATGCATCTTGACAGCTCTGCAGTGGGGCTGTGGGTGAAAACCGCTGTGGGCCATGACAGCAAATGAGAGCAGAGTGATGGAGATGCAGTACAAGGTGTGTGGACCTGTGTGCTGCAAAGACTGTGCAGGAGGCTGATGGTGCAAGTAACGGCTTGAATTCAGCCAGGTGCAATCAGGCCCTGTCTTCTGAGTCACTGAAATGTGCCAGCTACATACAGACACAGACAACCATAAATTTGAATTTTTGGGAAGAAAAAGTCCCGAAGTGATAAAATGCTGCAGCTGTCTCTTTCAGAATGAGGCCATTAATGGCATAAAATATAACAAATCCATTTGATTTTACAACTGGAACATAATGGCTGATGTTATATGACCCACTTAGAGAGCCTCTGTCTCCTCCCTCCGCTAATGCATTACCAAGTAATAACCCGCGCACTGTGCCTGCCCTTCCACTTGCTGCTGCTTAACTGTAAAGCCGCTGAGCTGGAGGTTGGTGTGGGACCAAAGGCTGCAGAGACATGGAATGAGCAAGGAGTCAGCAGGACAGAGAGATGTTCCTCCTGGGCACGTCATGCTGCAGATCGCAGCCGCAGGGTCCCAGCAGACTCTTACTGACATGTCTGTCATTGGAGGTGGACATCGCATGTACTTGGAGAGTGGTGGTGCAGAACAGAAATACAGAACATCTCCTCCAGCTTGGCCTGGCTGAGTGAGATTTGAGGGTTAGGTGAATATGTTGTGAACGGGTTTCCCTTATGTAAAGAAGTTTTTGCTTACTTGCCATCTCCTGTGAGAGAAGTAGGATGTCTTCATTCTCTGGGAGGTGGGTGAGATTTGGGGTGGACGCAGGCTAGGGAGCAAGGGAGGGAGCCACTGCTTTCACAAGGCAGTGCTCTCGCTGAAGGGCTCCGTTCCATGTCCCACCGTACTGAAAGGCGTGGTGATTTAAGGTAAGGTGCAAGAAAAGCAGCAAAAGAATCAGAGCAACTGGTAAGAGCAACCAGTCACCAAATGAGACTTCAGATGACCATAGGAATGACAAGGAGAGGGAGCAGAGGCCTTAAATTTCTTCTCATTTCTCCAGTTTATTCTCTTTGTGTTCTATACCTGTTGGTCTTTGCCCTGGTGTGGGAACTGCCTTCCTCTTGTCTAAGGGATTTTGAGAAAGTGTTAGTTGGAGGGTTGTTGAAGGAGTTGAGATGCTGTGATGCTCTACCTGAACGAGACTGGATGGACCACTAAAAAAATTGCTGCTAGAGAATAATCCTTTCTCGCTCCCTGGGAAATGGATTTCAATGCAATAAGGCTCGTAAATGACCTTTCTCCTCAGGCTTGCGGGTAAGGTGACTTGCTGTGGCTCCAACACCATGGGCCGAAGCCACGTTCTGAAGGCCCTCCCCAGTTCACTCCTTTGGGTGGCAGAGCCAGAGGTGGGACAGACGGTCACGCTATTTGTGCCACTGTTTTTGATTTGGTGGCCATAGCTGCTGTAGACCATGGCCAGCTAGACTGCAGGGTGGCCTGTTTGACTCGGCCACCGCCGTGCCAGCTGAATCAGCTCTAGGTGGGCTTCCTTCAAGGTGTCCTGAGAAATGAGCTGTGGGTCTTGCCTTTCATCCTTCCAGCACAGGGTGTTTTCTGGGATCATCCCCTGCTATCGGAGGACACGGAGCCTTCTCCAGGCCACAAAATCAGAGTGGTTTTGGCATGGGAGAAATGGTGTAGATCATGGGATGCCTGGAGCTGGGGAGTGGTACCCACATGGGAATGGCATCCACGCAAAACTTGGTCTTTGAATAGCCCTTCTCTGGACCCAAAAGCTATGGAGTGAGTAGTTTTCTCTCTCCTGTCTCTCACATGATCTCGATCGCAGCTGGCCCGTGATTAGCGGTCTGACTGTCTGCTGTGCTGGCAGCGAGTGACTGTGCTGAACAGCTGGAAGGGCTTTTGGGGACCAGCAATTAGGTCAGTATGGAGCCACATCTGATCTGTGTGGTAACCCCGGGGCTTTGCAGATGTGGCTTTGTCTCCAACACAGCAATGAGTGGAGGTTTGGTTTGCCCACACTGCTGTCACGAGACTGCTGTGACAGCAAATGGAGAAGAGGGGGAATTATATAGAAAATGGGTTAAACCTCTGCTCCAGATCGAGCTGCAGCACCGCTCCCTGATTTCAAATCATCCTTTTTTCAATCGCACGGGGTGGTTTTTTTTTTTATTTTTTGCAGTCACCATCATCCGTGACTCCATTCCCCCCCCGAGCAGAGAGCAGGGCAGGGCTCTCAGCCGGGCAGCTGCCATCGCGCCTTCCCTGCCCAGCCCTCGCTGCAGCCCATGCTGGAAACGACCTACGAGAGCTCTGGCCCACGGCAAATATTGCTGTCCCAGACTCTGCCCCCAGCTCCCACAGACACACACACTCTCACCCTGCGAGTCCCACCGCTGAAGCCTGTCTTTTTGCAACAGGGGAGGGAGAAAAGCAGAGGCAGCTCCTAGCTGCTGCCATTTGACAGCACAAGTAGCAGCCTTCCAGCCCTTGCCCTGACAAGCTGGTGCGTCCGTGCTTTTGCCTCCTGTTGCTTCTCTCCCTGCCTCTTCCCAAGCTGCCGTTTCCCAGCGGAGCATTTTGGGGTTGTGCTGGTCAGGACTGATGGCACTGAGAGTCTGCCACGTGTGAACTGCCCAGCCTTTCCTGAGGATGATGGTTCCGTGCCCACAGCAGGGCTGGGAAACGGAGCCCTGCCGAGGCTGGATGCTGGGATGGATGTCCCTGTGGCCCTTACCCTGCGAGGGCACATCTGTCCAAAAGGCTGGAGCTGGGCTAAGCAGGGCCTAGGCAGTCTCTGCTTATTCTCCTTTAGTGTTCAGTTGCAGCTGGGGCGGTGCGGTGGGTGTAACTGGGGGCTGTCTGGATCTCGCTCCGCTCCGGTGTGTGTTTGCAGTAGCTGTTCCCAGGCCGGCTCTGCACTCCTGTGTGCTAGGCACCACGTGGGTGCTGAGCTTGATGCCGTGACATGGTCCCTTGCACTCTGAGGGCCTGTCCTCACTCAGCTCCTTGCACAGTCCTGCTGCTTCCCATCACCGGTATCTCTTGTTTCATCCACAGGCTCTGATCCAGCTGCCTCCCTACATCTCCCAGTGCGAGGAGGTCCTCCAGTTCTTTGAGACACGACCGGACGACTTGACACCCCCCAAAGAGTAAGTTGGTTGAGTGGCTGCCACCACCGGAATGGTGATGAAACACAAACTGCCCTGAACTTGCTGTTATCCATAAGAGTTTGACAATCATCAGTGGTTCCCTCCGTGAGTCACAGATCTGGGATTCGGAGGTTTTCTTGGAGAGGGAGTGGGGGCTACACAGCTTGAGGTGGGCATCTCTGCCCACTTGGGTGACTCTTGGTGGAGCGGAAAAGTAGAAACAATTCTCAGGGAACCCCATGAAATGTTGGTCTCATCCGGAGCCACTTTCTACTCACAAATGCTGATTTCAGAAACGCGGTCAGTCTGAAAGGCCTCGTTCACATGGTTCCTAACGACCTCTGCCTCTTTCAAAAGGCTCTTTCCCGTAGCCGTGTCCACGAGCCCCATCCGTAACAACGTTCCAGAGTCTTTCCATGCAAAACAAGGAACGTTTGCAAGGAATCTCGCGTGCCTTACGCAACTTGATGTGGTTATAAGTCTTGTGACTATGAGCTACGTTGGCCAGGAGCCACCCATCTCATACTAATCACAAGCAGCATAAATCTGAGCAGCCGCCTCCATCTCCTGCTATGCTGCTCTCCCTTTTTATGCTGCATGTGACATGATGTGCGGCTCTACCGAAGGTTGAGCAATGGAGGAGGCTTGATTAATTGCAAGAGGAAAGGCAGTAAACTGATTTGACATAATTCTGTATTGGAAGGGTGTGGAGGCTGATAAAGAGATTTTATTTTTCTGCTCTGAGCAGCAACACTGAGCCTTTCAGGTCTCCAGCTAAGTGTTGTGCTTCTGAGGACTTATCTCCTCTTTAGGTTTTCATTTTTTTTCATTCCCCCTCTTAATTCCCCGTTCCCTGCATCCCTGCTTTCCTCTGTGGGCTCCTGTCTCTATTTGCTTGTCCTGTTATCATTCCTCCTGCCACTTGCGGTCACCCAATGAGATTGGTCTGAGGGCCCTGGAGCCCATTAACTAATTGCTTGCTGTCGGCTGGTGCTCTCATCCATCCTGCCCAGCTATTGCTCACCACTTAACCTGCCGCCCCGGCGGTCATCCCTCAGCAAAGGCAGCAGCGCAGGGGCAAGCAAGAGAGACAAGAAAAAGATGAGCTTGCAAGGACATTGGGTGGGGGTTTGTCATGGGATGGACAGCCCCTGGGGCTGGTTTGGGATGTGGGGGGGCTGCCCGTGCAGGAGTTTTGGAGCCCTGCATGAGAGGGCGGTGAGCTGCGTTGCAAAGGGAGCCGCTGCTTGAACCTGCCTGTAGCTGAGGCGCCGTCACACGTGGTGGATTGAAGGGCATCTTCAGGCTCATACCCAGTTTCCTCACCTTTATTTTGTCTTATAGACTGAGCCAGAAATCAGGTGGGGTGGGGGCTGTGGGTAGAACAAGGAGCACATTCAGATGTGGAGACCTTTGGGTGCTGAGCGTCAGCCCCAGGGCAGTGCAGCTCTGCGGTGTTTGAAGCTGTAGCTCCTGGCTGTCTGGCCAAGCCATGATCAGTGCCATGTCACTTGTTGTCCCTCTGGTTTGGGTCCAGCAGGCAAGGGGAGCGGAGATACCAGCGCAAAGTCCAATCCCAAGCATGTGCTTGTGTTGTGGGTCCATCCTCAGGTACCTCCCGCAGCGTCCTGTGGGGCTGCTGAGCAGCTCCCGGGTGCAAAATCGCCCCCACTGCAAAACTGCTGTGTGTTTGTGAGCGTCTGGCGATCGCAGTGCCGGATAGGAGAGCGGGTGGTGCATCACTGAATCCAGCACTGGGTCACACTCCCTCCTGCTACCTGCGAGATTGCAGCACACAGAACGACTTAGGAGGTAACTCTTGTCCGTTTGCCTCCAGCAGCAAAATGCTACAGCATCTCAAGGACACCTCTGTTGTGTTTCCTATCTCAGCCTGAATGCCAGAGGGGTATTTATTAGCCACAATTCAAAATGCTAATTAATAAAAGTCCTTGACTTTCTCCTCTGGAGAGATTGGTGGGAGCCCTTTCCCAAGCCCCGAGTGCTGGCAGGATGCCTGCTTACCAATAACGAGATGAAGCTGTGATAGACGGCTGGGCTGGATGAGACGCGATGGCGTGTCTGGGGTTTGGCCGGATGTCATCATTCATCCAGCAGATAAATACTTTTCTCCCAGAATTTGAAAGGGAGCCAGGCCATGAAGGGAGTGAAAAAAAAAGAAAAAAAAAAAAAAAAGGCAGCTCTTTATGCTGGGTGGCTGACAGGAGGGAATGAGGGAGGGAAAAAGGACTGGTCAGCGTGCTCGTTGCCAAGCCAAGCTGTGGCTGGGACCCTTCCGACTCCCCATCCCTCGCCTCGGCTTCCCCGCTGACACCTGGGCTGGTGGCAGGGGAGGGACGCGCTTTTGGGTGCTGTTGGATGCACCCTCTGCTTGATTTTTTCTGGGGCACAGGTAGAGGGTCCACCTAACTCGCATCACCCCAAAACGTGAAACCACTTTCAGGAGCCACAGTTGACTGTGGTCGCTGGAGTTCTGAGTTCAACTGCAAAGGATGAATTTAGTCCTTGGATCTGGCAGTGTTTGGGAATGGGAAGAGGAGGTTGGACAGCCCGTGTGTCTGTCTCCGGGTCGCTGTGGTGTCTGCTCTCCCCAGCGCTGGAGCTCTCCCTGGGCCAGGGCTTTCCTTCTGCTCCCCCGCACTGCAGCTCCCTCCAGTGCCCCTTTGCCAGTGTTGGGAGCACCAACAAAAACAGGTTGCTGAAGCTACCAGGGCTGCAACCTGAGTTCTTCAGCCCTTCCCCGTCTCTCGCCTGCTCTGCAAGCCCCAGCCCTGCCGCTGGCATGCACAAACACAGACAAGGACGGAGCGGAGGGGGAAGGAGTCAAATGCTGACTTTGTGCGTCCTTTTTCCCCCATCGCTTCCAGTTGGGTGGTAGATCACAGCTGAAAGCAGAGCTGAGACACAAGTCTCCAGCCATTTGGGGGGGTGGAAGAGGGAGGTGAAACCCTTTCTCCATTCCCTCCGCACACACCCACCAACTTTCCAGCGTCCTCCTGCCTGGAGGGACCACTTCAAACAGGAGAGCGGATTGAGGCTGTGCCGTTTCCACTGGCAGTGATGATCGGTGCCTTCTGTGATGCGCATCCCTGTCCAGCAAGCTCTGGACTGGGATAACGCAATTGCTCCCACCTCGGAGGGCTGCCTGGCGGTGGGTCAGAGTGGGGCTGTAATCTGGACAGGTTGGTTACTTTTGGGAAGAGGTGACTCCACGGAGCAGTGGCGAGGGGTGGAGGGAGAGGAAAAGTGGTTATAGAAAGAGAAGTCTTACGGAAAGTTAGCAATCTGTGCGGATGTGGGATTTTTCTCCCTGGTGTTGGATGGAAGCCCTGTGAAGACTGTAATTTCAAAGGAGAGGAATCATCAAATTCCTGTTGCCTGTGTATCTCAGCAGATCTGACCAGCAGCAGGATGCTTGGCTGTTGAGGTGCGAAGCTCCTGTGTGCAGCCCCTTTACCTCCCATCCACCCTTTTTCAATTTAAAGCTGTTTTTAGTGGCAGCAGAGTGTTTCTGGAATAAGGCTGGGGAAGTCTGAACGGCTGGGCACGAAGCCACTGCTGAGTCAAGGCATTCAGCTGCTGACTCTCCTCGCCAGCTGAATTTCGGCTCTGCGACACGCAGGGGCCCGGGTTAACTCCACAGTGAAGCAAGATCCTAGGTGGTTATTTAATGATTGTCCACGGTGTGCAAGCGGGGTGTGCTGGGGAAGGAGCCGTCATTGTGCTGCTGTTCTCTGTATGGGAGGTACCCCGGCCATGAGAAGCCTCTTTCATTAAAAGCACCTTTCATTGTTTTCTTTTTGGTAGCTGAGCACACCATCGTATATAAGACAGTTAAAGTTGTTGGTTTGAACCTTTTAGCTTATGAACATGACTTTCTTTTTCCAGTATGGCACAGGCACCTGGAGAGCAAGTTTAGTATCTCTTAATGTGCTCCAAAGATGTCCTCAGGCACCCCTCCTTGCTCCTTCTGGGGGTAGTGGATTCACAGTATGAAGCTACCTGATTTCAGGAGGTCCTGATGTCTTTAAAAGGCCTAAATTCCTCTTCTCTGAAGTATGTTCATCCTCATGAAGAATGAGATTTAATTGCACTCTCAGCAAAGGTTTCTCTGCAGTTGGGACAGCTTCTAAAAATTATTTTCTTCCTTCCATTATGTACATGCGGGCACCCTCAGAGCTCACCTCCCCAGCTTGCCTTCCTGCTGTTTCTCCCAAACAGCCCTTGGCTAAACGGCGAGGATTTGGGGGTGTTTGAAGGGCAGTTCAGCTCTGCTGCTGTGGATGTTTTCATTGCTGGTGTGGAGGACCAAGCACAGAGGGAATATCCCCACTGCTCCTGCTGCGTGCCAGGGGAAGCATCGCTGGTGGGACAAGGGGGACAGCAGGACCCAGGTCCCACGTGGGGCTGAATCTCAGCTCTGCTGAATCAGCAAAGGGCTGGGATGGCTGCGGGCTGCCTGTGCCATCCAGCCTGGGAGGTGCATGATAACGAGCTGGGACCTGACCAGATGAGGAAAGCGTACGCTGCTAACGAGGTTATGCCTGCAGCAGCTTCAGCAGCCCGTCGTTATTCCATTAATTGAAGCCCTGGCCATGTGTGGCTGGGCGGGGGTGGCGGTGGCAGTCGCAGTAATGGATTGCTTTCCTCACACAGACTGACAGGGACTCCAGGCAGGCACCAGCCCCAATAAATCAGAGCAGGGAGAACTGGGCTAAAATGAGACTCGGGCCTGATGGGACCCGACTGTGCCAGCTCGTTTCCCATGTGGGCTGATTGAAAGGTCCTGCTGAGAGCTGTCGTGCTCGCAGCCATCAGCGGGTGAAAGATTTGTTTGGTCCAATGCACCAGAAGAGGATGCTGGAGAGAAGCATGTTTCCATCATTGCAACGGGGAGCAAATCTACTCCTTTCCCTTGTTTCCATAAATGGGAAGTGCAAGCTCGTAGCCAGTGTCTTCCAGAAGCAAGTCGCTTCTCCTCCTGCTTCCCCATAGCTTTTTGTGTGCTTGCCTTTCTTTGTCGTTGGGCTGTGCCAGGAGCAGAAGTTTTCTTTGTCACCCTTGTGTGGCGTTTGGGGGGTAATAGGGGCATGAAGTTGTGGGCCAAATGACAGGGGATTTAGTAGATAAAGGGGAGGCTTGGATTCCTGATGGAGCAGCTGCCCCTTCTAGGAAGCCATTCCAGGAGCTTTTGCTGGTAAACTAGAGATCCCTGAGTTGATGGATGTTGGTTTGGATAAGGACACTTGTGGCTTTTGAGCCGTGTCCTGCTATCCAGACAAATTGCAGCTTGTATAATGACTTGTTTGTTTTGCAGTTCTCCTGGTGCCTACGTGCAGATTCACCAGGAGCTTGGGCCAGATCTCAGCTCCAAAATAGTGGTCTCCCTCCCTCTTGACTGATAATTGTCTTTCCTAGGTGACAGCAGATAGAAGTATCACAGGGCTTGAATCCAACCTGCAAAATACACTTTGTGCCAGTGCAAGCTTTTTGCATGGACGGTGTATTTGATTTTCTGTGCTAATGGGGAAGCTTTCTGAAACCAAAGGTTCAGCTTGGGCGACTCTCCAGTGGTTAAACACAGGGGTAGCACTGGCACTGCTGTGCGGGGGACAGGGGCTCCATTCAGTGCTTGGTGGAGCGTTTACGAACCATCAGTTCTCCCAAACAAGAACTCTGTTGTACCCCAGTTCTCAGTGTGTCTCGTCTGCATAAACTTTGCTAAAACCTCTAACATGGAGCAAGCTTGCTGAATACTTACAAGATAAACTACCTCCTCGTAGCTATTTTGAAGGCATTACTGTATTACAGAAGGATATTTTTTTACAAGAGCAAAGTTTTTTTCTGTGGGAGGTGTTTTCTTGGAATGGTGACCTCAGATGCATCTCATCTTGCGTGTTGGTCGTGGCTCCTGTGTGGCTGGCTCTGCAGCTGCTGGACTTGTCTTCCTTTTGCTGATGCTCCGCTGTCCTTCTCTTGCTTCATGTAAGTCCATGAAGACTTTCAGTGTGCGCAATATCCTACAGTGAAGAGTTCAACAGCTCATCTACATGTTGCTGAAGAACAGCCAGTCTCTGTTTGTTCTGTCAGCTTTACCTCAAGCCCTTGCCACAGGCTTGTGCTCCTCACCTCCTTCCCAACACCGGATCCAGAGGGATGCTGTCTGATAC